>NC_140124.1:13863312-15165812 GCF_964035555.1 Netta rufina | reverse complement strand
AAGTTATTTCCTGTAATTTTTCTTAGTGTAACTATATAGCAGAACTTTTTTCTGTTTCTACTTTTTTTTTTTCCCTCAATAAACAAAATCTAAAGAAGAAAAATAAATAAATAATTGATGTACAGCATGTTCTTGGCTTCTGTAAATGCCTACAGGTGTCCTTTCATCATATTCATTTGTCTGCCAATGTGTGAAAGTACTTACAACCTGAGGGTTAGCTTACATAACAAGAGACATTCAAAATATGGCACAGAAAGGGAATAAACCAGTAAGTGTTGTAAACAGCTTTTGTGTCTCTATATTGTTGTTTTTGGGGGGAGGGCACAAGAGATTAAATACGTATCTCCATCATACCAAAAACTGTATTAAGGAAATGTTAAGGTTACACAGTGGCTCAGGTTGGAAGGGACTTCTGGAGGTCATCTTGTGCAACCCTTGTTACACAGAATACAATTTAAAACTGAAGAAACATCAGATTTCATAGTCTCTTTAGCCTTAATTCATCCTTTCTGTGAGTATGCACTTAAATACAGCTTTGATTGCACGTGTTCATCTTGTGTTTTTTGTTTGTTTGTTTGTTTGTTTCATTTGGCACTCATTATTTTTTATACTGGACTGAGAGAGTCCAGTATATGGACACTCTCTGTCTATCACACTCTGTAATGTTCCTAAAGCTTTCTTTAATAAAAAATAATCAAACATTTATGACCAACAAAAGCATTATTTTTCTTCCTGCATGTTTGTCAAGATTGGAAGGTGAGAATCCATTGACATAGGTGAGAATCCATTGACATTGTCTTCTACTTCTCATTTTCAGTTCTTATAAAAGTGTAGATTTCTACCTCACTCCCTCACACTGGAGAGACAATGAAAGGACAATGTTGATTCAAGTACTTCACTTTTGAATCCTTCAGAAGTTAACAACCCTTCTATATGTTTACTGCCTTTTATTATTATTATTATTATTATTATTATTATTATTATTATTATTATTATTATTATTATTATTTATTATGCAGGTATTTCAACTTGTTTGTATAGTACCCTGTGAGCAGTCCACCCAGACGGTTTAGCAAGGTTCAGGTCCAAACAGTAGGCTGCTGAAGTCATATGGACCACTCAGTATGTCCTGTTTAAGACACTAAGCGTTTGATATCTTACAGGTTCACTGTGAGATTAAAACAAGTCTTGAGAATAGTCATTGATCCATGATGTAAATGTTTTCTCATCCTTGTTTTAAGTGCTTTCTGTCTTCATTGCTGTAACTAAAATCATCCACATTGTCCCTCAAATGAGATGCAGTCTAATGAGGATAGATTGGTGTCTAGGACTACCAAACCTAATTTATGCTAAGTGTATGAATGTTCATGTGAGGGCCCTGACTAGCTATACATTTATATACACGTATGCATGTATTTGTGTAGGTATTCTCCATAGAAAAGGCAAATGTGTACTGTTTAAGATATCCAAGTTGTATGAGAGGACTGCTCTTACTGCAAATGGAGTATTTGGAGAAATTAAATTTTAACAGAACATGAGCATGTGAGTTTTTTTTAAATTATTATTTTTAGGAGATTACAGATGGATCAGATTTCTACAGGAGTGACAGAAGATAAGTCTTGACATCAAAGCAATTTCATTACGGAGTTTCAAACCTCAGCTCCAAACCTCAGAATTTCTACTGCCTCTCAACATAATAGTTGCAAGAGTTTTTAACATGACTAAAAGGATGTAATTTTACTAACTATATTCTTGAAATTGTTTGAGCCATTTCAGTGAAAACTTTCAAAGAACAATTCAGTTAGAGACAGATACCCTCCATGGAAAATTTAAGCTGTAACTGTTAAATTTTGGCAAACTGTATAAGCAATTGAATGTAAGTTTACAAAGGAGCATTAGCCAATCTTAGCTAAAGGCATTACTTCTCCTATTATGTATACACACACATAAATAGCTAATATATTTACTCCTGCTATGCATGTACATACACATTATATATGAATATGTATAACAGGGAATTAGTGTAATAGTTTTTCATGCATCTGGCAATCAGAAAGACATGGCTTTATGTGAAGCAGTAGTTTGTAGTCTTTAGGCAGAATCCTGAGGTTAAACACTAACTTCCAAAGCCTCCAAATTTTTCACATAAATTCAGAGTTCATGAAAAGTGTCAGCCTGATGTTTGTTAAGAAAGAAGTCCTTTGTTCATGTACAGAACAGGGTGGTACAGAGAGCAGCAGCCCAAGCTTCCTATGCAGCTCTATCAGATGTCTCATCCCTGACCTGGCATAGGGGGGAGGTGAAAGGTTAGTCCATTCTTCATGCTCATTCAATACCTCACTTCTCTGTTGAGTGCCAAAAGAGTATCAATTACTGCCAGTTGTGTGTTGCTTTTTGTAATGAGGACTCTTGTCCATTAAGAATTGGACTCAGGCCACAAAACCATCTCATTGAGCCTGTTGGAAAGTCATCTGATGGTGATGGCTCTTCCATCATTTCCACAATAGTTGGATTTGAAACAGGTACCTGGATTTAATGTACTTCATTACTTGAGTCATACGGCTTTCCAACTTCTCATTTGTGTTTGGAGAGGAGATGTCAGGGCAGGAACTCTCTCTATTAATACTGATAAAATAGAACGGTAATTACAATCTTTCAGTACAGCCAGGATGCCTGGTAAATCTATGCTTTTCTAGTCAGGACCTTGTTGCAAGAAAGGTCACAAAGCATTATTCAGATAAAATTGCTCTAGTCAGGCAGTGCATGCACATTCTTAATACTCCCTGCAACAACCTAATTTATGGGATACTGGAGTGAGAAGCAGGCTGTGATGGTGCTAGTGTAACAGTATCTTAGCAGCAAATAAACACTGCACAAGAAACTCTTCCTTTTAAAAACAATGTAAAGGAAAGACATTCAATCCTTTGGGCAATTTCTTTTCAAAGTATTTGCATTCTACAATACCAGAGAGATTCTCAGTGAATCACGTGTGGGGATATGGACAAATGCCATCTATAAGTTAATTAGTTTTGCACATGCATTTCACAGACAACATTTCAAACACTTTGCCCTTGATATCACTACTTACTGGTCTGTACACAATGTAATTTTTCCAAAAAATACAGAATTACATTTATAGATTATGGCTTTATAGATATAAGCAAGAATGTTGTACTAATATAACTTCAGCCATTTTGTAGCTTAGTGATGCTTTTGCAAAAGTCTACCATGGGTGTCCTAGAGCCCAGTATCCAACTCCTTCCAAACACAGGCTTTCTGCAGCCATTCCTCTGCCTCTGTACATTCTTCTTCATGACCCATATATCAGACATACCCTTCCTAGTTCTCTCTAGTGCATACATAGCAGGACTGGGATTTCACACACCCTAACTCTTTGCCTCAGGAGTAAGAGGAGCAGGAACAGTGACAGGTAATTCAGAAAGAAGTGGCTGGTATTAACAAAGACAGTTGCTCTGACAACACAGATTCTACCCTGGTTCAGTGTTGAAGATGAGGAAGCTATGCTGGATAAATATAACTATGTGCTTGTCCTGTGTCTGTACTCTTTTGTAGGTAATTGGTACAGGACAGTGTTGGAGACAGGACTCTGTGCTATGGAGCCTTTTGCTTCACTGCTGTGCAGCTGGTTCTGTATTCTTACTGCTGGGTTACTACACCAAAGGTGCTGGCAGCAAGTGTTGAGCCCCTTGTAAGCACAAGCCCATGTTGTGGTTCATGCACATCACATCATTAGAGGCTGAAATCTGGGCCCACTAGTCTGCAAGAGCCTCAGGTCATGGGGCTCAAATCTGGATCCAAGCTCCTCTGAAGTTTCAAGTTATTCATGTCTATGGTTTTGGCTCTGGCTCATCTGTCCTAAAAACAAAGTGAAGCTGACAAATGTCTCTTCTAGGCAGCTGCCCCAAAGGACTGAATATCATTACGAAAAAGACATTAAAATACAAAAGGTCTTAGTAATTTGTGTAGGGTCTAGTTTCCAGAAATACTATAAAAGGCCTGCCAGCAATTTGGTGAAAAGGGCCTGCAGCACAAATCTTATTAACCAAACTGAGTGAGGAATGAAACAACCTCATTTTGCACCCCCACTGAAGTCAATGGCAGGACTCCCATTGGCCTCGGCAATGTGTGAGCTGGCCTTTGCAGTATGGAATATGAGCATGTTCCTTTAATTGTCTGGTCAACTAGCTACCAAGTTTCGTTCAGCTACCAGGCTTTTCATTCAAGAAAACAACCCTGTTTAGTGCACCATTTATGTATGATGTTTAAAAGCTGCATTATGGTCTCAAACACAAATAGATTTAAACCTGACATTTTCCCGAGCACAAACCTCTGCGAATAACAGTAAAACATAATTAATTTAAAGCATATTATAACCCACAACCTGATAATCTTCATAAAACAAAACAAAACAAAACAAAACAAAACAAAACAAAACACACAAATCTTGCTCTATTCCAGAATTAAAATTATAAAACACTGTCTATTTAGTGCCAGGTATTCATGAGGACACACATGGTAAAACAAGTTTACTCCTCCCTGAAAATGGAATGTAGGGTTCTCTAACTGCTGTGTTTATGAATATATTTAGAAAACAAATCTTTCTAGCCTTAGTGGACCTGTGTTCTAATAAGAGCATCCAAGCAGAAGGTGAGAGGGATGCATCTGGTGTGCTCTAAATTCATGACCCAGCTTACTATTAGAAATATGAGAAAGCAACACTATTGATGATTACACTGTTGATCAAAGGCTGCAGATAAGTACCAATTCAGTAGTGCCGGGAGGGTGCATCATGGGCTACAGAGAAAGCTGGAGGGAACTAATTTTTTCTCAGGTTTTTCATAGATCACACAGATTAAAAAAACCCTGTAGCCATAATTTAAATTGTAATTTTGTCATTAATTAATTAATGTAAAGAATGTCCTGTACTGGATTCTGAGTTATTTTCATTTTTTAAAATGTAATTTATGCTATGCCAATGATTAATTTTTATTTATTTTGCTCTTTTTTTAGTTCAGTGATCTTGTAAAAGCTTTTAATTCTCTCCCGTCTTCCTCCACTGCCAACATTGCTCAGTATAACCCAGACTTCTTAGCAAACATTGCTACGCATGCCAGTATTCTGTCTAATTTTAACTAAACATTCAATAATGCTAAGCTGTTTTAGTACCTTGGGCCCACATTCTCAAAGGTATTTAAGCAAAGAACTCCTGTGAGGATCTTGGCTTTGTTGCTTTCTAAAAATGCTGGAATTCCCATACATGCTAACATGGCAGTGGTAAATGAACAACTAATACTGCTGTTATATTTACATAAACTATTATAAATTACATTTTTTCAGTGTAGAACGTGATTATTAATCATCCTATTCAGTTCTGTGTTATATGCAACTAAATAAGGAACACAGTAGACCCTTTGTAATTACTTACCCTAACTTCGGTTTTAAAGCCAAACACATTGTGACCTTATACTGATTTGGGGTTTATTAAACAGACTCTTCTATTATATGAAAGAAAAGAGAAGAAAATGTTTACGTAATATTTTTGACATTTATTAACCCTGCCAAAATCTCTCATACAGTATTCAATAAAATGTGCAGTATGTACATATGGGTAAAGTAATTAACATGTATGTCAGAGCAACAAATAAACTCTTTCTGTCAACACAAGAAAGAGCAGGAGAAGGGTAAATCAAGATTACTTTTTACTTATAAAGAATCAAAATAATTAAAAAATAATCTGCTGTCCTTAAATGCTACATATTATTAAAAGCAGTAAAATATTCAGATCTATTTGCCTAATTGTTTGTGCACTATGTTATTACCACCCAAAGTCCTCAAACTGATAACTCAGCTTTCCCCACCACTGCCTATTCCCCAATTCTTTTGCACTGTCTAATTTTCTCTTGCTTAATTAACACTGACACTATATTTAGAATTGTCACAGCCTAAAAAGACAATTTACGATCTATGCATTCCTGTATTAGAGCTAATGGAAATAGTACTTGGGGAAATATTAATCTAAATTTGAACATTAGTTTAGGGTCATATTTTTCTCCATCCTGCCTGGTGTATTTGCAAGCAGATGTAATACAGATAATAGACTTCAGATAACAGAGCTTTAGCCACAGGAACGCAAAACACTGGTTTTCATACAAAAATATCATGCTTTGACAGGGCTAGTCAGGAGTATTTACAGGATTGCATGTCAGCAGAACACAGAAAGTGGTGGGAAAGAAAAGCTGAGGCTTTGGTTGATGTTCTTTGTGGATGGGGAGAATACAGTTTCATAAACAGTTTGGACTGCTAAAACAGAAAAACCTGTACCCCCTCTGCTATGAGGCTGGTGGAAATGGGAAGTGAGAGAGGGCAGACCCTCTGCTTTGCACTGCAAGCTCACAGCTGCAGGAGGTGAGAGACACTTCTCTGTTCCTCCTACACTGCCTGCCTGAACACTGCTCTTGTGTAGTCTGGCCCATAAAACCCATTTCTTGAGAATCTGGCCCAGACTATCTTGAGAGAATCAAGCTTTCTGAGGTTCAGCATCTAATAAATTCTGCCCTTAGGCAAGTAAGTGAATGGCCATTTAATCTCTCTGCAGCTGCCCAGCAAAGCAGCACAAGGAGGGAGAGACAAGCAAAAGAGGTGAACCATACAGACAGAAAAGGATTCATGCTCTTAAAATACGAGACGTAATCAAGAGCTGGAAGATGGATGTAGACCTAAGAAGAAAGGCCTATGCAAATAAAAGGGGAGCTTTAGATAGGCAGGAGTCCCAAAAAGTAGAATCATAAAAGTGTCTTGAAAAAAAGGAAGAAGTGGAGGGGAAAGAACGTAAGATTGAGGTGAAATCCTGAAAGCAGATTCAGAAATACTGATACAACTGAGGAACCAGTGGGAGAAGCAATGAGCAGAAGCTAAAAGGAGGTGGACTTAGGTTGTGCATGATGCATGGAAAAGTTGCTAAGATACAAAGGGCTTCCACAGAGGGGAATCTGGGAAGCACAACCAAGGATTGTATCTTGGGGGGCTTCCCATGAGGCACAAAATGTATAAATCCGCAGTTTTCTTCTGGCATAACCTTAATTTCATGAGACATAACTCTCTGGGGATTTCAACACTTTCCCGTGAAGGGCCTCCCAATAATTGAAAGAAAAGCCTTTAGAAAACTCAGAAAACTCTCCAGGTCTCCTGCTAGTGGTTCAAGTGTTCTCCCAGGAATCATATATCATTTTAGAATAAAACCTCTGTTATGAGTCTTGTCAAAGTTTTCACAGATAAGAGGGCAACTAAGGTGCTACAAATTTGTTTACCAATGCAAAAATGATCTCATAGGCCACGTACAACTCAGCGTGGCTGGGAAGTCCACTCAATAAAAATAAATAAATAAATAAATAAACAAACAAACTTATTAGAAGAGAGGAGTATCTCAGATATCTCCAACTGATTATCTGTGTGGGCACATACATCTGACATCCTCCCAGAGGACAATTTTTTGAAATCTGTGTGGAGGTCATTAGCACAGCCTCTCTCATAAACGTTGCTTGCACTGCAACAGCCAAATGGATAAAAATAGTCTTTCTTAATACAAATTCAGAGAGGTAATTAAAGTCCATTTCCATTAGAGTAAGAAAACCCACAGATAGTTTATTACTGGAGCATTCTTATTTTTATTTATTTTTTTAAAAGCATTTTTGTTCATTAGCTGTTCTTCATGGAAAACATGTTCATGCTAAAAAAAGCTTTATAATCTACTTCAATAGCCTGTGGTCAAATGTATTTAAAACAACAACAGCAATAATGCAAAATATCCATTTTTTTTTTCCCTGAAAGGTAACCATAGTCAGTGTTCCCAAACTATTGTAGACAATTTTGCCTAAAAAAAATAATTAAAAAAAAATGTTATTGAGTACTGTTGGCTCAACCTTTTAAAACCTCTCATTTGAGGGATGCCACCATTTCTCATCTCACTGTGCCTGTGATAATACAGCTTCACACTCCTTTAGTTTTCTCAGTCTGACAAAAGGTTTTTGATATTTCTTATGAATTTTTGATTCTGCATCTCAATCATCTAGTGGCTGAATAGCCAGAAGTTTGAAAGATTCCAAGTATTACTCACCATGACTAATTTTTTCTTTAAAGGAGCTTTATGCCACATATGAGTGACTTCTTATCTGCAGTTTGCAGGAAAAAAAAAGTACAGGGAAATAAACACAGTGATCTGTTAAATTACGGATAAAGAATGCACTATTTTATGGCTATTTATAAAAATAATGAGCAAAGCATCAAAGAAACTTTGTTTTTGAATTCTAATGAAGGAGACAGATTATTTCCTTCATTTTCCCCCTCTCACAATACACATAGAAAGGGAAAATTGCTGAGGACAAAGAATGCAAACCCTTAAGAACATGTTTTTTCAAGAACTTCTCCACAGACTGACCCATGAGTTGCTAGACATGTTTGGAAATCAACCAAGCATGGGATAGTGGGAATAAAAGTCATGCACAGAGAGGGAAAGGCTCTTCTGAAAATGTTTTTATGGTGTGAAGGCAAATGGTGAACACAGAATAGAAAATACAGGACCAATTTAGACTGCTTTTCTCTACTTGGCAAAAAGCATAGGGAAAGCTGGCTTAAATTGTTATTTGAAGATTCTTTGGTACATTTTGCAGTGATTTTTTCTTTTATTATTCTGCTGGAACATTTTACAAATGGATTAGAAAGGGGTGTCCACATGTCCATCTCAGTTTATTTTAAAATTTACTTTATAATAGATACTATACCACCTGTAAATTTACAGAATTAAAAGGTACTTGAGGATGGAAAGGCATATAGCAGAAGTCCAAACTAACAGTATTTGGAAGCATGACAATTATCATCCAAAGGAATATCTCATTTTGTACTAGTCTTATCACGGGGTTTTCACACTGTGGACATTGACTTTACAGCTCATTGACTTTGGCTCAAGCTGGATACATGCAGAACTGACATGAAGCTGGCTGAAAGGGGGGGAGATGATTTGGATAAGTAGTGCAAACAGAGTATGTTCCTCTGTTCATTAAATGGTTGAACTTCTCTTACACACTAGTCCAAACAATTTTGACAGTCAATGGAAGAAAATAAACTACTCTTCTATTTCTTCTTGCAACAGGTAGGAACTAGCACTTTCTTCCCAGCTTGAAATTTGGCCCTGCCTACACATTTAATCAACATCTCTAGCTAGAGATCACACTTCAGAGACTTCCACTTCAGTTTACTGCTGTCATAGGCTAGGAAGAGCTCCAGCCTCAGCACTGTTCAGTTTCCCTCCCTCTGACCTGATCCCTGAAACTGCTGGCAGCTCTGGTCACTGCTATTTCAGAGAGCATCTGCCTGTCCATAGTCCACCACATTGGTGAGGGCCCTGTTTGCAAGTGTTGTCCAAGGAATGTCTGGCAAGTGATCATACATGGTTTTCTTAATGTGTATGCTTGTCTGGTTTGGATAGTCACAACTGATAATGTATATTGCTTTCTCTCCTTGACAGGAAAACCCACAATTGTCCAGAGCTAGCCTTGGACAATCACCACAACAGGACTTGCACATCTGACCTAAAATCTGGCCTCTTTGAACAGTCGGTGACATTCAGTCCCTGAAGCAATTATGGAAAGAGAAAGAGAAAGGATACAGCACACCTGAAGGGAGCCCATTAATAAAACTTTTTTTTTTTTTTTTAGTTCTTTTTTTTTTTTTTTTTTGGCAGCATTACATCCAGTCTTGATGCTTTTGGCAAAAAAGAGGTCCAAGAAGCGTGTTTTTTCCCTTACAGCACAGGCAACCAGGTGGTTTCCCCAAGGCTCAGCATCAGTTGTGAAAGGGGCTGCCAGTGAATATTAATCTGATGGAGGTAAGGGGCAAATTATTTCAGCCAGTGCAACTGTGGCACACTAATGTGATTGCCAGGGAACTGAGAGCTCTGGTAAATCATTGCTCATATAGCAAAATACACTGCTAAAAGATCCCAGCAATATTTAGAGTAGGAAGTTATTTTTTTTTTCCCCAGAATTGCTTTTGTTTTCTTATTCCATTATTCCTATAAACATAATTTTTCTTTTGTTTCTTTTCAACATGATTGTTTTTCAAATCCTAAACAAAAGAATAAGACAAATTATTCTGCAGCAGTATATGAGTTTGCACAGAGTAACAGAAGGAGCCATTATGATCTGTCAGACAACTACTTATTTAGGGACTTTTGAAACCACTGATAATTGACTTAGTAGAATAAAACAGCTTCTCTGGAACTGATGGAGTCTATTGTTCAAGTACTTACCACATTTGCTGCAAGTCATTTAAAAAATGTTATTGGCCCTGGTTAAACTATTACAGACATAAAGGAATGGTGAATGTGTGAGGTGCAATGGTGCTATTTAATACAGTTTTACTAAACTGACTTCATAAATACAGATCTGAAGACTAGGGTGAGGTGGAGCAGAGGAAGTTGCTCACAAATCTAAACCCCAATGGGCAATGCCATCAGTAACAGAGGCAGCTGGAGACTAGAAGAGACAGATTATAATATGCAAGGCACTCGGCTGTGTCAGCCTGACAACCTCTCTGTCTGCACCACAGGAGTCCTGTGAAGGTTGCCATGGGCTCAGATCCATGTGTCTCTGATGCATATTCAATACCAGACCCCATCTCACTCTCCAGAACAGGACAAGTTATGCAGACATATGAGACTGACATATGCACGCAAGCAGCCACAGAAGCTGGAGCTGAGAACTGGATGCCCAGTGATATCCAGTGACCTAGGGGACTGTGTAAGTCTCTAGATCCCTGAGAACCATCAATATCCTGAGAAGGCATTTGTAAAATCTGAGTCTTAAAATCTAGGCACCTTGTCAAACTGTGCTGTCTTATTGTAGTAGTTGCTGTTCATGGAGACAGATGTGGGCTTGCGTTAATACAGCTATAGCATTGCTCTCGCATAAAGGAGCTCAGAGGTTCCTCATTTCTGGTTTTATGGTTAGGACACCCTTCTGGGAGGTCAGAAATAGGGGTCTGAATCATCTTAGGCTCAGAAAGGCACTGAAGAGTCTCCTGCATCCTGTGCTCTAGGCTCTGTGAATTCAGACTCAAAAGGTTGTATCTCCAGTGGGAATTGCCTGTGCTTTGTATTAGAGAGAAAGAGGTGATCAGTTCCCAGTGAGAGACCAGTGCTCTGTCTCCTCTGCAAGAGGACTGCAGATAAGGACTGTCTGACATATACTCATCCGGGTTTTCTGAGACAGGATACAAACCCAGTATGGTCTGGCAGCAGATGACCTGTGTGATTTATTCTCATGTGCTCCCACAGGCAGTCTGTACGTTTGCAAGAGATGCAGTGCAACCTAGATGGCCCGTTGTCACTGTGCATGTGCTGTTCTCTTCATCTCCACACTGCTGTGGACATAGGATTTCCAAAGTGCTCTGATTCTGCTCTGACCTGACTGATGGGCTTCAGGAAATCTTGTGTCCAGTCTGACACAAGACTGCACAGTCCTCAAATGCCACTTAAAATTCTAGCTAGAAAGACAGAATATTTGTGGGTTTGGCCACTTCCTGTATCTACCAAAATGCAGACTAAAAAAGCACCAAAATAAAAAAAAAAAAAAAAAAGGAAAAAATCTTAAAAAATTATAACTTTTTCCCTGCAAAACCTTTTTTACTATTGAAATGGTGAAATATTTTAGAAAGATAACTTAGCACACAGTGTCAATTTCAAGTCCCAGTGGTAATATGGCCATCTTCTTACCTGAAGTACAGAAATGTTAATGGAGATGCATGTGCTTATTGAAGATGCTGTCAGATATTATTAAAGAAGACAGAGACCCGTCTATCTTTTTCAAGTTCATTGCATGGCACTGGGAATAGAAATAAAGAAATTATGTGGTCTGAATTTGCCTTTACTGTGTTTGTACAAATTCAACTCACTTTGTTGGCTTTAGTGGAATTACTCCAGATTTACACTGAGAAAAGAGCTCAGATTTCTATCTACCTTACTTAGATTTCTATCTACACAAAATAAAATAAATGCAAGTCTCAAGCTCTGAATGCCCTTGACTTTCTTTAAGGAATATTAGATAAAACTGACTGGATCCAGCTATTGTATCTTGACCATGATACCTCAGTTGCAACATAAATATAACAACAATTTAATTAGTCCCACCAACAAAATCACTAACTTTGTTGTATGCTAAGAGTGAAATAGCTCTCCTCTGTATGACAATGTCAATTTTATGGGTTAAGCCTTGGATTCCTGATGTAATGAAAACAATATTTATTGAAGAGGCCATTTATCAGCTAAAGACAATAAAGGCCATGACTAAATTCACAGGCTGTCTGAGACAGATAAAACAGTACTGGTGTTATGAGCATCTTGGCAGCACTGTACAAATACATCGTGCCGATACTGCAGATATATTTACTTACATGGAAGTAAATATACACCTGTATCTTAAAACTGGACGTAAAGCAAAGTAAAAGCATATTAACAATATGAAACTTAAAGAGACGGTGCTTTTCTACTGCCATTTCCCATGAAAACAATCTGTGTTAAGGAGTAAAAGAATCTCTTCCATTGGAAAAACAGGTCACATCCTTAGCTTTGGGGAACAGTCTGAGTGATCCACCCCTAAATCTTGTGAACACATACTTATCTGACAGGGACATCCGTGCTATAGCAAACACCAATCTCTGATCACTGACCATGACCAGCATCTTCAAAACAACACCAAGATTCCCTTAGGATGTCAGTACCTCTCCCACCATTAAGGGATCATAAGTGCATAAAGCAGTGTTTATGAAAGAACATCATTGCTTCCACCATTTCTATTATAAAATTCATAAAGCCTCAGTACTCATTCCTTTGGACCTGTTGGTAGCAGAAGAAGCTCCAGTCCAAATCCTTTTCTTGGTCATCATTCTGAAAAGTGGCCTTTCCCCGTAGGATGAAAATAGCTTTGTTCAGAACAGCCCTTCAAATACACCTCCTAGGGCATAGTCATGTCAGCTCTTACTAAAGGCTGTTATGAACTTTGCTTGTATAAGAAGCTGTTTTCTCTTTTCATTATTCTTGGGTTCAGCCAGGAACACTGACATGTTCTCACGCTGAAATTGCAACAGCTGTCTAAGAGCTGCCCCAAATGTAGGACCAAGAATGAAAAAGGTAGAAGAAGGTAAGAGGGGGGGAAAGGGAAAGGGACAATAATAAAGCTAAAAGACAACTTATTTCATTTTTTCATGCCTTTGGTGTGTTGTTTGTTATTGTTGTTGTGTTAGCTTGTTTGTTTTATATTTAATGAGAAATAGAAATCTCCTGGAAAGAAAGGTGACTTAAAAAAGAGCTTTATACAGAACTGGTGAATAGTATTGAAAATCCATCAACCTCTAGTAACATAAGGCAAATTTAAGCCATAAATGATTTGATCTGGACTGGAATTATGTATGTTCCTTATGAAATCATCCTCAGATTGGCCAGAATTCATTTTAAAATTAAATATTCAGCAAAAGAACAGCACATAGAGTTTATAGGTAACATGACTTTCTGTCTTTTCTGCTTTCTGTTGTCACTAAATGTAATCATCACCTACTATCATCAGTTAAGCCTTAATAGCAAGTATTGGATCTTACTGCTTATTTGCAGGACAAGTATATGCAAATTTATTTAAACGTTTATGCAAATCAAGTTCATCTCTCAGGCTGTCAGATTTGCAAATGTTGTATTTTTCAGCACAAAAGGCTAGGTACCTATGGCCTAGAGTGAATTTTTATAGATGTATATTAAAGGGATACTAGCATTATCGTAAGTGGTGGTACTGTAATGTTGCTTATGACTATTTCTTAGTATTAATTATGGAGGGACAAATCAGTTTGGAAAAAAGTAATGAGTGTAAACTGAAGCAGAAATGTTAACCTCCAGCTTCTATAACTGCTCTGGTAAGAATCATTGCCTGACTCCACTGCCCACCATTGGCTTACCCTCTGCCCCAGACACTTCTCTTGTTATTCTACCCTTCTGTTGAAGGGCCTTAGCCAAAAAGTGAACCAGCTCTAGGCTGGCTGTTGATATCCAATGTCACATGCACTAAATGACCTGGGGCAAGAAATGTACAGGTTCAAAGTATTATACAGACTTTGCAACATCTGTTACTGTTCCACAAATAGTTGGATGGGACAAAAGCAGGAAGCTCTCTGGGATTTGTTTGAAGGAGTGCAAAGTTAATAGTAAAAGGAAATTCTCAAAAGGGGGTAGGAAGGAACTAGAAGAGCCCACGTGAGTCAGTCAGAACGTATAGAATTTAGAATGTCACTAATAGGTACAACTGGTTGCAAGGTCATGAGCAAAGTCAAAGATATGACAAAAGGGCATGTATCAGTGAAGATTCTCCCTTGAAAGAGAGATCTATGACAGAAGAAAAAAGGTAGTAGAGGAACCAGAAAAAAACTTGGGACACTTCCAAGTAATCTTACAGTTCCTACAAAACAAGAGTGCTAAACTTTTTAAGGTTTCCATCCCTAAAAAGAATATGAATAATAGACATAATAATCTGAAATGGAAAAAAAATCTCTCTCAGTACATGCTAATTAAAAAGCAGTATATTATTGCTGCCTGCTAAATATTGCCAGAGATACAGGGATCTATTAATCACAGAATCCATTATATCTGTTAGTTATATTAATTCTAGAGTTTTATCACATGAGAACTATCAGGCTATAAAATATACGAAAAAATATAAAAACTTGATTATTTAAGTAGACCCAGGTGAATGGGAAAATTAGGAAAGAGCAAAGTCTCACTCTCTTGAAACTAACAATCATGTGATGATTGAAGTGACTTGGCCCTCAAATTCCAGCTCAGAGATTTGAAATTTGTTAGTGAGATTTTAAGGCCACCTACTGTTAATTTATTTCCATGAATGTATAAAAATCTTGTTTAAAAGCCTCCATCCACACCTGAAGACATAAAGAATAAACCTGTTGTTGGAGTGTTCTCTGCTCTAATAAAAGCCCTAAAGAATCTCCTTTCTCTTGGATGTGTTCACTTAACACCTACCAGTCCTGTAACTTCTCTGAGATGGAGTCAACTTGGTTCCTGTTTTACACCTTTTCAGTGTGTGTCAAAACAATACACTGTACAAACAGTCTTCAATAACAATGTGGAAACATACATGTTAAATTGGGTGAAGGATTGTTCAGGTATAGAAACTGAACTGGAGAATGAACCAGTACCGGAAGTCATCTAGTATCCATCTATTACATTAGGATGAATCATACCAAACCATCATACATATTTGATGACCTGTTTTTTTTTTTTTGTTGTTTGTTTGTTTGTTTGTTTTTTATTTTTTTTTGTTTGTTTGTTTGTTTTTGTTTGTTTGTTTTTCTGCAAATTTCCTTGAAAATTGCTTAAATTTCTTTATAGACATAAAATTTACTTCAAATTACCTAAATAAACTTTGCAACTTAAGTCCATCTTTTATTACGATTATCATTTTATGGGTCACAGTAAACAGGGAGAATGTTTATTCTCTTCTGTCAGAATTTTGCGCTGGGTAGATGAGGGAAAGGCTGTGGATGTGGTCTACCTTGACTTCAGCAAGGCTTTTGACACCGTCTCCCACAGCATTCTCCTCAAGAAACTGGCTGCTCTTGGCTTGGACTGGCGCACGCTTCGCTGGGTTAGAAACTGGCTGGATAGCCGGGCCCAAAGAGTCGTGGTGAATGGAGCCAAGTCCAGTTGGAGGCCAGTCACTAGTGGCGTCCCCCAGGGCTCGGTGCTGGGGCCGGTCCTCTTTAATATCTTCATTGATGATCTGGACGAGGGCATTGAGTGCACCCTCAGTAAGTTCGCAGATGACACCAAGTTAGGTGCGTGTGTCGATCTGCTCGAGGGTAGGAAAGCTCTGCAGGAGGATCTGGATAGGCTGCACCGATGGGCTGAGGTCAACTGCATGAAGTTCAACAAAGCCAAGTGCCGGGTCCTGCACCTGGGGCGCAATAACCCCAAGCAGAGCTACAGACTGGGAGAGGAATGGTTGGAGAGCTGCCAGGCAGAGAAGGACCTGGGAGTGATGGTGGATAGTCAGCTGAATATGAGCCAGCAGTGTGCTCAGGTGGCCAAGAAGGCCAACGGCATCCTGGCTTGTATCAGGAACAGCGTGACCAGCAGGGCGAGGGAGGTGATCGTCCCCCTGTACTCAGCTCTGGTGAGGCCGCACCTCGAGTACTGTGTTCAGTTTTGGGCCCCTCGCTACAAGAAGGACATCGAGGTGCTTGAGCGGGTGCAGAGAAGGGCGACGAAGCTGGTGAGGGGCCTGGAGAACAAGTCCTACGAGGAGCGGCTGAGGGAGCTGGGCTTGTTCAGCCTGGAGAAGAGGAGGCTCAGGGGTGACCTTATCGCTCTCTATAGGTACCTCAAGGGAGGCTGTAGCGAGGTGGGGGTTGGCCTGTTCTCCCACGTGCCTGGTGACAGGACGAGGGGGAATGGGCTTAAGTTGAGCCAGGGGAGTTTTAGGTTAGATGTTAGGAAGAATTTCTTCACTGAAAGGGTTGTTAGACATTGGAACAGGCTGCCCAGGGAAGTGGTGGAGTCACCATCCCTGGAAGTCTTCAAAAGACGTTTAGATGTAGAGCTTAGGGATATGGTTTAGTGGAGGGCTGTTAGCGTTAGGTTGGAGGTTGGACTCGATGACCTTGAGGTCTCTTCCAACCTTGAAATTCTGTGATTCTGTGATTCTGTAATTTACATGTTTGAAGAAGACTGACATGTAAGTATAAAAGCATGAATTTGTACTGGCCACTACTCAAATGTATTCAAATTCCACTTGGGAGAGTGAGAAAGTTTCTAAGTAGTGCTTAAAAAAAAGGTAATTAAAGGAATTTTAGAAAGGGGTTAAAAAAAAAAAAAAAAAAAAGTAGAAAGCTAGAGTAAAGGAAACAGAAACTACATGTATATGGACAAATTCCCCAAGAGGCTCAAAATCAAAAAGTGGAAATGATAATAAAGAAAACTAGAAAGGATCACAATCCTAGATTTGTTAAAACCAAAATTACAAGAAACATGCAAAAAAGATTTGGAAAAACTAATCTTTAGTGATACAGAAGCTGTTTCTTTTTCAAACCTATCAGAAAGGTAGTTTAGTTCCAAGATATGGCTAAGAAAAATTAGGGATATTCATGTAATATAAGTGATTGCAGAAAGGCTGACTGATTTGTTCCTATATCACAGCCAGCCTTTACAATGAATGAGGAAATCTTTGAGGTTGATGTGCCAATGAAAGAGTTTTAAGATAAATTGATACACTTAATAATAAATTGATAGAACCTAGTAACATTCCTTAAAATTCTCTAAAGAATTTCAATATATATGTGTATATATATATAATTTTTCGAACTGTTAATTGACACTGGTGATTATTGTTTACATCTGTCTTATTGTCAGAAAAGCAGTAGGTATTAAAAAAAAGAAAAAAAAGAAAATGAATAAGTTTGGTAATACTGTGAGGAATATGACGTATTTGACAATAAGCTTTTGATGGAAGTCATAGATTTATTACAGTACACTAAAGAATAAATGAACATGTGGATATGGCTGATCTAGAGGATATAATGTGTGCAGATTATCAAAAAGCATTTGACAAAACTTCTTTTAAAGAAACTAAGCACCCAAGGGATAACAGAGGAATTTTTCTTATGGATTAATGGCTGATCAAAGAAGGTTAGAAACACTTGACATGTTTACACAATGGAGAAATGGAAAAGGGTTAGGTACCTCATAAATGAGCAAAATCTTCTTGAGATCAGTACTAGGACAAGAGTAAATTCAGCAGTATGGATCTGAAAATGGGGATGAATGTGTTGTCTGTCACTGTTAAGTCTCTGTATGTTATAGAACTTTTTGGCATAGTCTATTTTGAAATTGACTCTGAAGAGCTACAGGAAGATTCTCCAGTCATGAATAACTACAAAATAACTTAGCATTTAAAAAAATAAAATAAAATAAATCAGTGTCAGTGGAAGACAATGGCTGTGCACAAAAAAAACAGGTTTTTCTCCAAGTACACACAGGCTTGGTAAACAGATTTTTAACACATACTATCACTGTGGATAATTCTTTGAATACAGCACACTAATACTCAAAAATAATGAAGAGGCTAAATAGAAAACTGAACAAAACTAGATTTATGGGGGAAAAAATAATTTTTCGTTGACCAATTTACATTTAACTTTTTTTAAAATTTATTTAATTAAAAATTAATTTAATTTTTTTTTTTTTTTTTTTTTTTTTTAATGTATGAAGCTGTAAAGAACACTTCAGGTCACCTACTCAAAATTTGGAAAGATATTCTGCTTATTTAAATAATTCAGAGGTAGTATTACAGAAGCTAATCACTAGTTACTACCAACATTACAATGAAAATTATACAAAATGTACTTGGATAATATGACCTTTCTCTTGAAAAACTTCTACCCACCCAGTCATTCCCAAGCTTGTTGAAGATGTTTACTTTTTTAATGTGTACTAAAGATTTTATCTTTTTTTTTTTTTTTTTTTTTTTTTTTTCACTAAGTGTTTCTACAAGTTCTAGTTGAAAGAAAACAATCAGTAGGTGAGACTGCCTCTAATCTGTTACTCCTATCACTGGAACAGGATAGGATGCACCTTGTTGTCTTATGGCAAACATGGAGCACTGGCTTTGAGTGTTCAGGACTTTTACCCCTATATCTACTTTCTTATGATGCTCCTGCCTAGAAATAGTTGTTCTAAAGACAACTGACCACACAGTTATACTTTTAAATCCTTTTATTTATTTATTTATTTATTTATTTTCTTAAACAAGTGATTTTTCACACTACCAAGGCCCTGAGGGCTCCCACAGGCCTTAGGACCCTCCCCTCTTCCCACCTCAGCCCAGCCCAGGGTCATCAGTCTCTGTCCCAGTCCTGGGCTGCCATCTCCAGCCCCACAGCTCTACCCTACAGGACTTGTTCCATGGGGCCAACTAGGTCCCTAGGTTCTAGCCCCTAGGGCCATGATTCCACCCACCCCCAAGCACTGCCTGATGCCCAGGGCTGGGGCTGCCCCCTGGCTGCCCTGTTCCCAGATGGGGCAGTGTGATGGGCCCTACCTGCTGGTCCCTGCCCTGACCCCTCAGGGAGCCCTGAGCCCCTGGCACCTCTCCGTGTGTCCCACAGATCCCTGACACCGATGTTTACTTTTTCCACCATGTACACCAGAGACAGAGAAAATGCAGCTAATATTACTCCCGTGAGAAAAATCACTTTATCTTGTATAAGTCCCACCAGCATTCCCTAGGTGACTATGAAATTCCAGACCTGAAACTTATTTGAAGAAGGCAAATAGGCATCTTTCTGTGAGTCCAAGAGGGGCACAAAAGCAGATAATCATTCACATGAGAGCTGGGTCCTCTGGTTTTCTTATTCTTTTGTGCAGTACATTGTTAAACCGTAGTTTCATCTTTACCCCCAGAATGGCTATTAGTCAAAAACTGCATAGTGATTTCTGTGTACAAATGTATATTTTGGCACGGCATTGTGAACTTTTAAAGTATTACATTAATACATAACAACTCATAAACTTCCCATCTCATTAGCAAATCTTGAACCAATCATTCCATCTAAATCATAATTAAAATGAGGAATAGTAACTGGACTTCCTACTTCAGTTTTATGTTTGCATAATACAGTTAAAATTAAAAAGAACTTCCCTAGTACATGTCAGGACTGGTGTTCTCTATTGTTTAGGAAGTACTGGTACTCATAACCTTTCCAGCCTATTTCACGTTAAGAAGACAAATGACAGGAAAGCACTGACCAATCAAATAACTGTCTAAGGCACTTAAATGTCATGTTCTGTAAAGAAGATACAACCGGAAAGATGGTCTAAGAGAGAATAGACTGAATTCCAGAGAGGAAATCCCATCACATGTTACAGAACACTAAGAGATAAATACTGAGATCAGTAATTTTTACTAGAACTTGAATGGTACTTTGAAAAGTACAAGATATATAATGTAGTTCTACACTTAGATTCTAAATATTATTTCTTTAAAATAAATGACAACTTGGCAACATGACTTACAATGCCTATTTAATAAATAAACAGAAATCACTGATTGAAGATATTTAGTTAATTAGTGGAAAAGAGATTTGACAAATGCCAGGAAATAATTTCACAAGCAAGGCATAGTTCTACCCATGTTGCAAATAATTCATAGAAAATGCTCCTCTAAAATGCCAAATATATTACTCCTGTATAAAGCCGACTGCCTTATTGTCTACTTTATAAGTCAGTTATAAATTATGTCTACCTTTTAATTCCCATAAGGAAATGACATGTTTTTATCCCGTTAAAGATTGACACTCTTTTTGACCTTGTATTTTATGAAAATAAATTTTAAATGTTATAATTTTTGATAGCACCACAGCTCTAAATTTACTGATTAATATGCACTGGGATATGTAACTCAGGCTGTAAGCTAGTTAAAATAAAAAAGTGTTCCTTGTGCTTTGCTTGCAGCTCAAAGAATAGCAGGTGGTCACTGTTTACCCTGCTAAAGCAAGCCATTCAGATAGAGAAAGCTCATTTTGGACCAAAGCTGAACACCATGCCTGAGTGATTCGACTCTTGACAAAGCAGCTGAGAGTCTCATTGGCATTGTTTCATTTATGTGAGAATTAGCTACCAGTGATTGCATGTCTGTTTTTTGAAAATATTCTCCAGACATGCTTGTTGATGATTCTCAATCTAAAAATTTGGGAATAATCTCTTAATGGGTCCACACTTTCCAGGTTGACTTTATCAATGAGAGTGAACAATAAGTGGCAAAGAAAGGAGCAGGGGGCAGGGAAGCAACATCCTCTCTCCCTGACAGCCACCCTTACTGCCTGGTGAGCACCATGGAGGCAGTAGGCATGTATATTTTCATTATGGAAAGGAAATGTAAATTCTCAGTGTGATGCCACTGGAACTAGACAGGAATCCATGCTCAGAGAGAACAATGCCAATGCTGTCACAATGCATACTACTGTGACCACTACTATTTCTTGGACAAAAGGTTTTAAAAAAAAAAAGGTTTTAAAAAAAAGCTGCAAGCTGAGTTACAAATGGTATTATATTTGTAGGTAGCAGATTTCCTGCTTTGCACTTGAAAATACTGTCCTGGAATTTATTTATTTATTTATTTATATTTTATTTTTCCTGGTATGGATCTGTTTTGCAGACAGGAGAATTTCACCCTACACCTCTGAGGCCTGGCTGTATAATAACAGGGGTCACTCCTCTCACATGTACAGATTGTCAGAACTCCTTAGAGAAAGCAATTCATGTGCTCTAAATACCAGAGCCACACTTCTCTTATCATGCCAGAGCAACATGAAAACTATAGGTGTCTAATTTCAGCTTCTCACAGGCTACCAAAAAAAAAAGAGTTAAAAATATTGAATGTCTCATGAAGCCACCTTTTTATATATATAAAATATATAAACACTGTCCTATGATCCTCAATATATGTACCTTGCTATGATGCTTAGATTATTGTAGTTGGTCAGCTAGTAATTCTCTCAAGTCATTTACTGTGGGGAAATTGGAAAATGGTAAAAGCTCTTACCTGGATTAATTTTAGCTACCTATGATTTAGAGGTCACCAGAAACATATTATGTGGGTTCTACACAAACAAAGTTAAATAATAGAAGCTTTAAAAATTCAACTCTCTTAGCAGACTTGATATGGTTTAGGCAATAACTTTAGTGGAACTGTGGAACAAACGTTTTTTTTTATTTAACGTATGTATTCATGATCACAAATGAAAATGCCAAAGTATTTTGAAAGATATTTGTATTTTGAGAACATTTCAGATTGTGTGAGAACAATGAATATTTAAAAACTTGTGAGAAGTTGTGAAATTTACAGTTATAGAATCAAACTCAAAGCTAATATAAACTGAATTAACCCTTTGAAGTATGGAATATTTATCTAAAATTTTCTGGAACATTTGAAATTTTACTTTAAGCAGGGTCTGGTTATGTATCTCCATTGAACACTTTTATTTTTAACAATTTTTCAATACAAAATTAATCACATAGTATTTGACAGTTTGCTGCCATTTAAGAAACACATTGCAATTTTAGCTAACATGCTTACCAATGCGAGAACAGTGCAATCTAATCCATCAAAAGCAAAGATAGAAACTTGTCTTTTTTCTTTTATGCTAGATCACAAAACAGTCTCCTGTAGCTCTTGAAACATCTTATCAAACAAGATTCATTTCTTTTTATAACTTACTTTTCTCTTCTTTTTAATAGCAATAAAATACAGTGAACTCCTGTAAAGCAGTTTCTGTTCAAATGATAAAAAATACTATGTGAGAACTAGGCATTATTACTAAATCAAGATCCAAAATAACGACCCATACAAAGAACCTCTGGCTTATTATGCTTTCAGACTTGAAATCCTTCCATTGACTTCCAATGAAATTCTTCATTAGTGTTAAAAGTTTGCCTGATAACTGAGACACTTTCTTGGGTTCATATGTTTTAGAACTACTGGAGTGACACAGTCCATTTCTCCCTCTCTGATCTGCTGACTCATTCATTTCCTCTTACCAGTGAAGATAAGAGGAAGTCAGCTGCATTAGAGCTTTTACTGTTCTTGTCCTATGCATCTGGTTCTGCTTCCTTTAGATTAGGCTATTTCCAGCTGGTGAGCTTTTAAAATAGCAAATTAAAACCTCTTTTTGCTTGATAAAGCATTCGATTACTGAAACATCAGGATTAGGTATAACCTCTAAAGTTATTGTAAAAGTTTTTTTTTTTTTCTTTTCTTCTCTCCTTTAATATTTCTTTTATTCACCCTTGAAAGAATATGAAAATCATTTGTGTTTCCAGAATATATACACTGCCAAATTCCTTGATCTTTTCTACTGCTTCCCTTGTGAAGATTTTTGCCTTTGCAATTAGAAGTTGGGACACTTTCCTCTCTTAAAAGTCTTTGTGATAGCTTAAAATATACACCAGTAACAGAACATTCAGCAGTGTGCGTGTTCACAGACTTTGTAACCTCTGCAGATTAGCAACTGACAAAAAAAATCACACCTATTAAAAAAATATCAGCAACTGTAAAAGCCATTGAAGGTCTCTTTGAAATGGTTGGAAGAAGTGGGGATCTTTTGCAGTGTTTTTCAGAGTGATGACTCATAGCAGAAGTTGGGCGGCCAGCTTTGCTGGCACATGAGTGACATGTAGGAAGAAAAGAGCAAGATGCCAAGAGTACAGGAGGCAAGGCATGACTTGACAGGTGGTTAGGGACTTATTCAGTCTCTGCAGAAGGGGAGTCAAAGAAGAAAGGAAACATGAGTTGGAGAGCTTTGTTTCATTGCTTTGCTGCAGCTCAAGGCTTTCCAGCAGCCCATTATAACCTAGCTGTTGTTTGGAGTCTGAAGATTCTTTGAGCTGTTTGACCTAAGACTGGGTCTGGGCACTGGCGTATTTTTTCCTTTAGGCTGTTAATCAGAAATTTGGTCATGAATCTACTGTCAGCATTGGACTCTTGTTTTGATGGCCTCTTCTAGAAGATAGATGAAACTGGAGTTTAAACCCTGATGAAGATATTTTCCTCCCATGGGCGCTCTATTGATGGATTTAGACCTAGAGTTTACTCCGAGATCTCCTCCTCTGTAACTTTACACTTGGAGATCACATTGATTGGGGTCATCCAGAACAGTCCACGAGGCCCAGAAAGTAGGCAGAGCCCACACTAGAGGAGTCTCAAGCAACAGCTACCTGACTGCAGCAAAAGTGTGCTAAAAACTCTAATACCACTGCTATATTGGAAGCAAAGAAGAGGTATCTTGCACATAGGATTTAAAAAAACCCTAGTTGCTTTAGGCTACAGATATCTAGAGAACAATCCAACCTTGGCTCTACTCCATGACTGACATGAGATCCTTGTGAGAAAAATCAAGCTGCTTTCAGAACAACATGGTCTGTGTGGAGGTAGTGCAATAGCTTCCCAGCAGAAACACCACGTTTTTTTCTGCTTCATTTTTGTCCCTGTCTATGCAGCAGTGAAAAGATTGGTGACATTTGGGCCATGACTTGGAGTCTGAAAACACGAGTTTCACAGCTATTAAATCCTAGCAGGAGGTATGAGGTCCTGTGCAAATGGAAGAGTTACTTCATGAGCCCAGGCAAGCAGCTTTGCTTATAGCAGCAGTGATGTGGTTAGTATTAATGAGACCATCAGCTGGCACAGGTGGGCTGCCCAGCTTTGCTTTATGTTAGCTCCTTCATTTGTGATGAAGCTTGTTGACAAGGTCATGGTGAGACCAAAATTACAGGTTTTATCTGTGTGTACCCACAAGTATGTATATTATATATGCACATATAAACATTTCCAGTCAGGGCACATTGTGAGGATGTACTTTATCTAGTAGCTGATTTTTCCTGTACTGATGGATGAAGTCAGAGCAGTTATGCATATCCCTTTGGTTATCCATGGGATACTGTTAAAATATCTCCAAACATAAGTGGTATGCACTGATCTGCTCTTATACTACAAAGTCCTGGTGAATAATGTCAGACAGTTGGTTTCTCTCCTCTGAGGACTATTCCTTTGCAAGAGTTTATTCTGCTCTGTTTCTCTTGCTCTGCTTGAAAACAAGCTATTGAAGGTGCTGGTATGAACACCTGGTTACCTTGCCTTCGGTGCACAGACATGCTTGCTTTATCTTTTCTTTTTTCTGCTCCAGATGGCACTATTAAATGCTTGTTCCTGTGTTTGGCTGGTATTCTCACATAGATACATGAAAGTTAAAGCTTGTATTGGGTGGCATTTGGTTTACTGGTATCTTCACAATTATATTTACCTTCCCTTAAGTGACTGGCTGAGTAGGGCATGGGAAAAGGGGAGATTGTTCCTCACCACGAGGCAGCTGAGCATATTTGGGCACAACAGGATGGAGAAACTGCAGGATGAACTTGTCAAAGGCACAGGGAGCTGGATGCTTGCAGCATGGTGCTGTGAGAAACCATCCAGGCCTTAGAGATGTTCACAGAATCACAGAATCACAGAATTTCTAGGTTGGAAGAGACCTCAAGATCATCGAGTCCAGCCTCTGACTTAACACTAACAGCCCCCACTAAACCATATCCCTAAGCTCTACATCTAAACGTCTTTTAAAGACTTCCAGGGATGGTGACTCCACCACTTCCCTGGGCAGCTTCCCTGTTGTCTGTTGACAACAGATTTCCTAATACCCAAAGGGTACAGGGAAGGGTTTGCTGCTCTTCCACAGTCATGGAGTTACCTGGAAGCAAGGATGCACTGGATGAGGAAAGAGTCTGTGTACACAAGTTTTAACATTTAATTAATTTAATGTAATTTAACATTCATTTGTCCTTGGTTATGCTGAGTTTTCTTTATTTGAAAGGTTACTTTTTTGTTGTTCATTTGTTTCCCCAGATAAAAGCTATCTGTTCTTTCTTTGACCTTCTTTGAGGATTTCCCTATAGAGCAAAAGTCTAAACGCAACCCCAGAATCACCAGTGTGTTATCCTGTCACAATGCTGAAGACTGATAAAAATCAAACAAAACATGGATTATTACAAATAATGTTCCTTTCTGTTGGATTGCAAGTGTTTTTCGACCATTTGTTTTTTATTTTACCAACAAGTAGTCTGATTTTATTCTCAGTTATATCTTGATTGTCTTAGGAGTAGCCAGAACACCTTTCTTACATTTATATGTGGACAAGAAGGTGCAATCTTCATTCATAGGTGCAAAACCACAATAGAATGTTTTAAGTAAAATCTGCTTTTAAAATCTGTTAAAATATTTTTGTTGGTGCAGAGGAAGAGATTCCAGCTGTTCACTGGAGAAATGTTGAGATGATTATATTTTGGGTACCCTGTGATCTATGTTGATTGCTTATTGATTTTTGGGTGGAGTTTAGAGTGTTGGTTTGGATTTACGGTATACTAACTGGCTTAATTTCTCCCTTGAGAAACTACTTTTTTCTTTATGCTGCACTGATGCAGCAGAAATCTGTGCAGACCCACACTTTATCTTCTGAGCTCTAATAAAAAAGGAGCCTGTCAGTGGAAGATTATGGTTCTTGAGGGGCTCTGACTTTAGAACTTAGCCATCTTCTCTGAGAAGAGAAGACCTCTAAGAAAACCTGACTACAAAGTGCCCATGCAAAACTTGCCATTTCTGGGGTGCTTTTCAGAAAGAATTTATTGTTTGAGCAAGACTGTTGGACTTCGTTTTTGTGCATTGGAAAGATTAACCTACATATATTCAAACCTTTGGTTCCAGCAAGTCTGGCTATTTCAGAACTGAAGCTCAGCTGAAGCTCAGCAAACAGCATGTAAAAATAAAACAGGCTCATTTGCTTAGTTTTTGAGATAAAAAAGGCTCAAGGTTATCAGAGGAGATAGTGGAAATTAGGAGATACTCATTGTTTGAATAATGTATTAGGAGCCTGGGACACAAATTACAAACAAATATCAGGAGGTGGAAACAGCAAAAAAGGTGAAGAATACATGCAGAGACATAGGCCCATTATCAAGGCCCACAAGGCATTACCATTTTATTTGATTTCTCCATTTTCCCCCAGAGATAGTAGCTGGAGCATGATTTATTATATATTTCCCATACTTTTTCAAATTTTCTTTAAAAGTGTAAGCAAACCATTAGACATAAGAAACAAGAAGAAGAGAGAGAAAAAAAAAAAAAAAAAGAGAGAGAGAGAGAGAGACCTGAGAAATAAATGGGTAGAAAATAATGTTCAGAAGAAAAATAGAAAATGAAAAATAAACTACGAGGTCTTGATAAAAGGCTAAATATTTAAGTGAAAATAATAGTAAAAAAATAATAATTATTGAAAGCATTGCAAAGTTCCTGCTTGAACAATAGATTCTTTTACAAGGTAAGTTTTCTGGGTCAGGTTCTGCTTTCTGCTATTCTGCTGTACATAAAGAACTGTAAAAAGCAGCCCTAATTATGTAGTTGCAGATTCTCTTGGCATATGGGTACAACATGACATCCAAGGGATTGCACTGGATGATGTGCTACAGATACATTAGCAAAAGGAAGTGAGGCCAGCTGTGTAATTGTTCTTCAGGACATCTCAGTCCCAGCCCAAATCGGAGTCCCTGGGGGGATGCTCATCTGTTCCTGGAATCCTATTGTATCCCTGCTGTACCCAGCTTTCCAGAGTTATATATATAGCAGGATCCTTCATGCTCCTCTCACAATGGACCCATGTGCTGTTTGGCCAGATTCAAAAATCATGTCCTTTATAATGTATTGTTATGGAGAATATTTAAGAAGCCAAAAACAATTAGCTATTTTCTCATACTTGGTCTGCCCAGGCAAAAGAAAGGTTTTGTCTGAAGATACACTGCACATTTCCAGCTGCTCTTTGCTGCATCAAGGCAGCCGGGGGAAGACAGAGTCCCTAATAAGAAGCAGGTAATCAAGTCATCCTTACACTCATTCTCCAGCAATCTATTATGGGCTTAGCTTTTCAAAGTAGATCTGTGCCTCATTGCAGAAGGAATTATATATCCCACAAGTGGAAATGCAGAGGGGCCCTCAAAAAGAACAGGTAATCTGAAATGAAATTCATTCTGACCCGTTAACTAGTAGTGGCACTGCCACACAGCTTGCCGCAAATGAAGACTGACAAATTGTCTTAGCAGGATACAGGCTTTCAATTTGCCATGGTCTCACATCTTAGCATTTCCAAGCTACAAGGATGAAACATGCATTTCACAGCTGTTATAGATGGACCTGTCCAAGGCAGGCGTGGGTTCAGCTGGAGAAAGGGAAGAAATGGGGGCTCCTGAGTTTACCATTAACTGGCAATAGGAGTCTTGCACATTCCTTCTCTTGCTCTGGGGAAAGGCCAGGAAAGGGGTTGGGAAGCTAAGAGCACTGAGATGTTATAATTAGCATGAGTTCTTTTGCCAGACATTCAAATTCTAGAAAGCAAGCCCCTCCAGGTCCACTTGGAAAAGTTTGCAAACTTTTCTGTTTTCCTCTTAGATTCAAGGGGGAAAGCAGGTCTGAAAGCTGCCAGTACTTCTTTATTGGAATCAGCTGTTCTAGCTGAGGCTCAGCTCAGCCATATAAACAAAGAGAGAAAGAAAAAGAGTTTTGTGAAGGCAAAACCAAAAATAGCTTTTTTGAAATATTCTTCTCCTCTTTTTTTCTCTCTGCATCCTTCAATTGGTTTAACTTAATTAGGATCTGTTTGGTTTCACGGATTTTTTTTTTTTATTTTTTTTTTATTTTTAAAAAGCAGACATGTAAAAAAAGTAAAAGATGTTTTGCAATGCTGGGCTTTGGTTTACCGAGTTCTGTTTGCCAAGATAAGCCTCAAGAGAGACAGCACCTCATTTTCACAGATATCCCTGGAGACAGCAGGTGCTTTACGAAATGTCCGCATTTGCATCTGGCAAGTTCAAATAGCCAAATTAGTCAAAGCAGTGCTTACCCCCTAAATCAAATATCTAAGATCCTTTCCAGTTATGTCCCAGATTAGGAAATGTCTTGGAAATGGACAGCTGTCCAGTAGTGTTTCCATTTGAAAATATCGACTATGAGCTAAAATCTGTTTGAGTCGAAGGAAAGATTCCCACCAACTGTGCCTGATCTTTCTCACTGCAACATGAGATATTTTTCTTGGAGTTGATGCGATATTCGAGGCAGCTAATCAGAAATCTCCAACATTAAGGGACCAAGAATGGGATTTCTGAAACACTCAGTTGACCAGACATTTGCATCGTTTTCTGGGAGGATGATAGCAATCTACCCAAAGATGGGAATGTAAACAGACATTTAATGAAGATGGTTTGCATTGAAACTCTCTCTGGTCTGTTAAGAATACAGAAAATAAAGGTGGATTTGTTGGAAGTGACTGTACTGCAAACAAACAAGTTAAGATTCATCTCAGTTAACTCTAGCTGCCCACAGAACAGACATCTGCAGGCAAGCTACCCACCACAGGCTTCCATGAGAACTATACATAATGACCAGATATCCACTATTATAAGTGCAGCCTGAGTAAGTCACTGTAAATGTCTGCATTTAGCAGAGGAAACCTTCCAGTGACTGACAGTGGCAGCAAGCATCATTGAAAAGAGGAGCAGTTAAGACCAAAGTCCCAGAGGTTGGTGACATCTGCTATGCAGCACAAGCTTTCTGAAAGCCATAATGTTTCCTATTAAAAAGCAATATGGCAATTATATGTGGTGAATTCTATAAAAAAAAAAAAAAAAAAAAAAAAAGTCTATGTGTCTCAAAAGGCTGGTCAACAAATTGTCTGGAGCTTGGCCCACATCTATACTGGTTGAGGACATCTTTTGTTATTCCACCTCACTCCTTAATCCCATTTAATTATTGATTTCCTCCCTCCCATGAAACTTGATTCTGCTGTAGGCAAACTCTTTTGACTGCCAGCAATCCAAGTACATTTGGTCTGTCTGCCACGCATGGACTGCCATTCCTTGGAAGGCCCATTCGTCAATTGATTTCTGTAGGTGCCAGGTAAAATGAACAATAGACCTTCTGAATCACAAGAAAAACACATTTGTCTGGGACAGAACCAGACACTGAATACTTGGACAAGTCTTTAAAACAAACACATAAAGCAAGTACAAAAAGAAGGATTTACATGCTATTCTGCAAAGAGAGATGAGCCTACCAGCTCTTGCTGGACTCAGTTCCTACTTGGTTCTCAACTAAGCAAGGTGCTCAGTGGCTCCATTCACCAACACACTTTGAGGTGTCTATTCTGAAAGGTGAATGTAACAAGCAAATATTTTCCTCTCCTCTTTCAGTAGCCTGTGAGTGAAGCTTTTGATCTCCCAAACATTTCTAATGTGTCATATTCACAAATATTTCTTCCTGACAGATGTGAAACCTGAGAGTTCTTTTCTGTCATAACTGCTGGTGTTCTAGATAGGCATCTTAAAGCCCCAGACATTTCTTAGTGTGGGAAACACTGCTTTTTGAACAATCCTCCTGTACTCACGATGGGAGGGAAAAGAGAAGGGAGGGTTTGTAGTTGGTGATGGTTCTATAACAGTGGTGGTGTAGGCAGGCTGTCTGTGCAGCATTGTACAGGTGATCAGCTGCACAGGACCAGAGAAAATTTCTGTTATAGCTGACACATTCACAGTTGGTGTGTCAGAAAGGCACCTTTGCAAAGATTTACCCTGTAGTAGTTAAACTGGTACCACCAGAGTTCTTGCAGGTCTGGAAAAGGGATGCTGCTAGTTCAGGAACTGAGAAAAAGGCCAGGCACCATCACAAACATTACAGCTTGGCCACAGTACTTCCTGTACCTCAGCCTCCAACTTATCTCCCAAGCAAACATGACCCAAGGCTGTCAGATTACAAATGCTTATCTTCAGTGACTGGTGACTGTGTTTTTACTCTCCTAAAAAAAGTTAATTTGGGCTTTGGCAGGGTAAGGGTCGGCAGAACATTTGTGCTCAGTCACTAGCCTATGTTTGCTCTATCCAATGTTTTCAGTGGTAAATGAAAAGGCTCGTTCTCATCCTATTGGCTCCTCTGTGAACCCTGGTGGGTATTGCTATGATAAACAATTGGATTCTGAATAACTGAAAAATCTGTTTTGGAGTTCAGCAGCCTGGGGATGTCAGGGTTAGGTCAGAAGGAGAAAGGAGTGCACAAAGCATGGCTGGTTCCTGGTATGCATGCTGAAAACTTTGGAGTATGGAGGGACTTGGGTGTCTGCTTAAACCAGATAACAAGTCTGGTTTAAGGGAGGGTTTAACAAGTCTGGGATAAGGGAGGAGATCTTTGTGTGTTGGTTTGGCCAACAGCCTCTATGAGAAGGATACCAGGGGAAAATAAAGTAAGAAGGAAAAGGAAGGGAAAGGAACATTTTCTCATATGCATGGTGCAGTCCACAGCCACAGTAATATGAGCATCACCAGTTGCTTTTGTGTTGTTGGGATGGAGCCTCTAATGTATGTGCAGGATCATGATGCTAAAAACTCTCCTGGCTGGTAGAGAGTCCTTGTTGCTGAGGATCTCACCACACCATTTTTCCCAGCCTTATCCAAGTCAAGTGCAGAATGTGCAACAAAATATGCCTTGGTGTGATGACTTTACAAACTGTACCAGCTTCCTGTTTAATAGTGGTTGTGACACTTTTAGCAATAGAATGATGATTAATATCTCTTGCCCACCTCTGCGTTCCTCAAAGTCCTTGCTCAAGGACTTTTGGCATCTATCTGGAGTGCAATGGGCTTGTCAGCCTCCATATTCTCAGACCTGGTAGACTTTTCCTTTTGCCCTAGGCTCTGGGTTTGAAAGTCTTTATAAGGCACCCTGACAGGATGGATGGGAGACTTACAGTGATCAGAGAGGTAAAGGCATAGGTGGGATCCCAGAGTCTCCATCTCTGAAATCCTTGTGGAACCGGAAAATATGCTCCTGTGCCAGGGATGTTGGAGTGGAAGAGATCAGAAATTGACCAGATAGGCCTGTCCTGAAAGGGTGCAAGGCAGTGGAGAAATTATTAGGGAAATCTTTAGGTGAAACAGAAGAGGCCCATATAGAAGCAAACATTGCACATGAAAGTGGCAAATTTATTCCTGCTCTAGCTGGGAGCAAATTTATTACTATGCCATTGTAGATTTTTTTTCACACAATTTTTGGTTTGAAATCACTTATTTTAAATGGATCATAAAAAAATCCCTAGTCAAATGTCTCAAAAAACATCTTTTGTCGCTTATTGTAACAGTCATAGTCATCAGGAACATAGAGGCTAACACTTAGAATTTCTAAATGACCAGAGTTAGGGGGTTCTCACTGGAAAGCTCTGGGCAATGGAAATCCTCTGCTGGGAAGAGGCCTGAGAACCAAAACTAACCTTTTATCCTTTTACTGTTTTTGTTTGTTTGTTTGTTTGTTTTTGTTTTCTTTAATCTTGCCATATAGCTAAACTAATAATTTCAACATTTAGCTAAAGTACTTCACACTGAAAAATATATATTTTTTTTTTTAAAAGCATGTTAAGGAACAGGTTAAATGTTTGGCAGTAACATTGTGACACTTCATCTCAACGCACTTATTCTTGCCCTGTACCTGTAGGACCTCACCACCTCTGTGGGTGCAGTTGGTGGTGGGGTCTTACCTTAAACCAGAATGAATGAAGTGAAAAGAAGTCTAGGCTGGTTTTATTTTTTGCTTTTCCTCCTGAATTATCTCCCTTGCTCTGTTCATTCTGCAGCCCCACAAACACTTATGGTGGTACCTATTGGGTGAGGGAGGCCAGGCATGGGCAAGAAGCAGTCATGGGCAGGAGAATGGAGCCAACCCAGAATGGAGCCCTAGGGGAAGACCAGTTCTGGTGACTCAGCTGATGTGTGGTAAATGAGTCACTGGCAGTCCCGTTGCCAGGCCTACATCCCTCTATAGTTTACACTCCTTTCCTGGTATTTACCACAGTTGACTGGTTTAATTTTGTCAACACTTAGGGGCTGTAGCTTCCAAGAGAGACCAGCTTTGGGGAAGGTGTTTCAGTGGCCAAATATCCTCATTGTGAAATGAGCAGATGTAAAGTTCTATGCTTTTGTCTCCAGGTAATGGATCGTATTATCCTTTCCCTTAGATTAAAGAGACCTTTAAAACCAAAAATCTTCTCTGCACACAGACTCTTAGCCAATGTGGGTGTAATGTTTAAAGGTGCTAATGGCCTGCCATTAAAGGTCACTGATGTATACACATGCAGACCCTAATTAAAGGGACCGTAGGTTAAGGCACTCTCTTTTGTCTGACAATTAAAGCTCAGAGGCTCCTTTGTATTGCAAAGCAGCACAAGGGGAGAGCTGATATTCCAATCTCACCTTTGAAGGCCGCAGGTTTCCAGCAGCTTTTAGGTGAGGAGCGTTTACAAGGGGGACAGGAAGTTCTTGTCAAGATCTCTGATTTAGTGTGAAACTCTAGAAGAGATAAGAAATCTCAGGCAGTTGCGTTTTGGGCAAAGGAGTGATGTCTGTGGTCTCCGTGAGAGGCAGATTGCCATTTGTTATCCCTGTTCCCAGCCCACACTTCCCCACAGATGTGGGCTGGTGAATGCTTTGTAATAAACCAATCACATCACGAAAAAAAATAGCTAACATAAGCTGACCGTCTATTAATGCCCCAGACCGGACTCTGATTTACCAAGCATGTGATTGCTTGGGAAAAGTTACTATTGATCTACAAAGCAATAAAAGTATTAACAGGACTGGGAGAAAACAAACAAACAAGGGAACAAAAACATTTGAAATTGTCTTTAGATACAGCACAGGTTTTAGATGTAGCTTTGAAGCTTCCAGCTACCGTGGAGCTGAGGGTAATTATTCTCATCTTAAAAGGTGGAATGCAGAGGGGCTGATTTCTGACTTTTGAAGGCTTAGCTGAAAAAATGAGGTGCTTAGGAGTATATACAAAACTTATCCAGACTGATTAAGTCTTAGACCCTTACAAGGAAAGACTTTCCCACATGATTTATGAAACTTCCTGCTTTCCCTGAGAGGGAAGGTGTGTAAAATGATTCTTTAGATAATATATTGAGTGACTAATCAGAGAAAGGTGTGTGAACACTGGAGATAAAATAATTCAATATGTTAGCAATCAAAAGAGAGGGGAAAAAAAAAAGAAAATTGGAAAGTATACAGTCCATGTGCTTCTCAGAAAGTCAAGATTATGATCGTCTGTTGTCACAAGGACACTTTTTAGAAAATCTGTTTGACTTCCTGATTTGATTGACTCTGCGTAAAGTATATTAGTCCATTTTCTTTTGAAGTTTTTTTTTTCTATTCACTTATCATATAATTTATTTTAAAAGATCTTTAAAAATAAATAAATAAATATATTAAACATATAAAGCAGTCCAAGTTCCAGGATTCTCCTATCAGCTGTAGAATAAGAAAAACAATAGCCAAATAAGAGAAGATATAAAATGTGCACTCTCAACTAAGAAAAAGTTGGAAAAGTTTTGAAGGTGGAGCAGCCCTGTAGATATCCCCAAATGAGATATTCCAATGCAATGTTATTAAGCTGCTCAGAGCTTCTGAATGAATATAAACTCAGATCTGATTTGCACATTTAAAATGTTCCTCTCAGCTTTTTTTTTTTTTTTTTTTTTTTAATACAGGTGATGTTTATGTTGAAGTAGCTTTAAAAGTAGAAGCATTGTGACAGTGTCCTAATCTATATGTCATAAACTGATATTACCTACCTTAACGTTGATACAAAGGAGAGACATGTCCTAAGAGCAACTGAGACCGTAAAAGAGTTAGCTGCTATTGAAATGTTAATCTCCTCTCACCACTGCCCTCTTCCCCTCTTCTGTCTCTACCCCTAAGGCCCTACTTTCTCCTTTGCACGTGCTCCATTATTTCCATATGCCTCCCTGGGCTGTTTTAACTCACTGAGCCGGCAGAAATCTATTCTTCTCCTCCCCTCCACCCCCCCCCTTCCTTTTCCCATATCTTAAATCGGTTTTCTGTCTGAGTAGCAAGTCAAACCAGCACAGGGAAGGGAGTAGGACTAAGCAAACAGATGTCACAGATAGTCTGAAATAGGAGGTAATGTTTCACAGGTGAGAATGGTGGAGTAGAGTGGGACCTTCCATTTGTTGGTAGCAGTGAACTCCAGCTCATGCTCCAGAACTACTTAGATTTTTCTATGATATTAGAATTTTATGCCACTAACTTCTGGTGAACTAATATGAAATATATAAATCATGACTACACATTTCCAACATCTACTAACACCTGTATGAAATGAAGGAATCTAAAGGACTGGAGCACCTCTCCTATGAGGAAAGGTTGAGAGAGCTGGGATCATTCAACGTGGAGAAGAAAAAGCTCAGGGGGAATCTTAACAAAATATAGAAGTATTTGATTAGAGAATATGATGAAGATGGAGCCAGGCTCTTTTCTGTGGTGTCCAGTGCCAGGACAAAAGGTAATGGGCACTAACTGGAAAACAGGAGGTTCCACTGGTAACCACAAATAGAACAAAAGTGAATGGCACAAAGCTGTGCAGGAGAGGTTCAAACTAGACATTAGGAAAATAAAAAAGTCCTTACTGGGAGGCTAGGCAAACACTGGAACAGGCTTCCTAGTGAGGTGCTTGATGTCTCATGCCTGTCAGAGTTCAAGAGGCTGTTGGATGATGCCTTCAGTAACATGCATAACTTTTGGTTAGAGTGGTCAGGAAGTTGGACTGGATGATCTTGGAAGGCCCCTTCTAACTGAACCACTCCTATTCTATTCTATTCTATTCTATTCTATTCTATTCTATTCTATTCTATTCTATTCTATTCTATTCTATTCTATTCATCAAGAAACATTTCTTTACAGTGCAGGTGATGGAGCAGGTTGCCCAGAGAGGTTGGAGAGCCATCTGGACACAGCAATGGACAACCTGCTTTAGGTGGCTTTTCTTGAACAGTGATTTGGACCAGATGGCCTCCAAAGGTCTCTTCTAACCTCAAGCATTCTGTGATTCTATAATTTCCTGATGTTTCCCTCCCCATTTTGAACTGTTCAACATCCTCTTTCATGCCCTCTTTCCCTCTAGGTGACCACAGGCTGAATAAACCCTTCTACATGAGTCATGCACAGCAGTCACCCGGTCTGCTGGGAAAGAAGTAAAGAAAAATACGAAGTTGGCTGAAGCAGTAACTCATGATGCTGCTCTCCAGGACTGATCCTACAACAGTCTGCACCATGCCTGTGGCACCTGGCAGATCCTGAAACAGACCAGGCTTCAGTGGATTGCTGTTCTGTTCCTGAGCTGCCAAGCCAAAATTCAGTTTTACTTTAGTGCATGGTTTATAAAGTGAATGGATCACAACTTTTCCTAAGCAGAAGATATTTAGCATTAGAAAGCTGGGGAAAATGTGGTAGTTGCAGGAAGCAGTTATCCTGATGAAGGTTTCTTTGGTATAACTCTGCCTTCAGTCCTCTGAGAGGTGGAGGAGGTAACAATTACTTGAGGAGAATTGATGAAGGGGTGTGGGGGCGTGTGGGGCAGGACTGTCTGCTTTGTCTGTGATGTTCCTCTCTGTAGGAAATGATGGACCCTAATTATGCAGATGTCCTTAGTGAAACATCTATCTCAACTTTCTCTTGCAGTAAATAATAGGAAGCAACAAAGTTCATTAAATGTGTAGGGCTGCTGTCCTTGGAGAGTAGAATCTCCCCAGTGCACCACCTATAGAGTACACAGAGCAAACTTTCTGCATTAGCGTGCTTTGCTTCTCCACAATTCTCTGGACAGCCACAGGAGGAAAGTGTAATTCAGGGCATGGAGGTGTATATGTATTATTCCAAGAAAACCTCATCTGCCCCTGGGAAAAAGAAAAACCACCAGAAAACCGACCACATGGCATAGCCCTTTGGTCTGCGGTAGAACCGAGCTCAGGGTGCTCTAATCTCATTTCCTCCAGAATAGCTACTTGTGTGTCTGTGTGTTTGTGTGCACACACATGTGTGCAGTTGTCCTGCAACGGTTCCTCTCATGTTGTGCAGGATGTTTTTCTGTCCTGCAGTACCTCTGCCCAGGGGGCAGAACCATAAGACCACTTTTCCTTACAGATTTTTTCCCCTTCCCTGTCTCCTGCTGTGCTGCATCCATCTGCCCTGACAGCTCAGCACCCTACTCTCTCACCAGTAATGCAGGGGATGGTGGTACAAGGGGATAGCAGTGCAAACCCTGGGCATTGTTTGAGATCTCAGTAAACACTGTGGTTAGTGGGACTGTGGGCAGCTGATCCACCACCCCTGCCCTCTTACAAGTCTCCATGGCCTTTTCCTTCAGGTCTGTGAAACTGTTTCTCTTACTTATCTGACTGCTAAAACAATGCCAATTAGCAATGTCTGTTTCCTGATGTTGATCCTTATGTACAAGAGGCAGAAGAGGCACTGCCAGGGTCTGGGTGCAGAGGCATCACTCTGCAGGGCTGGTCTGTAACTCTCCACTGGATTTCAGTAGCGTTCCTCCGAACTATTTGATCTCAGAAAGCAGAACTCTGGAGCACCCTGTTGTACACCCTCCTCCTTTTCTGTATTTAGACTCAAAAGAAGAGACAGTGGTGACATTTGTGGTCATATTCTGGGTTACAGCTGTGCCATGTTCAGGGAAGGAGAGCAGTGTGCTGAAAGCTTAGTATTGCACAAAAACCAAAGTTTCTATACAGAATCACAGATTTAAAGCTCTGGCATGTTTTTGATCTCAGAAATACTTACAATATCTAGAGAGAACGTCTGGAATTTGGATTGTTTTATGTAGTGTTTAATATAGTTGAGGTAGATGCGAAACACTATGGGACACCATAATTTTCCACATGGAGTATTGTTCCAGGATGCTTTTGAAACTCTTTGGCTCTATCACCATTATACTATACTTGTTAAATAAAAGATGTTAAATAGAAACAGGTGATCACCGGGTGAGGGCAGGATCAGCTGGTACTCTGCATTTTGACATGATGTCCATAGAAACATATCCTGCTTTAGCGCTGCAAAGACTGTTAGAGTACAAGTGTTTGTTATTTGAGTGAGGCTGGCATTAATCCCTGAAGTCAGTGTTATCCATTCCAGGCTGTGGGACTGCATAGTGAACAGATGTGCCAGTGCATATGCACAACCCTTATGTGAAAATACAAACCACTTGTATTTTGTTAGAGCGAGGTTCTGGTATTGCCATTCTCCCCTTGCCTTGGACTACAGTATTTCGAGATTAAAACACATCTGCAAACTGTTTTTCTGGTGGTGGGGCAGGAAACGTTTTATAGGCGTTACATAACTGTACAGTATGAATATTCAAGCTCCATTTTATTAAAGTATATAACTTCTCTGACATAACTGGGTTATTTCTTCCTCTAAATTTAGCATATAGCAACACTGATTTGCTTAATAAAGAGCAATATTTACTTTAAGATTCCCATGGTATTAAGTTTGGAACCTAAATCAGTTTCTGATGGCTTCAGTGAAGACTGGGTCAAATCCTTCTTTTATTTATTTATTTATTTTATTACTATTTTTTAATATTTATTTTAAGAAAAAGAGAGAGAGAGGGGACTTTTTTTTTTTTTTTTTTCTTTTCAAAGTTAAAGGACATATAGCAAAAGGAGACATCCAAAAAGTGCTGAAGAAAGACTAAATGAGGAGATAAAATGGAAAATAGATACTTTTATAATCACTATATAGAGTTCGTAGCCACTTTTCCATACTGAGCTAATTATGAGAGAGTTCCCAGAAGATAGAAACCAAATAACTCTTTATTTTGGCAGTGATCATTCTAGGTGTTCTTTAATGGGCATTATTCTTGCTAAATTATGAATGAGCTTTATAGTAAGACAAATGCCATTATCAGAGTTATTTATTCATGGGCTGTCATCTGTAACATCCCCACACTAGTTTTTCTCAAAGTTTAGTATCGATCATTTGCTTTAATCAGATGCATCAAGGGACACTCTAAGAATCAACAGCTGCAGCTTTGAGTATCAGCATCTCTCCCTGGGTCTCTGCCAGGCTTAAGTGAGTAGTGAGGCTATGTCGAGCATTAGGTAACAGGAGCAGTAAGTGGGGGCTTACTCTCCTTACATTAGGATAAGTGTACGTGTGTCCCCCAAACTCTGACTTGACTGATGATTAATCAGTCTGTGCTGACATGCCCATTACTCTGTTTTTCCAGTTGATTCTGAGATTCTCCAGAGCTCTGCAGGGACGATGCCCTAAAGAATTGCTGGGAGTGCAGAAGGGCCTCGTTCACCCTAATGGTATTGACTGCTGCTCACTCTGTCTCGCCAGGTAAGATCTTCTAAGATGAGAGTAAATATTCTCTGCTCCACAGTAGCTAGGAGGCTCAAACCAAGTCTAAAATCAGCATTACAATGCCGATGCAATTTAAAATGATACAATGTCTATTACTGTTTATATTGCTTACAGAGCAGAGAGGCGAAAGGCATGGTGTCAGCATCTTGCCTGGCTCAGTGAGTGCTTGCTTCTGCATTGATCTACATGTGGCAGAGACTGCCTTATTTTCATTCTTTATTTCTTTACACAAAGAATCAGCTTTACTAGATACTAAATCCAGGCACACACAGCAAGAAATCTGCCCTCCTTTTTCTTTCTCCATTGATGTATCTGGTGTCCCTGAAACGCTCTGGCTAGCAGACATTTCACATTAGGCATGAGGAAGTCTAGGTGTGAGTTAGTCTCCATAGACAACTTCTAGACTCAATGGGGAGAAATGGGCATCTCTAGATGTTGATTTATCTGAGAAGGATGTTGAAAAGACAGAAGAGAGACTTAGGCACTCAGACTATTTTTATACTACTCAACTGAGCCAGGCAATCACACAGCCCTGTACACTGGTGCATGACCATCTATATGGTCAAATTGTGAGCACCATCAGCGACATCCCAACACTCTCCCAAACAGTGCCCACACACAACTCAGGGCTCAGTGTGGGCCTGACACATTCTCAATAAGTGAATTAATGTAGTTAGTCTGTTTTGGGGACTGAGAGAATTGTATGGATCTGAGAAAGTTAGCTCAGAGTCAGAGAGCCCGTCCAGTCTCATTTTCTAGTGTGAACTTCTCAAGGTTTGTAACCAAAGATGAGCAGAATCCTACAGTAAACATAATTTTCAGTGTTTCAGAGGATATTACAGAACCCCTGTGATATAGTGTGGGAAGAAATAAGTTCCATATCAGCGCAGTATAAAGCAGTCCTAAAACCCTGTAATGTTCCCTTTAAGATATATATTTGTCATATTGGGATCATATCAATAAATTAAAGTCCAATCCTTAATTTTTTCTACAGTGAATGGGAAACCCTCTGAGGAAAATTCTCTCTTCAGTTGCCAGAGCACAGATCAGGGGCAATTTCACTGAGATCTAAGGTGTTACTCTGGTGTAAAAGCTGCTGGAGACTCAGGACGACTGACTTCAGAGCTCAGTCTTTACACCAGAAAACTCAGAAAGTCTCAGTGAGTAATTTCAAATCCAGCTCCATACTCAAAACTGATTTGTAAAATAAGACATTTCCTTATTTTTCACACAGTCCATTTAGCTTGTCCAAAATAGGACAGAAAAAATATTTGTTCCCGTTTAGATTTTTTATCAGGATAAGCGTGTCTATATAAATGATCTATAATACAGTACTTTCACAAATATCTTCTACTGTTATTACTAAAGATTTCGACATATTTTTAAATCACAGTTTACCACAGCTTATTATGTTTTAGTACAGCCTGACCTCCTTATCTTCCTACTGGAAAAAATAGTGAGAGACAGCGTGTACATATTCCTTTTAAAATGAGATATACAATTCCCTCTTTCCCTCCCCACTAACACACTCTTTTTTTTTTTTTTTTTTTTTTTGAATTCCGAAGTCCCATCATTTTGCACAGCCCCATCTGCTTCTATTTTGAGGCAACCATTCTTCTGGCTCTGGAGTGCTGGGTAGCACTCCTGCTAAAGTCTGTCACTGTCTCTGGTTAATCAGCTGGAGAAGCTGCTGCTGCTATCTCTGCAGCACTCGGTGCCCATGACAGCCTGGGGAACAAGAGGGTTGGAAGAGAACCTGCTTCTCCCACATGCTAGTGGAGAACAGATCACCCGGCCGCCAGCCTTCCCCACACCCTCCAAGTAAATGCGTTTGTAGTCTGTATGCTGTATGACTCATGCTGTAGCAAAAAAAAAAAAGAAAAAAAAAAAGTTTTAATAGATACGCAAGGGAATTGAAGCTCTGTCCAGCAAAATGGGTCATGTATTAATTTTTAATGATTTAAATTGGAAATATCCAAGGTAATCGTAAAACATATTGGTAAAGTGGCACAGGCATCTAGGAGGCAGGCTGTGCAATTAGTTGAAACAGTCATTGTGCTGGTTAAATTAACTCATATTTTGAAATTAGTGTGGTGTACACTTTGTGGGCACGCGGGTGGAAATTTTACTGAAACAACATTGTAAAGTTTTCGGCTGGATGAGGTATTTAATTATCCAGCCTTTTCAGTGAAAGGAAAACATGCTTGGGAAAGGGGGCCAAGCTTCACCATGAGTCACGGGGCAGCAGGTCTGAGTGTGGAGGGCAGGGGGACACCAGGCTGCCACTGTCCCCTGCTCTTCCACCAGGCTGCCCTGCACGGTCGGCTGCCCCCTTTCTGTGCTGACTGCCCAACTGTGGCACCACGGAGCCCGCAGCCAGGAGGAAGCCATCTCTAGTTCCAGTCAACTTAGCAACACAGCAGTGCCAAGCCCTGGTTTACATGGGAGCAGCTGCCCCGGCATTCATGGTGAGGTGGGCAGCAGAAGACAGTGACCTCAGCCAGAGTTTGTGTCTTCATTTTTTTTTCATTTATACCATCCCCCTCACCTGGTTTTCTCCTAGGTTCAGGAGTAGATCTGGTTGATCTGAAACTGCATCCTCTTGTGCACGTCCATGACATTTAGGGTCTCCATCCTGAACATGTCACTTACAGATGTCTAAACCAAGTAAAAATGGGGTTTACAGTTTTAAAGCAGGTACACACTTAGCAAAACGTCACCCATACTTTCCAGCTCTGCCTTTTAAAATATTCCATGAATGGAGTATTTCATCTCATGAACCTCCAAATGGAAGCCTATAAAAAGGACTTTTCTCATTTTCAGTGGTCATTTTTATTTATTTATTTATTTTTTTTCTGTCTTGGCAGTTGTCATTTTGTCATTTTATTTTATTTTATTTTATTTTATTTTATTTTATTTTATTTTATTTTATTTTATTTTACTTTCTGCTTTCTGAGCTTTGTCAGGTCTTAGAATATTTTTCTTGTACAGTGAAAATAACATTTGATGAATCAAATTTTTGACAACGTATTCTTGCTTGTCAGAAAAGGTATTCAGAATGCTGTTTTTATAAGACCTAATCTTTACATTCTACAGCAATAGCTGAACTTTCGTTTGAAATCTATATGTGATGTCTCTGCCTTCCTTCCTGCATTCTAATCTCTGGGCATATACAGTTGTGAAATGTCATATATGCCATTTACACCTCTATTCTAAATGATCTGCAGTAAACAGCCTTATCACACTAGTGTTATTTTTCTTTCAAAGCTTGAAATGCAATGTGTTAATTGCAACCTATTACTTATTTATGATTACTGCACCAAATCCACTTCTGCTTTTTTTTGCAGTTCTGAAATCATGTTCTGGGCCATTACTGTTTTTATTGCTATTACTGTTATTTATTGTCATTATAAAGGTGTGCATATGTAAATGATACTTTTCAACTAAAATTAAGGCTCTTTTCTAATTTCAGTATATTTGACTGTACTGAATTAAATAATGGCAATAGTAATTTAAAGACATAAACACACCCCACACACAGAAAGACTGCTGACTAAGAAGTTCAGTGAAAGCATGTTTAAGGGAAAATTGTCAAGATACAAGGGGATTTATGCACACATTTATTACTTGCACTAGTGGGAGTTCCACTAATAAATCCCTCGGGATGAATGTGAGCCTACATTCTTCAATGCTGGTGGAGCAGACCTTATCTTCAGCAATCATTTTATTTCCACACTTTAATGTCCCCATTCTATACTGAAGCTCTCTATAATTTTTCTAAAAGATTTTTTATCAGTCTTGATCAAGTGTGTTAGTTGATAAATGGTTGAGAGGTGCAGACTACAAGGAAAGATGCAATGAGTCATGCTGTCTCCTAGAAACCAGACAGCAAATAGCTTTCAACAACTATTGCAGCCTTCCCAAGTACCCTCCACTCCAATACTCTCTCAAGATGTAATACAGACTGCCACATTACCTGTATCTTTGCCTGCCCAGGAAAATTTGGGAAGCAACTGTAATGAAACAAAGTTAAAGTGGAGTTCTTCAGTACCTACCCAGAGGAACAAGAATGATGGTGACTGAAGGCAAGAGCCATTCCAGGGACCTCCATGTGCCTCCCATGGTGCAGCAGCATTGCATTGCACATGTTATAAGATACAACGCAGAATGTTGCAGTGACTGTAAGCACATTCACTGCTTTGTGAAGAGTAAGGGCCTGCTGGGTGGCACTCAGTTATTACCCTGAGACACAAACAGGGTCTTTGGGGTGGTGGGATGTGAGGACTCCCTAGACCTGAGTCAGTAACAGAGGCTGAATCTCACTTAAAAGTCACTCCAGAAAGCACTTGTGTTGCCTTGTCTAGCTCCCTACCCACACAAAATGAGGCTTTCTCTTAACACTCCGGTGAGATGGATTGGGATTTTTATTCTCACTTAGCAGATATAAATACCAAGATAAATAATATAAATAATTTGTCTGAAAATGGGGCAAACCATCAAAAGTGTTAATGGTTCTGGACCCAAGAGCCTGAGACCCTCATTTCTGTGCCCTGATGATCCAGCCATGTCTCTCTAGATCCTGTAGCAATAGTTTCTATGGCAATGACCTACAAGAAAAAAGTTATATTTGCATATGCCTTTACTGATCTTGCATTTCCTTCGTATTCTTTTTGAATAGATTAGTAATAAAGGATAAACACTGGAGGAGCCCTGTGTGGAAAAGCTGAAGGACAGCACCAAACCCCGTGTTCTTTCCCAGCTGCAGTTCTCCTGTGAGTCCTGACCTTGGTTCCAAGGCTGCAGAGACTCTTGGGGATCTCGGTCAGGCCTAGCGTGGGCACGCTGAATGTCCTCAGGCACTCTCCTCCTTCTTACTGAAGCAAGCATAAGGAGTACTATACTGCTAATGCCTGCCTGTGACCTGCTGTGTCCCCGAGCTGCTCAGATGTAAGCACCCTGCACAGAGTGCCTCTTGCAGTTGTTCCCATTAGGAACCCTACCCACAGGTCTCTACAGTGGTACCACCAAAACCTCTTGCATGGTCTTCTTTAAAGATGAGTGTGCAAGAAAAAAAAAAAGTCATTAAATGAGCAGGAGATTGAGGTTGAATGGAACTTTCTTTGTATAAACTCAGTTTATACAGATATTTGAATATAGCTACTTTATTGTGTCTAGTAGGAATGTATTTACCTTATCGTTAAAAAACAGGTCTTTTTCTATGTTTTGCCTAAGAGCTTGTTCTATATATCTATCTGCCTTGCATCCTTATCCAGCTTTTTGTAGGGGGATGTGAAGGGAATCTTTAGCAAGTCCTTTACACTGTCCATAAGGTTACTATGACACGGCAATCTGGAATCTGATCTCAGGTTTCCAGGACGTGATCTTGAAAGGTCTGGGAGGACAATCTATTTATCTTCCCTGATGATGTTTTGTTTCTCACGGAACCAATCTCTTCTTTCTGTTTGCTCCCACTTTGAGGTCGTAATCCTCTGTTTGTGATACCAGCAGGATTCCCACAGCAACAGATTATGATGTCACAGGCAGAGATTTATGAAGCCGTAGGCAGAGAAGCAGGAAGAAGGGCTCTGTTGTGAGACGTCCTAGTCTGCAAAGTCTTTTTTTAGTAATTGCCCAAGTGGGAGGAAACCCATCTTACAGAAGTTATATTTTAACCATCTACGCAACTGGTTTTCAAAGTGTGACAGAGCATGGATATTCAACAGCAGGTTTTCTGCTTTAAAGCCCATTCATAAATCCTGAATGAATACTCTCAGAACCTTTGAGGCAATTTCACGTGTCACTAACAAAAGGAGGAAAATGCATTGGCATGGACAACAATTATATCAAATGCCTTTGTAAAATGAAGAAGTAAGACAGCTATGGGAGCTGCACAAAGCTGCTCAAGGGACATCCTGAGCAGTTACTTTGCCTGGGGTGGCCACCATCCCTTTCACAGCCTCATGGCAAACCGGGAAGTAAGAGTCTGTACTTTTTTAGAAATTTTGCTGGTTCTCCATGAATATCTCCTTGGCATTGTCTTAGCCAGATTGCTTTATTCTGGGCAACACTCAGTGCCCATTGCAGGCATGTTAATGAGACAAGGCATTTAAGACAGAGATCTGTGGGACTTTCTGTGAGTGAGCTGTAGGGTTTCATGTCTTGTGACTGGTCAGCCACATGCTGTAGTGTTAGGCTCATACAGCCACATGCTGTAGTGTTAGGCTCATATGGGAACTAAGCCCCTCCACTCCTGTATGTCACCCATGTGCTGAGCAGAGATGATGGTAGATGGCTGTCCAGATGGGTCTGGCACCTGAGTCGAAGCAGAACAGTTTAAGCACTGCTGTGAAAATGGAAGAGGTCTATTTGCCAGTGTGTGTTTTGGGAACTGAATGTGCAGGCTTTGCTCCCAGTGTGTGAGCCTTAACTGGTTTGCACATTCTTCCCTAACTTGTTCTTATGAGGAACAATAGCGACTCAAAGTGTGCCAGTGACCACAGTATTGTTTTGAATCTAACTTGCATGGTGACTGGCAGGCACTTGATCTGGCATTTTACTGAGGTGTAACCGAATGTGACTTGTATAAGAATTTCCTCAGCAGTGGTTCTTGTCTCTTTTTAGTGGGATTTTTGCCCAAGTTCTTGACCTCAGCTTTCCCTGTGGCTTTGGACTGAATTCAAGCCAGAAAGATCCCATTTCTCAGATCAAAATTAAATGCCATAAAGAAAGCTGAAGTTCTTACAAGAACATCTGAAATGCAAAACTGACATTGTCTCAGAAATCTCACATGTGAGGTTTCTGCTGGGCCAGTACAGCTGAAACCTCCTCTGATTTCAAAAATGTGAAAGCAAATCTATCTTCCCTCTATTTATTTTCAAGAAGAAAAGCCTGTATGAAAATGACATCAAAAACTATAAGTCAGTGATTAGTCATCAGGCTGTTGGAAGCCCATTGCTGATTTTCCCATGGTCACAAACATGAATAGATAAGGAGATGAGTCTTGTAGTCATACAAATCACACAAATTACCCTCTCTTGAAAACAGATTTATTGTTTTTTCTGCTGCAGGCATAAGCTACACTTTTACAGCAACATGAGTTACCGGTGTCACTTAGAAGTCCCAGCACCCTTCTACTTCTGCTGTTCATCACTATCCTCCCACTGCTCTTTCTGTTATGCTGGCAAAACCATTCATATGAACTCTCTTATGAACTTAATCAGAGAAATGGTGACATAAAGGCATGAACAAGCAGCCTGCAGTGGTAGGTGCAAGATCACTTTTCTTGGCATGAGTTCTGACTGATTCTGCCTTAAAGTGCATGTGTAATGACAGTTATATTTGCATATCTATTTGTTAGCTTAAATTCTCCTCATTCTGTTGCTTGGAAAGATTATATCTATAAGGAACTAAAATTTACTTACAGTGTTTTATGGAGTTGTCCCAAAATACTGATCCTGGAACCAACTGAATCATGGTTTCATCCCCAGATCTCTCCAGACCCACTCTAGTTTTGAAGTGATCTGAACATCCCTCATTTGACCTCATGTCAGCCTTTGACCTTCACATATGTAGGATAAATGTCAGGTAGCAGAGCATTCAGAGGGTTTGGTGACTGCTGCGGTGCTTTCAAGATAACTCTGATTATGATACTTGATTTACTGCTTCTTGTTGGAATTGTATAGACATTCTGATTATGAACAAGCACTAAACAGCTGTGGCACTAAAAGAGATGGGCAGACACAGCAGGCAGAGCCAACACATGGTGCCTGATGTAATTCCATAAGGCTGTTACTGATATATGATTTAATGTCATTCACTTTAAGAAGGTCATTCAAAGCAACATTTAAAAAAAAAAAAAAAGAAAAGAAAAGAAAAAAAAAAAAGGCAGAATTAAGTAACAATCACACTGAAATCATTGGAGTTCCTCATTGTTGAAAAATGAGTTGTCATGCTATTTTAAATTTGTCACGAGTAGAGCCAGAAAGACAAAAACAAAGTTTCCCCCTTAAGAGGGTATTATTTTTTGCTCAAATTTCTTAAGCTTATGTCTTTCTACATCGTTCCTTAAAAACTTGTCCAACTTTTATGAACTACTGCATCCTCAGTAACAGAGAAAAACATACACAAGTGTTAACATTCATTAGTCTCTAAATGTTTTGAATGCCAAGTGAGAAATTAATAATAAAACAAAGAAAGAGTGCTACTTCAATATGACTTATATTGGTCTTACACCTACACTTTCCTTAAATAACTCTTAGAGTGGAACTCTATCTATTCACTTTGTATATCTTTCAGCCCACACTAATGATTGTTAGGACCTGTACAATCCTGCCATTGGAGGATGTAAAGTGTCTGTATACACATTATCAGATCGTGTCAGTAGTTTCATGATCTCTATTTCAGAGATGTAGGTTCTGAGGCACAGAAGTTAAAGTGACATCCCCAGGGACTCAGAGGAAACCCTGAACAGATGAGAAGCCCAGAATTCCCAAACTCTTTGTCCTGCTTACAAATCACAAAACCACTCATTTTCTGTGTACCTCAGAGATTTTTCCATTTCTGTTGGGGAACTGACCATTCAGAGATGTCTGTGTGCTCAGACCTTTCTGCAAAATTCACTGTGTAGCAAGTATAATCTAACAAAACTTTTAAAGTAAACAGTGAAAGTAATAGAATCTAATTCTTGCCATATTAGCCTTAGGAAATGCAAGAGATGTGTTTCTGTTACATCACTCCCTGACAGCTCCAGGTCTTCTTGGCTTTGGCATGGGACATATGCCAGAAAAACATGAAGTTCTGTTATGGACAAAGGACAGAGCCCAAATACTGATAGTCTTGCTGGGTGAGACTGTGTGTGCCAGCTAGTCTGTGTGTGCTCCAGTGATTGAAGAAGTACTGGACCTGAATCCATTCTGACAAGGCACAAAAGACACAATACCCTGGGAGCAAGTCTGTAAAATTTACAACTACCTTCAAGTTACTTTAATTTTGTTTGTAAGCCTGGCAAATAATTAAGGAGTCATAAGAAACTCCCCAATATTTCTCTACTGACTGAAAAAGGAAGTAAATCCATTGTCTGTGAAAGAGGGTCCATCTATGTGTGCAAATGTTTATCTATCATAGAATCATAGAATCATTAAGGTTGGAAAAGACCTCCAAGATCATCTGGTCCAACCATCCCCCTACCACCAATGTCACCCACTAAACCATGTCCCTAAGTACCATGTCCAACCTTTCCTTAAACACCCCCAGGGACAGTGACTCTACCACCTCCCTGGACAACCAGTTCCATATTGCAGAGGCAATCTATATTGCAAATATATATCTACATTGCAAAGACATTCCACATATAATGCTATACTTCCTCTGGGTTAGAACCATAGAATCATCGAATTTTTTAGGTTGGAAAGGACCTTGATGATCATCTAATTCCTGCTCCTCTGCCATGGGCAGAAACACCTCCCACCAGAACAGGTGCCCAAAACCCCGCCAACCTGGCCCTGAACACTTCCAGGGACGGGGCATCCACAGCTTCTATGGGCAACCCGTCCCAGTACCTCATCAGCCACATAATAAAAAATTTCTTCCTAATATCCAATCTAAATCTACCCTCTTTAAATTAAATTGAAATGATTCCCTGAATCTAGTTCCAGTTTAAGAACAAAGATGCATTTGTTGGGTTTCCCAAAGTCAGCTTCCTTTAGTCAGACGTGATGTTTTGGGGGGGTGGGGAGGGACGCTTTTTTTGACCCAAGCTTTCCCTGGTTGGTGCTACAGATCTTGCCTTGGCTCCTTTATGTTTACTACAGGGAGGGGGAAGAAGTAAAGTTCTCTTTCAAATCATTCTTTTCTTGCTTCGTTGTTATTCAAAGTACTGTTTTCTAGTTCTTAGCCAACACATATTGAAATAAATGTAACACATGATACCTTATAAGTAGGCAGAAGTGGGAGAAAACTCTTGGGATGACAAAGTCTTCCCCACCCCCTGTTTAACATAGGCAGTCATATTGTGTAATTCTTTCAATAAATTTAAAACCTTTTCAAAAATTGTTCCTGTTTTAAGGTCTTGCTGAAAGAATGATCTAATTGCTTGGCTGAGCGTGATCCCATGGATTGAACCCCCAACAGTGGCTGGAGATCACAAGGTGAACTTCTATCACATATTAGATTAATTTAATCTGAAAGGAATCCAGAGGGTGCACTCTAAAACCATTCTGCAAAGTGAAGCAAACAGATCAGGAGATCTACTTCAAAAGTATACTCTTGATCTGAATCAAAACACTGGTGTAAACACACCTTCTGTCTTCGTAGGCTAAACCTACCACAACTGTATAGATACAGAGAAACCAAAATTACTCTTGCCATGCTCTGAATGGGTCAAATGTGACCCAGCTGTGTCATGGGAGTAGAGTGCCGTGATCTGGCTAGTATTCTCTAAGGACAGCTTAAACCTCTACCCTTTTACATAGTCTTGTTCCCAGTCTCCTTTCCTAATATAAAAGCTATTCCCCATATCAAACTGGGAATGATTTTCCTGGCCTGCACCAGTTTGAATATGTCTTTTTGGAACAGGGAGAAACAGAACTGGATGTGTAACTCCAGCAGAGGCCAGTGTTTGGAGCTCATCATTTAGATTCTGCAAATGCTCATAGACATCACTACATCAGTTACAGGCAGTTCCCATTTCAAGGCTATTTCAGCAATTGTATCAGATAGAAATTTAGCCATCAGCTACAAATAAGACAGGCAGACACTGCAGACCTAGAATAAAAGAATTATAGTGTTCTGTACCACTTTTCACCAGCCTAATCTGGGCAGAACCCAGAGAAAAATGTATAGATGTTTAGAACTGATCCATAGTCAAGAACATAGGTAATACAAAGGACATACATATATACATAACTATATATACACACACACACTATATGTATATATATATATATATATAAAGTGTGTATATACACGCACATATATATCACATATACATGTATATACATATATATACACACATGCTTTTCTCCCACAGCTCAGACCTCAACACTACTGGAACTCGAAATAGCCCATTGATGGGGCAATTAGGGCTTCAATGGGGCAGTTAGGTTATTAGAAGTGAGTATTCTAGATATGCACATTTTTCACAGAATTTACTATTTTTTGGTGTCTTATGGATCCCCCATCCCTGCCTACATAACCCATTACTTTGCATTTAAGGCAGAAGACTTGACTATCTGTGGGAAAGAAGGCAGATGGTAGAGAAGATGCCTAGTTGTAAAATAAAAGATTGAAAGGACAAAGAATAATGGAAGAACTTCTATTTTTGACAGCTATACATCTTAAATGCATAGAAAACTTAAAATTTGGAAGGCAGCACACTCCCAAACACTTCACAGTTGCTGTCATTGGGCATTTTGTGTCAGAAATATGATTCTGACTGACATTTGTGGGAGTAGCATTCACAGGAAAGATTGCACTGAAAAGTAGCTTTGATTTGGCATGTCTATATTGTACCATAAAGCATACTATAGATATTCCCAAGCCAGTTTCTCATCTGGCTTCAGGACAAAGTAGTTCCTTTAATAATAAGCCACGCTGAGGAGCGGAGTTAATTTACTTGGTGTCCTGTGCTAAGAAAATGTAAATCTTCTGCCTCCAGGACCTGAGATAAGATGGTGGTGTCAGGGTGCTTTTGCTTGAAGTGGATTTGGGCAACAGACCAAGGTGTAGTATCGCACTGGAGAGTGTGGACACATCCTCAGCTGGTGATGCTTCAGAGAATTAGAGGTTTATCTGCATCACTTCTTCCATGTCTTATCTTCCAATTTCTTCTTTCAACATAAGGAGGACCTTTGGTCTCTGGGTGGTTTTACTTAAGTTTGAACCAACTCAAACACCTTGGGTTCAAAAGTTTAATTTCAATACTACTGGTTCCACGTTCTGTTAGGATAAAGTTGGCATAGCAGGCTTAGAAAGAATCATTTCCAATAAAATAAAATTATATAAAAAAGGAAAGAGAAAGAATTTTGCAGAAGTATAAACAAATGTTGAGATGAGCAGAATAAGAGAAAAAGTTAATGGAAAAAATAATACAATAAATACATTCCATGTAGCCAATGAAAGGGGCAATGCAAAGGGCAAACTGGCTTTAAGGACAGGCTATTGCATGGTTTTTTTTTGTTTGTTTGTTTGTTTGTTTGTTTGTTTTTCTTTTATTTTTTGAGCTTGAAGTGTATGGCAATGCGGGGAATAAATAAATAAATAATCAAGGAGGCTAACAGCCTTACATCTGTCAGCAAATAGTTTTAGAGTGTCACAAAAATCTCTGTCATTCTTTCTTTGATTTCTAACTGCCTCTTAGAAACTTTATTCCCACACTGGTGGTGGGGTGGGAGGCCATGACTTACATGCTCTGTGTTGGACTCTGGCCAGCAGTATTGAAACGGCCCATACTCTTTGCCAGATCTGCTGAGAACCTATGATGACATTTTTTGAAGGGCAAGATGTCTCTTAGAGTTCAGGGAATGGGTGGATTATCTGTCACTATAAGTGTTTATGTAATCTAAATAATCACTTGGCTTCAGTTTGCAGTCTGAGTTGAGGTGCTGGTTCATTGCTCTGATCTCTGAACCAGTAAGTCCATCTTAAGAGCTTGGGACATGCCACGTCTCTGTCCATGCTTTCACAATTAGTTTCTGAATTGCAGGGAAGCTCTTAAAAATAAAAACATTTAGATGCTTTGTAGTCCTCTGTACAATAAAATGAACTGAACCTCCATGACCTCCTGGGTCTTATAAAGACCCTTGAAGTAGGGTAAGCCTGAGGGGTGGGTTAGCTGGGCATCTGCCCGGCATGCTTAAGATTAGAGTGCATGACTGAAATTCTAGGTTAATGTTTATCCCCAATCAATTAGCGTTTTGGAAAGGCATGAAATTCTGGCTTGCCCTGGGCACTCTTTGACTAAAGGCCAGCCATGGATGGAAGCCCCAGAAGGTTGCAGCTCTTGGCTCTGTGGGAGGCCCAGCTACATAGTGGCAAACAAGCTTTCCTCCAAAGACCCTCAGTGTTCCATTGAAAAGAATTTTTCATCCTACACCTGTGGTCATGAAAGAGGGTTGACAGATGGGCTGTTGTAATGGGCTATTGTGTAAATAGCATGCATTTAACAGAAATGCTGAGGGTGTGTATTTACAGGGTACTTACACGGATTTTCTTTGTAGATGAGGAAGGCTCCAGAAGAGCCACTGCAGGCCTGCTGCATTAATTCCCTATGCAGAGCAAAGATTTTTATTTTTCTTCATTAGCTTTTGTTGGAAAGTAAATATAGCAATTCAGAGAGGGAGGGGAGGGGATGGGATGCTTTGAAATAACATTTGGCCTGGCTACTAATGGTCACCTTTTAATAGCCTGGCCTCTCAAACCTCATACTTGCAATGACATTTGTATCTATGTACAATGGTGGGTACAATTTTGTGTGATTTTACCTCATCCCTCTCCTCCTTACAGCCCTGTCCTGAATATTCAGGGTTATAGCAGACAGTGGAATCAGGAGCAACAGACTGGAGAGGGCTGTCAAGTGTGTATTGATAGGATGGAAGGAAAGGTGAAGTAATGTGTGGAGGAGAGCCAAAAAAACTGGCTGCAGAAGATTCATAGAATCCTGAAGGTTGGGTAGGAAATCTGAGAAACAACAATGTAAACTTCAAATAAAAGGGGAGAGGAAAGAAAATACATCATTTCAATAAAGTAGTGTGGAGCCAACAAGAAGGAGAAAATCCCAGTAAAAATGGGCAGAATGACCAAAGGGCAGAAATAGTGACAAGCTGGAGTTACAGGAGAAGAACTGGAAAGGTCAGTCTGAAGGACAGTAATAAGAAAGCCAGAGAGGTGATGAACACTGACCCGTGGGTGACCCAAAAGGCAGGTGGGGACAACTGGCCATCACTGCAGTGGTGTGTCAGCTGGCAGGGCTGGAAGCTGGCAGTATAGCACTAACAAGGAGATGAGCAGCACATGGTTTCACTGGCAGAGGATAGCTGTTCCCATGGGACTTCAACAGTTTTGATATATATAGAAGCAGGTCTGGCTCTCAGGCACAAGGCCAGCAAGTAAGAAAAGAGTCAGTACACATGTCCATGTTAGTACTCCCCTCTAATGGGACCCAGCCTCTGTGAAAGCTCACGCTCTCAGGTCTGCACAGAGCGACTCCTGATTGCCATCAAGCAGGTTCAGAGTGGGGCCGCCAAAGATAAAATTGTCCCTCATCTTTTCTCCAAATCCTGCAATAAGCCCACATTTCAGTTTACAGCTCAGGATGATATACTCTGGCTGACAGTATAGAACAATCACAGCCAGACAGACAGCACCGTGACAGTCCACAGGGCTATTTTTGGAGGATGAGAAAGTTTGCTGGAATCACTACCAAATACCAATGGGTTCAGCCAGCAGTGAAAGTTAGTGCCATTCACCTCAGGTGCATCAGCTTTTCCAAGCTTTCACTGCTGGTGTTTTGCACAGCAAAGGGTTGGCTCTGTGTGAAACTTTCAGAGGGAGTGTTAATGCCTTCCTTGTGCAGTTGACCATGCTGACTGCTGACCAGCCCTGTTAACTGGGAAGATGGTAGAAATCATTATTCTTGCAGTGGTTCCCAATTTCCTTCCCTAAAAGTAGAAACTGTAAGAACTGGTGGAGCAGTGGACTGGTTTTGAGTGGATAAGGGATGAATCAGTTCCTGAAACTGTCATCAAATTGGTGTGGGATCAGAATATCCAGGTCCTGTGGAAGAAGATGGGCCTAAGGGAGAGGTCAGTTTTTCCTGGTATATCAAGGCTGGGTCTAAGACAATCTTCTTGGGTTATCTTCTTCCAGTTCCATTGCAGCTCCCAAATGCAGGATGAGTGTACCCACTAAAGACAGTTGTGTTTTGGCACAATTTGGCTCACAAATGTAGTGAGCAATTTGTGCCTTCCAAGCACACAAAAAAAGATATATAACTGATTTTGTTGTTGCTTTTTCTTTCTTGATTCCAGTCAATTGTTAATAATCATGTTGTCATTTTTTAAAGAGTTGGCACCAAAACTTCATTCATTCCACTTAGAAAGAACCACCACCAACCTATTACAAAACCTGTCATTATCTCACAAAGTCATATTCTTGACATCTGTTAAGTAAAGGTTTATTTTACACTTCAAAAGTCAATCTGCACAGCTGACTAAACTTCTTCAGCACCATAGTCTGCTCCTGTGAAATATTTGGGAAAATAAAATTTGGTTTAAGAAAAATATTTGTTTTAGTTGGAAAATGAGTTGCCTTTTTCTGTGTATAAGAAAACGTGACTTTCTGTCCTTAAAAATTGAAGTAGGGGGTGGAAGAAAGAAGATGAAGCACTTCCTATTTAGTGTATCTGTTTTTCTCAGTATCAGAAAATGACAGCTGAATCAGTTTTCTGTACATTTCATTTCAAGCTCTGCATTTTTCATTTTTTAGCTATAACATACTGGAAGGTTGACAGGGGTCAACTAAGCTCCTGGAGAGTTTGCAAAGAAAGTTTTAGAAACTATTTGATTCAGCGTATCTGTGATTTGCTACTGACTCTATGTCACATGACAATTTTGGCTTGGCTCTCAGACTTGCTTACGCCATTAACCCAGGTGCAAGAATCTGATGTGTATAATTATAGGCCTTGGCAACGATGCTTAGAAACACAAAAGTGCTGGAAGAATCTTCCAGGTTTTCCAGCAGTTAATCCCACCCTATTTCCTTCTCTTTATCATTAGTTCTGGCTACGCTTGCATGGTATTTACATACATGGTCTTACAACCATTGCAAGCAATAATAAAAGTGCTAATCTAGACAACTCAGACAATCTCAGAAAAAATCTCACTAGCATGGTGGAAGATGCGTGCAAGTCTTTTCTGCTCTGAGTTTTACCCTTTTGACAGCCTTGTCCACATTGTGCCATTCTTAGAGGGAAAAATATATATATATATAGTTGATTGAATGAAAACAAACAAACAAAAAACACCCATAAACATTACTTGAGAATGTTTTATCAGAATAATTTATCAAATAGAAATCTCAATTTCTATGAGATCAATAACGTTCTTTTTAGTTTTATCCTTCTCCCCCACAGTAAACAATAATTCACGTTCTCCAGGAACTCAGGAGATCAGGAGTGTGGAAATTTCAGATCTCTCTCATCTGTGCAGAATCACTCTCTGTGGTCACTTGTCACAAGCCTATACTCACGAAAGGAATCAATTTACCAGTCAGTGGCCAGCAGTCAGAGCAGATACATTTCTGATGATCAGTCAGATAAGACAAGGATATATAAAATTCAATTAATAAGCGGTTATCTTTACTTTAATACAAAGAAATTTTGATTGCTTCTGGCCAGGTAGTCTTGGACTTTATCGTATGCCTTCAGGTCAGTTTTGTGTCAACTGTGTTGATATCTAAATTGGAGCTTAGAAAAGTACATTTGGTCTGGCACAACTGAACACAACCAATTTGTGGAGTTAAGCTCTGAAAATAATGTTTTCTTGGGATTATGCAGGTGCAGTCAAAGGGAAAAGGACAGGGGAGTCCTTTGTTACAGAAAGCAGGAATCACACTTTATATATAGTGCTGGACTTGCAAGGTGAATTCCAAAGCGATGATTTTGAATTTCTGTGAAAGAAATGATCAAGATATTTTTTTTCTTCAGTCTCACTGTAAAAGACTGGGCCATAACCAGAAGGACTATTAGATGGGATTGGTCACTTCAGATGCACAAATGAACACCACAACTCCTTTACTAACTCCTGTGTCCCTTAAACCTGAAGGTTTTGTATATCTGTGACTTCAGGATTAGGTTTCATTTTACTTTAATTTAGCCATAAATAAAATAAAATAAAATAAAATAAAATAAAATAAAATAAAATAAAATAAAATAAAATAAAAATAAAAATAAAATAAAATAAAATAAAATAAAATAAAATAAAATAAAATAAAATAAAATAAAATAAAATAGAGGTGTCTAATCTGAGTGAATTGTTTAGCTTCCCCCTGTAGTCACTGGAGCAAAACAGGTATGTGTGCAAAGTGTCCTTTTTATGATAGCTGGAGCGACGTGCTGTCTGCAGCATGTATTTAATCACAGCCTATATAGAGTGAACCTAGACAAATTAGGCTAAGCACATAAGTGTTAGGCAACTCAAATTTGTTGAGATTAATACTCCTTGGATGTCTTAAATTTCCATCCTAGGTAGACTCCCAAAACATCTCGAGACATATCTCTGGCCTAAATCTTGTCCTAAATCACAAATACTCTCCTAAAATGATCACTGCATTCTAGAGCAAACCTAACAGCTGATATATCTCTAACAAAGCCAGGAAACAGGAAGTTCAGCAAGTGATGTACTTCATCAGTGGGTAGAACACCAGTCCAGGACAAATACTCAGCTCCTTCCCAGGTCTGGGTGGGTTTAAGCCTCCAACCTGTGTGTCCTGGAGTGTGTCTTTACCACCAACCTGAGTGGAAAGGTGTGGACACCCTTGTTCTCCCATGCTGAGGCTCTTCTGCTTCTGTTTCGCTGAGAGAGAAACTAAGTACAAATAACAGAGGTTGGGGTAAGAGAGTGTCTCGTTTAATGAAACGTTTTTTTATTGGACATTCTTGTGAGTGATTTAAATCCTGGGATTTAGAGTCATTGCTCTCTTTTCTATTTCATTGTTTAAATGGATCACATATAGTGGAAGAACTTCAGCACGCAGAAATGAGAACAATGCTTCCTAACACCCTTACATCTCTTCTTATAGACTAATACAGAGTTGGATGGAAGTTCAGATTCTTTATACAGAGAAAGGAATCAAACCCAGATCCCCATATTCTGTTCCAGTGCTTGGAAGCTCTGGAAGTAGGGGTGAGGGATAACACCTTTTCCTTCTCTAGTTGGGTTTCAAAAAAAGATCTGTCTCCACAGAAGAAAGGTAGCAATGGGAGAAACAGGTGTCCAGGCCCCAGAGATCAAGGAGGAAGGATGAGAAAGTCATGATTTTATTGTAATTTCTTACTATCCTGTTTAAGAAAATTCAGTTTGTTGTCTTAGGTAAAACTTCTTACAGGCTTATCTATCCCAATGCATTGCATATATAACAAGCCTGGATGGATAAATTAAAGACAAAATGCCACAGTGCTCTAAACTGCAATGCTCTCATTGACCTACAGTAGGATATAGTAGGATTACAGACCACCAGGAAAGCCTAGGTAGTCACTTTCCCTCAATTTATTTTTAATTTGATTATATGGTCTAGGTTGTAGGACCCTAGAGCCCACTACTGATTTTCAGACCTATTCTATGTGAACTTTGGGCATTTTGATTACATTTCATGTTACTATTGTTTTGTCCATTGCAGTTCACTTCTGGAATACAGATTGTTATTTCTGTTGCCTTTAAGAGGGTAAACTGTTTTGTAATTAATGATGAGAATTTTCTTTGTCTACTAGAATGGTATTATCACTGGTACATGGGCTTTTCAGAAATCTAAGTGGTTTGGGTTTAATGCATCTTTTTATATACTGACCTATGTTATCATAATAAATGTAATGTATTTTTTAAATAAACACACTCATGTAGGCTATAGATCAGTGAGTTTTTCTCACATGGGAAGATTGATTTTCTGGAAGCCTAAGGCTTAAATATGACTACCTGCTTAGTTTAATTTGTAGTGAAGTGTTTACACTCTTACCACAACCGTTTCACTTGTATAAGGCAGCCTCTTTGCAGTGATGGCTGCTTTATAGTATATGACAAAAGTTTGAAATAGGTTTAATATAAGTTAGAATCTACTTAATACAAAATGACCCACAGAATTTCCACAGGGGCAGAATATAGTCTTTCAGCAGTTGATGGAATAATTCCTCATGAAATGTTATCAACTGGGATACTGCAATTTCCAAAAGAGCATAATATATTAAATGTCAATCAACATGAGTTTATGAAAATAGTTCTTGTCAAACCAAGCAGATGTCTTTCTCTGATGGGATTACAAACTGGATTAATAAAGGTAAATAGCATTGATACAATATACATAGATTTATGTCAGGCATTCATCTGATTGCCCAGCAAACATTTTCTTTAAGGAACTGTAATGACTAAAAGTCAACACTGCACACATTGAGTTTATTAGAACTCGCTAACTGGTAGGTCTCAAAATGTAAACGGTCTTATAACTGAACAAATATGGCTTTTGTGAGTCTTGGAAGAGTGTAGAGGAGTTGGGCTGTTATATCTTTATATTTTGTATCTGTACGGCTGTGACTGGATTAATGGATCCAATTTTGGGGTTTGCCATCTTACAAAGACATTTGTTAACTGGTGAGGAGAAAGGGGTAATCTGGGAAAGAAGTACAGGGATGGTTAAAAGACATGAAAATACTGCTTGTAAACTTAATAGGTTAAATCTGTTTAGTTTATCAAAAGAAAGGTTAAGAGATGACATAATCACAGTTTATAAGTATCTCCATGGAGAGAATATATTTGATAATTATGGGTTCTTCAGTCCAACAGACAAAGACATAACAAGATGAAGTAGATGGACACCAAATCTGAAAAAAAAAAAAAAAAAAAAAAACAACAACAACAACAACAACAAAAAAAAAAACACCAAACAAACAGATTTATATGCAGTAGTTTTAAAAGGAAAATGATTAACCTCGGGAAGTATTTAACAAGGATAATGGTGGAATCTCTGTCTCTGACAATCTGTAACTCACAACAGGCTGTCTTTCAGAAAGATTGGATTAGATTAACACAGTAGTTCCTCACAGTTTTATAATCTGAGAAATGTTTGGGTGATTTAACTATTTAGTCTGCTCATGTTTAAACGAACTTCTTCCATTTGTATTATTACCATTTTTTGCTGGCTCAAAAGTGGTAGCATGGACCAAAACCCCTTTCTCAGATGAGAATGTGTTTATATGCTGATGCACTTTGTGGGTTGCCATAAAATTTAAACTACTCCTTTAAGCAGTGCAAAATGAAATACAGTCTCTGGCAGCAGCAGGATGTACACAGCTGTAGCATGTGTGCCTGTCATGTCATACCCCTAGCAAGCATTCAGATCCTGGCATGCATTTTCTTAACATAAATAGTTTAGAGTACATGCTCATGCTCTGAGAGAGAAAAAAATTGCTCAGTCTACTGTAGCAACCCTGACCAATGGGGATTTAATGCCCTCTTTAGAGAAGCCATCTCAATGACACAAATCTACCGGCTTAGTCTATCGTTTAACAGCTCTCAGAACCAGTTCAACAGTCTGGTCAAAATTTGAACTTCAAGCTGCCCAAAGATAATACTGGACTATGTACTGTGTGATGAGAGTAAGCAATCTAAGTATCTGAGAAGGATGGGAGTTAAGACATGCTCCTCTTCAGGCTACGTTTCAATGCCTAAGGAAACCAGATTAGAGAGCCTCACTGTTCTCAGCTTCTCCTCTCTGCTAGAGTGGCTGTGAGCAGCTCTGACACAAGGAAGCACAGGGGGCCACATCCAGGCAACTGACAATGCTCATACCCACCTCCCTCCATCCACACAGCCTCACACCTGTATGCCTCCAACCTGTGCTTTGTTGGCTATGTTTTTGCCATGCCTAGCGCTGTTATGTGGTTAGAAGTGAAAATATCACAGAATCACAGAATCACAGAATTTTCTAGGTTGGAAGAGACCTCAAGGTCATCGAGTCCAACCTCCAACCTAACGCTAACAGTCCCCACTAAACCATATCCCTAAGCTCTACATCTAAACGTCTTTTGAAGACTTCCAGGGATGGTGACTCCACCACTTCCCTGGGCAGCCTGTTCCAGTGCCTCACAACCCTTTCAGTGAAGAAGTTCTTCCTAACATCTAACCTAAAACTCCCCTGGCTCAACTTAAGCCCATTCCCCCTCGTCCTGTCACCAGGCACGTGGGAGAACAGGCCAACCCCCACCTCGCTACAGCCTCCCTTGAGGTACCCATAGAGAGCGATAAGGTCGCCCCTGAGCCTCCTCTTCTCCAGGCTGAACAAGCCCAGCTCCCTCAGCCGCTCCTCGTAGGACTTGTTCTCCAGGCCCCTCACCAGCTTCGTCGCCCTTCTCTGCACCCACTCAAGCACCTCGATGTCCTTCTTGTAGCGAGGGGCCCAAAACTGAACACAGTACTCGAGGTGCGGCCTCACCAGAGCTGAGTACAGGGGGACGATCACCTCCCTAGCCCTGCTGGTCACGCTGTTCCTGATACAAGCCAGGATGCCGTTGGCCTTCTTGGCCACCTGAGCACACTGCTGGCTCATATTCAGCCGACTATCCACCATCACTCCCAGGTCCTTCTCTGCCTGGCAGCTCTCCAACCATTCCTCTCCCAGTCTGTAGCTCTGCTTGGGGTTATTGCGCCCCAGGTGCAGGACCCGGCACTTGGCCTTGTTGAACTTCATGCAGTTGACCTCAGCCCATCGGTGCAGCCTATCCAGATCCTCCTGCAGAGCTTTCCTACCCTCAAGCAGATCGACACACGCACCTAACTTGGTGTCATCTGCGAACTTACTGAGGGTGCACTCGATGCCCTCGTCCAGATCATCGATGAAGATATTAAAGAGGACCGGCCCCAGCACCGAGCCCTGGGGGACGCCACTAGTGACTGGCCTCCAACTGGACTTGGCTCCATTCACCACGACTCTTTGGGCCCGGCTATCCAGCCAGTTTCTAACCCAACGAAGCGTGCACCAGTCCAAGCCAAGAGCAGCCAGTTTCTTGAGGAGAATGCTGTGGGAGACGGTGTCAAAAGCCTTGCTGAAGTCAAGGTAGACCACATCCACAGCCTTTCCCTCATCCACCCAGCGCGTCACTCTGTCATAGAAGGAGATCAGGTTCGTCAGGCATGACCTGCCTTTCATAAAGCCATGCTGACTGGGCCTGATCGCCTGCTTCCCCTGCAAGTGCTATATAAAATATGTTACTTTACATATAAAATGTTTACTTTACATATAAAATATGTTACTTTATTTTTTTTTATTTATTTTTTTTTGAGATTATTCCTGACCTCTCGGCCATATTCTAATTTACATCACTGACTGCATTTTCCCTCTGCATTCTTCCCTGCATTTCAGTTGGTTGCAGTATTTCTCCATATTTGGTTCCTAATAATACACAACTACCATAACATGTAACTGAGACAAAGAATGTAGAAGTTTCAAAGAAAGGGTTAGACATTATATGAATTATAAGGATAACTGTGGTTTCTCCAGGACATAAATCAACCCGCATTCTTCAGGCTATAAATCATGCACTAAATGTCTGGATCTTAAAGGAGAAACTTCCCTCACCAACATGTTGTTGTATAATTGCCTATTATGGGAGTTTTACGTCTTCCTCTGAAGCATCTGGTACTGGTACCATTAGTTTGAACTGGAACAGCAATTCCTGTGTGCCTTTGTGGAGCATTCCTGTGACAGTTCAGCAGCTGCTCAATTCCATCTCAGATAGGGTAGCCAGATGTCCCACTGTTTTAAGGTTGTCCCACTTTTCAGCATCCTATATGACTTCATTTACTTGCCTTAAGTAAGGCTAGCTAACCTTGTATTTTCACATAGTTGTGCTGTCTAATGCTTCTCACATAGGGACATAAAAGCTACTCTCAATGTGATTGTGATGCAGGAGGAAACTGGTCATAGTTAGGGAATTTTTAGAAGTCTGGTACTCAGGAAAACATAGAGAAAAAGGTGTTGCTGTTCATCTAATTTCATGTCCTGATTTATGTCTTTTTTACTGCAAGAAGAGATACATGTTATAAATCCCAATCATGAGAACAGTGATAACTATAACTGATTGTGTATAATATTTTCCATTCTTGCACTTTATTTTCAATATTTCATAACTTTCTAAAGCATTCACTTAATTGTTTTTGAATAAGGGAAAGAACGTGAAAAAAAAAAACAAAAAACAAAAAAACTATATTTTTCTTTATTATTAAGCAGTGCTGGTCACTGTTTTTAAACAACTCTGCCACTCAAATAACTATGGGTAAACAGCTGCAGATGAGATTGTTGTAGACATTTTGAAGTAGATTTTATTATTTTTTTTTTAAGCTTGGAACATGTAAATAACTCATACTGGAAAAGCTGAACAGATTTCCCAGCAAATTTATTGTGACAAATGTGATAAGAAAAATTGAAGATACTATCAGTGATGTCTATCTTGGATGTCCTAGGATGAATGAATTGACTTAAGGAGTCTTCAGGGGGCAGAAAGTGCTGAAAAGTTCAACCAAAGGGACTAATGCCTTCAGAACCAATGCATGAGACACCAACTCACAAATTACTTAACTATTTCTAGACACAAACAAGACATAAAGGACATAAATTGGGGCTCTACAAACAAGATGTCTACTCCTGAACTAACTGTCCCAAACTTTCTTTACTGTCAGAAGTGATGTAACCAATACTGCCATTGGAATCAAAGGCACAATCTATTCTAATAGGGACATGCAAAAGAGGTTTTGTGAATTACTTTTGTGTGAATATCTGCCTTTGCTGGCTAAAGGGAGTTTGGAGTGATGAGTCTAGGTATAGTTGTCTAATGATTGAAGTTTAGAGACCTACTCCAAAACATACTAATTTGGATCCACATTTCGTCCATCTTCTTCCTGTTAAGATCACAAGTATAATATCCATACAGAGTCCATAAGGTGTCCTGCATATGTTTTAGCTGTAATCTCTTATGACACACACATTAAAATGTTTAATCCAAGTATGGAGTACCTTAAGTTTGGGATAGTCAATACAGCTGCAAAAATAATTTAGTCTTCATTTCCATTTTCACTTAGATGAGGTGCTCTTCAGTTAGGATGCCGATGAAGCAACTTCCAAGGCACTCCCACATTTCCCTTGACAGATGAAAGGGTTCTTTGGCAACTGCCAAAACTAACTGAAAAAAAAATCTTCCAGAGTATCTCTGTCCAATGGGATATATTCTTGGGCACATGGTGGTGAAGACAGAAATAAAGGTATAGCAACATGGTAAGATTTAGTAGATTGACATCCCCCTAGTATGTTTACTGCACTGTCTTCCTCACTTAGTCTTCCTCTTGTCTTTACCTCCCTCCTTTTTACCTCCTCCTTCTGCGTCCTCTTTTGTAAATTATTCTATCTCTCACAATTAACACAGAGAAAGGCTTTGCAAACCCACACAAAATCACCACACTGAAGTGGAACTTACATACCTGTGCCTCTTTTCCCTATCTTTTGCCTTATTTATCAGCTAAAGGCCTTACATACAGTGGCCGTTACCTTTTAAACATTTGAGTTTTGAAGTCATTGTAAGCTGATGATTTCAAGGTCAAGCTTGCTCATTCACCTTACCACTGGGGCAGTGGAAGAAAATGCTTCTATGTCTGGCAGTATCAGTTTATTCTATTTCTGACTCTCTGTTTAAAAATAGCCTGGCAAGAAAACCTGCAGGTCACTTGCCTGATCTAGTTCACTGTGCTACTCCAGTCCAGGTCATGGAGAACTATTCCAACCATGCTGAGGGTGTGCAGCAGGTACAGGCTGGTTAAGTCAGCACTGTCTCAGACAGAAATGTCAAAAATGACCCGAAAAAGAGAGTAGGCAGTAAGGTAAGAAAATATGCTGATAATACAAAGTTATTCAGACTTGCAGGACAAGGGCAGACTGTAAAGTATTACAAAGACTGAATGACTGGGCAATAAAATGATAGATGAAATGCAATGTAGATATATGTAAAGTGATGCACATGAGGGAAAACAGTCCCATCTCCACTTATAAAATGGTCTCTGAGGTATATTAGAATTTGAGAAGGTCCAGAAAAGGTCATCAAGGATGACAATCCTATTTTGATCCTCTTTTTTTTTTTTTTTTTTTTTTTTTTTTTTTTTTCTCTTAATGCTTTCTGCACAAACAGCAACTGCATAGTCTGGAGCTTCTAAGTCAGAAGAGAAACTTAGGGAGGATTTCATAGAGCTCCATATAATTATGAGTGATGAGATGACTGACATCTCACTTTCTTTGCCAAAAACAAGAAACGGAACTGTCATGTGCATGCATAAGGGCCATATTCAGAATAAATTTCAAAGGGTGGTTCTCCATGTGGCAGGTGCTGGACCTATGGGACAGCTTGCCAGAGGGTCTACTGAATAAAATTAGCATAATATCAATTGGAGTATGGACAAATACTTGAAAGAGTCACCCTCTGGATATTGCTAAATAGACAAATCTAATCAAAACAAAGAATCCTTGAAATGAAAATAGTTTGAGTCTGAATATGCAAAGCATTATGTATGTATGCTTGTTCTTCCTTGGATTTTTACTTGTGGATACTGATAGACACAAGAAACTCAGCTAGGTGGACCATTGGCCTAAACCAGAACAGCAGTTTTTTCATTCTTCTAACCACGGCCTTGTGAGTAGGAATTTTCCCTTTTGTGGTGTTTTTCTGTAGTCACTGTGATAGTTGTACAAATACAGAGTCAAAAGATAGTCATTATCCACAAAATCTTATCTTTATGGCAAGATATAACCTGTATAGGGGTAGATGGGAAGAAACCTAACCAAGCAACTAGTTCAGCAAGTTTTTCAACACTTTGCCTTTAGCACATATGAATGTGTGAATAGGAGCCAGAAAACAATCAGGTGTTTGAGTGTATCTGTAGGTGCATTTTGTTAGGAAGTTCTTCACGAGTTTAGCACTTCTAAGTTCTTTACTTTGTTCTTAAACATCCCTATAATGAATTTCATAGTTCCAGAAATTTGTTGATAAGTTTGGGAATACACTGAGATGACGAAACACTACAAATAAAAGCAAATGTGATTTCTTTCAGGAAATATACTGCCTCCGATCAGGCAGTAAGACCGTTCCTACATTACTCTCAGAAACACTATATTTTGGCACAAATAAACTGTGGAAATTATTAAAAAACAATGATGCTAGACTAAAAGATTTCTAATTAGATCAATGAATATGAATATGATGTGGTATGTGCCAGTTTATATATAATTTTGTAAGATGTATAAGGAATGCAAAAATGTATGCTTATGCTAGTATCCCTATACAAATGTTTGCGTGAGTTGATCTGTTTGCATATATTTAGATATTATTTTTACACTCACAAAGAATGTACATTTGTGAGCACTCATGTCTTTCTACATATGGCTGAGCTATCCCATTTTCTTTCCTTTCTCTAAAATTTAATTTACCTTCTGCTTCCCTCATATACATTTCTTAAAGCAAAACTGTTTTCTGTTTTACAAGGCTGATAGGATTTTCTTTCCAGGATATTTCAGTAAACATTATCGTCCAAGTCATTCCATGCAGTTTAAAACCCCCAATATCAAAATAAATGTGAAAGAAACTGAATGAGGAAGGAAAACAGTGCTGCAACTTTTGTTCTCTGATCAGCATTTTTTCTGTTCAAGACTTCCTGAGTGGTAAAATAGCTCAGCCACCCATGAAGTCAAGTCAGAGGGCAGAAAATTTTTATATTACTCAGATTTCCTCAAGGGGATGACCACACTGTGACCTCTTTGCTTTCTGTAAAGCTCTGTGACTCAGAGACGTTATGATGCTTCTATTTTAAAGTTTCTCCAGTGAACATTCAGGCTTTCCTCTGTGACACTTTTCAACTCAAGGTGGGTAAAAGCATCTTGCCAGATTCAGTAACCTAAGGTCATCCTTGGACTCTAAATATTAACATTTGATTAGCTGTAATAGTCAATTTTTTTGTCCAAACCGTTCTTTACTTATGTAACTTGACTCACTTGAGTAGCCCCACTCATTTCAAGCTCTGAAGTAAATGAGTGACTGTCTACATAAAGAGACATCCCATCTGTTTTTTTCTAGTACAAGTCTTGTAAGCCTTTTTTAATTAATCTGGAAAAAAAAAATCCTTTATGGCTTGTAAAATAGCAACTTGTTCCTGTTTAAAAAGAGAGAAAGAGAGAGAGATTGAGAGAGAGAGAGAAGAAAGATAGCTGCATGGTTAGGATATAGACTGCAGATATATTAAAAAAGGGAAGAAACACAATAAAGTAGGTGAGCAAATCATTGATGTTAAATTTATCCACATTTCCAGGACTGAAGATTAAAGCCTTCCAGTATTAAAATAATACATAAACAAATGTAAATGTGAATTTCAAGTTGAGGTTTCATTGTGACAAGTGCTGTAAGCTAAAATGAACAATTTTTTTCAGTGCTGTCCTGATGTACTTCATTCTGTTGCCTTCTATTTTCACGGGTTTGTTACTTAACAAACATAGTTATACACATCAAAGAGAACGTTTGGAAATATACAGCAGATTTTTCATATAATCATATGTATCTAAACTGTGGGTAGCAGAAGAAGCAGTTCTCACAATTTAAGAAGTGGGGCAATTAATACAGGTTTTTCAGCCTGATGCCATATATAAAAGTGATGACAGAGTTGTTTACAAGGAAATAGAAGTACGTAACATACATGGCATATGAATAAATTGAGAGAATATTTGATCTATCAGCTCTTTATGACACTTTTCCCCTCTTTGCTTGGTGCGGGGACCTGGTAAGGAAAACAAGAAACATTTGATATATATAACAAAACAAGTGAGAGAGGATGCCTAAAAGTATTGGTCAAGTGGGAGACAAATAGTATCACATCCTCTTTTTCCTGCTCTTCAAGGAGGACAAAGCAGGCAGAGTCAGGATGGGGCCATATATGTGATTCACAGGTCCTGTCTTAAGCTCTTGTACAGATTGCAAATGCATTCTCTCCTGTCTTTCCTACAGGCTTCATTTCTGGGCACTGTGAAAAAAGTGGTGCACACATAGAAGGAGGCAACAGTGTGAATACAATTAAAGCAGAAGAAGACAATTCACCATCTCATAACTGAAAATGTGTGATCTCTCCATGTAATCCTCACTTATTTACCATGGTATATAAGAGATAACATTTCCTAAGACATTTTTTGGGTTTTAAATAAAAATCAAGGGAAATCTAGAACATGACATCTAAGTGGTATTGAACATGCTCAAAGCACAGGTAAGCACAGAGATTTGAGAGTAGTTATTTAATACTAGTGGTAAACTCATCCTATATAATCTAAAAGTTAGAGCAATGTGTAGACACAGCCACTGCAAATATATGCAGCTCAGTGTATGCAGAACACCAGTGCAGAGCTGGCACGTATGTCACAGGACCTCGGAGAGATCCACAGATTTCTGGAGGGGCCTTGGGAGGCCTCATGGGACACCTGGTGTTTCTAACACCACCCTATGAATCTCACCTTGTTCATCTGGAAAAAGCTGTTCATCCAGTCTCATTCCACTGCCAATCATCTGTCCCAGGCAACTTGGTGTAGATTTTTTCTCTTTCTATAGAAAGAGTCTAGATGACTAAATGGAGTGGGCCCTGATACTTTAAAAAGCTAAAAGTAGGGATTGTCACTCCCTCTACTAGAATGTTATCCCAAAAGTGTTGCCAAATCCACACAATACTTTGTATGGATTTGTATGATACAGCTCAGCCATCAGCCATCCCACTGGATTATGATACCACTAGTGTCACTGCCTAAACAGAAAAAGAGCAGTCATAAACTTCAGTGATCACTGTAGATCTCACAGATGATCTAAGGACATTAAAAGGGGAGAAGATCCAGTCCTGACACCATCTTTCTGGGGTTTCCCAGAAATAGTTAAAGCCAGTTTCTAAAGTTAAGTAAAGTTAAGTAAAGTTAAGTAAAATTGATTGATTATTTAGTTACTTCAAGCAGGCATGGATTTTCAGGTTTAATCAAATGCAGTCATGCCTCAGTTTATTGCCAATCAATGTGGCTAAAAATACCTGGGGACTCAAGAAAGAGAGGACAACATTTTTCAGAATGATATTACGATTAAAAGTATTGCTAATGTCTTATATAAACAGAAGTTTACAAGAAAAGAGCATGTTTTCCAGTCAGCTTTGATGGTAGAGCAGCAAAGGAAAATGCTACTCAACATTTCCTGAGAGGAGAATCTGCTGAATTCTATTTTATCTATGACTGATTGAATTATCCATTGCAAATAGTGTTTGTTGCTAATTTGGCCGTTTTGCTGTTCATGAATCATTCTGGAAACAATCCTGATTTCTACAAGCACATTTGTTCTTTGTAAGTATTCACTGAACAGTTTTATGTGAACAGATTTCAGCCTATTTTTTGTTCTCAAATTGTTAGTGTCATCTATTCACCATTTGAAATGTTTGACTGGTCAACCAAATCACATCGCATTGTCTGCACTCCCTGATTGGGTAACTGAAACTTATAAATACAAGTATAATGAATAGCAAATGATGAATAGCCAATAGGGTATAACAAATATTGGATCATCTGAAATTTCATACGAGAGATACATAATTCATGTAACTTTTAGGACTCAAACATTTCCCTGAATACCTGACAGCTTCTAGAAGATCTTGGAACTATGAGGAATGTATGTCAGAACAATCAGCAACTATACTCTCCATTTCATTAACATAGCATTCAAGAATTAGGATTCTTTTTGTCATGAAATGTTGATCATCATGGCAAGAGTGTATTTATCTGCATGTATGGATGTGATTCATTATTATTTTCTACTGATATTCAAAACATATTGGTTCATATATGTATGAACCTAGCACATGATGTTTTTCAATCAATAACAGGGCAAGACTTCTTTGTGTATACTGAAATGAGAAAGAGGAAATGATCAGAGGCAAGGAATGTATTTTAAATTGACATCTGATGAGGTAGGCAAAAACAGTTCCAGACTGCAGCAGCTTCATGGAAGAAGATTTTCATCTAGCAATCTTTTTATTTATTTATTTATTTATTTATTTATTTTCTATTTTCTTGTTTTCTTTTGATTCCTTGCATTTTGTTTTTAATCAAAATCTTAAAAATGTCTCAATTGATGTTCATTTCTTCTTTATGGTTTTAGATGTGAAGCTGTCACATACTTAGAAATACACCCTTGCACAGTGTGATTTAATAACTAACTGACTTTTAATGCTACAGCTATTTGTTATGAAGGAGGAAAGTTACAAAGACATGAGAGTATTTATCTAACAATCCATCATGGTTTCAATCCAGAGTGTCAATGTGTTTGACCCAGTGGCCAGAAGGATTTTTTGGCTGGTCCAGATGCTAAAGTTAGGGGTTGCCCCACCACCTCTGCTGCATCCCTCTCTGTCATTGCCTCTAACTTCCCCATACACATATATTTTGTCAAGGTAGGGATCTGTTGGACAAGAGAGAAGACTGGGCAAACAGAGGAGGGAAATTGGGTTTGTAAGCCCTTTGAGTTGATCTGGGGATCAGCCAGCCAGACCTGCAGGGAGCAGGTACAATGTCATGTATTTAATAATGGGAACAGTCATCAAAAAGTAGTCAGGTTATCTTGTCATTGGTATTCGAGAAAGCCAAGAAACAATTTTATAGGAGAGGTAGAATTAACATTTATTAACATGCAGAATAAGGGCAACAGCATGCCCTCTCCCCTCCCTCCCCACCTTCCCCTCCCCCCCCCCAAAAAAAAAAAAAAAATCCAATGAAATAAGACATCCCAAGTCTAGCTTACAAATATAACAGATATGGAAATAGGCTGTGAGACATTAAGTGATGGCTTGGACCAGTGCACATCTAGGAAGCTTTTCAGGAGAAGATATTGGAAAGGAAAACTGATGAATCAAGCAGACTCATTATCCTCTTCTGAGCTTTCCAGGAGGTGAGTGGAAGCATCTCTAAGCTGAATATACCTGGATGTTAGATATATCATATAGGTATCACCAAAATTGCAGTCTGCTATACCCAGCCCTCATCCAGTATTTGGATCCTCATTAGCCTTTGGTCAGATCGAACCTTGTGCAGGAATAAAAATATTTTTCTGTAATTACGTTAAAAGGAGGAATTAAGCCTAACCAAAGATACAAGTATGTTGAAAATTTTCTTATACATAAGTATGAAGTACAAGACTGTTGTCATTATCTGTTGATCAGTTTAAGACCATCAGACAAATGCATAGTATAAGATCAAAGCTGTAAGGATGTTAACCCTTCTGGTGCAAGAATTTATCCAAACGCCAGTAGCCTTGATTTCTATTACAAGGAACAAAGGAAGGTAAACTTCTATATTCTATATTTTTCTATACTCTTTGGTGCATCCTCCTTGTTTTAAAAAGCTACACACAACATGCTCTTTGCTGGAGCTCACTAGCTATAAATAGCCACTCTTCCACAGAGAAATCCCTAGCCTATCTTTCTACCTAGTTTCAAGACAAAGCAATATTTTCTTCATTTTCTTTGGCTATGTCTATGACTAACTCACTCTGATGGCTTTTTATATTCACTTCCTCTTCTGAAACACCTATCCATAGCTTGCCACATCAGCCTTTTATCCCTGCTAGTCAACCTCTCAAACCACAGGTAGCAGTTTTTATCAAGTTTTGCCATATTACCCACTGCTTCAGACAATGGCTTCTGCTGTTTCTGGGGTTCTCGCTAAATGAAATTGTTTAATTTCTCCTTTCCTTAAGGCTGAAGAGTGGCTGTTTAGCATGACCATTGCTTAAACCAGTTCAATAATTGTCTGGGGACCAAAGCATCACTTGAGAGCAGTCACTCATTTTTTCCAGCGTAACAATATTATTATTTCCTGGACTTGCCATATGGGATACATAGGAGTGGGACACATAGCCAATTAACTGAGACAAAGGTTTAACTTAAAGCAATAATGATAGTGCATTTAGTGCACTTTGGAGCCATGGTTATCATTACTGAATTATAAATATTAATAACAGTTAAACACATTGTCAATGGTGCAGCTATTAAACATCTGCTACCTCTGTTACATGGTGCTTTTTAGCCAGAGTGAAACCTCTATTTTGGGTCATATGCAAGTGCTGCAGTCTCTGTAATGGCATTTTGACTTCAGTGTGGCTAATATAGCACATATACTTTTCAGGAGCATCTGTTTTTCAAGAATATTGATAAGGATTGGTGTTACCAGTGAATGTAGAAACAGAAGACAGGATCCACTTGCACCGCAGACCAAGGGCTTCAGGCATGAAGGCTATGCCTTCATAATTTGGTCACAGAACACCCTCTTAGGTGCTCTACAGTAACATAGTGATTGCCTCCTCCTCACTGATATGCTGTGGTACTAGGCAGAAATCATACCTGTCCCTTGATTTGGCTAACAAATGAGTTCCTTCAAGAAAACAATGATTATCTAATAAATAACAAATAACATGGTGGAAGGTGCTCAGGTCTTCTCTAAAGATCTGATTTTCTTGGTATCGAACACAACATTCTGAGCAAGTGTTTTCAAATACAAATTATTCTTAGAGGGCTCATTTATTTTCAGTTAAATCTTTTACTCAGAAATCAAGACCAAAATATATTTTTTAATGTCTAAGCACATACATGAACTAGTCGCTGCACATAATTCTTAGGAGACCTAATAGAAAGAAAGAAACTTTAGCAGTTTTTATTTTTTTTAAGAATTTCATTTGGTGCTTTTATCACAGGTAAATGTACCTTGACAGAATGCCAGAGAAAGAAAGAAAATAATGTCATCTGCCAGATCTTTTCCCCAGAATTACTTTGTTCCAAATCTATGGCCCAGTGGGGAAGAAGTGATTAGCTCCCAAGGTCATTTAAGCATCAAACTGTATTTCTGGTAAGAAAAAGCCATCTCAGAAGGAATAACCAATGACACCATTATTCTCAAAGCAGGTGTAATCAGAATTTTGTAAAATCAAAAAGACAGCAAGCCATAGAATAAAGGAGGAAGAAAGAAAATAGTAAAAACCCAGCATGTTAATATCTGCATTTCTTCTAATTTCATAGGAGACAAAGAACAAAACCAGCTCTAGTCTACAGGCAAGACATTATGTGAACAGATAATGCATTACACTGGTTTCAAAACTAGAGAGAGCACTAAAGACAAAGATCTCCATCTCTTCTGTTGATTAAAAAAAAAAAAAAAGGAGGTGGCTTGGTCTAAAAGGGAGGAGCTATTTTATAGCAAATTCTTAAAATCAACATATGAAGATCCAGCAAGAAAAAATGTAAGGCCAGGAAAAGTTAGCTAGAAATAAAATTAATTTTTAATGTGCAGTGGAAACAGCTACTGTAATGTCTGCTAACTATCAAAATTCAAAATCTTTAGTAAAAAATAAAGTGACCATGCAATGTTTTTATACTAAGGAATTACAGAAAGTTTTGTTGCTTTGAATTTAAGCTCAGACTTGTTTTGGATTCAGCTTTGAATGTCACTCTAACTCAATTCTGCTATAAGCATTACTTCTTTAGTGTATCTCCAAGGATTTCTGGAGGTAAAAATATTTATACATCTCTAATATTTTAGTTCTTGATTTAAATCAAAATCTTATATGGTTAGTTCCCATGCATATTAAACAAAAAGAAGACTAGAATGCAATATGCAATATTCATTCAGAGTGTAATTGAATCAAAGGTTTTAACCATACAGATGAATTTAACCACTATAGGATTATGGATAAAGCATATTTAGCAGAAGCAATAAAATGGCAATTTAGCATATTGAAGGGCAACTAGCAATTTGACATAAATAAAATAGAGACAAAAGCAGACCCCAGCAGAAGCAGAAAGTGGAAATTGTTAAATAAACTCTCTAGTTAAAAAAGACTATCCTTATGCAATGACACTATACATTGCCAGCTTAGCGCTCAGTAGAAGGTGTCACAGTGTAAACACCTGGTTTAAAAACAACATTGTATAATTTGGAAAACAATTGGATTAGTGTTTACTGATGTTACAGAAAAGTGATGGAGGGTGGTGAGAGTGGATACGATTCATAACAGGGGTAAGCATTCACCATACTTCAGTGGAGGTAGTTGCCATGGGAATATTAGCTTAGATCCTGAGTGTTTTCTGAGTATGTTTGGTTACTTCTTGCAGGGATTTCTGTTTAGGACACAGGGGACTAAGATCACTTACTCTGCATGAATCTCTCTTTTTTTTTTCTTCAGTGAATTTCTAATAAATGTGTGAATAAAATATATAAGTAATAAATACATAGTAATAAATACAACAAAAATGAGTGAAGAATTCTGTGTCCAATTTCTGAATCCATTCTTGGCATCCAAGCAAACTGAACCATTGTCCAACACCCACTATTCTTTACAGTTCACATTAGATATTTCTATGTACTATATTTTGTAGATGTTGGCATCTGAAAGCCAAAACACAGAAATGTTTTTGGCTAGAAAATAAGGACATGCCTCTGAATGCTGTGGGCTTGGAGAGCTTGTTGGCAGGAGGATGGTGAACTGCTCCCCCTGTTACACACCTGGGCATGGCTGGTGCACACTGCATGCTGCCCTTGCTTTGTCATGAGCTGTAAGTTATTGCACTGTAGGTATCAAGTGGAAAGTTGACTAAAAAAAATAAAGCATTATACTTTTCACTGTGCTAATAGGAAGCATTGTTCTGTGGTACTTGCTAAAGGATTTTGTGCCACTAAATTCAGTCTAAAACTAGCTTGGGGATAATCTGATAAAGTCAAATTCACTCAATTTATAAACATTTGCATGTTATTTATTCATATCGTTTACATGTGTTTGCCCTGATAACATGAGCCTATGAGAAACAGCTGTCAGCAGCCACCAGATTCTGCTTGTTCACTGCTTTTTGCTGGAAGCCAAAAACAACTGCCCAGGCCCCATGAATACATGCAGTTCATTTATCCCAATTAGAAACTAATTTCAGGCAAGTGCCACTAACCAAGAACAATGTGAGACAGAACAAGAGAAATGATCTACAGCACTGTAGTAAAAGAAGAAACAAATAACAAATGAATATTTAGAGATCCTGTGGCCTGGAAAGCGTCTTCTTTTTGCCAAGCTGCAGATAATGCGTCTTTCAGCTACTGAGGCTTCTATTATCTGTGCAGGCACATCAGGCTCAAATTTTGTCAGGGTATTTGTTTCTGAGTTTGCAGAACTGATAAGAATCTTACATGAAAATGTTTCCCTCTCTAACTGCAGTCATCAATACTGCAGGAACAGCCCTCTTCACAACCTGATGGTGTGCTTATCATCTGCACTTGGCCAGCAAGTCAGAATGTTAAAAAACAAACAAACAAACAAACAAACAACAACAACAACAAAACTAGAAATTTCAGAACTTATTCAAGGTTTCATTCCAATTTGGACTGAGGTTTCATGAAGACTCTTCGTCACTTAATGGCTGCTGCTTACCTCTAAGCTAAGCCTGCTCCAGAGTTCCACCAAATGTGATTTCTGTTTAATATGGATCACAGTTTGTATACATGGGTGTCTTAACTTGTATTATGCATTGAAAGGGCCAAGATCTTGAAGCAACTTACGCATACATGCACAGTGAATGACCAAGCACTAATTCGATAGCTACCATCACCTTTATCAATGTGCAAATTTCAGTGTCAGGTCAGCAAGGATTCCACATGGTTTTCCCTTGGCTTCATTTTTATTTGTTTACAATTCTGCATGAAATGTTAGCAGCAGAAGTTTAGAACTATGGTACATCATGTGTAAAAATATCAAAAGTCTTCATTTAACATAATTTTTAAAATACATAGAAACAGACATTAATTGGTTTTAATTGAATTGCCTAATCTTTTCAAGGACACGTGTGTTATAATGAAATTATTTGTTACTTAATGTTTCATTGGAACACACACTACTTTAGCAGAGAAGTTATTCATGGCATGAATTAGTTGAACAATACTTTTATTAGTGTTAAAATATGGAACAAAATGATATTGAAAGTATAATCAGAACCCTGATTTGTGTAATATTTGCCTTAGTCTCTAAATTGATTTTTTTTTTTTTTTGTAAGCCATTTCGCTATAGCATAAACAGGAGGTTCTAATCTAGAAAAGTTGTATAAACATAATCAATGTGAGTACAGCTCTCATTTATCTTTAAAATAACAGAAATGATGATATGCCATACTATGAAACAATAAACTAACTATATATCCAAAAAATATTAAACAAATTAAAAACATATATTTTTCAGAGTACAAACAATTGTTTTGGAATTCTGTTTTGCAGAACATTTTTTATTCTTCTGATTTGCAATGCAAAAAAAAAAAAAAAATCAAAATCTCAAAAAAAGCATTAATTTTTTATTTTATTTTTTTAATCTTGATTATGTCCAGTGCTAAAGTGCACAAGTTCTATTAGAAATATCTTAGGGAAAACATACAAAATGTGAATAAATTTCTGTCAGCTTTTCCATGCAAAGATTTGAGAAAAATAAAATTATAGCAGGAGAGGTAGCTACCACTAGACTATCAACAAAGGGAGATTAAACTGCAGTCATGAGACATTAAGTAAGTGTCCTACTTCACACTCACAGTTTGACTTTTCAATGCCACAGACTAAGTAGATGTTACAGATCATTGCACATGCTTCGTAAATGCTACCTGTGATGCCTAACAATTAGTTTTGAGGTTTAAATTTGCAAGAAGAGATAATTATGTACAATAAAATTTAGGAATCCTTGTTTGAAAATTATAGTATGAGTTACTAGTCACAAGTTTTGCCCATATTCTTTGCCTCCATTCTTTCTTTGCTTCCTTTCTACCTTACTGTCTTGTTCCCATCTTCTCCAATCTTCTGTTCCTCCCTGCTTATTTTTTTCCTTTTTTCCCCCCTTTTTCTAAACTTTTTAAAAAATTTATTTTATTTCTTATGGCAGGAGACCTCACAGGCTGTTAGGGTAAGACAACTGGAAAGCAAAATTAAACACTTCTGTCACTCTAAGTATGCAACTGTACATCAGTTTAATACAACATTTAAGAAATTAACTTGGTTATTTTATAATATACTTCATATTTTGGAAATGAGTGCCTCACACACTCAGCAGGGCCACAATTGGATTGGTCCCTTTTGTACAAATGATTTATGTGATGTCTCTTTTGGGTTATATAAATCTTCACATAAAATGAATGGTGTATATTTTCAAAACAATTATGTAACTCACTACTGGCACAGAAATTGCAGATGGCCTATGTTAAACATTTTTTTTTCTTTATTTTTCTTTTTCTTTTTTTTTCTCTAATGCATGAGGTTTATGTCAAAAATCTTCTTCAGCTGTGTCAGAGTTATACTCAGACAAAACTTTTGAGTTTTAGAGTGCCTTCTTATTATGAATGATAGATTGTTTACATGTTTAGAGTTTTTATATTAAGGTGAGAATAAGAATATTTTATTGTTTACTTGGCTGCTGTAAAAGAGTTGGAAGAAGAGAGAGGCAGAAATGGATGTTACAAGCTGCAGAACTACACCACCATGTTAGTCCCAGGGACAGGAATAAGCATTACATTTTATTAAAAGCATTTCCTTATCATCCCTCCAGTGTATTCTGGCCATCAAAGCCCTCTTCAGTAACTTAAGCCTTTTTGTTTTTTAATGCCATTGCTATTAAAAATAGCATAATATACTTTGATTTTCCTTGCCTAGATTTTGGAGGGGGAGATTCGTGTTCTATAAAATTGCACTTCATGAATTACCTTGTTTACACATCAAGATCACTCTGGAAAACCATTTGCTTTACTTAAAGAATGTGTAACATATGCAGTGCTGATTGTTGAGATACCATTGTTTTCTAAGTTCAATTTCAGATGCATTGTTACGGGAATGAGCACCATACTGCAAGTCTCTGCTTTTGTCACCATAAGTTTATGAACATTTTGCAATGAGATTTCTGTTAACCCTAAGGCTGTCAAACAGCATTTAAGATGGAACAGCACCTGATCACCATTGATCATTTACCTACTTATAAAGAAGAAAAGAGAATATGCTAAGGAATGAAAAACAACTAAAATAATTAACAAATGATTCATTCCCACACAGAAAAAAATAAATGTCAACCAATCAGTTCTTTACAGCTGTGCATGTTTTAAATGTAATTTTTTTCAACAGCTATCCCCATCAGAACATGTTCTACAGATGTAAATCAGTGCCAGTGAATTAAATTTTGCTCAGGGCATTGTGTACAATTACAATATAGCCATTAATGCAAAGAAAATAAACATGGAAAAATGTTTTACATGACATTGGATCTGACTTATTAACTGATTCAGTATAAATGGATGTCAAAAAAATAACGACAGCCCCAGGACCTATCCAAAATAGCATTGTTTGAGAAAATATTTCACTAGCGGCTTAAAATATGTTATTCTTTCATTCTGTTGTCTGTACTTCCAAATGAGGGAACTATAGCTTCAGTTAAAAAAAGCAAAACAAAGAAAAAAGAGACATACCACATCGAGTAAAATATTGCATGAAAGACAATTTCTACGTCAGAAGGTCAGAGTAAAGACAATGATTAACAGAAGAGAATGTATGACCAAGGAAAAGCAAGACTTCTCTGAAAAAGCAGTTGCTAAAGACAAGAAGCATGAAAACCCCATTGCCATGGTGCCGGATGTGTTGTTGTTTCTTTCTGACCTCACCTTGTCCAGTCAAGATGACTAAAAGCCTTACTTTGTTATTTACTAGCTTTTAAGCATATGGCTTTTGACAGTCTTCATAATTCTTTAATAAGTTTCTTTTGTAGTGGAACTCACTCCTTAGAAACTCAGTTAAGGAATTGAATTGAATGTTTCATCTAGAGCAGATTCATTTTAATTCATTTAAATATGTAAAGACATTCTGTTTTGTTTTGTGGGTTTTTTTAAATACCCGTGGGCTTGTAGGCAGAGATGTATATAGCCTTATCTCCAAGCGAAAAGTCAGGTTTCAGTTCTCTGCAAACTTTTCCTTGTTCAAATTAGGGCATCTCAATGCAAGAGCTTGTTAAAGTTTCATGTTATAAGGGATGGGTCTGCCTTGGCAGATTAATTTACCAGCAGGAAAATCTACTTCTGTTTTTCTCAATGCCAAGTTTTAAAGCCTGCTTACATTGTGGGTGGTGTGATTCGAGAGGAAGCCGGGTAGCCACAGGCATGGGATCAGAGCTTCGTCCTTATGTACATGAGCGGCTGTGTGGGTGTGAGAGAAAAGCAGAAGCGAGGGATCTATCCTTACTCCTTGCACCCAAGCAACTCTCCTCTACATCCCAGAGTGCAGTATGTGTTTGGGACTGAACACACTATGCCAGTGTGTTTCCCTGTCATTCTGATGGGACTGGAAAACTCGATAACCTTGGGGCTGGAAAACCTCATGAACATTCTCCTGGCTTTGAAATAAGAGGAGAGAGGAAGGAGGTAAGACCCGCATAACCCACAGGAGGGTTTTACAAAGCCCAGAGCAAATTCCACCACACAGCACTGTGACTGCATGAAGGGGGCAGTGGGGCTCCCACACCACCAGACCAGCACTTGCAGGATAACAGCTGCACAAGGGTCCAGAAGCCAAATGGTTTCCCAAAAGGCCAATGTTGCGGCCGACCCCACACAGTGAATCAGACCTTTTCCTGTGCACACCTATTTGGAAAGAGCTGTCAAATTAAAATGAGCACTTTTGTATATGTTGATGCTGATGGTTAGTGTAATAAAGGGACAACAGCTTTTATGGCACAGGCTTTGTGGAACCACAGAGTGAGAGTCTGTTAGCAGATCCCCAGTCAGTTTTCACACAGGTGTAACGATAAAAGGAGACAATTTAATGTACAAACATTTGCAGGCCTGGCGGGTCATTGATACAGCCAAGTGAATCCCACGGACACTGAGAGGACTCAGAGCACCTTTACCCATCACAAACAAAACAGACTTTTGATTGGGCCCGGACTTTGCAAATTTAACTAAGACAGTGTGGACTTGCTCCAGGCTTATGCTCAAGCAACATTAAACATACCTGCAGGTCTTGCAGACATAACCAGACTAAATTTGAAACAAACTTACCACCATTACCCACCAGTGCCTGCTCCTGGAGGTGCCCCTGCAATGCTGCTGCTGCAGGCACTGTGCCAGCTGCCCTCAGCCTGGCCAGTCCAAAGGCATCAGGCACACTTCCAGACGTGCTGCAGCTCAGAACTAATCAGAGATACTCCTTCTAACCTAACGCCTTACTTTACCTTGCTTTAAGATTACTGGAGACAAAAACTAAGTGCATTGTAGACCGACTGCTTTTACAGTTCAGTGATTCCTGCTTGGGGCTTCTGACCATTACCAAATTTGAAATCAGGAACTTGCTTATTGAGTACTCCACATGTGACACTGAGGAAGAGAACAGAGACCCTTCTTAGCTAGTAAGGAAGAAGGCCACGCAAGCTAGGGCATCTGGGAGCCTGTTTGCTGTAAGATTCTATTTACTGCTTTGGTGAGAGAGAAAGTCAGAGTCAGAATATAGTCTTTACTGTTCTGCTTAGGCCACAATTTTCTGCTGTTTGCCAAAACAGGACCAAATAGGAATATCTGTGAGTAAAACCTGTTTTCTGTTTGCCGTCACACAGCCTGTAACTGCATAACAGTGTTGCTTTTGCACTCAGTTCTCTCTAATTGGTTTTCTCAAGAAGCAGTCTCTTTCCAAAAATATTGATATAGGAGTGGCAGGAGGACAGTGGAGAATCTGTTCAGAGCGCCCTTCTCCACAGCCTGCCCTGGGAGCTATTCTGCTGCTCACAAGTTGATATTTTTCTCACCTTTTACATCTTCCCCCACTCGGGCTAACAAGCCCCTGCACCTGCTGCTGCAGGATATTGCCATCCATGGCTTTCCAACACTTCATATTCTGATGAATAGTTGGCTTCTTGTCATTTCAGAGAAAGGCCCCAACTGTTCCTGAATTTTCTCTCCAAGTCCAGAACAGAACAGAAGAACCCCTTATTTACCTTAATGGGCTCTGAAGAGTAACGCTGCCATCATTCTGAGGTGCCTGGTCTCCTCATGCTGATTTCTGCCTTTGGTTTCATGACTTCTGGCTGGTGAAAGAGGATTTTTGCCCAGGTTGCTCAGATCTGTAAGCATGATGTTCTTGGCTAACTGTGATACCTGCGTATTAGAAGATGCCATAGAAAAACAAACTGTCCTGTGGCTTATACAGATATAATTTACAAACTCTTTCAAGCATCCTACAGTGAGAGAGTAAAATGAACATACTTTAAAGCAACAAAGCGACCTGTAGCAATAAGCTTAGAAATTCTTCTGAAATTAAAAACAAAACAAAACACTCTACCTCTTTCAAAAACAGTCCACGACTTAATTACAGTAAGATTTTTTTTTTCTCGTGAACTTGCAGGTTGCTGTACTAATACTACACAGCATTCCTTTAAGGCTTAAGCACATACATTTTGAAAGCTGATAACATTTTTTTCCCATTAGAAGAGCTTAAATCCTTCTACAATATGTTCAGGGATAAAGTTGCACAAATTTGGTTTCCAAGCCAAGTAAAGTCAGAAGTCTTAGCACCACAAAGCGTAATGAGTGAACTTTTGCCTCACTAAGGCCTGGAAGATAAGAAGAGATGAAGACTTTAAAATAAAGGCGAATATTTGCTTGAACATGTAAATGTAATTGTTCAGACTGTAAATTAAATTCAATTAAGTTCAGAGAGTGGTATCTTAAGCCTTTAGCTAATTACACTTGTGAGCTTCAACTCATTAAACTTAGTACTTTTAAGAAAAGGGAATCTGGCAGTTAACTGCCCATTATATGGACTGGTTATCTCGTTTCCATTAAAACACCACTAAAACTTTGAGACCTATCTGCAAGATACTCCATGGGAGAAGGAAGGAAGAGAAGTGGGAAGCAAGAGTCTTTTTTCCAACAATGGCAAAAGAATGTGAGTCACAGAAAGAAATATGTATTTACTGGGTACACAAACCTATAGCTACACATCCAAGGATATCCATGTTCAATATTGGGGTGGCTACTGGCAAACAGTTACTTGCAATGCTGTCCACCTTGACAGACACCCAGGGACTGACTGTTGTCTCTCTGGTTAGCAGTGCATCCCCTGTCAAAAGAGAAAGCTCTTAAAAAAAAATAAAAAAAACCTCAGCAATATAAGGTCAAATAAATATTCTGTTTTGTGATAACAGCTAGGCTGGCCAGAACTTGAAGGTTTGATACGGGTATCTTTTGACCTGAAAACATGAAGGAAACTATGCAAGGGAACAGGAAAAGAAGAGGGGGAGCGGGGGTCAAACTGAAACTCAGATACAGGGGATGAAAGTGCATGAGACATATAACTGAGGCAAATGGAGTCAAAACAACATGAGTATGGAATGGGGGAGTCAGGAAGAGAGTCTGAATTGAGAGCCCTTAGGTTCCCTGATCTGTAAAACAGCATAAAATGAAATGAAACTAATGCTATATCGACTCCTTGACATGAAGGAGCAGGAAGGAGGCATTGCAGGGAAGTGAAGAAATAAAAATCAACAGGAGGTTGACATGTCAGGAGAGAGACAGGGAAGACTGCAGCCTCAGGAGACTAAGCCAAGAACATGGCTTACAGAAGCTACAAAATGTGCAACCAAGTGTTTTTATAGAAGGACTAGCTAGTGTTGGCACAAGACAGCAAGTGTTAGCACTGGGAGACAAGAAGTGCTCAGTGTGTGACAGTGATGAAGTCCCACGCAGCCCTGTGAAAGTATGTCTGCGCTGCATAAAACTGAGGAGCTCACTCTGAGCTTCTTAGCCAAGCCTCAGAAGCAGTCTATGCACATTAGTACTGCTCAGATTAATTTAAGTGGGTTAATACCCCTAATTTGTTGCAGGTATCAGTAATCCGCACTTTGCAGGGTTAAACAGACTCAGTGTATCTTTGTAAGAAAGAGTCACTCCAGAGACAGCTGAACAATGGGTCACTGCCTTCCAAACCCATTCAAACCCTCATTTTACCAGTCCATGTCCTCGGTCAGTGATTATGAACAGCAGAGCAATAGGCACTGAGCAGAGACTGCCAACAAGACTATGCTGTTGAATAACTGCCCCCTCTTAATCGCTGCCAAAGCTAACAACCATGGCTATGTTAATTCCAGGTGGTCTCCCTTTAAGAAAGTGCTCTTTCGCTTTCCTTTTTTTTTTTTTTTTTAAACAAAAACAAAAACAAAAACATCTTGTTGTATAATAGAAAAAATCACCCAAACACATACCAAGTATTTGCAGCGGACAAAAGGTGCTGTTCACACGACTTTTCTGTTTTGTGTTTTCATACTGCTCTAAACTTTCTGCTGGGTTTGAACTCCTGCCAGCATTTTAGCATAGCAACTTGCTTTCTTCATGACATTCAGCAAGTGGTTTTGCCTCCTGAAAGGCTTGGGCTGCAACCCAGGGAGAATTTTACATTATGAAAGAATGGAAAGTCGGTTACAGCAGGAGCAGCAAAAACTACACACCTCCTTTCCCCCAACCGCAGACTAACCCAGCACGCCATCTGCATGGTCTGGGTACGTGATATTATGATTGTGATCATGTGGGACCCAGCGCTTCCAGCTAGGAGGAGAACATACCTTGTTCTGTGGAGCAGAGGCTATTTGTGGGGCTCCTGTGGGCTTGCTGCTACATGCACAATTTTAATATGCTTGTGTTTATGTGACTGACTCTGCACACATTGTAGAGTAGCAGCATACAGGTAGGAGCCTGTTGGTTCCTGAGACATCCCTGAAAAAGCAGGGAGCTAGGCAGGGATGTCTTCTCCAGAAATCCTGCCTGATCTGCAATCTTTCCAAATCATCATCATATGATGGGGAGGCAACGTTTTCCCAGGGGAAGAGGGAGACTCAGGGCAGGCCATGGCATAGATAAATTATCCTAGCAAACTGCACAGGGCCCACAGAGCACAGGTTGAGTTTTTCTGATTAGCACCAATGCAGCGATCTCACTCAACTGAAAGATTCCCATTGGCTTTAGTGAATATTGGATCAGGCCATAAAATTACAGATAGGTAGAAAAGTAAATAGGAGACCTCTGTGTGTTGCTGGTACAGCTGTGACTGTGAATACAACTGGGACAAAAACAACTTCATTGTACCCTGAGACTCCACCACTCCTGTCCAGTGACTGGATTTTATTTATTCCCTTCCTCAGTGGAGCTGCTTTACACCACCAGGAAAATCTGGCCCATGCACTCTGCTCTGGAATATTTAAGCCTAGGTGCTTTTAGCATTGGGCACAGATTACATCAGGTGGCAGGTGCAAAGTAACTGTAGTTAGTTATACCAGCATGCAGACTGCGAAAAGCATCCTCATAACATAAATAGGCTGGACAAACTTGAAAACACTGTTACTGAGCCAGAAAGACACACTCCTCCTCCCACAGCTGGTCTCCTGTCTGCTAGACTCAATGTGATATTGCTTGCAAGGAGGAACAAGGCTCCTTCTCTGCATATTGTACATGCAGCTTTTGCTGCTGCGTGGCTTTAGGTAGATTATTATTCTGCACCTTGCTTTAATCATCAGCTAGTGACAAGTTAGTGATGGCTTTAGTACTGGCGCTTGTTGGAGATGACATGTTAATTCATGGGGATTTTAAAAATTTAAATATATATTAAATTAAAGTCATTTTTACTAGGCAGAAGGTGTTATAAACTAGTAAAATAAGTAATAATAAATTCAACAATAATAACAAATATTGGCTTAAGAAAATACGAAAACAATGCCGTACAACAACAACAACAATGAAGAGAGGCAAAGGGACATGATATCCTTGTGGATTATTCTGGATGAAAAGTCATCACCCCTGGAAAACCTGTCCTGAAAGCCTCAGATCTTGCACATGTGATCCCATTAGCCCAGAGAAAACCCTGAAATCAGGGTAAGTTTGCCACAGCAATGGCAAACTTACCTTAGAGGAATCAAGTCTACATTTGTAATGAGACAAGACACCTGTAATTCAGTGCACTGACTCCTTCTTTCTCATGCTTTCAAGTACAGAGCCAGGTCACTGGCACAGAGTGACTTTTTTTTTTAGGTATATGCCTTCAGTCTTACCTTTCCAATCAGGCATTCACAGCTGAGGGCAGGCAGCTGAAAGACTGAAGTCTCAGTCCTGAAGGACTACCCTGGGTAAAGCAAGATATAGTCAAGGCTTCCACTTCTTTTGGTTCATCTGTTCCCATATAATTTCCCAGATTTTCTTGCCCACACTTCTCTGTCTACATAAAAATCTAATAATAACAAGGTTTAAATAAATAAAATAAAACAGACATCCATCTTAATTGTTTGTTCCTTCCTTTATGTTCCCTGTGTAGAGCAAAACTGCAGGCTTCGTCCGACGTCTATGGTGATAAATCTTAAGAAGGGCAGGACCTTCCATTATGAATGGAAAGATGGCTTTAATTTAAAAAATAAAATTAAAAAAAAAAATCAATACATTATTTTAAATCATTAGAATCTCGTGCCAGCTGCAAAATCAATCGCTTTCTTATTAAAGTGCTTACATTCACTATAAAATACTCAATGACATCGAGTCTCCATTATGAAAGAGCTGGACTATGCTCTTAGGAAGCCAGCAACTTGCATTGTAATCATGGATTTTGCATAATAGATGAGAGTCTGTGTTTTAAATCATGGATTTCTTTTTGGAGGAGTAGCTGACATGCAACATGGTCCACTCACAAGAGGAGTGGGAGTGTGGGCAGTTGTATGCAAGGCAAGTTGTATCTAGGACGTGTAATTTAGAATTTCCCAGTCCATAACAGAAAGTCATTTAAAGCTGTTTGGGAAAATCTGTCATAACAATAATAATAAAGATAAAAACAAACAAACAAACAAACAAACAAATAAAAGATTCTGCAGACGGATAGGAACAGCCTGACCCAATTTACTCCAATCAGACATGCATAGTGATTATTAAAAAATAAAAATAAAAAAAAGGTAGGGAGTGAAATAAAATGTCAGGAATTTGGTTTGCACCAGTTTTGTTTTGCTGTTATCTCTACTGCAAGTGACTGCTCTATTTAGTTCTGAATAATTGCTCTGCAAGTTGGATTAAATTTTCTCCTCTCTCTTGGTTTAATGTTGCAGCAGAGACAGTGTATATTATACAATGGCATAACACATGCATTTTAGAAAAAACCTTGACAACATGAAATTCCCATAGGTGCTATGCTCACAAAGCATTAGCGTAATGATGTTAGGGAGAAATCTTTGCTCTTACAGAAACTGTTTATATCTGTCAGGGTCTTATATGCAGACTGTTGCAAACACTATGGAAATAAAAAAAAAAAAAACACACTAAGACACAATAAAATTCTGTTAGTGATTGAGCAAAAGCAGAGTTTGAAAATGAGAGATGAAATTCCTTCCACTGAAATAGATGTATTTTAAATTATGGTAAAGCACAAGTAGAGGAAGCATCAGAAAATACAGATGGAAATCATAGACCAGTGCAATATTAGTGTGGGACACTTTAAGGCCTAATTCAAAGCCTTCTGAAGCCAGTATTATGTCTAACAGGTCTAATAGTAATAATAATTGTAATAATGACTGTTCTTCATAATTAAGGATGATTACGAGGCACTTAGGGTAATGCAGCTATTTACTTTCACCACCCATGTATTTGTTTGTGTGAGAATAGATTTAACTGTGATGAACATCTATGGTTGTGCGTGTTTTGTTTTGATGACTGGAAAGTGCTAATTGATTCTCCTTGAGCTTTCTTCCTTGAGGCTTTCTTGGCCTCCATTTTATTACACATTTTGCCTCATAGGCTGTTGTATCTTCAAAAATCAGATAGTTTTTCCAAATACTTTTTTCCCACTTATTGATAAAGATCTTGAAGGCTTTAAGGGATGATTTCAGCATGCCCTTCAAACTGGATTTTAGCTGTTTGTTTGCCACAAGCAATAAGGTCCCCTCCAAGGATCAAGCAAACATCTGTGCTGTTTTACATTTCATCTCCATGCTGATGAGACCTTATGAAGAGACCTACAGCCTAAGTGGCTGCTCTGAGAGCGAAGCCCTGGGTCTCTTTTGTGACCATGCCTGGATCCCAGCATAGGCAGAATCATGCTGTTTTCAAATACAGCATCTATGCAAACCATAGGACCAATTGAGAAAGGTGAGCATTACAACGGCCTGATACACGCCAGTCTTTCTGACTGGGGACACCCTGCTCAGAAGTCACAAGTTAAACATGAGAGCAGATCTAGAGGACAGAAAGGACTGTAGCCTGCCAAGAGAAAACAAATATCTAATGAGTAATTGGGGAAAGGAGGGAACATCCTTCTACAGTCAGTGATCCGAGGGCTGCATCTCCATTAATTCCCCACCAGATTTCCAACAGGAAAATCAGGTTTACAAAGAAGAAAGACAAAGGTTTGCTCTGCCTCTAAGCTTAATGGAAAATTTTGATCCCATGTTTTGCTTACTGAGGACTTCCCCCTATGTCCAGGTAGGACTCAAGGCTCTAAGGGAGCAGGTTGCCTTGTTTTCACCTCTCCCACAGATCAGCCAGTTCCACTTCTTTCCTTGAGTTGCTGCTCACAGAATGGGAGACATATATGGATTTGAGTGACTGTCAAATAATTGTTTGCTTTCTAGTTAAGTCTTCTTTTTAATTAACTCAGGCTTGAAGAATAAAATTAAATCTGCTTTAGTATTTAAGGAAAGTAAACTTTTTCTAAAATGTGAATAAATTGAAGAAAAATAAGGTATAGAAACAAATTAATAAAAATAAAAATATTTTCCCTGAGCCAAGACGTTGCTTCTTTGCTTTGAGGAGCGTGTGGCTTTTGCTGCTGAGGAGGAAAACCCTGAGAAACGGTACCTAGGAGCACAGGAGCCCTGATACAGGCATAGGTACTGTGATGTGATGAGCCTCAGTTCTAATTCCTTTCGTGCTTAGCAGGTGCCTGTAACATCTGTTACAAAACAAGCCCTGATAAAGTAGCCTTATGTCTTAATCCACGGTATACTATATTCATAAACAATTTCCATCCTTCCCTCTACTTCTCCCTGTTGAAACATAATAATGTACTACTAAAAATAGGATTTCTGCTTTCCAATTGAGAACATAAATAGTGAGAAAATAAATAGTCTCTTTTGTTACCAAAGCCTCACAGGAATGCAAACAGAGAAGAAGGAGCAAACATAAAACCTATTTCTAAGGTGTTCTGGAGTAGTGGATCAGCCTCTGATGTTCAGATATACATTAATAAATCCAGACTTTGATCTACAAAAACACTTATGTACTTGCATAACTTCAAGCATATGAGTAGTCTTTTCACTTGAGATTAGGATGTGGTCAGGTGCTTTTCTGGACTGTGGCTTTTAAAAGGAGTGTAAGGATTAGTTATATATTTTGTATTGTGGGAAGGAGTACAAGGAAGGAAGAAAGGAAGGAAGGAAGGAAGGAAGGAAGGAAGGAAGGAAGGAAGGAAGGAAGGAAGGAAGGAAGGAAGCAAGCTTGGCTTATGTTAGAAAACAACAAACCCAAACTGAGCATCACAGGAGGAGATGAATATCTAGTGCTTCTGCTTGAGACCAAAGAGAAATATACAACACTTGCAGAAATGATTCCACAACCTTTGGCCTTATATCAAAATAATTGCACTGAAAAATTGAGGAAATTTATACTTTTTAGAGAAAAAAAGAGGATGCCACCTGAGAACTTGTAGCTTCAGGACTCTGTAGGATCAGTTTTACTCACATATCTTTGGTTTTCCATTCTCATTCAGTCTCCCTGTTGGAAATCCTAACCCTTTTAGCCCTCCGATGATACAATTACATAAGATGCAGCTCTGTGTTTTGGACAAAACATGCTGAGCTCATTTAAAGAGAAGGTCTGAGCTCATTATTTACTTTTTTTTTTATTTTATTTTTTTTAATTGAACAGGTTAGGGATGCTCAGCTCATATGCTCAGCTTATAGATTATGCATAACTGACATAAGTACACCGAGCACTCAATTGGCACACTGGAAGCAGAGATGGCTATGCACAAACTGCCCATGGGTAAGGATATAGGAGTTTCATGTTATACGGTTAATTAGGCAGGGCCAGGGGACATTTCCAGGCACTGGAGCTTGATTATTTATGCTATGAAATTGTTAGGATGATGGCTGGCATGTTGTTGGCAAAGACACAAACACCGTCAGCTAACACACCGCCAAGTAATTCCCAAGAACAGCATGGGGAAGGAGCCCTCCTCCATAGGCAGTTTGCATTCAGCCACCATGTTCTGGAGGGCACGTTAATTCAATAGTTCGGACGCAGACTGTTCGGCATCAGCTTGCCTCAGTGCCAGCAAATGTTCCTGGGCATGCTTAATTTACTAATGCAGATGTAGCCATAGGTCCTATTCATGGGCACAGTGCTGATTCAGTTGACTTACCAGTCTATTATAATCTAGATAGAGCTTGATTCATTGTAAGCAAAATAAAAACTTTGAAATGCAGTAGAGGTGAAACCAATGGGAGCCTGGGAAAAAGTGCAGATGCAACAGGATCTGATTTGAGCATAAACTGTAATAAAAATACTGTGACTATAGAGGTAAGGTCATCTAAGGAAATAAAATGAGAAAGTGTTGAGCTGGCACAAGAAAACAATTAATGTTGGTGAGCCTTAGCATTAATGAAGTCTGATTTGTAACGATTTATGTTTCTCGGTTGATTGACTTCGGTATTTAAGGAGCTTTTGACTAAAGCTTACTTCTGTTTGAGATACATTTTCATATGGTCTCTCTTCTGCTTGGTTTTTCTGAAGTCTGACCACACGTGTATGTATAATGCACCTTTCCTTCAGTCAAGTGACTTAGAAGGTCTTTTCTATATGTGGAAACTTGATTTATTGAAGCTTTTAGGAACTTGGTTGTCTTTTGGACTTCTACCTCTCTGCCAGAATCAGTCAACAGGTTCAAAATTTAGATGAGTACAAGCCTGAGAGCTGACTGCAGAAGCCTTGTTTCCATAGGATACGGGGCTGCAGATCTGTGGTGCATTAGGATACCGCTCATGCACTCAGCATGGAAACAAAGAGACAGCAAGAAAACTCAAGTGGGGAGTATGTCAGAACCAATACACAACAATTTAGCTAACAACATTCATTAATACATGTTGTTTTTTTTTAAGTTAAGACAATTAACTAATTTCAAATCACTATTTCCTCATTTTCTATTTCATTAATCCCTAGGAGAAGCACCCACGCTGTTCAAAATATACCTCTGAATATACTGCTGAGTTCTTGAAAAGATTTATTTTCAGCAACACCAGAAAAATAAAAAGATCTGGAGGAATAATAAAAAATGGATTAAAGTGAACAGAAATAATTTATCAACTGCAGACGTACAGGAATGGAAAAGGCTGACTACAAAAGATTCCACAAAAAAAAAATAAAAAAATAAATAAATAAAATAAAAATTAAGTACAGCTACTTTATGCTAACAATACATTTGTGTATATTTGTCAGTGTTTCAGACAAGTTGCTTACCTGCCTGTTGGTACAACAAGGTATTACACGACATAAGGAATATCAGACAGACTGCTGCATTGGAAGCATGCATAATATTTTTCAGGTCAGACATCTAACAGGGCTGAATTCCTCTCATTTAAATTGGCATGAATCAGGAATAGCTTAGTCTAATTTCAGTATTTCAAAACCTGAGGTAGTAGGAAAAAAATCAACATGTTACATGTTTAGGGGTAACTTACAAGCTTGGCTGGTGCTTCTGTGCAAGAAATGAATAGGTGAACAACGGGCTTTAAATGTGTTCCTTAGGAAAGATGTACATCTGCCTTACCCAAACCCTTCTAATATAACTCTATATGTGCTTTCTAAAATCAGTTTCCTATTTCTATATATTAATTTCTAATTCCCCTACTTAATTTTTCCCAACATTAGGTTTCCCAACATTAGGTTTCTTTGTACTGAAATAAGAATGATATGCCTGTCAGAGTACTGTTGTCCCTTATTGTTTTACATTAGAGAAGTAAATTGCTTATTGGAGGCTACTCAAGAAGTTATTGGAAGAACTTAAAGTCAAACTCAGGCTTTATGCTTAGTCTGTTAGAACCTGCTGACTTTAATAGCATTTTCTCCCAGTGAAGAAGTTAACCTCCTGGCTTCTGACAGTAGAGGCAGGGACCAATCTCAGGCTGTCCCCTGTGTAGACACAGATCACTTAACCTCTGCAGTCTCAGTTTCTTACAGTTTAAGGCTGAATTATAATAAAATTAACATGGATATTTGTGTTTATTTGGCCTTTTGATGAGATGAAGCACAATTTAGTGTCTCAAGAACCCTCAGATGAAGGTAGGAGTTATACAACCCCTTTGCTCCTCCAGACCGAGGTCCAGGTTACTGTAACACTCCCAGGCTTATACTCAGGCTGGTCAGACTCCTGCAGGCTTCTGCACTACACCACCTGGGAGGCCTGAGGCAGCAATGTATTGGCCCTGTGTGTGTGATATCATAGCACTTCTCAGACTGTGGAATATATCCCATGTGGTGGGACAGATCAAGTCAAGCTGCAGTTTCTCTGCAATGTGACCTTGCCACTAGGGACTATGAGTATACTGGACATGAATATTAAATCTCCTCCAACAGCAGTGTCCCCCACCTCAGAAAGGCACTTTTCCTTCTACACACAGTGCTGACACTTCCCTAATGCATCAATGAACCAGATTAACTCACTGAACAGGTAGAAAACTATTCACTCTTTTCTACTGGGTTAGTTTCCCAGAGGTTGAGTTGTCAGTTTATTTAAGGTAAGATACGAATTAGAACAAGCAAAAGGGGAGTAAGGGGATCCAGGTAGCCTGGAGGAGAATAGCAGGACTGACCCTTGGATGGCAGGGAAGACTTGCTCGTGCCGCTCTCCTCATGATGAGACTCAGACTGGTGTCACCTGGAAAGCAGAGAGATGGAAATGGTGAAAGCAGCAGGAAGACAGAGAGAAGGAGGGAAGTCTCATCAAGACTAAAATAAGAAGGATGAACTGGAAAGAAGACAGAAGCCAAGGGGAAACAGATTGAGAGTTGCAGGAGTTCAGTGCCAGCAGATGTTCCAAATCGGATGGGCTGAGGGAGCTCCATAGGGAAACAAGGGCTGCAAGGGAAATGCATGGGAGAACGGCAGGAACCCAGAGGGAATTGCTGCCAGGTTAGAAAAGGGAGGAGGCTGTGCTGACAGGCTCTTCTTAAGCTGCTTTTCTCCTGTTCAGTTAGTCTGATTTGTTTATTTCACCTCCAAAGTTTTCAAGCCATTCTGTCATGAAATATAAAACAGAGAAAAGGAATAAGCTTGCAACAGAACTGCATGTTTGACCCTCAGCTCAGGATATATGCAGGTAACAGCAGTTGCAATTGTGCATCTATCACTTTACAGTCGTTTCATTATAGGTATCCAGTATATCATAGGGAAAATACCAAGGATTTCCTAACCCTGGAAAAACACTAGCTGAAGAACCAGACCAGTCAGACCCTTCAGTAATCTCTGAGTATGTAAAGCCCTATGAATGGAAGCTGTGCAGCAGCCTTCAACCACTCCACACAACAGTAAGACCAGAGGAAAGGAACTTAATTTGCTTCCAAAACATCAAGGCTGGTGCAATGCATATTTAGGGAAAGGAAATGTACTTCCCTGTCTTTGCTTCACTGTCAAATCTGCAGATTGTGCAAGGCACACACTCGCTGATTGCCCTCACCCTCACACTGGAGAGGCTGGAGACTTCCTCTACATGAAGGTTTTTCTTTCATCGAACTCCATCTGGTTTTATGTGATAATTTTAATTTCCTATGCACAAACAGGCAGATATGAGTAAAGAAAGCTATAGAAACCAAAGATTACGGAAGAAAAAAACAGGTAGCAAAAACATGTTTCTTCTTGTCTTCAAATACAAATTTAGAATCAATATTCTAAACTAAAATTCATCAATTATCTTGAAGTATTTACTTCAATAAATTTATTAATTATCTTGAAGTATGTCTTCTATGAGACATACATTATATACCTCAAGGATAGCTCATAGTTATAAAAATATTGTAGAGATTTCAGCTTTAAATTCTCTCTAAATTAAGAGAGACAGGGAAATATATACTCTTTCTCTCTTCTTGGCTCATCTTTATTCTTGGGTCTTAAACTGGAACAAATTTTCCCATTCTTGACACCTGGCACAACTTGGATTGTACTATTATTTCATGTTAAGAAAGGGCTCTAGGCACAGAACTTCCCATGTTAGTTGTATTAACTGTATTTTACAGGCTGAGAAAGACGAGACAAGAGAGATAATTTAAAATGACATGACAACTTGTAAAAAAATAATGTAAATTTTATTTGAAAATAAAATATAATTATTTTTTCCGTTAGTGAGATAGCAAGCCCATCCTAGTAAAACAGGTAGTGTGGAATTTATTTCCTCCTTGTGGCAGCAGACACCTGTGTTACAGACAACACTGAATTATGTTCAAATTCTGCCTGAAGAACAGAAACACTGAGAAAGACCTGGGATCAAAGCAAGTTATATTATTCAGACCCCCCCCCCCCAGATATACATGTTCTTAAAACATGGCTGAAGTTGACATTTCTCTTGAGGTCTTTTCATTTACAGGGCAGGTATAAGCCAGGCAGATACTAATTTTCACAACACTACAGGGAAATCATGATCAACTACATCTTCAATGAGTAGTTTCTCTAACGAATTAGCCACAAACATATTTTCATTCCTCAGCAGTCCATATCTCTTGTGCCCATGATATGAATCTCAGATTCCATCACTTTCATGATTTCAAATGAGTGTTCACATGGCTATTCACATTCTAGAAGTGGAGTCAATAACAAGTTAGCCAACTTTACTGCATCCCAATTGAAAATCAAATTCTGCTGAATTCTGGGAGTCTCAAGACAAGGCATCTTTTTTGTGATTTTCATTCTGGAACAGAAGTAAAAATAAGGATGCTGTTCCATCAAAGTAAAAACAAAATGTTTGAGAATGACATTGTTCTTGTGGATAAGACAATCAAGAGGTCTGTCTTTGTCACAGATTCCTTAAATGCCCTTGAAAAATGTATGTGTGAGCCTTCATCTTCCATTGCTAAAGAAAGAATGACATTACTTATTTCTGCCTTTCTTTACTTTTCTGGCCTACTTTGAATATAAATCATGAAGAAGTAGGAACTGCCTTATGAAATCAAACACATCAAATACAATACTTTCCCTCTGGCAGTGACTAAAAGTGGATCTTCAGAAGACCGTGCAAGATGCTCTGGGGAAAGGAACAGTAGCATAATCCACCTTTATGAAAGATTCGTTCTAATCCCTAGAAATTAGAGATTGACCTAAACCATGAAGCATGAAGTTTTCTGTCTGGACAAATTTATTTTAGCTATTACAAGCTGTTATCATTATTCATATCCATACCAAATCCCCTTCTAAATGTTGCTAAATAATGTGGAAATGCATTCTGTTGAATGATTCTTAATGTCTTTTTGAATTATATCTATGCTATGGGGTATAATTTGGCTGGAGCTTTCAGTTATTCCCATAAAGATAAATGGTAGTAGAGAAACAAATAGGTGGAAAATAGGTGGAGGACGGGGGACAGATGTGTGCTTCATACAGCTTTAAACTTCCTTTCCTTTGTATGTTGGCAAGTATTTCACAAAAGAAAATGAAAATGTTGAGTTATGCATTTTGCACTGGAGTTCTTTGCTAAACTATATCAAACAAACGAGTCTGCTCTTTTGTATCCTCTTTCTAATTTGAGATGACTCCAAGGCAGCTTTGCTTTCAGAAAAACAGGAAGTTTGGGGATTCCTTCCTCCAGATTTAATGTTTTTCAGTTTATAAAGCAATCTGGATGAAGCAAATGACACCAATATCTCTCTATGTGCTTTTCCTCTGCATTCATTTGGCTTGGGAGGGTCAGTGCCAGGACCCCTAACTAATTTCCTTGAACGTGGAACTGTGACTTGGGTATATGTCTGGGGACAAACCCCAGGTGGGAAGAGTGAGACTTTTCAAACCTTTACTTTCCTTCAGGCAGTGTTAAGCAGATTGAAGCCTCATTTTCTTTCAAGAATTGAGCCTCTTCAAACAGCTGCTTGAGTGTGTCACATCTGCTCTTTTTTTTTCTGTTTTTCATCCTGCCCCCCAGAAGAAGCCAGGCACAGGTTTACCTGCTGGGGAAGGCAGGCAGCATCGGGGTGCTGGGGGCCTGTGGGAGGAGGAGGATGCTCTCCCCCCGCCACATGCCATGTGCCATGATAAAGAAAAGCAATTTCAATCCACAGCATCAGGCTTACGAAATAAATAGCTCTGCTCCACCCTAGATAATTCACAGGGTTTAAAATTGAATCCTTTTAAAAGGAAACGCTCACATCGAAGAAAAGGGCAGCAAAGTGAGGCTGCTGGACTGAGCGAATTGCCAGCGTTGCTTACTAGTACCACAGGGCAGAGATAAACTTTAAATGGATTCAGCAATCAAAATAAGGGCCATGCAAAAGCTCCACTGACAGAGGGACAGTTTCTTGCATCCTTTTATTGAGCATTCATGCAGGTCCCAATTTATTCCTCATTACACCATCTGCAAGAGAATGAACTGGAGGAGCAGCAGCAGCCTAGCTGTGCTTCTCATGCCCTCAGAATTGCCGATGGGGTCCAGCTCTGTAGCTCTGCATCACTGAGGTGGTGCAGACATGGATGCCACCCTAAAAACAGATCTGCTGGGGCTCCTTGCTACGTGACATGAGCAGGGAAGGATGGAGAGGGACAGGAATTGCCCCAAGAATGGAAGCTGTTTGTTTTATAAGGTGGTACTGGGTTAATCTGCTTCATGAAATAAGGTGAAGCACTTAAACATTTGTACATGTGTATAGAGGGGAGGAAAGATGAGATATTCTAGAATCACGGAATTGGCTGAGGTGTGAAGATGCCTCTGTAGATCAAGAGCAGGTTGCTCAGTCGGGTCCTTACATAGCCTACTGTCACAGCAATATGCGCTAGAGTATCTGAGGGGGCTTTGAGCTGGCTAGTGCTGCAGCATGATGAGTAAATATTCTGGCTGTTAACCCTCCAGGAGCTGGTTCGTCCATGCCTACATGGGCCTCTGTGACTGCTGTGTAGAAACACCCAGGTGCCATGTAGTGCCATTAACTCCATCAAGAACCTGGCAAGACTGCAGAAAAAGTGGAGCCAGGAATGAAAAACTTTTCCAGAATTGTTTAGATATCTCAAAAATAGCTTTTTTTTTCGTTTTTTTTTTTTTTTTTTTTTTTTTTTTTGGCTTGGTGGCTTGGCATACTACAAAACAAGAGCAATTCTTATGGCTTGTCCAAAATTTTTCACATTAATTACTATTAGAAAAATGTATTTTTAGTTTGTTTCTATAAACGTTCTGTTATAATACACAATCCAAACATTTAAAAGGAAAAGCAGCGTCAAAAATAAGCTATTTAAATATTTCACGTTTCTTAAAATGTGGTTTTAATGAAGCTGACATAATTCCACAACAGGTGAAGATATGAATGCTTCTGTTATAAAGTTCTTAACAAACTGTAATCCTGTTTTAGTCCTGAGTGGGAAAAATCTCTCTCAAAGGACAGGGTTGTATTTCCATTAAAATCTTAAAATCCAATCTTATGTTCTTTGGTCGGGTTATATTCACCCATATTTCATTTGGATTCCTTCCTGAATGAAAGCCTCAAGATCTAAACTTGGATTTTTGAAAACAGTTAATGAGAACAGAAGTACAGGTGGGTGCAGCAGCTCTCTCTCCCATGAGAAAAAGAAGTGAAATAGTTTAGGGAATATCTTTCCCATGTGAATTAAAGGAAGATATATGTAAAACTGCTTTCAGTATGCAAACTCATCAATTCAAAAGGAAATTGTTAAGGATCTGAGCAGCCTTCACACATACTGATTTCAATAAAAATTGAAAACACTCAGGGAAAACACCATCATGCCCTGAAATACATTGTTTTAAAGCTTCATCTTATATTCTAAGCAGAGCCCAGGACATTTTATATGGGATGCAGACTTGTGACTATGTCTGCTGGTAACATTGTACTGCCAGGGGCTAGCTAGTTGAGTTAAACCTCATCATGAAAAGAGACTCTGGGATAGCTCCAGTAGTTGGTCACCTTTCAGGGGAAAATGCTGCAAAGCCTTCACCCAGGTAGCTTTCCAACCTTTCTCGCAGCTATTCATAGAGTAGCCCATTCAGAGTGGTAGAATTCAGCAATATTTGTTTAATGACTGTGTAAAGGGTAAGAGAAACCATATCTTTTAATTTACTTTCTTGCAAGCTCTCTGCACACAGTCTACATGCAACACAAGAGGTTAAAGATCCTTAGAGAAAATATCTTTGTCATCTAGCTACTTTGCTGAGAGATAAGGTTACTAAGACAAACAGGACAATACCAACCACACAACATTAAGGATGTGATTCTCAATGGCCTTAGCAAATTTAAGCAAATCCTTTTCAACAGTCTGACACCATAAATGAAGTGTTTGAGATGGTATCTCCAGTATTATAAAGAGCAACCTTGACACATTCTTTGATTAGGGAAGCTGACATTTCTGTTAAAGTTCAGCAAGTCACAGAATCCTCTTAACATATGGCCAAAGATTACAATGTTCTCTTCTGAAAAAGGTAAGTGTGATTGCAGATCTCATAACTTTCTAAGTCAGGAACAAAACTTATTGCGTCTGCTTCACTTTTTCATTCTCAGCAAAACAAACAAAGATGAGGAGACAGATAAAATACCAAAGAAGAATAATGATAATAATAAATCCCCCACATGCTTTGAAGATGTAGCGAAGACAAGAAAGCAATGTAAATTTTGCTATTATACAAATATTATGGTACTGAAATTGCTGAGATAGAAGTTGAAGGATATTTTGTATGATATTATCACTATTCTGGTTTGATGACAAACAAACCTTAAACCTAGAGATGGGACTCAAGCCATAGCGTGAGATTCAGGAGCCAATTTTGCCCAAAGCTCAGGTTACATCTGTTACATCTTGAGGTTTGGAGGTCCAGAGAAATACCTGCAAATTTAGAACATATGGAGTGGAAACCAGGTTAGAAAAGCAGATATAATAGAGTATCCTGAAAGGTTGCAGTGTTGCTGGGTTGTGAGTGAATCAGTATACTGACAGATTAATCTTCAGAGGGCTGGATCAAACCAGAAAGTAGAAGGTAGTGAACACTTTTACGTAAACACCTAAAAAGGTTTAGGTTTTATTCAAGGTCCAGCTATAGGATCTGGTCAGTTTTTATTTATTCAAAGCAATTTACCCTGTGCTCTTGTTTTGTTCTTCATCTAACACCATAAAGAAAGATTACTGTAGAAAATAAAAAAAGCTTGGAAGTGTACCATAAACAGTATATATTTACAAAGGGATTGCAAATAGTGTAGCTTGAAGAGGAGAATGCTCCATTTATGGTATTCACTAGCAGTTTATGCAAGCTCTAAGTATAACTGCACATCCTAAAGCACAAGAATAAGGACCAATCTTCAGAATTGTTTAAAAGGTTTACAGCTGCTTTCATTGAAATAAATGTACTGGAAACAACAGAATCAGGAAACGGTGCGAAGGCTATAAAGTTTGCATAAAGAAACCATTATGAAGGTGTGCCAATAGAACAATTGTTTGATGTTGCGTTACAAATGTATCTTTTTTCCCCCCTAAGATTCCGTTTATCCAATGGCTTAAATGCAGGAATTATTTTCTGAGATGCAAAGTGGAAACTTTCAAAGAATTGCTAAAAACCTAATCAAGACTAGATGTCAGCCTAAGAAGTGTCTGGCTTTTTTTTATCAGGATTTAATTTTGCTCTTTGCCATCTCAGCTCTACCACCAGAAGTGCTTCCCACAACATTTTAATTTCATGTACCAGACGGAATCTGGAAATACAGAACCACAGAAAAACTAGAACAAAGAACCCTGAAATTAAAGATTTGTAATGATTTCAGGTTAAGGAAAAAAGGTCTGGCCTTTCCGTTGGTGATGGCTAAGCCACAGTGTCTGTCAGGATGTACCATTTGGAGGAGATCTGCCCTGATAGTCCAGTAATGGAGCCCAGAGTGCCATTGTGCAAATACTTCACCAATATTTGTTCTTTTCTAGAACTGTGTCTCATCCTAAACCCTTGGGATATTTCAGCAGTATTTCTCAAGGGGGAGCTGGAAATACTAACCAGAAAGTCATCCTGCATTTTTGCCTCTGTTCTCTCAATTTCCCACTGTTGCTCTCAGTGTCAGTCTTCCCCTTGGAGAAGAAGCTGAGGCTGGATTCTGGACAGGGAAGTAAGGGGAGCTAGAAAGGAGAAGAGCTTCTTCTTTCCCTTGTGCACTCACCCACAGTCCATCCATTAACAAGAAGATAAAGTTTCAGTATTCAAGGGAGACAAAAGCTGCCTGTAGCTTTCCCAGAGTAACGGCTAACTGTCTGCAAATATGTGAAAGGGAATGATAACATCTTTTGATCATCACACCACAAAGCATAAAATACCTTGTACTCGCTGCAATTTATTACCTTTGGATTTTTTTTTTAGGAAACAAATGTTATTACTAGTGAAAGATCCTAGACTGGCAGCCCTTAAGGAAAGTCCTCAGCCACTGAACACAAGGTCTGTGGTTTGCCCCCTCAGCTCCCCTAACAGCCCCTCTGATCAGTTGTCCCAGTGGCCTGTCTGATGCAACTGATTACAGGGAGGGGGAGAGGGAATTAGCACTTAGCCTCTGTATGGGCTCTGACTATGCTTCTTGTGAGGGTTGTGATTTGTTGCTTTGGTAACTAAAGAACGTCATCCAAAACCCATGGGCTTCCCTTTCTAAAGTTCCTCACAGAACATGACACCTCTGAAGGGGTTTATAAAAAATCATTAATTGTCCCTAAAGGGGATAATACAATACTTACATTTATTTCCTATAAATGTTAGGTGCCATACTGATTTTGGCTTTTCGCATTATTTTTATAAGTTCAGCTGCTGAACTAACTTTCCAAGACAAGTCCAGAGCCATGGGTGGGAGGGCTCTGGGGGGCAGCAGCTGAAGGCCAGAATCCCAGCTCAGCTCACTAGGATCTCTGGGGAATGCTGGGGAGAAAATGAGACTATTGACCAGTCCTAATTCTTCAGTATTTGGGGTGGGCTCTTTGAATGAGGTAATGATGCAGCCGTAGAGGACTGCAGGAGCGCAAAGAGAATGTAAATGCAGGATGTGTTTGTGGGAGGGGTCACTGCATGAAACATTCAGCTTCCTTTAATCAGCATTTGGCTTCAATTCCAAACTGCGTTTTGCCTCCATAGTAATCTCTTGTGGGTGATTCCTAAGCATATTTCATAGGAGATGCAATGCAGTTAACCATGTGTTCTGATGGCTTTCATTTTAGCCTCTTTCTTCTACCTAAGATCTGCAGGAAATTCTTGGCAAAGGCTATCCAACCAGTGTACTGTGACCAGGACAAATGTCTTTCTTGAGTACTCTATTGCAAGTGGACTCTACTCCTAAAGCTGGAGATATCATGGAAATCTTTCCTTCGACTTCTCAGGGCTTTGGACTAAGTCCATAATGCTTCCAGTCCTCAGATGCTATTTCAGACTAACGCATCCAGGAAGTTTAACTTCCTCCATTAACTTTGTACACTCAGAGGAATGCAAGCAAGAAAATGGAATGGAAATGGAAATGTTATTTCTGAGAACCAGACAAAGGTTCTGGGAGTGTATCCTCTGCTTACAGAAGCATGTTCAGTATCTGATAACTCCAGCACTGAGTTTTATAGAGACTTAGGCTGAAGGGGCCTTTCAAGGGCAAGGTAAAGAAACAAGGCCAAAAACACAGGCCAAATACTGAAGTCTTATTTAGAGAAAACTCCCCCCTGCTCTCAATGGGAGTTTCCCTTAAGAAAGGGCAGCAAGGTTTGGCTCATAAACCCTGCACATAGATTTAGCAAAAAAATATGTCTGTTCAGATGGAAGAATAGTTTGTTCTCTTATGAGTCCGTATACATACGGACTTTGTTAATTACTGGAGCTTCCATAGTGTTTATCTGTTCACCAGCATATTTATTTCCCCTAACATCTAATGCACCTTTGACCTTTAATATAGTACCAACATTAAGCAAGCAAACCAATAAAATGACATGGTTACTGAAACTTATGAGTTTCTCTTGTATTGTCGAACTATCCTTTTTGCAGTCTCACTCATTTCCTGTCAGGGGAGTTTGGCATTCAGTCTCCAGTACATAAACAAGCCCAGGAGCTGGCCCAAGCCAGACATTTTGCACAGCTAACTGAGGAAGATGCTTTACAATGAAGTAAATAATTCTCCCCACAGGACCTGATCTCTTTTTGGGTGTCCTATGTTCCAATGGCTGGCTTTTTAAACATCCCTCTCCACCCTTTTGGAAAAACAGCCAAACAAAAGCAATAAGAAAGCTTGCTATTTTTGTGCTGCATTTCAAGTGAAATTTCCCATTGACTCTAAAACAGTTTCCTGATACACATGTGGTTGTTCCTGATGCAAATGAGATGCACTGGAACAGTACCTCTTTTGCAGGTGTTGAAAGGAGTTTACAATTGCAGCTCCATGGGGGGTCATGTGCATCAGCTCAGGCAGTGGGGTAAGCCCTGTGTAGAGCACTGTCATCTCCAAATTAATATTGGCCATTACCAGAGCATTGCATCTATATCATTTGGGGAGCTGAGGTAGGTCTTACAGAGACAACTTGTAAACCTCTGCTTTGCATCACTGCATTTTTGGCCTGCTGACATGCTTATACCAATGTCTGAGCCTGAGTCAAAAAAAAAAACACACTCTTTTACTCCAATAGCTTTTTTTTTCTTGAGCCTTTGCCACAGAATAATCCTTTTCTCCTCATAAACATTGAGCTTTAATTGCCTTTTGGGGACTCTTATCCATTTACTTGTTTTTCTTTACGTAAAATAATTCTACATTAAACTTCTTTGTTGCACCTTGGGCCAACAGTTTTAAAATATTCCCGTTTGCCTTGTTTTCTTGGTTGTTCTTTAAGTGATATGAGTTCACTGCTGATACTGCATTAGTGATCAATCAAAGCTTTGCCAAGAGCATGCAAAATAAATAAATAAATAAATCCTCCAGTATATTTTGATGTGCCTTTGAAAGGAGGAAAATTCCTTTCACATGGCCTCTTGTCCCTAGAAATCTACAAGTTTCTTTGTCTTGGCAAGTGGCCAAACAGCACCGTGATGTACCATTTTTCTTGGCTAGTGTTTTTAGGTCTTTTGAAACCAGACCAAGTGTTCACATGGTATTTCTTCATTTAACAGCTGCAAGACAGTGACCGCAGCTGCATGTGCCGTGAAACCCAGCTTCCATCTATAGTAAGGGTTGCTGTGTTTTTGTTTTTTTGAGATAGCTGACTAAACAAATTCAAACTCAGGGCTGATATAAGCAGCTCTGTGGCTTCCTATGAAGCCTTTTTACTGTACCTTTAAACCTTGGTGCTTTAAAAAGCAGAGCTGGAGAGAGGCCTTTGCAGGGTAAATGTGTATACGCATGCTAATTTTCTACATGCATAGGATTGCATTAGCATCTCCCTAGGTGAATGCCATGCAAGTGGACTGAATCTGAACATCTGTAGCCCACCTGGCAGCAATCTTTGCAAGCCCACACTGCTTGGTTCCTCCCCTAAACCCAGTCCAAGTCCCTTGAGGTTACAGACTTGGCAGCCTGTTTACATTGACCCTCTTTAGAGTGGTCCCTTACATCATTTCATTTCATAAGCTGTTAACTAAACTATTTGTGAGGTTGGCCCAAGTTGCTTGCTGACAAATTACAATGATGGTTGTAAAAAAAAAATAAAAAAAGAGAGAGAGAGGGAGAGAGAGAAAGAAAGATAAAGAAAAAAAAGATATGAGAAGGAGAAGGAGAAGGAGAAGGAGAAGGAGAAGGAGAAGGAGAAGGAGAAGGAGAAGGAGAAGGAGAAGGAGAAGGAGAAGGAGAAGGAGAAGGAGAAGGAGAAGGAGAAGGAGAAGGAGAAGGAAAGGGAAAGGGAAAGGGAAAGGGAAAGGGAAAGGGAAAGGGAAAGGGAAAGGGAAAGGGAAAGGGAAAGGGAAAGGGAAAGGGAAAGGGAAAGGGAAAGGGAAAGGGAAAGGGAAAGGGAAAGGAAAAGGAAAAGGAAAAGGAAAAGGAAAAGGAAAAGGAAAAGAAAAAGAAAAAGAAAAAGAAAAAGAAAAAGAAAAAGAAAAAGGAAAAGGAAAAGGAAAAGGAAAAGGAAAAGGAAAAGGAAAAGGAAAAGGAAAAGGAAAAGGAAAAGAAAAAGAAAAAGAAAAAGAAAAAGAAAAAGAAAAAGAAAAAGAAAAAGAAAAAGAAAAAGAAAAAGAAAAGGAGAAAACCCCTCAAAAAATAGTTCATATGCAAAGTGAAGTCAGCCAGGAAATATTTATGCTGGGTCCTGAATGATCAGATGTTCTGGAAGGGGAAAGGAGGAACAAATGTTTCCCTGTCTGCTTGTTAGGGGTTTTTGTGGTGTTCCAGTGAAGAGTGATGAGGTTTTTGTGGGGTTAAGATATCTGAAACTAAGCTTGGCAGGATGGAAATATTCTGCCAATGCTTAAAAAGAGACCATGCATCTGTGCACTAAAACACGCTGTTTTAAGACCTTAATAATAATATTACTAACTAGTTGGTGGTGGTTTGAACATGACCTGAGAGTGGAACAAATTCATTTTAAAAGCCATAACAGGAATAGTACCTCATAACTTCTGGGACAAAATTCCCAAGGAGTTTAATGGTTTTTGTCAAGACTGGAGAACTGAGTAGTGCAGTGCAGTGGTCAGTCAGGTAAATGTGGTTCCCTCTTAGATTTTGTAAGATACAAGGATGTGCAGACTTTTTTTATCAATTTGTTTAGGAATTGGGATAATCTCATTGTGAAAACAGGATTATTGCTCAAGAGTTCACCTAATCTACACACAATAAGAAATAGACAGATGGGATGAAATAACAAAGACAGCATGAGATAACAGCTATGGTTAGCAAAGTAAACACACTTTTCCCTTTCTCCAGGTTATTTTTCATTTTTGTTCTTGTAGAATAGTGGTGGTTTGAGGCTGGCAAGCAGCTAAAATGTGGTACTTGTCCTGGGGCTAAACCTAGGCAAAATGTGGCAAAGGGACTGTGCAGGGAGGTGGTGTGTGAGCTGCACTCTACTGAGCAAGCCAGAGCCCTGGCAGCAGAGCCAGCCAAAATTGCCATTGAGGGGGGGTCACTGGGAAACTCAGCATAGCAGCCACTGCACACCACCAAGTCTTCGGCAGGGCCCTGGGGAGCAGCTAGTGTTTCCTGCCTCTAAAACTCTCCTGGAGGTCCCCTTCCTTCCCTTTGGGTCCCCGAGGTATGTGTCTCATGGCCCTCAGCCACACAAAGATTCAGGCATGTGGCTCATAGGGCCAAGAGGAATGGCCACCCTTGTAGTAAAACAAAGTTCATCTGTGTTTATGGAATTCTTTCAGCATGTTGTTTTTACTGAAGAGAAGCCATCCCAGTCTGTCTCCTCTCCCAGCGCAGGCCACAGAAGGCTTGCTTCAGCCCTCCTAACATTCTCTCTCTCTCTGTTGTTTATGCACATACACCTCTCCCACCTTGCCTTACGCTCTGCTCTGATTTTAGAGATTAAAAGCAATGGACTGATAAAATGAAAGGGAAAAGGATTACATGTTCTACTGAGGATTTACTTGCAAAATACATTCAAAGGTTTGCTAACACCTGTCATAGCTGTTCATAGATGTTTAATAAGGTTGTATAAGCAGTCCAACGTGTCAACAGGTTGCTTTATCCATGGTTCATCACTACCAATAGTACTGTATGCCAGAACACTTACATCCAGCTGTGGCATGGCCCCTTGTGTCTATTATGTATTCAGACATCATTAATAATTGATTAACCCTTTACAAACCACTTAGATGTAGAATGTCTCTAAAGTGGAAACGGGAACTGATCAGACAGAGGCTTGTCAAGGAGGCTATTAGGCAGCCTCCTTCCTGTCCAAAGAAACCACATCAATGATCTCATGTGTTCATTCAGGTAAATTCTGCTCCATTTTTATTTATTTATTTTCTATAAATTAAACAATTTAATATAATAATTATTATAAATAAATGTTTATTAATTTGTACTATTTATTTTTTCTTTGTCTTTTTCTCTGTTTATTCAATAAAGTTCTCAAGTATTGTAGGGGATTTTGGTTGTATTTTCTGTGAAAGGGTTTTCTACCTATGTTATTTATTAGTTCACTCATCCTCCATGGCCTGGTCTCCTCATGACATACCAGGAGTTGTGTACATGCACTCAGAGATGAGTGAGTTGTAATGATTTCCCCATACAAGGTTGTTGGTGTGTTCATTTTCAAAACATGTTGCTATACAACAGCTGAGCTCTAGAGGGAGAACACATGGAAATTGGACAATGGCTTTGTCTGAAGTCCTGTAAATGTGAACTAATGGAATTTATCACAGGTGTAAAACATCATAGAATTTATACGTGTGTGTCTACCAGTGACCAAGACATTGGTGTCATCGTTCATGATGTGCCCAGGCTATAATTCTTCAGAAGAAGTGCAAGGCATACTCATCCCTATAGGTTTTGACAGAAGGACCTCTCACCTCCTCTCCCAGGCAGCATCTCCTAGGCAGCATGCCATAACCTGCCAATGGCAGAGAAGGGATAAGCACACATGATTTACAGTAACTTTAATGGAATTCACTTGATGGCTTAAAAGCTTTCTATATAACAATATTAGTTCCTACTGACTCCTAAACAAGCCTTTTTCTAGTTAAAAAACACAAGCCTGCAAACTGGGAGGCACCAAAGGGACTTGGTTCAACAAGAGAGGCTGAGTTGCACAATTGAAAGGTATTGCTGACAGCATGCTCAGGGGATTTGCTATGGAGGTTTCATAAATTTAAAATAAAGCACCTGCTTCTATGTTGAGTCCTTCTGTGTTTCTGTGCTACTGAATGCTCCTTTGAAACCAAAGATATTGATATATTCTACACTGCAGGGAAATCAATAAAAACTTTAATCACAAAATTAAATAAAAATCAAAGCTACAGACATTACATGGTAGCACTTTTGGAAGGAGCAAAATGATGTTTTATGGCTCTGCTGCATGTGGACTTATTTACAAAATAAATAAATAAATAAATAATCATTAGCTTCTTTAGTACTATTGAGGTGGAGAATAAGGACCTTCCCATCACTGTGAGTTGACATCTTAGTGGACTTTACTGCAGTTGCAAAGGAAGAGCAATGCCTAGGTCCTTCAGTGATTTAAATGGTTTTGACAGAAGGAATTAGCTTTTAGATCCACCTTTATTGCGGTCTCTGAACTTTGTTAAAAGTTTGTGCCACCATCCTATTCCATTCATCACTGTGAAATAGCAAAGTACATTGTACAATGAAGTTGCACACCTGAATCACATATACATTGCAGTAATGGACATGAAACTGAAGATCCTACATTGTATCAAGCAAAATTTATCTATAAATACTTTTTGGCAAGTTCTCATATAGAACTGTGCAGAATAATATCAAGTAAACATAAAGCTACATTAAAAGTCCTTATTTGTACAAAACCTAAAAATTTTTATATGTGTAAAAAGATTAAAGCCAAGCATTTCTTAACAAAATGTACCTGTTTTTAAATGAACACATTACTTTGAAAATGTGTTGTAAGAGCACAAAATTGATTCCTTTTGCATATTAACATGAAAACACTTTCTGAGAAGAATAAAGGTGAAAAAATTCCATGTCCATTTTATTCATGGAAATTCCTGGAAAAACTCCACCTCAGGTTTTCATTTTCTAGCAAATATGCTTTAAAATGTGAAAGATTTTTCTACAGAATTAAAACCAAAAATAAAGTAAAATAAAATAAAATGCATTTGTACATAATTCTACTGTATTCTACTGTATTCACCAAAGATTTTCATTTCAATTTCTGCAAGAAACCAATGACAAAGAGGGAGATTTTCCACTTATAATCTTCATAATACTTGCTATGATTACAGTTATTTGCAAAATCAGAGAAAAAATCTGATTAATATGAAAATTATTATGAATTTGACCCATCAGATGATATATATCTTCTACAACAACAAAAATAACATAACCCAGATTCTATGAATATATAGTAATTCTTTCCAGTTCTGATCTGACAGAAACCTGTGGAAAAGGAATAAAGGGAAAAACAAATATAAATATAAATATATATACATATATATATATGTACATACAATACATACAATACATATATATATAAAACAAGCAGAAGCAGATATTTCTTCCACCTTAAATGAGTAGGAGTATACAGGTAAATGCTGTACACCGGTAAAAACCAACAGGTAAATGCTGCTAGAAGAATGAAAGGAGAGATTATTTTCTATTTAAGACTATTTAATATTTTGTAAGATATAAATAAATACAAGTGCTCATTCTAAACATAGTTTTTTTTTTGTTGTTTTGTTTTGCCTTTTTTTTTTTTTTCTCTTTAGACAATTACTTCAAAAATATGAGCAGTCAAATTTATCAACAATGACAGCAATTCTTCTCCAAGGAATGTCTTTAATCTGTAGGTTTTATAATAGGAGAAATTGGAACTGCAGGTTATAGCCTTTTTTTCTAAATTGGTTTTGGACTTACTCTAGAATGATGGACAGATTCCTAGTTCTTCATATGGATGGGATTTTTAACACCAATTCCTGCTCATAATCAAAGGCAGAAGGAGAGTAGTGCAACACTTTTAGTTAAGCTTACTCATGCCACATTTAGGTTCATTTATTCTGAATATGTTTAGAGATATTATTCTTTTCCTAATTATCACAATAGTCAGCCAAGAGTTGTTCTTCAGGGGTTACTTTGAATTCAGGGACAAAGAGCAGGAACTACCTGTTGAGAGATGTGTCCATGCAGCCATTTCCAGAATGGGGACTAGCTTCTTGAATGTTGCTTTTCATGGAAGTAACCTTAAGGGCAGAACTTATATAAGAATCCATTAGGGACAGACACAGTTGGATCTATCATAGCATATAATGACTTTCTGGGCTACATGTCACTTTGCTTTGCATCTTACAGGCAATTTGTGAATGGCAGTTGGCGAGACAAGATCTGCTATATATATTTTCCCGTAGAATATTGAACATGACACAAAAAAGTCTGATTTTAAACTCAAGATAAATAATAAAAAATAACATAGAAAAGCTGTTAGTAAATACTGCAAAAGGAAGTGCTTGAAGGTGTTTTCTGATAGTGTAGTTATTTATAAACCTTTCCCTTCTACATGCTAAAAGACTCATTAAGGATCGGGATTCTGGATAAGAGCAATAGAATGTATTGTGCAGTGGGTAGCATGAAGTAAATATTCAATAGGCACTGGAGAGTCCTTGTTCAGGGACCAAGCTCGGGAAGTGATGTAAACTGTTCACAGAGCACTTAATTTGATTCTATCAGAGATTTATTTCAGCATGTGATTGATGGAAACTGACTAAGTGGTAGTGTGGCAAAAGTACAAAAGCTATTGAACTATTAATGTTATTTATAAGGACAGGACTAACTGTGATAAGCAAGGACCAATATGAAATGTTTGCTTGCTTATTTAGAATGAAAACCCTTCCTTTGCAAGGAGAAAGCACTATTGCACAGGCTTAATGGAAACTATATTAACATGTAGACATACCGGAGTCAACATAGACTCAACTCCATGCTGTATGATGGTGTGAAAAGCAGGTTAGGGCTGAAAGTTTTTGCAACAGATTTTGGAAGCACATTATGGTCAAAATGGTAAAAAGCCATTAGCACAAAGATGCTGAACTCTCTTGGATTCAGAAAATGTTGTTCTTCATCTGTGACCTGTCAGCTGCACTGGGCTTTGCCATTTTATTTCTCTGTTAAGGATGGCAGAAATGGGTAAGCAAAGTGGAGCAGCAATCAGTATTCTTTGTATTTGACAACTATTTCATCTCCCAAAGAAATCACCCCTTCCTTAGGTCCACATTTCCTGAGTGCTTGGAAAGCATGACAATATAAATATATGCCAATCAAGTGGTTAGCATAATAACATATTGTGAAATTATATGTAAACATCAAACTACATTGATTGGGCAATTTCCTATCCAGTTATTCTTGAATTACCACTTCCCTGAATACGTCTTTTAGGAATGTCTGGGATAAAAAGCAATCTGCAATGTTTTATTCTCTTTAGACCTAATTTATTCAAAATATACCAACTTCCAAATACTGGTCGATATATTGCAGGCTCCTGGGCCAGCAATAGCAACCTAAATTGGCAACCGACTGACCAGCTACAGAACTCAAGGAAGAATATGGGTAATTGATTTTTAAATATTTGCATGAAATAATTCAACAATATCTTGCATGTGATTTACTGCATGAGCTCAATCTCTAACCCATTTAAAACCATTTCCCTGAACTCAAGCAGAGGGATCAGACATACCAGCATTCCTAGTACTGGAATCCTCATGGTACCATTTAACTTGTAGAAGGAAGGAAGGTTTAAAGTCGCAGGTGGCCTCACAATTCCTGGGAAAGGTCCCACTTCCCATGCAGGTCTCCTCAGCAGCTACACAAAGCCAACCAAACTGTCAATCAAAAAGTAGTGATTAGAAGTCAGTCCAAACATCTGCCTTTCTTGTGTGGTTTCCCTGGGTGTTCTGCTTAGATTCTGTTGCATAGAAATACATGACATGAAAGAGTTTGTTCACTTCACAGAAAAAGGCACAGCAGCTTCTTGGACTTCTGTCTTATTTGCTTTAGCCAGCCAATCGTCTGCATGACAGAGAACATTTTTAAATTTGATGCTGGCTCACTGATTAACAGCTCAGGTCCCTTTACAGATATATATTTCTTAGACTTGCCAATCAGCAAGATTAAACAGTAAGCTTGTAGTAATTTACTTATAAAGAGTGAGCGGGTGACAGCCTCATATCAGCTAATGTTGGCATATTATCTACTAAAAGAAAAATGAAACCAAATATTTTGTCTCCTAAGAATCAAAGTAGGAAAGAACAGGAGGAATGTGTGGCATTCTTCCCCAGTGGATAAGGCAGTCATTGCCCAGATAATAATTAGGTCTTTTTCCTTTATTGACATTGTAGGCTGGATTTATGCAGAAAATAAAGTATTTGAAGTAATGTGATATCCATGATCTACTTTTAAGTTTATTCAAAGTTCATAGAGGCCAAGGAGAGTTTTGTCTTAACAAAGCTTTGATTTGAGAGCTCTTTTGCCCCAAAAAGTCTGCATGACTTGGATATCTGGAATATATATATATATATATATATTTTTTTTTTTTTTTTCCTGTAAGAGCAGGCTTTCTGACAGTTCTGGTAGGCAACAAGGTCAGAATAACATCTAAATATCTTCCAACTGGCTAAATACTGATTCTGACAAGAATCAGAATGTGTAGAGACCATTTTAATTTTCACAATATTTTAACCATATTTTCTCAGAAGCATCCACACAAAAAATCCTGGGTTTGCAGTTTAGACCCAACTGTATCTCATCTGTCATTAGAACCACATAAACTCAGGGATCTCTGGAACTTAGGGAAAACACTTATGACAGAAGGATCTCCAAAAGGTTCAGGTGTACATAGAATTAGTTCTGACTCTCCATTTTGTTCTGTATGTCCAGATCCCAGTCACTAGCTGGAACACAGATCTCTTGGCCATGTCTGTTGTATCAGAAGAATGAAATTGTAAAATAGATAAAAGTACCATGACTGTGATCTTCCTTTCCTCACCGTTGGCTTTAATTGGACTATCGACCAGCCTCAGTGGGGCCACACAGTGACTGAGTTCAGACTCCCAGCTGTTGGACATGTCCAGCCCTGCCCATATCCAATGCATCCAGCATGAGCATTAACCCTACAAACCAACAAACCTGCCTGGGCTTACCCAGTGCAGCCCCAGTGGCTCAGTGTCATATCTTTTAACAAGCCTCAACAGGCAGGCTTGGTGGGGCTGGGATGGACACCTACCTGACAGTTTGAACATTTGACTGTGTCTATACTGTAAAATCAACAGTCATTGAGAACAGGATCAAGACTTGGTCCCCACTGTTTACAGGTACAGGATCCCTAGTGCTGCCTTGACCTGTACAACAGCAAGCACAGGTCAGGTGCTTGCACTGGCTAGGATGTCTTTCCTGCAGGCACTTGTAGGAGGATATCTGGCTTTGTGGAAGAAGAGAGCACTCTCTTCCTTGTTTTGTATCCTGCTCCTGTGACTCGTACTGTTTATGTATACACATGTAATGAAACTTCATTGCATGGTGTCTGAAATATAGGTTTGATGCTAATTTTTCTTGTCTGGTCTGTATTTTAATTTGACCCGACATATTTTTCCCCTTGCAATCATACCATCTTGAGTGTCTGTTATAGTGATAAAATGTCTCATGTGCTCTGCCAGAAACTGTCATGTTCCCATTGTTTTGTGATTACAGGCAAGCTGAGTCATAGTGGCATTCAAAACAAAACAAGAAAAGGAAAAAAATGTCATGTCTTCAGCACTTCAGGCAAAAGAGAATATAATTTAGAAAGGTAAATCATAACATTACAGGAGGTCAAAAATAGATCTCTTGCCCAGTTTTTTAAGATGAGACCTGTATGCAGACTCAAATTATATCTAGGCTGTCCAAACTCAGAAGATTTGTCAGGAGTGCCATGCTTATTGAGTGATAAGTAAACTGGAAGAATATGAGATAAAGATAATGGACTAGTCACATATCTTAGGCATTTAAGTTTGCTATCATTTTTTCCTTTTATGGATAATATGAATTATTTTCTTGAGGTGCTGGACTCTGTGTTGTTTGTTGGACATTGCAGCTGCTCGCCCTATCTTGGCTTTTTAGTTTTTCTAATTGGTGAGCCAATAATATAGGGAAGATGGAATGTGCTACACAAGTGCAAAGCACTGGCCAGGCTCATTGATTTTAGTGGAAATTAAGGCCTACATCTATATTTTATGCTTATGTAGCACATTCCTTCTTCCACACTTTTCCATTTATGGGATAACATTGTCACTGGAGGGAACACATCACATTCACTTCTGTATTATTTAGCCATGTAATGTGATAGTGATAAGATCAAGATGTTTGGCACTAAAATCCCAACTGTTTCAGCAAGTGCTTCATGGTTGCTTGGGGTGTCATATCTGTTAACAAGCTTGTTCATCATCTTTGCTTTTTCCTTGTGGAACAGGTAATGAGTGGTAACTTGTGTATCTTTTTCTCTAGTCATCCACTGCCCTGTTACCGAAACAATCGTCCTTCATTGAATAGCAGTAAATCTTTCCATAAACTGGATTTTTTTTCTTCATGCTAAAATCTATAGACTAATTCACATAGTAGATTTTCATGCAGAACTCTCTGGTTTTTAAATACAGGACAGCTGGGAATCCCCAGGCCAACACATGCTATTATAATCATAGATCAGTCACTTTACCAGTCTCTTTTTCCATTTCTCTCTCTATAAAAGTGGGACAATCTGATATTTATCCTCCTTGTGGCCTTGTTGCATGATTTAAGAAATGTTTACGGCACAAGACTGTTACTAGCATAGCATTGTTTACTCCTCCAAATGTTGATTAAGGATACTGAAATTATCTGGATTATAACAGTACGGTATAAAAGGAAATGAAAATGAGTCTTTAATCACTCTCTCTGTGTATAAAGGAAAACAGATAAGATCATCCCCAAACTCAAACTGTAAATGGGACCTTGCCTACTGAGTACAATTTTGTCACACATTTTGACTCTGGATATTGCATCATGGCAAAACCTCTTTGCTGCCTGCTGCTGTCAAACATAATGAAAAGGATAAAGACAAGGAAAGTTAATGGCCACAATATCTCATATGGGCCTTACTTCCACAGATCTGGTAACCTTGTCTGGAGCTGCTTTTACTACATGCAATGACATGCTGTGGCTTCAATTACATGGATGCTGCTGTGTTGCTGCTCTGCCTACTGACACTAAGATACTGCTTGGATAAATATAGTCTCCTGAAGGATTTCACTGAGTCAAGAGTGATGAAAATTTCTTCTGGATGAGACAAGTTAGCATTGCTATTGCTGACTCAAGCAGTGGGGGGATCCTTTGTGACTGGCGTAGAAATGCTGCTTTGTCCAAGTCTGCAACTGTTCCCCTGCTTAGGAGGCACAGCCCCAGCTCTGTTTCTCCTAATTTGGTTGGTGTCTATCTTAGCTTGCTGTGATACTAGCACATCAACCCCTGTTTCTTTGTCTTCTCCGAGAAACTGTGCCACTGCCCCACTTTCATTCACTTCTTAAGAAGCCCAACAATTCTCAGAAATCTCAGGAAATCATAATGAATGTGAAAATGTGGGAAGCTGAGAAATTGTGTCTGTGATGCCTTCATGAGCCTTATAAAAATCATACATTTACTAAGTGTTTTAAAAATCTTCAGTTCATTACTGTTTATTTCACAAACTGTGTTGCTCCCCCCCACCCTCCCCCCCCCCACCCCAGTCTTCCTGTTACGTATTTGACCCTTGGGTCCCTAGCAAGTGCATGTTAACAACGTGCATGTAAGATGCTTCATATTACAGATGCAGCAGTGTGCAATGCAGATCATAAAGCACCTTTAACTGAGTACCAACTCTCTTTCATTCGGAGTCTGCCTTTGTCAGCTTTTCCCCTCTTACAGTTCAGAAAAAGCAAAGGAAAGTTAAAGGTTTGCCATGGGATCTCCATTACTTCCCTATTCAAATTTCCAGTTATTATGCTAGACCTCCATAAAAATCATTCTTTCTACTCCTTTGTGCCAGATCTGGATGACCATAATCTCTTACAATGTTAAAAGTTTCTAGCCCCATGAAATATGAACCACTCATCTATGTAGGCTTCAGCAGCTGGTAATTGAATCTGGTTTGCCTCTCTATATCCTCATACCCCTACCCTTTTTCTGGGATGCTACAGCTACACCTATGTCAGTAAACTGAGTAAGATTAGGGCATGCCCCAAGCACTGGCACACACTATCCATACTGTAAAACTACTAATATGGTACGTGACACGTCTTTGCATCAAACAATCCAACATTCTCTCAGACAAGCAGTGGGCATGACTCAGCATTCAGCATGGGCTAGAGACTGTTCCCATTTCTCCATGTAGATACATTTACCCTTCCTGGGAGTTAGACAGAGTGAGAGAGAGGTTAGGTAGACATGAACTGTGCTGTATCACTTGGCTACAGGTGCATCCTCATCAGTGTTTTAGTTCAGATATGAAGCATGTATTAGAAACTAATTTCCTGATTAAAGTTTCCTGTTACCCAAAATCCCATCCTGAACAAAATACAGGGTGCAAATATTCTCTGTCATTGAGGGCAACACTGCACCATGAAATAAAATGATTGTAAGTTAGTGGCAGTATCCTAATTTCCAAGCTACTAGCTGTGGCAGGTAAAACAAAATAAAATGTTTCTGTTAAAAAAAGTATTTCAGTGTCTCAATGTACCTTTGGACATTGGAGGCGACCTTCATTACCACATTGAGCTTTGGGGCTTGAATACAACATTTGATATTCTTTTTCCTCATGTTCCTGTAACAGTGCTATCGTGTATAAAATAGTTAAGGTTTTAAATGTGCCATCTAAAAACTCAAGGCTCAATGTACTAAACCTTTGTGCTCCAAACAAAAGATGTCTAGGTTAGATCCGCAAAAGATGCATCAAGTTCAGCATAAAAAAATCATTTAATAGCTGCACAATAGTTCTCACTTGGCCACAAAGATTAAGCAGCCTTCAATGGCAAGTTTGCAGTGATGTCACGATCCTAATTGGTATTGCTGGTACTATATCCTCTAGTCACTTATTTGAAGGATCTACTGCTTAGAACAAAATTTCCAAGGAGCATTCCAATGGGATCTCTTCTCCAGATGTTATTTCCAAATCACACCATTATTTAAAGTCCCATGTAATCTCTGTGAGGTTGTAAGAATTTTTCTTTGAAATATTGCTGCTGTGTTTTGTATAATGGACAACAGTCCTCAGGACAGAGAAATATTGATTGAAAAAGAAAGCTTTCTTAGAGGATTACCTGATGAATGGATATCTACCTAAAGTTTGGTAGGTCAGTTTTAGGGACAAGTACCATGCTTGTCCTATGCCCAGCATGGGGAACAATTTAATTCAGATGCATATCTCTGGGAGGCCATTGCAGAATTTTCCACTGCTACTTTGGGCTAGCACTAAGATCAATGACCCTGTGCCAAATGCTTTGTTTTTCTACAGTTCTTCTGTTGCCAGTCCTTATGTGCCCTCACAAAGGATATTGGACAACCAAATTGGAGGAAATGAGTACTAGAAGATAGGAGATACTTCATGCAATAGATCTAGAAAAAGATAGCCTGGAACACGTCTACAAGACAAGTCATCATTTTGTATTGTGCAAAGATCAGATATCTGTTTGGTATAATCTGTACACTGAGGAATTATCACTTAGGTCCAGTCCTGGACCATACATACATGGGACTATGAGAACTCCTTCTCTGGCTGTCTGTCTGCCCAACAGATGGACATGATAGATCTGGCTTTTTGTCTTTTTTCTTCTTTTTCCATATCCAGTTGGCAGATCTTGTAATTTGCTGGGATGACCCTTCCAAGGGCTTGATATTGAACCTGCCATCTGTCTAATAACGTGGCCAGCTGGACACTAACACCAAGATTCAGTTCCAGACTCACATTTTCTTTCTCTGGCCCCTTTTTGATCTGTTTGTTCTTGCTTTTATCTGGACCCAGTAGACATGATGTTGTGCAAAGTCTCAAAAATTCCTTAGCCAACCTTTTAGTTTCTGGGTATACTTCATGATGGCAGGGGCATTGTTTTCCTGTCTCCTCAGACATTTTTTCATTGGATGTGGACCACATAGGATGCCAAAAAGGAGAAACCCTGATGAAATTATTTTCTCTGTTAATAAGCAGCAATATCTTCTGGTTGAAGCAATTGGTTTACATAAATCACTTGATCATTTCCCTCTGAGTTTAATTGAACCACTGCACTAACTCATCAGTTTGATTCACATGACAGCACACACAGATTCTTGATTCATTAGAAGCACATACTATTTTGTTGTTCACTTAGAGATCATCCTTTAGGACATTCAGAACATTTGAGTTTGACAAAGACATTGGGTGTTATTGGATCCAACTAAGTTACTGAGTAGCAGGTCTGACTTTAAAAGACCATAAAAGAATTGTATTCTGCATAAGCTTGCTACAGGACCCCATCATGTTAAGGACACTGCTGTTAATGACATGAGAATTACTGCATCTAGGTGTCTTTGCTGGGTACCCAGAAGTGACCACACAGAAAAAAAAAAAGACCCTAGATGTCAGGGAATGGGAGAATGGACTGCTCAGTAAAGGAAGGCAAGTCAGGAGCTGAGAACAGCAGCAATGCAAGCAGGGCATGGCTCTCAGTAGCCTAGACCTGCAGCACCCCAGCAATGTGGGCAAAGCAAGTCCAGGGACAGAAGCTGGTTTCAAGTAAGAGTCAAGATTACTGGACAAGCCTGTAGTGACCAGGAAGGTCTGAAGTCAAACAAGGAGACCAAATCTGTTTTTCAGGGTCAGAACCTACATCAGTATATTGCATGGTCAGGAACAGGCATAGCTGAAACTTTGCTCAAAACAGGACCAAGGCTTTTATGCAACAGATTTAATGGTTCCTGTCAAAACACATAGGGTGAATCTGATCTGTTATCCTTTACAAGTTTAATTTTAGTAATGTTACATAACAGATGTCTCACTTTCAGTTACAAAAATATGAAGTAGCTATCATTTTTCATGAATATACCAAAAAAGTCTTTATTGCTCCATAAACAAGTGTTTCTCTTTATTAACATGACTTTCCTTGCTTGATCCATGAGAGACTGTAAAGTCAATGTCTGTGCTCTGATAGTTTCCTTGCTTCTATCCAATAACATGTCTGTGCCATGTCTTCTCGGAAGAAAAAGATCATTCTCCCCCAAGGGGAGAATCTTGTTCAACATTTGTTCTATGTCTTCTGCAGCTCCTGCTGCTTCTTCTAACACAGATAATGCCACTCTTAAGTGTAAAGACCTATGTTGAAAATGATCAGTTTCTTGCCAGCTGTTAAATGAAGTACAGTACAAGGACAGTCCTCCACATGTCCACAGAGATAAGTTAATGATACTATGCTAATCAGGTGTGTGTTGTCCCCATTTAGCAAGCTTTACTGTGTATAGAGGAAGGTCTACTCACCCTGAATCCACTGAAGCTTGTTGTGGCAGACCATTGATTTATGCTGTTGTTGTTGCCTTAGAAAGCACAGAAGGGTTCATATTGGCAGGGAAGTGGGATCAATCCTGTAATTACAGTCCATTAGCAGGGATGCCACTGTCAGGGCTCTCTTACATTAGAAATAGACCATCATTTCTAAAACTGTCTAAAACAACGAGGTCTATGAAAATAGCTCCCACTTGTGAGGAAGAGGCTTGTACAATCAGCTGCAGAGGTAATTGCATTGGAGCACAGGTCAGCATGGAGGGGAGATGGTCCTTGTCTCCGTGTATTATAAGCGCTATGGCTAAGGCTGGCTCCCTTGGTTTCAGAGTGATTTGCAAGACCACATTTGAAAGCAATCTGCCTGCAGGTGGTTTTCCCCAGAAAGATTTCTCACCAGACTTCTAATTAGGGCTTTGCACTGTCTTCTTCTTCAGCTGGCAGAAGTTTAAGGAATTGCTTTCAGATTCCCTGTTCAGCTTCTTACAGACACTTCCAGGCCTCTGCCTTACCAGCTCCATCTGTGACTTTAGTTTTAAACCAATGCACAGCCACTCCCCTCTTCTCCTAACCAAATCTCTTCTTGATGAATTCACAGTTGGTATTTCCCACTGTTTAATTCCAGAAGGTGAAGTATGACTGTAATTAAACATGGTGCTACTCATGGTCACATTGTCAACTGCTGTTGCAGAGTGTAATACACTAGTTGTATTATTTTTGTGAGAACAGGTGCCAGCCAGCTGACATGGGGTGCTGGGTACTTGTGAGCTCAAACAGCGAGCTTATCAGTTGTAAATCTGGCTGCCATTGGCTGTCTGGCATCTCCAAACACTTAGGATGCTAATTTGGAGATACTGCTGCTGGTAAATTATCAGCTCTAGTATCTACAGTTGACAACTGTCAAGCATCCGCATTTTCTTTGTTCTGCTTCTGCTCCACCCAGAGAAGTAGTAGATTGAGGACCCTCTCTATTGCTGTTGTTCCAAGGCTCCAAACCCTTTTAATGGGCCAACATTAGGATCATTACCCAGATTTTATTTTTTTGATACAACCTACATGTGCATTGACTGAAATGCAACTCCATTTCTGTGAATTGTGTTCAGCTGAATGTGCTGAACATGTTCAGCATTGCCTTCACCACCTGCTTTTATCTGAGAGCTGGAGAACAAGAGAAAGCCTCAGTAAGAGAAGAATATTAATAATCTTTAGATTTCTTTCAATGTCTTCTTCCCTTCCGCATTCCCTTTTGCCCTATGTAAATCGTTTAGCCATGCCTCCGCTTACCCGATCAGACCAATCTATCTTTTTGTCTGTCAGCTTCCTGTCCAAGTGTCAGCAGTTCCAGGTATGGTGATGCTCAAGCCCTCCAGCTAGGTGGGGCTGAGCAATATATCCTTAGGGTTACTGGAACAATTTATGCTAATTCAACTCCCTGGATTTTAGCCCAAAGACTGCACATAAAAGAATTGAAATCAGCACTCCCTAGTCTCTAATTCCTAGCTTAGTCTCTACACACTTATTGTAATCTTCCTGGACTGTCTGGGCAGTTCTTCTAAAGGAAGGGCAATCTCACTCGCTGACCTATAGATTTTTTTCTCTTAGCTAGGTCAGCAAGCTGCCCCAGCCAAGAAAGTGTTTAACCCTTTAGCAGCAAGGATTGCCCTGGGTGACATTTCCCTGACTCCTCTACAAGAACAATGTCAATGATCATTAAGATCATCATTAATGATCATTTGTTTAAAAACTCAATAATGCGATTTCTTGGCATGAAAGTACAGTCCAGACCTTTGGGAAATTCAGATTCATTTGCAGAACTTCATTCTTGCAACCTCCGCATAACATATGCACAAATAGGTTTAGAGAAACTTGGAATTATCTGCAGTTTTTTATCCAAACTTTATAACTTAAGCCTATTTCAACCTGTATGTTGAACAGTACCTGAGCAGTACCTTAGGAGCACTGGCTCCTCTGAAGCACAGTACTCACAGCAGTTCCCCACTTTGCCCCATAAGTTGCACTTAGTAGTTGAGGAGTTTCTTTTGCTTGGTCTTGGTACAAAAGTATTAAAATAAAAATCTAAGGAACCAGGAAGCTGCAGGAAGCTGCTCTTCTATTAAGGTAGCAACTGTTCCTCACTTCTGTTGCTTCCATCACTTTTATATCATCCTCCGTGTAAAAACTGCTTGGTTACACTGTAAATAATTGCATTTTATTCCTCTCCCATGTTCTCCTTCTTGTCCCAAGTAACCTGTTTGAGTCTGGCAGCAGCTGTCTTTTGAAGAGAAATTGACAAGAAATATCAGTGACAGTCAATATTTAAGGTACATCTTCCATATATCCCTATACGCTGCACACAGATTTAGGGGCTTTTGTACCACCTGTCTGAGCAGCAGGTAGTGGAAGGTGTTGCCATATTTCTGTGCTGTTTACAGAAGAAAACTGAGCAACTGCCCTACACGTGCTTCATTAAGCCACTCATTCTCCAGCAGGATCAACAGATGTCTTTTCCATCAGATGTTTGAGCAGTATAGATGCATTCCTGTCATATGGTCATGAGGTATCTGCTGTCCCGGCCACCAGGGACAAAATGGTAGTCAAGAGCAGATCAAAGCAGTGTGACAGGGGACAGCCACCTGGGTTGGAGAGGACAAAAATCTAATTCTCTCCAGAGAAGGCCCACATTCAAGGGAGCCCTCCTGCACCCTTCTCAAGGGCATAAAGGAACCAGGATTGACTACTTCCCCAAGCACACAACACACAATAAACATGAACACTTTTTGCTTCTCTACCTCATGCTTTCTTGGCTCTTGCTGTGGTCTGTGGGTGACTGGGCCAAGACAAGCCCACCCTGAGGAACTGTGCACAGACAAAGACACTCACCTGCAACAGCGCGTCATGGGAAAGTGAGAAGGGAGCTTGCAGGGTTTGGCATGACAAGTCCATGCTACACAGCCCCTGCCACCCCACTGTACCAGCATCACTGGAGCCATAGCCTTCAGTCCATGTAGGTGCTGCTATGACTTTCCTTCAGGTCTGGAGGCTTCTGTGGGAGCTCTACTGTGGCATGTGTAAACAGGAATGCATCTAAATGCTTCTTTTCAACCAAGAAAAAGGCCATTTTGGAATCCCTCAGGAACAGGAAGAAATTTTCAAAAGTGACTTGCAAAAATCACAGGAGAACCTCTGTTAATATTGCCCTTCACTGGCTGCTGCACAGGTACAGAGACAGCCCCATCTTAAAGTGCTTCCACTCCAAGAGGAAAGACAATAAGCGGGTATGAAAAGCCATCTAAGAATTATGAGGAAACAGCTAGAAAACTGGTCAGCACAACAAACACTAGTTTCAGCACAGCAGCAGCCTGCCAATTGTCACATCTTTTGCAGCCATCACAGCAAGAGAGAATTTTTAAAATGGATTTTAAGGAGGGGCAGCCTCCACGGAGGTGCTTGTTTGAAAATTGAGAAAGGAAAGGAAAAGAAAAAGAAATAATAATTGAAGTCCAGAGTGACATTGAGTGTTCCTTGCCTTTGCTTTTGAGACTGAGCTGTTCTGGGTTGGGGGGGTGGAGGGGGAGCTGGTGGATGGGGAGAGCAGGGAGGGAGTGTTTCTTGGCGGAGAGAAAGAATCTTTTTGAGTATGTGAAAATACACACACGTGCACACACACATACAAAAAAACATTTCCCTGTTAAGATGTTTTCATTGCCTACATCTCGGAACCTTTGTTACGGTTACATTTGGTTCTCATTTAATCTGTGCTGCCCCCCTCGTGCCTCTGTCTCTCATCCCTCTATTGTTGTGCTGAGGCTTTTTTCTAGCCTCTCTCCTCACAGTGCCACCAAGGCCTCATGCCAGTCTTTCTTCTCTTCCCCTCTTACTATTGTTTCTATCTGTCTTTTCAGCATTCCGAGTACCCACTCTTATTTTAAGCCTTTTTCTTTTTTTTTTTTTTTTTCTTTTAATTTTCCACTCTCTCTCTGTCATTATTCCTGTTTCTTTTGTCTGTCATTTTCTTCTCCTGTGTTTTAAGCATGCCCTTTGCTTTTATTTATCCTCTAGATAATTTCTAGCCTTTTTTTTTTTTTTTTTTTTTTTTTTTTTTTTTCCCCATCCTTTCTCCCTTCTGATTGCTTCATTCCCCTTCTCTCTTTTTCTCTTTTTCATGCTCTCTTATCCCATGGGAGCCTGTTGTTACTTAGTTATTTAAACAACTCTTCAAGAAATAATTTTTGTTCATTGTGAATCCACGGGTCAAAGTCCACCTTGGCAAAGGTACCTCCACTGATTTCAGTGGGTCAGCCCAAGTGCTGAAGCTTGTATGACTTCTTTTCTTCCAGAAACTGAAGGCTTTGATTACAAACAGAACTATTTACATATTAAGCATGTTTGTGGCCAGAATTTGCACTCAGTGTACTGCAGTGAGATCATTTCATTCACAACAAAAATATTTTTTTTCCTGCTACCTATTTATTTCTTATTAAAAACACGTGAAATTTTGTTGGAGAAACATGGTCTGAGTTGGGGACCTGTTAAGTGCTCCATTGTGTTTAAAAGGAACAAATTTTCCTGACAAAAGCGATGCTACAGCAACCTTGTGCTTGTGAAAATATGTTGATGTTAGCTTTTGGGGTATTCTAGACTCTATCTGCCATGATGCTCTGTATTCACCTTCACTGAGTGAAGACATCGGATTTTCTGAAGACAATATTTGAGTATCTTGCTGCCTTCTGCCATTTAAACAGCCACTTTTTTTGTCACCTATTTATGTTTTTTGTTGTGGTGGTGTGTTGTTTTTTTTGTTTTGTTTTGTTTTGTTTTTCCCTGATGAGAAGAAGTACAGATCCAGAGGAAGACACATGGGCTGAATATGTGGGAAGCAGTCAGAGTGATCTTAATGTGAAAGGTCAGAAATGCTCTTTATTAGCCATATGAGTTTTATGGGTTGTAAAAGGAACCATCAAATTCAAGTCATGTTCCTTGAATTGCAGGAACTGTGCCTTTTCTCCATTCTGGATAGTTAGAGAAAATGAAAAACATGAAGAAAAAAAAATACGTATAGAGGACAGAAGATTTCTTCAGTTGAGTATGCTTTTAATTAAATCTCAGCATTTGAAGTGAATACCCATCCTGCATGAAACAAGGCATTGGGAAATTTTTGAGTGCTATCACTCTGCTGAAGTTGTTGCCTGCTTCTGACCAATGGTCTATTTCCCTATTAAAAAATATTAATCCTTTTTTTTTTTTTTCTCCCTTTTCATGATGTTTTTTCTTTTCAGCATCTTTTTTTTTTCAGTCACAGCCAGACAAATTCCTTCTCACAGTTACATAAGTGTTTCCCTTTTCCACTTTCATCTCTCATGTTGCAGGAACCATTTCCTCTTCCGCTGCCATTATCTGGAATGGGCTTCTCTGTATCAGTGACTCTTTCATCTCCTTTCAAACATCATGTACATCAGTCATACTCTCCCTTAGATAGCCTGCTTAGGCCCCCTGTCACTTTTACATTTAAATTATGGTTTAAATTATAGCCTCATTGTATAAGCATTTAAGGGATATAATTTGTGGAAATGACTACAATAAGACAGACTAGTTCCATTTCATACGGCAGCCAAAGTGCACAGGTTGTGGACATGTTTAGCCCATATCTCAGCTTGATTAAAAAAAAGTAAAAGAAATATGACTGGTTAGAGAGCTGAGAAAGGTGATCCTGTGACCTACCACCTGCAGGAAGAGCACTACTGGTGCAGAACCATCCCCTTGCTTTTGACATCTCACCAAACCACCATTTGGAGCTCAGTCCTCCAGCACTGCATCAATAGCCAAACCTGAAGTCAAGGCACCAGATCATAGCTGACAGATAACCTCTGAACCTCCCTTCATCAATGATATAGCTTAGGTCTCAGGTGCCTAAAATTTAGTTTGATGAATCTGGAGCCTAGCCCCTTGCCTGAGGCATTGCTTCCTTGGAAAAAGTCACCACCTTCTCTACCCAGTTTCCCTCCCCACAAAGAGCAGGCCAAAAGCACAGTGGCAGCTTCAATCCGAGAGCAGGCCCATGGGTTGCAGAAGATTATTTGTATGAATGCTGAATGAAAGCCATCCACATAAAGAAGAGCCTCTGTGCTTCTGGAATCCAGCAAACCTCTAGCGATGGCCACAGATCAACGCGCTTTCTGCAAAGCTACCTGCAGGTGTCAAGCCCATGCCTGAGCTCTGCAGCAGCAACACCTCGAGTCACAACATTCCTGTGCCCTGCAAACCTCTGGCATGCCACTCTGCTACATCTTTTTTGCCTGAGTCTTCCTCTGAGCTCTTAGGGGCAGAACAGAGTCCAAAACATAATTGTGTAAAGTTGCAAGAACAGGTAAGAACACATCTTATATGCCCATCAGACAGGCTTGAAATTAAAATCTGGTATAACAGACAACTACTCTCAGATCTAACTGCAAACGGTAAATAAATCCAGCTTGTAACTTAATGATCCTTGTGTTTGCAACCAGCATTGAAAACTGCCTGGGGAACAAAAGCTGGAACTGTACGTGGAAGACAGAATGAAGTCATCGGCAATTGTATACCGAAAGCACCTGGATTTTATCATTCTGACCTGGAGATACACTCACGTTGGTTCTGGCCAGAAATCCACCAGTCAGGGAGGGCTGGGCTTCAGGATCAGTCCCCTGTATATTAGGTCTGTGCTGCTGCTCATTTCACATTCATATCCCACGTTAGACACCCTGCGCTGCGCAGAGGCTGCGTTACATTATCCTGCTGGTCCCTCCTGCTCCCCCCTCCCACAGCTCGGACCAAAATTGTCTGCCTTACTTGGAATTCATTTCAAAAACAGATTCATGTGGCGCCTGCTATTCCCCAATAAACAAATAAATTAGCTGCTGTGATATGGAAATTTGCATGATTCACTGTACTTAAAAACTGTTAGCTGTGAACTTATTAATTGAAAACCACAGGACGATAATAAGTGTGTCCTTCAGTCTGAACATGAGTCCCTTGTTATAATGAATTTGTAAAGCAATAAAGATGTGTTTTTCCAGGAAAACACCACCGCCTCAGGACAGTTGAGACTCAGTCGAGCCTCACAGGAGGCAGAGGCACTTTTGGGGAGGGAGGTGCAGGGCCCCCTGCCAAAGTGGCGATGCCCTGGCTGCAGGGCACAGCAAGGCGCTGGGGTGCTGGGGGGCAGGTTTGCTGCTCTGCCTCTCCGAGCCCCTCCAGCAATCCTGCCCTCGCCTTCCTGCTGACTCTGCTTTCCCTGTAGAATGCTGCATGTATTGATTTATTCGCTCTGCTTTAGTCGTACGTACTCAGATGGGATTCTTCTGTCTTCCATTTATGGCAGAGAGACCATTTATTCTCTATCTTTTTTAGAAAATTCTTAAGCAAACCATTTATTTTGCAAATGAGACACAAAGGCTAAAATCTGGCAAGCCTATGTTCTCTGAAGTATACGTAGGCAAGGCAGATCCCACATGTAAACAGCTATCCAAATGCATTTGTGTGTCAAACACAGAGAGTCTGGGCCCCCTTCTGAGTGGCACTCTGTGCAATTCCAGTGCAGCCAGTAGTAACCACCAGTCTGAATTAGGATATTGTACCGTGCATTTTCATAGACACTATGGTTTTCAAACATGAAACGTTAAACCCGTATTGAATAAGCATTGCAATATTTGGTGTGAATCTTGGCAGAATCATCCATTGCTTTGTTTTCTGTATTTTTCCTTCTTCTCTGTTTTCCTTCATTTATTCAGCAAGAAAGAAAGAGACTGCCTCTAGTGCTTGAATTTTAATTCTTTGCTGCACTGTCCTTGGGCAGAGCTGAGTGTTTCTGAGAGGTGTAATGCATTGTACAGAAAAGCATAAATGTGGTGCCAGTGGTTCTAATGCCAGGATTCATCACTGCTTTCCTTATCAATGGCTGTTATATCTTATTTTTTAAATACATTGAAAAATACCCATATTTAAGCTAACTTGGAAATTACAACCCTCACAAAAACACCAAAACAACTGTCAAAGAACCATAGCATTTGTGGGATTTAATTTAAATGTAGATTTATGTTTCTGTTGTTCTTGACAACAACAGTAAACTATCGCATGCATTGCAAAGCCAGAGTTTTGTTTTTTTCAGAAGTATGCTGTAACCACATGAACCTGCTGCCAGTATTGGCCCAAAAAGGAGACCCATATGCATTGCTGAAGATATTGTCCTGTGAAAGATCCATTTTATGGGGTAGGACAAGGGCATAAGGCAAATCACTAAAACTTTTATAGGCAGGAATTGCTGAAAAAAAAATAATTTAAAAAAATAGTAATTTAGAAAGATTTTCCTGCCATGAATAAATAAATAAATAAATAAATAAATAAATAAAAACACAACTGTTTTTGCCCTACCCCAGCTATCTCTCAACTACCTGTTGTTTCTCAATCTAACATGTTATACCACTGTGATTTCTCATCTACTCATCTACTGTTAATGTAGACAAATTGCTGCAGTGGTCCAGCCAGCAGGGCCACATCTGTGGGAGGTTCAGCAGATGTGCAACATCCAGGGATCTTTCTTCAACAGGGATTCCCCATCATTAGATTCTTACTGTTGTTGGTAAGGTCACAGCCACAGCTATTACTTGTTTTCAGCATACTAAAATGAAATCAGGATATTTCTGGCTCATTGAAACGTTAATTTCCAGCTTACTCTTAATTATATATCCCATAGCTATTTTGTACTTTGCATCAAATGGACAAACTTAGTACTTGGTACTTAGTACACTCACTCTCCCCAATCCTTCACTGAGGGGAATTACCACATTTGTGCTTTGAAATGTAGAACAGAGTATCTGCAACAGATCTAGCCACTGGGTTACTAGTATTCCGAAGCTGCTGTAGGAACAATTGATTTCAACTCATAGTCCATCCACTAATCATCAGTACATACCAAAAAACAAACAAAAAAAAAAAAAAAAAAAAAAAAAAAAAAAAAAACTTATATGTACTATCAGTATCTACACTTCCTCTCTAAAATTTATAAAAAATTCAACTCAGAAAAAGTCAGGAGCATGGCAATCAGATTTTGGAGGAAAAAAAGAAGTACTAGTCTGTCTGTAAATTTTGGTTCTTGTTAACTAAGACTGCTATTTGTCTAAAGGACACCTTTTAAAAAGGCATAATTTAACCAGAAAGGCAGGAAAATTATTTGAGCTCACTAAATGAATGCACATGACTAAAACACGAAAAAATCAAGCTTGACATTCAAGATACATCTGAAGTTAAAGGGCAAGAAAATCTAATAAATCAAAAGAACACTTTTATATCAGAAAAGCAAAAAACCCTCTTACATGTCTTTCAGAGCCACAGAAGCATGGCCCATGTTATGATTTCCTATTTATTTTAAACTAAGTAATATCTCACCATTATCTCATAGAGTTCAGATAAAATTGGCAATGTAAGACTTATGAGCAAGTACATGAACTGCCCAACTCTAAAGACACCTTTATTATATGATCCTTAATGCCCCATTCTGGTTGCTTAATGCAAATTAAAGAATGTCTTAATGAAGCGGGAAGGAGACTCAGAAAATGAACAGATAAAAAAGGAATCCGGTAAGACACTAGCCTAGATCCAGATCAAAAACACAAATATTAAAATAATGTCTCTTTTCGAAGCATTTTATCTCATTGTCCTATTTTATCATTCTGATTGGCCTATCCAGTTTTGCATTAATATATCATTACTGGATATCAACACTTTTAAGGAGGTAAAAAAGAAAAAAAATCACCAGAGATAAAAAGAATCAAAACAAAGAATAAAAATTTGACTTTTACTTATCCAATACTCAGGCATGTTGCAGGGATTTTTGTTTGTTTGTTTATTTGTTTTGTTTAATCAAAGGTACTTAAATATTAGCTTTGCATCTATCAAAACCAGCTTCTCAGGCTACCTCCCTTTATCAGCTCCAGTACTGTTATCAGGCATTTTTTACAATAATCCTTAAGACTTTCTTCAGTGATAAAAGGAAAACAACTGACTAAATAGCAAGGAACCAAACTCAACTTTAAAAAAAAAAAAAAAAGTACTTCTCAGATCATTTAACATGCCAGAAATAAATGGTTTCTACATGACCAGGGTCCCCTTGGATTAATCTGGGTATATAAGCAGGGTTGTAATGCTCACTTTACGAATCAAATCTTGAATCTGCAATTCTCAGTAGGAAAGAATCTGTAAAGTTTTTCTCCCAGAAATATTAAGGACATGTACTTTTCATCCTGGCATGCCAAAGGATGAAAACCAGCAAGTCGAAGAGGAGATGGACACAAGCATCACATGTTCTTCCCTACTGGAGAAAAAGGGGAAAAAAAAGGCTGCACGCATCCCACTCAGACAGACTCTTGCTGACAACTCCTTAAGTTAAATATAGTCATCTCAGTTAGAGTGTCTGCTGCACTGCAGCTGCTGCTAAACAGCATTTCCCTGACATGGGTGTGCAACTCACAGGCTGCATCTGTGGGTGAGTCCGCAGCCAGCTTTGGGGATGGCTCTCCATGAGCTGAGGGCACTGGGGAAGTGACGCATATGTACATCTCCTGTGCAGGGCTAAGGCATGATGAATTGTCACTTCACAACTATTTGTGCAATGGAAGCCATCAGAAGTAAACTAAGTATGATTTTATTTTTTTTTTTTGTGACCAGCAGCAAAGGAGAAAACGAACTTTTAGAAAAAACTTGTGCCACCATCCTACTCATCAGCGTTGTTTTAAAACCACTGCACTACGTTAGTAGCAAGAGGTCTCCTTGGAAGAGTGAGTCATGTACTTTTTGAGACTTGTGGGCTTCCTTTCTTCTGAATCACACCAAGTTTACTGTCGGATAGGGATACCTTCCCTACAAGAACCAAAAAAGAGGTGAGGGAATGAGAAAAGTGGCTTGGATTAAGCAAATAAATCTCGGAAAACAGAGGATAAGGTCAATGACCTTCATTCCTTTTTTTTTTTTCCCCTCCCAAACTTTAAGAAACTGAGTGAAGAAACTGCAGTGTATACACTAAGGGTTTTTAGAAAGAGCACACCATGTCCTAAACAGTGGTCATTATGCATTTGGAAGTGAAAACCATCCTCTGTTTTTCTCTTAGATCAGCTTCGTACATTCTCATCACCTGCTTATTTTATGTCTAACAACAAATAGCAATAGGTGAACTGCAAGAGGCAATGAGTTCTGCTTTGTTTAGCCTGAGAATTGCTATATGCTTATCCAAACCTTACCTGCATCCTCCTACAAATATGTGAACCTATGGGCATTAGAAATATTCAGGCACCTGTTACTGAAGTTAATGGGAGCTGCAAGCACAGAGTTCCCAGGACAATCAGATATCTTAAGTCCACAAAATTATGTTGAAAATCTCCCAGGGACAATTTTTCTCTCCCATCATGTTTACTACTTCCCAACAGGCAGGAAATATTTGAAGCACAGGATCACTTGTGGTATGCTGGCAATCCTGATATTTTTATGGGAAGAAACCAGGAGACAGGGAAGGCCATCACAGATAGATAAAAAAACTATATAAATATAAAGTAACTGAAAAGATTCAGTGTCTGAAAATGCTCAGTTTGGGATTGTCTCAAGATTCTGGGTGGATTTTCAGTTGGTTGTAATTTTCATCCCAACAGATTAAGCACTCTTTACTAAAAGGGAGGTTCCTCTGGAAAGTGCAAGGAAAATGGCTTCTTAGGCCCCTTCTTATAATGGAAAACACATGGGCACACTGCTAAGCTCATGCACTGCCTTTCTGCATTCAGTGGGTCTCTGCAGATGCAAGAGTTTTGGGAAAGAATGAGGGCTGCAGGTTTCAGGCTGGTAGGATCAGGATAGCATTTTACACACTCTAAATCAAGAGAAGAGGATTCTTTTCCATTTAAATACTGCCTTAGGAAAAATGGCTTTAGGATGACTTTGGTGGTTTCTAAAGCTTAAAATTATCCCCTGGAGAAAAAGGATACAGTTATGAGGAAGAATAGGTACTGTAAAACAGCTTGCTGCAAAGGTCCTTAGCAGAAGAGAGAAACTGTCTGGTTTGCTTGTAATTCTGCCTTGTTTGGCTTTATGATTTTGGTTGCACTTTTTAAAGTAAACCTAATTGGTGGCTCAATTGGCTGTTTCCAACACTGATCAAATACTGCAAACTATAAAAGTACACACATGTTTTAGTGGAATGAAAATATCGTACCGGATCACATCAAATACGCTCCTACACAAACATTCACACAAAGTCATTTTTTTCACAAATTTTGACATGCCTGAAAATGCAGTACATTCACAGCAACCAGGTCTCATATAACTCAGGGCAAAGCTGACTGCACACAGACCACTCCAAGCCTGAGTCAGCCTGTCCTAAGTCCTTCCTGCCCCTTAGCCTCAAGGCACTGAATGTAGTCCAAAATGCAACATCTCATGTACTTGGATGGAGATGATTCACAATGTGCCCCACCATTTTATGAGCCTATATGGGGCACCTTGAACAAGATCTATCGAACCCAAAGGTTGAAGTCAGCCTTGCTTCATCTTGTAGAAAAACTTGGGCACTGAGTCAGCAGCTGAAATTCAGACATTGGAAGTTGTGGTTGTGGAAAGCAACCACAACCTTCCCAAACACCACTACTGCATTTCCTCAGAGGTTGTGCAGCATTTATTGTCCCAGTCTTTGCAGAGGCTGCACAGGCTAGAAATGTCCTTGGGGAAATGAGAGAGTAGTACATAACTCTGTAGTTATGGCACTCTCCCCATGTACGTTCCTGTGGTGCTGACTGGCATTAGGAGATGATGCAGGAGCAGCTGCCTCTTCTTTAATGCTCTCCAAACAGGTGTCCATGGTGGCTCTGAGTAAGTTTTCATGTTCCCAAATCCTCTGAACCTTATAAAGTCCTGCCTAGGTGGTAGATACAGGGAAAGAGAGAGGCCCAAAGAGACCTTTCTGCTTTTGCATAATGTGAATTTGGAGTCCTGTTAACTATCTGTAAATGTAAGCTGGCTGGTGATGAGCAGAGTATTCCCATAAAGTTGCTTTCTTTTAACCCTTGGGGGTTTTGTTTCTCAAAAGACCTTCTGCAGCAACAACACTGGCTGTGAATTCTTCACCAACCCAGATCATTAGCCAGGGTTCCTTAAGATTAAACGGAGCTCTTTGCACTCCTCACATTTTCAGATCAAGAATGTGATTTACAATGTGTGTGCAAAGGGTCGCAATCGTGCATAAGCACAGTGAGATCAGACAGCTTTTATAAAGCATAGTTAAAACTGTGGAACGCGTATTTGTAGACTGTTGTTGATAGGAGATATTTCTGGACTTAAAGAAGTTTTTAGGAAAGTGCTTAGTAAGCAACATCAAGGTCCATCCAAAACAAGAAACCTCTTCTGATTCTGAAGTGCCCTGACCTGTAGATTGATGAAAAGTGGAACACTATACAGAATGTCACCATATACTCACCTTTGACTGACATTTTCATCCCTACTGGCCATAAGCCGTTTGCCATTGTTGGTGACATGCTGACTGACCTAGACAGACATTTAACCTTAATTTTTGTAGTCATTTTCACTTTCTTTCTTTTTAACTAGCTTAGCTCTGTATAGGTAAGTATATATGTTATTCATTGGCGAGGGGGCCCTTTCAAATTGACAGCCTGGGTTATGGGACCAAGTCATAAGACAGGACTATCCTAGAATCCATTTTGAATAGCTGCTATTCTAGAAGCAGAAGGTATTATTGCCATAGGTCAAGGTCTTAGGTTTTCAGCTTTTATACAGAAGTGGGCATCACTCAAAATCCCAGGTCTGAATAATCCAAAATGGAGATTTGAGGTTTAATGGGCTTATGGTGCTTGTAATCATTTTCTTATACTGCCTTGCTGAAAGACTTGTTAGAGAGTAAGATTTTCATTTTCTTCTAGTACAGCTCCCCAAAACACATTTAGCAGTGTGTAAATTAGCTGGTGTAGGTCGCCTGTCAGCTTCATTGACCACTGCATTCACCTCATGGGCTAGAAAATCCCTGCTGAAGATCTGCCACATCCTATTGTTCTGGAGATGCATATAGATGGATACACTGAACGTAATAAGTTCTGTTTTCCATGTGTTAATAATGCTAGAAATGCTTACAAGGATGTATAATAATGAATATAAGTTGAAAAGAGTGGGAAGCACATGCTCATGGGGTGTGTGGACATAGGAAAGAAGATGCTTTTACCTATTAAGTACAAGATATATGGGAAGTCTGCACAAATCTTCCTGGCTTTCTGTCACATAAAGGTAGGCTCACTTTCCCATTTTAAAGATGAATTTAATAAAGTGAACGATAGGGCCAGATTAATTTTGTTTTCATCTGTAGGTATTGTACCAGTGGGAAATGCCATCTGATAAAGGGTCTGATTCAGCTACCAACCTTTCTTGAAAAGGCATAATAGAATAAAAGCTATCTTCAAAGGACATTGATGTATTTATGTACTGAAATTAAAAAGTAGACACTTCTGTCTTTGCTAAAGTTGACTGAGTTTATGCCACATTTCTCCAGCAATCTAGCAGCTTGGCTTGGTGTGAACAATGTTCTGCTTTTGTGTCTCGGGGTCAGTGGCCCTGCCTGTTATTCTTGGAGACTTTTTTTGGTGTGTAATAAGCTAACTATGTGAGTTACCAGATCTCAGTTCTGCATAAGGAGATGAGCACTGTTCACAGAGAGAGAAGAGACAGTTTTGAATCTAAGGAAATAAAAGGCAGTGCAGTGTCTTTATTTTCATTCTAGCCTAACAAAGCTTGATGCTGGCATGCTCAAATCTAGGCAGAATGCTCAAATCTTGACAGTCTTGGAATATCAGCAAAATTAAAACCATGAGCACAGAGGGTTTTTCTTTTAATTGGTCTTACTGCCTCCACTAACAAATTGCAAACATAGACTCAATATAGCTGTAAACAAAAATTGGCGTGTAGAACCGCATGTATTGTTCAAATAGACACCAAATAGACTTCTCAGCATAAATGCTCCTTCTGCACTACCCCCTACACTCTCTTCACCTATATACGGATATATAAACAAAGCCACACATTTTCATTGGCTTTTTTTTTTTTTTAGAAAGTACGGGCATTTATCCCCACCAGACTGTTTATAATGATGCTCTAGGTTTAGCTGCATGTCCCCTTTGGCTTTTCTCCTGAAGCGGAGAAACATTTGCACAGAGCACACCAGGTGTTACTTTCATATCCTCAGACATACTGGAATATATTAACACAAACACTAAATCAAAATACAGCAAAATTAATGATCACGGCTAGGCTAGAGAAACCAAGCTCCTTATTACCAAACAAGACTTGTGTGTATTGTTTCTGTTATCTTAGTTCCCAGATTATTATAAAATCAGATACCAATATCTAATTAGCTGTTCTAATTGTTGGTTTGAGTCTGCATAAATTATGCAGAAATGCCCAACTTTCTCCTGCTTTAATCAATATAATATGTCAGAAGGTTGCTTGGGGTTGTAAGATAATGAGATAACTAAAGCAGTATCCTGTACACTTCATTATTATAGGCCACAGCCAAAAGAAATGTCAGTATTTCCAAATTATCCCCACTTAAGGCATGCAGTCTGAAGCCTACTGCTCATCAAGCAACTGCTTATCAGCCCTGTTTTCTTGTAATACTGCATGACTATCAAATAAAATGTAGATTGAATGATGTAAATGGATATATCTTTTCCCAAACCCTCCAATTCCTGAACACTATAAACTGCAGCATCGTTTCAATGTATATATTTAATCTCTATATGGATAGACCTTTAGAGAGGAACTTGTAAACCTCTGAGGGCATAATTTTGTCCAAAACTAACTCTCATTTCAGGTATGATCCCACTGCAATCCAAGTTCACTTCCAGGGCACTGTAACCTGCTCTTGCTTGTAATGCTAATACTTTAATATAGATGTAACTTCTATGAGTACTGTGGTCATTTACAAATGAAGCAAATTCTTTAATTTCCTACAGAGCTGACATCTCTCTTCCACTTTCATCTGCTGCATTAACACCCTTAATTATGAACAGATTCAAACAGTTTTGGTATAGAATATAATTTTATGTATTAATGACATAAGTGAAGGATAAGAGTCAAGAAAAATATCATTGCAGTGGAAGAGGTGTGAATAAGTACAGTGAAAGACGTATTACTGTTCATATATTCTACATGCTAATCTTCATAGCATTAGGCAACACTAGCTCTTCAGCTGTACAAATAAGACAACTATTCATCACAAATCCTCCTAAATTACCTAAGTACCCAAAGGGTGATTTCAGTGGAATATAGGCATCTAAGTCCAAAAATTGGATTCTCAAAATGAATTATGCACATTTGTGTGAATTAAGTTCCCTCAGAGACAAAGGTTTTGTCGGTGTTCAAAGCCTCTTCCACCTTGGCCATCATAAGGCCACCATACTTAAACTAATTAAAGGTCTACCATTAAGCATTCCCTAACTAGATCCTAAAAGGAGTGATCCCACTGATATCGTACACTGGAAAAAAAAAAAAAAAAAAAAAACAAACAGATTGTACACAAAATACAGTGGCATTGACAGTTGATGGCATCCATCAAAATTAAGATGAAATTAAGACCCAGCTAAACCAGAGGAGGAAAAAAAAAAAAAAAAAAGAGGAAGAATGATTATTTCAGTGAGAGAAAGGTTCATTTAGTTGGGAAATTGAGAACTTGGCTACTAAACACCAGATTCCTACCATCTTCCCCTTGCCCTTTCTGTTGATTGTCATTGATAAATTCTGCTCAGCTTCTCACTCAGCTTCTGACTGTTTTGAATTCCACTGAAAGTTCTTGCCCCAGCAGCAACAGAAGTTCAGCTTGAACTTTGGATTCTAAAAAAGAAACAAAAAAAACCAGGTACTTAGGGTGGTTGTGGTCACAGAAAATAACACACAAACAGTGGCAGCAATGCAAATTAAACCCTAAGTTCTGAACCAACTTTTGTCATCAGAAGGGATGAAGGAATAGAATGCACATCCAGATCAAAATTTCACACCAGCTGTATATTTACTTAGGCCAGGATTTTTCTCATATGTTTCTCATACTATTAAACCATTAAAATGAGAAGAATGTGAAAAAGAAGATGGAAATCAGGATCCAGACTTGAAATTTGCTATTGGATTCTTCCAGTAAAATCAGAATGTTTACTTTTTAAAATAATCATGGGTGTCTTTCTATCTAGAATGAGTGGGATTGAAATTATTAACAATTTCAGTGAAAGATCAAGGAATGGGATATGGCTGTGACTGAACCACTCCTGGCAGAACTGAAAATAAGCTTATCCATTGACATAATGTAATGGAAGTAGTTTCTGCATAACACCTTCAGCTATGACCTTGAAGACAAATCCCTCTGGATTCAAAAGCCATTCTTTCCCAACGAAAAAAATGGAGACAGTTAAGGTAAACTATGGAAGAGCACAAATATAAGAAGTCAGATCGGAATGGGTGCTCTGAGAGAAAGTCTGAGTCTTTTCTTGAAAGAAGGTGAGGACACTGTTGAAATAAATACATTAATTAGTGCTTTGTCATAGGGCTTACAGAGGGGGATGGGTGGCAGATGTCAGAAACACATGGACATCTCCCAAGTGGGGAGGAAGAGATATTAAAAAGAAAAACAATTGAGGGTCATAACCTGACAGGTAATCAAGAAATTGAAATGTCTGAAGAATGACAGAACTTTGAGGCCAGATGGGATCCAGCATTCTGGAAAAATATGGCATTCAAATACATGGGGGAAAGAGTAATCACTTTAGTGCCCTGCAGATTTATAACATACATCCATAATGGCAGCACCTGTGTATCCAAGTACACTGTATGCACCCATTTCATCATTTGTGACTTTTGAGTGCATAGCATATCTCCTTTGTGTTTATTTTTGTTTCCTGCTAAAAAGCTTACATTAGATGGAATTTTTTAAGTTGCTTTTCTTCCTCCAGCTCCTCGGTCTGTAGTTCCTTGCCCTCCTCTTTTGTCCTGACTTCGACTTCACAATTTTACTGCCTCTTTATTTCTTCGTTGGTACAGAAAGTGAACAAAATTGATCCTAACACTTATCATTATCCCCTTCCTCAAGGCACAGCCCTCCATGGTAAATTGTTCTCATTCAAAATGTCTGTCTTGGTAGCCAGACTAATTCTTTGTTCTTAAGCACCCAAACCATTTCCTAACCTATCTGTTTGATGAATGACCTTTGCATGTTTTAGCAAAAACCCTGGTCTCTTTGGAGCAGATTAGCAGGTTACAACTTGGTATTAAAATCAAAATTGAAAAAAAAAAAAAAAACAAAAAAAAAAAAGGAAACTTCTTGAATACTGTGCAGGTTTAAAATCTGAGATGTGGGTTGAGGATGAGGAGTTTGCAGCTGCTCCCCCACTATGTGATCAGAAATACATACAATGCTAGCCAATGCTCAGGAGGAAGATATGGTCTCTTTTGTCCATGCCTGACAAATTCATTCCTGGTTGTAAATGAAATTTAGAGTTGAAGAAAAGAGACAAAATCCAGGATTCTCAGCACAGAGCACTTTCAGGTATCCTAAGAAAGACACAATTTTACTTCTATTAAGCCAGGCCATCTGCAAAATAGACCTAATAATGTTATGTATTGCTAGTGAAGGGTTTTTTTTTGTTGTTGTTTTTTTGGGTTTTTTTTGGTAAGAAGCTGGAGACAGGGTGTCCTGCCAGAGGAATGTTAGCTGTGGGGTGACTGGGTGAATGAATGTGATACAATAGCAGGCATGAAGACTTTTTTTTTTTTTTTTTTTTTACTTTATTTTTCTACAGCTAAAGCCTTCCTGTTACTCCAGTATTGTACATCTTTCTGAAAACCAGCCAAGGAGATTGAGCGGGTCCTCAGCTTTAAAGAGAAAGGCACTTGTTCTGTCCTCCTCAGGAGGCCGGGAGAAAGGGAGCAGGAGCCAGTGCCAAGACAACATGGGAACCGCACCCCAGTGGAGCACAGTGCCTGCCAGCAGCCCCTGCTCAGCTCAGACTGTGTGACCGCAGAGACAAGTCTCTACAAAGACATCTTCACTTACAGTGGAGCTACAGCAGTGTCAGCAGTTACATCGCCAGCTCTGTTTAAAGAGGCTGGACCCCCTGCTAAAACCAGTCTAATGATGTAAACTTGGACCCAATGCCTCAACAGTATTTGCTTAGATGTCTAATTCCTGCTGTAGTTAGATGCCTACCACCTTTGAGGAGTTCCATCTTCAACTGAGATCATTTGATAAAGAAATTAAATTGTCATGACAATCATTTAATACTTACTTTTTCATGCATCTTAGTGCCTTACAGTTTGTGCCTTACAGCACAAGATTACTGAAAGATAGGAAACTATTATCTCTGCTCAGAAATGTGGTACTAGGACATATGGCAGGTCAGGTCCATTGTCTAAATTCACACAGGAAACCTGTCTGAGCCTGGGTTTAGAGCCAGGTCTCCAGAGTCTCAGCCCAGTGCACTAGATGATAGGCTGCCTTTCTCCTCTGGAAAGGTGACTGAAAACCCTCTGAAGGAAGAGACTGCATTGCTTGTCTAACTGCAACAGTAGGAAGAAATTTAAATGCTAGTCAGGGTCAGGCAAGGGGGAAATTATGTTTTAATTACAAAAAGTCAGCATGGATTCACAAAAGCAAGCTTGTGCTTAACAATCCACTGATGGGATTTTTTTTAGGTTGGATAATAAAAATATCTGATAACAGGAAGCTATACATTCTGTTTAACTAGATTTTTATGTAGAAAAAGATCAGGTTCTTTGTGTTCTACGTCTGACTACAGGGATGCAAAAGAAATCCCCTTTTAACACCTGCCGATGACAGCTTTCTGTTAGAAACTACAAAGACTTCTCTCTCACATCACAGAGATGGGGATGAGAAGACAGTTTTAAACCTCCAGAAACTTCAAAACATGATCGAGAACATTAAAAAGGAGGGAGTCTCTCATCAGGCCATTCACAGTGAGACTCACCAAGGAGATGTAAGCCCAGAGCTAGATACGTATCAGTCTCTGCTCCCCACAGCCAGCTTGCCCCTGGCTAGAGAGGCACATGGAGGTGTGAGAGGGATAGAGAACCCTGTTTGACTCCGGAACAATAGAGAAGTCCAAGAGCTACCAGGTAATGCCCCATCTTCCTATTCTATTTCTCTATATTTGCCTTCTCTGGATATCTAAATTTAATAAGCTACAAATTAGCATGAGTATTTTTAAAGATGTATCTGTGAATGTTAAAAGTTTAACATGTAAGGATGTGACTAAAAGAGAGTCACTAGGGTTAGTATGAGGATCAATTTTCTTCACTTTCTATATCAGTGACCTGAAAGAAAGAAGATGCAGTAACTGGATTACATTCACTGATGTTATAAAGTGAAGGGGCAGTCAAGGCAAAGAAGGAGGGCAGCAAAATTCAGAATACACAGTCTAGGAGCCACAGACAGATAAGTAGTTATAGGTTTCAAAGTACATGTATGTAAGGTAGTAGTCATGCATTATGAGACATTAAGGAAGTGCAATATATGGGGTTAGTGGTGGATAAAAGTCTAACATCGTTAGCAAAAGTGCTGAACAGCAGCAAGAAAATGGGAAAAAAAATCTCTAAAATGTAATATAGAGAAAGGTAACTGTAAAGCAGGGAAAAAAAAAAAAAAACATTCAAATCGTGCAAATGAGGCTGGTTTTGTGACAAAATATTGCATATTTCTAACCAGCTATGAAAAACATGTTGTTGAAAAAAAAAAATGGTAGAATAGGCTTCTGCCAGAAACTGACAGCTGTTGAAATATCTTGATTATCCAGGGACTGGAGATGAAATCCAGGTTTGTATTACTGAGGATAGAAGATTAAAAGGAGGCCTTGCTACAGTACACACAGTCCTAAGGGGAAAAGAGGAGAAATGATACCAGGTTCTTCGAGCCAGTGACAAAAGTGAGGGCAGGGAGGCCTGGACTTCAGTGAAAGGCAGGTCTTAGAGGGGCTGGGGGGATTTCTTTGCACAGGCAATGAATCACGTAGCAGACCAAGGGTAACGACCGGGACTAGGAGCATAAAGAATTTTAAGAAGGAGTTTGGAGTGTATTGACAGAGCAGGACCAATATATGGGGTACAGTGGTAGCCTGTACAGGAGGCCACACACTGACATGACTCCCATACCTGCTGTTCTCCTCACTGTCTGTGGGGCTGACTGGGAGGTTGTAGAGATGTGTAGGGACCATTGTGAACACTGGATTGGATTCCATGTGAAGCACGGCTTTTCTGCCACTCTTTTTCCTTCCAACAGCTGCTAACTAGCTCACTTGTCCCCTTTTGCTGGCTGCTCTACTGTTCCTAGGCTGGGGTGGCTGCTTGCAGCTGCTTCAGGAAATGGCTGCCCTGACCACCCCCAGCACTCCTCTTTCTTTTTCTCTGTGTGATCTGTGCTTGCTACTCATTTGTCACAGCCATTACGTTGTCTCACACCTTCCGCGCTGGTCCGCTGACATCTCTCCCCTTCCCAGCCCTCCCCAGCCGCAGGAGCAGCCATGTCCTCCCTCACCTCCTAGCCCAGGGCCAGCCTGCATCTTCTCTTCCCACCACCCTTTCACAGCATTTCTGTGCTCTTTCATCCGCTCTGGTAATTGCTGCCTCTGAACGGGACCTTCTTGGCCACCCCTGACACATACCACATTCAGCAGACTCTTGAAGTCTGTTGCAAACTGCCTCCAAAGCTGCTGCTCCATTAATCCCATGTCATTTGATTTGCTGGCCTGGTGTAATGCACACTCTTTTGCTCACTGCTTCGAAAGAGAAAGATCCTGGTACATAGTTTGTGTGATTTTTGGTCTTAAAAAAATTTCCCGAGTCCACAGTGTCTGAGTGGGTTGAAAATTTCCATACTGTTTTCCTCTCAACCTTGAAATAAATGTTAACTGAACTGTGAAAAGCAAACCATTGACCATGCTTCTGTCTGAACAGATTCGTGCTAACAATATTCAACCTTGCACTATCACCCAGCATTTCTTCTTTGCATCAAAGCCCTTAGCAGACACTCCACAATCAATGTTGCTTTCCTAAACCATGATAATTCTCATCCGAGCCAACAGATTGGTCCTGCAGTACAGATGTATGTTCTAGTCACTGTAACCAATTTCATGAAATCAAGCCTTGCTGTGGGCTTGCAGAGAGGTCTTAGAAACCCTATGGTATTATGCCCTACACCTTGTGACTAGAGCAGCAGGGAGTCCTGGTGAAGCTCAGGGACAGACCCAGATTGTTCCGTCCCAGAATCTTCTGAGTCATCCTGAATGCATCAAAAACTATGGAGTCAAAAATTGAATTTGGTTATTTCTAATATTAAAATAAATGGAATAATTTGGCTTATGTGAATTTCCTTATGACACATAAGACCAGAAACAGCAAATTCCCTAGTGGGTATATATGATTAATGTATGATGAATTTATAACATTTTTGCTTCTGACAGACATTCAGAATTTGGGGTCTGGTCTACTAACACTCCCTCTAAATAAAATTTCACTTTTTCTTTTTCTGACAGCAAACTTGCTGGCAAGCCAGAAAATATCAGAAAAATAGATACATTTGGGAGAAGGTTTTACATTATTATTGGGTCTTTGTTCCAAGCAATTTCTGCATCTTAGGGATCAAGGTGAGCCTCCCATAATGCACCTGCTAGTAAGCAGGTATAAAAAGAAAGTATTTCTAGGCATTTATCTTTGAGATATCAGACTCTAAGATGAAAAGACGACTAGGGATTTACTGACCATCATAGACAATAGCTCGCTATGATTAAAGCTACGTATGGTTACCTGGACAAAACTACATCAAAGTGCTAATTAGGGAACATATGCTCCTGACTGGATCGCCTCTGAGGCTAATATGCTTTCATTTGTGTTAAAACCCCTGGCTGATGCAGAGAATCAGTGTGAGCTAGAAAGATATATCCATGTAATGGACAGTATTACTGCACTCTACCATCTTCTCTGTGATATATTCTCTTTATGCAGAGAAACAAAATTTGTGTTTATCTCAGTGCCGAGACATCCAATTAAAGAGCCTTGTCCTAAAAAATCATCTGGCTGAAAGTAAAAATGAAAGAAAATTGGTCTGATTCACTTATTCCCAATCATAGGTACTTAACTGTCACTTCTCAGGAGCTCCTAATCCTATAATATTCCCAAAAGGCTTGCTATAATCAGGATAGAACATATTTATGTGGAGAAGAAAGGAAAAATACCACCCACATCTTATACATGAATACAGAGGCATTTGAAAAACAAAAATAAACAACAAAAAACATGAACACACACATATATATAAACTAATATATAACATATAAAAACATATCTATATTTAGAGAGAGAGAGAGAAACTAAAACAATGGATAGGTGACAAAGCAAATGGAGGAAATATATATATTGGCAATAGAGCAGCCAAGAGTACTTTATGCTAGAGAGATCTGAATGTCCCTCTGGTTGTGGAGGGTCTATGGGGAGCAGAGCTGCACCTGCTCTCTGGGGAACACTGTCTTACTCTCCAAAACTGACACATAACAGACAGTGGTACAACAAATCAAGTCATACTGAAGGAAGGATGACATTGTTTAACCTGAAAAAAGCAGCATCCAGCTAGTCTCCTACTGAGCCAGAAAACTGCATACACTTAAATGTAAAAGAAACCAGACCTATCTCTACAAGTCAGACAGTCTTTGATACTCTTTTATCTAAGAAAGAACAGTTCCCCATTGTTTCCCAATTGGACATGGACCATTTGGAGGCCATATGGGCATCCAAGTTTTACTGCACATGTGAAAGATATTTTACAGTAACAAGTCGACATTCTCAATGCTTCTTCATAGAGTGAGCATGAGTCTGTAGGGTAGATCAAATTCTTCCTTAAGGAAGAAAACAAAACAGTAGGACTAATGCTACTAAGTGCATTACATTTAGCGCTCCACTTCATCTAGTATAAAAGTAGGTAAGGGTAGCAAAGGTGTATTGAAAATGACTGCAGAGGTTCTGACCCTCCGGAAACTCAGCCGCTTTCATTTATTGCTTACTTGAAGAAGTAATTAGGGTTCTCACTTCTTGGCTAATGCCTCCTAATGGTCACTTTATTCTTGAAAATTGTACAGTACCATAACGGTTGGAAGGTAAAGTAGTTGTGTAAAAAGGTTTATTAGGAATGGCCCAGTAAAACTCTAAAGGGGGAAAAAAATTCTCTCAGAACTATGAAGGCTTTTGGCCTTTGTTTCTGGAGAGAGGAAGAATAAAATAATTTGTTTGGTAGTGTGCAGACAATACAGGCAATAGGAATACATACTTTAGCCCAAGTGCTGTGAATGCAAAAGGCTGATCTTGTGGCCGAACAATGCCCTGTCAATATGAGCTCCTGTTTGTCCTTTGGATGTTTCTATCAGAGAACAGAGTTTCTTTCATCCTTTACACAATGTAGTTTCAATTTCTATGTGAGAAAACTAGAGGCAGCACTCTCCTCTATTCAGTTATTTTATTCTACTTACCCACATGCTGCTTCCACTGCAGTGGTGTTAGTTAAATGCATGGGCGAGTGAACAGATCTGGAGCCTTTTCCACATGAAGGCTGTGCTTCTGCTCACAGTGAGTGTTCAGGCTGGTGCACCTTCACATGCTGGCTCAGCCTCATGCAGGACAGCAAGAACTTGCCAACCTGACACATGTGAGGATGCTAAAACTGTAGTTAGGCAATTGCTCTCAAAAACAGTGAGTGCCCAGCACTGGAGGGATGCACATACTCCTAGAGGTGACAGGACTAGATGGGTGTGGGACAGATAGCAGCTTTTGTTTTGTCAGTGGAAGCTCAACTGGACTGAAGCAGCACTGGCCTGGCTAGGAGATGAGTTATAGCTGAGGAAGGGTTTCTGTACATGGTCCGTCATTTGTCTTACAAAAATTTCATCTTATTCGGAAATGCATCATTTCCAGTGCATGTTTCTCAGAAATCCTTGGCTTCTTTATTATGCCTGATTCCCTACTTCCAGTGATGAAGCAAAAGAAGCCTTTAAATCCACAGACTCCTGACTCAGCATCATCAATAACTGAGCTGTTAAATCAGCTCCTTCTTGCTGAATGGCGCTTTATTCTTGACTAGAGCCTGTTGCATGAAGACCATGTTTCTTTTAAAAACTAGGTTGTTCTGAGCTAAAATTCTCCCAATATAAACATGCTTTTCAAACCTCTGATTGACTTTGTCAATGTGTAAAATCCCATTTTTTCCACATATTCACAGTAATTCAAACGTAGATGTCAATCACTTTTTCATTCCCAGGAAACAATTTTGTACCATGGAATACATTTCATTCCTGTCACGGCACAAAGTGAACTATTTGAAAAGGATAAATATCACTTAAGAAAATATATTTTGCCCTGCTCCTGCAGTACTGCTTTTAAAATGTTATTTCTTATTGTATTTTCTCCTACAACCTGGCTTTGTGATGCTGCTGTTTGCATGCAAAAGCTATTTAAGTGGAACGTTGCACCTCACTTGTTCAGAGCTTATAATGAAGAAAAATGTGCAAAAGCATTACTTTGTGAAAACCGATAAGTAAGCATACTGACTGTCAAATGATGTCACCCATGCTTGGCAGACAAAAAAATAAATGACTGCATAAGCCCAGTACAAGAGTCTGTGATCCACAGAGCATGAAATGTCTAGGGGACTAAGACTCTGTATTCTGCATTTCTTCATACATCTTACTGATTCTCTGTTTCTTTTACTGCCATGCAGATTCTGCAGCGCATTGCAAAACAACTAGCTGTGAGACCCCTTAAATGTATGTGGGATCAATCCCTTATGAGATATTATCTCATTAAGACTGGCCCAAACCCCAGCCTGCTCAGTGGTATTTAGGTTACTGCATTAAGTTGACAGAATGCAAGGAGTCATTACACTGAGGTACTCAGCAGAGAGTATGCATTTCTCCATTAAAAAAAAAAAAAAAAAAAAGAAAGAAAAAGGAGGGGGTGACCATTTTTAGCTTAATTGTTCTCATAAACAGACAGAGGTAACAAACCCCATATTAAAACTATTCAGTTACTCCTACCCAATATCTGCCTGGTGCTAGTTCTGTGCTACTCATGGCACCTGGCAGTGTTTTCGCTTAAATAGGGTTGTTGTTTGTTTTCCTTGCCAGCTCTGCAACCCATATCTGCTTTTGTTTGGGGATAGCGAGACTATTTGGTGATGCTTCTGACAGAAAGACAATAAGCAGTTTGTATGCATCCCATGTACGTGGGCTCAGTCCTCCGCTGTGCCTGGTTAATGGTGCTGTGCTGCAGAGGGGAAGGGCAGCAAGGTAGCTGTTCCATGTGGGAGCTCTTGAAATGCTGAAACCAGGACAGCAGCTGCCTCGTGCTCCAGGCTGTACCTCCAAAAATGCTGCCTGGTGATATTTTCTCCCAGCAAAAATTCACTGAGAGTTCAGGCTGCTATGGCTTTGCCCTGTCCTGATCTGACATGTCCCCTGTCTCCAGAGATGGGGAAAAGGTGGCTGAAAGCCAAAATGGGGAAATCTCAACATAATATCCTATTTAGAGGAGCAGCTAAATTGCGGAAAAGAGTGACAGTATCCTCCTTTGGAGGGCTCAGAGTAGGGACAGGGGTCTTGTGTGAGATATTTCACTTGCAAAAAGGAGCAATTTAGGCTCTTCTGTTAGCAACCAATTACTCTGAGTAAAAGAAAAAAAATCATAGCCAGAGTTTTAGAGCTGCTTCCCTACCTGGCCATGGAGGCACAGCAATGAGGATCTCATGAATCATGAAGATCTGTATGACACAAAGCTATAGATATGACTAGATATTTCCTCTAATGTTATCTAAGTGCAGTGATGAGTTCTTCCTTCTCGTGCCTGTCTGAGCAAGAGATGTGACAACCCCAAAGAGAGAAGAGATAAGGGAAAGTGTAGAAAATAAATTAATACGGTTATAACCATATGAAGGTACACGAAGCATGGAGCGGAGCTTGAAAAGGAGAACATTTTGCTTTGTAAATTCAAATCAGAAGAGCCGATTCTTTCTGCTTTCAAGAACACTGCAACACCACTTGTCTCCCACAGCAGGCTGAAAATCAGCATGAGGGAAGGAAGTGAAGACCAAAACTAAAATAAAAGCTTGTGGCATCCAGGTGCTCAGGAGAGACAAATTTGCTTTTGGTTATGAAGTTACTAGTGTCATTTTTGAAATAAAAATGTTGCTCTGTTAGAAAAGAGCTTCTATTCCATACCATTATTTCTGAGATTTGTCCTTCCAAAATTAAGCACATTTCCTGATGAAACTGGAAGCTTCAGGCTTTCCTACATTATTTTTCATGTGTTTTGAAAACTAGGATGACCGATATAATAATTTAGACTAGGTAATAGTTGTCTTTTTAAAGTATATCTCTGCTTGCAGCAACTTCCCATTGCTATAGTGAGCAAGCAAATAAATGCACAGATATGTGATAATGGAAATGTTTTCTTCTTTTGCTCATTGAATTTTTCATTAACAATCCTCAGGAAAAAAAAATAGTCATCTGTAGTAGCACATTTGGAGATACTCTTTCCCTCATGGTCTTCAGAGAGGTTATGTACAGGTGCAGAGTGGAGATTGTATGCCAACAGTATTCTGTATGCTCTAGCATGTATCTCTGAACAGCTTCTGGTGATTTAAGATACTATAAGGAAAAAAAAAAAAAAAAGAACATTATGTCTTTCTTTGGCATAGCTATGGGAGAGAATAAGGAATATCAGCTCAACCGAATAAATTTGTTTTAATCACTAATTTGCTGGAAAAAAATATCTTTCTCCAATCATATGATGTTCTTTAAAGATCTTCCTTCTTCAACACCCACTGTGCCAGTATATTCTTTTGTTGCTCATTCGTGAGCAGCACATTACTGACATTCAATAATCAACATATTTTTCCTAGAAATATTATGTGCCATTTACCGAAAAGCAATGTTTAAGGGGTTGTTTTGATGAAATTGCCTTCCAGGAAACTCGTTTATACACGCCTTCTGAAAAACGAACAACATGATCTGACACAGATAATGTTAATGTACTCATAAAGGTGAATAAGAATGTGAGTAGCCACACATACAAATAATACTACAATATTAAAAACTCCATATCTACCTCCACAACTTTTGAAATGTATTATAGGCCATATGTTAGCCTGCATCACCAAGCAAGATGTCTTTTTGTACATTTTTCAGCAGCAGCAGAGCTTTCCAATGCAACAGGCTGAGTCCTGGGGAAATTTCCCTTCATTTCATCCAATTTTTCCCACAAGTGTACAAGTGAGATAACTTGACTTAATGATGTCATTTCAGTGCCAGCCTCTTCAGCAGCAATTACTGAAGGGGAAAAAAAATAAAAGAATGAATTCCCTGGGTGCTTTTGTTAGTTCTTCATTATTTTCTCTTTGAAAATTATTCTTCCATACTTCATCTTGAGCTGCCTTTTTTCAAGCTGAAAAGCCCTATTGCTTCCGCTGAATACATGGACATGACCACCCACACTAGAAAAACCTTACCTCTTGCTGAGCTTCTCTGAAATGGTAGGCAGCAGGGCTCATGCAGCAATAAAACTTCATGATCACAGGGGAAGGAAATAGCGCAAGGCTAGGAATCCTCCTGCTGCTTCCATGTGATTTCCTAATTTCAAAATAGGTTGAGAAATAATAGGGGGAAAATATATTGTGAGAATTTCCTCTGTGTTCTTCTGTGATTTCCTGCCTGGCCAGTTGTATGTGGAAGGAACTCTATTAAACTGCTACCCTGACAGCAGCAGCTTTGTACTTGGTCTAACAAGCAGGAAAACTTTATTCTCCAATATTGTTAAAAGGAAGTTTTCCTCTTGAATCAAGGAAGTGGAATCACAGGGGTTATTCTCTCTGGCTTTTGATTTTTTCCTGGCCCCCAGCATGAATGAGATCTTGATTTTGAGCATGTGAAAGGTTATGATTGTTCACACTCAGTGCTCTGTTTTGGTCCAGTATTTTAGGTGAGATCCAGCTGTGATGATTTTGATGCTTGTCACACAAACAGTTAGAATGGCTCTGCAGTTTGGGATGCAGACACTTTGTGTGGGCTACATACTAGGAACGGTTACTGGGAACCACCTTTCATGTGACGTTTTGGGGCGGAAATAGTTCATATTACTGCTTTACTTCCCTCCTTCCTTGTAAACCTTTTTCTGTAAAGGGTCAACCTGTCTGTTCCTACCTCAGTCTAAAGTTAGAGTGTCAGATAGTATAACAATTTTTTAGGGACACAAAAGGAAACCTAGGCAGAGCTAAGTTTCACACTAAAAATGCCATGGCAAAGTGTCAATGCTACCTAGAAAAATAATGATCTTGGATTTCCTTTTTAAGAAAAATAGCTAAAATAAACAGTATTATAAAACGTATTGATTATAAAACCCAGGGCAAGCCCCAATTTACTCCTCCACCCAGAGGACTGTTGGCTTTACACTGTACGTGTAGTATGAACAATCACAGCAAAATCAACCAAGTACTAAATTACCATTTCTGCCATCCACCCACTTGAAATATCTTTATTTCAGTGTACCATTTTCCACACCTCAGTACAGTGAATTTTGTCAAGTTGTCCCATCAGCCACAAATCACCTTTTTGTGTGTATATATGTCTGTGTCTCTGTCTGTGTGTATAGTGGTCTGGTTTGGTTTGGTTTGGTTTGGTGTTTTTTGTTTTTCAATTGAGAAATTTTACTTCAGTTGATTAGCATTATTTGAGCATGCATTTTTTTTTTTTTTTGTGGTTTCCTTTTCCTTTCCTTCTCTAAATTGTTTAAAGAATAACCCACTGAAGGAAGTGAATGAAAACTGACATCACACTGTGTCAGATGATTAAGCATTCCAGAATTTTTATTTCAAAATATAGTGGATTATTGTCCCTTTAGACAGCGGATTTTTACTGTGCTACCACCTAATGAGAACACATGTGGTCTTCAGAGCCGAAGTCACATAGGGGCACTGCTTTTAAATCCCATGAATTGTCTGGTAGACTTGTTATTTGTTTTCCCCTCTCCCTCCCCAGAGTTTCATAGCCTTTGAACACCTCAGAAGAAGTGCTAATGCTCTACTTCACAGAAAATGTCCTAGATACAAACTGGCCCACTACAACAACAGCCTGAGTCCCATTGCTCTCCAGTGCCGGTCTGGCTTCACTATTTATTTTAAGCCAGATATGAGAGCGGAGAGGCAGTGAAAGGTCAGGAGAATGGCTAAAATATGTACTTAGGGGGGTCACAACTGCGGGAAGAGGAGCTCAGCCATGCCAGGCTCCTCCACCAGCTCCCCCCGTGCTCTGATTTCTCACTCCGAGTAGGTTGGACTCTCCCACCACACATTTGCTCAGGCTGAATCCCACCGTGGGACTGTTGCTCAGCAACAGCAACTAGAACAATTTGTTTTTGGACCATTCGGAAGATGATTACATTTGTGGCATATTCCCCCCCCCCCCCGACCCCCCTTTCACCCCCTCCAACCCCCCCCCATACCTATTCCTGGATGTTGTAAATATTCATCTGAGTTTTGCATATACAGTAGTTTCCCCTTTAGGTAAAAAACATACCATCTAAATGAGCTTTTAAGAGTACTTTACTCTGATGCATGCCTACATTTCTTCTCATTCGGTAGATATAATGTTGCACATGAAATGGCTTTGTTGGGCTTCTGGGGGTTTTGTTTTGTTTTTTCTATGTCAGACGAATTTCAGCTGGAGCAGGGCCGGCCTCTTTATGACAGTGCTGCTTCATTGCTTTGTTTGAGACACATAAAACAAGTAAAGGATTTAAACAGTTGTGAACACCTGAATGACTTTAAAGCATTCTACTAAAAGATAGGTTCAGATCTCCAGATTTCCAATTTCCTTCCTAATTGTTTCTTTATCTACAAATCTTTCAGCGTCCCATCAGAAACAGATTTTCAATGCTTTTATCTTAAAAGAATTTGTATAAGGACTTTAATGCAATATTCAAATCTTTGTCATAGATTTCCCTATGCTTTCACCTGCAATAGTAATTTATTCTGAATCTTCTCCCTTTCTGACACAGAAAATACAGTTGCAATGGTCACTTTCTAGTACTGCTATCCTGACCTGCCACCCTTTTGGCAGGTTCTCTCATTGCTGGAGAGAAAATAAAATGTGACTACTTTTATGTCTTTATGTGCTTGCTTCATGCCAGCATATGGACATCCCCCCATCCCTTCCATGGTTGGTGAGGCTAGTTTAGATATCACAGCTACAAACATCCCCTACAGCCACCCCCTAATGTCTTGCCCTCAGACCTGATGGAGTACAAGAAGGAAAAGAGAGAAAAGGTGAGGGAGGAACCAAAAAAGAGTTCAGAAATCAAATATTACTGGCTAAAACAATGATATGGATGTGTGCATGTGTGTGTCTGTTTTTGTGTGTTCAGAGAGGCTGGGTCCCAGCCCACTGAAGCACATGGACACGTTCCTTTGTTTACCTTCAGTACTTTGTTTTTAGCTAGGTTTATGCTCCTGTACCTTACCACCTTGGACGAGGGTAGTTTGCTTTCTGCCCATGTAGATATACGTTGGGAATCATGCATTTTAGCACAGCCCTTGCTACGCTTATCCTGCCTCAGCATCCTCATCTGGGCTGCCAACTTACAGGTAGGGAAAAGGAAGAAGGCAGCAAACATGGCATTGCTCTCAGGTTTTCAAGGGCTTTGTTGTCAGGGGCACTGTTCCCCTTGGGCTCCCTGAGGAGCAGAGGATGCATCTGTTCCTCGTGGGGGCTGGCTCCAGAGACAGCAAACCATGTCCCAGTGCTCGCACCACTTTGGAGGCTCCAGCTAATCCCTCTCTGCAGCACAGCACGGCTCCTTGCTCCTGCAGCCCTGCCCTGAAACCTCTAACAGGGAGCTGCTCTGCACAGAAGAAATCTTTTATACACAGAAGCCCACAGGATATGCAGGGAGGACGCAGGCAGGTACACAAACACACAGAGTCAAGTGGCACTAGGATAAGGTCTGTTTCAGACTCCCCTCTGTTCATGCCCAAAAACAAAAGCTATTTTTTCTTCCTAATTAGTTGTGTAAGAGCAAACACTAATGCACAGTTGACCTAAATACAAAATCATATTTTTTCCCACTTTCCTCAGTGCATGCTACGTTTAGGTTTTAAGTGTACATTTTATTTCTTAAATTTTGTATTATTATTATTTTTAAAAATGCAAGTTAAATGTTAATCAATGAGGTAATCTTCATTAAAATGACTAGATATTGATATTCAGTTCAAACCAGATATTTCCTCATTACTTTGAAGGAACAAATTACCAACTCCTGCTTCAGTGAACTCCTTGATACAACACGCATTTATCCATGCCCCATGGGGGTCATTACAATGAGATTCACCTCTCTGTGTGCACATATATATATTTAAAAATAACCCCCTCAAAACTTCCCTTTGGTCTTTCAGCAGGAAACATATCAAACATCAACTGCAAATTTCAGACACACATCAATATCATGCTAACGCAGTTGAGTTTCACTAAACCCAATGCCAAATTAACTTTTACAGGGCAATTACAAAATCTTATAATCATGCAAATTAGTAGTAAGCAGCTTACATCTTCCAATTAAATTGCCACCTGCTATTCCAAGATCCAAGTTAGTCGTGGTAAACTTTTTCTCCTTCCATTTTAAAGAAAGACTCTTAATGTGGAGAGTCATCAATGTATGGATTAGCTTTCCCAGGGGCAGGGGGTCCAACTCCAACCAAGCATAGGCAGGTTGTTACAGCAAAAGAAAAACAAGTACATACCATAGTGAGAAGAGAAAAAGGAATTAGCCCTTGAGTCTTTATCAAATTTGAATGTCCAGATATATGCAGTGAACTCAGAACCACATCCTGGCTGCATCATAAGTCCACAACCAGGCATGATCTACCCCCTTCTTCCATCCTCTCCTTATATGAAGCAGAAAAGATGCTGCTATTCGGACAAGGGCTGGCCTCTGACTCTAGAGATCAGCACAGTATTACCCAGCACAGTGTCTCCCTTTCTGCTTAGTCCACAAGCAACCAGATGCACTGTGCAGTTTTCCTTACAGCACAAACACAAAGCACATTGCGCAACTTTCTCCTAGTGCTCTGTAGGGTAGGCAGTGGGAAAAAAGAACCAGTAGCTGTAGTTCTCTTTGAGGTAAAGCAATAAGGTGAGGCCAGGCTGCTTAATGGATTTACAGAAGCAAATCAGGGTTTTAAGAGTTAATTTCATAAATTCACCACAGTGAAAGTGTCATTGCTTATTACTCATTAAGTATGGGCTTTGTAGAAAAGGAGAGATTTTTCTTGCTAAAAGCAAACAAAAAAAGAATGAACGTCTTGGGCTCCTAAAGCAGCAAAGATGCCAAAGCATACTGTGGCCTACAGAATTAACTACAATGATGCAAATCAAATGTCTCAGAGTAAAAGTCAGGCATGAAACATAGCAGATAATGAAAACCAGTGTCAACTCTGGAAAACATTATGGAATTAAGTGTTTTTTTTTTTCTTTACTGTCTTCTTCTCCTTACCTCGCTGCTCCCCAAAGGGCACACAGCAGATATGATTTGTGCAGCTGGGACAGGATGTGTGCATGTGTAGCGCACTGCCTGCAGTTTCCAAGAGGTCAATTATCAATGGTTGTAGCCAACAGTGCTGTTCTTCAAAATCAGTTTAGCTGACATCCATCCTGATGAGATTCATGCAGTTTTGACAGAAAACTGTGCTCATACAGAGAGCTGCTGCTGCTTAAACTTTCGAGGCGTCATGAACAATTTGCAGCCAGCAATCCAGGTTCTTCTCAGGGACAGCTTTTCAGGCCAGCTTGGCAGATTCCCCTAGGAGCTCAGCATTCCCTGGGCTGGACTCTGATCTCAGGTATGTTGCCCTCCTGGCAGTGTGAGGAGTTTGATTACTTTGCTGGAGTGGGTCCTAATTTATGCAGCCCAGTATAAGTGATCTTTCATGACGTGCAGTTCATAAAGTCGCTTGTAACTAAAAGGAGTTGTTTTTTCATTTTGTTATTTTATGTGAAAACTAAACTTCTAAAGAGAAAAAATAAACAGCTACTAAGCTGTAAAAATGAACTCTTATTTCTTCTGCCACCAACCTCACTGCAGCTGTACATAACTGTAGCCATACAGTGTTAAGTCCAGCAATAAATAAATAAATAAATAAATAAATAAATAAATAAAAAGAAAAAAATAAAAAAAAGAAAAAAAAATATCCCTGCACAGGATAACAAAATCCATAGACATTTTCATTCAGACTAGGAACTCCACTGTCTTCTCTCATCTGAGACATGCCAAATGCAGCAACATCAGAGGAAATGTGGATTAGACTTCTTGTCTTTGGATGCATCAGTGCTTGAAAACTCTGAATATTTTAAAGCATCTCTTTCTCAAGGATTTGCCAGTGGACTTCCAGCGTGACAGAGATTTTGATTCATGACTGAAGACAAGAATGTTTTTGTTGTTATATGGCTAGTTTTCACTGATGATCAGAATACCAGATGACTACAGAAATTCCTATCTTGCCTTACAGCCCAGCATTTCTAAGGATAAGCCAATATATTTGCAATCAGTAGCAGTTACAGTTTGTTTACAAGCAGTGTATCAAAGCACCTTTTCATACATGGAAATTAGGGAGAGAAAAAAAAACAACACATGGTTCTTGTGCCAAATAGATGTGAAAGATTACACAGCTGCAGTGTCTTGAGGTTACAAAACTGCCAGTTTAACAAGCAAGATAAGCAGCAATGCTGATGTATTTATAGGAGTTTAGACACTTATATTGCTTTTTAAAAGAAATGTAATGAACCAATCCATAAATAGTATGGGGATCATAGGTTTATTGCCTTCTTAGTGTAATGAAAGCCTACAACATAAAAACATGGCAATAAGAAACTTCTGTGATAATGACATTGGCAATAAGCTCTTTGGGGCGGGGACTTTGCTTCTGGTATATGCGTGCAAAGCCTAGCACAAGGCAGCATCTGGTTGGGACCTCAAGCTACTATTATAAAGTAAATATTAGAAAATAATGATATAACTGAAATCTATACCACGTTGTGATAGGAAACAGGTCATAATCTGGAACAACAACAAAAAATCAATTAATATCTGTTTAATATTTGGGGCCTAATCTAAAGATCTTGTACATCAATAGATTTTGGAGCAAGTCTTTGGACATTACAGGTGCTGGATGTGCTGGATGCAGCAACTGAAATCTATAAACTGTGCTGTAGGGAAAGCAGGAAAACACAAGGCTCTACAGGCTCACTAGCCTTTAGGGTAGTGAGATATTTTCTTGTTTATGTTGAGAAAAGGTATGTCAAATAATGACTTAAATTCTTGCTTGTATACACATCCAGCAATTTACACTGTCTGTTTCACCATTGACTGGGAAAACAAAAGAGATGTGAAATTTCGTTATAAATTCTTTCCCTGTCCTTGGTCATATGTAAATGGCAAACATTTTCATTTTTTTAGTGTTGTCATAGGTTATCGAATGGGGTGACTTTGCCTTTTCCTATCAGCCAAAATGGCTTTGTGCCATTTCTTTCATAAGGGGAGTGCTGAGATAACTGAGCTGTCATCACTGAATTCTCGCCCCTCTCCATGTCATGCAGCTCTCTTCTAGAATAAAGTTATTGACTTTCCCCCTTGACCAGCCTGTGTTTTAGCAGCATAAGTGAACAACATACTAGAGGTTAAAAGTGATTTCCCTGCCAAGAACGCTTTTCTGACTGGGGACTTCCTTTTGAAAATTCTGGCTCCAAGAGGAAAGTAGAAGAGAGTATGCTAAATCTTTTACTACTTAATTTTGAAAGTATCAGGATGATTCTCTCCAAAATAAATATTGGAGAGGTTCTTAAGCAATATATGCATTAGACTGTAGCTGTAGGCTGGCACTCAGCCACAGTTAGGTGGTGTTTGGTTATGGTTTCCCAGACAACCTCTCATAAGTAAGTGTTAAAATGTAGTGTGAAAGAATGATGAGGGACAAGTGATGAGGGAGAAGTTGAGATTACCTCTCTGACACAAATTGCCCTACTAAGGTCAAGGGAAATGTTATTAGAAGGAAAAGTTGATCAGAATTCAATACTAAATGTAATCTGGTGACATGGAATTTCCTCTTTCAAAAATTTCAAGCCTGCATTCAGATGAGTGATGTCCCACCTAAACTGCTCTTGCTCATACTCTTCATCTAAACCCACTACTCCTCAGTCATCTCCTCCTAAAAATGGAAGCTCAAGATTTTCATTTTTGAATCATCTGATTTCCTACGAAGTCAGGGAAAGCCACTTTGCCCACAGCTCCTACTTGGTACAACTTGCATAGCTATGGAAGACTCAGCATTGCCGCTGCTCCGTCACTTCCATCTCTGAACAGAAGCCCAGGATCCCCAAGATGCCACTGCTGTTACATCTGCATGGGACTTTCAGATTGCTGTACATCAGTGCACATGTGTTTGTTTTCAAACTCAACAACAAATGTAACATTAAACACCCTTGACTGCTCCACTGAACAGCCTTGTCTGCCTCATGTTGCAAAACAGACCTAATTCTTAGTGTAACTGGTTTGTGATTGAACTAATGGTGCATGCAGAATCATAATTCAGCAAAGTGAATTAAATTATCAAAGAGTCTTTTACACTCGACACTTATCACTGCCTATACAAAAACCAAAACAGTGTATTTGTGGGAGGGCAAATTCTTTTTCATGCAATTTAGAGGTGGATCGCCAGCTGTGGGCAAAGAGGAGGTAGAGCTGGCAATTCACAGAAGAGTTGAGGGGCTGGAAATATGTAAATGACAAATCTAAACAAATCAGCAGCCCTCCAAAGGAGAAGCATCAGTGGATTGCAGGAATAATTTCTTCTTGCAGATCCCATCTGTAAGGCACTGTCATTCATTAATGATGTAGTTTAATAAGGGACCTGAATTATTTATTTGGGATTATTTTTTTTCTTTTGGGATCAGGGTTCTCCTGTAGTTCCTGGCTCTTTCAGGCCTTATTTTTCCAAATAAGAACCTGACTAAGGATCTCTGTATGGAAATTGAATTTTTCTTCTTTCAACATGTCCCCAGTGCACTCCAAAATAGCTTGCACTGTCACCTGGTCCAGGTGCCATCAAGGTAATGGAGCTGCATTTTACCCAACTCACCAAATGACACACCTTCACCTGACAAAGGAAAACTGTTGACTTTCAGGAACATGCAGAAAGGCATGTCTATGGAGCCTTTTCTTTCTCCCCTGAGGAAGTTATTTGAAGATAGCTATGAAGTTTTTGTTTGTTTGGCTGGGTTATTTTGTCCTGCTCAGTAGGGAAGTTATTTTCCTTACAGGATATGCTTTGGCTAATCTTTAGGGCCAGAACACATCCCAGGGGACACACAGCTGACCGATCCCAAATAACACTCTGAGTCCAAGACAAGCACTAATCTTCAATGGGTTTTGTACAGCAAAGGAGAGTATTGGCTTAGTAAACACTATCTCTTACAGGAAGTTAGCTCTGGAAAGCGTCTAACCAATCCCTCTATTTTCACGGGTTTAAAAAGACCTTGTATTTTCTCAGCAAAAGAAACAGGTCTGCACTTGGTAAAGTACGGAAATGTAAGGTGCAAGAGAAGAAGGTGCAACTCTGCCCTTCTGCCTCTGTAGAGCCAGAGACAATCTCATCCTTCTACATGTAAAATAAATAGCAACCTCAGCTTCCATTGATCTCAGATTCTCTGTTCTTGAAAGATTATCCTCTTTTTGAAATCTTAATTCACTTCTTTTATTTATTTATATTTATATTCTTCTTTTTGTTTGTTTTGTTTTTATTTTTTGACAGACTTAGGACTGGACTTGAAGTGCAGCAATTAGAGTTTTACTGCAGGAAAGCTGCCATTCAGGACTGTTGCTGAGACTATGGCCAAGTTACTCCAAATTGGGAAGATCAGAGAATTGGAGGCTTCCAAAGCAAGATCACTTTAACTGTATCCTATCTGAAATCAGTTTGTTCCCCTTGTTTTAAAGATCTGTACAGCTGGAAATTTCACTGCCTCAGCAGATGATCTATTTCTTTCTTATCTCTACAATTTGAAAGTTTTTTTCTAAATGTCTGGATACATTTTTCTTTGTAGCCATTTAACCTATTACTTCATGACCAAGACACAAGACTATATTAAGACACCTAAGTGTCTTAATGTGTCTTAAGTTTCCCCTCCGCTGTCTCTTGTTCATACTAAGCATCATTTGTTCCTTCAGTTCCTTCAGTTGGTTTTGCTACAGCTCTGATCCTTTCCTCTGGCGTCTCTTCCTTTGGTCACCATCTTTCGCACAGTGCCTCAAACTGGTGAGTATGTTGCTGAGTCCAAATTGAGCTGTGTGGAGTGTGAAAGACAGCTTTACCTCTTTCCAGCTACGCTTGCTTGTACATTCCTGTAAAGGAGGAGAACATCATACAACAGATTGATGCTTATTAACTCATGTTCAGATGCTGATCCACTGTAATCTCCAGCTCTACCAAGCTGTCTGGTCCCCATTATATATCTATGCAGATGATCAACCCTGCCCAGGTGTGTTACGCAGTGTTTCTGAGATGAATAACATTCTGGCCTCCGGTTTGTCAAGACTATTTTACATTCAAGGGCTGCCCTGCAGTAAATATTCTTGAAGTCCTTTCTGGGTTTCTATAGTCTGTATAATCTCTAGTCTATCATCTGTTAATGAAAATACCAAGCCAAGAGTAGCCCCTGTGGAGTCCCATTTGATGCACCCTTCCATTTTTATCCTGCGTGTGGGATTCAATTTTGGTCCATATTTTGTTGACCTCGGGCTGCTGATGCTGGGCATGAGAGAACAATTTGAAATTCTGACACAACTCCTATTATTTTTTGCTTCTATTGTGTCCTAGAATACAACTAATAATAAGGCAATGAAATCATTGCCTCCAGCTGTTTCCCAATGGAATTTACCAAAAGGGTAGTGAAATGATCTCATTTAAATCCCTTTCCACACAAAGCATTGAACCGTACCAGCCAACACCAACACTGGTTCCAGTGTGGTCATAGTGCAATTTCCTTGACAGTCCTGGACAGTTTCAGGGAGATTACAGATGGATGGGGCCCATTTGGTTCCAGCTGGACTGGAGTGCAGATGGATCCCAAATGTCAGAAAAAGGATCCTCACAGTTGAAATACTTGTGGATACTCAAATTCCCTTCAAAAGTGACAGTTCTGGAAATAACATTTTCAGTACCAGTAAATTAGCCCCAGAATGGCATTTCCTGGCATGTCCACAGTCTGGATGTGGTTAGCTTGAAAGAGATGCAAAAAAAATATTGAAGCAAAGATACTATTGAACTCAGAGGTGCCCCATGGGAAAATATCTAGGCTTGTTCTCTCACATTTTAAAGCCCTTCCTTTTGTTTAAATAGTGTTAAGATGGATACAGGTAATGAAACTTGTGGAGGCTGCTGGCTTGTGTGAAAAATAGGACAGCTATTTGGATGTGATAAAGTAACTCAGACAGACAGCTAACATAATCTACTGTGAATATTTTATTTCCTCACAGTGGAAGGATAAGTCTATTTGGACAAAGCTGTTCAGCCTCTGACTCTGGTGGTGGCATGTGGTAGGAGCACTCAAAGAATTAATTGTCCAGCTAAAGCCCTGTGATATTCAACAGTGCTCAGCATTTTGCAGGACTGGATAATAGCTGGTAGGAAGAATGTCTTGAAGTGAACGGTTAAGAAGATAATCAAGCATGTTTTCCTAAATGCAAACTGAGCTCAAATGCACTGAAGGACCTGAAGCCGGTGCTACCATCAGGACAGCAAACACCAGCGGGCTGAGAAACCTGTCCTCCCTGGGGTGTTCCCGAGCACCTACAAAATGCCTGGCAAACTCCACCACTGGTGAATGCAGCCATAAGCACAGCAGGTTCAAGCCAGGATTTTCTCCACACAGGCAGAGAAGAAAGAAAACTGCTAAAATTCCTGCTGATATCAAAGGAAAATCCTCAGAGATTTCTGCCAGTTAGCTCATTCTGTACTGTCCCTTTCTATAATGAAGCCAGGAACAGAGATATGCATCAAATATAGACCAGCTGCTCAGAAGTACATGCAGATACCAACACTTTAATCACTTTTATAGGTAATGTTTTATGTCAGTTCCCAGTAGGGACTGTAGCCTGGACTATAATTTTGAATGAAAGACCACAAATTCAAGATTAGTTTTGAATGTGTGTGGGAGAGAAAACAAGAGATATCTCCTTTATGTGCTGTCCAAATTGTTTATATTTGGGCTGAGTGATCTGCTGAGCAGATGGCTAAATAATTTCCAAGCTCCCGATAGGAGGCTGAATCCTCTGTGTTTGCAGGTATGCACGTATAGATACAGTATTCTTCCCTCTACTTTAGCACTTACTGTGAGATGCTTCAGTAGGCCTCTGAGCTGCACACAGGGCACCTCTGTGTCCTGGCTGCCCGGCTACAGGAGACTTCCCTGGGTCTTCTGTGTAACAGACTGGTGAAATTGTCTACCACACAGAAAAGCAAAATATTTCAGTCTAAATATTGATGCATGTTACCTGTTATGATATATGAACTATGGTAGTCCAAGATGCAATGCATGCATTGCTTTAAGTTCATAAGAACATCAGGGGATATTTGATAGATTTAACTTTTTTTTTTTTTTTTAATTACATGAAAGGAATGTTTTTCTCCATTCTAATTTAAATACAAGCATTAAGTAACATTTTCTCTAATCTGGAAATAAAATATGGCAGAACCAACTTGTGCATAAGAAAATGTATGCCTTACTCCTGTTACAGAGGTAAAGCACAGTGTAGTAAACTATACAGAGGATATAATGTCACTGAAGTAGTTCATCTACATCTTTGTGGTCTTTTCCAAGACTACTGCTACAACACTAAAAAGGAATTTAACGGGTAAAAAACACTGTATTCTGTATTTATCTCTCATTTTGTGATTAGACTCAGCAAAACCATACCCAGAGAGTGGTGGTTAATGTGTCTATGTCCAGGTGGAGGCCAGTGACAAGTGGCGGCCTAGAACCAGTACTGTTCAATAACATAGCAAGATGGAGGGCACCCTCTGCAAGTTTTCAGGTAACACCAAGCTGAGTGGTGCAGTCAGTACAACAGAAGGAGGGGATGCCATCCAAAGGGACCTGGACCATCTTGAGAAGTGAGCCCATGTGAACCTAATGAGGTTCAACAAGGCCAAGTGCAAGGTGCTGCACCTAGGTCAGGGCAATCCCAGAGGAATGGTTTTAAACTAAAAGAGACTGGAACCAGATGATTCCAGATGAAGCCATTCTACGTTTCTATGATTTATTTGCTTATTTTTAGCATCAAAACTGTCTTGTTAACAGTACCCTGGCACATGAGATGATCATAATCTTGAACTTCAGAACTTGAGAAATCCTGCACTGGATCCTATGCCTTCTTCAGCAGCAGTTTGCCAACCAGTACCCTAACCCCATACTAACTAGATACTAGACCGGTTTTACAAAAGGTATTTTAACATTTTACTTTCAAACTTCCTTATTGAGGATGCATGATAAATCACCACTTTTTATTATTAATCTATGTATTTTTCTTGCTGCTAGAAGGGATTATTTGCAGATGTTAGCATTTTTTTTCCTTGGGTTTAGTTTTATGCTTTGAACCTGAAGTTCGATAGCTAATTCCATAAACATGATTGCCACAACATACACTCCAGTTTTAGCTGATTATTTTCCTTTAACATTGTCATTAATAGAGCATCTCCATCTTATAGAAGTGAAGTGTCTCCCTTAGACCTTTCATAACCTAAGCTGTATCCCATCAGAAAGCACTTCTCCATCCTCTTATGTTTCTAGAAAAATGCCATCCATGTTATAAATATCAATAGAGCTGGAAGTAAGCAACATCAAAATCTCCAAGACAACACAAAGATACAACAAAGCAAAGGCAAAATAGTAATGGTTCGATTAGACTTTTAAATAGGATATTAAAATGAGGTTTGTAGTTAAATACAATTGTCTCTCTGAATTTGGCAGGGAAATCATTAACCAAATGATGTTAAATTTGCACAGATTGTTGAATAAATGAGTAAGACTTGCTCTTCATGGCAGCAAACCAACCAAAAAAACATACACACATAGAATTGCTAGCAGTCCATATGAACAAATAGTTTACACAAATAGTTTTGGATGAGACTGTTTTTTAAAGATTAGTAATTGAATAGCTACTACTGTCATTAGGTAGCCCTCCACATGAAGCAGCCCTCCAATAGTCTGTGCAATTGTGTATGTGTGTGTTGAGGGGGAGCACATGTTCCTGTGTAATAGATTAAGGTTTCTTGATTTTTAAGGAATGGTTGCCATAAACTGTATTGATATTATTTAGAGTTTATACATATATGTTCAAGATGCCACATCTTAAAAGCTACATAATTTCGCATACTCATTGATCTTGTTATTTTGGTATAGATACTTTTTCTCTCTGCTAGAATATATCCAAAGAAGTCCAGGTGCCTGGATACACAGATACAAACAATGTGGGGATTTTTATGAAAAATAGAATCATTCAAAAAGTACTTTATAAAGCTCAGTTTACGAGGCATTCAACAACAGCTTTGCATTTTATCATTGATTTGGCTTTAGCTACGACTAGCAATAAATATTAAAAATATTTTTATAACTGAGCTGTGATTTCTTTTAATGAAAAACTTATTTTCTAAAATCCGTCAACTTCTGGATATGTATCACCTGGAGGTAAAGATTAATATACAGTAAGTATGTGTAAGAAAGCCAGAGGAATAAAAAACATCTAGGTATAACCTTTCTTCCAAAGGTGAAATGTAATTTTAATTAAGTCTTAAAAATAAGATTATTTGTTATCTTATATTATACTGGTACTCACTGGATTAACATTGTACAAAAAGCAGGGAAAAGGCAGTCCTTCATCATAGGTATGTTCAGCCTAAAACTGAAATGAGATTCCAGTTCTCCTCTACACATATGTAGTGGTTACTTATGGGGTAGTCCCAGTACAGGTAATCATCTCTCAGTCAGAACAGGAAAATTATGATCAGATCCTCTAGACATTTACAAATCAGCTATATGTCTGCTAATATATAAAACAGGTCAGAATGGCAAGAGACACATAACAGCTGATGTGCACATATCAGAACTCCTTGAAAATGTTGCTTGACTTTTGTTGCCCACTGGGAACAATCTCCATCCCACCCTGTTCTCTATATCTCCATCCACAAAAAGTGATGGCTGGCATGGCAGAAGCAGTCTAGTCATTTAACAATATCATCAACTGTGGATGACTGCTTGGGCCTTATTCATTGGTACAGACATGGCTAAAATAGGCAGAAGTGGGAGATGGTGATGACAGATGGGCATGAGTTAAAGTTGAGACGTGAAATGAGAGACCTTGGTGGTAGGCTGGTGAACACGTGTACGTATACAGAGGTCCATGGAGAGATGTTTTCATTTGGAAACTGTAAAATCAAAGAGAAGTATGAGCTGAAGCTAATGGTGACTGAATGGAGAGGAGAGTCCAACAAGCTAAAGACCAGACTGGACCTTACAGGTGGGTGGGAGATGCAGCACAGAAATACACTTAAAATAACAAATTCTCAACAGTGATTTCCCCCAAGTATTTCCAGCAATGAAATAACCACACTGGTCAATGCCTGTGATGTGATCTCATTCCCAGAAGTACAGTTCCAGTTTCAAATACCCTCATAAAGTGGTTATGTCATAGAGATGCTTCCAACTTTACAATTGAAATAGAGTCAAAGAACAGCCTCTACCAGCATAGACTAATGAAGCATATTGGAGAAAAGACCTTCCCCACACAGTAATAAAACTAGAGTAATGCTCTAGAGGAAATAAAGGAGTTGGGGTTATAGTTAAAGTTGTACTATATTGAAAAGCATTGATATTTCCATTCCAAGGACTATAGCACATCCATTTAAAATATCTAGGTTCACAAGGCAACTCAATAAAGCAGTTCAACTCCAGTGAGTTCAGTGGAGTTGTGCCAGCCATGAATTTGGCCTCCTGATTGTAAAATGTGGTCAGTGAAGGTGTGAATGATATGAAGTTTCAGATCCAAGTAAATATCAGACAACAGCAACTGTATTCCAGAGTTCACCTGCAGACTCTGCAAGAAGAGAAGACCCTTTTCAATTTGAACAATACTGGGATGATTGTAATATCTGAAAATTAAAGAGAGAAAAAAGGCAAATAACATGCTAAATGGCAGAAGAGAGAAGAGACAAACCACACTAGGAAAATGACACACAATGGGCCAAATTTATTGAACAATACGCAATAGTATGGGAATCTGATATTTATTTTCAGTGCTGAATATGCACGATATATCTAATATGCTCAAGATGCATTATTCAATCTGCAGCAGCTGTCTTTGTACAGAACTCTGCAGAAAAAATCAAAAGGAGCAATGTACAATAAAACAACCACACTAGGCACCTTGCTATGTCCCTGGCTAGCTGTCACAACACTTCTTCCTTCTATTCAAATGTATCATGTAGCTGATTTTTTTCCAAATGACAATGTTAACTGTTTCACAGGAAAGAAAAGACAGGCAAAGGAGAATAACCCCTTTGTGTGAAATGATCTGTACCTAATAACATTTCTACAGGAAGAAATAACTATTTGTTGTTAAACTATCAACTCAAAACAAGGAAACATCAAAGATTCAAACCTAAGTGAATTGTTTGGTATTTTCCCCAAGAAGCTGGATCCATTTCAGAACTAGATCTGTGCTGACACCCTACTTCTGGAAAGCATCATTATTCATTTGTGTTTTGCCTTGGAGTAGGAATGGATGTAAGCCTGAGTTTCCGTGACTTAGAAGAAGAAACTATTGTGACACAGGCCATAAAAAAGTACAAAAAATGAAAAAGAAGCTGCAGCTAATGGCCACTAAATCTGCTCTTGGTTGCAACCACTTTGCAGTTGAGGAGAAACAGCATCCTTTCCAATCTCTTATTTCTCTTAATGCCCTCACACTGCCCTTTCCTTATGACATCTTTGCCATTTGTTCCATTTCTGCATTTATGAACTTAGTTTGACTGTCTCCTCTAGTTGCATTAGATGTATGTACTCCTGCCTGTCCTATTTTAAAGTCAGAAAACATGAACCAATGGTCAGAGCATGTGTCAGATTTTCCAGGTGGTTTTCTTCTCTTTCTGTCACCATGTTGTTGTGTCTTCCTCTGTATTGCCATCTTTTATGCTCATCACTGCTAAGAACATTGTTAAACTGAAACACAATGCTTGTTTACAGGGAGACATACAGGAAAATTAGATACAGATTAACCAAAGCAATGCTTGTTTACAGGGATACATGCAGGAAAATTAGATACAGATTCACCACAGTCAAAAATCTACTTCTGGAGGTAGCAGTGCCACCTACAGATGCTGCAGTTCCCAAAGGCTCCCAGCTGGTGGTAAGAAATAACCATACCACTCAGGGAAAACATGATGTGAAAACTGCCTAACCCATGTGAACATAGATCAGATGGGTTGTCTCACCTTCAGGAATGTGCCATCATTCTCAGAGCATTTCATTCAGGGAGCACAAAACCAAGGGCTTCTAGATTTGACCATAAACTGGAGGGAAAAGATGCCCTCAGGTTTCAGGGACATACATGGAGAGGAGCACCAGCTGCTTTGAAGAATGGGGTGCACAAATAGGATCTGGGTTTCTGACAGGTAGTAAAGAAGGATTTTTATTGGGGTTTGTAGCTGAATCAAGCTACCACTGGACCAGAGCTGGTGAGAGGAGTTTGCTATCTCATTTATTTTGTAAATGGTTTACTAACTCTTAATGCTATCTCCTCACTTCACGAGCTGAGCTCACTGTGAGTTCATCTGTAGTTCTGCAAGGGAACCATTTGTTATTGCATTGCAGGTTTCCGTAAGAGGGCAGCATGGCAGAAGCCTACTTGCTTCTTTTTCTCTGGGTCAGAAGGAATCTTGAAGAAGAGAGGTTCCAGTTTACAAACTGTCACGTTTACTACATTTCATTCTAGACTTCTTCCATGGTAGGAAGCTTGTTCCTTCAGCTTATGTTCAAATGAAAAATCTGGTTTTCCATTTTGAAAAATATGGTTTTGGTCTTTTGGGCAGCTAACTCCAAGGAGAAGTTACTGGAAGATGACAAGCAGCAAAGAGCTGAGGGAGTGATCATCTTCAGCTGTCAGAGCTGCCTGTGATGAACATTTGTCTGTGACCTAAATTGCTTTCAGCTCCTGTGTGGACTTTCTTATCCAGAAATAAAGTCTGGAAGATCAGGGGACCACCTGGGCACCCGTGACATGCTAAGGTAGCAACACTAAAGCTTGCTAGCTGCCAGGTATGCTGTAGTAGGCATCACATCTGCTCCTGCACACACTGCAGTTGGAGTTAGCAGATATGCATGTGTGGCCAGGATAGCCCCAAAGAAAGGCACTGCTCAAACTGCGGGCTTCCCCTAGTCACCAGGCACTGCATTCAAAATCCCCATGGGCCAGGTAAATTAGGATGAATAACGTCACATCTGTTCTAATGTTGAATTAGTGTACCCATGCACTAATTAAGAGTGTTAGCTAAATCTCTCTCTCTCTTTTTTTTTTTTTTCCTTTTTTCCTTTTTCCCTGTTTCTAGTTAATCTTGATTAATTGTTTTGTGTTTTCAATTATTGTGGGCAAAAACAAAATGAGTATAAGTTTGAATTCTTTTTGGATATATATTCTATATATATTAGGAGAAGCATTTCGTTTTCAGCTCTTTCAAAAACAGGAAGGATAAAATCACATTGCTGCAGCATTTTCACTTATTTCTAATGAATTTTATGAGTACCCTTTTATACAGCAAAACAGAGCCACCGAAAATTCAACATTTCATCCTTCTACAAAGCAGGAGGAAAAAAAATTACCAGCTAACTTAGATTTGCTGAAGCTCTAGCTTTTGTAACACATAAATGACTGACACAGTAAAGAGATTGCACAAAGTTTCACTGAGTTTCAACAGAAGGACAGATTTATTCCTGACATAACTCAAGCAAAGTTAAGGGAAGAGTCTGGCTTGGAGACTCTGAGTGGATTTCTACAATTTATGGTTTACAAATCCACCCTAATCCTTGTCCTTCCTATCAGTTATGGGCTACTCGCAGGCAATAAGTATCTGTCACATTGCCAAAGAACAGTTGTTTATCTAGTTTTAACTGAGTTTGGGAGCCCACTTGTTTGTTTTTACAGGAGGTATGATGGATGCAATTACAGGAACAATAATATGCATGGTTACAGTATAACTGCTCTGCGGATCAGACAACAGAGAAGCCATCCATCTTCCATGCATGCAACCACCGCGACTGTTACCTCCAAGTGAATAAGATCTCTCCAAAAATGTGCAGAAATTTATCTTTACAAAAGTTTGGGGTCAACACAGATTAAATCATACCCCAGCATGCCTGTGGTATTAGAGTAGCAGGAAGGGAGAGTCAATTTCTACTTTACTGTAGGATGATTTATGTCTCGGGATTTCCCTCAACTCCCCTGTTCACCATTTGGGCATGAACATTTGGTATTATTGTCAGTACCAGGTCTCTGTCTAGGCAGAGGATGTTGCACTCCTCCATCACAAGACTCAATATTTAAGCAATCAGATCTGGTCCTTCTGCATCAAGCAACAAATTGATTTTGATTTTTTTTCTGCACATTCACCTGTACACAGCAGATAAATTTCCCCTCTGTATCTCCCTCCTCTATAAGATGTGCTCTGCTGGGCACTCTTGCACTAGATGTGTGCAAATTCTGATTTGTCTTGTCTTCAGTGACATATTCTCTCTCCCAGCACTTTTAGGGCCTGCAACCTTTTCTTCTGTATAGACTCTATTGTTTGATTTATTCCCCAATTTGATTTCATTTCTGATTTAATAGCACTCTCACTTGCACCTGCCCTTTTATTTTGTTATTTTTTTCTCACCTCTTTACTATTTGACCTTTCCTAGACCTTATTCAAAAGACATATATCGCACTTGCTATTGCCATATTGCTCTTTCTGGTCTTTTTTCCCAGTCTCTCTGCAACCTTGCAGTTCACTCAAAGAAGAGACATAGCGGAAGTGAGGCTGACAAGGCTGACACTGACTTCCATGAGACTTGATTTTGGCCCAACACAGTCTTGAAAAATAATGGGAAGCTGTTTAGCGATCAGTCCTGCAAAATCTGGGGAACAGTGAGAAGCTGGGATCAGACACAAGCAGAACTGCATTATGCATATTCATACTCACTTCTGCATATAACATTCTGTAATGTGATATGATCAAATTTAAGGTTCTTGTGAGTTACATTATACTGTATAATACTGTGTATTAAATTGAGTGAAAACTGAAAACATAAGAGTAGAAAGTATGGGTGGGTGTCAGGATTTGGCTCAGTGTTGAAAAGGAAGACCTTTTTCCAATAAAAAAATAACCTTCACCCTAAAGAGGTCCCACCACATTTACGGAATTCCCATTCTCATTGCTAGCCCTGCTGACCAGCACAGACGCATGAATGAAACAGACTTCCGTAGACAAGAAAGGCATTGTACACAGAAATAATTGGAAAACCAAGTTCTGTTACCATGTTAGATTTGTGCAGTAACAGCCAAAGATGATAAATTTCACAAGTTAGTCAGGGCTAAATTGGTAAATCATGCAATCAGTTATGGGTTAAATATTAACAGAAGATACTTTCTGAGAAAGGACAAAGTTGATTACATTCTTTCAAATTATTCCCAGATGTTAAAATGTGCTTTCCAATGAAAATAATTATATATTCTACAAATCTGAACACCAAGTTAAAGGAATTGTAGTGAAAATTACAGAGTAACAATTTAGGCCCATGGCCATTTTTTCTCTCTAAAGACAAACAAGAAAACTTCACACATCCTGAGAGCTGTTGAAGTGAAAAATTCTGAATTTAAGAGATTTCATACTTAATGCATTAACTATAATCTTTTCACTTTAGGCTAAAATATGGTAATTTTTGCACTTTTTGTGACACTGTGATTTATAAGAAACATTTCCTTTTTCTATGGCTTGCAATGTATGCCTTGGAACTAAGGAGCAGAGTCTCAAAGCTGTTTAATGCCGTAACTGTAAATGTCAGTGGCATGGAGGCACATTTACTACACACACCTTACCTGAATATTGTGGAGCAGCTTCTCCCTATTTAATGCACACTTCTCGTTTATTCTTCTTTAGTCTTTGAAGAAATGACAACTCTGTGTGCACAAAAACATATCAGGTTATCACATAGCGGAGACTACTTATAAATGATATGACTAAAAATAACATCTACCTCTTATAATTTAACTTCTATAAGAAGTCTGTAAGAATTCTTAATGAATTTTTGTAATACTAGTCCTGGTTTCAATATTTGCTTCTTTGTTGATTTCCTGTTCTAAATTAGAGCTAGAATTCTCATCTAGTTCCAAACTAAGATTTTCAGGGAATATCAAATGAATGGAGCTTCTGGGAACTGGTAACATCATAACCATTTCAAAATGGAATTAAAATAGACACTTTGTCATTCAGTAGCTTCCATATTAAAGCTGCAAGAATTACTTTTGAACTGCCTGGTTAACTAATTAATGGACTCATAGGTAAATGTTTGTCCAACAGTTAATTTCTTGATTACTTTTCTTTTTTGCTTGTAACAGTTATATGAATCTCTGAGTGACTTCTCAATAATGAAATTTGCTGGCAAATGTACTTCTTAATTAGATTTCTGAAGAAGACATACTGATCACATCTCAGATAGGGACCCCACTATGTGACTGAGCATATGCAGAGTTGTGGTCGGTGCTTAAAATTGTTTTTGAAGAATATGAGAATAAGACTTCTAAAAACATTTTTTTACTTATGTGTAGTAATTAATGGCCTTATCAATAGTGCAGACCAGATTTCAACTACAAGACAACCAGAAGACCACAAGACAGAAAACACCACACACAATTTTTCATCTCCAAGTAAATTTCCTCCTCTGATGTTTTCCTTGTATTTCATCCTTGATGCCATTGTTATTATGACAGTTTTAATGCCAAGAATAAGTAACGAAAAGATAGAGAAGTGTAAACACTCTTTTGAAAAGATAAGATTGCTCTTCTCAGAAATGTGGTTTGCTAAGCATGCATATATATTTCAAATACCTCATACTGACTACAGGCTAGCTCATTGAATGTCAAATAACTAAAAACTAGCTATTCACATCAGTGTTAATGACTTCGTGTCTTCTTTATGACCAGTGGAGGAAAAATGGGAACCATCAGACAGTAATACACACACAGACACACACACACAGAATTTCTAGGTTGGAAGAGACCTCAAGATCATTGAGTCCAACCCCTGACCTAACACTAGCAGTCCCCACTAAACCATAACCCTAAGCTCTACATCTAAACGTCTTTTGAAGACTTCCAGGGATGGTGACTCCACCATTTCCCTGGGCAGCCTGTTCCAATGCCTCACAACCCTTCCTTTGGACTTCGCTTTGGTGTCTAAGATGGCTTAGATCTTGGGGATCTAGAAATGAGATGAGACACTTCCTGAGGTAACTCTTCTCCTCCCTTAACTACGAAAAGCACTAGCTAATGCTAACTTTTGATGCTTGCCCTGGGGCAGATGAACCCAGTATCGCAACTGGAGCTACAGATAGGAGCTCCATGCCTGCCCAGAGCTTTGGAGGCCACGGGGATACCCCCAAAGTTACAGAGTCTTTGACACCACTGGAAGGTTATTTTCAATTATATTAGGTTATTTTGAATCAGCTGAATCAGCTGTTGGGAGAACTGGTGTCCATGCAGAGTCTGAGAGCAATGTGGAGAAATTACACTTAGCTCCAAATCCCGCTAGCTTGTTGCAGTTAAGAATGTGTCATGTTCAAACTGATGTTTTCAAATGAACAGATAAATTAGTGGTAGTACTTTTGAAGTGGTATCATCTTCACCAGTCATAAAAATCCTGTTAGTTACCTGACAGAATTGCTTATATTTTTCTTTAAGTGCTGACAAATATATTTTCTGAGATCAAAATGATATTGTTTTCCCTTGAGTGCACTAATGTTTTATTTATATATATAGATTTATTTTTTTAAATCTCTCTGATATTTAAGGAGTTTATGAGTTTTGCTTTGGGTTTGTTTTTTTCTTAGTAAAGGTTTCTTTTAATCAAATGTGAGTATTAACTATTTATTAGCTATGGTCAAAAATAAACTTTCAGATCTGGAGGGCAAACACATTGTAAAGTGCTCACAGTTTAATCCTGGATTATGCAAACACTCAAATACAAGGAAGCTCATTTAAGCAAGAGGAGCCGCAGGCCTGGGAAGGCTTGGGGCAGCTCTCCCTTAGCTCAATTCCCAGACATCTGCAAATCTGGATCTGTGTTTAGGCAAGGGGTGCCCAACCTTTCACAGACCAAGAGCCAAGAAAAGCAAATGTACAATGAGCCCCTGGCAGCAGTACTGGTACCATCACTGGCAGCAAAGCTGATTTTCCATGCCAGAGCATGCACATGGACCAGGGAGCTCTGTCCTCAGTGTTTCCAGCACTGCCTCACCATCCCAGCTTATGCAACAAGCCTATGCCACCATCCATCCTCATGGCCCTTCCAACAATCCACAGACAGGTAACGTTAACCATGACACCCACTGTCCCTGTCACATCACTCACTTCTCTCAGCCCCAGCGTATCCAGTTCCCACCCCTCCATGCCATCCTTCATGAATTATAGGACCATAGAATGTTTTGGGTTGGAAGGGACCTTAAAGATCATCTAATTCCACTGCCTCTGCCATGGGCAGGGACACCTCCTACCAGAGCAAGTTGCTCAAAGCCCTATCTAACCTGGTCTTGAGCACTTCCAGGGATGGGGCATCCACAGCTTCTCTAAAGTTGAAGACCACCATTCCCAGAAATGTCTTTGCCTCCCATCAGCCCAAATCAGACCCTGTTTCTGCTTCACCCTGTTCCATTGGGGTGTGTTTGTTTGTTCCTTTGTTTTTGGTTTGTTTGGTTAGTTGGTTGGTTGGTTTTGCTTTGCTTTGTTTTTCAGCCAGAATAGCAAAAATTGCCAGAATTGCCAGAATGGTGGAATTTTTCTTTTCCTAACTTTTAAAAATATCTTTAAGGAGCTTAGAGGAAGCAGTTATGAAATGTTAAGTTTTTGTTTACTGTTCAATGGACATAACTTTTCAAGAGTATATTGTTCAGAGTTGCCAGCAGCAATACAGGCAAGGAAAACAAAGTGTCATTCTCCATAAATGCATGTTGAAGTGAAAAGTAAACTTCCAGTGATCCAGACCATAAAAATGCAAGACAAAAGGCTGCCATTGAAAAAAAAAAGTGGTCTATTAAATTAAGATGCTACTAAGTGTCATTTTGACTCTGTGGGTAGCATGTCTGCCTTACAGCCAACTACTTGCGGGTTCAAGTCCCATACTGGGACCTTGGCTCACATCCAGGGTGCTGCAGTAATAAGCAGTGTGTGACACTTTCAAAGGTGTCATCCTTCAGAGGAAATGTTAAACCTACTGTCCTTCTGCCAGCTCTCCAGTTGGAAATTAAAGATCCCCCAAGTACTTTTTGAATAGAGTGAGTAATAACCTTGGGGCCCTGGCCAAGATTCTCTCTCTCAATAAAAAGAATTTGTAATGGCCGGTGCATATTTTAAAAAAAATAGCAGAAGTCACATAAACCAATGGAAAAGCATCATTAAAGATGGTGTGTCTCCTTTATGTATTTTTTAAATAGAAAGTTGCCTATTTGATTAAGTGTCAATAGCATTTTTAACCAGCTGCCATAAATTGTCTATACATGGGCATTCAAAAATCCAAAGGTCAACTTCCATCCACTACATAGCTTTAGGAAACAGCTAACTCCCATGCCCATCTTTGAAAAACTCAGCCCAGGTTCATGAAGGTCCACAAAAAATGTCTAACAAGACTGTATTTCGGAACAATTCTTCAGTGCGGAGCACCACAGCAACATTTGTGGACTATTAAGTGTGAAGATACTGAGGAGTGGTGCTGCTGCATTCTCAATGTACGATAAGCTGACACACTTACATTTCCAAATATATTTTTGCACTGGGGACTGTTAACCTGTCTTGCTGGTATTCACATGTCTCAAATCTCCCTTTGAGACATTTTCTGAACAGCAGGAATCATAGCAAGGTTATTTAATGGCAATGAGCAAATATTTACCAGTGGTGTATGCATGTAAGTGTGAAAGAGATTGTTAGCATCCCTTGTGTCGGTCAAGTAAAGCAGGACAGGCCCTGAACTAGTTCATCTATCCCCCACTAGCCCTGAGAAGGTAACCTGAAATACAGTAGTTTACTGTGGTAAGAGAGCATAAACTATTTGGGAATAGTTGTTCCCAGTTGTTGAGACCAACCTTTCTCCCAGCTGATTGCCTCTCAGCAGCTCCACTCTGAGCAGGGGCTTCCTCTCTCCTTGTGATGTGCCACCCAGCTAGCACCCAGGTGGGCAAAGCAACAAAGAGACGTAGGACCTTAATCCCAAGATTTCTTGTCAGGAATCCTTATGAGAGCCATGGGAAGATCATGTTAAAGGGTAAGAGCTTTAATCTGCTTCTGTCCTCCGTGCTTTCTGATTGTAATAGGCTTGCAGCTCTGCAAAATGGCTTGATGATGCCACTCCTCACAAATCATATTCCCTAACTTGGGAAAATAAAAATTAGCAGCCTGTTTTTCAGTCAGCCTGAAGTCACTGCACAATGGGCAGGGAGAAAGTATTTCTAGACAGCAATTCATCTCCTGAAGGATACACCTAAGAGAGGTCAGACGAATTTGTTCTCTTGACTGCCAAGGAGACAGGAGTGACTCACACAGACTTTGACCTGAGACAAAACAATTTGACTCTTACTTGCCAAAAGCCTCCTAATTTCAGGTGAGGAGATTCTGCCTATGCAGAGGGTGGAAGGATTGCCAGGGCACAAAAGGCTGCAACGGTGCACCAGGCTCTCCTTTGTGTACTTCACCATGGATGTATTTTACCACTTTTTTCTTTGGAAACACAGAATAAACATTGAGGCCCTGAATTCCTATGTATGTTATGGAGATCTTGCCTGTACTGTCAGTCATATAATTTTGTTGTATTTTTTTATTTTTTAGTAGTTTTTCTTCAAGAAGGCAACAAAATGAGTTCCCCTGATGGTGTCTGGACTCAGCAGCAGTCCTGCATAGTACTGGGTAGATGTGTGCCAAAGATTTCCCGTCATCACCCACTCATTCTCACAAATGTATTTTTGATACAGCTAGAAAGGTTGGTTGTTGTGGTTTCTTGCTCCGAAGTTTCCCCTCTCTCTGATCACTGGCCTCTCATGAAAATGAATGGTAGGAGCAGAAAATGGCTTCTCTCTCCCTTATACCTTTCTTGTTTCAGTTCTGCTGTTCATTTCTCATACTTCCAGTCTCGAGTGCTCTTCTGAACTTACTTTGGTGACCTCCTTTCTTAATTTAATCTGGACAAAGCACCAAGTTGATTTCAAGTCATAAAGCCTGATTTGCTGTGTGCTCTTGGTAAATGTGAATAAGCTCCCTTGCTCCTTTTAATCAGCTATCATAATCATATTTATTTTTTTTAAACTGCAGCAATTAGGTCACCAAAGCAAGTAGTCTCTTGTGTTCTACTGAGAACAAATCTGTCCTCCTCTGACTCGCTTCATAATTTAATTATTAAAGCTTGATATCATTTTGGTTTCCATGTAAGGCAACCCCATAAGAGCAATTATATCCTTTCGAAAGCAAGGTTACTACTGCTAGAGCCAGTACTCAGAGCGCCTGGTACTGTGCTGTATATGGTAATACTACTACTTCCTACCACTCGTATTGCAACATTTGTCTACCTACTCAGCCAACAACAGCATTCTGCTGGCACCCTCCCTGCAACTCTGCACTGAGCTAGCATGTGGAGGATCTGGGATCAATTAGTTAATAATTTAGCAATAGTTTGAAGATGTAAAGCAGCTGCTAAAAGCTAAGCCTTATTATTATGTTAACTAATTATTTTGTATTTTACCTTTACATCTTTTATGTTGTTTGTTTCAGAAAACATCATTGTGTTATTAACTACATTTAGCACCTCCTCATCTTGACATTTAAATGTCTGAAATGATTCAGTGTAATTACACTGTTTTGTATCACAACACTTCAGGTACCTCCCTCTGCATGAAGCTTTGCATACCTTCATTTTGTTTTAAGAACCCTAGCTGTTTCTATTAGCTGCTTTCAAAAAGACAAGAAAACACTGTGCTATAACATTTTATTCATCTGGCTAGAGCAGCCTTCCAGATTAAATGATTTAAGAAGTTTGGAGAAAGCTTTTGGCCACTGGGTTGATTTTCAGTTCCAACCACTGCTTTTCCTGGTTCCCTCTCAGTTTCCCTCACCACCTCAGCAATATCTGATACTTCTGGTGCACTGGGAGAAATCTCTCCTGAGTCACATGTTTTGAGAATCTGATTGGCACTCAGATTAGACTGCTAGGCACAATTAGAAATCCTGAATTTCAAGAATGACTTGTAGCAAGCAGATGTAACTGGAAATCTAAGAGGCACAGCACAAGAATACTGTAAGACAGTTCCAAATGCTTTTGGTCAGAAAACCAATACATCTCCACATTCACCTTAATACACTGTGTAAATTACTCAAATACAAACACATTTTTGTCTGACACATGCAGACACAACAAGATCTAGCCGTAGCATATTGAGAATAATGGACCCCTGCTCACTAAGTAAGCTGTGTAGGTGTTGCACTGCATATAGATAATAAATTGCAATTATTCTAAAACTCAAATTAGAGCAATTGTACCATTGTATTTATAATGTTGATTTTTTTTTTTTTTTTTTTTTTGTAGGACTGGAAGATGCAACCAGAACAATTTGAACATGCAGATACTGCCCTACCCCCAAAATAGGAGCTTGTTTAAAGGCTAAGATGACTTGTAAAATGCTCTTTTGAATTTAGTTTAAATTCCAATAATCCTCGGTAAAGAAACTCAAAATGATCTGTCTCATAAATTTCACAGCCTTTCAAGGCTGAATATGTCAAAATTCTTCTAGTGTTATAAATCATTAGATACCTTCAGTCCTGTCAGAAACACACCATTTGTGTAACAACACTTCAGCTCCTTCTGGAACAACTAATTAGATGTCCCTTTTACATACTTGCTGTGTCCTGCCTACAGCTATTAGGACACGTCACGCACTTCCAGTCAGTGTGGGGGCACTGGAATTGGCTTCCTGGAATTCCATCAGAATAAAAATAAACTTTTTCTTAGTGTGTGACACATCATTCGGTACGGCTTGTTCCAGACTCGCTGGGAGAGGAAAATAATGCATACGTTGTCACTTGGGGCTATGTTGTGCACTGTGGAAATAGTTCTGAGCTCAGTGCTTTTGATGAGGGACTACAGCTAATCCCATTCTCAGGTACCAATAATAAAAAAACGCGACTAATGTGAAAATCATACACAAAACCTGTGAGCCAGCTTGAGCAGAAAATGAGGATCTTCACAAGCCTCCCTGCTGTGAGCAGTTGTGGTGGTTTTACCGTGCTGGGCAGCTAAACCCCACAACCGCTCTCTCACTCCCCCTCCTTTAGATGAGGAGGGGGAGAAGTAAAGCAAAGAACAACTCACGGGTTGAGATAAGGATAATTTAATTAAAGGGAAATAATTATAATAATTAAATAAAGACTACCATGAACTAAACAATTTAACTAAGGGGAAATAAAAGGGAAAGGGGAAAAAGGGATGAAAACAAACAAACAAAATAAATGAAAGCTATATGGAAGTGCAGAGGAAAGAAATTACTCTCTACTTCCCACAAATGAGCGATGATTGACCATGTCCTTGCAAGCAAGGCCTCAACGCACGCCGCCAGTGTTCGAGAGGAGGACTGACGTCTTCTCAACGAGAGCCCACCCCTCCCCTCTTCTTCCTGTTTCCACCTTTTATTGCTGAGTGTGACACCACATGGTATGGAATATCTCTTTGATTGGTTTAGGTCAGCTGCCCTAGTGATGTTTCTCTCCTCACTTTTTGCCCACCCCCTAGGAGGGTTAGAGAAAGGCCCAATGCTGTGCCACTGCTGCTCAGCAGTAGACACAACACTGGTGTGATAACACTGCTGTTCCAGCTACAAGTACAGAGTACGGCACTGTATGGGCTGCTGCCGGGAAAGTTAACATTCCAGCCAGACCCAGTACAGCAGTGGAAGCTGCCTGGCTGAGCAGGCAGCACCAAGCAGGCCTCTTCACCTTTCTGCTCCACCCAGGAGGTCCCAACAGCCCTGTCAGGCAGGACAGTCTTGGCCCCAAGCTTAAAGCCTGGCAAATGCAGTACTTTCTGCCATGCTTGTCAGTGTGGCATAGTTGAGCACGCTCTCCAGAAACATGCAGGGGAGCTTGCAGGGGAACGCAGCTTCCAACGAGCAATCGGGCTGTAGCACCCAGCTATGCTCTTTCACCCATGGCTAGCAAGAAGCCAGTAGTAGGACTGTTGTCTGAAAGTAGTCTTTGGCCTAACAAGTAACAATACAGCAACCATTAAAATCTAGTGCTAGCAAAGGAAGAAGAGGCAGAGCTGCCCAGCTGCCTTACGTTGCTAGTATGAAACTGAGTAAAAGCAACTAAGTTTGCACATGCCAAGGTTGTTAATTAACAGACATAAAGCCAGAACTACAGTGTTTTATCCTGTAGTATACTGTCCTTCCTGCATTCGTTAGTACCTTCCTCACGTGCCTGTTTTGGTATTCCCTTCAGGACTTCCTCTTCCCCACGGCTCTTTCCAGCTGCTGAGGGCTCTGCACAGCCTTCTCAGATCCTTTCCAGCCAGTGCCACGCATCTCACCATGAACCTGCCAGTCTTTTTCAGTGTCAGCAGCAAGAGCAGCAGTCAGCAAGATATGTGCATGTACCCCCTCATCCCAGTCAGTGTATCAATTCTGCTTCAAGCCCACTCTCCAGTCTGTGCTGGGACTTCAAAGTCACAGTCTGATGCACTGCATTGATTTTGCCTCCAGAGACCATGAGGATATTTGCTTTCTCTGGGAATATTATTTTTTTTTCTACTGTGGTAGAAAATGGGCATATATAAACAAAGAAGTCTGGAAGAACATCTGGGACAGCAGACTGCCCAACAGAGACATATCCTACCCTATTTCCACTCTTTTGCCTCTTGAAACTCATCCCTAGAGCCATAAACAAACTAAAGAACAAGAGCATCAACATTTTTCAAGGAACTCTCATCCTGTGTCTCATAGTAATTGCTACGTGCCTTCGCCTGCAACCTTATTTTGTGCAGAACCTTCATTTGCCCTTCGACATCAAACACTCCCAAACTTTGAAGAAGTCTGAATACAGATCTGGTCTTTGCAGTTGAAGCACACTTCTAGCATAATGATGAAAAAAAAAAAAAAAAAGGAATGTATTGAAGTAGAATATAGACAAACTTCTTCCAGAAATCAAGCAGCTGCCTCCAGCATGAGATCATGCCAAAACGTTCTCCAACATGATGAATATAGTTCTGATGCATCTTTATGAAAAGATTATCTCTATTAGGCTCATAATATTACTGGATCCCTACACTGGCCTCTTAAGTCAAGTGCTGGGGTGTTAAGACATGGGTTGGTTTCATGCTTCAAGCAGATCTTAGATTAAATAGCAAGTTGTGATCAGTTATATCTGGAAGCAGCAGATCCACAGAGAGATTTTTTCTTAGTAAAGTAAATCAGCTATACACTTTGCACTTCAGCAGTTGCCCAAACACATTTTAATATACTGCTCGGTAGGTTTAAAAAGAATAAAACTGTCATTTGAATATCAAAGTTGGCGTAAGAATACTATTGTGTTGTTGTCATCCAGACATCTTAACCATTCATTAGAAATCTAGTGGTTTAGGCATTGCATAAATATATAACAAGGAAGATGGCATAGCATAAGCATAAATAATATTTAACTTGAACATACATGACACAGATGCATGATACAGCAATTATCCTCCTCCAGTTTGATCTATCATGTTTAATCTTAGTCACTAAAGCTGCGACATTTGGCTGTAAAAGGTCAGGGGTGTCCTTGAGATATGGATCGAAGATACATATACGTGAGTAAAAGCTCAGCAGAAGAAGATAGATTCTTCTGATGTTGAATGGCAAGAATTCCTTACAATATGAATTCTTAAAGAGCACCTGATTTTTACCATGACTGTGGCACAATAGCAGAAGCAATGGGACTAATTATAATGGCAATAACCATGATAGCAGTAAAATGAGAACACTGCAGAAAAAGCTAAAGAAATAATTTTTCTTCAATAAATAGGTTCACATTTACAGAGGCTTGTTTAAACTCTTGCGCAATGAGAGAAGGTGATTACTAGCAAACTTCAAGGTTCACTGTCAGAATATTTGTTCAACAATGTACAGTTTCTTGTGTTATAAGTTGAGAATTACTTTGTAGGAAATAAAATTTATCTAAGCTTCTCCATGAAGGACGAGTTCTGGTCCTTCCTCAGCTAGAAAGCCAAGAATTACAGATATGAATCAATGTTCAGAGTATTTTCCTTCATTTGCATGGTGTTTGGCCATCCTTACTGGTATACAGCAGGTTTTGGAAAGCAGCTAAAATAAGAATGGACAATGGTGCTGGTGCACTAGGAGGCTTTTATCAATGTTATGTTCATTAACATAAAAAGTGCCAGATTGTCTTGACTAGAAGAAATTGAGCAAGAAATTTAACAATAAGTATCAAGTTAAGCTCAAGGAAATTAAAATGTGAACACTGATGGATTATGAGAATATCACTTATTTATGTTCAAGCAATGCTTCCTTATAGAAAGCTGAGAGTGCAAAGCATGATGGCACTATAAGATGAAGTAGCAGTTGTTGCACTATTGTTGCTAGTTTAGCACATCAGCAGAGGTATGTCACCACCTTTGGTGGTGTTAAACAGTTTGTGGGGAGGAATATCAGTTCATTTATTTTTCCTGCGATCATCTCATATTCAAAGTAAAATCTCCATAAAAGCTTGACAGATCTGAAATGCCTTCAGTGGTGGTAATAATGTGGTTTGTTTTTTTTTTCTCTATAAAATTTCAAGGAATATTTTTGTATTTCTGAGACATAATTACTGATCAGTCAGAATTATTTATGTGTTTGTCTGGATAGAGTATATAATTTGTCCTTGTAACCCTCCCAAATATATCATAGTATGTAGCCAGGTGAGCCAAATAACTGCTGTCATTATGCTTTCAGAAAACAACACTATCATATTTACTCTCATCTTTTACTCATCCTTTGATAGCTTTTCATGTTTGCTCTCTGACTTTTGGCATGCAGCCATTTCCTGTCCTAAAGGGAATGACAACCAGAGATAGTAACAACGAGAAAAAGATGACAGGAAGAAAAGTCAAGTGAAACAGGAAGAAATTCTGGATGGTAAGATTGAAGGTTTAAAAGAAAAACCTAAAATACAGTAAAGCATAATAAAATACTTAAGACATTGATTTGAAGATAAATGCAAAACCTTCATATCAAATACATTGAACAAATACTGTTAGACAAAGGTAGATAAAGAAGAAAGGACAGCAATGGAGAAATTGTGGTTCATTGTCACAGGCTTTTCTCACAGCACATTTTGTATCCATACTTCAAGGGTGGCTGGTTGCAATTCATAAAATAAATATAAGAAAACCTGCCCATTTCTGACTGGAGAGAACAAGAAAATGTCTGAGCCCAGAGCCTCTTACAAGACATATCTCAGCCACAATATGTTTGTTGAAAATAAAAAGGAGTGTTTGACAGAAATTTTCAAACATGTTATTTTAATGAGTGAAAAACAATTCATTGAAAATATTTTTTTTTTTTTCTTGAAAATGTTTATGCCAGTTATAAAGTATGGAATTTGTAGTGAAACTCAGAAAATGCCACCTGCTCTAAGCATATCCCGAAGGAGTATTTGGTCTTTCTCTGATGCCGATGTTGGGATGGATGAGAAGCTTCATTTGCACTGAATTTTTGGCCTCTAGGATCATATTGATTTTGAACAGGAATGGTTTTGAAATTATGAAAGTTTTTACAAGATATGAAAAATATTTCCTGTCCAACTCTAATATGAAGACTCTTATACCACCAAATAAAATGATCTATAATGGCTAAAATAGCTTCATTAGTTAGGTCTATTATTGTGTAAATTACAGAAAAAGCATGGGGGCTCAAACATTCAAAGGTGGCAATTCCATTACCTACTTTCCAGCAGAACATATGTTTTCAATTTAAGCAAATTTTACCATTTCCAACTGCAAATTGGATGACATACAACAAAAACTGTGTTTTAACAGCTTTAGCATTTTATAGACATTACAGCTATGCACCAATCTTTTACCTTAGGAAAAAAGTAAGAATTACAAAGAGCTTGCTATAAAAACACCTAATCACTAGCCCCCACCTGGAAGTTGTATGGCCTACTGCATAGCCAGCTAATCTAAGACGCAAAACACATGGGCTCTTGTCCTTGAAGAAAGATGCTTTGCCCCCTTTGTTTCCACATCTATAAAATGGGGCAGTAATACTTATCTGCTGTGTAACTGAGTGCTTTGGAAATAAGATCTGGGTGTTTTCTGCAAAATGGAGATCACTTTATATTACTAACAGAATGAGTAATAATAATGCAATGTCACAAATACAGAAGATATTTAAGCAAGCTTTGATGAATAAACTCAAAATACCTTTAAGACTGTACAATGTTACCATGTGAATTCAGAAACAAATTCTAATTTTGGGGTCCTATTTTCATTAGATTTTGAGTTCAAATAAAGTACAAAGATAAGATTGTGCAAGGTAAAAACGTTCCAGTATATTTAGAATTTAGTAACAAACATGGCAACATCTTTCTTAGCCATAGTATGTGTTGCAGGCCCCATTAATATCAGGCCTAACATTCTGAGGTACCTTGGGGCTCATCTGTCAACTGGCAGAATATTAAGTATAATGGCAAAAAATGTTACCAATGAAAGAAAGCCAAAATCTCTCTCTCTCTTTTTTTTTTTTTTTTTTTTTTTTCTTCAGTGTGTAAATAAACTACAGATCAAAATACTGTGAAAGCCTGCAAAAATAATTTCTTTGTTCTAGATCATCAATAAAATCTTGGCTGCACTTAAGTCTCTTGGAGTCTTGGAGCTTTGCCATTGATTTCGTGGGGTACAGATTTCAGAATGAACTTTGAAACAATCGGATTAGAAACAGCTACTTTTCTGATTTCCCATATTTCACAGTGGAAGATGAGAAAGGACATTTGGAATACTGAAGACGTTTAAGCCAGCCAAGACAGATGAAGTCAGTAAGCTTGTTACTTTACTTAAAGATTGACTGCCTGGAAAATGATACAAAGATGGACAGTCGCTATTTTTGCATTAGTTCTCAGAGATCTAAGGCACGATCCATTGTAGTGTACATACACACATCAAAGGTGTGTATGTACACGCTATACTCGGTGTAGTTCTCTGTTATCATACATGAACTTATACCCATATACAACTTCATTGATACAGCAACAGGTTCACCTAGCTTAAATTAATTTTAAGCTGACAGTTATATAGAGAAGAGAAAGGAAAGACATGAAAGATACAGGAATAGTTTCTCTAATTAATGTCTGGAGAACATACTTTAACATTTTCATTTGTGCGTCTATCACATTTTTTATCAGTACTTCAAAAATCAGTAATATTGTTGCTGTGATATTACTGATGCCAGAAGTATTTTTTTTTTCATTTTTTAATTTTTTCTTCTATTTTTCTTTTTCCTAAAATTAGTATAAATGTACAGTAGGACTCTTGTTTAAAAGTTCAAAACCCAGGTACTATCAGTTAAATGTCCAAAGGAGTGTGTTTCACTCTTTGCTTTCTCCCAAGACCACTCTGGGAGAGAAGATCACCACAGCAATCTTCTTGCTATGTCACATAGACATAATCAAAGCAATTTTATTTCTCATGCAGGAAATCACCCCCCATCTCCTTTAGACAAGGTGTGCCCCAAGGACAGTGATTTGGACAGTAGCACCTATTGTTTCAGCTGTCTTCTTCCAAGGAGAAGCTTAATTGCTTCTCCCATGTGAATGAGAGAGAGCTATGTACTACTCATCAGTGTGGCCCATAACTGCCCAGAGATAAAAACATTTCTGCTGCACTTAACCCTATTCTGCTGCCCTCTACCATATTACTATTTAACCCCGTGGGCTGATGTCAGCCTCTATGCACACGTTCTTATTCTGATAATAATTAGGAGCTAAACAGTCCTTCTAAGAGACTGTTTTCTGTTGTTGCTGTTGTTTTAAGAGAACAGTAACAGATATATAAAATTACTCCTACTTGAATGAGTGCTATCCAGTAAATTGGAAAGACCTCAAGGATATAAAACAAACAAACAAACAAACAAACAAACAAAAAACACACAGTTTACACACTAAAAATAAAATAAAATAAAATAAAATAAAATAAAATAAAATAAAATAAAATAAAATAAAATAAAATAAATGTAATGATCTTTGCAATCATATACCATTATACAAATCAGTTTCTCCACAATTGAAACCAATGTTACATAAGTATCCTGCTGAATTGAACTTTTTTCTAAGTGCCCCAAACTATTTAGAATAATGGCCCACCTGTTTGCTCAGTTTTGCTCTTCAGGAAGACTGATTGGGATAATTGATTGTGGGGGCTGATGAAGGGGGTGGGAAGATGAGGTCAGTTAATTGCTGCCTGGGGAAGAGGATGTAGGAGGTCTCTTTTGTTCCAGGATGAGGGCCCATTTGTAATAAATGATATATAACAGAGATGCTCAGAAGACACTCTTTTAAGACCCTTCCCACAAGGGAATAACAGATGTTTTCTATGATCTATGGGTCTGGGATTTGGGGTCTAATACTGTAAAAAGTCTGTACAGTCTGGGGTAGGTGTCACAAACAAGTGTAAATAAATATATCATGATTGGATGTGCTCATTATGTATTAAAGAAATAAAATTGCAGGTACCCATACTAGGTAAAATACTTCAAAGTTCTCTTTTTACACTATTGAAATGTATGCAGACCTCACACACTTTGAGAATTTCCACAGCCAGTGCTTTCTGGAATAAAAGTAGCCCTCATCCTGAACACTGCTGTCCCATGGGTTCCCTGTTTTCAGATTACGGGAGATCTCACATCTGCTCTCAAACTTGCCAGCTCTAATAAAATGTATTTATTTCAAGCTTTGTTGATGACTAAAGACAAAATCCTAATAACTATTGAAATGGAAATCAACAACTGTTCCAGGCCACAGTAAATGGGCTTGAAGACTTAGTCACCTGGCACCCCTGAAAATGTCTTCTATGTAATGCCAGACAAAATGAACATATTTGGGAGCACTTGGTCAGCTCTCATGGATGCTTACTCCATTACTGAACAAATACAAAGTTTATTTCTCATTTCTTCTTTTTTTTCTTCTCCTCTATAAAGTAAGAAAAAATACAAAAGCCCAACATGCAATATTTTCTTCTCTATCTTCCCTCTTCCTGTAATAAGTGTCTTTGATGTAGATGTGATTTAAAGCACTGAGGACAGCAAATCATCCATACTTCTAACACTGTTGTTTTGAGAGAGGACAAGGAGCTTTAGAATAGCACGGTTGTGGAGCAAACAGGCCTGCTCAACAAAGCCATGAGAAAAATAACCTGCTATACATTTTGTATTGAAATGCAAGCTTTTTCCCAGCCCTTAATGAATGTTAGAAGTAAAAAAAATCAAGACTAATTGGCTTTGAAATTTGGCTGGGGGAATATTTAACATGTTTTCACTTACATTCAGATGCCATGGCTAGAAAATGGTATTTGTAATGGTATTCATGTGCCATACCTCCCAGTTCACTGCCAAAAATCTCTTATTGTAAAGGTTTTTATATAGGAAAAATCTTCATTTATCTAAAATACCAAGGAAAAAGTATATTTTTAGACCTATTTTCTCTCCCTCCCCCAGCTCCCTTCCCATATGCATAATTAGCCAGCAATCAGGTATAATAGCTAGAGATGCAAATGCCTTTAGTTTTGTGCAGGTGCAAAAAAATAAGGTTACACACAAAATCAAGCCCTAAGGATTAGTCTCCCAATATAGGACACAAAGGCTTCTCCTCTCCTCCAAACTGATTCCTCATACACAGATACTTCTTTCACATATAACATTTAATAACATAACCACATCCCAATCCCTATGCTGTATAATACAAAAACTATGTTGTGCAGGCATCTATTATGAATCAGTTTGGGCAATCTAGAAATAGCAATACAGTAAAGAGAAGATTAACTCTGGAAGATGAAGCTATGACCAGAAGAGCAACATAAAGGTGGAGATTTACTTCAAGAATAAATTGGGGAACAGACTCTTTTCTGAATTAGAGGCAGTAAGCTATTTTTTTAGTTACAAGAAAAAGAAGAAGGTACAGCTTTGGGAATAACCTATGTGTTTATGAGCACATACATAAAATAAGAAATAGGGAATAATCTATAGGGATTTCTTGTTTTCCCATAGTCAGTGTGTAGGTTACTCACCTCTGTCTTCCATGAAAGCTGAATCAGCATTCTGAACATACAAGATAAAAATCTTCTTCTGAGCAAACATTGCTTACCTAAAAGTTGTGAATAATGGTTCAGAAACATCTTCCCTCCCAGATCATTTATTGATATTCAGAGATAAAACCTTGGATGGAACTAAGGGTTCAAGGTACAGACAAGCATTCCCCAAGGGAAGCAGTTGTGAACATGGGGGTAGTAATGTGGCTTCCATGAAAACCAACCTGACAGAATGTAGGGCTGCTGGTTTGTGAGGAATAGTAGTTAAGAAGAAAAATTGTTGAAGTGGCTGTAACAATGGGTTATCAACTTTTCCAGCATGGAGGAAAAAAAAAAAAAAAAAAAAGTCAGCCAATTTTAGAGAGGCAGAAGACAAATTAGTGTAGCACACAACAAATTATTATTTCTGCCAGTTTTCAGTCTTAAGCAGCTGAAATTCCCACCTTCCCACCTCGGTGCAGATGCATTTGTGTGGAGTGAGAGCAAGCTCCATCTTGCCTAGTGCTAAGTTAAACAAGTGCAGGAAGGCCAGATCCCTGTAAGATCTGGCATGCCCATACTTAATAATGTGTTTAGATAGCAGCGATTACAGCATGTCCTCTGTTATGCTCCATGCCTGCTGTGGAGCCAGAGCAGTTCCAGGAGCAAATGGAAGCACTGAGTACTCTACAAGAGAGTAAACATTGAAAACATGCCTTTGTCTGCCATATAATCTAACACGGCTGGTACTGAGGCAGATGAAGAGGGTTTACACAGTGCGTTCATCTGGCTCTGCCGGGCTGCCTGGCAGGAAGACAGTAACACACAGCGGCTCCACTCCCAACACAGTATTGCTGATGGGGAAGCAGAGAGAGGCCCTCTCAGCTTCCTTGCAATGGAGAGTTAGCTTTGCCATCTTTAAGCTCTCGGGCTGGCTCTTCTTTGTTTGCAAGAGAAATCAAGCTGTCTCAGCATATGAGAATTATCACGTTATTAGTCTGCACATCCTTTGCCTGGAATGGTTCTGAGACAGCCTGAGGTTTCAGCCCTGCCATCCCATATAATGTCAGTTTTGTATATTGCAGCCCCTTAAAATCCTTCTAACTCAATTTTCACGCTACTTTTTGAGCTAAGTGCCCCAACACCATGTATCCTGGACTATACGTCTTTCATTGAGGCCCAGAAAAAACCTGCAAGAGCTTCTGAACTAAAAAGCTGTGCAAGATGTCCAAGAAACTGCATCCCTGAAATGACAGCACACACTGCTGCAGTCATTTGGTACCTCTCAGTCTATTCAACATGTTTCTCTGTACAAAAATGAAATACTGTGTTTGTCCTCCTGAGCCTGGGAGCTTGGAGGCACTGCCAGGCTCTTTGGAAGAGCTCTCTGCAAACACCCCTGTAAGTCATCTCTGTTTCCCCTGTGTTCCTTGTCCTGTTTTGTGAACATAATCTATACTTTCTTCCCTTTGCCACTGATGAGGCTCTCACTCTTTGAGAGCCAAAAAGCCACCCACTGCGGCTTTCTCCATTAGGCCATAAATGCTCTTGAGCTGCTGGAATCTGTTTTGTAAATAGACAATTAAAATGAAGAAGAAGAAAAAAATCTTTGCTCAGCTTTGCATAGTCAGAGCCCAAAGACAGCTGTCTTGAGGGGCTCAATCCTGCATGTCATGGGAAGCTTCTGAAAAGTGCTAAGCACCTTAATATATAAAGAGATTAATTGGAGAGAAAGGTAGTAAAGCACCTTCAGCACCCCACTGGATGAAGCCATGTGTTATTGGGACTCCCACTGATTTCTGTCATCAGAGCAATTGGTTTTGAGAATAAGTAAGAAAAAAAATCTCCCACTGACACCAGTGGGAATCCTGGGCACACACAGGGAACAAAACATTATGGTAGAGATTGTCTCTGGATATGAGAACAGTGTTTTATTCTGCTTATGCAAATTATATATACAAATTATGCAAATAATTACCAAGTCATTCTGTTTGACTCTGTAATAATAACAATAATAATTATTATTGTCATTACTAATGTTGATGTTGTTTGTCACTATTGTTGTTATTCACATTTATTCCAATTGTGCCTTGGGGCCAGCCAAGAACAGTGTCCTCTGTTGCTGCATGCAGACAAACAGTTGCTGCCCCCAAAAGTTTACAAACTGAAGGAATCCCATGGACCTAAAAGGGATGAGAGAGCTCATGGGTGAAGCAAATAGCTGGGGATGACTTAGCTTCCATACAGGCTTGTTTTCCATTGGTGGAGTCAGCTCAGCAAGAAGACAAGAGGGCTGGGGGGAGCAGGGCAGAAAGGTGAGATAGGGCAGGTATGGAAGGGCTATACAGAAGAGAGTCAAGGCCAGCATATCTGTGTTTCCTTTGTGATTTTCTACCAAGGCCACACAAGTGTTCACATCCAGGCATGCGTGACAGATACATCTCCTTGCATCTGGGTTTTAACCTTCATATCAGTTTAACATTGCATATCAGTTTTAACCTTCACACCTATCCTCCAAAAATGCAGTGACAGCAGGGTTTCTCTGAGTCTGTTGTGTTCACACCTTAAAAAGAGGAGGAAAATGAAAAAGTAAAAAAAAAAAAAAAAAAAGTGAAATCTGGTCTGAACCTTCTTCATTCCATCATCAAATTTTTTCCAAGTGCTTACTGACACAGAGAATGAGCTGTTACCAACCACTGCTCCCCTCCCAAACTGTTTTGTTTCCTTCCCAACCCCTCCTGAAGCTTCACTGACCACTTATGTAGTGGAACAAGCTGCGGCCTGTTCTCTGAACTTTGCAGAAAGTAGCATGGCCCAGCAAAACCCACACAGCTGAACTCTCCTTCCCTGCAAATCAGGATGGCCTTGACCCTCCTGAGCGTCAGAATCTGGCCCTGGCCCATACTGGGCTTGGCAGAGCACACGAAGGCCATGCTGTCTCAGGCCAGGGCCTGCGCCCATGCTTTGGCCTTGATAAGTTTATTAGTAGAGCCTCTAAATGCAATGCCTCTGCCAGAGCCCTGCTGCTGTTCCTCCTTCCTGCCATTTTCAGAGTTTGTTCATTGTTACTTTGAATAAATGAAAGAAAAACCCATACAAATTATTTGTTCCCCCGAATAATTCAAGGAATGGTCTCATTACTTGAGCTGTGGAGATAACTGATCAGCCCTCTTGCATTTTGGAACAAGTATACGTAACATCTAATGGCTTTTCACCAACAAGACTTTCAATTACAAGAATGTAAATCCAGACAAACTCCACTGAAGTCAAGTCTTTTATTCTTGATTTACTCCCTTATAATTTAAAGCACTGTAGCTGTATTGTGCTGGAAAAATAGAGGAACTTTTCAAATCTCAGAAGTCTGAATTTCTCAAAATGACATATGTGGCTATGATTTCCTGTGTGAAGTACAAATTATCGGGAATGTTTCTGCAGAGCTGAGAGATGCCAGAAACCAATTTTTTTGGTCTACATTTCAACAGTTATTCCTATCCTATTTTAACTTTTGTGTAAGTAATAAGGATGGATGAACCTGCTTCCCTTCATTTCTCAGAGACTGTATTTTCAGTCTTCATTAGCTTTTGTCTTCTCTGTTCTCTCCTCCTTTCTTACAATCTTTTATTAGCAGAATATGAAGTCATTTATTATCAGCCTGAATCAAACTTTGAAAACTACAATGTTCAAGTGGATCTTATGTTAGGCACGAACTAGCCTATTCAAAATGTGTAATACATCATCATCTGGTTGCCTAAGAGTATTTAGAATGAGAGAAATGTGTAACACTATTTTTCAGACAAGGTTTCCTATAATCAGAGAACAACTAATCTATTTATTTGTATTGAATTGAATGTGCGGAGGTCACTATTATTCGTATAGTAAACTGTCATTCATGAAAGTCACAGATTTTGTTTTGGAGGACTCTGTGTCTGTCATGGGAGGGATAAGACAGATGAATGTGAGGAAATAGTTGAAAGGTTCAGCTTCCACTAGAATAAATCTGAATAGCCTTGAGTTGACAGATGTAAAGGGACAATTGTTTAACAACTTCCTTTCTACCAAGAGACAATATTCCAAGCCCCTGTAAAATACAATACACCATGCAATACAAACACAATGCAAGTATGCTTAGCAAATTAAATAACTAGGATAAGACTATTTGGATAGCTGGCCTTATTTTCTTTACTTTTAATTTTCCAGAAATGTTGCCTAGATCTCAGCTTACAAACGTCGTAGTTAATTTAAATCTCCATTCCTATTATCCCTTACTGAGCCTCCTGGTAAGCTGAGTAGGTTTCCTAGTTCCACAGAATAGTTTTGCTTAATCGAATACTATTTATCTTGGCCATTAAGAAGTTCTCTATGTCAAGCAGAACTTCTCAGATTAAAAATGTGAAATCTGAAGGAAAGACTGTGAAAAACACTCCCTTGAATAAAATGAGCAGAGGCACTTCAAGATTGTAAGACCCTCACAAAATAGGAAAATACCCACATTTTGTAAAAGGTACATTCAGCCCGTTGGTGCAGGTATCTTCAAAAACTGTACTTAGTGATGAGGAAAACAGGCAGAGAAGGACAACGGTATTCAGTAGGTGCATGATAGAGATGATCACCACACTAGCTCTCAATATGGTCAGGGAGTGTCTTGGTTGCATGGCTCAGTGCCATTTCCATGTCCTCTACTACTCCCAGTAGTACTGGTGTGTTGAAAAACAATTATTTTAGGGATGGGAGAAGGTGAAGCATTAGAGCAGGAAATCCATCATGATATTCCTTCTAGGCTAGGCATACATACAGCATGTCAGAGGTAGAGTGTAACCCTGTCCTTTAGCACAGATCCATGTAGCCTGTGTTTCTGCAGAGTATTGCATCATGTCCATGCACTTGAACTACTTCCCTGGTTAAATTAGGGCAGTCAGTTGACTATCACCCCCCGAAGCAATCACCTTCTGCAACGAACGTTTCAAGCACTTACTGTACTATCACCCCATGGCTTATGGCAACAGATTTCTATATCCTTGTCCCTTTCTGCATCTCACCAGAACCTGAAGTGCTGTTGAAGTAGAATTCAGTTTACTTCTGTCCCACTATGACAAAACGCTATGTACATCAGATGTGCATCAGAGGAACCTCATTTACCCTGTCAAATTGGTTGACAGGCTAAATAGGTTGAATTTCTATACACCATAAAAAGAAATGTTTTCTATATATTAAGTCATCGCTATATCCTAAGCTGAGGAATGCCACAAGCCCCATATAATTATTAGCTTGAAATAGGGCTAATTCTGAAATAGCAAGGAAAACGAATTTCAAGGTACTTCAGACTGAATTCTGGTTTGGGGAAACTTTTATTTTGAGATGCTTTATTGTCAGCCTGGTAGATAAACTGAGAACTGCACTTGCCATATGGGAATTGTAGCACATAGATAGTAAGTTTTAAGGTCAACTATAAATCACCGTGAATACATTTACATATTGCATAGCGAGTGAATATGAATGTGCTATTGTGAGCATCTATTCAAGATACCCACTCTCCAATTGGCTCTGCCTGTTCCATTTCAGTGTAGTATCTGGTAATAGAATTATACTTGTGAACAATATACCATGCTGAAGAATAATAGGTTGAAATTAATTCCCCCAGTGGTGTTTTCACTGCACCTTCACACCTTCACCTTCTTGGCAGCAGTGAATATGTGTAGTTTATTCTAGACACTAGGAACAGACATTTAAATTTATTTTAAGCAGCTTGAATTAAAAAAAAAAAAAAAAAAAGTCTTTTATTCTTTTTCAATTTGCCTCTCTTCTAGTATTCTCAGCTCTTCTTCTTCTTCTTCTTCTTCTTCTTCTTCTTCTTCTTCTTCTTCTTCTTCTTCTTCTTCTTCTTCTTCTTCTTCTTCTTCTTCTTCTTCTTCTTCTTCTTCTTTTCCAAAATACTTGCATATATTTGAAACAATAATACTTTACCCTAAAGCATTTTCTCAAGATTAATAGCATAACCAAATATCATACCATTTTCTTGGCAAAAGTCCGGAACTCATTTCATCCCTGGAGTTTATAAGTTCATTTCAACTCAGCAGGACTTTATTTTTTACACAGAGAGCCATACAAAGATTCTCAGACTATAAAAGAGACAGACAACCCCAGGTACCTGTCATATGTAAGCAGAAATCATAGTCAGAGTGTGTAACTTTGCCTTGTATATCCATTTGTCAGGAAAGTCCAGTCTTCGACACAGACCATTGCTATATAAATGGATCATCAGTTGTCTAAAATACTGAAGTGGAAATAAATCTTATGAGATATCCTGAGCTTTTCTTCTGTTGATTTTCACTCCTAGATTGGAATAAATTGAGGGATTATATCTTGGATTTCATAGCTAAAGAACTTAAAGAAAGAGTCTTAGAGATGTAATGGATGTAGATGTCTCCTGGGAAAGAAACAAAGAAAAGAAAGAGTTAACAAATAAAATGATTGCATATATAAGCGGAAAGATCTTTCTAATCTTACAAAGCGAGGGCAAAGAAATGAAACAAAACTCACCAATGGAAACAGCATCAAAATATTACCAGATTTTGCTAGATCACCGGCAAAACATCACAGCAGAGGTAAGCCTCAGCAACCCCTCTCACTATCACCATGAATTTTCCATAGCAGACACATATGAGAAGCTTCTTTTAGTTCAAGTTATATGTACTGGCTTTAGCAGTAGTTCCTGTTTTAGATGTATTGTACTCTTCTGATGTTTCTAAAGGAGAAGAAATATTTTGTGGAGTCCCACTATATAACAAAATGTAAAATGTGACATCAGCATGAAGCACTAGAAAAAAAAAGAATTTTAAACATAACGTAATTATTAGCTTGGTTCTTATCTTTCAGGACAAATAGACCGTCATTCTAGACAGGTACTTTTAACATTTCTTAGTTACTAGCCCTCTCATCCCCAGTACAAGGAAGCTCAGTTAATGGTTTTGATAACTGTATGGGTCCAATGCCAGCAGCATTATCAATGTGTGAGTGTCCATGATGAGGATACAACTGACCTCAATTCTACTTTCAGACTCTTCCAGTGACTTGCTGTATGACCTTGAGCTAGGAACTTCTGCACACTGTTATTCCCAATGGGATAAAGAGATAATGATGTCTACCCACCTGGTAATGAGATTTGAAGGCTGCTGATAAAGTGCAGGCCAAATTCTTGGTATTATCAGCACTTATGTGACATCAGCAGTCAGTTAGTCTTTGTGGAGAGCAGGAGCTGGGATGGGAAGCAGTAATTGGAAGTAAAAGCAGCTGATACAGAAGGTTGCTTAATGCGGTGTTCTGGGCATTGAGCAGTATCACAGAGGGGTTTATGTGTGTCTTGTGTACCTCATTATGATTCAGATAAAGAGTAAGCAAGCAGCTTACTCTATAAAAATACCTTCTCCAATTTTTTGCTTTGCAAGTGAACTTCAGTCTTCTTAATCTGCAGCTGGATGCTCCCTGCTGTCTGCTTTGAGTAGGAAGTTGGGCCAGATGACCTCCAGAGCTCCCTTCCAACCCAGACTGTTCTGTGACTCTAATCTGCTGTTGTTGCCTTTATTTCCTCCACTGAATTATTGCTGCTCTTCTAACAATACATTATTTGTCTTTGGAATCCACAGTTCTTTCCTTGATATATTTCTCTAATATTTTTGTGCTCCAAATATTGGTCAAGAGAAAGCTGTAGTGTGTAGTTGCTTTTAATACTGGGTCATCCTTGTTAGCAAAATATACCCCAGATACAGGCAAAGGTGCTGGATGTATCAAGTAAAAGCCAAAGCAGTTTTGATAATGCAAATTGCCAAGGAAAGTTCACTTTGAAGTTTCGTTTTCTACTCATTCATTATAGGTTTTCAGTGGAAACTCAAGAACATTCTGACACCTTTCTCATTATTGTCTATAATCACACTGTTTTCTCTTCAAGCACAGATTCCTGTCCAAGCACATAAATTACTTTTTCAAGCTTTGGCTTGTTCATTATAAAAATTCAGAACACTCTCATACCAGAAAGTATCTTTCTTTGTAAAGATTTCAAATGCTGAGTCTAGATCTAATAGGAAAAATGCCGTGTTATTTAAAAAGGGTGTAAACAAATGATTATAACAAATGCAGTCTTTACTTTTACACAAATATTGTGGTGATTCCAGAAGGAGAGGTCTTTCTCTAGAAATCATTCAGGTGCTCATCTACTGCAAATAAATATGGAATAGGTGTGTTTTTATTTATTTATTTATTTTTATGTTTATTTTTAAAATAAAGTATCAAAGAGAGCTTGTTTATCTGGAAAATAATCATAAAGAAATTTCATAGGACATTGCCACAGCAGTCCATGTGGCAGTAATTCTACAGTCCCTGGTTGTTTACAGGAGTCTGAGAAATTTTGTAGTTTATCCATTTTTTTCCTTTTGCAGAACCCATGTAGACAGATGTTCTCCTTTTGGGTGCATATGCAACATGGATTAGAAAGCACACAGTGTTTTGGTGTGTTTCTACTTTTCTTTTTTTTTTTACATTTAGTAGAAATAAAATATGTGACTTTTTGTTATTGTTGTTTTTGTTTTTTAATCCTACCTAGCCAATGAGAGGGAAAAGAGAAAAAAAATTAAGCAAGCTTAAGTAAAGATCAGCTTGCCTAGCATTATCGTTTGTGTCCATGGAAGTGTGAAGGCTGTTTTCCAGTGTGAAGGACTTGATGCACTGGTTCCCAGTTGTCACCATAACAGCACAGAGGGACAGGCTGCGAATCCTCTTTACACATAACACAACTTCAGCCATATCCACTCCACAAGAAGTATTCCATAAATGCAACTAACATTTCTAAAATAAATACATCAGAGAACTGGAAGAGACGGTTGGTATGTATCTAGAAGTTTAATTAGACACAAGGCAAATAAAATCACTACCCATCTAGAGGATTGGAAGCACAAAGAATCATGTATTTTGTAACTGTTTTATTTTGATAAACCAAAACCCTTTAAAAAAAAAGTAGAGCATCCCATCAGACAGTGAACAGCATACATGTTTTAGCAAATATATCTGGTAGCAATGTGCTCATCCTCCGGATATTTTGGCTCCAGATACAAAAATTAATGGCTTTGCACTCTACTCTGTCTCAGTTCTAGTATTAAGACTTGACTAGTTAGGCTTTTTATTAAATGTTGTCCAAGCCAAATATTAACATGGGAAAGTACCAATGAGAAGCGTTAAGCACATCCTTCCTGTCAGAATCAATGACAGCTTTGTGAGTATTTTATCTGAAGAAGGACTTAGCCAAACTGGGAAGGAAAACTATGTTGAAGTTTTGCTAAATTTTATTTTTCATTTTAATTCTCAGAGGGACTAACACACAGAGCAAGTTTTCTTTCCTGCAAACCTGTCTGAGTGCATGGGGCCCTTCTAATGACCTAAAAGGGAAAATCATGAAGCATGAAAGGTGATCAATGTCAGAATGGTGATGCTGGAAGAACTAGGGCTAGTTATGCAGTACAGAGTACTGAGATAGAGGGGGAAAAGAGACAGACCAGTGGAAGTCAGCTGGTGTTCTCATCTATGCATTACTTTAGATGCATTGACAAAACCAGACATAATGATTTATCTGGGAAAAAATAGCCAGGCAGTAGATGTAGAGCTCAACCTCATTAAGGCAGAGATGCATAGGATATCCTTGAGGCAGGCAATATAGAATATAAAATGGATCTGGAAGAAGTACTGTCAAACCAAGCCTAAATGACTCAAAAGGAAAATAAAAATTAAATAATAATAATAATAATAATAATAATAATAATAATAATAATAATAAAGATACAATTGAAAATACTTTGATGGAACAGAGATTTGATAATGTGACCCTTCAGGCTTACGGGTATTAAAATATGGTCTAAGATGTATTAGTTCTTTGTGTTAGTAAACTCCAAAGGCTTACACCTATTCATTAGATATTCCAGAAGATGTAATGAATGCCAACTCACCAAGCTCTTTGAAGAAGCATCTGACATGATGGGTTTTCTTCCTTCCAAATGCAATCATTTACAGACAGAAAGATCAACACTGATGTCTTATCACCCACCAGATAACAGTGTCATTGACCCCAAAGTGATAGCATAAAGGCAAAGCTACATAAATGAAGAAAGAGACATGCAGTTAGGAAAAAAATTAACCCATTCTGGAACACATAGTTACAAGACCATCACCTATGCCTACCAAGGGTTAACTTCTTTCTGTAGCTACTGGTTGCAATAAGGAGAATTAAGTCACTTCCAAAAGACTGTGACTGATGAGTACTGACCTTTGTTGTTTGACTGATTTGGTATTGTTTGCTGATATGTATTATTTAGCATTACTGACCAGAACAGGAGAGAAAATTTTCATGGTTGTCATCTCAGATTTATGAGCACTGTGGACTCCAGTGAGGCACTGGGCAATATTAGTAGATTTTCATGTCAAACTTTTTTTTGGAAAAGAAACAGATTAATATGGAGCAGGCATTATGCAGTTTAAAAATAAATTTCCTGTTATTAGAGTAGGTCACTATTACAGGATGTTTGCTATGTAGAATAAACCTTTGGGGATAGCAATCATATTGGACAGAGAGCAGATTGTGACAGCAATAATAAAGTGTGCAGTTACAACAGTGTGGGAAAAGGCAGAAGAAAGAAAAAATTACAGTTCTGTATATTCTTGACATAGACATTTGCATCAAGCTATAACCTTAAACTATTACTTCTTTTCTATATATTTCCCTTGTCTATAATAATCAAAAAGAAAGCACACTTTAAAGAATTAATTTCATTGTATTTATTTCCTGATAAATACAAGAATCAGACTCTATGTGCTGCAGTGACAAAAACTGCATGTCACACTATTGATCAGGGCCAGTGTATAATCTCACCAAGACAATAAACTAAATGCCAAGCCCTTTCTGACAAAGCCTAGGAGGAAAGCTGTATTGGATGCCAGATCCTAAAAACATATTATTTGTTGTTGTTGAACAGTGAAGATGAGACTGCAAGCCCTCCACACTGCCTGGCTGCCCTCAGCGACTAGATACAAACACAGGTTTCTCTGTTGGCTTTTAATATCAGTGCAAACATGTTACCATGAGGTTGAGGCAGTCACAGCAGAGCAGGACTTCAGCCATGCAGAATTTTAGAGAGCTATCTCAGCAGCTTGACTTGAAGCCAGATGCAAACAGGAAGCCAGTACAGCTGTTTGTATCTGCTAGTGTAGTTATTTTCTTTATCTGGGGTTTTATTCTACATTTGTCACCCTGGTATCAATGCACTTCTACTCACGACACCTAAAGCAATCATCCACACCAACTCAAGTTTCCAGAAGACTCTCAGAGGTGTCGCAGGAAAAGCGCCATGCAGTAATCAGCTCTGGGGTCATGCAAAACCAAGGTAACTGCTACCCAGAGCCACATTTATAATGTGAGAGTTTAAAGTAAGTCAGCTGTAGCATCAAAACCATCTTCAACATGTGACCTTTGGGACATGATATGTCAGTGACATGAACAAACAACACTCTTTTGTCATTCATTGACACCCTCATGAAGTTGAATCACCTACCACCTACTGGTATGGCATGGTTACCATAAACACCTCATGGTGGACTTTGGGCTCTTTTCTTGAAGATACAAAGGACAGTACAGTGCAGGACACTGTGTCTGGGTAGTATTCTTGGGGTTCTGTAATAAAAATGAATCAGAAAAGATTGTGTTTGTCTGGTGTGAGCTTCTGTCATGTCAGGCAATGCTTAAGCAAATGGAAAAGGTAGGCATTGGTCATCACATAGATTCAATACAAAAGAAGTGCAACTCTGTATTTCCCAACTGATGACAGGACAGCTTAATGGTTCCATTATCACTCTATGTATTTTCATTTAAAAGTAGCACTGTTTAAGCAATTTCAACTGTGTTTATATAAATGGGATTGTGATTAGTCAGTGGACAGCTGCTTAAAGTGAATGAAGATCTATTGGACAAAACCTCAGCTCCCTGGCTGTGGCCAACTATACAGATGCATGGATACAACCCGGTCCAAGTAGGAGATGGAGGAACTGTGTTCCTAAGATGTTCCAGTGTCATTTTTTCAGAGACTCTGAGCTGTGCAAAACTGCCCAAATTGCACTGTCTGTCTAAAACATCCTTTCCAAATAAAGAACCTCTGCACACACTTACTCTGATTCTTGGGGTATCTGGTGTTACTGCAAAATTTCACTGTATTTTCTTGACACGGGATGTGGTGCTTGCATGAATGGAGTATAATCTATACTCTTCCCAGAAACATTCACATAGCACTAGGGTGAACACAGAGTTATTGATTTCATGCTACACTGGACATCTATCTTTAAAAGAGGAATCCTGTGCTGATGGTGGCACACTGAAGAACTGGTTCAAGGACAGCAGACAGTGGTTTGGATTCTTCAAGGTATTGATGCTATTCTGTGTCATGTTGGCACTGAATGAAAGCTTTAACTGCTTATTTGGCTTATGTCCCCTTTTTAGGGTCTGATGCCAACCCCTTGGTTGACCCCAGTGCATTACCAGAAGGGGGAGGAGTGGTTGTGGACATCATGCCCACCTTCTTGCCTGTTGCCCAAGCCAGCTGTGCTAGTTATTGCTCATCACTCTAAAACAGCCTGAAGTCCTTTATGCCAAGGACTGGCGTAGGCAGTGCCCAGCACGGGCAGAACAAACTGCTGACCTTTGCCATTCTGTTCTCATAACTTGCAAATGAGCGCAGTTTAGCTGGTCCAGGATCCTGGCCAGCATGTGACAAAAGAGAATGAGGAGTTAAGTGTTCCTTTCCTCTCTCAAATATCTGAAATTCGTTTGGCCACTCCATGGCTGGAAGCCACTGCACCTGTGAGTACATCCCAGGGGGTCACTGTGGCCTGTCTGCCTCAAAAAGTCAAAAAAACTCGGCAGATTATACAGTGGGAAAGTGAAGAATAACAGAGTCTGCACCACTGGATTTTCATTTTGGATAGTAAAACACTATTTATTTTCCTTTAATTATAGAGCAATCATGCTCCTCTGAAGCAGGGCTTGCAGATTTCACTATAACTTCTCTCTTAATTGGATGTTTGTGAATGTAAAGGTTTCTACCATGACTTGTGGAATGAAACAAAAACACCGTTTCTACTTTAATTTAATTCTCTTATTTCCACCCATTCTCTCACAATCAGGTTTCCTTGATATGCTTAATCTTTTGCAGTGGTTTCCATGGCAACTCCTCTTCATTGTGGTGCCACCAAGGACTCCTGTAATCAGGAAGCCCAACTTTGCCAAGGGATTGGTTTTGCCTTTTTCCCTCCAGCTCTGCTGTAGCAGACCCCGGCAGCGCCACTGCTTCCTCCTGCCTGCCCAACCTTCCCCGCTGTCACACCCAAGGCAAGGGCAGGAAACCCACAATGGGACACTATAAAGCTTTTATGATTACTGCTACAGCCAAAACTCCCTTCTCAAGCCCTGCTGCACATCAATGGCTGCTGCTACATTCCCAGCAAATTTCCATCAGTAAGGTGAGGTTCTTGTAGCTCCGAAATCCAAAACATTATCCTCACCATAGTGTCCAAACCTACAAAATAGGCAGTCTACAAAGCACAGCATCATCTGCGTGGTGTTCAGTTACACAAAGCAGCCTCTTCTGCACAGCACAATACCACAGCTGTAGTGTACAGTGTGTGAATTATCCCGTACTGTACTGCATACATCCAGAGTGGTAATATACAGATACATAAATTAACTCCTGCTGTACAGCACAAAACCATAGCTGTAGCATACAGCTGTATAAAAATAGCTGATGCCAGGCTGCGCTGGCTCCAGCAGTGTTTGGATTATAGACTGCAAGAACTGTACTTTGTTGCTCTAATTTCCTTCCTCCAATTTACCGCCCCCTCCCCCAGACCAACCCACTCTGAGGAATGGACTGTGTGACTGGCAAATCAAACATTATTATTAATCACTGTAATTACTTTTCTTGGCCCCATTGCAGAGCCTGGGAAGCTAACCACAGTCTCTAGAGTGCAACCTTAACTACAACATGTTTCTGAGCCACCATTACCTCATTGTTAGTCATTTTTAACCAGAAAGAATTCTAAAACAGTGTGTTTTTTTCCCAAAACCTCTCAAACCACGTACGCTGCACATATCAGTTTGAGAATCTCTGCGTATGTATCTCTGTGCTTCCAGCTAACCACTGACTTTGCCAAAACCTCAACTGTTTTGTCCAGGATGAGGGATAGGCAAGCATTTTTTGTTCCACTACTCACATGTAGTGTGGACAGTTTAACCACAACAACAATATAGTTTTCTACTGCAAAGCAGATTGTTCATAGTTCTTTCTTTTCTAAAGAAGGGAAGGGAAGGGAAGGGAAGGGAAGGGAAGGGAAGGGAAGGGAAGGGAAGGGAAGGGAAGGGAAGGGAAGGGAAGGGAAGGGAAGGGAAGGGAAGGGAAGGGAAGGGAAGGGAAGGGAAGGGAAGGGAAGGGAAGGGAAGGGAAGGGAAGGGAAGGGAAGGGAAGGGAAGGGAAGGGAAGGGAAGGGAAGGGAAGGGAAGGGGATCATATGTCCAGCCTACTGCTTCTGTTCAAGTCTAACAGTTGGAAAACATTTTGTTTACTAATTACACCAGCTTTGAATGCCTACATAATGATAAACACTTCTGAAATATGACAGCTGAAGTATTCCTTCTGAACCGTGATAACTTATTGATGACTGCAAGGTCACTGGATACAGAAGGTGACTTAAAAAATATCATGCCTCTGCAATCATGTCCAGTGTGGGTGGTCAGGGTACAGAGTCACCGTTAAGCCACCTGGGGCCGTGCTGCTCCTGGCAGGGACAGGACCCATGGAGTCCTAGCTCCTCCTGTCCCATCCCCTGTGCACAACTCTTTAGCTGCCCTGAGAACTGACTCTTGCTTACAGGGTTACTTTTCTCATGGCTCAGCTCACCTTGCCACCACACGTGCTGGTGACAACAAGAGGCAAGCAGCAGGAGTAAATGTGCTTACTTAGGGGGAAGTGGGGCGGAGGATACCTTTCCCTTCAGGCCAAGAGCAGCATCCTTGGTTTTCTAAGGAGTTCCAGATGATGGATGATGTCTGACTTATTACTCCAAGATGAGAGATTTGGGAAAGGCCAGAGGAAAAGCTGAATGCTTCTGTCTCATTTTATGCATTATTCTTCTCACTGTCTATACTAAATTTCATATTAATTAAAAAGAAACAGACAGCAAAAAGGAAAACTTCTGTGATGGCTCCTTGTATGACTTGAATATCTGAATCTTTTCCTAGATTGATCTCATCTCATTTCTGCGGGTACTCACAACACTGCTTTACAAGTGAGAATAGAGCTGCATTTCCCTGCTGCACAGTGCAACCCAAGGCAGAGGAAGGGCTCTAACCTGCTTATAGCTTAAGCTAAATTTGTACCTGGTGTTGTCCACAATATAACAGAAAAATTACAGATGGGTGGTAACATCACAACCCTTCACAACTACCCAGTGAATGTAGTTACCATATGGTTATGAAAGTGACTGGCATTTTTCAACCTCTGTTCTTCAACTAACTGCTGTTTTGCAGGCTGAGTGGCAAGAGCTGGTGATTATAGAGCCAGCTGGGTGAGGGAGAGGGAGGGAACAGCCAGGACAGTTTTTAGCTAGCCTTTCTTAGCAATCACAATCAAGCAGAAGGAGTGTTAGTTCTCATCATCTTTGTACAGGCAGGGGTAGGCAGGTTATTGCTAATTGCCAGCTACCTGTGAACACTTGAATTAAAACTCTGCAGCCGCTTTGGGTTTTTCCAGTGCTTGAGCAGTCATTTGTGAATGTGTGAAGTGGCAGGTGAGCACTGCAAATGCAGAGGACTGCTTGTTGTCCACAGGGAAAAGCAACTGGCAGGAGAGCAGAGAAAAATCCCAGCCGAGGCAGCCAGGCAAGGAAAGAGAGCGAGAGCTCTACAAACAGCTTAGCCCTTCCAGCAGCACAGCCCTGCTGCCTCAGGCAGCTGTCCAGGGGAAAAGTGGGTTCTGAAATTCCAGTGACCGAAAAGCTGGAGGGAGGTTTGGGGTTTTGTAATAGGTCAAATGACAGAAGAGCTATAGCCTCAGCTCCACACCAAAACATATAGGAGAAATTTTGTTCACCTTACAAAAAGGTTGTAAGGAGAGAAAGGTCTTTCTGAGGCATGTGGTTCTGCAGCTCGGTATGGTGAACTTGACACCGCTTGCTGTAGGTGATAACCTTTGGGGGACTCCAAGGCTGAATGTAGCTCTGGGCAGCCTGCTGTAGTGGTTGGCAAACCTGCCCAAAACAGGGGGTTGAAACTAGATGATCATTAAGGTCCTTTTCAACCCAGCCATTCTATGATTCTATGACTTTGAACTCAAAACAAAAAGTTATCACAGTATCCCCAGTTATAGAGGGCTTTACTGAGTGATCAGCTATCCAAAAATCTGTTTCTGACATGCTTATGTATTCACCATGAGGCAATAATGATGTCGTCTTATCATGGCATGTGTGTAAAAGTGAGGTGTAGAATTATCACTCACTTAAAAGAAATATATGTAGGAGAGATGGTGTATTAGTTGTTCCTGAGTGTACGAGGGGCACCAAAGAGTCTCAGATTATTCTTTGTCAAGAACAGGTGAGACCAGGGGATTAAGCTTGAAAGAAGCTTACAAGCCTACAAGCCAAAAATCTTGCAAAAAAACTATATTTGGAGAACATGTCTTTTCATGAATCTGTTCTCATTTTTGTCCAGCTTAGATCTTTGTATTCAAATAATTGGTACTTTTAGTGAGAAAATGATTTATGTGATCTTTTCTACCCCAGTCACCAGCGAGAATTATTGTCACTACTTAAATGGGACAAGCAAATGTCCTAGGGTTTGATTCTTTACCAAAACAAAGTAGACCTGAAAGTCCAATAAAAGTACCTGCAGGCTTGACCTCCGATTTGCAGTTGTAAACATTTGCATTTAGCTTCTAGAACTTGAATGAAGACATGATTTTTTATATGAAAAAAAGGGTTTGTAATTATTTACAAATTTGAAATTTTATCTGCAAGAAGAAAATTCAATACTGAAAATCTGACCCTAGAAAAATTAGTAATGAATGTTCCAGTTAGTATTTCCCAAACATCTCTCTGTTGCAGTGTTGGCCTTGCTTTTCTGAACTTGCATTTTGGATGAGGCACCTGCACAAGTTTTGCTCTAAAATGGAAATTCTGCTGTAGCACAACAGAAAAAATCAGGTCAGACATTTTTATGGGCCCTAAAAACACACAGCCATTGAGACTTCAGATACAGGAGTCATCATTCACTTAGTCCTAACTGTTGTTTTGCTTTGATTTTCTGCCATGGATGTAATAGGATCTTGCCTTCAGCCTTACATCCCTGCTCCATTTCCCCAGATAGCAAGATCCCCAGCCAAGAGCTCAGCCATAACTGCGGGAGTGTTTTGTGTCCAGATCCCCCTAAGCTGAAGAACCTTGTAGTGCGCTCACAAAATCCAACTCTTGTGATGTTTTTTACACCTCCCAAATCCTTAGTTAAGACTAGGTGCATGTACCTCATGAACACCTTGAGGAAGCTTTCTCTCCACTTTCCCTTCCCATTTTCCTTGAATTCCCTGTTAGGGTAAGTCAGTAGGAAAACTGACAGCAGCAGCAGAGTAGAGCACCAGATGACACCACTCCTTGTTTGCTCTTCCTGCAGCCAGTGCTGCTGCTGTGTCAGCTGTCCCCTGGATCCCCAGAAAACGCATGAGGGAAGCTGCAGGCACCTTCTGCTGAAATCTCTCCTTTCCTCTATGCACTGTCCCTTTTGGCAGCCCTCTGCAGGGAAGGAATTCAACCCATTAACTATTTTCTCAACATTTACATTGCAAATATTAGCTAATTAAATAACAGCACTTCTTTACCATTTACTGCATATCTCTAACAAAACTTTGCTAGCAGGATAAAATATCTCAAAGGGGCTAAGGAGTTTCATTTCCCAATCACTCATTCCATTTGGTTTTATCTATGTTTATTTTTGTTTTTCCACCTACAGATATGCAAAGCAATGAAAACAAGCTGGAAATTCACATACTTGCCTTTGGACTCTTTGATCCCTAAGACAAATGTACGGTTATTAAAACAGTTATCAGACACTTACAATCTAAGTGTTACTAATGGATTTTTTTTCCTCCTTCTCTTTTCCCCTCTTCATAATTTATGCAACATTTGCTCACAGGAGTGAAGTTCTGGCTGAGGCAGCAGTGTAAAGTAACTTACCTGAAGCAAAATAATAACAGATCTTTGGGGAGATCTCACCATGAAAGGAGCCAAGATTAAGGAAAGCAGAAGTTTAGAAAGCTGGACTGAAATGAATCCAAGCAAAACATGCATACAGCAGCTACTTCGTTCCAAAGGAGGCAGGTGGCAGGCTTACGTCCTCCTGTTCTTCAGCTACCCATTTCCTTTTGTGGTCATTTTTCATATGAGTTGCTTCCTTTTCTTGCAAGCCAGAATCTGAATATGTTCTTTCTGTACTGTGCTTGCAGTTTCTGACCCAGCTTACACATAAAATAATTCAACCGCAGCTTCCTACATTCCAAGTTTATCTTGCTTCTGCAATCACTTTCCTCTCCTCACTTTTGGATACTTCAACACCAGGAGGATGTGGGCAAATCAAAGGGAACTGAGAGAAAACAAGCTAAAGGAATTGAGAGTCTGAATGAAGTCACAATAAAATCCGGGTAAAATATGACATAAGGAATAAGATATCAGTCCAATAAAATTTTATACATTTATTTGGCATGAAGCAGTAATTAAAGATGCTATCCTAGGCTCTCAGTGTCTTAGCATGCTATAAGCAGTACAACTGAATGACAGATGTACTCAAACAATCAGTTTGGGAGTAGTTCAGTCAGCCAAGTACATACAAAACCATCCTTCTGTTTCTCTGGTGTCTGGGAAGCACATGCTTATCTCTCTTTAAAAATCCTGTTGAGCAGGTCTTCTTCAATATGGTCAGAAGGTTACCAAAATCAGATTGTTTGAGACCACAGGAGAATGAAGTATATTGGCATTTGAATATTGCAGACATTCAACAGGGAGAATGAGTATTGAAAGTAATAAATGAACTTATAGCTGGGGCTAGATTAAAGGAAAGAAATATCTCATGAGAATACCAGAAAAACAAATCTTAATAATGAGATAATCATCAACCAAAGCTATAGTTTGTCATGAAAATATTTTAAAAAGAAAATTTTAAAATAGGAAAAATGGAATGGAATCCTGACATAAAAATATGTCAAGATTTCCTATTACTTTACAATTATTGTTTTTATTGGAACAAAGAGAAGATAGGGTGGAAAAGTACAACAGGTCAAAATGATCATGTAAATGACTACTTCTTATGCAATACAGAATAAGGTCCATAATCATAATCAAGGACAAAGTAAATGTCTTAAAAGTTGTTCTTAGTTCTAGTTCATTGATTTTGGATAATAGTTGGGGCAAAAATAGCTGAGACTTATATCTTCAGACAGAGCATATATTTATATATATATATGTTCAGCTCCTAGGACAAGGAAGCAATGATGATATTGTAGCTATAGATTGTGTAAAACTTATTCAGCTTTATGTTACTCAGTATACACTTCTGTAAGTTGAATAATAAAAAGATGCACCATATTTGTGAAAAACACCTTTTACTTTAGCCAAGAAAGTTCACAAGTGCATTCTTTTAGGTGCTTCTCATGGAAGCAGCTACTGAAACAATACAGGAGGCTGCTGAAGATTTCTGCCTTTCTCATCCCTATTTATCAGAAGAAATATTTTCTTTCATAATTATTTCTGTACTTGCTAGACAGTATAGTTGTATGAAACCGTATTCTTCTGATCCAACATACCTGGTCATCATTCTCCCCTAATCTTTCTCCCTAGTGAAGGAACTATACAGACACACATGCATATAAAATGCACATGTCCCATCTGCTTAGTCAGTAATTTAGCATAGTTATTTAAGACCTACTTCAAGATTTTTCTTTTTTTCCAGAAAAGCACAACTATTTTCACCAGCAAAAATAAAATAAAATAAAATAAAATAAAATAAAATAAAATAAAATAAAATAAAATAAAATAAAATAAAATAAAATATATCTAATCCAGGTTGGCAATTTAAAGTTATTACTGGATTCATTAAAGCTCCAGTATCCTACCTACTGCTGAGCTGCTGACAGGATGAGATTTAGCTGAAATCAGTGGATCCAATTAGAGCCAGGGGTCCGCATATTGAGTACTTCCAGAGTACAAATTATTGGTGACATTTCTAAACAGTGATTGACAGTTGAAGCCAGCACACATTTTCTAGACTGCTTTGGAATACCATTATGAGCAGGAGTGGACTTTGCAATGTTTCTATGGTAGTAGGGAAAAAAAAAAAAAAAAAAAAAAGGAAAAAAAAGTTTTCAGGTTTTCATTTTCTCATTCATTTTTTAGCACAGATTTTTTTTTCTGGAAACACTGAACACTCACCACTCACAACATAACTTAGGATTCTCACTTGTATTAAAACTTTCCAAGGCTGTGAATTTGCAAAGGGCTGTCCTAAAGCCTGAATGTTAGATCCATGTTTGTGCAGAAGCATCTTACTAAGTGGACACTAATATCTACTTACTACCCGTTATCTACCTAACATTCTGAAAAAGAATAGTTGAGATGGTGCATGTTTATTCATTTTCTTCTTTAATACAGCTTCTCTGAAATAATATCTAAATCTAATTAAAAATAATTTTCATGTATTGTTTATTATCCCAACTGATTCCCAATTATATATCCCTACAAACGTTGTCTCCACTAGAATAAGTACAATCCAAATATATAAATAATTAATAAGACAAGTGTGCCTTTCTTATCATAGGTTGTTCATTATCAAATGACTTACAGCTCATGTTTGGTGCTGCAATCACTTTGCTTCCAGCATCATGGCTCAAGTATCAGTTCTTGTTGGTATTGCAAGAGAACAGACTTAACCATCTTGCATGTTATATGTGGTAAGATAAAGAAGCAGTCATGTATGAGAACTCAAGGTCAATTATCTCTGTACTTATTTCTGTTACTGGTAAAACAAATTGTTAAAAATTTAGGGTTGGATCATGTAATTATTTTGTGTGCAAAAGTCACATGGACATCAAAGTGAATTAGTTCAGCACAGAGAGGGACTGTAAGATCAGGCATCTAGCAAATGTTTAACATTTCAAGTGTATCTTTCTTCACAATGTTGCACTGTCAAAGTAAATGAAGCAGAATAGTGTATATTGAAGGAAAAAAAAATCCATTTCCATCTTCCCCATATAAATAAATGCTGAAGCTTCTATGACATCAAAGAGAGCCCCCAGGAATAAAACCTAATTGGTAAAATTTTGCCCAGGATGTTGTAATAGACACCCCAAAATACATGCTTGGAAGATGAGTTTCCACTACATTCTTCATTATAGCTTCAGCTGCCTGAATTATTTATTAGAGATAACATACCCAGTGAATTTATCATATTATTTATACAATAGGAATGATCACCTGAGGCTGATAGAATTTGTTTATGTTCTCCACTGTACAAGCAAGGATTTATATAGTGGGAGCATTTGTATTTCCCATTTGTAAACCGACCAATAATATTAATGATAATAATAATCCTGTTTAATTAATTTATTACTTTAGAATAAGGTAGAGATTTTCCAAATGACAGTTAAAAACAAAGCATGAATAATTGTATATATACTCACTAAGCTTTACAATGGTTTCAGATCAATCTGCAAATAGAGTCTCATTTTGTCAGTCTAAGTCCATGAAAATCTCATTCTTTATGAGTTTAAGAAAAGAATCATTTCTAAGTCACATCAACTGTTATTATACTGTAATAGGAACTCAAGATAAGATGCTACTGCTCAAGACATAACTCAAAACCATACAGAGGGGCTCAATAAACCTGAAAATGTAATTCTGCTGTCAATTGTTTGCCCCAAGGGAAGTTGTGTCCTTCACCAACAAGAGAGCTCTAGGAATCTCTGTCAGTCATGCACTGGAGTCCTGATCCTCTGTCAGTCCTGTGGTACTGCAAGAAATGGTTGCAGACAATTGAGTTGGTTTACTCCTAAAACACATTGCGGTTATAATCCTAAAGCATCCTCTGCATTCCAACAGAGTCTTTGTGGGTCAGCCAGACCACTGATGCTATCAGCAATACTGTATCAGCAGTATTGATCAGGGCTCCAAGACAAGGAAGGAAATTATCTCCATGTTTAGCTAACACCTAGGTTCACCATCCTTTTCTCTGGCTTGGTCCCTCTGGCCTATTGGGTTTCATAAAATGGTGTGTTCTTGCCACTCATTAGCTTCAATGTCCCCTCCATGATGCTTTCTGTTACACACTTCAGTTACAGCAGATAATGCCCTTGTTTTTGTCTTTAAGGTTTTTTTTTGCAAAACTGTCCGATTCCAAGTTTTCTCCTTCAACATGGAATTATTTCCTTCCTTATTCCCTTAAACACCCTCACGTTCACACATTCCTGGCTTGCAGACCCTGGCTACAAAGATCTCTCACATGATACTTTACTGTAATCTGCTGTACACAAATACCCTGAGAGAGAACAGGAGGCCACCAGGATCTGCTTGCTCAACATCCACCGTTCCATCTGGGACACATAAAACTCCTGAACAGTATGTTTTGTTGCCTAAAGATACTTTCAGTCTTCCTAGTCTTCCTAACTATAGCTGTGCTACTGAGTAAACAAGTGCCTCATTGCCAAAAATCCCAGCCAAAAATAACTATCCCATATACTCTTGGTTGAGCTTGGGCTGAACAGTGGCCTGAGAAGGCCACACTCTACAACATCTGACCATTGCTGCAGATTTCAGATAATATGTCTGTTTAGTTATACACTCCCCTTCTCAAATCCCTCTAAGACATAGAGGTCTAAAACATATCTGTTGTCACAAAACTCAATGCCTTTGGGTTTGGTTATGCACCATGAATTATGGCTAAACAATTACTAACTCTAAGGAGAAATAGCTGCCAAGCTGTCCATAGGAAAAGAATACTTTCCTATAAATAGCTCCTTTCTCATATTTTGTCGCATTAGGATGGTTGCACAACAAAATCTCACTGCAGAGCTGTGCTCCAGGCAGTTTGGTTGAACTGACTGTGCAAACTGCCTCCAGCGAACTCCTGCAGCCTCTGCCCCTTCTTCTCCCGGGAACCATCCATGTTCAGCTGGGCAGACAGTGCTTTTTCTTGTTGGCTCATTCTTGTACCCAGAAGACAAAAGTAAAAAGGAAGGCAATCTTTGCTGGATCCCTCCCTTCACTTAACACCATCCCAACCCACTGTTTTTATTTTAACAGCACTTTCATGCTTCTGATTGAGGCAACAGAACCAGCTGCTAGACCTTTCTCATTCCTCTGGAGGCCTCTGCACCAAGGCTACACATGTACAGAAATATAATTCTATTCTAGCATAGGATTCAGGTCCAGGGGACTAAAAAGATGTTCTCTTTCTCAAGCCTCCCTAAGATCTCAGAAACAATGGGCCAATCTTCATCTTTTAGATCCTCTTTCTCTCAACCAATATGAAAGGTCATCTTTCCAGCACACAAACAGGAAAGCACATTCAGATCTAAGTCTCTGCATACACTGTAGAGACACTGTTACTGCTCCCGTGGTCCTTTCCTGCAGTCTTTTGAGATCAGATATGAGCTCATGCTGTCTGCACTCCAAGACAGCTGCTGCTGCTACTGTCTTTTTTACAGCAGAATGTATTTGTTTGGCTTCAGCACTGGACTGTCCACATCCTCAAAGCTTATAGTCACGTTGGAGCAAAAGCAGAGCTTATTCACATAGACTTAGAAAAGATATTTTGGAAATATCCTTCTGTTCTACTCATTCTCCCATGTTGTTTTCCTCTGTCTTTATTTTTTTCCTGACAGTTTCGTAACCTTCAATTGGGAAACCTCCCGAGTTCTGAGACCCTGATTCCAAGTCCACCGTTTTTCCGAGACACTGTACAAATCCATGCCACGGTAAATAGGTTTTTGAAAGTCCAAAGACTTTCTGCATCTCCTCACTCAAGGTAAGATATAAGAAATAAAACCCACTACCCACTGGAACGGGACCAGTGTTGAATATTTCAGAGCATTTCAGCAACAATAGGCTCAGTGTACTCCTGGAACATTCTTCCTTTCTTTTAAAGAAAAGCAGGAAACTAACCCTAAGAAATTATAGTCCCTATTTAGAAGTCTGTCAAATCCTCAGTTTCTGCCATTCCCAGAAGTCTGAGATTCCTGCACCTTTAATTGTGCCTATATATGTTCTTCTCCCTTTCAGATTTTTTCTTTATCTGTTAATCCACATATATACTCCTAGTATGCATGGTGGGTATGGTCCCTTCATATCTTAACACCATACTCTTCCTAGACATGTAAAGGACACTTTTTTGACCACCCAGGGCTTGAAAGGCCCTTGCAGGGTGCTTTGAGTCCTCTGGTTTAGGAAAGAGGAAGGCTCTGAAAACAGGGAATTAAGCCTTTCCTCATTTTTCTCTGCTTATGAGTATGGCCACTTCTTGTGAATATTATTTCTAATATACCCTCCTATTTAGAAGGTGCTCAATTTACTTGGGCATTTATTGATCTTCCTTTTTAGATGTGGGATGGAATTCTCTCCAGTCATTGCTTACACATTTAACTTCACTATTCATGCATAACCAGTCTGTTAAGAGACATTTCATATCAGGGAGCTCACCACTGCCTAAAAGGGGAGGTCATGCTTGTCTTACTCTTACACTACCACTGGCATTCAACCGTCTCTTGTAAGCACTGACATAACTCACTAACTCTCCAGTAAATGAAGTTGGCCAAAGGACATCAATAGTTTTGTGCAGGCTTAGTGAGCTAAATCATCTGAGTGAAGAACCAAATGGGTGCCAGAACTGGTGCAAACTAGGGAGGAGGAAGGGCACAGGGCACAGGTAAAGCGCTCAACACCACAAGGCTCAGGAGTCAGAAGCAGAGAGAACAGATGAGAGGGCAGGGAAATAACTGCCCCTTTGCAGCAGCAGGAAGCAATTGGATCAGTTCCGTTGTCCTCTTATTTTCACCTCAAGATGCATTTTCAGCCTGTTCACCACAAATCCTCATCAGTTGAAGCAGTGGGAAGGCGTTGCTGAGGAAGGATACATGAAGCAAGACAAAAGCAATATCCCTATAACCTAACCATGAGGTGGTCATTCAAATGACAATTGAATACTACTTCAGATGTTTGCATTGTTAGCAATTTTTTGGGTGCCATGATATAGGAAAAATATAAAACCTTTAGACTGATTTCAAAGAAGAGCAACAAAGGTGGTGGAGGGTCTAGAGGGGAAGGTGTGTTAGAAGTGGCTGAGAGCCCTGGGTTTGTTCAGCCCAGAGCAGAGCAGGCTGAGGGGAGGCCTCATGGCGGCCTGCAGCTCCCTCACGAGGGGAGCAGAGGGGCAGGCGCTGAGCTCTGCTCTCTGGGGATAGTGAGAGGACCCGAGGGGATGGCATGGAGCTGGGACAGGGGAGGGTCAGGCTGGGTGTTAGGAAAAGGTTCTACACCCAGAGGGTGGTCGGGCACTGGGACAGGTTATCCAGGGCAGTGGTCATGGCACTGGGCCTGCCGAAGTTCAAGTGTTTGGACAACGCTTTCAGACACAGGGTCTGATTTTTGGGTAGTTCTGTGTTAAGCCAGGAGTGGGATTTGATGATCCTCGTGGGTCCCTTCCAACCCAGGATATTGTATGATTCCAATTTCTCTGTTCATTAAAGCATTTAAATGAAAGTTCATATTATGGAAGAGTGAGTGAAATTTGATTTTCTTGACAAGGGGTCTGATTTCCTATTATTTAGAGATAGGTGGATTTACACACCCATTCAGGCAGTTATAGTGGTGCGGTAATTATGCCATGTGGCATGGGATGACCAGTCCTGTACCACAAGCAACCAGTAGACAGTTTTCACAGTAGAATATTTAATTTCATTGGAAAAGACTTCTGAATAATGAGCACATTCATGGAATCCAGAATCAGAGTCACTGAATTCTGGAGAGTAACATAATATTCACCAAAATAGTTGGGATGTCCTGCAAAAATACTGTCAGCTGCAAAATCTCCACTGCTTTTTGCGCGTAGGCTGCTACAGAAAATAATGAGGGCTTCAATCATTTCCTTGTCTCAAAACTGTAATTTATGTTGATAGGTAGGAGGGGATTAATGGAAAGCATGAATTATCTTTTCACTACAATACTGCTTCCAAAATGTGTATTTTTAGCATTCTAAGACAGACTGCACAAATATGAAAGTCTTTGAAACTATGTTGATTATCAACTGCTAAAATAACCCATAAAACTTAACACTACAAAACCGATCTGTTAAAAATATCCACAGGTGAACGTAAGATTTCTGAATATTTGCTTACTCTTTCCAACATCTCTTTTTTCTTTTGCCCTTAAAGAAATTCAGATTAATCATAAAAATGAGGACATTCCTAATAGGATTTTTACTGAAAAGTTACAAGGTTTAATTTGTGTGAAAGTACTGACAAGTTTATTCATTTTGTAGGAGTGTGGAATTTGCCTCACGTAACACTCAGGACTTAGCTACAGCTTTGATAGAAATGTTATTTGGTAATTATCTGCTCTTCCCTCAGGGACAAAGTAATTAATTCTGTTCTGCAGTTCACAGCGTATTCTGTTTTTACACACATATGAAGGATGAATTCTGGAAGATTATGATCAATAGTTACTGTATTGACAACCAATAACTCATCATCCTGGCAGCTGTATCATGACTTTCAAAGAAAACTCAGTAATGCAGAAGTCTAACTTCACTTCTTAACCTTGTTGTTTGCCTCTTGGAAGGGAAGAAAAAAAAATTAAAGGAAAATAAATACTTAAAAATTAACTTTCATCAAAGAAGTAGATGTCATTTTTGAGAAATAAAATGATCCACAGAAGTTATCTTTGTGACATAACTCAGAGCTAAAATATAACCCATGTGTTTTTCCCTATTTCTTGATTCTTTGTTCCTTTCTTTCAGAGTAGAGAATAAAATAAATTTAAGATAAAACACAAATTTCAGCAATAAATTGTAGGCATTGGTAAGGAGTTGAACCTCTCCCTAAGGTATACTTTAGGACGTAGTTTTTTTATATTTTTTTTCATTACAGAGAAGCTCTGTAAGTCTGGAGTTAAGATGTTCACCATAGCTCATTCAATCACCATGTGGTGTGTTTCCTAATTTATTTTCAAAGAATACATGCAGAAGAAATACATGGCAACTGATAGAAACTCAAATACAGAGGTGCTGGAAATGCTATTTTTGTGAAGCAGAAAACAGAGGAGAAATGATCCAATCATTCTGAACTCAAATACTACTCAGTGGAAGTCACTGCTCCCATAAAAACTGATTGCAGTAATTGTTTTTCCAGCTCTTTTTGCCCGCAGCAAGGGAAGTGCTGGTTCAGTAGGGCTACAGGAGAGAGCTCTCAGCACCGGAGATCCTCACATGAGATCTAAACACATCTCACAACAGAGCCCTGGAAGCTCTGCCTCATTCTCCATCCCAGATAACATTGCTGGAGCAAACCATTTAGGCCAGAGGAGTTAGAATTATTATTTTCTCCAAGAATATGTTGTGAACAAAATCTCCAGGTGTAGATGCAAAAAATACAGCATAGACGTCCTTTTTTTCAGTCTAACCTATCTCTTGGGGGACCCAGTATAAGTTTTGTCATAAAAAGCATTCCTGTATAGCCTACTGTACCTTCTAGGGAAGCTTGTTTCTGTTGCATGTAAGGTACTTTCTACTATTTACATGGCTGTAGTTTCTTGGGGTTGTGGTTTACCATTTGCAAAATAATTATAACAGCATTTTTCACCCAACAGAAAGATAGTGTAAATAAATGTGTTAAAGATATCAAAGAATGGAGATATAGGAACACAAATACCAATAGTGTGGCTAGGAACCAGGGACTTAATGCCTTAAGTTTGTCACCGTCCAAAAAAACGCAGCCAGCTCTGAAACAACTGAAATTCTCATTTATTCCATCAGCAACTAAGGGACTTGGCAGGAGCCACTTAATTGGTGCTGGCCTTAGTTTTAAAAAAGCTCTTGGACTTAATCTGTCTATAAGCCAACAATTAGATGTTTTACAGGAAACTATTCCATTGACAAAAATTAAGTTTAGGAAGGAGTCAGAAGACTGGAACTGGCTGCACTTCACAACAGTGCTAGTAATAAATCTTGACAGTAAAAGGGAATGAAATACTTAAGCCAGAAAAATGAAATCACTAAAAATAAAACTACAGGCAAATTACATTGGTCTCTCAGATCTCATTCAAATATCTGACTGGAAAAAAATCTTGCCATGATAACTGTAGCATCCCAAGAGATCTAAGTCTGCCTTCACCCATACAACGCTGCCAATCAAGAAGACAAATAATGAGTGATGTTCCTTTCCTCTTTATGTGTGCTTCAGTTTGTGGCCAAGATAAAAAACAAAGTGGATAGGAAAACAGTAGTTATGTCCAACAAAGATGCCCCTTTAGGATTCCTTCCAGACTCAGAGCCAGATTTGGCAAAAAAAAAAACTACACACCATCAAACATACAGAGGAAAAAAAAAAAAAAACACTTTCCAACTCCAAACCACAGAATGCTTATCAGAATGCTTATTTTTTTTTCTTTGCAAAAAGCAAAGACTGGCTCTGGGAGCAGAAACACCCACCTTTGACTCAGACAGACAGGGATTCGGGACATGAGTACTCCCTGTACTCATCACACAAGTCATTAGCCCCTTTTGGCAAAAGAAGCCATATCCATTCACCATGGATGGGGAAAAAAAAATTTATGCCCATCAACAGGAGAAACAGTGGAGCACCCATTAGCAGTTCTGCCCTTTAACTTTCCTGAGTCTTCCACATAAGGTCTTTCTTTCATCTGAGAGTGAAACATGCAGATTACAATAAGACTGCAGCATGAAGCTACACAATGTCTTCTTCTCTCTGTCTTGGCCCATCTTCTCCTAAGTAAGGGATACCGTGGAGCTCCTCCAAGCTCAACCTCTCCTGCAGCATCCTGGCATGTATATTGCCCAGGATATGCACACATTGGCCCATGTGCTAGACTTTGCTATGCTGGATGCACATGGGATCTGGCACTTCTCCATGACAGAGTAGCACAAAGCAAGTGCTGCATTTGGTTCACAGAGTCAGTTCCATAGGATTAGCACAGCACTGTGCTCGGCCTCATTAACATGCCCGCCTTCACTGCTTACAAGCAGGGCTAATTACCATGGATGCAATACTGGCTGATAAAGTCAATGTCTTGCTGGTCTGGTGCTATTCTAGTTGTTACCAGTCTGGAATTATCCACAGCACACTTTCTTAGCTCTGGTGAAAGAAAATGAGAAATAATGAGGTGAAAAAGCTTCCTTTTTTTTTTTTTTTCATACTTCTGCAAAGGTTTGGGTCATTCTTGATTTCAATGCAGGGTGAAGGCTTGGGGTCAAGTTTCGCGGGGGATAACTCAGCTCTTCCTGTCCTAATTGCCCAAGTTATACTCTTCATGATTAATTCTCTCATCAGTGCTTCAAGGTCTTCAGGGATTTTGGCAAAGATGACTACATTATCAACTGATCTAATGTGGTTTAGGTGCTCTCATTTATCATGATGCCCTTTCCCTCCCTATTCAAGGTTTTTATAAACTTTTCCAAGCACAAGGTGAACTGTTCCAGTGTGACAATATCTTCTTGTCTAGTTCTATTCTTTCACTTGATCTCTTCACTTTTCTTGTCAGTGCTTAAATGTCAATGCACTATGTTGTTCACATGCTCTGGGATTCTGAGAAATCCTTCTCCAATGTTTCTCATGCTGACTGTGTCCAGGTTTTTTGTGTGTACACTGTTTCCATTATACACCTCATTAGGGGCGTGCACCTGCTCCTGTCAAAGCCAATGGCAATGTTCCCACTTACTTCAGTAAAAGCAGGTTTGGACCCAGTGGTATGCCAACTGATAAATTAACTTTCAGACAAAACTCAAAGAGGCAGGAAATTTTCCAGGAATATGCTCTGCCATTTGAACAAAGGAGGATATATCTAATTGAACTTGTCAGAAACTTTTTAGTATATAATCAATAGCTCCTTTTTTGCCCACTGCTTAAGACCTGAATGAGAATAGACTACACAAAACTGTTAATAAATAAAATAAACCATAGTCCAGTAGCTTTTTCATACAGTGAACTTTATTAATGTAGACACCATTAACACTGTAGACTACAATTGCTTATGACGTAAAGGGATGCCTGCTATTTGAAATGAAAGAAAGCACATTCCTGAATGGCCAATACTGGATATTCTCCAAGTAATGCCTCTGCACTAAACTGTATTTCATTGGTATAGAAGCACAAGGTTTTGAGTTAATCATCTCCCACAAAAGAAAACAGAATAACAACAATAAAAATCATAAGAGTAGAAGGGAATAGTATAGAAAAGTATAGAAAATACTATATAAAAGTATAGAAAATAGTATAGGAAAGTATAAAATATTATTTTAGCCTCTATGGCAATTTTCAATAAGAGCATGTATTTTTTCTTTTAACCTTTTGGGGACAAAGAATGAAAAATATGGATTGAAATGCCCTTAACATTCTTCTACCATGATTACTATTTTGGTTTTCTGGAACTGCTTCTTCTGTCAGAGTTTAAATGACTTCTTAGCTGGCACTGGTTTAAAAAGAACAAAACAAAACAAGATAAGCTGCATCTTCCTATATAGTCAACATCAATCTCTCATTTCATTACCTTTGAGTTTCTTTCCCCAAACATTCAAATGAATCAAAACATATTTAAAGTTTGTTTACAAAATAGAACTTCTTTCAACTTCTTCAACTTCTTTCCGAATTTGAGTTGCTATTTTAAGTTAAACACTTCAGAAAATTGACATCTGGTCAAAATTTTCTGAAAACTGCAAAATTTTGTACTGGTTCTTGTGTGACCCACAGCTGGCTGCATTGTAAGTATTCTAATCCCAAACACAAATTGCTACTTTCGCTGGTTATGGAGCTGTAATATAGATTAATGTCCACTGAGCTATAGTTTGAGACCAAATGAATCTCTCTCATGATGTAAACCAGATTTAAGTCCTAGCCTCCAGAAACTGTTCCATTAATAAATTTCTTTCCTATCCCTTCATCACAAATAACGAACCCAGTCTGACAATCTTTAATCAAATTCTCATGGAGCTCATTAAAGACATTGGAAGTTTCTCTGAGTGAACTGTAGCATCAAATATATTCTTTATATCACTGCTACTGTAGCAAGTTTTATAAATCAGCCTGTAACTCTCTGTATTAATGATACATTAAGCTGAACTGATTACATGTGTGTGGCCATGTTGCTCATAGCCTACCATAAACAATGAAAAATGACATGTAAACCTGAAAGAAACTGTGCTTGGTGTCCAGCAAGTATCAGATAAGGCAGAACCATTTTACTCCTTGCCATGGTTGCACAACTGCCTGGTTTTCTTCTGCCAAGAACCCTTTTTCTCCTGCTCTTTTGTGCTGATAAAGTCTTATGGAAGAGCAATTGCAATGACTGCATGTCACCTCCCTTTTCTATGTGCTATCCTGCTCCATAGTATTTATTATGGAGTAGTCACTCTGAATCATAGAATCATTAAGGTTGTCAAAGATCTTCAAGATCATCTGGTCCAACCATCCCCCTACTATCAATGTCATCCTGTAAACCATGTCCCTAAGCACCACATCCAACCTTTCCTTAAAAACGCTCAGGTATGGAGACTTCACCACTTCCCTGGGCAACCAGTTCCAATGCCTGACTGCTCTTTCTGGGAGGAAATATGATTCAGTTATCAATTGCACAGGTGAGGAAGTCTGAATCTCTGTGTTAGCGATTTGAAGGGATCTCCATTTGCCATGGAGAATAAGAAACAGATCTTCATGCCCTCTCCTGCTGATACTTTTCCTTAATGACTTGATCAGTGCTTTGGCACTGTGCAAGCTTGCAGAAGAGATCAAGCCAGCTTCCTTATGTTGATTTTCATAACAAAAATCACCGATGTCTCCTTTCTTTTAATAACAAATACCTGTGAGACATTAAAAACACAAACCTGAAAGTACCATGAATTGCCTCTATAATGCTCTTCACTATAAGATTAGTTTTCATACGAGGTTATTGTACTTTGACTATCAGATACACTGATCTTCCCAAGTAACGCAGTCAATTTTACTGTGCACTTCAAATACACTGATTCCTTGGCTCCTGAGAACAGACTAATTGAGAGGGTGTGCTGTATTACAGAATACGATTTGCCTAAAAAGATTACCATCTAGCTCATTAATTTTACATTACCATACCATGCTTCTATTGACTTTATCACAATGCTTTCTACAGCTACTTACTGCAATAGCAAAAATGCACAGAGATTGCATAGCCATTAAGGTGATGAAAAGATTTGTAGAGATGCTATTACTTATTTATGTCATACCAGTGTCTCCTGCTTTTGGTCAATATTGACACCCACTGTGCCAACCCAGAAAATGCATTCCCTGTCCTAAAAAACTTGGAGTCTAATTACTCCTAGAAGCAGCACAAGTATGACACAAAGAAATAGAAAGAAGGAAAAAACAGTAGTTATGACTTGCATTTAAATTAGCCAAATACTTACACAACTGGAGACCTTATGTGCATTTTCTAAGCACGCACTATAGGATAATTATGTTAAAAGTTGATAAGCAATGGAAGTGAGCAACAGCAGGGTGGAAGTAAATGACAAGAGGAGATGATTGAACCATTGAGGGTTTTCATCCCAAAGAGACAACTTGGGATGGTATTTGAGAGAAATTAATCCAAATGAATCAGATAGAAGCTAATATCATCAGTAAAACCAATGCTGCAGTGTTAGCACAATTAAGTATAATACTTTTTGAATGAAAATGACAATATTACAGTAATTTGTGGAGTGAAATACATGGATTGAGTATAAGACACTGTATTTGAGCACCAGTATGCTGAGAGATGCTCTGGGAGTAACGAAGAAGGAGATTTTATCAGCAGAGGTTTGAAACAGTCAGAAGAGACCCAGGTCCCTTTTGGCCAAAAGCCAAAGCTTACATGGTCTAAAAGAAGCATTTCCAGTTTATGAGAATTTCAGAAATTCTGAGAAAAAATGACCTTTGGTTTCAGAATGAAAGGATTAGTAGAAAGAAGAAATTTCATTTGAAAATGAAGTTTAGTGAGATTCTGTTTGAAAGAATCAAAATATTTCATTCAATTGATACAAGCACAAGCTGTGAGGTACCAGAAATGGCTCCTTTGAATGGGGGAAATTAAGAGTGCTGGAAATTTACAGCTGAGTTTGGAAAACTCTCCGCTTTGTCACAGCAATGGGTCTGAAGCCCTGAGATTGCTGGCTCAGAAAAGGACATCCAGGGATGCTAGATACAGTGTTACAAAGCCAGAAGCTGAATAACAAGGCTGAAGTCCTTAGGGCTTCTAGGCTCTTTACTGCAGAGGCAGGAGACTAAAGCAGTGAGATTTGCCTTTCCCTGCTCATCATATTAAATCTGCACAAAAATTGTGCAAACTCTCCCCATTAGTCTCATTTTCATCTTTTCCCTCTGGCTGCAATAATATCAGAAGATCCCATAGGCAACGCAGTGTCTCTGAGCTTGGTTGTTGACTGTCAGTCTAGCATGGGAGAGCATCACTAATGATGAGGTGATGCTTCTTGGCATCATGGGCTCCTTGAATCCCCACTCCATGTTAAAAGACGCTGCAGACTGAAGAATATCGGTTGAAAAGGAAGATGAACCCAAAAACTTCAGATCCCACCTGCAAAACTGATCCAGAGCTCCCTTGGCTCATGCATATATGGCAGGGAAACTGCAGACCTGCAGAAAATTTAGCCTGAAGGTTTCTCAGAATGGCAGATACTACACAACGCACTTGCTTTGAAGCCCCTAAAAGTCCATAAAATGAACTAGCAGGAACTCAGTGTTGCTGTCAGAAACCCACCTGTGTGTCTGTTGTAGTTCATCAAAAACAACATACTTCCAGAAAATAATCTGGATTTTATAATAGAACACAGCTGGAAATACCCAATACCCTTAAACAAGAATGTCAAGCAGGGAAGATAACAGACAAGGAAAAATTAGACCACTTAATCAGGTTTTCCCTCTGTCCAGACATAAACAATAAAAATATAGTGAAATAACCCATAAAGAATAAACAGCAAGAATATACATGTATTTCAAGCTAATATTCATCATTTACTTGTTTTTGTACTCACAGAGGGAAAAAAAAAAAAAAAAAAAAGCATTCTATCAAAAATTCTTCTTGCAGTACAGTCAGGGGTGTTATACAGCCATAGTATCTGATATTTATTTTTCCCTCACTAGTGCTGTCTTTGCTCAGAAAAGATGCAGCTGTGGTGATGCTCCTAAAGACATTAGTCTCTCTGTCTCACAGACATGGTTTCAATTAAGTTTAATTACAGCCCCTGTAGTTTCAGACCAAAGTCTGTTTCACACCACGTGCAGTTTGTATTGCAGGATAGCTGAAATCTGGAAGTTCTACAGCAAGAATAGACAAACTGCTGCCACCCCAATAGTATTATTTGCAAATATAATGGGATGAATTGGAAGTTTTGTTTTGCTTTGTTTTGTTTTTTTAATACATTAGTTGAGGTTTACTCAGTGCTCCAGTGCTGCAACCTGTAAGCAAGGAAAGGAATGGACTGAGTAAAAGATGAAAGCAGCTCTCCTGAGGCAGATTTTTGCCATGAATCTCACTGTCTCTGGTGCTTTTTCAGAAATCCCAGCTCCTGCTGTCAATTGATTATAAAGACCAGATTCACTTTTTCTTAAAAAAAAAAAAAAGAAAAAAAAAAAAAGAAAAAAAAAGTTATTAGTGCTGGCAAGTACAGAGAAAATCATAAAAACATGAGGGAAGTTTTTCTGCAGGTCTCTAGAAGGAGGCAATGAACAAGAGTTTAGCAGTTATTTGTCTGAAATCATGATTTTAAGCAAAACTCAAGGGTTTGGAAGGCCTTTGGACCGTAAATAGACATCTGCAAGGAACAAAATAAAGAATAAATTTAATGCCTAAAAGAGTTTCAGAGCAAGGAGAGTCACCCCGTTAGTGTTGAAGACAGAGGTGTTGGCACAGGTGCTGGTGCAGTCACAACAGATTGATGCACTGTTTAGCCTGGTCAGAGCTTAATTTCTGCCCAGCAACAAAGCTGAGGCAGCACTGGGTATTCTGGGTGAAGCACCAGGTTTAATCTCAGCCCAGATCTTTGTTGATCAGAAGCCAATATTTGCTTAGGTGGATGAGGGGGATGTTGTGCTTTAACTCTCTGCTCAAATAGCATATGAAAATCTGTGAAGTAAATGCAAATATATCACCTAAAGAAGCCAGAATTATGTCACCCACCATATTAGGATTTCTATTTCTTAGGCATCAAACAAGTCATTTTCAAATTCATTGATATCATGCACAGGATCCATAAAAAGACAGACACAAAATCCAAGGGCAAAAACAACAGCATTTCCTCCCAGCAGCCTTGTTCTGATTGCAGACACATGGCAGTATTGGCTGCCATGTAGAAAACACTCATTAGCCTATTTAACCAAAATTAACTATGAAAATGTACTCTTGAGTTTTCTTCTCTTGCATTGGTAAGGTGTCTTTTAATGTAAGTGTTTTCAATCCAATTTAAGCAATTTTTCCTGTAAATTGTATCATTATTATCATTATGCTTATATCATTATGGTTAGGTCATGATTTTTCTCAGAGTTCTCAGAATACTATTTTACTTGCTAAAATGTCAGGGAAAAAATAAAAACAAAAAATAAAAACCCACCATATATCTTAGACTTACTGAGGTGCAGTAAATTAACTTGAAGAAATAAAACAGAGAGAGCATATGACTGGACAATACAGATGTAAACTGTAGCTACACATACATGTACCTACAAATGCCTTTCTTTACAGACAATTTGAATCAATATCCCAACTTCAATAGTAAGGAATTTGATTGACCTGGTCTTGATTTCACAACATGGTCCTGGTTCTGCCAAAACAGAAACAAATTTGTTTAAGTGGCATTCCAGAGCTTAAGCCACTGAATCAAAGTACATCTGTGCCTGACTTCACACACCTCTCCTCCATCTCTATAATGCAATGAATCAATTTAACTCTACTTCCATTTTTGGGAGATCTGAAATCTCTGTGTAAATCTGTATTGACCACCACATGTACATTTCAGTTGCAAATATATTTGTATTTGAATTAGGTCTTTCTGGGAAGAGAGAGCTTTTGAGTGAAACTTTCATACTCCTGCTGAAGGCAATATAGATTTTTTTTTGTTTTAGCAGAGTTGGGTTTTCATTCTTTTTCACTTTAGCAACCCCTCATTTGTCATAAAATGTTTGTGCTGGACCAAACTGGTGGTTCATTTTAGCTCAGCATCTTTTCTCTAGCAGTGTAACAAGAAGGCAAGCACAAAGTGACACTTTCCCAAGATACAATCCCAGCTTCAGCAATTTACAGCACAGCTTCCCTAGCTAAAGATGATGTGTTTGAACCTATTAGCCTTCATACTATATATTTTTGTACTTGTTTTCTGAACTCCATAAACTTTTAACATCTGCAATATCTGGTAGCAAGAAATTCCCCAGCTTGCTTACATGCCACATGAAGCACCTTGTCTTCTTTTATGTTGAACTTTTTGACTACTCGCTTGTAGGTATAGCTGGTCTCCTAGTTCTTGTGCTGAAAGGGATCCATTTTCACCTTCTCCATGCCTTTCATGGTTTTGTACACATTTGTCATAGCCCTTCTTGCCTATTTTTATTTCAGTCCAAAGAGTTATTTGAACTATATGCTTAGTTGCTTTTCATAGAGACTGTGTATGTGATGTCCCTATCACCTTCTCAGCTTCTGTTCCAGGTCTATTGTGTTTTTTTTTTTTTAATGTAGGAGCTGTGACCATATTATTCAAGGTGCAGATAAATCATGAATTTATAAAGCAGTTAACATTTTCAGGTTTATTTCCTATCTCTTTCCCGGCAATTCTTAACACTTGATTCTTATCTTTTTCTTTTTTCTTGACTACTAATGATCAATAAGGTGATGTTCTCACAGAACTGTCTATTATAATCCCATAATTTCATTCCTAATTTCTTCATCAGCTCAGAGATCATCATTTTATAAATAGATTTTTTTCTTTGTGTACTGCTTTGCATTAAAGATATTGAAACCACATGCCATTTTATTGACTAATAATTCAGTATCATAAGGCCCTTCTACAACACTTTATCCATGTTGGCTGTCTTTTCTACTACCCTGAATAACAGTCCCATCTACAGGCTTTATCACCCCATTCTTTACTTTCTCAATAACTGCTTATTGTTTAATCCCTACTGCTTGCAGTTTCAAGTGTTAAGTGGCATGAGTTGTGTATGATTACAACACTGATGTACATTGGGAAGGAAAGATTTAGAAGAATTATCGCACAATATTTCTATTCCTTTTATCACCTTTTCCTCTTCCCATCTGTCCTATGTTCTCCCTGTTTGCAATACTCTGCAGAGAAAAATTATATGTCATTTAAGGAAATTAGTCTCATAGCTGTTCTCTGAAAAGAACATTTGGATAATTAAAAGGTGACTTTTCTTTGTTCTGGAGCCTGTTGTAACTTAGGAGAACTCTGTTGTAACTGGGGAGAACTCTGGAAAAAAAAAAAAAAAAAAGTTTGAATGTACACGTAGGGAGAATCATCATTTTGTTCATTTAGTGTGATGTTCTGACAGAATCAAATGCAGTTTTCTTCTTACTGCCTAGTGGGCTGACATGAAATCTCTCCAAGGCCAGAACAAAGAATGCTCCAGGGACCTGACAGCACAGAGGATTTATGTAGCAGCAGACCATCATCCTATTCAGAAGCATTTAGCCAGAGTACTTTGCCTTGCTTGTACATTCAATTTCCATCAGTCAGAAATGTCAAGGGACCAGAAAGATTTAAGAACAGAGGGTAACCTTTGTTTGGGGGATGGCTAGTTCATTCACAAGATGTAGGAAGTATGAGTACGCACTTTAAAAGGCAGGAGAAATTATGCAACATTGTTTTAAAATCAGGCTAGCAACAGATTGTTGAAAGAAGTCTCTTTCAATTCTAAGAAATATGACATTCAGGACTTCTGATATTCCTAGGTCCAGTGACAATAAAATGTTCCTCTTTTGTTTTGTTCCCCAGTCTACTCTCTGAGTATTGAGCTTTAACTAAACCTTACCCAAACAAACAAACAGTGAACCTCACAGCTCAGACAATTCATGATTTGGAACTCATCTTAGCATTAATTACATGTTAAAGAAAAGAGTATATGTCCTTATTTAACTTTTATTTTATTTTATTTTATTTTATTTTATTTTATTTTATTTATCAAACTCTTTATTATTTCTCTTTGGGTTGTTTTTCTTCCAGTGAATCACATATATATGTAATAATTCCAAAGTTTTCTGAGGAAGAAATGATGATCAATGTTTATTGTACATGAATGGAAATAGAATAAGGGCATTCCCTTATTGTACAAAGCTTTAAGGTTTCATGTAAATAAGACAATATATACACATATTATAAAACCAGTTTATATTTGAAACAGTGCAATATTTTTTGCAACCACCATCTAATGTAGCTTTTGACCTACTCAAGTCATATACCCACATTTTCTAAGAATAAATACCTTCACCTCAGTCACACCCACCAATTCAGTGCTGTAACTGGATCACAATTATTTCTATTACCAAAATTGAGAGAGACATCATAAGAGTTTCAGATAGATGTGCAATTTTGTCAACAACTATTCACATGTATTGTAAAACTTGTGTTTTCTACAATAATTCTTGCGAGTATTTACACATTTTCACTGGAAACAAAGGTTGCAAGTATCGGAGTTGAAAGCCTGAAATTTTTATTCATAAGCAGTTTTTGCAGTCAACACTGAGTCTGAAAATGATGCTGAGTTTGCCTTGAGAGTGGAAAATAGCAATTTAAGCAAAATCACCGACTGTCATGCACAAAAAAAAAAAAAAAAAAAAAAAAAAAAGAGAGAGAGAGATGTATTTGCATGTTTGCAGTTAGAAATGTATTTGCATGAACAGACAATGAACTGAAATGAAAATTCCTGTTTTGATGTATAAGGCTTATCAAAGATTACCTAATGAAGATTATAATGATTCTCTCTTTATATTCTATATATATATATATATATGTTCCAAAAAATAATTTTGCTTGGTTTCTTTGCAAGTATAGTATTATTTGTTGACCACAGGGTTCAGCAGCTATTTCCTTAACATTTCAGCAGGCATCACATTCTAATTCTGTTTTCCTTCCAAAAAATGTCATTTCCAGAATAACTTTGTTGAAAATATTATTAGTTGCACAAAAAGATATCTCAGAACATGTATACGTAGAATAAACCCTCAAGCTCACCTTTCTGTTACAAAAACTCATTGTTTGTTGCAGGTGGACAGATTAGACATTTCCCTGTCTCCTTTGAGGACAAAAAAAAAAAAAAAGCTGTACCTAGCACAGGGCATTGCCATCTGTATGCATTAGAGTAAGCCAATTTAATTCTTAGGATAATAGGACTTTCAAAGCTTTCAAAGCTACAGGCAAGAAGAATATATTCCACTTTCTTTTCTTAGATCCTAGACCTCATTTTCCTCCCATCTGAAATGATTGCCTTAATGGTAAGTATTGATATTGCTATGTTTATTCCATGTTTATTTTGTGTTTTGAAACAATATTTGGATAAAAACTCTGTAAAGGAAATAATGAAAACAAGTAAGGTCATCTGACACTTTTTGAGCCTTTGGAAAACATATCATTCTCAGAAAATCAGTTTCTGTATTAAAATTGTGGATGAGAAAATGAATGACAGAGGGGGAGAGAGAAATCAGAAGAGCTACTTTGTGTTTCATTTTGGTAGGAAAGAAACTGTATCAACCAGATGAGGTTTTTACTGTAACATAATTCAGATGAGTCATAATGTTGATTCTTATACCAAACGCATCAGAGTGTCTGTGAGATAGAAAGTTCAGACCTATAGTTGAGAGAATTATTTATCAGTCTGAGTTGAAAAAGACATCATTCATTTAACAGAAATTAGAAGTAGCTGCCTTGGCAGACTTTGCCTGTGGAATTACAAGAGGATGGGCAAGAATTCTTATAATGCTGAAGAAGTCTGTTTACTGACTTGAGCAGACTTTGAAGGGAATCTCTTTGCATTCTACTTGCAGTTCTCTGTGCACAGAGTTATCCTTATCTTTAAATGAACAAATGCTGAAAATCTTCTACCCTACCAGCCTGTCTCAGCAGAGCAGGATAAATGTGCTCAGCTGAACGCACGGTTAACTCTCTTCACTAGAATTTTACATGTTGACCATATTTTCATCTTTATTTTTAATGATTTGTTTCAGTTTGAAATTCCAGTAGGCTTAAGAATTTCTTTGTAGTCTCACTTTGTGAATGTTGCTACTTTTATTCTCCTTGAAAATGTTATTCAGAAAAGAGCTATAAAAGAACTATATATCCTAGGCAAAGTGCACAGTTTCATTTTATAGTGTTCATGGCAGAATATATATATATATATATATTTGTACTTAATATTTCAGCCAGGCCTCTATTATAATTCATTGTTTTCCCTCATTCATATGTTTTTTTGGAAAAATTGTCCTGTGGACTTGATAATCTCTATGCTTCCATTAAAACATTTTTTCTTAAGGAAAAATCCTTTCTTCTCTTTTAAATTATGTGTGTTTTTTTCCAGTTTTAACCTAACTTAAGCTACTACCAGTGAAGCAATAAAAGAATAACAGCAAATCCAAAGACTTCTAATTTTGACATAATGCTAATCATGGGGAAAATAAGTCTTTAAATCCAAATTGAAGAAAAATATTTGAAAATAGCATGTGAATAGCTTAAAAAATCAGATCTTATATGAATAATGCTAGATAAGGATCAGTGTGTCAGTCTTATCTATAATACAGTTTCCAGCAGCTATAACCTATTTCAATGCCTCCTCTCTTCTACCAACAGGTTCCAAGATCAGGTCAGGAGCCTACAAAAGATTTTTGTGAGGATGCTTCACATCTGGACATTAGGTATAATAGCCCATCCATCTTACCTTGTTGTTGCTGTTAGTCACTGCAGCATTTCACGCTACTAACAACTGCAAAAACAATCCTGCAACCCATAGCTTTATTTTCTCTATTTCTTTTCTTCCTTGGTTAGCTTCTCCTCTGGTGGTTCTTTGTGCATGTTAAAGAGGTGTAACTTAACCATTGAGAGAAACAAGTCCAGCTGCAGCCCTCTGGGTCAGATGTCCCTCTGTTGTCCCGTGGGCCCTCAGCACAGCTTGCAGTGATGGTAACAAATAGTCTTGCATTGCTGGTGTGCTCAGTGATGTCCCTGGGCTGCATACAACCATGGGACAGGGAAAGGACAACAGGGGCAGATAACTGTCAAGAGGAGGGTGCTAGCAAAGGAATAAATAGAGTAGAAAGTAAATAAAGTAGAAAAGTGGTAGAGTAAGAACAAGAAAGACTGTGGTCTTTGCTTCATTTTATAGAAACAGGTCTCCTTCTGAAAAGAAAAAGGAAACTGGGAGATGATAAGTTAACTGAAATGAACATGAGGTTTTCATCCTAATGCATACCACCAGAGTACCTTCCAAGAACAAGGCTTGTAGCAAGTCCCTTACACTCTTGGGGGAAATGATATCTCCTCACCTTGGGGGTGCCAAAACTCTGCTCAAAAGTCTGTTTGTTTGTTGTTGTTGTTGTTTGTATTTGTTTTTTGTTTGTTTTGTTTTGTTTAATTTTTTAACGGAGTGTGGAAAACAATGCAAGAGATCTAGAAGTAGAAGGAAATGTCCTTATTCTGTTAGTCCCAGCCATGCTTCTACAATGTCCCACTATGATCTGTTAACAGGGTTTGAATTCAGATTTGGAGTCCCAGCCTGCAAACTACCATTTATTCAAGTGAGACAAACTCAAGTGAGAGTTTGTCAGCAAAATCAGTAAAGAAGAAGCAAGCTAAAACCCAAAATGTCAAACAAAAATCCTGTTCTCTCACAGTCACTCAGTATTCACTTCCCTGGTCCTGACAAGATAGAGATTTCCCTATGGTAGCTCCTGGGCAACCAAGCCAACATAAGGATTTTACGTATTAAATGCAACTGCTGACAAAAAAGGCAGGACACTGATCTTGGATTTATTTTATTGTCACATATCATCTCTTCATATCCACCAGACACCTCTTCACTTGTTAGGGAGATCAGATCTTAACTGTTTATTCTGCTATTATATCCTCCCTCTGTAATTATCGTTCTTTTATTTTGATCAAATTATGTCTAAGTATATAAGTTATTTTATGGTTAGTAAATTTCACACTTAGATAATTTTGTCTAGAATCACAGGACCTAATGAAATACATGATTTTAACATAATAAAATTAATTTTATATCCTTAAACCAATGGAATCCTTCCCTTTTTGCAAGAGGTCATTTACCTGTGATTCAACCTGGCTGTCACATTTATCTTTCTGTTCAATTTGCTGTGTTAACATAAAAAAATTTCATGGTTCTATGCATCTTTTAGAATAGCATAAGAAAGAAAAAATCTTAGATCTTTGTTTATCATGGTTAAGTTTTCGTGCAAAATTTTAAAGTACTACCAAGTATTTCTAGTGAAAAAATGTTGATATTCAGATTGTCCATGCTAATATGAAGAGATTTTAATTAAGTTAATGGACCTTCCTATCCAAAGCAACTTTATTTTTACCCACTAATCGATGGGACGCTGTCAAGGTTGTTAAGTATTAAAAATTCTGTAAATAGGCAGTTGTTCCACTTGTAAGTATTTACCTTAAATGGACACTGTCAACACTAAAAAGTCACACTTAAACTTGATCTGAGCACAGTGTGCTTTTCAATGGTGACTTTAAAGAGCTTAGGAATAATATTTTATTTTCCTTTAATTTTTGGGAGGAGCCAGGGAGGAATTGGGATGCTTTCTTTCCTGGCTCTCATGATGCATCATTCAGTAAACCTTTCAAATGTCTATCTGGCAAGAGTCTAACCCTTTCTAAAACAACTTCAGACATGCTTTCAAAGGTTTTTGTGACTTAAAGCTGCAGATTTTAGTGACAGTGGAATGGATGTTTTTTGAAATGCTAGGAGGTGCTTATCTAAGTTTTAGATTTCTAAATACTTTTGCAAATGGGGTCGTCAAGTGTTTAAGAACCTGTGCCACTGACAGACATTGGAATTCATAATCCTGACTCCTTTTAGTGCTTTTAAAGTTTTATTCTCCTGAAAAATTCTTTTCAATGATACATCATTGCAGCAGTGACTAAGACTTTATTCCTGGAGCTGCTTCTCTGCGCACTTACATACTGAAAACTTACATCCTGAATAAAGTCAGTGAGTTAAAGTATCCCCCTAAAGATTTGATCTATACTGGACATCTTTTAAGATCTATCACTTAGCTATTTCATTTAAGAAAGGTTGCACACTAGTCACAATTACAAACCAGCACTACAACCATGCACATGCCAAGGTAAAATATTATTCATGTTCCCATATCTTTATTCCATTGAAAAGTTTAGAAAATTGGATACAGTTTCAAAGATACATTTCTCTCATTCAAAGATACATGCTACTCTTGCACAAAATGTCACTTCAAGCAGTTACTTTTTTTTCTGTTGCACCTTATTACTTAGATTCACAGAGAGGAATTTTGGTGTATGTTGAAGCTATTTCAAAAGAAGCTGATGCACACAGATGACAAATAATGCCAGACTCCTGTTATGTGGTCAACAGTATGGCTGAATCTGTGAGAATTTTTGACATCTATTGAATAGCATGAGATTCAAGTGGGTAATTTAGGAAGTGAATGAATGCACCAGTTATGCACTCCTGTTAAGAGTGGCTAACAGTTGCCTACACCTACCCTTTACCAAGTGATACTGTAGTTCTAGGAGACACTGTAAAAGCCTTAAATTACTTAAATTTAGGAGACAGGAAAGGAGCTCCTCTGCAGCTCCTTTTAGCAGAAGAGATGAAATTCATATAATGCGAATTCTAGCTATACGTGCATTTTTGATGCCAACACTCACAACACCCACTTACAGATTTTCTTTTACTCACCTTTGGTATCTACTATTATGGTCTAGTCTTTGTCCCTCTATGGAGCCTTTCACTGTTTTCAGATGATATAATTGCACCAAATTTAGTGCCTATGAATAGACCACTGTTTAACAGCAAAGTCACGAAGCACATCTGGAGAACAGTGCTATGCAAACATTTTTGTTGTTGTTGTTTTGTTTTGTTTTTGTTTGTTTGTTTTTACAGTAGAGCAAACCACTTGAATACTAGGCTCAGTTGAGATTATGATCAGGTGTCTCTGGCTTACTTTGGAAGTGATCAGAGGTTTACATGTTTATTTACTCAGGACCTCCCATGTTATTCATAGTATTATTGTTGTGTTTAACTACTTGGGTAGATATATGTTATTTCATACACCTCTTGCAAGGCTTAGGGTGACAACTTCGGAACACTCAGGAAAAGCAGATAGTCATGAACTAGAAATTGCAGACTGTCACTTCTCACTCTTCAAGTTGTCCGATTTTCTCTCATAATGTATAGTACTATATGATGTACTTCATAACATTTCTGCTTCTTCTGATACTAGTTTTGGTGTTTTACTAAGCAGAATCATACACACTGTTTTTTTCTACCCACCAGAGGAGAGGTTTGGGTGTATTTTAAGTGCAACAAAGGTCTTATCATCTGCTGCCAATTCATTATGTCTTGTGAACTAGGCAATTGTTCTGTCTCATAGTTATACTTTAAAATGTACTTTTTTTTTTTTTTTTTTTTACATCAAAGGTATTATCACACTGCTTTTATTCCTAGTGACTTATTATGTCCACTTCTTCCAGACAGAGGGGCCTTATAAATGTACAGAATCATCTCTTATATTCTAGTAGTAATGTATGTTTCATTTGCCACATTGAAACAGAATTACCTCAGCCCACTTTATCAATTCTCTTTGGAGAATCAGATTTTAACTTGACGTGTTGGGTCCATTAGAGATTATAACTATTTAGAGTTAATTGTACAGGTGTGGAAGTAGAAAGGATGTGTTGGGTTATGGCAGAGAGTATCAGGGTCAGAGTTGAGGTTAAGGGAAGGAGGTTGTGGGATATTTCTTTTCCCTTTTAATAGAACAATTAACACTTAGTGTAATCAATCACTCATTTTAGAATGTCCTGCTGATAGGTCATGCACCATTACATCAGCATGAGAGAGATAGCCAATGCAAATAGGTCACTCGATGTCATCTCAATGGCATCTTACAGTAAATCTAATATGGTTTAAATGGAACAAAAGAGCACAGGGATGAACAATAGAAGAACTGCAGAAAACTTTATTAGCTAAAAAAAAAAAAAAAAAAAAAAAAAATGTTTCTTAAGCGGTATAAGCAACACAGCACTGACCCTACCACTGATATCTGGGTACTGATATAGCTGGAGGTCTATAAATCTCATAATAACTATAGAAATATCTTTAAACACTAGATCTCATTTTGCAATTTGCTGTCCATGTGTTAAGAGAGGGTGTTTTTTTCCCTTTCTTAAAGAACAAAGAGACAGAAAGCCCAGCTTTATTTGTTCAGACATTACTGGATGGTGAATTTAAATGACAGTATGCACATGGAAAAAAAAAAAAAAAAAAAAAAAAAAAAGTTCATCCTAATGGTTAAAGCATTATTGCAAAGAAAAGGAGAAAAGCCATCCGGCCCCTGTCAGGGCACAGGTATCCTGTGCATTGCTGCAGTGTAAGCAGTAAGCAAAGGTGTGGGTGTGCAGTGTATTAGATACCTAGAAGAAACTCCCTGAGTGCACTTCCTTGTTTCATAGTGTCCAGCTGTGAATGCAGGACAGTTTCTCTTTGACAGGTCACTGTTGTGGGAAAAGCAGCCTAGAGGTGGGAAACTTGACATAAGTTAATTTATTGTCAACCAGTAATAACTTCTGATCACCAATTCAAGAATTTAGAGGGAGGAGGATGCAAACAGTTTCACAAATGCTTGTATTAACAATAATCTTAACCCCTCCCTAACCTCAGATTCACTAATATTCACCTCAGGGTATGCTCTGTTAATTCCCCACAAAAACAGCATATCCATATAGCAGGCCAAGCTGGTGTTTAACTGTTTCCTTTGCTCTACACCACAATGCTTCTGCTGATCTATTCCTTGGTGTTCCTCCTCCTGCATGGGTGACTCACAGGCCACAGTGTCTTGGGAACTTGGGGGTGTCCATCCTGCATGGGTCACCCATGGGCTGCAATCCTTTGAGGGTGTTCCTGTTGGTTTTGGTGTTGAGTACCCCTAACCAAGAGCGTCTCCACCATTTTTTTTTTCTTCCTCAAATATGTTTGAGCATATTCACCATGTGCTTCTCTGATAAGACAGAGCTTTGGCATGCAATTGATGAATTTTGCTGCAAAGTGTGGTTTCTCCATTGTTTCCATCTGCATCAGGGTAAGCTGTCCCAGGGTGATCCTCCTGGCCTCCCCAACAACTCCCCAACACAGCCCTTCTGTTTACAACCTAAGCCATGGGTCCAGTCAACTCCATTTCAGTGGGCTGAAAAGCAATGAAATCACATTTTTCCCACTATGGTATTACTTGCCTATGGGCATAGGTTTTCAGCTGATATAAGTACATGCTTATAACAGATGTGTAAAAGTAACGAGACTGTTCTGTGATTCTGTGATTCTTCTGTGAAGACTTCCAATAGCTGATAAACAACCTAACCAGCTTAATTTGAAGTGTGCGTTAGTCACAACTCTAAAGTTAAGCTTCAGAAAGAGATCACACAGGATTGCATATTTTTCTGTAATTTTTTTTCTCCATTGCCTTCATGTGGAGGAATGTGTTTGCCACCTGCACCATTTGCATGCCTGTTTTGAAATCATTTGTAGTTGAAATGCTCAAATCTTGAAATTCTACTCCACATATATATGGAAAACATATATATTGAACTAAAACCCCAACCCCAGCATTTAATCCAGAATGAAATAAGGATCTTTTAAGCTTTCCAGGGAGATGAAATCCTTGTCTTGCTTTCCTGTTATGGCAGCTCCTGACCCCCAAGTCTCCTCAGACTGTTCCAGAAATCATGCAGGAGCATCAAACACCTCTGAGATTCTTTGTTGACTCCCAGCTCAGCTAGTCTCTTCATACAGATCTGATAGGTCTTGAGATTTTCAAGCCCCTGCTCTGTAGCAGGTGTGCTGGAATATCCAACGTGAGCATAGTGCAAGGCAGGACCCAAACATTTGGACTGAAGTGGGGAAGTGGAGGGTGCAAACAATCTGTCAGGGATCTAACAGAGCCCTCTAAACTACACTGTAGCCAGGATATTTCCAGAAAACATTTTGGTGCTTCAAGTCATCCTTGCTCATAAGAGTTGGGAAGCCTTTAGGGAAATACATTTTTCCCATTCATCTGTGGGAAAAAGGACAAGTTGCACATACAGTTTTCCTTCCTTTGATGTGTCAATCTTGAAATCCACTCAGAGGTTGAATTGGTTCCTCTCTCTTCATTTATTATCATCTTCTGAAGAACACTTTTAATAACAACAGGCTATCTGCAGTGTCTCTGATTTAAGTAGCAACTATTGATTCACTAGTTAGAACTTCCGTGCTTTATGAATTGTTCTCTAGAGGTGATGAAATGGAGAAATCAATGCTTCAATTTGCTTTTATATTCCAACCCCTAATGTAAGTTAAACTTTTTCTAAGCAACCTCCAGAAAGTGAAAGAATGTTTTAAAGTACCAACAGACTTTATGGGTGTGGAAAGAAAAAGCATATCATCAGACATTCAATTGATCAAAGGTGGTAACCATGACAAAAAATTAATAGTGATAAAATGATAAAGACTTCTAGACAACTGGAGTTCTTTATTGAAAAAGCAGAACATGTCATCACCTGAAATAATTCTAAAATCATTTTTAAAATGCTCAAAACCAAATGGCTTGAATGAATGGGGAAGTACTCTTATTATCGTGGATGACCTAAATCACCAAGGCACTACCTTCACTCCTTGATTGTTATTATTGCCATGGCAATGATGGTTTACTCTAAATTGTGGTTTAAGTTTTATGCAGGGGGAATAAAGTATGAATTTACACAGATTTGTAGTAAAAATACAGTGGAAAGTCATGATCTTTATGCAGAGAAGCTGCCATTATTTGAGTCACGACTACATTTTCTAGGACCGAGAGTAGTACTTCATGATAATTCCCTTACCTTATCAAAGCAGAAAACCTCTTTGCACCAAGAATGAGGTACAGGATAGGTTAATCTTAATGGCTCATACTGATAGATTAGGTGCATGTGTTTTGCCCATGCATCAGTTCTGAATGCAAACGAGCAGCTATACACTATTAATTTTGTACAATTTACTACAGAGTAGGTACTGCATATGTTCAATACATTAAAAAGAAAAAAAAAAAAGTGTCATGCATGGTGTTCCGTCAGAAATGAAAACAATGCACTTTGAGGTTTCTACAATGTGCCAAGAATGTTTAGAATAAATGGACCTTCAATCTTTTGAAATACAGTTTCTGCTAAAATCGGAGGCATGCATGAATAATGGCCATACCAGGTAGAAGAAAATGATTACTAAACTATGCCTAGTTTTATAGTAGCCATAAAGTAATGATCATTTCTTCATTTCTGAAGAAAAAATGTTGGGAAGGAGGGTAGTATGTACACAGCCACTACTTCAGCAGATGGGGCATATTACATTCATGGGTTAGATCTTATACTAATGTAAAAAAGTGTCTCCATCAGCTTTAAATAGCAAAGTTCCACATCTTTGTAAGGTGTTGTTTTCCCTGAAAGATCAATATTTTAATCAACTGTTCATTATTGTGATGATTACTATGAAAAAATAAATTGCCAGGTCTTGCTTAAATGAACACAACTTCTATTTATATCTATGCTTATTATAAGGGGTGTAAATGTTGGATAGTCTAATGAGGTAGCAGGACTCTAGAAATCTTTGTCATTAATCAAAAACTTAGCAAGCTACCAAAATGAGATTTACAAATAAAAGTTTGAACAATAGTAATGAACAGGAATTCTTAAAAAGTAAAATGAAATAAATACTGAAACAAACAAACAAAAAATGAAAAGCATTTTTTCTCTTCTGACAATCCACTTCAAAACTCACAATTACAGTTACAGCTCTGCCATCACAAAAAAAAAAAAAAAAAAAAAAAAAAAAAAAACATAGCTGAAAAAACAAACAAACAAACAAACAAACAAAAAATGAGGAGAGGAGGGAGGGATGTTTTCTTTATAGCTGAAATTAAATGGTAAAGCTGTGGGTTACCGTATTCTCAGACCTGGACCCAAGCTCAGCTTCCTGACATGGACTTTTGATATCATCTTGAGAGATGTGGGTCTGTATTCATGTCTCCCACTTCAGACACTGTATTTTAGTGTAGAACGGTTAAAAAATTCTGGTTTCACAAGGAATATGAAGATGGTGAGGGAAATTCCCCAAGGTAGGAAAAGCCTAATTTTCTCATGTGACCTCTCCGAGAAACAGATGGACCTTCAAAGAACAATCTGTCTTCATTAGCAACCAGGAAGACCCAATGTCAAGCAGATCTGCCTAAAGCCAACAAAAAAGCTGGACACCAGCAGGTGCCTGACCAAGGACTTATCTTCTCAAGTATTCCAAGCCATACATCTGTCCATAAGAGGTTCAAAATATTGTGTTTATTTTAATGTAGATATTTTTGAGGTTACAGGAAGGAAAGGTTTCTAGTTCTTTTTGTACCATGTCCTAGAGCTAGAATGTCCAGCCTATGGCTCATGGTTTGATTTGGTCCATCAAGAATATTCCATTAATTAAAAGCCCATCTAATGACACTTTTTTTTTTTTTTTTTCCAGAAGAACTTCATGATATACTTGAGATCTTAATTATCTCAGCTGTCTTTATGCTACCTTTTGGCCAAAGACCCCTATAGCCCCTCCAAATCACTCCCATTTGCTGATAATGTAACGTAAAATTCATGAAGATAGAAATACTATGGACCCAAGATGACTGAAGCTGTAACTAAATAAGATGGTTCTGGGAAACAAGCTGAGTCCTGGTTTCTGGTCCATTTTAGACAAAGACAGTTTTATCCAGTGATACGTGGAGAAGTAGGCAGTAAAGATGCATCCCAAGCTGAGGTTTCCTCCCCTGTGTAGGGGCCCTACGGCACTGGTGTAACGGAATGCACTACTTATCTCCCTACACTTGCTTTATCTCTGATCCAATTAATCTTATACTACTGGTGCCATGACAGCCAGATTCAACAGGGGAAGCAAGCAGACCCTCAATAGACCCACCTCCAGTATGATGGCACATTCCCCTGGGGTGGAGTCAGATACTCTCTGAATGGTGAAGGTTTACCACGAGATCCCCACTGCCCTGTGGGAGTGCTCTGGCATTGGTCAGCTTTGGGCTGTGCCCAGCAGAATATGCTCTAGTTTGGTAAAGATTAAGGACAATCTTTTGGGTCACAGAAACTGCGGAAACAAGCTCTCCTCATGCCCATGAGAGCCGACCACTCAAGCCATTCTGGGAAATGATTTATTATTCAAAAGGGAACAACATAAATCCAATATGAGCCATTTTTAAGGTCACTCTTCTCATTCAAACCCTCTGCAGACTTCAGTGTTGCTTAGGCATGGCACTTCACTTCTCTTGCCAGGGCTTATGATCATGTGTAGAAACATCTGCCAAGGTACCCTAGAATATTTTTGCTCCAAAGTAAAGATATTTAGCGACCTCAGGCACTTTCAGAATTTAGGCAGAGTGTTAGAGAGCAGACTTATTTGTTATCTTGAGATTTTATTTGAGCTATTCTCACAGAGTTGTCTAGCACCTTTTCTGATGCCCAAGGGTGCCCAGTCTGGTGCCCAGATGCTGCTCCAAAGGGATGACAGGTCTTCCACAGGTGTCACATCTGTGGCAATGTCTTAAATGTCTGATGCACTAGATGCATCTGCTTAGGCACTGAGTTACTGAAGTATCATTAAATCCCAATTTAATTGGAATTTAAACATGTGAATGAGAATAATAATTACTGAACTGTAAGGATGTTTTGAGAATAAGCACACTGAGGATTAGTTCTTGGTCCAAAACTCAGAAAAAAAGACTGAGAACGACACAGAAAAGACTTCACCATTACTATGACATGTCACGTAACAAATCTTGATAGCATCTTGGTCAGGCCAGAATTATTATTAATGTATTATTATCCTCTTACAGGTACTAAGTGAGAAAGAATTAGGCCAACATACATAAACCGGCTGCCAAAATGTTATCCATGTATTTATCCATATAAATACATTTAGCTCAGTATTTTTAGCTCAGTATATTTAGTATTTAGCTCAGATCCAGGGATAACATTTTAGATAAGTTTTTTAGAAAACATTGGTGTAAGAAACCTGTTCAAAATCGTACAGCTGACTGAGATGCTGGATTTTTATGACATAGATTGAGAACTCATGTGGGCTGTGCTAGCTAAAGACCTATGTAAAAAATAAATAAATAAATAAATAAACACACACACACAAAGACAAATATATAAATACTGAAACCACGGAAACTTTTCTTCTATGGTGTAGAAACATGCTCTTTTTCCATTGTGCTTATTACCTATGTTTTCATCCTAGTGCTGTGTTATTACTGAGCCTGGGGAAAAAAGGATTTAAAAGAATGCAGTAAACTATCTCCATTAGAGTTTAATGTGTTTTAGGGAGCTAGCTTCTGTTACAGAAACAGAAAGGAGTAATGTTTTGTCACACAGGAGGTGCTGAAAGGCAGAAAGGCAGATCTGGTTGGACATGCCAAATTTTATTTATGCCTACAACTGGCCTGATGCTCTGCTGAGAAAAGCATGGAGAGCTGTAGGGGAGATGATGGAGCTGAATGTCTGTACAGACAACAGAGTACATCTTCTGCTTTATTATGGTTTGTAAAACCACCACAGGGTACTCAGATCATTTTTTGAACCTAGAAACACAAGTGCCAGGTCAAGATCATGCAGCAATCAAAGGGCTGGTTGTTCCCATCCCTGGTTTGGTGGGTCTCTTTTAGGTTTTGATTTGCAGCCAGAGAAAAATATTGTTTGAACAAATATCATTTTCTGTTTGAGGCTGTGCAGAAGCATGCCGGTCCCAGGGAGAACAGCCTGGTGGGTGCCAGGGGATGACCTGCTCCTTGCCCTTATTTAGCTTTCCCAGGAACCAGGGGTGCTCCCTGCTCCTGCCTGACTCCTGTTAGCAATGGCATCTCCCACAGAGTCACAGCGTTCAGTACAGGAATAATACTAGCACTGAAAAGCAGCTCCTCCCCATCCTCCTCCTTCTCACTCTCTTCCCTCCACCCAACTGTCCATCACAGTAAGATTTCTCACTGTGTGGTAATCTGGACAACTACCATTGCTTTGAAGTGCTGAGGGTGGTATTGCAGAAGGAGGGTGTGCTATCTTTTAACACAGAACTATAGTCCAGCGGCGATAATCGTTTCAAACTACCTGGGAAAAAATAAGCAGTATAATAAGGTTAGTCAGGTAGCTTATCAACACCTGCAGACATAAACCTGCACTGACAAATGCTACACCAGAGGGTAGGATAAGTGGAATTATAAAATATTACCTTCAGGTGCTATTGGGCTCCCAAATGTGGTATGCAACAGTAATGTAGATAGCATGGAAAAACAGACAATAAGTACAGCTTTGAATTCAAACATGACCTTCAAAGAGCTTTTTCTTAGAAACACAGAGCAAAAGCCCTAAACCTTTGAAAGAGCATGACCAAACAATAAGCCCCCAACTTCATATACACCTCTGAGAATTCATTCTCCATAATGGACTCTCAGAAGTCTTTTATCACTGTTTTAAAGACTTTATTTATCAAATTCGAAAGATATCTTCTCTTTGCCCCATTTTTATCACAGTCTCAAGGTATCTTATCAATATTCACTCAGCAAGCACGAGCATATTTCTAAGCGACAGTACAGAACAGTATGTGATAAACTGGAACATTTTTTGCAGCTCAGACCTATGTGCAAGATAAAAGCACACAGGCTCCTGCAAAAGCAGCAGCAGGGCTTTGGCTGAAATGTCAGAAGCAACTATTTTGTGGGGAATGATTCATTAAGCTGACACTTCAATAACTGGAGGAGCTGTTCTAGTGCTCCAAGCTAGGTGTGAAATACCTGGACTCCCTTGAACTGTAGGTTCAAAACCGGCAGAGTCTAGTAACCCTACTCTTACTCTTCCAAGTAAGACAAATTGAGTTCCATGAAGCTTAGGACGGAATATTTTAAAGACAAGATCTTCTGTAAACTGGAGTGGTCTTTGCAATTCACAGACACTAGAGAGCCACAATGATTTTATCAGAGAAAGGGAGGTTTCCAGGAATTTTTGGTCAAATTCAAATAATTATAATTCTCTTTCAGCATGCTTTTCATTGGTCTTCTTAACAATGTAGCTACATTTCAAGAGTGGGTGAAGAAAGTTCCTGTACAAATATAGTTTGAGAATTCTCTAGTTTGAAATGCATGCTTACAATAAAAATAAAATTAAAATAAAAAATATTTAAACACATCATTAAATGCAACCTTTATTAAGCAGACAATTCAAATAAGTACCTGAAGGTGAATGAAATGAAATGAATATGAAATAAATACCAATAATATTTTTCAAGTGTGTCTTCAGAGCAGAAATTGGGAGGTTGGTTCAGAAACAATTGAATTTGCAGTGAACTTTCATTGCTAAGAGCACATTCTTTGTGAATGCATATAACCCACATAAAACATTTGTAACCTACATATGACACAAATGAAAATGTTTGGGAGTTGAACAAAGAAAACAACCTTAGAATAAGCAATTAAATATATATATATCATTTTGAAAGGATGAATAAAGCTATATAAAGCCTCGTTAGTGAATAAATGATAAAATCAACCTGCTAATTAATCCTGTAGCCAATAAGTCATAGAGGAATAATACTCTACTCCTTCTAAATTACTTGCAAATAATATCCTAGAATGGCTAGAAGAACAGTTAATGAAAGATGTACAATAGTAAATATTGGTAGATAAAGTTTTACCTTGTAGTAAAGCAGCAGAGAATACTTTAAGCATTCTTTTTATTCATCTTTTAGATAGCCAGGGTAGACTATGACAAAATTGATCTAAGACACATGATGGTTAAGTAAAACAGTTATTTTAGGACATATTTTCTACTTATTACTCTCAATGAATTACGTTATGCTTTAGTGAGAGAAAACATACATATGTAGACCAAACAAAATGAAAAAAAAATCAAAAAGGATATTATAAAATAATACTTGACACTGAAATGCATCCAGTCCATTGCAAACAGCTTCTGGACAGTATATTTAGGTTTTTGTCTGTAATTATTGTGGTGTAAACAGCAAAGCTGTAATTGATCTTTGACCACAAAAGAAAAAAAAAAAAAAGACTAGTCCTAGGTCTAATTACATAATGCTAAGTGGTTCTAAGCCTTCTGCTGTGATGATATGCAAACTCTTTCTTGGTTGTGATTCTTTACTAAAGATAATACAACACATGGTATCCATGGATTGCAGAACTTGAGGAGCTTTCTTATTCTGAGACAAAACTTCAGCAATTACCTATGAGCAGAAGAGCTCATTTACTGGAGACATTACATTAAAATGTCTGTTAAATGCATGAGTTAACTTCCTATGCTTGAGAAAACTGGGGTTGGGGAGGAGAAGGCTTGCTGGCTGTAGCAGGCCTGACCAATATTTAAAAATCAATTCTTGTCATCAGCTTTCGAAAGGTAATCAAGTGTTACATCTACATTCCCCTAACAAGTTCTAATCTACCGAAGTTTTAACTACAGTTGATTTAATGAGGCTGCTCTGAGAACTGGAAAGAAGTTTGGGGATTTGACTAAGAAACAGTAGATGCGGGAGTAGACACTTGGGATTTGATAACTGAGGAGGAGAAGCCCTTGTTAATCATGTCTTCCAAGAAGTCAATAATTAAAATTTCAGTTTTTCCTAAAGGAATTCTTCATTTACTCTGCCTGAAAACACAGGCCATGACAATTTTCATATGACTTTCAAGTTACATGTTTTAGTCTCTAAGACAGTAATTTAACACATCTTTTATTCTTCCAAAGTCTGCCAAATTAATTATTGGAAATACATGAAAAGGAGCATTTGCTGAAAAACAAATCTGCTGTAAACAGCTAGGATCTGTTATACTTTCAAAATAGGTTTAAGTGTGAAAAAGTGGTTCTGTTATCATAAATCACCATTTTAGAAAGGACAGTGACATCAGCAGAGTCCGGGAAGTTTGCTCATGCTTTTTGGTGAGTATGCAAACACTACTTTGAAAATATTGTCTCTATCAATGAGCAAAAATCCAAAATACACAGAAACAGTTGTATCATGTATATCTTACATTTAATGAGAATGGAGTTGAACAGTTCCGTATTACAGGCTGAGAAGCCAGGATGCCCAAGTTCAGATTTCCTGAAGAGCTAAGGACACTAAATATATTTAAAGACATTGTTTCTTGGTTTGTTCAAGGTGACTGAGGCTTCTGAAGGCCTCGTTCTATGTTTGGCCATGCAGTCTTGCTGTCTTGACTCTTGTAATCATGCTGTACAGAGTAAGTCAGGACAGCTGAAAAGTTGCTCCACAGTATAGTCATGTGTCTGGCAAATAAAGAAGATCTGCCAGAGGGAATGGGCCAAAATAAATGGTCAAAACTATCCTTTTTGATAATAATGTGGCCTTTGATTGCTTTGACTAATTGTGAAACTACAAGGTTGGGGTTAAGAGAAGCAGGGCCAGAAACCCAAGTTTATGTTCATAGATGATTGCCCTGACCACAAAGCTTGTGTTCTCCTTCTGACTTCATGACTATTAAATTAATATAGACTTATAGTCATTATGGATTAGACTGTATTTATGGGATATTCTAGCTTGCCAATAGCTGATGTCATTAGTTTTGAACACTACTGTGCTATCCAAGCACTACAACTGTGAACAGGGATGTGCTACTGAGAGAGAGAGAGAGATCTGTTCAATACATGTAGTTTAAGTGAAATGTTAAAAAGGAAATCCCCAAACATATTTTATTGAATTTTTGCAGAAAATTCCCCAAATATTTTAGCTGCAGGTCAAAATAAATCATTTTAAATTTTCAAGACCTGCCAGTAGACAGAAATCTGGTGTTGAGACCTTTTATAGACTTTATCATCATAAAATCATAACATGGAATTATGGAATGGCTTGGGTTGGAAGGGACCTTAAAGATCATCTAACTCCAACCCTCTGCCAAATGCAGGGATGCCACCCATGAGATCAGGTAGGCCACAGCTCTGTCCAGCCTGGCCTTGAACACCTTCAGGGATGGGGCATTCACTGCTTCTCTGGGCAATATGTGCCAGTGCCTCACTACCCTTACAGTGAAGAATTTCCTCCTAATGTCTGATCTAAATATATGCTCTTCTAATTTAAGACCATTCCCCCTTGTCCTAACATTATCTACCTGAGTAAAGAGTCCTTTGTCTTTTTTATAAGACCCCTTTAAGTATTGAAAGGACACAATGAGGTCTCACCAGAGCCTTCTCTTCTCCATGCTGAAGATGCCCAGTTCTCTCAGCCTTCCTTCCTAGGAGAGGTGGTCCAGCCCTCTCATCATCTTTGTAGCCCTCTGGACTTACCCTAATGGGCCCACATCTTTCTTGTTCTGGGGGCCACAGACCTAGACGCAGTACTCCAAGTGGGGCCTCACAAGGGCAGAGCAGAGGGACACAATCACCTCCCTCAACATGCTGGTCACACCTCTTTTGATGCAGCCCAGGATGCAGCTGGCCTTCTGGGCTGCAAGCATGCACTGCTGGTTCATGTTGAGCCTTTTGCCCAATAGAACCCCCAAGCCCTTCTCTACAGGGCTGCTCTCAATGAGTTCTTCGCCCAGTGTGTACTCCTGTCTACGATTGTCCTGACCCAGGTGCAGCACCTTGCACTTGGACTTGTTGAGCCTCCTGTAGTTCACATGGGCCCACTTCTCCAGCCAGTCCAGGTCCCTTTGAATGCCATCTCTTCTTCCTTTGGAATCAACTGCACCACTCAGCTTGGTGTCATCTGCAAATTTGGAGATGACACTCCATTATCATTTCATGATGACACTCCAAATAAGACAACACTCCAAATCATTATATTAGGAACCTGCAGTCTGAAATTGTCTACTTGAAATACTGTGTTGCTGCATGGATTTACCCCTAAATGAATGCTGAAATGAAATCCAATCGTGCAGCCATTCATAGTTCTCTTTGAAATGTTTCCAACAGACATTTCATCACTCTTAACTGTTAAATATGCAACAAACTTTGCATATTCATCCTTTAAGAGGGAAGATCTAGATTAGAGATTAGGAGGAAATTCTTCACTCAGAGGGTGGTGAGGCACAGATTCAGGTTGCCCAGAGAAGCTGTGAATGTCCCATCCCTGGAGGTGTTCAAGACCAGGCTGGATGGTGCCCTGAGCAACTTGATCTAGTGGGTGGTGCTAGGGGGTGGTGTCCCTACCTATGGCAGGGGAGTTGGAAATAGATGATCTTTGAGATTGCCCCACCCCCACACTCCCCCCCCCCCCAAAAAAAAAAAAAAAAAAGAAAAGAAAAAAAGAAGGAAACTGATTATCAGGATGAAATGAAAGTGACTGAACCGTCCAACCACTGCACATAGACACACTGCATATGTGCTAATGTTTCACATTGCTTACTAGGACTTCCTTCTTTGTTCTTCTTCTCAAATATATCAATGGCAGGAAGGAACAATCAGGATTTGTTAAATTATCATCTCACCGAGTGTTCTCTTGAAACGATTTTGGGTTTCCACTGTAATATAGGAACCTGTAGCTCACCTATAGGTGAGCTATAGCTCACCGCTCACTTAACCTATAGCTCACTGCTCACCTGATATCAAGAAGCCAATATAATTACAACATGAAGAATAAAACAAATCTTATAATGAACCAAATAATAAATCAGTTGGATAGCAATATGAAAATGTCTGTCCTCCGCTCTATTTCAAAAACTTTAGTAACAACAGCCCATGATATTCAAGGCTACTCTTAAAAGCTTCTAGTAATAAAGACAACCTCAAACCGAGTTCCTTTTGTTATAAAGTTTCCTCTAAGCTATATATAGTTTTCTTTTGATTACCTGAGCAGGAAATAAAAATGCAATAAAGAAAAGGAAGAAGACTAGCAAAAGCAAATACACCCATTTTATTTTTCCATTTCTCTTTTCACTTGTCATTTATTTTCCCTCATGGAGGCCACTAAGTTTTTTAATATAGTTGAATCTCATACTCATACTCAAAGTCCTCCAAGGGCATTAACCATTGAGGATTCAACTGATTTTTTTTGAGTATTGGGTATGATAATGTATATGTAGATCACAGGTGCTATGAAATGGGTGATGTAAGTCATATTTGATTTTAGCCAGCTTTCAGATAACCTCCTGAAAAATACTTCATAGAGTAAAATCCATATCCTTTACCCCCAGTTAAGGGAAATATACTGATCTAGCTAATATACTGATCTAGCTAAGTGTACTTCCCACTTGGAGAAATCTGGAACAAATTACTTTAGATTATTAGATTATTAGATTATTACTACACTTGCTACCACCCAAACTCTCTCTCTCTCTCTCTCTCTCTATGTATATATATACATATATATATATATATATTAGCCTCCATCAGGGAGACTGCTTATATTATATGTCTATCAATAATATAAGTAGTTAATTATATAACCACATGTGGGGTTAATACACACTAACTTTAATTATCTCAAAGCAATATATTCAGCTGGTGTTCATTGAAATACATCTCTATTGCATTCTATGAAGCAATGCCAATTTATACCAGTTAGGGGTCTGGCCTTTCATCTTTCTTTTACAAAGCTAGAGTAGAAATAGCTAAAATCAGTTCTTGGAAAACTTTTCATCTTACTGATATTGAATTTGAACCCTCATAACCAGATCCTTCATGAATTCCAAAAATCAATCTTTGCTAAATGTTTTTTCATGAGTAAATACTAATGACTTTGTGACACCAGAAAAAGAAATAGAAAAAAAAATGTTCTTGCAAGAAAAAATATGTTAGAAACACCAAATAAGTGAATTCTGGCTTTTACAAGGATGCCTAACTTGAATTTTAACAATTGAGGATGATGCATGACTCCTGCCTGATTTGGAAGGACAGACTTCCCTCTTGCTGTACCAGGGAAATGTTCAAAGTGATAGCCAGAAAAGTGATTTTTAAATTAAAGATATACTTTGCAAAGAATGACATTTTGGTCACGATAGTCACTCAGACCTCAGCTTACTTCTGAAATATTCATTTTTTTTTCCCTTAGCATAGGGAATTTAATGCATGTGAAGCAGTGTGAAGGTTAGTCTTGACTATGAGGTCCTATTTAGTGCAATGGGAGTTCAAGAATGTTATTGGAGGCAGCTTTTACAGGCTCCAGTGCATCACACATTTCAAGTACTTGCAGTCTGCAGAAATGGAAGCTATGCCATAAGGAGATGTAAAAGACTAAGCATGTGTTCTATTGTGGTTATTTGGTCAAAGACAGAAGTTTTGAAGAGGATCACCTGGTGTGGCTGCAACAGTGGGAAGAAAAAAAAAAAAAAAAAAAAAAAAAGAAAATTATTAAAAATAAATAAATAGTGAGCAATAATTGCTGGTCTACATAAGGGCACCACATAAGTACAAGAGATGCAGCAAACATGTGAGAGTTTGCAAAAATGGGAAACCAAATAACTGTGCCAAAAGACTCAGAAATGACAAACTGAAAATAATCCCTCAGTCACCTTGAAAGGTTGTTAGTAGAAATACAGTTACAACCTTGGTTTACTTTCCCACAAGGAAAGTTTATCATTTCTTGAAAACACCCAGTTCAAGAAAGCTGTGAGTTAGCAACCATTAGTTTGTTACTGGGTTGAGAGCTTGAATGTAAAATATTTGTTTTTAATGTTCTAGGCAGGTTACAAACATAATGAGGGGAAGTGAGATCAACATTTTCAGGAGAGACCCATTTCAGATTAAAGGGTTTTAGAAATACAAGTAGATGCTCTGTGAAGAAGCATAGAAACAACATAATATTTGTAGCCATATTATGGAGGAACAGGGTTAACATAAACCAAATTGCAATCCTCAGCCCAGAAAATTTCTTCAACTCTGAAGTGCTCACTCTGACTCTGTACAAAGACTTATTTGTGAACAAAAGTGTGTCATTTACTCATATTGATAAATTGACTCATCAGCTACAAAACCACCCTTTGGCTCTGTTTAGTCATCATTACTAGAGGTACAGAGATGGCAGGTGTCATGCACTTCAAACTACATTCAACTAATAAGAATGTGAACTGGTGATGAATATTGCTCCTGACTTCAAGATATAGAACAAAAAAGCAATGATTCAAAGAATAAAATAAGTCAGAGAAGATAGGTGGGTGGATGGGTGGATATAGCACATCAGTAATCCCATCCTGCTAACATAAAATAATGTTATCATCCAATAGAAGACAGATAGAAACTTGATTTCATCTTCATCAGGAGAACGGCCTGGAGGCTTTACATTTGGTTCATTAATAATGTAAACATGTCAGATATTTAACTGTTAAATAGACAATGCCTCTTCCCTGTCTCTGTAGTTTGAACTCTTGGGAAGAATGTTAACCTTCTTGATGCTTCCATTTTGAGAGAAAATTGAAGAATGAGGTACCAAACACTGTCCTACAAAAGACAAAGACAGCTGGATGTTAGGGACATAGAAACAGTTATTATTGATGTTTGATCTGTTCTTCCATGTGTTTATCTTTTGAATGTCTGTTTAATTTGTTAATGTAGGCAGTTTTGCTGTTTATTTCGTGACTAACTATGGCAGCCCATGGTAATCTCAGTCATCCAGAGACAAAAAAAGTCTACATAGAGGTCCTAGTTTCAAAAAGATTATTTCCATTAAATATATAAATATATATATATATATATATTTATATTCTTAAGAAATCTTTGAATTAGTGATGAAACTCATTTAAATGCTAAAGTAACAAAGATACAGGAAGAGTTCCGAGATTAAGTGCATCTAGTGCGTCTTTTGTTAAGCACTGAAAACATGGTAAAGCATGTAAAGATGGGCGACGCTTATCCAGATCAGCTTTAACGGCTCTCAATAAAGCTTGGGCTGCTGCAAATGATTAAGTTAGAATCATGCCAACATACTAATGGTTCTGCATATTAGCAGCGCTAACTACTCACAAGATTGAGGAGGGATTATTACCTGACATTTTCATGTCCTTCCTGAACTCCAGAGTGTGACAATTTGAATTAAAACAAAGTTATCTCTGTCAGGAGAGGATGAAATGGAAGTGGCAAATACTTAATCAAGCCAGAACTCAGGATGCTGAATCGGGTCTGAAGGTGATTACAGTCACTGGTGATGGAATGTTATCCACCTACATGTTATATCAGTGAAAAATAATAAGTTATTAGTTTGAAATTTGTGAAGTGATTCATACGGAAGTCTTACATCGTGATGACAGAGAAGAGATTTATTATATTTGTATTAGAAAAAGGCTAAATATTTCACCTTGGACTCCAAAAAGCACCACAAAAAGAGGTAATAAACTTAAGTAACCCATGGGTAGAGGTGATATTAAAAAGCAGACCCCAGCATTTAGGTTCAAGTTGAACCAGGACCAAGATATAGATTGCACAATTCTTGTAAATTCTTTCAATCTTGGCAAAAATCCTGTCAGAAGAACTGATTATTGCAAGCTTTCTACATCTCTTAATTAGTAGCAATCACACACAATCAAGGAGTCCCGTGAGGTTTCCCACATATGTGATCAAAAAAAATTTCTCAGGAGAATGGCTATTCCGTTATATTTGAGCTATAAAGTAGATATCCCCTGTTTCTGGATTCAGTTATCAATATGTATGAAATCAGTGTTTTTTACTGAGATGCCGTATATTTGAAATAAGCAAATGTGTACCTGCAAGGGTATTTTTTTGTTTGTTTGTTTGTTTTTGTTTTGTTTTTCCTGTTAGTTATTTCCTGTTAATCTGTAGCATATTAAGTATCTGAGGCATTGTTTTCATGTATTAAAATTCTGTATCTATATGGTTGGATGATAAACAGCAAACACGTTTATGTCTCTGACTAGCTAATGGCCACTGAGCTGGCAAAAGCAGCCTTTGTTTCATTTCTTTTATTCCCTCTCAAATATGCCCACCAGGATTTTCTTTCCTTCTGATTTTTTGTCTCTAATCATACCACAAAATGCAGCTTCTGTGGCTCACAGGAAGCCCTGAGTGGTAAATTCTGTAAAAAATCTCACATCTTTGGCATAATGCTGTAGGAAGCATATGACCTCCTCTGTGTAGCTGGAGTGCCGCTGACCAGATCATCATAGAGGAAGCACAGTGTTGACACAGACATGCAATGCTGTTGAAAGGATTTTGTTTGGAAATTGTTTATTTACTCAGAAACTTGGTACCACATTAGCACTTTTGTTCTGACTCTGGATTCACTGATTATTTCCAGAAACCCTGCCTGCTATGAGAGCAACACTGTTAAACATGCTTAAAAACAAAGATACAATACAGAGTCCTACATACAGCTGTGCTGTCTGCTGGATGGCTTTGCCACACTGTGCATTTAAAAAGTAAACGAGGCTGGAAAAAGGTCTAGGAGTTCAAAACATCCAAGCCATGAGTTTTTCTTGGCTTCTCTACCAGCCAACAACTTCATCTAAACTCATCTATTATATCACTTTGTCAACTACAATTTGGCACATGATACCACAACAGTGTAGAGGCGATAAAGCCCATATTCTCCAAGTGAAAACCTGTGAGTCAGTCTTTGGAAGACTATGCATTTTAAGCCATGCAGTTTGTATTTCTGGTGTGCGTAGGTGCTCCTTGTGTTTTCACAGCATTTTGTAGCAACCCATAAGACACAGCTGAAGGAATTTAGTCAGCTAAACCTAGAGTCTAGTAGGGTATTGTAAATACCGTTCCTCCCACTTGAGGATGATTGTATGTGTCACTACAGGAAGAAACATTTCATTGGTATTCTGCAGGCATTGCAGGAAAATGTGACTATTACAAAAACCTCGATCATAAACACAAAAGGGGAGGGGGAGAAGGGTTTAGTTCTCATCTCGTAAGTGTAAAGGATACTTCAAAACAAACCCAAGAAATAAGGCTATACTGGTCCGATTAAAGCCTATTGAACTGAAGTAAAAGATTTTCATTTATGTCAAATGGCGTTGGATCTGTTCTTTTGTGATTCTGTGCTGCTGTTTGTGTTCTATTGTTGTTGTCTTTGTTTGTTTGTTTTCTTTGTGGAACCCAGCAAAACAATCATCTCTATAACTAAAATACTTTCGTTTGTTGTATTTTAGCAAACAGAGTTTCAAGCCACAAGGACACAATATTTCACCTTGCCTAAAAGGTGCCCAAGGGAAAATAAGGGCAAAGAGGACAAGACAAGCAGTAGAAGATGTCTTTCATTGATCTAGCAAAAAACAAAATTCAATTTATTTATGAATGGGAAGTTTTAGAAAGGGGAAAAAAAAATGAAATGGATGAAATTAGCCCATGGAACCATTACACGACCATTTATGTGCTTGTACAAGTGAAATTAATGTGGTACAACACACTTTTTTTTTTTCCCCCTTCTGCTTGGCTGAACTGTATTTTCACAGCAAACATCAATTAAGGAAGAAAGATCAAGCTAATAAACAGTATGCAGCATATTCTGTGATTATTTGTAGAATTCAATATTTTCCTTAGAACAGACTGTCACTTTCTGAAAGTCATAACAGAACTCAAGCTTTCTCAAAATATAAAAGCTACCCAGAGAAAAAAATTCTTCAACATTGTTGGTTCTGTTTGAAGGTGTAGTTTAGCTAAGGGAAAGACCTCATCTTTCACGCTGTATGGTACATTTTCTCAGTCTTCATCTAAGTCAAGAAGATAAGGCCCCTGTGGTTTTTCCTCCTACCATTTTTTCCAAAGGCTATGTTCTCTTGAAGCTGGAAGCTCAGATTTTTTTGTTGTTGTTGCCAAACCCACAAGTTAAAGCTGTCTTGTGCCAGCTTCATACTCACTCAGGTTGAGTAACTCAAAAGTGAAAAGTTGATTGCTTTTTAACATATTATGCTAATTACACTATTGATAAAAATAAGCATCAGGTAAAGTTAAAGAAATTATGTGCATTATATTCAGAGCCATCAATTAATACATGCAAGTTAATGAATAATATCATCAATGCAGTAGCCCAGAATGAGTATGTAACAGATAAGAAATTTCCACAGCTGATCAGCTGGTTTCTTTCAACTTTTCTTTGGAGACACAATAAACTCCCAGCTCCCCAAACATACTTTATTTTAAAGCCTGTTCTGGATTAAAAGACTAGGCACCACCTAAAATGTAAGGGATGATTACAAATATCTCCAAATGTGACTTTATACTGTGACAGAATTTGAGCTGGGTATGCCAGAAGCCACAGCATGGGCCTTCTTCTGGTGGAAAACTACTTATGTCAGCCTAAGATGTGACTGTAAAGCCACTTGCTCAAGTTAAATTGATTTACTTAATGTTAAATATAAGTCCACCTACAAGCTGCCCCTATCTAACTAAATTGAATTAAAACAAATTAGTCTGACTGGTGCCTAGTCACAGGCTCCGAGTACAAAGATAACTGTATGCGATGGAGCAACAACCATCGATGCCATTGCAGATTTCTTGTTATGCTCTGGAGTGGGCTGCTGAGTACCTTCAATAGCCACAAATTTGTTAGGAAGTTCTGTGCTGAGGGAAATGTCTCATGACAATCAGTGTCTTGATCTGCAGTTATTTATTGGAGTTGTGGGCTGGATCATCATATACTATTTTAATTGTTAAATGCCTCATGTGAAGATTGGAAATGTCTGCAGGACATACTGGCTAGCTTCCTTAATAACCCCTTTAATCTCTTTTTTGATGTACTGCTTAAAATAAACAGATAATAAAAATAGATTTATTTTTATTTATTTATTTATTTATTGGTTTGCTTTTAAAGGCAAGACTGAGGCTGTACAATGCAGAATCAAAATGTTTCCCTGCCTGTCTTTAGTGATTGCCATGGTCCAATCTATAATTGCAAATACAGCAATCAATACAGCCTCCCTCAAGCAGTACTCCTGAAGGAAGATATCCTTTGCCAAAGCATCTGGATCTAATATACAGCTATAAAGAATTATGCAACTTGCCAAAAGAGATGACATTTCCATTGGCATGCATTGTTTTATTAGATGCAAATAGGTTTTCCATCCAGAGGGCACAATGGGATGAGTTAAGGAGAGATTTTTAGACTCTAAATTTCCTGGCTATTGTGAGCTTAAAGCAGATGGTGGGCATTTTAAAATAACTTTTTGGAACAAAAGCCATTATTTAATATTTAGTGGTTTTGTTGTTGTTGTTTTTAAAAAGAGAGGTCCCTGCTGGAATTGTGTAGTTTCTGTGATTGGTGCTGTGTGGTTTATCATTACTTATGTTGGATTTCTTATCTCCTCCATAATGTGGTAGTATTAGGATTAGGACTAAGTGTTTAGTGCTCACTTTTAAAGTATTTGTTATTAATAAACAGACAGGCTTTCACATCTTCCACCTAGGAAGCACTTTACAAATATTAACTACATTTCCAAAACACCAAATTTGTGGGGTATGTAAGGATCAAGAACAGATTTACCAAAAAATAAAATTAGTTGTTTTTTTTTTTTCTCCCACTTATCTCTTCCAAGTATAGCACTGCCCTGTGTAACGTGTCATGGGAGACCAAGGGAGGTATTCAGTTAGATCTGAGCTCTTTTGGACTTTACTGTGCTTTCCTTTTAAAAGGTAAGAATTGAAATATCTCAAAAAGTCTTGTTTTAAACTTCAGTGGGATAAGATTTTGATTTTCAGGGTGGAATTCATCATACTTACTTCAGCACTTTAAAAATCAGCTGCCAATCATCTGGGCTTTCTTTAAAGCTTAGGGCCAGGCTCAGCTGCTGATTTTGAGCCCTTTTTCAGGATAGGCAGGATTGCTTCGTGTAGGTGGTTCCCTTTCAGCTGACTCAAAAATATGTCTATATGAGTAACTTATCTTAGACACTTCACTTTTCATCAGTCCAAGTTAAAGTAAATTCCACCCTGAGTGGAGTGCACATGTTGAAAACTTGCATCCTACTAAGCAGCATGGCTGGGGTAGGAATTTTTGGAGTCTTACATTCAGTAGAATATGTTATGAGGCACTAACTACTCATTCTAAAGGAAATATGGAAACTATATTATTTTGGTTTTATTCACAAATTAGTTTCATCCATGAATCAGTGAAACAATATACGTTTGCAGTTTCAGTGTTGTTTCAGTTGTTGGTTTTTGGGTAGCAGCCACAGCTTTGGGAGTTCGCATTGTACCTAGCCATCCCTAGCCCCTTTTCTTCCCCCATTTACATCCAGCTGAGCTCACCATGAGCAGACTGTGCTGAGGGGCAGCAGTCTGTGGGCAAGATGCTGGAGGAAGGCCAGGAAGAAAGGCAGGAAGGAACTCCTTCAGCTCCTTGCTGCTGAAGCTCCCATGTTGTAAAACTACATCCAAGAGCTGCTGGTATTTCCTCAGCCACCAGCTGCTTTTACCTCATAAAGGGGCTTGATTGCTTTGTTCGTTGAGCCTGGCCGATTACTTGGCACACCCATTATTTTTAACGAGGATTGTTATTTTCTTTGGAGCCAGGACATCCCTGTTGGCAGCCACTAACACCTTTCAGGCTAGCTGTATTCTGCTAACATGTAGCATTATGTGCAGTCTGTATATGTACAGACAAGCACAAGCACAGTCCCTTCTTCAAAAAGTTCTGTAACCTTACCATTAAATAGTATCAAAATCAGCCTGCTGCTCACACCTCGGTTTATGGAGGTGGTTATAAATACACAAAAGTGTAATCCTGTTCATGGCCCTTCAATCTGGCAGGTATTACACAAAAGTTGAAATTCATGTACGTTCCAGGTGTTTGGTATAATGAACATCCAAAAAGACTGCACAGGGCAGACTTCATGGCAGGCCAGTTGACAAAGATCTCAAAGCTCAGATGTGCAATGTAGGAGAGCGTTTCTTAGCGTTTCCATGCTTTCTCACTACACTATCAAGGCCAAATCAAAACCTGCCAGAGAGAAAGAGGGACTGAATATACAGCCCAGTAGTTAGGGCATTTATTTCAATACAACTTACATGAGGAAAACAGGAAAGAGGATCTGAGATGCAGTATGAAATAGCTTTCAGCCCAGTGGTTTGTGCATTTACCTGGCTGAGAGGAAGGACTTGCACCACTACATGCTTGCAAGTGTAATAACTCCTGGGCTATTGATTATTCTGCACGCTTTTTACTCACTAATAAGTTTTGCTTTTGACAGATTTTTTTCTTTAAGATGAAAACCTCTCTGTCAAAAAATTCCCAACCAGCTCTTTCACTAAGACAATCAGCAACTCAAATCAAAAGAGCTGCGATAACCCCAAACCTTAGGACTGAATTGCCTTAATTATATATTAGACTTGATAGAGCAATCAGAGTTGCTTTGATTTGGGTTATGAATAGATAAGATCTTTGTGAAAGATTTAAAAAGTCAATCTGTGCCTCTTTTTTTTTTTTTTTTTAATTGACATTACCTTGACATGTTCACGTAAAGTATCATATTCTCTCCTTGGCATGACTGAACATCGAGTTGCTCAGTTTTATCACTGCAATAGCATATATCCCTTTGTGTTTAGAGATAAAAGTAGAGGGAAAAAAAAAGTTAAAAAACAAACAAAAAATAGAGACAGATTTGGAATACTGTGTTTGATTTATCTTGAAGCTGAATTTCCTGTTCTCCTTTTTGTCCTCATCTTGCTACAAAAAATAAAAATCTGTTAGAATAGAAAATATTTATCTTAGCTTTTCAAACCAAATTTAAATTTTCAGTTTTCAAATGCATCTCTTTCCTTGAAAACAGCTTCAGTCATAACCTCTGATTTGACAACAGAAGGATATGAAAATGCCCTCTGTTCAATAGCAGGAATAAGACTAAAGTCCCTTATGAGAGGTTTGTATGTTCAAGATGACAAAGCATCATGATTTTTTGCCAAACAGAAGTAACATTAAGAACTATCTCTAGGTCACAGTACTGGCTAATAATCTGCAAAACAACTCTGTAACACAAGCCCTGTTTTAGTTACGGAAACATCAAAACAAACGAACAACATCATCATCAACAACAACAACAACCAAAACATTAAAGAGGAGATATTGAAGCAATAAGGGAAAGTTCACCTGACAGCAGGCATTGTCTGGAAAATGGGTTTCTAACTTGAAATTGTGATATTTACAGGTCATGTTTTCAAAACTGATCTCTACTTTTGAATGCGTCCAGTTTGCAGATGGAAATGCAGTACATAAGACAGCCTTGGGTTTCACCCAGTCTTGGTCTTGATCTTTCTGTTTTCCTTGCTCAGAATTTCTGAAGATCAAGTTTCTCGTTTGGCCCCCAGCTCTTAGTGAGGCATGGTATGCTCAGTGTGTGAAATCACATCTATGTAACATCACTTTATAACTCAGCACACAAAAAGGTATAACAAGATCATCAAAGATAAGTTAGAAAACTTCAGGCTGAAGATAACATAAATTTTTATCAGTGCAAGCAATTAAAAACTGAAGGAGATTGCCAAAGGATGTGGTAAATTCTCCATCCTTTATCATCTTAAATACAAACTGGATGTATTTCTGAAAGATTTTCTTTATTTCAGCCACAAGTTACTGAGTCTGATGTAGGAATTATTGAGTGAAATTCCACAGTCAGTGTTAAAGGGAAGTTAGGTAATATGCCAGATCATTATAATGGTCTCTTCTGACCTCAGAATATCTCTCCAGAATCTATATATTCAGGGCTAATTTATTAAAAGCCTGGCTGGCTGTTGTGGGCAATGAGGTATTGCAATACTTGAAGAGTTCTATGAAGAAGGACTGTTGCCAACATTGCTGACTGCAGTCAGCATTTTCTGAAGATCATAGGAAGTGAAAATAAAAAACAAGCATCCTTCTGATTCATGTACATTTCTCCCCAGATGCTTGCTTCCAAGTATTTTTCATTATCCAGCAACTGCACACCTTAAAATTTCATAGAATCATAGAATCATAGAATATCCTGAGTTGGAAGGGACCCTTAAGGATCATCAAGTCCAACTCTTGACACCGCACAGGTCTACCCAAAAGTTCAGACCATGTGACTAAGTGCACAGTCCAATCTCTTCTTAAATTCAGCCAGGCTCGGTGCAGTGACCACTTCCCTGGGGAGCCTGTTCCAGTGTGCAACCACCCTCTCTGTGAAGAACCCCCTCCTGACGTCCAGCCTAAATTTCCCCTGCCTCAGCTTAACCCCGTTCCCGCGGGTCCTGTCACTAGTGTTAATGGAGAAAAGGTCTCCTGCCTCTCGACACCCCCTTACGAGGAAGTTGTAGACTGTGATGAGGTCTCCCCTCAGTCTCCTCTTCTCCAGGCTGAACAGGCCCAGTGACCTCAGCCGTTCCTCGTACGTCTTCCCCTCCAGGCCTTTCACCATCTTCGTAGCCCTCCTCTGGACACTTTCCAACAGTTTCATGTCCTTTTTATACTGTGGTGCCCAGAACTGCACACAGTACTCGAGGTGAGGCCGCACCAGCGCAGAGTAGAGCGGGACAATCACCTCCCTTGACCTACTAGCGATGCCATGCTTGATGCACCCCAGGACACGGTTGGCCCTCCTGGCTGCCAGGGCACACTGCTGGCTCATATTCAACTTGCTGTCTACCACGACCCCCAGATCCCTCTCTTCCAGGCTGCTCTCCAGCGTCTCATCGCCCAGTCTGTACATGCAGCCAGGGTTTCCCCGTCCCAGGTGCAGGACCCGGCACTTGCTCTTATTGAACTTCATGCGGTTGGTGATCGCCCAGCTCTCCAACCTGTCCAGATCCCTCTGTAAGGCCTTTACGCCCTCATTTGAGTCCACAACTCCTCCAAGTTTGGTGTCATCAGCAAACTTGCTCAAAATACCCTCTATTCCTACATCCAGATCGTTTATAAAAATATTGAAATATTTGAAATAAAATATTAAAAATTAATATCTTCCACTAGGTTATGATACTTCTTCTCTGTCATACAAAATAGATGTCTCAGAAATATTTCTTCACTTTTGCACACTAAGTACAGAAATGCATTTCTGGCTCTGAAGGTCTTGTCTGTAAAAGTCTACTTGCACAAGAGCAAAGCTCTAAAAATACCCAGAATATCAGCCAGTTAGAAGGTTACCAGTATTAAAAAATTTAAATTTTCATTCAGTTAAGAGTTAAAAAAAAAAAAAAAAAAATGTAACTTAAGGCACCAGGGCTTGATGCCAAGACACAGTTTGTCAAGTGCTATTAGACAGATCCGGGTCTAGTGTTAACACAATGCAATCAGGCAGTCTGCTGCTTGATGTTGAATATGGTACCATGGCTTATAGGCTGACTTCAGTAGTTTGCACATTTTCCTAATGAACAGGACAAACAGTATTTCTCATTTTCAGAGAATCTGTGTTACAGAAGGAACTGTTTTTCATCCTCTTTGGGCAAAATGGCTAACCTAACATCTTTGTGAAAGGAAAGGAAGGGAAAAAAAGAAAAAGGAATCCCAGAAGTTTTTCCCCTGTTGTTCCCTCTAAAAATTCAGACAAGCTATTGTTAAAACAGGCAGCCAAACACTTAGTCTGAAAACTATAACTTTGGAACAACCACGAGGAGCAATGTACTGTGACTTTCTAAGAAGACCTTAAGAGGAGTTCTTGTGAAAACTTGTCTACCTTCTAGCTCCAGAGACAAAAAGACCTGAGGGAGGTGTGGGGCTTACCCAGGCACTCACTCTGAGACCCCCTTTGGTGGCATGGCTATACTGGAGGTACGAAATCAGGCCTTTCACTTTCCATCACCATTCCACCAAAAAGAGTATTATGCCTGTGTTGACCTTTGTTGTTTCTTTGAATTAGTTAAGAGTAAACAAGTCAAATACACTGTACAGAAAAACGTTTTAGAATTTGTCCTTTTCCCCAATTCCCTACAAAATCTAGAGCTGGTTCTCAGGTACAGAGTTTAGTATTAGACTTTGCAACAGGAGAATATGGCCCTTTGGCATCTTGCATAACCTTCTCTGAACTTCTGCCCAGAATTTATACACTAAGTGCAATGTAACGAAGTAGTTAAAAAAAAAAAAGCTTTTTTCATTGATGGTGACATGGAACTGTGTTTGAAGAAAAGTAAGCAGTTCTTCCCATATGTTGAATGGCATTCAAGATCCACATGAGCATTCATTTTTACTTTAGACATTTGTCAGGAATGTGCTGGCAAATATCAGAGGCAGAAAAATTGCTGGAAAAAATGGTCAGGGATTTCTATTGTTCAATGTGCTTTTAGTTCTCTTTGCTGTAGCTCTTTTAATTAAAGGCTATTATTTTGGCATCAGGGTGCTCCAATTTTACCAGGAATCAGGACTTTAAATATACCATATATATTATAAAGACACACTCTATAATATATTAGCTCAGTGGTTGCATCCTTAAATGCCTACAAGTTACAATATGTCAGAAAAATTGGGTTAAAAGGGTTCCAGAACTGAAGCCTAGTCAAAGGGAAACAGCAAGAGAGCTTTATTTTACTGCCTGCTCTGACAGGTCACTGGATTTTGATTATGCAGTCAGATATGGTATTCATCCCCTTGATAATGAAAGGTGGGTGGCTGGCTGGAAAGAAAAGCCATGCAAGACGGCTTTTGGTCATTGTCTGCGCTATTTCTAGTAATCCTCCTTGCTGTCGAACTCATGTGTTCAGGAAGGATTTGGGCCTGTGGGGTAAATGGAATTGAAATCTCTCAGGAGGAAAAAAAATGATAAGGAAACAATGTGTACTTGCCAGCATTTTTAGGAGAAGATGTTTAACAAAAGGAGCAGCATGTATTCTGTATTAGATTACTGCACTGCTGGCTGTTGCTCCCATTGCTGCCTCACAACGCCAACTGAAGACAATAGAGAAACTGTTGCTGCTCTCCGAGCTCCTCACTGAAACCTTACCAGCTGGATTTGAATACCACCGATCAAATGTCATAATAATGCAAATCACTCATCATTTAATAAATACACATGATATTTATAGGGAGATAAACCCTTAACCACATTTCATTTATGGTCTAGTGTGGACTAGAAGAACGCACGTCGTATAGGAGATCGATCAGCTGCTCTGTAATGTACATTCTTTTTTTATTATTATTTTTATTTTTTCTTCTGTTTTCTTTTATTTCTTTTCCTGAGCGCCAAAGCAGTTTTTCAGGCTCGCCTTCCCAGGTTGAATACTGCATCCCAATCCTTCTGCAGTAGAGGAAGAATTCACAGGATACCAGCTAATTCAGAAGAAATTTAACAGGTTAAATTAATGTTGTTGCAGTATCTTCTGCTGTGGCGATAGCAGCCTACTAATAGGAGTGCAAGGTAATACATTCAAGTAGCTTAATGTGGTTTTCTTAGAAAAAATAAACAAGGAAAAAACAAAAACAGTCAAGCTTTTGGAAAAAAAAATAATCTGCTGCTTCTTCTACTCTCTGCCTCACCTCACCTCAGGGAAAGAAAAATCAGCCTGGATCATTTGTGGCCAACCACAGGACACCCCCAACACCCCTGGCATGCAAAGCTACTGTTTGTTAGGGGCCAATTCTCTGCCCTGCTTTCCTCCCACCCTCTGTGGGGAAGAAAGTCTGGCATTCACAGACTGATTTACCAGCTTTGAGTCAAACCTTCTAAGCAGCAACTACAATGGGCTTGTTGGCACAGTGTGAAGGGACAGAACCTTGTATCCAGCCTCCCAGTAATAAATAAAACCACCACCTCAGTTGTCCACCTAAGGGCAAACACAGATGAATTGGGCCAGTCTTCAAAAGCAAGACTGACATGAGCCAGCTAAAGTACAAATGATTCCCCGTACTCAGAAGCAGAGAATTTGTTTCAGGCTCATGTTTGCTCCAGTCCCATGCCTTCAGCCTTCACTCATCACCTTCCTAAAGGGTCTGGTCCATTGGATTGCGCTTGTTGTGTCATGGCAGGGGCATAACATTGAGGCATGTTTCCACCACAGTAGCATGGAGGTCTGTTTTTCCATTTGTATTTATCTGCCCAAATCTTCTCAATCAGTTTTACAGTTGTTTATCTCCAATCATGCTAGACTGTGACATTTAATATCTAATTTAATATCTAATACTCTTCCAACATTCCCACATTAATAAACACAAACAGTGAGCCCTCTCTCTGTTGTAATGATGATTTCTGGCATCGTTTAAAAGTGCATTATGTGAGTATTAAGAATTGGTACAGCTTCATGCAATGCTGGAATATATATCAGAAAACTAATTTACTTGAGTTGTAATGTTAGGATTATCCTTCTGTCTTTCATGACTGGTGCTTCATCTGGAGAATGCTTAATGTTTTCTTGTCAATGAGTGTTAACTCAAATGAATTATTCCAATCTGTTTACTTCATCCCTTTCTAACAAACCCAAATTATAATTAAAAAGGAAAAAAAAAAAATGCAAACAACATTGAAAACCTAGTATGACAACATTGTGTAGATTTTTCTACTTTTAAGTCCACATCAATAAGCAATTTAGCAATAGGAGAACTCTCAATGGGAGACCAACAGATGAAATTACTGTAGAACAGAGTCTTGGACAATTTTTTTTTCTTTGCCCATGTAATTGCATGCAGCCATCCTTGTGTGAAATCCCCCATCAGATTACAGGGTTTGTTGTATGTAAATTGAAGACTAAATGCTTGGTAGCACCTTTCAGCTCTGCAATGTTGGAAATGAATTTTTTAATAGGAAATTAGATTAACAATATTTTAGTCAACAAAAATGTGGAAAAATTCTGCATAAAGATGAGAAAATTATTCATACAAACTGACTTTAAAAAAACAAGAATGAACAATCGTAAAATTATGTATGCTACTATTTGCAAAAATTATGTGAGCAATATTTTAAATAAAGAAGGGGATATTAAAACACAAATTATTTCACAATCATAATGTAAATATTCTACCTTGTTGGATGTAGTATTAACTGAGCTTATGGGAAACAACAGGTTGTGTAATTTAGTTGCTTCTGTTTTTAATATGATTTTATACAGTTCTAAGAGTAAGGAACAATGTGGGTGAAATTACAATGAACTTGGTCCAGATTATAAAACAGATTTTTGCAGGCACTAAAACTAGACATTGTCATTTCCAGTCCTTGTTATGCTGCAGTTGATTAGATTAACCCTTGTTGAGTTTTGGAACCTAAAGAGAAAAAAGATTTCTTAGACTTAAATCTTCCTTAGTAATCATTTCTGTAGCATAAATTTCTGTTCCTTTACAGCCCATAGTTACCCACAATATGACTAATTGGGTATTAATAATTTTTCTTCAATATTATTTATAAACACTTTTTTATTATAATGGTTCTTGCAGTTTGGGTTGGACGACAGAGCAGAGCCTGAATGTACCATACACTGAGAAAATTGAAGTTGTGTGTCATGGACAGGAACCAACAGATGGTTGGCAGAATGAAACAAACTGTACTTCATCATTAGACATGAAATTTTAGGCAAGACACTCCTGCTCCTCAGAGCTCACTGGCTTTTAATAACCTGGCTACAGCTGAAGTATTACGAAGCTTTGCACTTGCCCCTAAGGAAGATATAAAATCTGATGCATACCCTGAATGGGGTCTCTGTCTTTAGCAAGTTCTAAGTGGGAATAAGAATTACATTGGTGAAGCAATGAAACTAATGTCTTCTCCAGCTAGCTGAACACTAAGGTGATAACTGTTCTGGGATCCTGGCAAAAGGCTGCAGCTCCTTGAAATCTCTTTAAATTGCTATAGATAATTCTTCAGTTTCAAACTGTGACCACAGGAATGTGTTTCCTAATCCCAGGAGGAAGACATCTCTCTCTCTCTCTCCCCCTCCCCCTACAAAACCTATAAAAGGGTAGCACCCTCAGTTACATGGAGAGACCTGATGAACTCATTTTAACTGACAGGGTAGCCGTTCCCAAGCTATGACTGGTTCCAGCAATATGCTCTGTATTTTCAAATGAGACTATCACTAGAACTAGGAATACATCTAGAATCGGACAGTCTACCATGCAACACCTATTGCAAAAACATATACAAACTAATGTCAGACAAAGCTCCCTTCATGCTCAAAACAAACATTTACTAGCTGTTACTGCCAAGGACAATATTCTGTTATATATAAGATAAAAACAAAGCACAGCCCCCAGTCCTAAGCAGTGACAATCTATACTCACCCCAGGGAAACCCACAGAGGAAAGAAAGGAGGTTTAGTATGTCTTTCTACTCGTTGTGTTGTTAATTCATATTGTAGCAGTAACACAGCAGAGAGAATCTCTAGGAAGGACATGACTTTTGTGATGAGGTTACTGTCAGATAGTTTCTCCTTTTCTGTGCCTTTCAGTCACAAAGAAAAAGAAGGCAAGAAACCACCAGTGGCTGCACTGGTGACAGTTGATGGTGAAAGGGGAACAGAGAACTCTCATGTTCACATTTTAATCCTCTTCCTCAGCCTTCATTTTTTTTCTTATTTTCCTAACACAAACAAAGATTACTTGAACAAACAAAGAAGCAGATTAAAATCAGACTACCAAAGCTATTATCACCCATGGCTGCCACCCTTCCTTTTCTGACAGATGTCACTGCAGTTTTTAGCTCAGTGCATGAAGGTAAGCCCATTCCCGTCTTGGCTACTGTAAAATGTGCAGCTGGAAATGGCATTTCAGGAGCTAATTTACAAGGGTAAGAGGGTTCTGGTGTCCTTTAGATTGGCACAAGCAGCTTCCTTTTCCAGTCCTCTGTCTAAACCGGTCAAGTCTGAACCCTGAAACCATCAGCCATTCAGACAAAAGTTGATATTTCTAAGGAATTATTTTTTTCACAGTAGGTGTACTGGGCATAAACATTTTCAAATTTTTTTTTTTTTTTTTTTTTTTTTCTCTCTAAAGCTCCTGGGCTTGATGCTTTTCTTCATCTCATTCAGACGGTACTCTGTATGGTTCCTGCAAGTGCCTGGAAGTGTGCACTGCACACAGAATAGCAATGAGAGCCATATTCTTTAGTTTGTTTCTGTGTAATCCCAGCTCAAGCTTCCAGTCTCTATTTTTAAAATGTGATTAAAGTGTAAATTACAAAAGATAACACTGCTCTTGAGGACAGAAAATATTAAGATAAGTTTGCAATGCTGGAATAAATATCAATCACTAGCAAGAAGCAGCCCAGGATATGAATGAATTCCACACCAATTGGAGAAACAAATAAAAGCAACAGAATTAATCAGCAGATGTAAAAGAGAGTGTGATAGTGATACAAAATAGAAAATATGTACGAGAGGGCATGAAACAATAACCATGTGCATCAAATCATCATCTTGGTTTCTGCACAGATGGAAAAAGCTCTGAAGAAATGCTACAAGATATTTGAAGAGGGTTTCAAGCTGGACATGAGTTATAGGCAAATGAATCCAATCTGTGCCTCTTTCACTCTCCCACATGTACACACACATGCATACAACCCACTTGCACGAAGTCAGTTCCCCATCCTGGACTTCTGACCCTTGCTCTTCCTCTGCCAAGTCAGGGCTGACCTTTATAGTAGGTCTGGATGGCCAGGGTGTGGTGGCACAACAGCAGCTCAAGGAACAGATGAGGTTTTTTTTCTACATTTGCATTCCTGACAGATTCCTCACAACTCCTATGAACCAGACTGAGGACTCAGGAGAGAAGATGTAGAAACAGTCAGGCAGAGCAAATAGAATTAGGAAATATTTTGAAAATAGACTTGCAAGCCAGGACATGCAATAGCCAAATTCACTTTAAGTCTCAACAACGCAAGTTCAAAGGTTTGAATTACTCAAGAATATCCTGTGTTTAGCCAACACTGCTAATCTGGCGCATCTCTTCCTTGTCTGGCCAATGTTTCTTCCTTTCCTTTCTCAACATACCCAGCACAGAGAAATGCAATGTTACAGACACTCATAAACAGCTTGAATGTGAGCAAAACATCAGCACAGCTTTGAAAGACAGGCCATACATCCACAATCATGTTGGGTTTAAATTTTGTTTTGTTGTTCTTCCCACTGTTTGCCAGCAATAAATGGCAATTGTACTTTCCAACCATGTTCATCTGGGCTCTCTGCCATTTTTTGCTGTTTTTGATGGCAGAGTTCTCCAAGACATATATTAAAATATCTGGCCCATGCAATAATTCACTAAGGCTGCAGTCTTGTTTCCAAGGAGGCCCTGTAACAAGAAGGGAAGTAGGCTTTTTTAGAAAGGCAGCAGTCTTCTACATGAATAATTTTAAACTTTCCCATGAAATTTCAATAGCATTAACAAATTATTTTGATAAAATACCAGCAGGCTTTGTGGATGGATTTTTTAGGGTTTCAGGAGAAAAAAATGTGCAAGCTCTACACCCACTCCTTGATGTTGTAAGCTCTCTTACAGTCTGTCCTGTGACCATTCTTAAACACACTAATGTCACAGAGTTAATTTCATAATGGTAATACGTCCACAAACAAATTACTGCAGTAATGCAGTTAGCTCAATTAACTTTTGGATCTATTCACTATGCAGAACTAAAGGTCATTTTCTATTAAAACATCTCCCTCCCACTTCCTTATCGCCCTTTGCAACTTATGGGAGTTAATATTAGAAATCCTGTCTACGCTATGTCAGGAAGAAGACAGGATGACGAAGCCAGAAAAAGACCTTATTCTTTGCTAACATAACACAGACATGGCCCAAAGAGAACATCTGACTTCTTTCATGAACACATCTAATTATGGCAAATTGTTAACACCTTGAAGAGGAGTTTCATACAAGGGTAAACTTTAACATATGCCATCCTCACACCTAAAACATCCCATACTTCGTACTTTTTCAAACACATACCCTTTTTCCAACAACAGTTTATCAAAGACCTTATTTTGAAAAGGACTTCAACCTGTTTTCCTTTCCCGTGGATGCATTTTTTAGTGCTTGCAATTATTTGCCTGTCCAAATAACTCCATAGAAGCATCAAGCTATGGAATACTAGGAGCAGAGGCAGGAGATGAGACAGCAAGGCCTGGAAAACTGCAAATAGCATTATTTTCTCTCTCTCAAATGCAAGCCACTGCAGTTTAGGTCTTTTGCAAAATCATGCCTTTGGTTTATTTGGGCACCAAAAGCTGCCTGTCCACCTTGCGTCTCCTGCTACTCTTCCCCTTGAGATCCCACACTAAAGTCACAGTGAATAATTTGACACTATTATTGCCATGGCAACAGCCTGATGTCATGCATATACAGAATTATGATTGACATTCCTGCAGTATCCAACAAAAGGAGGAATGAAGGGAAGAGGGAGAAAATCTCCCTCCACTGCTTCAATGCTAATAGGGGAAATAGAGTATCACTATTGGCACTGTAAATATCACTTTATTCATAAATCTGCCCTCTCCCATTTTTCACCATGTCAACATTCCTGTTAAGGACTCGCATCAGAGCTCAAAATACCCAGTGGGTGCCAAGGGGGCTTCCTCACATGTGCCCAGTTTTGGTCAGAGCACAGAGGGTGCCCGTATCCTGATGACACTCTCCTCAGGGAGAGCAATCCACTCAACAGCCTGGAAAGTTTTGCCACAGAGTTTTTCTTTAAAATGTACCTTTCAAATGTCACAGGTATGACCTGAAATAACATAAGGTGCTAAGCTGAGCATTTTTTCCCTCTGAGGATATTCTTCAGGTGTTCAGCTGGGCTGTAAATCTTTTTTTTTTTTTTTTTGCCTATGTTTATAAGCACTCACACAAAGACACACGCAAATCATTATGAATAGGATAAAATAACATCTGTTAAGGGTTTTTTAAACTTAATGTCTGCAGCAGTTCTCCTAAGGGTCTACAGTCAATACCAAGACAAGAATGGAAACAGCCTTTTATTCTAAATTTCGTATGTACACGGAAAGCTGTTTTACACAGTTCTGGAAATTCTGCGTAAAAGAGCTATTGTCATCCAATGTCACTGTGCTTACATTAGTAACAACTTTTAAACATGGAGTACATTATTAACAACAAAAACCATTAACAAACAGGCATAAAAGACACAGATATGTGTGCTGATATTTCACATATATTCTAGAAACAAGTTGGCGCAAAAATAAAATGTGCCAGTAAAAAAAAATAGGCATTTTTAAAATCACGCAATACATGATTTTTCTTTCTTGCTTTCTTTCTTTCCTTTTTGTACATGATACGCTGAGATACATTCTCAAGCCTTTTCACATCAGGATTTGCAGGCACTTCAGCAACCCAGCTACATTTTTACAATACATGAAGTTCAGACCAACAAACATAAAAACAGCTGTTGCAAAAGAAACTCTCATATCCCATATGCACATTCAAATATTACTCACTGCTAGAGCAATCTTTTTCATTTTAGTTATTTTTGGATCCTGACATGTTTTCAGGATGATGTGTAACAGTTTGTCTCCACTTATGTCTCATTCATGTACTTAAAGGTTTATTTTTAATGTAGCATCACGATGCAACAGTACAGTATATGGAAGCACAAGGCAATTGTTCACAAAGCTTCACAAATTGTAAAAAGAAGAAATTGTTTTCTTTTTCTTTTTATTTATTTATTTATTTATAATCCAAAGGAAACTTTCTTTCTTTCTCTCTTTCTTTCTTTCACTCTTGTTTTAAGTTATCTCCCCAAACTATGACAAGTCTGTATCAGGTGACCATGGGATGACTCCCTCCTGAGTTCTCTTCCTAGACACAGTTGTCGTATGACCACATGAGTTTAGCAGTAAAGCAAAACAGAAACCACTTGTTTGTTTGTTCTTGAGTCTCCATATTTAATGAAATAATGAAATATACTTATTAAGGTCTTGGCTGCGACCGTATAATCTCTCTCAAGTTATTTCATTCATAATGGACTGTGTCTTAAGATATAAGGCGATTGTAACAGTATCCTCAGGATAACTGAGAGCCTAATATTGTTTTCCTCATGAATTAGGATAAGGGCTTTTTTAATAAGCTCGGAGTGGGGAGAAAGACAGAAAAAGAGTGCATATGTGCATAATAGGTGAGGGATTGCTTTTCAGCATATAGATCAACAAAGACTGGTAATGACTCCACCATAAAACATGCTAGGACTGGATACTGAGTAGAGCTGAGCCTTATCCACTCAAGAGTGATATGCAACCCCCATCCTGACCCGAGAGAAATAAAAAAGGGGCATGTCAATGCTTTGCTCAACCTCAAATTCATTAATTTTATGCCACAAAGCTGCATGTTGGTGTAAGAAGTCACTGCAAAGTAAAACACATTACAACAAATCCTAGTAATAACCCATTGACAACTACTGAACTGGGCTACAGGGCTTGGTAAGCAGGGGCGGCATTGCTCACTTCCGCTATGATTGTCAAATGGTGGAAAATCCTTCCATGAATTGAACACTTGAGACAGAATGGCAAAGACATAAGGCCCACCAACTCTTTGCCCCTATTGTTAAAGGCACTGAAACAGACAACGGATATATTCCTTAGTACCATCAATTTAAAAAATTTTCAAAATATAAGTCTTTATATGAAAATGTTCCTTATTGCATGATGAGTTGATCTTCATTTTCTTCACCTCAAGAATAAAACGGTCTTCCCTTTTCTGGTGTTTGTAATCTGTTCAGCCTGGCTACCTGAGATGGTGAAGGTGGTACATCTTGCCTGAAAGGACCTTTAGGCGGGGTATAATTAGGGTCCTGAATTTTCTTATATGAGTCATAGTTGCTAGGTCCTTCAGAGGAAGTTTTTTTTTTCAGTTGTTGTTCTTTCCTTCTCTGCTCTTGACGGAGCAGTTCTTGTGTTTCCAGCATCACCCTGGCATTGAAGCCATGTCCCCCCATATAGCCGTTCCTCGATCCCTGGTAGCTGGAATATCTGGGATTTTCCTTTGCAGTCTGGAACCCTTCACCAGGGGAATAGCTCTGCTCCCAGGAGTCTTGAGATACAGAACTGGCATTTTTTCTGCTTTGCCTGGATTAAAAAAAAAAAAAAAAAAAAAAAAAAAAGTGCTTTTAAGACAAATGTTCTGGTACCCACTTAATGTTACTGACAACAATCCCTAGAAAGAAGGGTGCTTCTGCAAAGCCAGCAGGCTTCCCTCAGCTACAGAATTCTCAAGAAGCCTTGTCCAAAAGAGGTATCTTATCTCTTTTGCTGGGACAGCTCTTCCTATAGAGTTGAGCTATGCTTCCAGGACTCTCCAGTAGAAATAAGTTGTGAATATCCATACAGTATTACAACTATGATCATGTTCCCAAGAGAAAAGTGCAACAATTCAGCTGCAGACTAGGAAAGACCACATACAATGCTGTGCTACCTAAGAAACCAGATAGCAGCCAGCACTTGTAGTCACTCATGAAAGATTTGAATCTAGACTCATACATGATTAAAAATGCAAGAGGCAGATCTTTAAAGCATCTAACACTGCACAAGTCAGAAGATAAAACACATTATTGATAAGTAGTTACATGGATGAGAGTTTCTTCTTCACAGTTCCAGAATGAAGGAATTTTGTGCTATCAGGACAAAATTTTCCAATTTGCAATGGCTTCAATAAGAGAAAAGGTAGACAGAACCTTTTTTTAAAAAAAAAAAAAAACCCTCCATCATGGGGGTAGATAAATAAATCATATACATAGAGGAATTACAAATTCTTATCTCTTTTCACAATAGATCACTACATTGTTTTGAAGACAGATTATGGCTTTGAAATAGCTTTAATTTACTATCAAGCTGCTAGATACTTTTATGAATTTAAAATAAGATTGGTGATGATAAAGTAAAACAATTTTGTGTTGCAGCAAAAGAGATACCCACTTCGAGATTCACATTGGTGTATGAGAATCAGGCAGTAAAACAAAATATATTGCGACATTAATCAATAAGAAAATCATTTAGTTGTGTATATATGGCTTGGTTTTACATGTCAACACACATGACTCAATTTGGTCTCATCCAATGAATATACATTGGCGAGACAGAGACCTGGAAAAAAGTAACAACACTTGCTGATGTTTTTGCAATATTCCTTCCAAGCATATAACTTGAAAATGACCATATCCACCTATTTCTGTAAAGTATTTTGAGACCTCCGGATGAAAACTGTTATTCAGGATGAATGTAAATTATTACAGCATAAATTATAACATAATGTAAATTCTTATGCAAATTTTTATAGCTGTTCTTGGTATTCACATATCCAACTCTGCCAAAGAAACAATGTTTTTGAGCCATGTTTTATCACTCCCTGGAACAAGAGGAAATTGAATGAACCTCTGTAGGCTACGAAACTGTCAGGTTTCTGATCTAGAGCAAGATAAATTTTAAGTACTACAAAATTAACTTGGAGTTAAACATTGCTTTTACAGTTTCACATGGGACAAGACGATGACTAGTTGAACTGATTTAATTTACTGACTGTTTTCTGGTACTTGTTCAAAATAATTTGGCCCACTTTCATTGTCTTTCTGGGAAGATTCCTTAAAATTGACTAAAGAGTTTATTTGCCTCCAGTACTGATGATTTAAAAGTACAAAGGAAAAAAAAAAAAAAAAAGAAAGGCTCCTAGAGACTATACAAGATGAAAAGCAAAAAGCAACAAAGCTCCAGAATTAAGCACACAAACTATAAGCATTACAAAGCCATAGTTGCAACATTAACCTTGGGACCTAAGTTTCAGAGTAAGATTAAGATTTCTTTACAGATTGGTCCTAGAGTTACAAACAGTTTGTAAAGCTGTAGAAACAGATGTCCCAGCTTGTTATAGAAATATCACTGTATTCATAGAACTCAACTTTAGTCCAAGATCCTAAAATTCTGTCTTCTCCCAGTGCAGCTGAGTGCTGCGCTGCACTCCCAGAGTGCTCCATCACAATCATTAAATAATCATTAATTACTTAGTAACATGCATTGTTACCAGCTTGCTAGTCATTTCTGATGTTGAAAACCACATTGAGTGAAGTTCTCACTCACTCATTTCAAAACAAGCGTTTCTATGGCCCAAAGAATAATTTTTCAAATTTCTTGTAGCTGAATTTTCTCCTTACAGTTACGAATTTCTACCACTGGAACAGCACTGAAACTGAATTCTACCTTTTAAATGTTACCAGTGATGAAGCAGAACAGGGGAAGCAAGTTTTACAAATCACAGTTTTCAAACTAAAAATAATTCCTCCCCCTCTCCCCCAGCTTAAAAACAACACTAGCATTCATGCTTTACTACTTAATCTACTGCTGGAACTAGTAACATTGAAAGAGAATTTATCAAGATAACAAGCATAGCATTTATACATGTAATCACTTCAGAAGTAAGGTAGAAGTAAGAAGCAAAGGAAATATAAGGACTTTCAAAATAACATACCATCACTCTTTCTAAGAAAATACAATAACTTTACATTTTACTTTCTCACCTTCTTCTAAACTTAACAAATTTTACACTGAAAGGTGCAAATACCATGCAAAAAATTTGAGAGATCTGTTTTATTTTCAAAGAAGCTGGTAAGATAAGAGTTCGTGGTAAGATAACTTTGATCATGAAGCTACTATTTGTTTCAGTAAAATAGCTATGATGTAATTGCTAAAATATGAGTTGTTAAAAACCAGAAAATTTGACACCAACCTCTGGAGTAAAGGATTCTCCATTCAGCCATTGCCGTTGATATTTGAAAATGTAAAGACTATTTGCATATTGCTAAACTATGATAGTTTAGCTATGATATATAATTTAGCTATGATAGCTAAACTGATTTACAATATCAGTTGGGTAAATGTTTAATAATTCTGGTAGATAAATATCAAATAAAAGACTTTTTACCCAATCCGTTCATTTTAAAAACCTAAGAATTTTTAAATACAGATTTTTTAGACAAAAAGTGCATCAATTTTCAGCATTCAATTGCTAATAATCCAGTAACTTAGAAGAAAAGTATATACTGGAGGCTCTTGTTTTTTTGGATAGTTTCTCAGTTCCATTTTCTATTGTTCTGGGTCTTGAGATTACTTTTTTCCTTTTAATTTTTGCTTTGTATCAGCATCACAAAGATAGAATTTCTACCCAGTAAAGAATTATGTGACAGAAAAAAAAAAAAAGAAGAAAAAAAAAAATTGACCTGTCAAAAGGGGGCAACCCATGTCATGCTCAGGAGATTTTTGTAATTGCAGAAAATGAAACTGTATGGTGTCCCACAAAGCACAGCTTTGTTTCAATGTCTTAATTCTATTGGGTGCTGAGTGACATCAAATCCCACTGAAATCAGCTCTGAAGTAATTCTACTAAAATAAACAGCTACCACATGCTCTCACTTAAGAAATTTTATGCCTCTTCCACACTGAATACATTCCACCTTATATCAACGCTAAACAAAAGTGTCTGCACTAAGCACACAATTTTCCTTTTACAAACGAAATTAGCTCCAGGCTCATATACACTGAATAGCTTCAGACAGTTGCCATACCTGGGTAAAGAGCTGTACTGTCGCTGAGCTTGCTGGAAACTCTCTCTTTCTTCTTGTCGCTGCCGCTGCATTTGAACCTCTACTGATACTGAGTGTCTGCCACTCTGCGAGTATGTCTTGGAGCTTGGCTGTAAAATGGAAACAAAAATGTTTTAAACAAAGCAGAAAAATACCCACAAAAGAGCTATCATTTAAATCACTATTACACCGTCATATTTGTACAAATGTGATTCAAGTAGCTCATTCATAACAATTATGTTAAACTCAGATCCATCACTCTGCGTCCTGTGCTACAGATTCTGCTCCTGACCTACCAATTATAGAATCATAGAATCATAAGTTGGAAAATACCTCCAAGATCATCTGGTCCAACCATCCGGTACCACCAATATTACCCACTAAACCATGTCCCTAAGCACCAGGTCCAACCTTTCCTCCTTAAACGCCCCCAGAGACAGTGATGCCACCACCTTCCTGGACAACCCATTCTAATGCCTAACCACTCTTTCTGAGAAGAAATTTCTCCTAATTTCCAACCTGAACCTACCCTGGTGCCACTTGAGGCCATTCCCTCTTATTCTATTGCTAGTTATCTGTGAGAGGAGGCCAACACCCAGCTCCCCACAACTTCTTTTCATGTAACTACAGAAAACAACCTCTTCTACAGACTACGATGATACAACTACTATGACATGTATCAGAAAAATATTGGTCCAGAATGGGTTGTGCTCTTATAGTAATACTGAAATTTAAATGAATTCAGTGGAAGAGATCTTTAGACACTATAAGCTAACCTAGCCATGCTAATGCTAACTTCTACACCCTACTGAAGACCTGAGAGAGTAGGGAGCAACGTTCTCAATTCTCAAGCAATGATGTTCTTCCTTGGCATTGCCATCCTATTTCGCTCTTGGTCCAGGCATACACCACTTACTTTTCTGAGACAGGGAAACAGTTTCTGGTTTGATATGTTCAAAGAGACACATTTAGCAAGTCTGTTGTGGACAACAGGGAATCCTCTGCCACAGAGAAGAATTTAGATAACAACTAAACTGGCCATCTGAAACTTTGCGGACAATGCCAAGAGCACGTGAAAATGGATGGCCATTCTGGGAATGTGTAGCATTACCAGTCAAAATCAGGCAGGATGGCTGTATTCAAACTTGGGATATGAAAAAAAAGTTTACTTTTGTGAATATGTCACTTTTTGTGTTACTATATTATTCATATTTTTGATCTCTAGTTGCAAAACAGAGTGCCACAAAAGCCACAGAATGATTTTGTGATCACTGGGAGGTTAAGGAGTACAGCCACTTGACTGAGCCCTGGACTGACACAGCTTGTCTTGGATCTGCTTTTGTTAAAGCACATTTTACTTTTTGATCTGTGCGTTCCCTCACACATTCGCCCATAATGAACTCCTCCCCCTCCCCCCCCCCCCCGCAACCCTTATAATTTCAGCTGCAAAAAGATATTATAATGGCTGACAAACATCTAAAAGATAAAAGGCTTTTCAAATTCTTCTTACACTGAAGACAAGTTTTAGAAACCAAAAATTGTCATTTGTGACATAAACATCTCCTTTGTTTTACTATAGAATCAAGTACTTGCAGGTAGCCAAAAACACAACAAAGCTGAAACAGCTGTGCAACTTTTAGAAAATTCATCTTTGCTAACACTTCAGAGCATCAGTCTCAACTCAGAAGTTAACAGCTACAATTTGGTGAACAACTGCTTTTCCCCTTAGCTGAAGATTATTGTGTAAAAGTATCAGAATGTGAAGTCACTTATTTAAAAGAATCCTTAATGCAACAATGATGTCCACTTCAGAACAGATTCACTCTGTAAAAGCCTCAGCAAAACAGTACTTCCAATGAAAAATGTTTTAGGAATGTCATGATGAGGCAACAAGTTCAGAAAACAGAATTGTGTCAGCCTTGTGGGAAATTTTTCTGAGAGATGAATAAGCTGTACATATGTATGTCCAAACCAACAACCCCCATGGAGATTTCCTACTATATTAAATAAGGGCAACCCATATGGAGCAGCATTTCAGTTATTGCATATGTCAACATTTGTAACTTTCTTGACTTTATTGAGTCTTCTGACATTTGGTATTTTATTGAAGGGCTCAGCTATGGAAGCAAGTGATTACCTGAAAATTACAAGATTTATTTGTGAATTCTCTCCAGTGTGGTTATAAGCAGCTTACAGAGAACCACGGGGAAACTTAGAAGTTCCCATCTCAACATCTCCATAAGGAATACAAGCACTTAAACTAAGATTTTAGAGACAATCTCATCATTTCATGGGTTCCATTTCAACAATGTTGGAATGCTTGCATATTGCCAGGAAGCTGCAGCTATGTCAGATGTGAGAAAATAGTTACCACAAACAAGACATGAAATCATAATTGCTACTCTTTATTTGAAAACAGTTTCACTTGCCTCAGTTCACTGTAAATATAACAGAAAAGGATTTTACTGTGCAGTGAATGGTTAAGTTATCAAACAGGTGGAACTAGAATTGAGCTGTTACTCAGTTTAGGTTTATACAAGACACTAAATTGCATGATCTAGAAGGTATGGATGCAAGTAAGAGCTGAAGTTGCCGTAAATTTTTTACTAAGGAAACAGAGGCTTTGAAAGCACTACTGGACTATGAATGGACTAAGACCAAAACTTAGCTTCAGAGAGATTTTGTTTTAATGCACATAGGAACTAATGATTAAACAGAGACAGTGGCTGCCACACCTGCCTGCCTTCTGTAGCACCCACCCACAACTAATGTCTTGGAGGGTAAAGGTCTTGAATCTCAGCCGTTCACAAAGAAGTTCATCTAACCACAGAAACACAGAAGTTGGAAGTGACCCACAGGGATCATTGAGTCCCACTCCTGGCTCCATGGACCACCCAAAAACCAAACCATATGTCTGAGAGTAGTGTCCAAATGCTTCTTGAACTCTGGCAGCTCAGTGCTGTGACCACTGCCCTGGGGAGCCTGTTCCAGTGACCAACCCCCCTCTTGATGAAGAATCTTTTCCCCCTGTCACAGGGACAAGATTTATAATTTGATGGGTCTAAATGGAAGCATCTAAAATCAATTAACTGATTTTCTGAAGGTACAAGTACCTGTATGCCCCATCTGCAATACTTAGCTAACATGAAAAGTAAGATACTTATTGAGTACATGTTGGATACTTATTGAGTCTACATACTGTCCATATCAGCAGTATGCTGTTCATGTAATCAATTCTGCTGCCTGATTTCAGGCCTCCAAAACTATAGCAATGAGACATAAAAACATTCCCTCTATACATAATCACATGTTCTATAATATAGCCTGTATACACATAGACGGGTACATTCAGTCATTTTACCAGTGAAAAGGCATTTCTTTAAAATCTTTTCATTAAAAATCTCAGTGATACCATATTGAATGCCCTTGATATATGATTATGATAATATAAAAATGTAACATATTTATTTTTGGTCCCTTAACTTGTTCAGAAAAAATGCAAATCCCTGTACAGTGATTTATCTTTTCAAGATGCTTTTGATTAAAGTATATCAACTAAAAATATTTAAATAATTAGTAACCTTAATACTCAAAATCTAATTAGTATTTTTTACCAACATATACATAAACAGTGTTACAATATATACACAAACGCATCTATATACATGCACACCCTATTTATGTCAGCACAAAATGGAGGTAATTAAAAATAAGTCGAGACATTTGCACATCTTTCAACAGCAATAACAACAGCAACAAAAAATAAATAAGGAATACAAAAAAATAATTTTAACACTGATATCAACTGGGTGACACAAGGCTAAGCACAATTATAACAACTTGAAACCATCCAAGAAACCTGGCAACAGCTCTGTCTTCACAATGCAGATTGATAAGAACTCTGGCCTTGTTTGCAATGAGACGTATGACAAGCATTGACCTTTTAAATCAGGATGCAGTCAAGGCCACAATAACAACCAAGGCTGCATTATACAAATAAATGTATGTTCATGTCTTCCACAATACAATGTAAGTGACAATGATAGTTATTGCATTCAGCATTGTTAAGCAATACTCAGCTTGTAAAACTGTGTTTTGAGATACATGAAATTAGACAGTTCTCTTCTCAAAGAGACATTAATTTAAAACTAGAGATGTGAAGTTAGAAGTTTCTACAGATTTCTCATTATCCAAACAATATATTTTTTTTTCAGTTTGCACAGAATATACCATGTGTCATGCTGCACTGACCACTCTTGGCAGTTAAGGACAGCATGTTTTAGGGTTAAAGGTCCCTCTTCTCTTTCCTAGCTAAATCTTCGCAGTTTCTTTCACTGCAGAGTGGGCATGTCAGCCCACAGAAGGTAGCTTAGTAAGTGGAAGTGTGGATCCCCCAGGACTGGCACAGATCAGAGCTGCTACACAATCACAGAAAGGAGGTCATGGGGAAAATCAAGAGAACTGAATTTTGAGCCAGATCCACCAGTCCTGCTGACACACTTATCTCACAGCCTACGGTCATAGTGAGAAATTGGGAGAAATACTTGCTCAAACTTATAGAAATTCGGAAAGGAAAGGAAAGGAAAGGAAAGGAAAGGAAAGGAAAGGAAAGGAAAGGAAAGGAAAGGAAAGGAAAGGAAAGGAAAGGAAAGGAAAGGAAAGGAAAGGAAAGGAAAGGAAAGGAAAGGAAAGGAAAGGAAAGGAAAGGAAAGGAAAGGAAAGGAAAGGAAAGGAAAGGAAAGGAAGCTAATAGGGAGATGAACAAATCCTTTTGTATTTTCCCAGTTACTTTAAAAAGACTGTTATTTAATATTAAAATGTTTACTCTTTTTTCCAGATTAAGCTCTGTGTTTAACCTAGAAGTTTAAACTTCACCTGGGAAGGCAGTAGACATGAGGTCCCCAAAAAGTCTGTGGTTCTTTTAGTTCAGCACTAATTAGAAATAGATAAGATTAAACAACCTTGCCTGCTTTATGCATGTACTTGGCACAGCTGATAGTCAATCCAGTGACTGTATATCAAAAGTCAGAATGATAAAAAACATTTTGTGGTTCTTGTAAATGTTCTTGAAAGCTATATTTATTTCCATCTTTTTATTTATGTTGCCATGGTAAACAGAACATATAGCATTACTTCTTTTAAAAAATACCAACAGGTGTGTACTAATTCAAACACCATATAATAAGAAAATCCCATCCCTTTATGTATTTTTCTCTGGTGTACGTGTAGGAAGCTGAATGGCATGGTTTGGGTCTAAGATTTCCTTTCTTAGGCAGCAAAAGAAAGAAATCTTCACTATGTCAGAAACTTAACATTTAGAGAGCCTTGAAGTTCTGCTTGGGTCATTTACATGCAGCATGGCTGTGAGCTATAAATATGTTTATTTACAAAATTAAATTATTTGATTTCTTTTTAAAAATTTTCTATCTTCATTTTATGCTTCATATAAAACGATAGATTGAAACTGGTAGGAAAAGAAATATATCTTTCTATCTATCTATCTATCTATCTATTATATATATATATAAAAAATTTGAAACCTCAAGTCTGAAATGTGGAAAGAGATGCATGGTATTTCATTAAACTTTCCCAGGTTTTACAATCAATGGATATTAATTGCACAACTGATGAGAAACTACCTGTGGAGAGAATGCCCTGCATAACTGGTTTCCTCTCTGAAAGAGACTGAGATAGAAAGAACAGCAAGTCAGCTGTTATTCTTTGTCAGACTGTAATGTTCCATTAGGTATTACCTAATATCTTGAATAACATTTCTTGAACAAGACTCTTAAAATTGATTAAAAGTAAAAAGAATGACTATACTGTTTTTCTTTCTCGATGTGTAGAGTAATTCTCCAGAATTTAGATCCTGATGTAAAGTTTGCAGTATTTGTTTTAAATATATTGCTATTCATTTTCCAGGTCAAATAAATATGTTACAGTGGAAGTTACAGTGATAAAAATCAGGCTTTTGTTTTTCTAAAGGGATTTTAGATTATTTAGAATTATGGTTTTGAATATGTTAAGGACCTGAATACAGGGATAAGAAACGAGTACCACTGATAATAAATAAATAAATAAATAAAATAACATATTTTCTCTTTAAATCTCTCATAGAGACAAGATCTATAAACCAACAAACAGCAGAATAAAACAAGTCCCTAGACTTGTTTTTATCTTGTTTTTACACAGTATTTATCTATGAAGCCATGCTATTAAGATTTCTGAAATCCTCTATCAAAATCTTGCAATTACTTACCTTTCATGAATCTATGCACATAATTAAAGGTATATTCAAATGAGTAAGGTAGTATATTTATTTTGACTCAGCTAGCTGTTATCCTTAGAATAAAAATATCTTTTTATTTGACTCCTAAATATTTAAAGTAGAGTTTGCGCAGCTGCATTTTTTTCCAACCATCCAAATGGATTTGAGATGACTGGAGAAGAATGTATTTGTGAATGGAAGTTGTCCATTGTTTCCCATTTTTAGAACCGAGTTTTATATTAAAGATGAAGAACTAAACCACCAACTTTTGTCTCTCCAGTCTTCGTGTTTTTTTGATAGACAGTGCACTTCCACAAGAAGGACTGGCAAGCAATTGTAGTGTTTTCAACTGATTAAATATACTATTTTGTTTAATTGGATTGTTCACTCCCATGATGTTTAGGGTTATAATGCTGTGGTTTTGTTATTGAAGGTGAGGATCTGTTAATTAAGATGTGACTAGGCAAAAATACAAGGTATGGAACAAATTACAATAAAAATCCCCTCACCGCGGGACTGGTGCAAGCAAAGATAAACCTCAGAAAACCCAACACTACCCAGAAAACTAATAAACAAAGAAAAACAGAAAGACAAAAACAGAAACAGAGAGACTCAACTTTGTTGCTGAACAGAAAAATCAACTCCAAAAGGATCTTGCATTGGTTTAAAATTTGCCATAGCAACAGCAAGGGCCTTAAACATTAGCAGACGTACTGTGACTCCATGTAATTCTATATGCCCAAGTACACATTTCTGCAAACCTGAGTGGAATTAACACCAGCAGCATTAAAATGGATAAATCATACTTGATGTTATTTTTCATTCATTTTTTCCCTGTGCAACATCAGTCATACAGTCTTGCCCTTGTAAGTCTTCTTGTACCTTGTTTTTGATACACCAAAAAAAAAAAAGAAAAAAAAAAAAAGAAAAAAAAAAGGCATGTAAGAGGAAAAAAAATCACAAAGACTGATAAAGTTATCTTATAAACAAAAAGCTTTTCCATAAAGCTTTGACTCAACCACAGAACTGCTGGATTTTAGAGATGACTCTCCGTTGCAACAGTTAGTCAGTTATTAAACCTTAACAATGTGTCATTCAAATGGCCTTGAGCAGGAATGCTGCACTGTTTAATAGACGGTGTTGTCTCATTCCAGCACTATCACTTCTCGTGTCTGTTAAGCTGCCTGATGCTGTATGAACTCTTGTAGGCAGTCAAGTATTTTGTTTACTGGCAGGGTAAATACAGCGGGCAAAAAGTCCAGCTCTGTCACATTGCTCATCTACAGAGAAATAACCTTCACTTGACGGGAACAGCCAGAAATGGCTGGGGTTAGGCACGGATCTCTCTGCCACAGATATCGCTCAGGGCCAGCATGATGTAGTGCTCCATGGCACAGAGATCTGTCTCAAAACTCTGGAGGAGTCTGAATGTATTTGTCATAGGTAACTGAGCTGTTGTGTCACAGGACATTAATAGTCTGGGAAGGATTGTAGTTGGTGACGTTCACATGATCATTTTGATAATATATTAGCAGGTTCTTGAGCTATTGAGCTCCTCTGAATATCCTTAGATCTGCCAGATTTCCGTCAGCATCCACACTGCAAACTTTATGTTCATTTACACTTCCTTAAAGTAACCAATAGTCCCACATCACATCAGCACTCTGTTCCCTATCCTCAGTCCTCCCATCATCTTGTTAATGAGAAATGCAAACTACTTATCACCTCATAGCATACACTTCTCAGAGGATGAAAGATTGTTCTTTTGTTTTTTTTTCTCCTTCTATCCAAACCAGGTCAGAGTTGGCTGCTGTCAAGTGGCTCAAGAGGCATCTCTGGATGCAAAGCCTTTTGTTTATGTAGGCTGCACAAGCCATCTCCCTCAGGTGAAAGCATACTTTTCAACAACGGTCCACATACAGGTGCACTTGTCTCTGCTGTGGTTTGTAACCAACAGCTTACAGATGGAGAAGACTGAAAGGAGTTTGATGAATGCACATAAGTATTTTCCTGCATACGTATTATTAACTACTTTTGCATTTTTGTGTGTGTGTCACTGATATTTAATAGTACATCTGGATCTGTTTTGAGAGGGTGTCTTAACAAAGTCCGTCATCTTAGACTAATATGTTAAAGTAATACATTCTCCTTAAGAGAGAGGGTTATGGTTCCTTAACACTGAAATGACTGTGAACTGTTGAAATGGATGAGATCATTGCTTTATCCTTTCCAAGCACTGAGATCTTGAAAGCCTGGACTACACGATGGAAAAAAAAATATAATTCAAAAGTACTCTGGGCCAATTTTTTAAGAGTACATATCTAAAATAAAACATTTGGTCACCTAAATACTTTACAACAGCAGCTCCTACAAAAGCAACAATGAGCTTCAGAATTAATATTAATACATTAAACTGAATTAGTCACTTTGAGCTCATTTGCATGATCTGTAGAAAGGGAGTAAACAGAGAGATCCCATTTGTTTGAATAACAGAAAAAGGAAAGGTCAATGTTCTGACCCACAATTTAGGAAATTATTCCATTCCTAAGGTAATCAGCCTGTCATCCAAATAATTCCCTACTCGCTCATTACAAGAAACTATAATAAAAGCCAAGTTGCCTGTCTAAAGTTGCTATGGCATTTAGATATACAACAATGTGGCCCGTGACCTTCAGTAGTTAAGTTCCCAAGTCTTCAAGAGTGCAAGTTTTTCTCATAGACAGTTTTCCCAAGAACACAGCACAAATCTCTCTTTTGGAGAATAAACAGCAGTTGATATGCATAATGGAAAGTACCTCCTACACCCAGCCCCCTTTCTTCCAAAAACCATTACACTATAACCAAGATGAGCAATCACATTATGTTCACCACATCAAATCAAAAACATCTGGTCATAAAGAAAATGTTTATTTTATTTATTCAATTTCAGAGAAGGTTAAGGGTTTTCTAACATGGGAAGCAAGCCTATATTCCGATACAGCATGTCAGGTCACTTAGGGATACATTTACCTTTGTTCCTCTCCATGCTGCATGTTAAAAATACCACAGTTTCAAGTTGGTGAGCTTAAGATGGACGAGGACGCAACGACTCAACAGGTCAAATTTTTTTCTATGTCCACCATAACAGCAAGCAAAGATACATATGCATGGTAATGTTACCTGGGTTGTTCACAGTGCCCTCAGACAGAGATGTGGATCTTTGGATGTTTCCACCTCAGTCTCCCGTGCATTGTAATGCTAAGTAGCTCTAACATCACCTACGCTCATTTTGGAGATGCGAGAAATTCTACAGCTGTCATGATACAGCTTCTGTTTACTTGGGAATGTGAGCAATTTGTTCACCATCTTTATTATAGAATTTTGAAACAAAAATACAATACAATATTTATCCTGCATTTAAAGGATCCTAATTTAGGATACATAATTGATTAAAAAGCAACAGTGATTCATTCAATTATGTTAAACAAGATAAGCAGCATGGATTTACATAATTGTATCACTTTGCTAGATCAGATTGAACAGGATTTAAATGATCAATTAGGACGTATATCTCAAGACAGAAGAGTCTCAGCTAATGTAAGTGGCAAAGGGGTGTTATTGTGAGGCATGCATCTCTCTTCTTTTTTCTGTGAAAATACATACCTCTTCCTCCTAAGGAAAATAACTAATCATAGAGATATTTCTTCAAAGAAAATACCATCTGCAAGTTTATATGATCTTTCTAAATTATTTATCATTGGTATGTGATTTATTTTTATTTTCCTAGAAAATTTCAGAATAATTGATATTGCTTTTGACATAAAAAAAACGTAGTAACTCACAGATTCAAGGGTCTAAACACAGAGCAAATGATGCTACATGCACAGAGAACAGATGGCTGAAGAAATTTAAAAGTGAAATAAACATCAATGGAACAAAAATGTGGCCAGCAGAATAGGCAGAAGTCTGGCGGCAGAGGACCATAGGTCTGCACTGCCTTGTTCCCAACCAGAGCAGGGAGAGAGGTGGTTGGTGCAAGTTTCCAGATTAGGCACACTATGTACACTTACCCACGGCTGCTCAAAACTGTAAGTACGTCTCCTGTCTTCTACGTCCTCATCTTGTTTTGCTTGCTGAAATTCTTGTCTCAGGCGCTGTATCCGGTCATGATTATTAGGAGTTGATCTGTTGCTAAAAGAAGGAAGATAGAAATGATCAATGTGACTGTAGTTTCCTAGCCAGGCACCACCTGTATGGGGGTACAGACTTAAAAATAATTTCCAGGCATTCAATATAAAAACCTTTATTTATTTTTTATTATGATTAATGTCATTTGACTTATAAACTTCAGACAATGTAAGGATAGGATGAACGAGCCTATTTTTAAAAATCAACAAAAGTTACTGGCATCTTTTCAGTATATGTTGCTCCTTGAAATGAAGAGGAATACATGTTACTGTCAGCCTTAACAAAGAGGAAAATTACAAGAAAAGTGCTAATGATCTCTACTACTGAATAAACATGAAAGGTATTTCTTTCCTATCAATAAACTGTAGCACTGCCACATCTTTATTCCAAATTAATCACAATGTCTGAAGGCCTTACCTATACAAAATTTGATTATTTTTCCCAAGCAATAAGACCTTGTCATCCCTCAGCTCTGTTTTTAACAAGTCTTTTAAGCTGATCAGCCTGAAAGCATCAGAAGGCTCCTGGGCCAGTGAGAAGCCATGCCCCTGGCAGCACCGTGCGCAGGACTGCATTCAGCATCAGACTGGCTGCTGGCTCCTGTTCTGCAGCCGCTGGTGTGCTGGGGAGGGCTCAACCCCAGAGTTACCCTTATGGAAAAAGTACAAGTGAATCCTCAACATAATTTTTTCCCCAGTGCCTATCACAGGTAATCCTTTCTCCATAGCTCAGGTTTATTTGAAACTATGGTGAAATATACACAGGAGTGGTTTATTTCATGGGGCAGAGGGAAAGGGGATTTTTATTAATCTCTGCCATTTTTCCATCTGTGCAGCTCTCACCTGACTCCTACAAACCCCACCATATTTCAATCATGTTAATGTGGGAATCACAGGAAGTCTGACAAACAGGTAATGTTATATCAAGACTAACCAGAAATATTTTAGTCTCTTATTATGTTCTTTTTAAACCCCACATTTTAGTGTTTATTTCAAAAGAGATGATGAGGAATGGTCAGCTCTTATGTTCTTTCGAAAGAGAAAACCATAGAGATGCAATGGAAAACAACTCCATAGATCCCCATTCTGTGATACAGGGCACAATAAAAGAGAGAATTAATATCCCAATATCTTTTCATATATACCATATGAAAACAGATAATTCTGGAGTCCATTTGTGACTGTTTGCCACATCTTTCCACATTGGTAGGTAGAGTAGACTGGAGGACATAGATGTTTGAAACATTACCTTCCAGTCTTTTCAGTGACATTAAATTGAGCTTATCATTGCCTGGTTAGCCGAACAGAAAAATTAGCATGGTTCTAAAATTAGCATGGTTCTAGAAAAGAAGAATTTTTAAAGATTATTTTTTCCTATGAAACAAAAGACAAAGAAAATAAAGGAATTTTTTTTTATTTTTTTTTTTTCCCCCAGTCCGGAGCCTCAAGAAATGTTTTATTTATAGGTTCAGTCAATTCTATATGCAGATTGCCATTTTGAAAAGTACAGCTAAAAGAAAGCTTTATTTATAACAGGTGGAAATGAGACATTATGGCACTTTCAAAATTTCCCCTTCATTGTAGGTGTTTGGCTAATTCTATTTCCTCAATTCAACTTAATTTTGTGGAACAGCTTATCTCTCTTTGCAGTTGTATGTTATGTAAATTCATTCTTTATTGTCAAATTCTGCCCAACTTTTCTATATAAGCATTTGTTTTTTCCCATGCATTGCTATACACAGCACTTTTAAAAATGCAATCATCACAATCCAGTCCAAGATGTGCAAAATATTTCACAATGGTCGGTTGATTTTTAAAAATGGTATTGTTAATCTAACAAACAAATAGTCCAATACATTCTATACACATGGTGTTTTTTACAAGCTACATTGCATTTAAAATTAAGTGTTAATATTTGAGGTGTAAGAACATGTTTGAAAGAGAAATGCCCTTGAACTTCAGTGTGAAATTACTAGCAAAGCACTGTACATAGATACCTTGAAGTACTCAAGCTGATCGGTAAGTAATCAGTCTTTCAATCATGTTTATTTCAAACTCTAAGGGATCACAATGCAAATGTGACACTGGAGTGTCACATGGCATTCCATGGCAAAGAAAAATCTCAAGGAAAACCCTAAAAAGTACTGAAGAAAAGCCTATGCATCATAAGGAACAGACATATTCTACCAGCTCCAAAATGGGCTGTTGGAAGGGTTATTACAGATACGGGGAATTCTGTACCTTTTATAATCATTATTAATTTTGACTTGTTGGATGAAGAGGCCAAGAGAGGCAGGGTCATATCAACAAACAGACTACTAGGATGCAGGTGTTCCCAATGCTTAAACTACCTTTTGACTTTGGCAGATGTATGGTGCAAGTCCTCGAAAGTTTAATTAAATGTACCATGATTTGTTTGAGCTTTTCATTCAAAGGAACTGAAAATCTGAAGGTAAATCCACCTCAAAGAATGCAGGACTACAAGTGGGAAGGAAGGAGGTTAACTTGAAATCCATCCAAAGTTTATTGAAGATTTGACCTACGGTAATGTTAAAAACTTCAACAAAACTGGAATTACAGCAGTCTACAGTAACCACAGCTTGCCTAAACAGTACTTCAGTTATGAACCTTCCCCTAAGCCTACTTAGGAAGTCTGTGGACTTAAAGAAGACAATTAGCACCTCCTAGCATGAGATATAAGCTATGTTTTTCTTCAACATGCTGTCATAATTAAGTGTTCTCAAAAGAAACAAAAAAACAAGGAAAGGCGTTAAGGGGCAAAGTAGATGGGGTTGCAAAGGAGCTGGGTGTCATTGCACCACTTCTCTATTCAATACCCAATTGCCTTCCATCTACAGATGGCGCATTTTACAGTCAGCTATGTTGTGTGCTTTAAAACATACAACCACCAGTATGGGCTAAAAATGCAACTGTAAGCAAGGCTTAGATAGGCAAGGGCTGTCACATATTTCCAGAAACAAGCAGCTGTAGCAATGACCATCAGAGTTTCAGATCATTAAGCAATGTCTCAGTGTGATGTCATGCACTGATATTCAGAGTTGTAATGCTTTCAAAACAGACAGATTTTCAGTGTGATAAAGTAGATACAAACATGCTACTGAACAGGATGACTAAAGCTTTGGAAAAAAATTTATTGGCCTGAAAAAGCACAGAAAAGGGTCTTAACAACATTACCAGGCAGTTACAACATGACTAGAATAACCAAAAGGTTACTAAACAAACAGCGTTCTTTACACCTTGAAATCTTCTAAAACAGATTTGAGCTGTCAGGGACTCTCTGGTCTGACGGGTTGCTTAGATCTCTGGATAGCAGTTATAAAACACAGATGGGTTCTTATTTACTTCAAGCTAGCAAACAAATATCACCTATTTGTACAAAATAAGTTTCTTTCTCTTTGGACAGATAACTTGCATTACTTTAAAAATCAAGAGCTGAATGTGAATCTACCCGTATCTACAGCTACAAAGCAGCAGAAAAAGAGCTTATTTCCAACCCAAGGTAGATTAACGCTGTCCTTACTCTGGTGGCTGTCCATTAGCTGGCACCGTGCACCTTTACCAAAGTGCAGAACAAGTTGACTGCCTACAAAATGGGCCCCTTCCTTCTGGCTTGAGCAGGTTGAAAACAGCACAACAGAAAGCAGAGTGGTGATAATCTAATACAAAGGCTCCTGCTACATTTAATGAAACTCAAACACCCTCTCGGCACGGTGCTTACTCCAAGCAGATGGATTTCTCTTTTTCAGATGGCCCTTGAGGGCGGATAAACAGAAACTGTCAAGTTGTTGCAAAAAACCATGAATGTAAAATAAAATGAAAGTATGCCCTTTACCAGGCTTAAAGTTAGCACCGTACTGCACTGCACAGTCTGCTGGTCTGTTCACCTTAAACAGACTTGTTAATCGTTGCTGACACAGACGACTGTGCCCACACACTGCAGTGTTAATGATGGCTGAGCAGTGATGGAAGTTTCACTCTTTCCTTCCTGCCAGCACATTGGCAGAGCAGGTTGGTCTTTTCCTACAATTTTTTTTTCTATGGCTTATTTTCTGACAGCTAAATACCAGTCCTCAAGCTTAAACTATTGTTGGTCATCTCCTTCCAGTGTGCTACATACAATGATTCTCTGAGACACCAGGGAATCAGTTTTGCATGAACACACTGATATAAACACGTATGGGCACAACACACAAACAGGACTGACCACAGCCAGCGTCATATAGAAGAACTGTTGCATGACTATAGACTCACTACAGTCAGTCTGAGAAAAAATCAGTTGCAGTTAAGCAAGAGATGAAATTTGTTAGGACTACAACTGTAACATGGTGCACTTGTACTTGTAACATGTAAGGAGGCACAGAAAGGTTTATTTTAAACTACTTTTGTTTTTCTTAAGTGTCAAAGAACTTATTGTGAATAAGGAATTAAAAAGTGGAAGAGAAGTGTAAAAAAAAAAAAAAAAAAGTAAAGAAAATGTATCAGTTACAAAACTGCAAATAAAAATAGCTTCTCTGAACAAGCTTCATTAAGTTTTATCAGCTAGTATCTTGGGGTTTTACACTCAAACCACAGGTCATAAATTCACAGTAAATCCCCCATATGTTCACCAAACACCTGAATTCAATTTCTCTTCTAGTTGTAAGAAACTGAATGTGCTGCTCAAATTAATTATGCATGCAAACTTAGCTTCTAACAAGGGCAGCTTCTTGCATGCTGAAGGGTATACATCCTATTTGATTTTTTTTTCCAGATCTTTTTCAATCTTGGCTTATTTCTACTGTTCAGAAGGTTATAAAAAATCCTTCTCTCCTGCCATTGCGTATTTGCTGAAATATGAATGAATACAGAGCATTATATATCTTTTAAAGTCTGCAAGTCTTAAATGCAGCTAAATTCAGGGATTGGCTTAATGTGACAGGTGAGATCTAACACACTACCTGCACACATACCTACACACTTTAGCATATTAACTCCATCAAAACAAAGATTTAAAGCCTAGGATATATGTCAACATATATGAATGTGAAATCAGCTCTTTAGGAAGTTTTATGTCGTTTCCAGTTTACTTTCACAGCGGTAGTCATCAGCTCCAGTACCAAACATACTACAAAGAAGCTCTGCAAGCACCCATATGCACTCGCTTCCTTCAGCGGCTGAAATGTCTTTTCAGATTTTGACATTGAGATTGGTTGATAACTTCACACTAATTTCAAGTGAGTATATCGTTAAAAGTCTAAAATATACATCTATATTCTCAGGGCTAAAAAGGTAGTCTCAAATGCTGTTAATTCAGCACTCGCTTCAGATGTGATAGCCATAAACAACACAGAGGGATAGAGCTGATGGGGAGGTCATTTCACTACAACAGTTTCTTCAAACTCTCTAGACAAAATTTCACTTCAAGTCCCTATGTGACCATTCTGTAGCAGGGCCATCATTTTACAAACAGTGAAATTTGAAGAATGCACCCAAGACCCTTTTTATTGCCACCATCACTCTTCCTTATTAGCCTGTCAGAGCCTGCACACCGGAGACAGAAATCCAGTCTTACTTTTCAGGGGAGTACTTCTACTAAAAAGAAAAGCAGAGATTTTAGGAGTTTGCTATAAACATCTGAAAACAGATACTCAGCTACTGGGTTATCATGCAGTCTAAACCTTCCTTTAGAGCTGTTAGATTTTGCAGATACAAGCTAAGGCAATTTTCAACTACATAAAACTTGTTACAGCTGTTGTTATAGGGTATTGCATTTTTGAAGTTAACAAAAGAGAAAAAAAAAAAAAAAAAAAAAGGAAAAAAGAAAAAAGAAAAAGAAAGAAAAGGGAACACCACATATAACCTAAACAAAAATGTGACACCTAACCCTGAATTTCATATCAAAATATTAGGGAAATAGCAAAAGCACACCTACAAAGATTTAATAAATCATGGGAAAAGAAAATAAAGTTTAAACTTTGATCAAGCTAAGGAAAATTTAGCATTTTTGATTCTATCTGAAATAAAAAGTTCTGTCAGAGGCAGGCGAAGAAGCAGGCTATGATCTTATAAATTTCTTCTCATCCTAACTGGAACAGACAATGCTGGTTCCAGTGCTGTAATGTCTGATAAACATCCACAATTAGTCATCACAGAATATTTTGTGTCAATACAAGGAGGCTTGCCTGGCCCAGTAATACAAATACACTTAACAAAGACCACAGAGTATAAATCCTCTCATGGCCTAGCTGGCCATTCCTGTGCTAACAGAAGGGATCATCGGAGCAATCCCAAGCAACCTTCAGGTGATGTCAGCCATCATCTCCAAGCTAATCCAACTGCTTTGCTGGAAGCTATTTAGGGAGTGCTCTCTCTGATCTCCTCTCCAGATGAGACATAGAGCAGAATTCTTCGTCAGTGGAGCTGCAATAAGCAGTCAGGGAGCAGTAACTTAAAGCGCACCAGCTATTTGCAAAAAAAGACATCTGCCCATAGCCAGCACCACCTGGATAGTGTGAATGTTGTTACATAGGGACAACCCAGCTTACTCCAGCACACCTTACATGACTTCAGCTATGGAAACATGGTGACAGTTTACAGTATAAAATCTGCTTGACAGCCAAACTCTATCCAACATTATCAGGCGGAAAAAAAGCCTGCGTCTTTTCATGGGTGGATCCTGATTGCACCTTTTGATTTGAAGGATGCACTGAAACTGAGTGACTAATATACTATCCTTGTAAATGGTGAAATTTAGTTTCATTCCAATGCCAAAAAAAAAATCTTTAAGAGGCATTTAGGTCTTGCTTAACACACTGACATAAGCTATACTTGAAATATATATATCTATATATATTAAATTGTTTTACTTCTCTTTAACTACAGATAAAAGCTTAGGAAATAGATTTCAGGCTGTTGTAACTAGCAAAATGCAACAGAATGTTTTTGACTCATAAGCATTTGCCCTCACTAAAAATGACATTTTTATTTTTAAGTAACAAATAGAACTATGGTATCAAGCAGTACATCACTAGAGAAACCGTGATGTACAGGCAAAGACATCTCTTTAAAATGCCTGAACATTTAAAAAGATCATACATTACACAAAGTTCACGTGGCATCCACAGTCCCTAGCAGCAGCTAATATAGTTATGCCATAATTATTTCTGTTCTTTAACAGAGAGGCTATTGCATTATAAATCTCCAAATAATATTGTGATTGATTTTACATTACATCTTACTCTAACGATAGACCAATTTCCACGTGCAGAATGAGAAGTTGTCCATTAAAAACAAACAAAAGTGACTGGCCTAAAAATTCCAGGGCTAGGTCAAAGCTTTGTGAGGTTTCAGAAATCTGAAACTTGGGAAAATTCCCTCTGCTAGGAGCATCAGTAGCTGATGAGAAAATCTACATAAAACATAGAGAAATGTGGAATCAATGTTTTATTTTTGACAATAAATAATCTGCAACCTCTAAATAAAACTTTAAATCTGAGCTTATTGTTAAGCATTTCATCAGTTAGTGTCTGTGCGTGCAGTTTCCCCTATGACTCAAGTATGAAAAAATGAAAATCAAAGCTATGACTGATTACTTCAACTGGTGCTTAAATTCACATGGCTGGTGCCTTCTTATGAAGTTGATCGCTAAGATTTATACTGACTAACAAAAAAAAACTAATTAAGAGTTTTAATTAAGTAATATTTATATCTGAAGGTAAAAAATCTTTATGATATCTTGTAAAACAACTGATTTTGGGATAAATTCTTTACAGCATTTTACTGTAAAATGATTTTAAAGATTTTAATAAATTTTAATTATGCATTACCACCGCACATTCTTGATTAACTTAAAACTAGAAATTGCCATAAAGTGATGGTCTGAGAGCTATTAAAAAAAAAAAAAAAAATCTATTCTAAGCAGGGACAGAGAAGAAAAGCACTTGCCTTTTATCAAAAAATTCAGTAGGTTACTCAGGAAATCATCTAGGATTCAGCTTATACTACACAATATATTTGCAAAATATTTCATTTATTTTTTCTCTTGGAAGTGCTGAAAGCATCTGTTCCTCTGGAATTATTTTTTTCAGATGTACTGAGCAGGATGCTCAGTAATTGCCGATGATTTGCAATGTTTTGAAACACTGGATAAGAAATACTGAAGTCTTATCTTTATTATTCTTGGGTGGCTTAGTCTCATCCCAAGCACTGATTTCAGATACTCAAATGTGGGTATTTCTTTCACTGTAGAATAAATACAGTATTTACTTGTAACACCATTTTATTGGTTTACCAAGACAATTAGCCTGATAAAGGTTATAGGAAAGCTAAGCTATTTACCAGGAAAAGGTAAAGGCAGGATTTTTTTCAACCAATTTTATTCATCTAAAAGGTAGGTGTGATGTTAAAACTAGATATCTAGGCCCTTTGTGAGGGAAATATACAGAAATAAATTACTCCAGGGTGGAAATTCACAGCACCTGTCTTAGGATGCAATTACTCACCCTTGAGAGCTCATTAGTTCTCTTCATTGACGAAGAAGTATAGAGTGACGAGCTCAGACTTCAATAGGTAGATTTAGACAACTATATGAGAGCAGATGAATCATACCCTAGATGACTAATTTGGACTCAAGGTAAATGAAAAATTAATTCTCCTGAGAAGGTGTAGTGCCAGCAATGCCTGGTGGAAGGTGATAGTCAACTGGCATGGCAGCATAATCTAACCATTTAGTCCTTAGGCAGGAGAAATAATTAGAATAAAATTTTCTGCCCGTCTGTGATCCATGGTCACTCAGCCTGTCTGTATTTGAGTTCACATACCTATAAATTGGCAAAGTGATTCTGAGAGCCTGCATAAAGTGGGACCAAGGGACATGGTTTAGTGATAGGACTCGGTAGGTCAGGCTGATGGTGGGACCTGATGATTTGAAGGTCTTTTTCAGCCTAGTTGATTGTATGTTTTTGTTCTAATTTACTGTACTACAATTTTACTGATTTTACAGAGTATACAATGCTACTCTTTGTAATTCAAATTTATATTTAATTATATATTTAATATACTTTAGCTTTTGGTTAGCCCTGAAGTAGTCAGTCAGTTGGACTGGAAGGTCCCTTTCAACTCCTTTCTTTTCTTTTTTCTTTTCTTTTCTTTTCTTTTCTTTTCTTTTCTTTTCTTTTCTTTTCTTTTCTTTTCTTTTCTTTTCTTTTCTTTTCTTTTCTTTTCTTTTCTTTTCTTTTCTTTTCCTTTTCTTTCTTCTCTTCTCTTCTCTTCTCTTCTCTTCTCTTCTCTTCTCTTCTCTTCTCTTCTCTTCTCTTCTCTTCTTTTCCTTTCCTTTCCTTTCCTTTCCTTTCCTTTCCTTTCCTTTCCTTTCCTTTCCTTTCCTTTCCTTTCCTTTCCTTTCCTTTCCTTTCCTTTCCTTTCCTTTCCTTTCCTTTCCTTTCCTTTCCTTTCCTTTCCTTTCCTTCCCTTCCCTTCCCTTCCCTTCCCTTCCCTTCCCTTCCCTTCCCTTCCCTTCCCTTCCCTTCCCTTCCCTTCCCTTCCCTTCCCTTCCCTTCCCTTCCCTTCCCTTCCCGTCCCTTCCCTTCCCTTCCCTTCCCTTCCCTTTCCTCTTTTCCTCTCTTTTCCTCTCTTTTCCTTTCTTCTCTTCTATGCTATGCTATGCTATTCTATTCTAGGCTATGCTATGCTATGCTATGCTAATATTTATAGGGGAAAAAAAAAAAAAAGCACAAAATGTTTTAGTTTCTGAAACACACAGACATTATCAGTCTTGCCTGAAATAAGCCAAGGATTGCAACATAACAGCTTCTGTGGTTAAGATCTCCTTGGTACAGATTATTTGTATTTCAACTTTCACATAATATCAACAAATGTTACAAGGTTTTTTCCAGTAACATAATTGCCTTTTTTTTTTTTAGTAAACAGAAAGAAATGAAATATGTATAATAAGTAATTCTACTTAGTAATTCAGATTTATTTTGCATGATATTGACGTTATGTTAGAAAGTTACAATGGTACCGTTTCATGTTGTTATTCTTACAGTCTTCAGTTGATAGTTTCATTTTGACACCATAATGGTGTCTCTGGGGATTTTGATGACAATATGTTTTGACATCATGTTAAAAAATATCCAAACTGATATCACTTTATTTTGTCATCTTTACATAGTTTCAGTTGGATTTCTAACATACTGCTTTACTCTGACACCATTAATTAGGAAGATTTTAGACCTAGTGGCAAGAGCTAAAAAAAAAGTAAATAAATAAATAAAAAATAAATAAAAAGTTTTGAAAATGCTAAACACAGCTGTATAGCATGCATTGCTGCTGTTGAAACTTGTACAGGCCAGATATCCCAAAAATATAACAGATTAGTCACATAATACAGATCAACAGTCAGATCATAAAAACATGAAAATGTTTTTTCTTCTAGAGCTTGATAATAAATTTAATAAATGGTTCTGTAATTCTATTTCAGACACTCCAGGCAGGAGGCCCAGCAGCTAACATGCTGCCACAAACCAGAACCTTCTGTTGCTGTTGGAGTGTCTGACGTGCACACACTTCATGATTCCCTCTATAGAAACCAGAAATTATTTCCTGCATGCTATTAAAATGTGAGATTCCTAATTCATAAGCTTCACTGAAATGGAAATTGCTACATACGTAATTCTAACTGAAGAACAGCAACGCCAGTTCCAATACAGTGCTCTGAAATGCAACGCCAGAGTTGAGCTTTAACTAGCACAAACCTGTCTAGTCCCACTGAATCCAACAAAGCTTTGAGAGTTTACAGGCATCTCTAGATCTGACCAAGAATTTTGAAAAGGTTTTATGGGAAGAAATTATGAATAATTGTGAGTTTGGGGCTTCTTGTTACCAATATGAAATTCAGGGATTGATTCTGAAATGATTTGCTACAAAAATGATCTGGTAAGTTATCCCTGGGCTAAGGATGCATGTCACACCAGTTTGAACAAGTCCACATACAGTAGTATCCCTCATTTTCTTCATTCTGCTATTTACTAGTTCTTGAATCTTCTCTACAATGAATTAAAGAGGAACTCCAGGGAAATCAACACATTACATGTACTAAGTATATTTATTCAGTACCACAGCCCAAGTTCTACTTACCAAAATGATTGCTGATAAAATCTCTAATTTTAAACATTAATGCATTAGATTTCTCTACCATTCAAATCTGATCAAAGGGATTAAAGAATTTCTCCTTTTCCCCCCACTCTTCTAAAGCATAATACTTAATAGAAATTGCTTGTATTATCATATTTCAGACATCAGGCTAGAACTGAGACAATCCCTTGATCCCAGATCATGAATAAAGCATTTAATGGACTGTACTTGTCAAAGGACACGTCAAAGGACACACTAAGCATTTGATCTACACAGTAAACAAATGTCTGTGAAAAACAACCCCCCAAAATAAAAGTTTGCCGTTGCTACTCATTATTTAAAATATTTTCCCCTCATCTCTCATTTCAGGATTTAAGGCTCTAAAGGCATTGCTAGGATGACAGAACCACACTGAAATGAAATTGGAATTTCTCAAACAGTTGATAACAGCAATGTATATTCCAGGGAAACAACTAATTAGTCCATATAAAGTTCATACATGATGACTTTCCTGTAAAAGGAATTAATTGTTACAACACCAGAAACTGTGTAATTATTAAATGAATGACAGAAGGCTATGTTGTACCCTGACATTCTAATTTGCTCCACATTTTCTTCAAGAGATTCCTTGGGGTACTTCCAGGGAGGAGGAGCTCCTGCCAGCAGAACAAAATGAAGCTATAGGAGTGGGAGCATGTGTAACTGTGAACCCAGTTGACCCAAAGAATTTGCTACATACCTACAAAATGCTCTTTCATGATCCCAAAAGACAAGATGAAATATTACAGGCAAGTAACAGCAGCTATTAACATAAGCAATACTGCAGAGCCAGTTCCATTTCATGCAAATTATAGACTTGTTTCTACTGGCACTGGCCATTCTTCATCAGCAAAAAACAAATAGGCTGAACTGTCTGAGACGTCTATATAGAAGAATATGGGTCTTTTTAACAAATGTTTGTATTTATTAAAAACAATGTATAAAATATTTTTCTAACTCTTGAGTTTAAAAGCTCAGTGAATATTCTTTAATTCCCTTAAAAATAGGAATTAAATTGTTTGTTTGTTTGTTTAAATCTTCTTTTCTAAATATAATGATCTTTATTAATGCAATGAGCTGTTACATGAAAGACTAGGGAAATACCAACACAAAACTTCACTGGTATTTGTGATTAATCTCTGAAATAAAGTCATGGTGTAGTACTGCCTCTGTAACCCAAGGGTTGTACTGTAACAGCTCACACTGTATTTTTTTGTCACATGTGACTGCTATGATGTTGTAAATAGGCCAGTAGTATAAGACACCTGACTTACAAGTGGTATAAGAGAGCTTGTGTAAACACTAGCCTTCACTGAAAATGCCTTCTCCCCTACAAAAGGCAACAGAACTCCATGAGTATCTATGGGAATTTTCAAAATGAACTAGGCAAGACACAAGTTCCAGGGAGCAATTTATATTGCTATGATGCTAACTCAGATAAAGTTCAGTTCCCATGAATTTTCCCATTTGAACTGCACAGTGATTTGCTTTTCAGGGAAACCAAACCCAGGAATTTAAGGTTACGTAAGACAAGAATGACATATATCCTTAGAAAGCAGGACCACAAAGATCCGATCTTATTTTCAAATATGCATCAGCTGGATATAAAGGAGGATTGTGTTAGAGCCATTCAGCCCCTCCCTATCTTGGCAGCAGGCAATACTGACTCCAGACACACCTACAGAGGATGGAAAGTCAAGGAAGTCACAGCAGTTCAGGACAGCCTTCATTTCCATCATTTTTGTTGCCACTTTGAAACAATTAGAAGCATGAGCAGATCCCAAAAACCACTCTCCCAAACACAAAATATGAGTTTCTGAGCACAAGATGAAAGACTATCTTACAGGGGAAAAGTGTTTATCCTTCATCATGAAGATATGAAGGTATGAGAGTGACGGAAAAGTGAGGATCAAAGGATCTTTTTTTTTTTTTTTCCCCTCCTAGTCAAGCAATATAATTTTCAAGCCAATGGCACAAATAAAATAATAATAGCCATGAGACTTATATAAGGCCTCCTCCTTTCATTCAGCTGAACCCAAGACAATCAAGGACAGAGACACAAATCTGGTTATCTGATTACATATAAGCAACTATACTTCCCCAGGTTGTGTACAGGTAATGCTTCTTTTGCAAGGATTGTAAAAGCCTATTTTGAGAGAACAATACAACTCATTAGCTCATGGTAAAATAAACCAAAATGGCATGTCTTATTTTGCAGCTATGGCTCTATTACTAGTGCACAATTCAGGTCACATTTTTCCTGACTCTATCACTCCTAGTAAATTACTTGCACTTGATGTAGCGGAGCCATAAAATGTGCAGAAAACAAAACTTTGGCCATTTAATTTAAATCCTCATAATGGCAGGTCAAATTTACGCGAACTCTTTGGCGGATTGGTTCCTTTATTAGTACCCAGTTTAATTCAAATCAGAGTCTTCTATGGAAGATTAATTAAATATTAATCAAAAGTCCAGGGCAGTCTATGCTTCTGTTCCATTAACCTAAATGTGACTCTATACAGAACCACAATGACTTTTTTTTCTGCACCCTATTTTAAAGAAGGGTTGTTTTTTGTTTTTTGTTTTTTTTTTCCATTATGGTGTACCTCCTTGTAAATGCAGACATGCTATTTGCAGTGTGTATTTTAAAGGTCATGATTTCTTTTCCCTTTCCAATTAAAGCTGCTCTTAATCACAATTAAGCTTTCAAGAAACAATTAACAGAAGTCAAAACTTTTCTCCATCAATATGTTGAAGAGATGTACAGCATGCACCCTCTATTACCACTGGTGTCACTGAACTAATTATGTGATGTTAAGGTTCACCTTCTTGGGTGTAAATTTTGGGTTAAGTTGACACTAAAAAGAAACATCAATTTATTAGGAGATAAAACTTGTTCTGCAGTAATGGAACAGCTGTGTATATAAATTTATTGCAGCTTAATGTTCTCACACATAAAGCAATTAGAGCTTTCTGACAGACAGACTTGCTAAGTATAGTGTGTAGCATATAGTAATATGCAGTTACAGGCACAACATATTTAAGATTGATCATATATATTCTGTACAGTAATATCCACTTCTCCAGCCTCTCCACCCTAGATGTGTTCTTAATTAGCATAAATGTATTCTTATAGTCACGTGAAACTCTCCTCTGTGGAGAAACCTTTTCATGACATGTCATTTTACTCATGGACACCTCTGTGCTATATTTGGCTTCTACATCTGTAGGAATAGATATGGTCTGGTTCCTTTAGGCAGGCTTAATTTATTTATTTATTTTTCCACACAAAGGATAATGAAGGAAATAATGTCATCAGACTGGTCTAAAAAATGTAAAAGTAAAACCATATACAGTGTTTAGAACAAGCACCTTTACTTATAGAACAATAGAGTATAAACTCATGAAATAAACTGCATCCATCCAGCAGCATTTCCTCTCATCACGTGCTCTCTGCTACCTTTAGTTGCCATCAAATAGCCTTCAGGATATTTTTCCTGCCTTCCCATCTTCCCTACAAGATAATTGCAATTAGCTTAAGCCAAAGACTGTGGTTTTGAGAATATTCATCAGGAAGACTAGAAATGGAAACTGAGCATTATGGAGCAGTTGTTTTCCAGACTAATGGTATATGACACCTTTCCTAATCTTGGAAGCTTGGGATATGTTAGATATTGAAACATTTCATTCTTCAATTACCTTAAAAGAAAAGAGGTTATAGAGAGGTGGGGATCAGGCTCTTCTCCCAAGCACCAAGTGATAAGATGAGGAGATAAGGCCTCAAGCTGCGTCTGGAGAGGTTTAGGTTGGATATTAGGAAAATTTCTTTACTGAAAGTGTTGCAGCATTGGAATAGGCTGCCCAGGGAAGGGACTGAGTCCCTGGAGGTCTTCAGGAAACATGTAGATTTAGAACTTGGTAGGCTGGTTTAGTGGTGGACTTTAGCACAAGGTTACAGGTTGGACTAGATGATGTTTGAGGTCTCTTCCAACCTGAAAGACTCTATGATTCTGTGGATAAGTGGATAATTGAGATAATAATTTTCCAGCTGATGGCAAAATATTTAGTACTGATTAGACTAAATGGAATTTTCCAAAAGAAATTTCTGAAAACAAACAAACAAACAAACAAACAAAAATGCACCAGAATTTCGTAATATGTGGAGGTACAAATGTGTTATTTGCTTTTACTTCAAAAATTCCTAAGAAACTGACTTCCTGTTTATTTAATAGTTCAAAGCTGTTCCTTGCCTGATTTCAACACATTTACTCATGAACAAACACATGTACCTTATACTATACCTCACACTCATCCTTCATTTTAGTACATTCATACTATGTTTGCATTTATATGCAAAACTATTGGCTGACTGATGTGATGCATCAGTTAATTGGAATTTCTCTGTTACACCTTTCAAGAGTCATTTCTTAAATCTTTAGTTAGAGAACTAAATCAAATGACTGGGAGATTAGTGTTGTAAAATAACAGCATGACTTTTTTAGGCTAGGATTCTCAAAACTGTTTCAGATAACTACTGTGTTTCATCCTAGGTTGGAGATGATCTAAGTGTTGGCTGCTGTAGAGAAGTGCTGCTTTCCATAGCTCAATATTCCCATCTCAACCTTGAGCCACAAAGCACTCATGAAATCACATGGCTATCCAAATCAAAGAGCTGAATGAAAAATATTACTTATTTTCTTTTCTCTTCTTCCTTTACAGGATTTGTTTTCAGAAAGATCTGTTCCCTCTGACTGTGAGCAATAGCATCAGAAAGCACATGCAACATGGGACACAGGAAAAAGCAGAGATTTTTTTTTTTCTTTTTTCCTTCACAGGAACTGCTCTCTGTGGTATTACACACCTTCTGTACATCAACAGAAAGGGATGTTAAACTCTCCTGGCAGCCTTAAGGAAGCCGGGGTTAAAGCAGAAGAGGAACTTACCAGAGTAACTCTGCACTTACAGGAAAGAGGAAACTCTGGAAGCACACTTGGTAGTATGAAGTCAACAAATCAGTGCTGAGATGTTCAGAGTTCATTTAAAATTGAAATCATTAACAACAATTAAAACTGAAATTTATAAAGTAGAAAGATTGGCAGGCATCTACTTTACATATGTACTTTATATAAATTACACTGCAGTTATTTTTCTTTGCCAAAACAGCAGCATGAAACCCACTCTAAAAAGAGGGAAACTGCACAGCAAAATAGGTAACAACTTGAGCTTTGATATTGCCATTATCATTCTGTCATCAGAAATGCATGATAACTCGATGCCAGGATAACAAGATTTTTCATTTCACTGTCATTTCTGCCTTTGTCTCTGAGATGTGACACAGGTCAGTGAATCTGAGCACAGAGCAGAAGTCAAGAATTTTCAATTCTGACAACTCTGGAAAAGCTATTCTTAACCTCTCCCTGTGGCAGCTTTAGGAATCGCTATCTGAAAAATCCAACAATATTAGAGGGGTGCTCTAAAGACTAATGGTTCTGCAAGAACCCTGAAGATGAAAAACTGACAACAGCTTAAATATTCTCAGTCAGAGCATGTTTGTAGCATACAAATTGAAAATAACTGACAAAAAAATGTTATATTCACTATTATCGTTATAAACAAATTTTGAGCTACTATTGACATGTAAATCCCTTATTAAAAAACTCTTCCTATAAATTAAACCATTTATGCAGTTCCAGACAATTTGCTCAGGGAATAATTCATTTTTAACAAACTTTTTAAAAAGTACACCCTACCTAATGTTTCTTTCATTATATAAATAAAAAACTAAATTATGAAGCAATGGCTTCTTTGTTGTTGTTTCTTTCTTTTTTTAAAAAAAAATATATATATAAAAATTCACCTATCCACCATACTAAATAGATTCCTTTTCACTGTGCTGACAGCTGTTTCCCAGGTAACCAACATAGCGAGAAGTTGACTTCAAGCAGTGCAAGGGAACCAGTACTCACACCCCTAAATTTACATGTTTGGAGGAGAGCTTTGTAACTGCTGCTCTGTCCCCAGTGCCCCTGGCAGTCAACAGGAGCTGAGAGTATCCAGCAAGTAATGGAATAAAGCTCATCAGCAGTCAAAAAATACCCACTAAGGGTGATTTTATATACAGAATTGTAAATGCTAATGGCAGTTGGAAATTAAAATTATTCTCAGTGGTAAACCAGCAGGGTTAGACTTCATATGAGCTGTCACCTTTTGCAGGTTTGGTTTGCTTCTTCCCTTTTCCACAAGAGAACCAGGAGAAAAGCAGCACTTATTTTACTGTTTCTTTCCATAATCAGAAATCATTGTCCCTCCTAGTTTCTGAATGCATCTGTTTAATATACCTTACTTGCTAAATCAGATGTGATCTGCTGTCAGTCAGCAGTCCCCTGGATTGAGTGGTCATTGTGGTACACACAATTCTATATCTGGTCATTTTTTGCCCAGCTGTTTTTTGCTACTTTGTACTAATTGAAAACTGAATTATTCTGTAAAGCACTGGCCACACTTTTTCAGTTCACCATTACTCTGGGTTTGGACAATTACTTTTTAGATCCATGCCACCTGACACTGTACAGAATACAGATATTCCCTACAGAAAGAGCCAAGAAAGAAGTTTAAATATTGAGCAGGGAACTAAAGGAGTAGGATTTACCCTATAGTGATTGCTTATTTTAAGATAATAAAAAATCTGTATCTTTGGAAAATTTGGTGCTAGATGAAAGTGGGAAGTATTGCTGATCAGCCAGTTCCTAATAATGCCTGTTATGAAAAAGCTATTAGGCCTAGGCAGGTTAATTTTTATGAACAGATGAATACACTTTTTTTGTTATTATTTTTTTCTTTCCTCTAGAAACTCAAGCATTACTACTCCACTTTTATTATGTTGGAGTGTGGGTTTACAGACCCAGAAAATGGGATGATCTCAACTATTATGTGGTAAATGCACAATGCCACAGATGTGTGAGCATATGTGCACACACACACTCTGCAACACAGGAAAACAGTCGAGTCTTTGACAATTTTTTCAGCATATATTTTAAAATAAAATCAGGTTTTGATGTGTAGAACACCAAGTTGTTTGCTTAAACTGCTCATCTGTTTAGATATTCAGGCATCCTAGAACTTCCTATTCCTAAATGCATTTCAGACAGTGTTTGTTGTTGTTGTTGCTGTTGTTGTTGTTTTTCCCAGTGTTAACACAGTGGTCTCTTAGAGTTAGCTGTAATTTAATTTTCTTGTTCTTCTAGTGGTGGATCTGACTGTGCTGTGTCTTTTCACTGTCCAAATATATCTGGTTTTAAAATTGATTGATAATCTTTTCCCTTTAATAGCCCATGAAAGATAGACCGACCCCTTTCAAAGTTAAAATAAATATAATCACAACTACTCAAGCTCCATCCAGAAAGATTCAATGATACCTCATATCTAAACAAGCATGGATGGCAGTTCAATTATTCTGTGCAGCTATGCTCCAAACAGGTTGGATTTTCTTACTGAAACTACACATTTTATGATGTCTGCCACAAAAATTCAACCAGAAGTAAGTATATGCTGCCTCATGAATGCCCAGTAGTGAGTTTCCACAAAAGGCAATATCAACATACAGGGTTGATATTGACATGAAATAAATAAATAAATAAATAACAAATTAAAATTAAAATGTATCTTTCAGGTAGTTCCAGTGCATTATTAAACTTTGCTCATCAACAAATTCTACCATCAAAATATTACACTGTCAAAAAACAATTAAAATCTAACAACAATTGTGAGAAATTAAATATATATATATATTATTTCTCATTTGTAGAACTGTGTGGAAGCCATATGAAAATATATGGGGAAAGCATACATTTTCAGTACTGCTGTTCAAAAAGAAACTCTATTCAGAAATAATAGGCAATTTATGCTTTCTGAAATTAGCTACAACAAAGTGAGTAATTGCTGTGCGAGCCATACAACATTTTACAGACTGTGTTCTTCCTGTGAATGAGATCCTGAGATTGCTTTAAAAGGTGTAATCTTCTGCAATCATTTCTGGTGCTCAAAGCAATTGCTTTTCAATGGGAAAAGCAAGTAGGAGAACAGCAGTATCCAAGAGCAGAGTTCACTAGTTTGTAAACCTTGACCCTTCGTATCACTCAGTTATTGACCAAGTTGGTAAGAGGAGTGTTGCGATTAAATTACTACAACCCTCATTTTAAATGGCATGAAATACCATGAGGCCTGGTAAGCAGAATTTTAAAAAGAAACTTGTTTAAGGTCTGATCCGTTCATGAGGACTTTTCAGTCCTCTGTTCTAATGAGGTGAGTTTAGTACAAGTGCAACGCATGTAAGGGAGATGAGAAACAAGAAAGAAATGATGCAAGTCCCCCCTCCCTTTCCAGCAGCAAGCAAAGGGCAGCTCTGATGGAGAGGGGGAGTTGAGAGAAAACCGATTAAGGGTGCTCAGGGGAAGCCTCAGAGAGGCAGGTGGTGCTGCTGTTGCTGTTACAACAGTGTTGAAAGTCAGGAAAAGGAGCCGCAGAGTAAGAACATATGGTAATAGAGCAAATTCGCTGGATGGAATGTGTATTTTTTCCCTGCTTACTCCCTCTCAAATAAAGACTCCGGTTTTATGTGTCAGAGACTTTAAACAATAATAGGCCACTGCAGGAGGGAAATGTTAATGACAGTAGTATGAAATAGCTCTTTCTGGGTAAAAGGAGGGTTTTTTGGCTATTTACTGCAGGCCAATGCACACATCTGCTCTTCATGAGTTAGATCCATGTTTTTGCCTTCCATGGCATCCGACCACCTGCCTTCTGCAGGCAGAAAGTCAGTGGAGCTGGATAATTCTTAGCAGTACTGTAGGATGCTGGGGAGAGGGAATGGAAACAAATCAAGCATGGCAGTGAAAATAGGCTCAGAAATCCTTGGTCGTGTATTAGCTGGTATAAATGCAGAAAAGAGATTGTCCAAGAAATTTCTGACTTATTTAAGCTCTTATTTTCTTCTACATACCAGGAAGGAAATTAAAAGAAGAGGATTGTAGATAACTCATGTGGGAGAAAGTGATTTTTGGAAGAGTAATCTGATTTAGAGAAGAGCTAAGGGAACTTCAAGGGAGAAAGAAGAGGGAGGAACAAATACGATGTTTATGGAGATACCAAGAGATTTAAAGAATGATTAAGTATTTACACACAAATTTGAAGGGAAAATGGATGATGATAAAGATGTAACACTAGTACTGGAAAAAAAATCCGGGAAAAGAGGATCACCTCACTTAAATTTTAGACACTTAAATGTTGGAATGAAAACTTGTCAGTTTTTAATCTAAGGAAAGAAATCAGTATGTAGGCACAGTGACTAGTAGCTGTAACACTTGCCTTAGACACCTATGGATCCCAGAGGAAATGCCCTCTAGAGAGGCTTCTTTCTTTCTACTGAATGTAAAGGGACTTTAATGGAAATCAAACCTATATACAGAAAGGACTCCCATGCTGACACTGAGACTAGGAAGTTGAAGACCAATTGATGTTTTAACTGAGGGAAGACCAGACTCAGGCAAGTGAAGACAGAAGTAGAGAGGAGATAAAAGCACATGAGAATGAGAAGAAAGCCTGAACAAATCCCACAAGTGTGTAGGAGAAGGAAAAGTCAGCAGAGACAATAAAAACCTGGGGAGTGGAGTGCTAACAGAAAGTTTGTTTCGTTCAACTTTTGAGTACACGGTGAAATAACAAAGTTTGACCTCTGAGATCATAACCTTTATACATGGTGTCCTTTTGTTTCTAGTATGAAAACTTATTAGGTGCATGTAGCTTTGTCCTTCCAGAAGCTGAATGTCTCACTATGGCACAGGAGTGGAAGGTCAGCAAAACCCACCAATTCCTCTTCCCCATAGCCTGAGGCTTAGCATAACTTTACTTCAGAAGAGCCCTCCTTTTCTACTCTCTTGCCAGGAACACCTCAAAAGCTGTAAAATACTCCATGAGAAAAAAATAAAATTCACAGTAGCAAAGACTAAAAGTGTAAGAAACTCCTTGTGCCAGGCAAAGACAGAGTACAGGCACCATCAAGAGTTAGTGAAAATGCCTGGACAGTCCTTTGAGGAATACATTTGACTTAAAAAAGAAAACAAACCTTTCCCCTTCATATACAGGTCTCTATCAGCGTGACCTGAGGAAAATGTTTCATGACTTCAGAAGGGGTGTCCATCTTATCCCCGAGTTTAAGTGTGAAGTAAACAAGCAGCCCTTTTCCATACAATGTGAAGCATCGGCACTTCTCAAAATGTGACATCTGAAACCTCAGACGAAGACCCTGTTCTCCAAACACTTGGCTTCCTAAGTCAAAAATATTTCTGGCCTTTTCAAGTGAATAATAGATGACATGAAGTGCATGAAGTGTGGAATTAATTAAATACAATATAAATTCAAAACAACAAACAATCAAGAATCTGTGATCTTGTCAGCTTTCGACTTCCTCTTAGGGATACAAACAAACAGAACACCCACAGGATAATATCACTTGCTTTATTTTCTAGACAACAGCATGGAAACTGGGTGGCCACAGGAAAAGTAAACTGTATATAGTTAAAGAAATGCTATGACCTTTGTGAGACTTTGAGGATTGTTGAGTAGTCTGTGTGTTAATGTGATAGAGGAAAGAGATTGGTGTTTGTTTACAGCATGTCCAAAGGCAATAAAAGAAACTACAGAGCAAGAAAGAAACAAAGAACAATGCTGCCCAACCGAGTGCTCCTTTCTTGAGTTGGCTTCACTGTTTTCAAACAGAGGAAATGCAATGCATCCACACTCTGAGCCCTTGAGTCATGTATTTATAATTTATTAAGAGGTCAAAAATGGCATTTGTTGGGTCTCAGTGTCCAAAACTCCTTGAATTACAATAAGAACTGAGACTCTGTGTTTAAATTCAATAACTAAAGCTTATTGAACACATCCATTATGACAGGAAGTTTACCTGCAGCAAAACTGCAAATTCCTTCCTCGGTGTGTGCTTGGTTTTATGCAAGACCCAGGACTGTCTGCAAAAAGCTTCAGCATGAGGTACTCCAGGTCAGTCATATGGGGAGGTATGCTTAGTAAATGCACTGAAGGTTTTATCCAGTTTCTCTCTTTCTCTCTTCTTCACCCCCCTTTTACAGTATAGTATTCCTAAATAGGCTTTGCCCCAAAATATGAAGTACTTTGCAAATCTTTTGTATATGACTTGTCTTTTTCAATTAAAATAAAAGCTTAATGAAAGTCACACAAGAACAGCCTGTAACATTTTCAAAGATATGTTGAAACATTAACTGATTCATCCTCACTGGCTCATTAAGAAGAGGAAATTGTGGCAGAATTCTGTGTTAAAACCACTCAGAGAGGAGATGACAGATCCAGGATCAGTACTTATAAATTACTGTTTCTCACTCTCGGTCTCAGTCCCAGTCCTGCAATAAACTTCTGTGGGAAAGTTCCCTGAGTAGGCTCTGCGCCATCATGTCATCAAAAAAGGCTAACGCTACTTGAGAAATTTGCTCCTCCTTTCTTCTTAGCATTTCACCAAAGACTCGGAGTCTCAGGCTTTTCAAACATTAGGTTTAGGACTGCAATAATCCACCATGGCAAAAGTCATTTGTGGAATTAGATATATTGCTAGCTACTCAAATATTTTCTATTACCTATCAGTGCAGTATATGGCACATCAGTAAAGAGCCCAAATACTATAGCAAGGGGCATTCTGGAAATACCTAAGCAATTTAATCTCTGTTGCAATACAGTGCATTAGCTGGATGACTTTTTTTTTCCCTGCATTTTCTTGGCACAGCTTAGGGAGCTCAGAATTAGGACAAATATTCTCTTTCCTCCTCAACAAATGCTTAACAAATGACAAAAGTGACAGCTTTGAAAGATTGATTTTTTAAAAGTGAGGTTCTGTATGGTAGCTTATGAAAGCACTTTAATTTAGAATGATTATTAATCAACCATCCATTCAGATAATTTTCTAATTTAGGGGGAAAAAAATCTATATTCTGTCTCTAACAGCCCCATCAGGTACTAAAATATGAATGTCTGCACTCATTAACAAATATAAATAGGGAGCATTGTCTGATGCAGAGAGACAGAGTTAATACTGAGATATAATAGTCCTACCTGACAGAAAATGTTCTGAATTTTTAGTACAGAAGAGATTTAATCTGAACTTTAAATATTTTATGATATTACAGCCATAAATACCATATTTCACATGTAGGAAACGGAAAAGCTATGCCGATATACTGACATGTAGCAGCTAGTTCTGAATGCTCTCTCTGGTTAATTCTACATAGAGCAGTCTTAAATCCCTATTTAAAATACATATATGTATCATAATAAATAATAATAATAAAACAGCAAGTGCAACTAAAGACAAAAAGATAAGAGAGCAACACAAACAGCAGAATTACCAAACAAAATTTTAAAAATGGAGAACTAAAAGATGTGACACATTTATAAGCTCATCCTTTCATTGATTTATTGTTGTGTGGTCTACCAACTTTGTTTCCCGAGCATGAATCCTGTGAAAAATCAGAATTATAATGTGAGTACTTATTGCAGCAATATTATTCTGAAACAATCCACAGAGTTCAAGTAGTATGCACAATATCATAAATTAGCTTTCTAAATAAAGAAAATTTAAAGTCGAATCCAGAAGATTTATGTATCTAGACTGGGATGTGGACAGAAAAGCATCTACAACGTTGGTTCTGTGTTTCCTGGCCACCTTCTCTAACCAAAAGACGAATGCTACCCTCACTGCAACCCTGCTTAACAGAATAAAACCTGATATAGAAACAATACTTGCAGAACTGTACTTCTGAGGCCCTTGAATCACCCTATCAGCTGCACAGGAAGATTCAGATGGAAAAGAATGGTCGTACAACTCAACAAAATACTGGTTTCTTGAAGGCATAGACTTGGAGGCTACATCTTTTTTAGGTCTGACCTATAATCCTTTCTGAATGCATCCTGGAATCATGTCTGGTTTTAAAATCAAAGTTTATTATGACATGTATATACATGGGCATAATTTATAAAGGAAGACTTCCAAACACAATTGTAACACAAAATATGTGGCAAGGGAGTCATTTACTAGACTTTCATACAAAATACAAATTTATTACTAAATGTCTATGCCTAAAACTCAGTATGTAGTACATCATATTTTAAATTATTAACATCTCTGCTGGAGAAGCTTCCTTCATAAAATATTTACACAACACATCTAAGAACTTTGTATTTTGCCAGCAGTTACTCAAAGCAGAAGATAAATATAGTTAGCAGGTCATTCTTTTCCTTGATAAACTATTCTTTTCAGTAAAATAAATAAATAAACAAATAAAATGTTTAAGCTATACTCCTGCCTTTGTTATGAAATACTGTGCTCCAGTATAATGATATATTTTGACCCCTGAGGGCAATAAGGGTCAGAGGGCATAGTTTTTTTCTAATGACAATGCACTGTTGTAAAACACAACAGGCAGGCATGTTTCAATTACTTTACCAATTAGCAGCAACAATCAATGCACGTTGTAGAAAACCTTAAGGAGACCACTCCTTAAGGAAGCAAATTGTTGCAAAGTATGGATAGGATTCTCTTTTAAGTAACAAACCCTGGAAAAATATAAGTACTACAATTCCCCTGATTGTTTTTTAAATTCTGGAAGATCATACGGCCCCCTATTTCAAATCAGGCAGTCTGGAAGTGTTGCCTTTTCAAAATCAAGAGAGCTCTTCAGCGAAAGATAACTTATTCTTTTCTAACCTTGGCAATAAGAAAATTTCATGTTGACCTTTTTGTTAGAGTAAGTAAATTTAATTTATGATGCAAACTTCAAATCTGTTAGACTGTTATTTAAAACTAAGCAAGAATTATGTTCTATTTTTTCAAAAGTAACCCTGCTCGATAGGAAAAAAAAAAAAAAAAAAAGGAAAAAGAAAAAAAGAAAAAAAAAAAAAGAGCCTGCAGCATTTCAAGCTCCCATTATACAGTTGCCTGGACTACTAGAAAGCTTCTCAACACAGCTTGAGGATTCTGTTGGCATTTGTACATTCAGTTCGGCAATGCCAAAATAAAATTTTAAAGATATAAGGAAGCAGAGAAACAGAACTATGCACTTAAATGGATTTTGAAATAAAATAAAACCAACAATATCCAAGATGTAAGGCACATATGTTAGAAATAATTGAGTCTTTACTGGTACCAAACATTCAGCTGCACAATTTAAAAAATCATTTGAAACATTATCCTAATGTATGTATAATTTCATTAAAGATATGAACTAATAACTGTTTGGATCACTTTTGCATTAATGATTGATACTAAATACAGAAAAAAATATGGTAAAGTAGCATTAAGTTTCCAATACACACGTGCTGTCAGAATAGCCCATAACAGTGATCCCCACATTCAAAACTTAGAAAAGCATAGAAAATTGGAATTCTACAATCTATACGTTTCATTTTTGCTTTAAAGAATGTAGCAGATACATCTCTCTAACGAGAAAAAAATATTGAACATATTAAAATAGAAAATACCTTCACATCCCTTACTAGGTAAAAATGCTTAGTAATAATGCAATTTTTTTTTTCCTTATATTAGGGGAAAAAGTGCTGTCAAACTAAATAGTAAATAAGGAAACTACTAAAAGGCATCTGTAACGAACTCTTTTCTAATCTGAAAGACCCGATTACTTGTGCTTTATAATTTCTAAGGAATGGCCTGGGATTTACTCTGGTTATGGATTTTGAAGTATACCTACACAGAGGAAATTCTAAAATCTAAAAAAAAAAAAAAGGTGGTGTGTCAACATTTTGAGGAAGTAAGTGGAATCATCTCAACATGGCATCATTGTAAGGAAAATTTGTGAAAATAATGTTAAAAGAGGCAATCAGTTAGATAGAGTAGTAGCATGATTAATACCAATCAACACTGTTTAATAGAAAACAGGTCTTCTTAGGAAATTTCATATCATTTTGTGATGATATTACAAATTCAGTAGATAAAGATAACTTTTGAAAATACTCACTTTAATTTCTGTATAAATATCTCTCCCTATTATCTCTCTGATGAAAAAGTAGCATTGTACAAAATCAACACAGCTTATGTTAAACATGTTAAAAACACTGAGTATCTGAAAAATAGATTGTAAATGAGGAACCAACATCTAAAAGGAATATCTTCAGTGATGTTGAAAAAAAAAAAAAAGGGGGGGGGGGACTATAAAAGGACTGAGCAGCAGTCCTTTAAACACATTTGAACATCTAAATAGTTCAGAACAAAATTGTGGACAGCAGATAATTAAAAATATCTTAGGAATCCTAGCAAATAACCAACTTAACATGGATTCTGACTATAGCACATTGCCTCTCAGAACTTTTGTATTTTGTAAATTCAAGTACATGGATGTGGAATGTAGGAACAGAAAAGTCACATATTTCTGCACAGGACATTGATATCATTAAAATAACGTAATCTGCAGTTCTGGTTCGCACACTTTTAAATGGATGTCTACTAAAAGAAAACTGTATATTGTCACAAAAAGTGTGATTAACCTCTAGAACAAATTACTGTATATGCGGTTTATTTTTTCCCTTACTTCAGAACTTAAATTGAGGTTGGCTGGACTCAAAATACTAAACTGAACAAGGGAAAAAGGAATTGTTGAGGAAGTTCCAGATTAAAAGTATGAAGTATTTTCAAAAGACCAATAAACCTTTATTTATTTATCTATTCTCATAGAGAACACATTTTGGCACAAAGGTAAAATGCCATCCAGGCTAATCCTTCAGCATGGATATTTCGTTGGCTCACAGAGGAGCTGTGGAACTGAAACTGAATTCAGTGTTTTTTGTGGAATTATTTCGATGCTAGAAATAAAGGAATAAACATGTGTTCTTCAGTGTTTACTGATTCTATCTTCTGCATTTCAATATTATTCATTAGTTCTGTTGAGTTTCAAATGAGACTGTGCTCAAACAGTATCTGACACCATCAGGGATCAGCTCAGCCTACAGCCTCAACAAGATACTAAAACCCAAGTAGCAAACAAGATTAAAACGATAGTTATAAGCCTGTCAGCTCTGTAAAACAGTTAGAGAAATAACGTGCACCCTCCACTTCTACCTGCTGAAAATGAGCTGTTTTGGACTACTCCCAGAGTTACCAGTTATTACAAACAAATACACTTTAGCATTTCTGAAGCTGAGAGGCACTTGGCTGTGCAAGACCTCTCTTTATTTATTTATTTTATCTATATATCAACCAGTAGTAGTAGCAAGTTAAGTAAGAATTGCATTTTTTCTGCTGATTGAAGGATTTGGTTATAGCTGTGAAATTTGCATGACAATATACACTAATCACAAAAAGAAATATATGCATTATTTTTGATACACAAATGCACAAGAGATCTGAAAGGAAAAATCTTTAAAAATATATACGTTAAAATGTTTTGTTCATTATGTGGTATAATTGCTTTCCTCCAAGTGTTTGCCTGCATATGTGTATAAACACAATGAGGTCTAACCAACTGAAGCAGTACTTTGGAGTCCCAGTTAGAGTTAAGAGAACTTCCTAACTGATGTGGGGCAGAACTTTAGCTCTATTCCACCTCGTGTTGGAGGTCAATAAATTGAAAATTTCATTTCATGTGGGAGACTTCATGGTAAGGCAAACTTTCACCTGTCACTCCCCTTGAGTATCCGTCTTTAAGGGAATATGCTGTTGAGAGGGAAGGAGGGATGAGATGACAGGGGGTTGGCTATTTCAGGGGCTCAGAGATTATATTTGGCCACTCTTTGTGTCCTTTTTTTCTGGCTGCAATCTTAGAAAAATAAAAAGATAATCCACATAAAGTTGGAAATTAGCTTAACTTAGTCACATAGTCTTCTTGAAGACTTGTCTCTAAAAACTGAGTTTTGCGGTGAAGGTTGCATTGTAATTGAAGAATATAGAGAATTTAAGCAAGTTTTACTTTAAGGTCCCTCTGATGCTAAGCAAGTTTAGTACTCAAAGCAGAGTATCCTTTTTTAAAATGATGATAACATTACACTCTCTTGTTACATCAGTGATATGATAAATACATTATTTCTCCCTTTCCACTTAACACTTCCGGCGCTCATTTCTCATATAAAGAACACACTGGGACAAACACAAAGGATGAAAGTTAAACTGAAATATGCTTCCATGTGGCAATACATTGACCTGGGCAACACCACTCCAGATTCACACTTGCAAATAAGTCTCAGGAATTTTCCCTTTGAAGAGTGGCTAGAGCAGCCCCTCTCCACAAATTATCTGTTTGCAGCTGGGAAAATCCAGCCTTCAAGCACTGCAATATTTCACTCCCTATGATAGAGGAATTCCCCAAATTTTTAAAGAGATTAACAGCAACTGCCAGTTTCATAATAGCAGGAAATAGAAGTAGTGATATTGTAAAAACAAACAAACAAATAAAACAACACATTTAAAACAATTGCCTTTATGAGTTGACCAAGAATTTTAAAGAGAAATTATATTCATCACACAAGTCTACATTGTACTTGTGCTTTCCAAGTCTCTTAAATTACTAAACAGAAAACAGGTGTTTAAGCTCTTATGGTACATCTGTCATATTCATGCCACATTGTTTTCTTCCACTGAATTTAAGCACTAATGTAAATGTGATCTCAGTTAGTTCAGTGATAAAGAACACCCTTCATAAACATACTGCTACAGGTGCTTGAAATGGACAAATAAGTCCGTGTTTCTGGCTAACACTCAGTATATCATAAATAATTCAGTAACAAATCATTCTCTTTGTACGTTTATTTAATAACATCTCTTTACCAAAAATTAAATCTTTCATGATTTAAAACAAATGTTATTAGAAAGAAGTTGACATATACCATGTTGTTTCATCTACTTCAGGAACACTGAGTAATGAATGATCGCTCTTGGATGGACTTGGAAAAGGTACAGTAGAGGCCACTTTTAAAGTATTTCAGGTAAAAACCTAATTTAGCTTCATTTTATTTTGAAGGTCAGGGGTCATTACTAAACCACTTGAGAAATGGCATGACACATGTTCAGGAGGAAGCAAGCAGAAAAACTAGGAAAGTATTGCTAAGAAGTTGCACAATAGACATTCAGTAAGTCCTAATAATGAGAGGACTGTGAACACAATGATAAAGGGTGGAGAAAAAAAAAAAAAAAAAGTATAACTTTTTTTAGAAGAGCCCCCATGCTTATCCATTAGCACATACAACACATATAATTAGCACTTAAAGTTGCTGAAGCTGGAAGTGGTACAATTGTTTATTGCTGCCCCTTCTGGGAAAGGTTCACTTACTTCTTTTTATGCAAAATAATAGGCACAGAGGTGATGTGCTTCATCTCATGGGCAAAGCTTGCCACCTGCACAACTTTTTAGCACCTCAGGCTCACCAGTCAACTACAGCAGCACTGACAATGGGCTCAGAGGAGATTTTCACGTTGACCTCATTGAGAGGATAAAGGTGTTTCACATACCCAAATGGGAAAGAATTAAATTTTCTTTAAAGCACCTGCAAAGGCTAACTCAGAGCAGAGACTTGTTTTCTGATTGATTGGTGTCCCTGAGCATGAATTTTAGATGCTGTTAAAAGAAATGAAAAGGTAACTTCCAGCAATTAAATTCACAGAGCTTTCTGTGGTTATAAAATCACCAATAGGAAGTGTTAGCAATGCTGGTGGAGAACAGAGGCTCTTATTCTCTTAACGAAAGTCCTCTGTCTGGGTTTCCACCTCAGTTTCCATTTAGCTGCTATAGTTTTATCATGCCTATGTAATAGGCAGTTTTGCTTCCTCCTGCCAATAGTCTGCCACGGTAAATAGGAAAAATGTGCTTAAAACTGCACAGCCCACTCGCACATTTTATATCTGAGAAATTAGATCAGTTTATGAGCAGCATAGAACCATTCTGTTATCCAAGTCTCATGATTTAATCCCTAGTTTTATGACATTTATGTATTTTCCCAAAGCTCCAACTGATGGGAGTTACACATCCCTTACATTTTTAATCTAGTTTCCTAAGAAAAGGAAGCTTTTATGATTATGCTGCTCTATATTTCAATCCATGAAGAGCCTTCTAATAACTTCTGAACCTACAGGCTGATTTAAGTTAAAATTAAGGATGGAATTCTCAATGATAATTAAGTTCCTAAGAGTTCAAGTCACTGGATTGGTCTAGGACAGAAATTGAAATTGCTGGCCCCTCCATTGGAAACAGTCATAACTCAGTCCTAAGACACTGCTTCGGAGCTGGCAGCTGCTTAATCAACATACCTGTCCTGGCTACACACTTGGCATGCACACAGTCTTAGACTTGCTGAACTTTGTACAACTGCTGCTTCTTTTCCTGTGGGAATGTAATAAGAAGGCGGCTCATGCTGTCTTGCTGGAGACAAAGAGTTTAGAAAATAAAGGACTAAAATCTGAAGGACAAAAGACTTTCAGTTCTGCTGCTCAAAAAAACACAATATATTCCCTTCTAAAGTAAGACCTACTCACATGGTTGCTGCAGAAAAACCTGCAAGCACAAGTCACTAAATCTCTGAAGGCTCAAAAATCAATAAACAGAGTCAAAAGAACAGAAGAATTTTAATCTCAAGACTTCTTTAAGCACCCTTATGATCTTGGGATGACCAACATTGATAATACTGTAAGAGGCTACAAGAAAAAGATGCCAGGACAAAATCCTTTTTTAAAAGTGAAACACATTTGAGATGTGATGCTCATAGAAATACAGAAGAGGAATTTCCCCAAAGGAAATACAAACAAAGAGTTCAGGACAAGGGCTGAATTGCCCTGTTTTGCTATGTCTTGATTCACTGCAAAATACACTGGGAATCCTCAGAAAGATATCTGCTGTGCTGCTGGTTACAGACAGGACTCAGACTTGCATGTTTACATGTAACCATGTGATGGAAATATTTTGCCATTTTCATTAATTTGTTTCTAATAAACTTATAAGACACCTACGGAAAGCATTAACCTCTAAATACTCATATTCAGCTGTTCCTTAAAAAATTACATCAACATAGAAGAGTTGAAGTTATTAAAGGTTAATAGCAGAGACTAAAACATTACTCTAAAATGTTTCATTCTACCTCATTTTTGAGTTCATATGCTGATACAATACTTTCATTAGCATATTAGATCTGAACCCTCCACAGCTACTGATACGTCATTATAAATAATTGAATACAAGCCTATAGGTCACTGCAGCAGAAAAATAAATTCATGAAAGTAGAAACAGATTCTTTTTTTGTCTACTGCATTTGAAAAAATTAAAAATACCAGATGGAATTTAATTTACGTAAAATTACTAGAAGCTTCCACAGTTTCTTCTTTTCTTCCCTAATCACGACCTTTCTTCTCCCTTTCATTTATCCTCTGCAAGCTTTACTCAAGTGCTCAATTAAACTGACCCCAAGCACTGAAGTCCAACTATTCCCTCCTTAACAGCAATTCATGATCAAGATCCCTCTAAAATTGTGGGACGTCAGTCTTTTCAAATGAACATCAGAGGTGCTTTGATAGCCTATCTTTTCCCTGACAGTGATAAGCTAGAGCATTTACTTTACTGGCTTGGGCTAAACTGACAGCATTTTTACTGGCCAGGTTAAGGAGAGCATGATGCAGGAGAGAGACATGTACATGCGGCACAGGTCAGGCACCTCAGGTTCCTTAATAGGCTACCAAAAGGCTACCTCAATAGAGGGGAACAGGCTTTTCAGAAAGCTAAATTCAGAACATCTTTCTCTTCACTGAGTAAACAGCTAGGGAAGATTAACTTGTGCATCGGTGTTTGATATGGAAAGTTAAGGATGTAAAAAAATGCCCCAAAGTGTTGTAGTGAAGCTCTGCTTACCTTTTTAATCTGCAAGATAAGCATGCATTTCTAATCACAGCACACATTTCTATTGCATAAAAGCTCTCCTGTCAAAAAGAATAAAATTGTTCTGGTTTGTAGCCTGAATCTACCTTGTCAGAAAGACAAAGGGTAAGAATGTCAACATGAGGGGCATATAATTTCTTATATCCTGTCTGTTAGGAGAGCATCATTTTAGGCTGTAAGAGGGTAGCAGGCAAAGCTCTAGTGAAGTGTTCTGTGTTGTGTTACATCCTCTTAAAAATGAGAGATATAACTGAGAGATGTCAATGAAGGAAAAATTAACACCAGCGCTCTTTTCCAATATTTTCTATCACTGAAACAGTCGCAGGAAAATAGCACTCAGTAATTTCAGCTATGGACAAAGAAACTGAGACAAATCAGATGAGGGAAGAATAGGTATGAAAGAAAAATTTAAATTAATTTAAATTAAAAATGGAAATATCTGTGTTGGTTTTTTTTGTTTGTTTGTTTTGTTTTGTTTAGTTTAGGTAGCTGATTAGTAAATCTGAAAACAATATGCATTAGGTTTACTTGGAAGGCCTTTAATAAAAATGTCCTATCAAGAATGCAGCTAGGAAATGGTAAGGCTCTTTTTGGATGCTGATAGTTATGATAACATATCTTAAAATAACCTTTGCTCAACAAAGACAGTACTTAAACAGAACTTTGGTCATGTTGTTAGCATGACTTGGACTTGGATACAAATCCAGAGTGTACAACATTTCTGTTTTATTCCAACACAGTAAATCCAACTAATTTCATAAATCAGCTGACAATTGTTAAGTGACAACAAAGCACTGTTCTATCTCATTCTTTGCAGAGCAGGAGCTGTGAAATGTAAAGAGGACAGTTAGAGATATGGCAATTTTTCCACTATGCATAGAGCAAACACACAATTTTGGTAGTTTTCTATTCTGTTGCTCCAGTTTTACAACAGTAACCTCTGGAGTTAGAGGAGAAAGATCAAACCAATAAAGTCAACTGATATGTGCAAGAGCAGAGATGGGCCCAAATTTATCAACAACAAAATCCTTAATAACTCTGCTTAATTGCAACCTGTTCTATCCAACACAGAATATGCATGAGTTTTCAAGCAGATTTAATTATTTAGAAAGTTGAAAGATGTGATAAGCTATTTTTGAGATAGAAGGAGACAAAGAAAGAGACAAAAGTCAACATTTCAAACTGGTAATTTTTTAATGATCTGTACTCAAAAGCTGTCAGAAAATATTCTCTCTAATACAATGAAGCAAATTCATTCTTCAAGTCAGTAATAGTGGGGAAAATGGGCTTGATAATAAGAGGAATTGTTTTATTGACTGCAGATGAACTATCACTCCTTGGAACCACAGCATGAACAATAAGAACAAAGACAAATTACTTTGGACACTGACCACTAAATAGGAAGAGGGACTGAAATCAGAACCTCAAGCTGACTCATACAATCAGACCCTACAGAAAATGGACATTTCACGTAGGACCACAAACACAGAGCAGAGTAATAAAACCTTTCAAGGAAATTGTCAGTGCAAAGCCACTTATGAACTTCTTGAAAAAGAGACTTAATATTCTGGCAGAATAGTATATTTAGAAATGTATTCTTAGTTTCTTGTGTTACCTTCTCCCACATATCAGTATTTATATGGAAACATACACATGCATCATATATATGGAGTCACAGATATGCCATAGTGACACATTTCTACACCTCCATCTTCATGCTTAGTCAAATGTCTTGAGGGACCATAAAAACCTTCAGCTGAAATCCCATTTATTTTATCAGAAAGGAAAAGATTTTCTCAGCTTTTCCAATGCTCGCTGGACTCCTCTCCTTTCAAACAGGCTGTTTCATATTCTCAATCCCAGAATACAGTAGAAAGATGCCAGCTGGCTTCTAAAATGCCAGCTTTACAGGGACTATGCTCAGCTAAGCTGACTAGTGTCTGCACGCTGTACAGCCCTGAGGGATATAAGCGAACTCCAGCTAACCAAGAATTTTGGTGAAGTGGTTTTCTCTAAAATAGGGATATAATATGTATTGCATGTTTTGTTCAAACAGATGTTGTCTAAGCTGCTTGGACGCTGACATTTCAGCTAAATATTGCTTATTAGTAGTATATGCTAATTGCATGTTTATGAATAGCATACCATACTAATCAGTTATGAGACTGGTTTGTGTCACATCCAGTGAATAAAGTACAAGGAAACCACTTCTGACATACTACTTCTGGACCAGTACTCCCAAAACACAATACAGAGGAGACATCTATAACTGCCTTTATACAATATGATCACCAGACATAGTGAACACCTTTCTCCTTTTTCAACCACAATGGACAACATCAGAAGGCAGAAAATAAGACCTGAGACCAATCCCCCACTAATGTGCTTTTATTGAATGTACCAGAATTAGTTCTCAACAGAGACTATGGAAAATTAAAATAGTCATTGAAAATATAAACCTCCAAATTGTATCACAATGAACTTTTGCTGTGAATAATCACAGGACGTAAAAAAAATATATATATAAATAAAATTAAAAAATTAAATCCTTATTTACTAAGTAAAAAAATCCTGAGAATTATGCAACAAAGACTAATAACCTTACTGTCATATAAAAACTACTCTTTTTCTCATAACAAAACTAGACTTTCTATATAAATTATATCCAACATCATCATCATCTCAGACAGATTTATATTAAGTACAGATTTATCTTCTACCTAGTTATCCAATACTAACATAACACAGCTTATAAATTAAGACAGCTTTACATGAGTTCAGACCTGAAGGATTAAGCCCATAGTGAGTATTAATAAAGACATTACAATTATATTTGCCATGCATAACTTAAAAACATAAACTTTATCATTTATTCTCAAGACTTAGTTTCAATGCACGCTTCTTCATAGACCTAAGTGTATATGAATTTTTAGTTCTTGTAGTGTTTTAGTAGTTTTTTAGTATCCATGAGCAAAATCCATCAAACGCATTGCAAAATGAACATTCCAATATTTATAGAAGTATGTTATTGACTATTTACCATGAGTAAAATTAATCTATTTCCAACTTCTTTTTAATGTAATACAATAAATCTTCCCTTACAACAATACCCAGATCACTGTTGTTTTCATGCATCTCAGGAACAGCCTTTAAACTCTGAGGAAAACTGGGCAATACAAAATAATTTAGGTACATAATTCCATTGTAATTAACTGGATTGAAATTACATAATAATAACTACAAAGATTCTTAAAAAAAAAAATAATAGTAGGGTTACATTATACAAAATATTGGCAGTATTGGCACTTAGTGTGTAGCCTTACTGACGACAAAAATTCCTATAAACAAGGGCAGCCTAACACATCAGCTAAAGCTTTTATGACACTGCTAAATTTCAGAGCTATCCTTCTGTAGCACACCAGAGATGGAAAGACAGATGTTTTAAATCTGCAGAGCCTCGATACTGCTGTGCTCTGAAGACAGCAGGCAACAGAATGGAAGGAAGAAAGTATCTTGATAGAAAAAATCCCAGGAGTTAACCTGCTTGATCTTTCACACATACCAACTAGATTTTACAGTGCTTCAACAGTTCCTCCACAGTCAGAGGTGCTCACTATTGTACTTTTGCATGTGGCAGTCCTGCCAGCATAATATCGTGATCTCTTGTCCTTTGTTCTACTGTTAGAACTCTTTAAAAATAGACTTTTCTAAATACACTTCCTGAATAGCTCACTTCTGTTGGAAGTTGAACTAAATAAGCTAAAAGAGATCACCTTTGTTATACTCGTTAGACATACTATCTGGTGATGGAGATAATCACCTCCAAAAATAGATACAGTTAAAAGAGCCAAGTTAAAAAAAAAAAAAAAAAAGTATTATCTACATGAACATGTTTTCTTCATCTATGTTTTCTCATAAACCAGAGGATACAGCGCTGCTTTCAATCCTGGATATTTTAAAGCAGTTCTTCAGAAAGACTTTGAGTAAAAATAGAAAGCCCATTAAATGAATTGAATGGAAAAAATCCAGTTGATTTAAACCAGGTCAGGATTCCCATTAATAACTTTAGCTATATATACTAAGGTAAAAGTTTAGACTGCAAGCATCATCACTGAGGAAAACAAAAGAGCTGTTATTTCTGCAGAAGGGGAGAAAGCACACAGACACACAGAAACCAAGCAAGAGCAGCAAATATATCTAAGGACTGACCCCTCTGCTATAGAAATCTCGATCCCAAATGAAGCCACTCACAAACCTCAACTATGCTCTTGAAATGAACAGAGATTTGTTCTATCAATATTATTATTCTAATCTTCTTATCCTGGAATTTATTTCAACATTGTTATTGCTTCTATCTCATCTAAAACAGAATTGGAAGTACGGTCATCAGTCACAGCCTTTTGTCTGGAAAACACACACCACCATTACACTTCCTTCCAGGACATCCTCTGGGAAGTTATTCAGTTTTTAGTCAGCTGTGGGAATTAACATCAAGTAAAACCCTAAAAGCAAAACACCCTAAAGCAAAACCACACCTTCTTTTCTAATTGTCTGGATAACAGTTAGCTGCTACAAGCTATCGAGCAGGCAGAACTCCCACTAGCTCAGACAGAAAATAAGGCACTTGGCATCTAATAGGATAGGGCTCAAAAGCCCTGTTTTACAACACTTACATTTGAAGATCAAGGCTCAGAAATTAAGGACATGACGTTTTCCATATGCACAGTACTTAATGACTTTAAAATAAACATACATAGAAGTGTTTCAGTAATTGGGTCCTTAGACTGTAGTGCTGTCTCTTTATTATTTGACTCGTTAAAAATCTTACAAGTACATTACTAACATCCTCTAAAGAAGCTCCTTAAAGAATCTTTCCAGCACAATACAGTCCTAAAATCTGAACTTTTTTATCTTGAAGATATATGGCTTTATTTGCTAGATGAAAATTCTAAATATTTCCTGTACTGTTCCAAAGGAAAAATTGATTCATCTCTTGCTGTATGGTGGAAGCCCATGAGAACTCAGAAACAATATTGACAATAATCTCTTTAAACAGAAAACTGGACACTTATGATTATACATTCATTGTCTAATTTGGGATAAATACAAGATATAGAATGAATATTACATTTAGGTCATTTCAAGAATATCAGCTTCTTTTGTTATTATAAACTGAAATTCTTATCCATTTACTTCTTGGGAATTCCATCCTGCAACCTGAAAAGTAGCAGCAGGACTAAAATCTTATTTTGGTGTGAATCTGTTGGCATTGGATTTTTGTGGGCACACAATTTTTTTCAAGTTTCAGTATTAAGCCTATTAAAGGCACCTGAGAGTAGAGTTTGTTCTCATGTAGTTGAAAGAAAACATATCATGAGCATGAGATAAATTATGTCACACTCTTTATTCTAATGACTTTTCATGATGACAGATGGTTCCGTAACCTGATGCCTCAGTCCAAGTGCAAATTACTTTGAGAGGATATATTGACATGCTCATGGACACTGTGCAAATGCTGCTTCAAAGACTCACCATAATATTTACAGGCATATTAAAACAGGTAAATATAAATATAATGGGAGCAATGCATATTTCAGGAATTTAACATCCAGTGCAAATGAATTAATGATTTCACCTTTTGTCCTATAATGTTTTAAACCTCTTGCTAAGTTCCATCATCATGTTATCCTTTCATATTAGCTGTAATTTTCCACTGCTACATTTGTTACAACTGAGCAAACATCCAAAGAAACTACAAATGTGCTGACACATTCACAAACAAACACAAAAACATAGAAACACACAAAATGAGATTTTTTTTTCTCCATTTTATATATTATTTAATTTCCATATAACCTGAAAGAGTTGCATTATTGCATTAGACCACGAGGTACTGCCCAGAAGAAGGGTGTCTTATGAGTAGGGAAAAATGATTTAAAAAAAAAAAAAAAAAAAAGCCTAAAAAGAAGAGCATAGCTCTTCAGATAATTAAAGTGCTTTAGACCACTAGCCAATTGATTTTCTCCTTGTAAAGGTAGCTCAATTGAAATGTTCAGAATAAATCATGTGTTAAAATTATCTTCTAAAGTAAGGGCTGAGTGCATATTGATTAATAATTATTTGCACTAACGGACTGAACTAAAGCAATACCATCAATTACTTCAAAAATCTGTAAGATCAATCATGATGGAATCAGCCATTGAAAGATTCACTGCACTTTTGCCAATATTTCAGAAGTGCACATCAAATGGCTTTCCTGAGATACCTTGGTTTCCTGTTTCTAGAGCTACTGAAATTTGTTTTAAATACCAATTATCACTAGGCATTTTAACTACATAATACCACTCTCACCCTTCAATTACATGGGAGATCTGCAAGAAGAGCAAATGTTTTCTACAACAAGTATGAGGCACGAGGGGGCACTTTTGCCAAGAAAGTTTCATTAATATTTCATACTTACAGTCATGCAGCAAAGGAAATGCAAACAGCCTAAACTAATGACCAGAATAGATGATTTACATAGAGCCACCTATCCAAAGACAGGGGATACTCAGTATAAATTAACTCCATTTTACACACTAATGAGTCCTACTCATTGAATTAGTCTGGGCAGCACAGTAAAACTCTGGTAATTCTATGAAAAAAAATTGCAATTTATTTTGTGTGATTATAAATAGCACAGAGATCATTAATCCCTTACGGCACCATCGGCATTACTCAAGCCTGGTATCTTAGCGAAAATCAAAGAGAATTTCCCTTTCTCATGATGTATGGCACCATTAAAGTTGGGTTGAGAGGCTGCTGGCTGTAGCACCAGGTTTTAAACAGATCTGAACCAAAAAGAACATCTCTGTGGTTTTCATGGTTTTATTTCCACTGAGTTTCAGGTTTATTCACTGCAGAAGTGCTGAGTAGACTGGCAAACAACAGGTCATGATGTCTGGTGGAGCTTAGGCCACATGCTGGTAGAACATGGTCAAAACAGAAGCACTGACTGACTTTAAAGCTATTTTCTAGATTTTTAATTTTCTTTCTTTATGTTGGCTGACATGGAACAAACTCACACACACTACCAGGTCTTCGGAATATAACAAAATTTCAGTGCACCTTCTCTGAAATGCACAGAAACATTTTAGGACCTGAAACAATAACGCTTTTATCTGAAATATCTAATTTAAATTTAAACATTCTTTACATAAATGAGATTCACATCTCTGTCTGAGTATCTTAATTTTATGCATTTCTACACTTCTAAGCAACTTAGCAGTGAGGACTGCTTATTTGCATTCATTTACATACAATTTGCAGGAAAAGCTGAAAAAAAAGGTAGCAAGGAAATCCATCATTTTGACTTTAAATGAAAATATCATTTCTGTAAAAAACACACTGAATGTTTGTTTTCTGACTTTAGTTAGAAAATTACTTTTATTAACTGCATACGTATTGAACAGTTCTTCTCAGAAATAGCATTTTTTTTCATGTAGTAGATTTTTTTTTTTAAATCCAACAGTGTTTTTTTAATGTATACAGATATAAAATAAATACAACTGGTGTTATTCTCTCTCTCTCTCTTTTTTTTTTTTTTTAATTTTCCTAGCAAGTTGAATCATCACCTTGATATGTTCTGGTTCTTGTCTAAATTTATATTTTCCCAACTTTTATAGACCCATCATTGACAAGTAATGGGGAGGAATCATGGGTCCAGTAATGAAAAATGTAATGTGGATGCAAATTTAAGTATTTCTGCTACCATTTTTGGGTCCTGTGCTATCTGTGCATTGTTTCTTAGATGACATTAAAATATGTTCAAATAAATTCTCAGTATTTTTAGCACTTATATTCAGCATATTTTCTTAATCTTTTAAAGCTTGCTGTGATTTTCATATGTGGCAACATTCCTCCTAGCCACTAGCTGTATCTCTAAGAAACTGGTACTAAAACACGCCTGTTCTCAGCACAGTGGCCAATGGCTTCAAAAGACGTTTAGATGTAGAGCTTGGGGATATGGTTTAGTGGGGACTGCTAGCGTTAGGTTGGAGGTTGGACTCGATGACCTTGAGGTCTCTTCCAACCTAGAAATTCTGTGAATTCTGTGAATTCTGTGAAATACCATATAGTTTAACTCTCTTCATTTATTTCTTTATTATATCCAAACTGTCTCACATTACAACCCCATGCCTCTATAGCACACATGTAAAATCAGGAACTCGCTAGAAAGGCAAAGAAAGATTTAAAGAAAAAAAATGCAGAACAGATGCTGCACTACAGTTGAGCTTTCTAAGGAAGCGCATTAGGAAATTCTGCAGGGTGTCAGGAAATAATCATGGCTGTATTTTGCTAAAACATGCATGAATTCCTGCAGTCTGCCACTGCGATAATTTTATCTGGCTTTCATCATATCATTGGTGTCAGTAACTCATGGTATCAGAGAGAGCTAATGACTGAAGGACTTCAGCGCAACTCATGGCTCTCTACAGGGTGTACACAATGTAGATAAAAGCCTGGGATTACTGTGGATGCAGCCTGGGGCCCTAAAAGCAGAGCTGCCCTGAGTTAACTGTAAAAGGGGAAGTTACCTTCTGCTTCAACTAAGCCAAATTTGTAGGAAACAAAACGTGTGTCTTCAGGCTTTCACCAACATTTTGTGTTTCCTTCCACCACCCTTTTTTTCCTCATGTGTGTACTTTCCTACACATCCTCTAAATGAGATATATCTATCCTGTGTGATATAATATACATTTCTCTAAATTTTACTTAAATTATAGCAAATGTTAAATATTTTGAAAAAGATTTTTGTGCTGATTTGCACCAGGTCATTAGCATGTTGCTATTTCTATTCTATAAATTTCACTCAACCCATTATATGATCACTTCACACTACAAGGCTTTCAAACTCACATCTCTACTAAATACTTTTAACTTGGTTTAAATAAAAAAGGGAGATTTTGTACTTGCAAATTAAAAGATAGTACAAGTCCATTAATTTTCATAATCATATTAAGGCATTGTAATAAAACTTTCAGTGGCTCAAGGGAAAGATTGCTTGAGACAGCAGTGTAATTAAACAAAACTGTTGTATCTGTATCATTAAAGAAAATGTTAAAAGTAATTTGAGTCTAGGGATCAGCACTTCAAACCTTCCCTACCCCTACCCTTAACCCACAACCTAACTTTGTGGCATAAGCACATTTTGTCAACAGCAGCCTAGAGGGCTCGTGAAATTAATTAAGTATGCTATCTCTTTACAATGGAAACAAACCTCATCCACATGCTGTTTGTATTTCTGGCATGATAGGCATTTGTTACTGAAGTCACTGGCATCAGCAGCTGGAAAGCACTAGCCTGAGCTCTGTTTCATTTCCTTTGTCTTCTGTTATCACTTTAAGGTTCATACGTTAGTTATGTTACTCCACAGGTATCATTCTTAAAAAGCAGACATGTCTCCTGTCCCAAAATATCTTACTCTGATGGTGCCTCATGAGAAAGAAAAAGCCACCCAAAAGTGTCGAAATAAATTCTTTGTCTTTGAAGCCTTTTTACTCTCCTTCAAAAAAGCTATATGATTCACAAGTAGGAGGACTGCAAGGAGGCAAGGATACATTTGCCTTGTCATCATGTAGCAGCTGTCAACTCTTCCATGCCAATGACAGACACGTGAAACTGCATGAGAATTTGGAAATGCCACATGGCACAGAAAAGGAGAGAAACCAGGAAAAGGTTAGTCCATGCTGCTGCAGCCTCCACAGAGCAACCGAGCGGACCCATGTGCTCTGTCATTATGTTGAAGTTAATGGCAAGGTGGCCGGGAAGTCCATGGTGCTGCCAGGGCTGGGGCTCAGTCTGAGGGCCATGCCTGATGGGCAGATGCTCCGGGCAACCTCCCAGAGATCTGGGGGGAGTTTGCCAATTATCCCATGGATCCTCTAGCTGTGCACATTTATCAAAACACATCAGAAGCCCATTTTAATGCCAAGGCACCAAAACCCCCATAGAATGATTATTATTCACCCAGCAGTCATATGAGCATTGGTCTTTCAATGACCAGCTATATAATCATAATTTTCATTCAGATTATAGGGTTCTGAGACCCCACATTGGTTTGTTTTATAACTAGGGGGCTAATTTTACAGAAAAGTTCCCACAATAGTTATTCAGGATAACTTAACAGTTTAATCTTGCTTAAGTTTTATTCACTCCACAGATAAACTGCTCTTATTCTCAGAAGCGAAGATTCTGCAAATGTATATGAAATAGCTTTCAAAAAAAAGTTGTGATGGTCTTTTTCTTTATAAATAACATATAACTTCAGTATGATATACTTCTGCATAAAGAAAAGTTACTCATCAGTTTTAAAGTGAGTCTCAACGGAATAAACAAGGACTTTTAGTGTACGAATAAATGATTGTGGAGAACATGTTTACACTTATACAGAACCATAATGGAATCACAGAGCTCTGTAATCACCAATATGTTATTTGTGTAGGATAATTGCATGATTGACAGTGTACACATCAGTGAAAATAGCTGCAGTACTAAAATAGACATATGTAAGATAATTTTCTCTTAATAGCTATGACCACTGCATTGGTAAAAATAAAACAAACAAATAAATAAATAAATGCAGGCTGGAATCCATTCTCCTACACCTTTGAAATGCTTCTTTTGGAAATTATCTGCAATTTGAATATACTCTAGTCAAAACTGGGGGAGTTTTAAATTAATATTTTGCATCCAGTGGTCAAACAAGTACTTCAAATGTCATGCCAGCAATTAAAGCGTGTCTAGATTTTTTGGCTACCGTGGCAGTTGAACTTAGGACCTTCACAGTGAGTCACCACAGTCACACCATTACTGAGATATTACATTCTGCAAGTACGAAGATGGGAAATTTTCCAGATTGTCTGCCAAGATTCACTGCACCTAGGATACAGAAAGTGTCATAAATAGAATTTGCCACAGCAAGCCTTGCAATAACTGCCAAAGAAACGCAACAGACCTCCTGCAGTCTGGTTTAACATAAACAAGCCAAGACATGGAAAAAGTAAAAACACTGCCCTGCAGTCACTGCTTAATAGCTTTTCCAATTGAGCATGGAGAAGTCTGACGTATGGAGAATGCCTGTCTATCCAGTGTATGATGATGCCTTCTGCGCGGCAGCTTCTGCAACATCACGGGGAACCTTCCGTTCCTACTTGGAAGATAGCAAATTTATGTACAGAAAGGAATGAATTTAGATTCTGCTGTGCACGTATATATGAGAATATTTTCTTTTACTGTTTCTCTATCCTTATAGAAAAACAGACCCCATGCATGTCAAAATATATGTCTTGGGTGAAGAATCGCTAAACGCAAAGCTCTTTTATTTCCTTATTGAGTCTGACTTTATCACTGCTTGTACAATCCAGCTCACAAATCTTCCTGAGGACACTTAAAAAAAAAAAAAAAGTCTTGCTTATGAAAACACAAGAAATAAAATTTTTCTTATAGCCTATTTCATTTTTACTCCTAGAATTTTATTTATTTTTAAAATTAAGAGGCATTAGGTACAATTCTTTTTTTCCATTCTTTGTTAATAATTCTTTGCTTTTAAATTCTCCTCTTCCTCCTGCAGGTCATTTTTAAAGATGAAAATGTTAAAATACATTTTGGAGAACAAATTAATAAGCAATTACTGTAATAGTTATTAATGTATTGGACTAAACAATAAAAATGTTATTACTTGTAAGCACAGTGACGTGATTATGGACTGAGTAATCATAAATTCCATGTATAAGCTTTAGCTTGCAGTTATGCTATGTTCCAGAGTATTGGAGAACTCAATAGAACAAAGGAATAAAGAAATGATGCCTTTAAATACTACATTAAAAGGTAACACTACCTTTAAAACCAAATATTGTTCCACTTGTTAGAAAGTGCAAACTCTTATTTTTCTTCCTCTTCAAATTGCCACAAAGAAACACCACCCTGTGAAAGGTCATGGTGTGTTATGGACAAATTAGGGAAACAAAGGACAGCAGATAGAGCAGGCTGCAGTGAACTCAGTGCTACTGTTCTGTGGCAAAGTGCAAAACCCTGTAGTTTTAGAAAGTGTACAGATAATCATTTATCTGCAAAGGGAAATTTTAAATGACTGCATCTTGAGAGCTCCAGGTGAAAAGCTAGCATGAACTGGACTTACACGAGCTATTCTTCCATCTATGTCAGACTACTTCAAACATAACAAATTCTCCTCTTGAGAAACAATTCAAAATGATAAAAAACAAAATGCTAAAAAATACTTATTACAGAAAAAAAAAAAAAAAAGTAGAATGTCAGAAGTAAAGATCTAAAACCTAGCATATTAAATAAAATAAAACGTTTATTTAAGACTGGGAAAATAGCCACTGTATTTGAAACCTTACATATCATAAAACAGCAACCTATTAAAACATAAAGGAGAGATCAAGGTTGAGGAGAAGGACAAAGGTTTTATTTCAGTTTTCAGTTCAAAGCTCTGGTCACATGAAACCAATAAGAAGAAAGTGTAAACAATTTTAGTAGTTTTTCTTTTCATTATTTAGGAAATTATAATTTCATTTTTAGATTGAATTTCATAAATTCCAGTGATTTACTATTATAGTGTTTACCTTTTTACAAAACATTCCTTTGAATGCTGAGAGCCCTGACACCACTGGGGAGTTTATCATCTGGAAAACCTCAAAAAGATTTCATTCTTTTCATACTGAGCTGGGAAAACAATGTTAAATAACAAAAAATAATAATGTCATGGGATTTTGTTTTCCTTACTGTTATGTTGAAATGCTATCAATGCAGATACTGCTGATATGAAACGGGAAACTGCATCTACCCCATGGCATACACGAACTGTTTATCACACTATTACAGGTATTTCACATATTGCTGAAGATGTTGTAGCTTCTGGATCTTACAAAGACAGAGAGACTTAGAGATTATGAAAAAATTCTGGAACAGTCTATGAGGCTAGTTTTCTTTTGATGTACAATTGGGTAACAGCTCATCTGACAGAAACTGCAGAACCCTTTCTATTTCTCAATTCATGTGATTTTTGTATGGCTTTTTGCTGGGTTCTAATGGTTTGTTATATCCTATTTTCATTTTTCACTTTGTAAGTGTTCATTTTGTAACATCAACACCATCAAAGAGACAACTGCAGAGCTAGAGTGAAGTCTGTAGTCACCCAAGCTTTAAATGTGTAAGCATATACAAGTCAACAATCATAAGATTTAATTTTGTCCTTATCTGTTTATCCTTAGGTTGCTTTTTAATGAAAGTAAAAAATAATACAACTATTCTGCATGTAACACGAGATCATTTTCAGCGGAAATTTAGCATTTAAAATTAGAATAGAATTGACTTTCCTGGATTTTTGTGGACAAAGAGTCAAATTAAAATCAATGGCATTTGGTGATAAAGTTGTGTTAGTTCTTTAAAACGCATGGGATTTTGATCTCTTCAGCTGCACTGATTTGTGCAGCTCCACATCACTTTCTTACAGTTCATTCTTACTATATGAATACACTAGAGTGTGTATAGGTATGCCAGAGAGTGCTCATAGTTAAATGATGAATATGCTGCAACCAACTCACTTCTAATACATTTCCAGCAGTCCAAAACAATACACCCATTAGGTATTATTAATTTTCTCTTTATTTTTCTTCCCAGGGTAAAAGGTTACTTACTTTATAGCTATTACTTCTGCATATTTCAAGGCTAAAAATGTTAGAAGTGTTTCTGAACTACTGGCAGGAACTCGGGGGTTGCACACCATATTGTACATCCTACAGCAAGCTGAGCCTCTCAAGCAATCAGCCGAACAGGCCTCCTGCACTATGTGCTTATTTCCCCTATAACAATAGGCACAATTAAGCCAAAGCAAACCCGATTAACTCCTCTCCAGGCTAACCCCTGCATGCTCACTGGTTCCCTTGATTAATGGTACAGGACTGATGGACAGGAAGGTGTCGGGAAACCCCCTACAAATTAGCAAGCCTGCAAGGAGACTCTGCAGGGGGGAGAAGGTGCAAGAAAGATAGAGCAGAAGGTGGCAGTTTAAAACACTTATTAAAGGAGTTAACAAAATAAAAGGATGTAATTTAAATCACTAAATGACAGAATCCTATTGTGATGAGACAGTGCAGCATCTGAAAGTGGATACTCCCCGTAAAGATCACACACATACCTGCACAATAGCATTAGATGAAGATGGAATTATAAATCTTGGTGAAAACGGACTTTGTGGGTTCAGCCTCCTTGCAATAATTGGAATAGGTTTTGTATTGATAGTTGTAATCATAAGCAATATAAAGTATTTATTAGTGCCCACCTGCTGCTGATACTTTAGTGCCACTTACACAAAAGCCAACAATAACATCAATCAGCAACTCATTAAAATGACACTCAAAACCATATCAGTGAAATGCTAAAATAATGTATTTGAAATATGTTCTGCTAGCTTTCCAACATTCCTATATTCAGTTAGTACCAAGGTATGAGCCAATCTACTGAAGCTCAGATGTTGTTGTAATTTTAGCATAGGGTAATGTTAATTGCAGCATAGCAAGATATTTTAAAATTAAATTAATGAAAGGAGACCTAATTTCATTTTTGTAGCATACCAGCTAAAATTCCTACTTGTGTTTCGCAGTGTGGGCCATATTGGGCTTTTATAGCATTGTAGTCTGTGTGAAAGGAGTGCCCTCCCCCACCTCAGCGGCAGTAGACTGCTGAGAGATTGTTCAAAGATAAAAATACATACCACGAAGTCCCTAAAATGTCATGATAAACGAACTCAAATGTCACTATTAAAATATTTCCTTTCATCAGTTTCACAGCACAGATCTCCCATTGCAATGCCAGAACTGACTCAACTTTGCTAATACTTCTGTGAGAATATTGAATTGCTCTTTGAAGGTTGAATTTAAGACAATGGCAATGCATGCGGCATCTAACTGAGATAGCCACCTGTAAAGTAGTTTAAAAGGTACCCCCTGGAGACAAACTCTTCTGTGTGACCCTCTTCCAGAGGAAAAAAAAAAGTGAGGTTGAGTTCATCACAAGCAGACCCCTGAAACAATTCTCTCCAGGCTTCTTTGAATGTGAAAGGCATCATTTTGCTTTCAACTGACTCTGATAACAGTCTTTGAGAAAGATAAAAAAGTAACATGGCATAAGAGAGAACTGCATATGAAGAAAACAGAAGACTAAGTGAGAAATTCAAGGGTACCAGATTTCTTTCCGCTTTGCCACTGTTAGTGCCACGTTCCCAGACAGCAAGGAAAAAAAAAGAAAGAATTCCTTTAATGCAGTACCAGAATCCATACAACCGTGAAAATTTTGTTAGTTTATTATGGGTAGTTTCTGTAACATTTCACATATTTCTCCCTCATGTCTAACTATTTTCTATGCAAATATCCAGGTGATGCTTAGAACTTTTAACAAAGGGATGATGGAAAGGGAAGACTAACTAACAATGCGTGCTTATAATGAGAACCGAAGTGCTACCTGCAGAGAATAATACAGGATGATCTCTCTTTGGAGAAGGGGAAAAAATCAACAACGTAAATGGAACACTGTCAAATTTATAAGCAGCAATTTAGACAGCAAATATGTCGCTCGGGTTTCAGCAGTCTTAAACACTGTGAGCAGCTTAACCTTATCTCCCAGTGCCACTGCCTTCCTGGAGTAATTGATGCTTGGAGTCCCCCAATTTCACATAAACCAGGCCACTACGTTATTGTACACAGCAATCTAACTGCTAGCAGAGACAGGAAACGGCACTGAACCCAGATCAATAGACATGTCAACAGTAAGCTGCTTAATCTAATTCTGCCTATCTCATCTTGGAGCACAGAGTTTGCAATTTTACTGCTAGGTCCCTCTGGCAGGAAATGGTTTGGAAAGTTTAGTCTTAAGAAGTTTAAGCGATATGCTTATCCTTCAGGCTCTTGAATGTTTATTCAGCAGAATAGCTGCTTTAAATGTTTTATAAATGGCAGCAATGTAAACAAGGCTCTCCCGAATTCCTTCGCATCTGAAAGCTATAATGGTGATTTCCTCACACTGGACAGGGAGCTTAACACTACAGCCAATTATGCTTAGAGGTAAATTGCATTTGTACAGATGTACCAAACTCAAATAAACTTGGCAGATCAGAAAATTTTCCCAACCACCCCTCCCCCATGTTGATGATATTCCCACATGCAAACACTTCTTTTTTGGCAATCATATTGTTCTGTCCTCCTTTTTCTATTATTTTTTTTACACACACAAATTACATGTTTCTTTGCAAGAAATATCCAATAATAACTTAAGACTGGGTAACAGGAAACTCTGACACAGGCTCTTCTTCAGAAAGCAAGCAGGACGAAACTAAACTGATGACATTTTTCTCCTTATCTTCCTACAACCCTGACAGCACAACTATGTTCCCTTTTGATGGAAAAAAAAAAAAAAAAAAAAAAAAAAAAAAAAGATCTATAAATGCAGAGCTTTGCCCCAATTGTCAGAACCAGCCATGGAAAGCCTCAACGAAGCACCTGGGCAGATGGGAGCTCTGCTGTCACAGGCGTAACACAGGTTGGCTCCAAGTCATCCCACGAGACCCCTCCAGCCGTGTGCCTGTCACAGCGTTATCAATGATTTCACTGTGAAAATACAGACATACAGATATATATATATAACTTGCAGTTCTCTGGTGCCTATTCCACATCCCAAAATGCTCAGAGTTTTCAATTTCATCTGAACTACAACAAAATCACGTTGCATCCCTCAGGGTGCTATGGTACCACGCAATTCAAAGGGTAGTGGCCATTGTCAACAAGAGAGGAAATTTAAGCTCCTGGTTAACTTTGGAATCACGGTTGATGGCTTCCAACCATGACAGACCTTTAAACTCCTTTGACAGCCTATTTGTCACTGGAAAACAAGCAAAAACTTGTTTAGAGAGAAAAGATGGTCTTTTACTCTAGATACTGGCATGGGAATTAAACGACGCAGGTTCTTTCCTCTGCCACAAGGTGCCAGTGAACTTGTGCCAGCCATTTTTAAGAGCTTTAACTCCCCATCCATAACATAAAACTTCCCTAACTGCACCAAAGTGCTGAGATGCTCGTTGCATTAGTGTCCAAGAGTTGTTCAGACACAACAGCACTGAGCCTCACAGAAAAGTCAATAAATGAACTCCATAAATGTTACAAAACGCCTTTTCAAACCTCAGCTTAAAATCATGGGACTGCTCCCATATGCCAGTGCCTTGGAAATAAATTTAGCAAAGATTCCAAGAAAAATACAGTCAAGACTAAGATTAAGAAATAGTAAAAGCACAATTGCAATTTAGATACTTGTGCATTACTTAACAAGCAAGCTGCTTACTACTGAAAGTCTTGCAACACACTGCGTGCTACGTATGAGGAAATTTTGTAACAAAGTATGGACAGATATTCCTTGGAGAAAAATTTAAAAACTCATTTGATACCTATGAGCTTGTTTGTTCTGTTAATGTGAACAAAACCCTCTTGGAACAAAATCCTCAAATGGAAACAGTTTGCATAGCTGGTCTAAAATCTTTTCTAACTTCCCTTCTTTCTGTTTAGAAAAGTTTTACTCCTCTTCTCTAAAGCTGAAACTATAGAACATTATTCTAAAGATCAACAGCATACCACAAATAATCAAAGACAGAGTTGAAGAGATTCTTTTGTCAACAATTCATGAACTCAACTACAGCCATTACTAATAAGGAGTAATTTAGTAGAAATAATAAAAATCAGAGGAGACAGACTACCCATGAATACCAAAAGCCCTAATTTAGTTCAATTAGTTCACTTCAAATAGAAACTTATGGCGTACCACTCTATTTCAGTTTCAGACTTGTCCCACCCCTGGTCAAAGACATATATTCAAAATGCCAATTAACTGCTACTCCTTCTAAACTCATGTATATCCCTACAAATCTGACAGTGTGGGGGTATTACATGGATGTAAGACTAAGAAATTACATTCTCATTAAAATGCAAACAAATCAGAAAGACCTCATTTTAATCTCTCATAAACCAATATTAGAACAAGCATACTGCTCTCTCTCAGCAAAATACCTACACCAAAGAGCAGCTAAGCATACGAACATATTTCTAAGGCCAATGAAATCCATCGTGACCCACTCACAGAGGTCTTCATTTGAGGAGGTTTCAGTGCTTGTAATTTCAACTTTATTTTAAAGCAACCTGCCCATTCTCTGGATTAAACTGTGAATTTTCTGCCCTCAGATTTCATTTAACTTCTTCTCAGAGAAACAATTTTGGTATACTGCTAAACAATAATTAGTCAGTCAACAATGCCACAAGCTGGAAGTAATCCATTTTACCACCTCATATATTTTTAAAAAAATAATAATTCTTTACAGTCCCCAGGTTGTGCAACACTGAAAATGATATAATCATCACTCAAATGCTCCTTACTATTTGCCACACTTACGTGATATTTCTCAGTATAAATGAAGAAGTAAAGCCTGCAGAGGAGGGGTTCTGTTTTCACATACGATTGTTTTATACCTACAGCAAGTGGAGTCACTGCTCATTTTTGCAATGCAAGTAAATGATAATGTCCTCTGATATGGAACAGAAAAGGACACTGGGAACTCAAAAACTTCTCAAATCTAACATAAAAGTGCAAAGACAAATCATGTACAGAATCTGACTAGCAAATGGTAATAGTACTATTAAAAAAAAAAAAAAAAAAAAAAAGAGGGAGAGATTGACTTGCAGTTTTGAGTGGAGTAATAAATACTCTAATTTAAGTCTTGGTCACATAAAGAAGAATTGCTCATAAGATATACAAATGGGCATTGAAGGTTTATTGTACAAAATCATTGTATAAAGCTTTTGGATAACTTTATTGACAAATTATTATTATCACTACATATGCCATATGCGTACAAAAATTCTCCATAACCCATTGTACAACCCTGGTGTTTTAGCCTCTGAATATTAGATAGTCAGCATTAGATCTTTAGATCTAATTAGATTTATTTTTTTTTTTTAATGAAACTAGACCATAGCTGATCCTGAAGTTCAGATCTCAGTCATTTAATTTCTTTACTTAGGAACACCTTCAGTTTCCACAGTCAGTGTTGTACAAGCTCCTGATACAGATGACAGAGAGTTATGACTATGGATTCAAAGTATTTTGCCAAAATTTGGAATACATGTAGCTCATTTGGGGCAAAATTTAAAATATGCATGTTCAAAACATAGAAACACAACTGTTCAGCTGAGGAGCTATATATACAAATACCATATGAATTGTTATTATGTCCTGATCCTAAATAAATAAATAAATAGATTCTTCTTTTAAAACTCCCACACCACCATCTTGAAGATGGCACTTTTTGTTAACACCCTGGCTTAAAGGAGACCAGATACAGACCTGCAAAGCAGCAGGTAAGAAACCTGAACACAGGTACTTACCAGTTCCTCATTTTGTTTTGCTGTTTTGTTTTTTAAAATGTGTGAGCCTTTGCATTGCTATCTAATTCCCACAGAGATCATTAACATTTAGATGCCTAACCTGCTTAAACACTTTTGAAAGCCCAATTGCATGCTTAAAAGCTTGTTCTGGTTAGTCTGTAATACTAATAACACAGCTACAATCATCGTTACTTTACGACTTTCCTGAGCCAGGAGAAACTGCAGGCAGCCGTGCTGAAAAGACTAAGTCAAATTGATGGGTAGTTGTCTTTTTGACCCTTTTGTTTAACAAATGCATCAGTTGCTTTTGTATCTGGACTTAGATAAATGAGTTACAAATTAAAAGAAACGTTTTTATGATTCACTGCAGTAGCTTGCTTTTTGTGCTTTTCTCTTTTCTGATACAAGGTTAAAAGTGACTGGTAAACCTTTTAAGGTTATTGAAACTAAATTATTAACGTTGTGTTTCACCTTCCTTTTGTCCTCTTCATGGCATTCTCCCTGATTGCTTACTGCTACTCCACTCCTACAAGTTGTAAATCAAATGAAAAATCTTTAAAGTACAAAACCATCTGATTAAAATTTTCATCCACAAGGGAACCACAGATATGACAAGAAGCCACATTATGCAGTTTTTACATTTAAAACATCTGACAGTCTTTTTTTTCCTTACCTTTTTTTTCTTCTACCATTTTTTTTTTCTTTTCCTTTTTCCCTGTGTGTGAAAATTGAGCACTTTCATCTTTGGAAGCAACAAAAAGGATGATTCTCACTCATAAAACCCATTTGCAACCTTCAAAACATCTTTGATATTCCCCTCCATTGCATGACTGCATTTGGTGCATTATATGCAGGCAAACATAATATGCTCTGACACACAGCTAGTCTGGACAAATCTGAACTTCTCCCAGCTCAGGTCTGCATAGCTCACAGGTTTACTAAGATTATTCATCAAACTCAGCACCAGATCACTCACCAGAGAGCTGAGTAGTTGGAAACATAAACAGAAGACGTGGTAAACCATGATCCAGGGGTCTAATAAAAACCTATACCAAATACTTCTGAGGAAAAAGATATATCTTTAAGGAATGAACTCTATCTAGAATGAAGCCAAATACTAATTTACATTTTTGTGAGCTTTTTGATGCAATGCCTATCTTATCTAAGATAGGGGTTTATTTGACAGTATATTTCTGAAAAGTTGGCAAACAACACCCTTCTTAATGCTGCTTTTCAGTGGCAGAGTATAGCATGATCCATCACCAAGTTTTCAAGATCTGAGCTCCTGATACTCCAAAACAGAGTAAACCGAGCAAACTGCTGCATTTCAGTTTTCATTGGATTTTGTTGCTGCTGCACATTTATGGTCTGCTAGGTTGGCACAAAGTTACTACACATATGCCAGGGTGGTAAGAGGTTCATTTTTCCAGTAGTGGAATTCCTGGATTAGTTTAACCATCAGCTTGAGCCATGAACAGGCCCTGAAGAAACCCTATGGTGCTAATATCATAGTATTTAGCATTTGATAACATATTAATGTCTGATAACACATTCATTACAGAGATAATGACATTACAGAGAAGCACTGAGCTCTCATTAAAAGGCAGCACTGTCTACTGGGCCAGATTTCTCATTTGTCCCATTGATATATTCAAGTACAACAACATCAACAAGGTGTCCTGTAAGCTGATCGTCACAGTTCTAAACTGAATATTTGGAGACTATACTAAGAGCCAAAAGAACAGAAACAGCTACTTCCTAATCACACAACATGTGATACGTGCAGTGCTTCTATCAGCAATAAGGTCAGTCACAAAGTACAGAGAAAAGTTGAGCAGGAAAACATTCGTGCACAGCAAGATTCAGGAAGGCATCTCAAGTGCTCATGGAGAATGACTGAAGACTATGAAAGAGACACTATTTAAGAAGATGTCTTCATGACAAGGTCTCAGAGATAATGTTTGATTTTCCCTTTTCTTTATTTAGGATTTAAGGTACCTGTTGCACCTTATGTTTCATAAAGAACAAAAGCACTTCCTCAGTCAGACCTGAAAGTGCTGACAGCAAACTTTGCATGGAAAGGCATGTGCTTCTGTGATGGACAGATGGGACTAACCCAGGAGCAGTGGCTGAAGAAAGTGATGGGGACAAACAAAGCTCTGAGCCAGAAGACAGCAACCTGTTGGCATTTGTGCTATAACCATTCTAGCACTCTCGTTTTTCCCAATACACTAAAATCTGTATTGCCATTTCCTACCCAAAAGTGATGTGGCGACACTTCTTTTGGAAACCTGAGCAAGCCACCTACAGAATGAGGGAGCTTGTGCAGTTTGTATTTATTGAACAATTTGTTTTCTCAGATCTCAGTTGTCTTCTTTCTCCCCCACCTTTTTCTTCCTGCCTTTGTTTTGGTGTTCAGACACTTAGACTCTCACAATCAATCAGAGCAAAGTAGCTCCCATAAACCTGCTTAGAGGAAAACATTTTCCTCTTCAGCCCTCCAACCCATTCCCTAGAAAGTAGTTGTTTCTGTAAACATACAAGGCAGCAGCATCTGAAAAAAAAATGAGTATGACATTAAATGACAGGAGAAATCATTTCAGTTCTGCCACCCCGTTGCATTGTAGAATTGGGACATATCTAATAAAAGATAAAGTATAAATGATTTGGAGATCTGTTTATACAATATGCATCAAGAATCACTGACCAGAATACAGAAAGGCAAAGACATAAATATCCAGGACTCCTCAAGATGCCATAAGCTTCAGGAGAAGATTCATTGTCCCTCTCTCTGGCAAAGGAAATCTTTTACTCTGCAGTGGCACTGTTGCGACAAAGGGAGAAATGCAGCACAAATCACCCCTCTCAAGCCAGCTGCAGACTGGCTATTAGAGCACCTTCTGCAAAGTGGTATCTCCTCAACCACACCAAGGTGAGAAGTGAATTCCTGCCTTTCATTTGCTAAAAAGTGCTTTACCCATTCTGGTGCTAGCTGATGAGTTTGGCTCCTCTTTGTGTTAACAGCCACCTCGACACATTGCGAGGGGCCTCCAGCTGAGTCAGTGCACACTCGCTGTGCTCTGCGTACACAGATGGGAGTAGGCACGGAAATGTCAAGCTACTTGGATTAGTACGGTTTTGGTCACGCACTGAAGCAGAGCTGAGGGCACCAAGGAATCCTAAATTAAACATGAGGCACCCTCCCCAGTGTAGGCACTGTGACAGTTAGGCAGCCGTCAAGCAAAATTCTCAGGTAATAATTCAACCTCCAAGCTGAAAGGCCTTGCAGGTTTAAATGCTTTCATAGGTCTACATCCCAGTAGTAAAGGTATCTTGTCCTGACAATGAGGCATATATATCACTTAAAAAAAATGAGATATTATATTTTAAGATTTCAAATCACCTGGAACACGTACACAGAGTTAACTTTATACTTTTATTGTTGCCAGTCCCCTTGAGGGAAAAGCAATCAACTCGTACTACGTAGAGAATCTTTTTTTGTCTATACCTATTTCAGTAATTGGGCATTTTTATTCCCTGTATAGTTCTAGCACAACCAGAGGAAGCTACATTTTGAATCTATGAGAGTAAGCTGGCAAGTGGCGTGAATGTGTACTCACATAAAAAAAAGCTAACATTTGCAGCAATATGCAAAGCACTGATGAATGTTACTCAGCTCAATCAGACGCACAATTTTTAAATCTCTTACTAACATCCACATGTTATTCCCCACTTCCCTCTGAACACTCTATGTTTTTTTATTGAAAGCTATTTCCAGTTAAAACTTCAGCCTTTCTTCAGCCTTTTCTCTCAGCTTCTCTATCTGCTGTAACATCCATTACCGGCGCTCACTCTCTTCTGTAAATGACTCATTTCACTGCCTCCCTTCCCATTTTCTTTGTATTAATACTGTCCTCTCCTGGTCTTCTCCCTGATTCAAGGTGAGAAGCAGGTCCTGGTCTTTCTGTGCACACCACTTAAAGGAATACTCTGAAGCAAGAGTGGGTGAGAATTTGACAAATTCGCTTGCTGAGAAGAGATAAAGGAACAGACATTTTACATTATACTTCTGTCTATCAATGCCAAACCACAGATCAACTTCAGAAAGTAGACCGTCTCAACGAGATATTGAAGAATAAAAATTTGCCTTCAGTTCTCCTCCTGCAAAGGTTACTTTTCCACCTAATTATGAGGGTCACTTTATTTAAGGTGCCATCATGTTCAACGTGCTCCAATGAAAAATGGCAGAAAGGACAATACAGCCATGCTTTCAGCATATAGTTTTTTTCTTTCTACTACTCCTAGACCTGACCTTCAGAATCCTCCTTGCTCCTCACACAACTTTCCCTGGGAGAGAACATATGGTAAACACTTAACATGGTTAAAAAAAAAATAATAATTAAAAAAATAATTAAAAAAAAAAAACAATAAACACCAATTCTTAAGAGAGCTTCTACCATATTCCTAAACAGCGGTTCATTGTTCTCTTGGCTTGGATAGTTTTGGCTTTAGGTCTTTATTTTACTCAAAGATCTCTTACTTACCAATGCCCTGACCTTGGCATCTGTGCTACTCCTCCTAAAGCTAATGTGATCTGCTCACACAAAGCAGACTATTGCCAAGGAGCATAAGCAGCCCTAGTGATGTCACTGAACTCATTAAAGATATAGTTGACTTCTTGGCCCTAGAAAACCTAATTATTAAATGTAACCTTAGCTGAAAACAGTGGTGCTTGTTGATAAGCAATGCAAAACAATAGGTGTTTTGTTCAAACATAAAAATAGTACTTGACCAATAAATAGGAGCTCCTACTTTATAACTGTGGCAAACTGTAGTTAACTGTGGAATTCCTGAGATGATTGATATAAAAAAAGAATGGAGTATTTTGAAATACAGTCACATGCATGCTCTGAAAACCTAATTCCTAATGCAAGTCACAGCATTAACACCAGATCTAGAAAACTTCATGATTCATTTTAGCAAACAGCAAATGCTGCGCATTCTCACTCTGAGGACCGATTAGGAAGCTAACCCCAATGCAAAACTCTCGTAATCTATCTTCTGAGAATTATTTTTAAACATACCTTTTATAGCAAATGCAAAACACAATAACTGTGTTGTAAATGTGACTGCTATATTTATTTGTTGCTACAGCTATGGATTACAAATTTAGAAAGGAAAAATACACTTCACAAAACACCACTGACAATAAGAGCTTTATGCTTCCACACACTATTAAACATGCCACCTCCCACTGGTTAAATATAAATCACAGTGCTGTTGAGTCAGTCTCTTTTAATGCATTTTCTTTTTGAAATTTCTTAGATTTGTTGTATTTCTTTTAACTATGATTGTACATTTAGAAAACAAACCAAAACACAACAACAAAAACTACAGAATGATTTTTGGTCACTGTAGTCCATCGGTAAAGTTTCCAGAAGCACCTAATTCAGAGGAACTAAGTATTCTTGAAGTACAAGTGGCTAAAGGAACAGCTAAAAAACAGAGATTTTAAATGAACATTTTCCAGGGTTAAGATGATGTCTTCAGATTGCCTGGAATATGCATAGAATATTTTCATACATCTTTCCCTCTCCCCCTATCTCTTAAAGTAAGTTGAAATCAATGGTTCCCAAACAGCAAAAGGCTAGAGTGAAGAGAATATAAAAGCCTAACTACTGAATCCCAGAATAATTTCACTTTGCTTGGTGCAGCTTTGCAGATTTTTTCCAGGCTTTTAAAACACAGAGACTTCCAGCAAAAAATCATGTGGCTCACCTGAGTTTTAGTACAGAAAATTTTCCTAGGATGAGAATGGGCATTCCATTATTTGAGGCATTTAACAGTGGGTTGGTAAAGTTTGTGATTGGGAATCCTGGTGATTATGCCATAGAGAAAAATCCTGTAGAGACAACATTGATCTGTCACAGAAGCTAACATATGCCTGTTGCCTTTTTTTGTTTAGGTATTGCAGCCTAGTTTGTAAGTTTTCTCTCTGCCTTGCCACAGGTTTCAGGATTTCATGTGAAATTTTTGCATAAGATGTGATGAACCTCAATCTAGAAGCTAGCATTTAATTTCTTGTAAAGCATCATTGTAAATTTGACGACTACTGACAAGGCATTAGAAGACCAAAATTATTCAGAAAGAAAAGAATATGCACATAGGTTATATGCAACAGTTTTATCACTTAAGAAAGTAACACTGAAATATATGTGAATGGTTAAAAAACCCTGCAGTTAAAAATAAATAGCACACCAGAGGAAGGTAGTTTTAAGGGAAATTAAATCATACACACATATGTGAGTTTCAGACAGAATTTTTTTTTGTTGTTGTTTTTTTTGTGAGAAGAGTGGGCATATCTGACAGATGCCGAGGTCAAATCCCCCAACCTTTACAGCTAATACAAACTCTGGTACAGCACTTTACATGCACGTGTCACAAAGAAACGCATGTGATTTTAAACTCTTAACTGCAGATTACATACAGACCGGCTTTCTGCAACTTTTTTAAACAGATGGTCAGAAGCAAGGATGAAAGTATTTTTTTGTGATCCGTTGCTCATATGTGAATGTTATCTTTGTTGTGTTTAAGTGTCACAGCTTGCTGCAGTAATGAGCAGAGCAGAATACTTTAAAGGGTTAAGCTTTCAAATGAGCAGATTCAGGAAAGGACACAACAACATCTTAATGTCTTACAAGTTAGTAAACACTGAGCATACCTGAAGGCCTTAATGTTTAAGGCCTTTTAAAAAGATACATAAATCTCAAAGTAATAATTTTAATGTCAGAATTGGTATCACTGCTGTATAATTATCTAATGCCTTATGTGTCCTTGTAAGGAAGAAAATACATCACATAATCACACTCCATAATTACAAAATATATATAATCCCTATTTATATATGTACATACTTTGGTACAAAATATGCTATATAATATTCTGCTACACGAACTTTGCTAAAAATTGTAACAAAATTGTGATATTTTTTGCATTTCTCTTATTTTGGCTCTACTCCTGCATTCGTTTGTCTCATCTATTGGCAGCTTCTGTACCGTAACTATATGCAGCACGGGGTCACGATGAGCTGCGTGCTATACAGTTACACCCAGCACGGCGGGGCCTGAACTACGTGATGCTTCTCCAATATGCATGCTAAATCAAAGATCAAACAGCAGTAACAGTATAAGCAAAGGCATTAAAAGGAAAAAAAAAAAAAAAAAAAAGGCTAATTCATCTCTCACTGGGCATTCCCTGAACAGAGAAGTTCGAGGAGTAGGATGTGTTACTCAAGGAGCAATATGGTGCATGTACTGCTCCCTTTCACAGCATTTTTTCTCTCCAAAAGCTCTTTCTGTGTTTTGATAAACTTAACTGCCATGAGGGGCCTCCTGACTCACAGTTTTAGCTGATATGCTGTCTCACCTTTGAAATACATTGGCATTGCATTCGCGGCTGTGTTGCAGCATCCCATAGACCATTCTGTTCAGTACCATGCAAGAGATGTATTTTATGTTCCCTCTTACCAATGACATTGCATGACAGAATGCAAACGAATTGGAACAGAAATACATTTCTCACAGAAATACATTTCTGTGAGAAATTATTATATTAGAAAAGTTCTGTGTTTTTTTTTAGAGTGGATCAAAATTTGCTATCTACAAAATTACAAGATAACATGAAAAAGATGAAGGATTACTTAAATAGTCTCTTTATTCTTTTTTTTTTATTATTATTATTACTGCAAGGGATTTGCTTAATTGTTTCAACCACTAGAGATGAAAAACAAATGTCTAATCCTTCAAAATAAACTACAGTAGGTAGGTGTCGTGACTTTGACTGCTGAATTCTTGCCAGGTAGCTTAATACCATTGCTTTCAAATTAAGAATGGAACTTGAGTTACTACAGCTCTGCTCTAAACAAAAAATAGGGGAGTAAGAAACATAGAACAATTACAGTTAAAAATAAATAAATAAAAATAAATAAATAAAATAATAAAAAAAAAAAAAGAAGAAAAACATTAACTACACCCACTTAGTATTTTTGTGTGTATCTATATCATGGGCACCGCCAATCCTGAGCAGAAGCCTGCTAAGAACCATCTGCTCTGCCACACCAGCTCAGATTCAGGAGCCCAAAAGCTTCCCTTTGTATCTTCCCACTGGGGTCAATGACATTGCTTGGGATGCCCTTCTTAGTCTGGAGCATCAAGCAAACTCTCTTTCATGTTAACAGCTTTCTACTAGTTATTCTGTCAAAGCTGATCCTCATATTTTCAATTTACTGCTGTCACAATGTATCATGTACTTGTAATATCAGAAGATTTTTGATTAGTTGCTACAGCATTTCTTCTCATGTCATATTTATTTTCTCTTTGCAGGTCATCCACTTTCACAAATGCTAAACACACCTAATGCCCATGTCGATTTATGTTAGTCTAGCAATATTTGCTTAACATATGATCAATATTTTCCAATGCTGAGACCTCCCGTTAGGCGCCAAAGTTAAAATGGGTTAATCCAGTGCAGCAACCTCCAAATTCATGTTTCAAAACCACGGATATTATGTCATTGAAAATAAGTTTTACCAGATTACAGAAAATGGATGGCAGAAAAAAAAAAGTACCTAAAGTGGAAAATAATGCCCTCAGTATGGACTTCTTAAATTTAAATGCTGAAGTAAGCGTTATACAATTACAGTAATGACAGAAAATTAAAATCTTATCTAAGAACTATAAAACCCTTAACATAAGAGGAACTTGAAGAACTTAAAACAGCATTACCATGGATTTTACTTAATGACCAACTATTAACATAACAAAACAAATAAAAATATCATGGAAATAATACAGAAAGAAGCCAGCTCTGATTCCCTACTTTGAAGCTCTGTATATTACATTAGGATAAAGTGGGAAAGGCACACGAATTCACCTTAGGCTGCAAAAATGGATGGCAATGAAAGTGTATAGAAAAACCCAGCTGTGCCCCTTCCAGGACCTCTTCTTCCCACTCCCACCTCCATGCTCATAAACTAACACCGTGTTCATCTAACACCAGCTCTCATTAGGCTTTTTGTGAGACTAGCAATGCCGTCAGCTCAGCAGAGAACTAACCTGGGAGAAAAGATAATTTTCTGCTTAGTAAGTGAGCAGACCTTGCTCAGTGAATGGCCTGTGAATGGCACTGGGAGAAGGCCAATGATCCAAAACTGAGGAAGCTAGGCAAGGCAATGAAACAGTCCTGTTTTTTTGTGTCTGTGAAACACTGCACCTGCTCAGTTATTTAGGGAAGCAGAGCATTACTGCTATTGGGAATGGGAACTAGTTCTTTACAGAGATATTAACATTGGTGGTGATGGCCTGAGGTTGACTTGCACCACACTAGACATCTCTGTATATAAAGTCCTTCAGTGAGTTGAGTTGGAAAAATTGCAAAAGCAAGTCATTGCAGTCGGGAAGCTTCATAGGATAATGAGCTTTTTCAGTAAAGTTTTTGAAATTCTGAATTAAACAATTTGTTGAAGTTTTGCTTTGAGAAGGGGGTACCACCTGATAAATGGAACGGCAAGGAGAAAAATACTCAGAAGTGCAGCAATTAACTATTCACTTCTAAATCAGTACAGAATCCCACCTCTACTCTGCTGGCAAGACTTTATACTAGTAATCGTTCAACTAAAGCCAAATGCATTCATGGGCAGATTTTAGAAAAATTGATTTACTGAGAGCCTATACATTTAGATGCAAGACAAATAATAGAAATTAAATTTAAAGAAAAACATACGCTCAGGTCATATAGAGAGAGTGACACTCTAATAACAACAACAACAGACACACCAACCTAGAATATCTACATCCATAGCCAGATACATTCTAAAAGAAATGCACATTTATATTGCCTTGGTGATGTCCCTCTGCTCTTCAAAAGTCAAAGAAACTCTTCTTTAACTGGATACATTTTTTCTTACTATGTTTTTCAGCAGCTGCCTGTCCTGATTTCTAATCAAAGCTCATGATAACTGGCTTTGGTAACAGTTTGTAGCTTCCCAGATGAGTAGGCAAACAACATTTTTTCTTCACCTCTTTCCACAGAACTCAGGATGCATTTAATGTCTTAAGAAGTAATTGATGAGTTCCATAATCTGGTCAACACCTCAAATACATTTAATGAAGGAACGTCAGAGGTCTACGGCATTTGTATACTTCAGAATGTGGACTGCTACACGACAAAGATAAATGCTGGCCTGGGAAACAAAAAATTGGACTGTAGTAATTTAAAAGAGTAGAAAATGAGAAACCTTTAGACAACAATTGATTTAGATTTGACTGAGAAACAGGCATATGAAGAAAAAGTAAATTGACACATCATAAAAAATCTCTGCTTGGGTTTATTCTAAAGTATTCTTTAAATGGGGAAAAATGCTCATCATAACACCAACATTCACTGAAAGATGATATTGATTTAGTAGGCAGAGCCTGAGGGATGTCAAACCAGAAAAAAATCACTATAATCAAGTACAAAGGAAATTCATCATAGCAAAAAGGAAGTGGGTGGATGTACATAGCTCATGAAAGAAAAAGAAAAATAACAAAAATAACACCGTCTGTTGTTAGATGCATTATTTAAAAACAACAACAACAAAACACGAAGTGAATGCTCAAATGATTCCTAAGCAGTAAATAAATAAATGAGAAATCCAATAGATAGATATCAAGAGAAACTGATTAGTATATAGGCTGTATTTTACTGAACAGACATCACAGAGTTCTATAAGTAAATGTATCTTGTAACTGTGTTCTAAAGATGAATTCTAGGTTGAAGATTAAAAATCTGAATACTTGAAAACATAACACATCTCCAGAGAGAGTGCATAAAATAATAAAAAAAAGAGAAATTATATGCTAAACCCACAATTCTAATTTACTTTTCTATAATGAAACAGAAAAGTACTGAATAAAGTCCAGAAGGAGTCAGGGTGTTGATAATTGACAAAGCAGACAACTTCAAACATACTAGGACAAGAAAGATTAAATTTAATAAGTCTCAAATGTGTGGGTTTAAAGTAATTTTATTCAACATTTGTTCTGTCTTGAACAGAAAAGGAGGAAGAGGAGAGATTAAATGGCAGGTGAATTGAATGTTTCTTTTGGTGATAATAAAATCTAGAGCACTGTTAGAATCTAATTTAATCTAAACCAGCTCAAACCACTCAGGTTCTTCTACAAAATAGGCATGTCACACAAGGCCTGATCTCTCAGTGTAATCCAAAAGCAGGAACTGCAGCATACCTGACTCAACTCAAAGCTACTCTTTGCATGTGGGGAGGTGTATGGTACTAGGTTCCTACTGCAGCACCTCAGTGCAAGATTCTGACAGCCAATTCAGGGAAAAAAAAAAAAAAAACAAACAAACAATAAATCAGATTTGTTTGACTCAAGAACATTTTTTGGATACAGGATCCTACAGCAGTCAAAGGGTACAAGCAGTTGAAAATTATGGTAGAGAAGTTTAATACAAAGCAGTCAAAAAACTCTGGCAAACAATGCTAAAGTAGGCAACTTTAATATACAACCTGCATAATTCTCATTCCTCTTCACAACCCTAAACAGGTGAGGTACTAAAAAATAGTAGATGGCTTGTGAGTGGGAGTAGCATCCACTGTGCTGCTGGAAGTGACAGTCTTCAGAGACACCCCAACCTACAACCTACAACCTGCCTTCATTAGTGGTGAAACTGGTAAAGCAATAACAAAACCCCTTCCACCACTGCCACCCAAAATAAAATTTGTGTAGCTGCACAATAGCTACATATAGCTTCAGGGCACTATTATTCCCTACCGTCAGTAAAAGGCACATTGTCACAGGTATAAATGGACACTTCATGCATATATTATCATACATGGAGCCAGGGAATGGGATTCAACTAATAAAATAAAGACATATGTATCTAAGTTATTCATCTTAGTCAATTAACATAAATAAGACTGTTAGGACATATTTAACTGACCTATTTAGACATTTTTAGGATGAGGTAAATTACATCACAGATCTCTTTGACTGTATTAATTGGATTTTCATTTTCTATAGGAAAAACATGGGTGACTTGCTCAGTTTTGCTCGTTTGCATCTAATTGGACGAATCCTATTCACTTTGCAAAGTGCCTGCAAGTGGGATCCAAGAAGCCAGTAAGTTATGTATGTAATTAAGTTCACTAAACTATAGACTCTTTATTTATGCATTTTTTTTTCCTATTCTAACTTAATTTTCCATCTTAAAAGAAACAAGAACAGCTGTACTGGAAAAGGTCCATCTACTTGTCAGTGACCAACAGTAAAAATTCAGGGAAGAGTGTAAGCATATAAAGAAACCTCTCATATGCATTTCCAGTCAATGCAATTGGCGTTACAGACTTCTTTAGCTATGTTGATATTTTGTTTTTAAGCAGGGGTAACAACTTAGCCCTCATAGGGTTTCAGTAACAATTGTCTGTGAAATGCTTCAGAGTGCTAAAGCACTTTACAAGTACCAAGAATCACAATTCAATATATTTCACTTGTATTAGAGATTTGATGATGAAATGCTCAGATTTAATATGGCTATTATTTGTATGAGTATAAAATAATTCATCCAAAGCTTGAAGTCTATTAGCTGCCAACCAGTCTAACAATTTACATGATTTTCTGATTAAAAGCACCCTGAAGACTACTGCAGCAATAATGAGGTGTTTCTTAAAGAACCCAAAGCAATATACTTATTTAAAAATATTTATTATAACAGCATTTTAAACATAGTAACATAGTAGTTACAGTTTTTATTTTTGAGACATGAAGAAAAAATACAAACATTTGCTTCTCTGACAAAGCTACTTCTTTGTAAATTTTCAGAGCATTAGCTCTAAATTGCAACTTTCTGTAATGTACTGAGTTTATGTAAAGGGCAAGACAATTTACCCCATTTTGAAGCACTTAAGACAAAACGTTTTTGCAATACATGCAAAAAAACCTCTATCAGCTTTCTTTTTCTTTTTATTCCCTGTTAGTCTAAGCAAAAATAGTCCAAAGCTTATGAGGTAAATATGTTAGCATGACACACACACACACAGATTTTATTGGTGCAAGGATTCCTAAAAAAATCACCTAATGCTACATGACTAGCAGAAAAATAAAAATATGCTTGCAGAAAAACACAGTAGTCAAATCAGTAACTTTCCATCAGAGAGTCTACACAATAGCACATAATAGTAAACATAAAAATGCTCAGTGAATTGAGATGCTTTTCCCTGGCTGAACAGAGCTGGAAGGGACCTGAAGGTCTTCTACTCTGAGGACAATCACCCATACCTCGTTATACCAGCCACATCCAGCCACAAAAATTTCTGATTCTGGAGAAAACCACAACCTCTACATGTCATATCCTTATAGCACTTCACTCTCCTTATTACTACACATATTTTCTGAATGCCTTTTTTAACCTGCAGTGTAATCTACTGCTTTTGTGTCTTGCAGTTGGACAACAGGGAGAATAGATTATTCTCTTCTTTTGAGAAACCTATTACATCATATTGGGGTGGCCCTTAGAGTTCGATAGTAGGGGAAAACAGCTCTTGAAAAAAATGTGTATCCTTTTGAGAATCACTTATGAACCCATTTTCCACCAATAATTATTGCACATGAACTAAAACAAAGTCCATTTTTATTTCTCTAATGTTAAGTCCTTTGTTATGCTGGCATTCCCAACATAAATATTTAAAATGTTTTACTTATCGAGCCAATTATAATTAACAAGAGAGAAAAATTCCATTACCAACCTTAAAATAATCTCTTATCACATTTTAAGGGATTAACTACATTATACCATGACTTCTTTAGCAATATGACAAGTGCTGAGATATCTGAATTCTTATATGATATTTCAAATCATTCTTTGAACAATGTCTCCACCAGTCTATCATGTACCATAGTGTCTACATAAAGCCAGAACTGTTATGGTCTTACAGATTCTCAAAATAGCTAATAAAATAGGCTCTCCTCTTGCTCGAGTAAATGCTATTGTTAGAACTTGTAGGAGTAAGAGACTGAATACAATTGCTATTTTGCCCTTCATAGAACCATAGAATAATTTAGGTTGGAAAAAACCTCTGAGATCATCAGGTCCAACCATTAACCTAGCACTGCCAAGTCTACCACTAAACCATGTCCCTAAGCACCACGCCTACACATCTTTTATATCCCTCCAGGGATAGTGACTCTCCCACTTCCCTGGGCAGCCTGTTCCAATGCTTCACAACCCTTTCAGTGAAAAAAAAAAAAAAATCTTAATATCCAACCTAAACCTCCCCTGGCACAAGACAAGGCCATTTCCTCTTGTCCTATTGCTTGGTGCTTTACAACACAGTATTCACCAGAGCCGAGTACAGGGGGACAATCACTTCCCTATTTCTGTTCACTGTATTTCTGATACACATGTAAGCCAGGATGCCATTGGCCTTCTTGGCCACCTGAGCACACTGCTGGCTCTTGTTCAGCTGGCTATCAACCAATACCCCCAAGCAATACCCCTTGAAAGACAAATTCATTTCTAGCAGATATTCAGAGGTTCAGCCACAAAACAGGGATGCCATATACAAATGAAACTGCTGAGAAAGTCTGTAAACAATGTGCAGGTTTTCAAACTCAGCTTTTAGTAGGTAGAGACTGCACAGCACAGTTTACTCAAAAACTGCCAATAGACATTATTCTACAATTAAGACATTATTTTCACAGAAGGATATCAACTTTCATAGTACAATATAAAACCAGTGTCTTTCTTAAAAGAAAACAAAAAACAGTTAATTACCAATTTGGTAACCAGGTTTATGCTCTGCAATTTTTAAATAGCCATATAAAAGAAATAGCTGATTAAGATATATCAGACATTTATTTAAGTCACTTTAAAAGAAAGAACAAGTTCAGAATTTAGTGAAATAAGCAGTATTTAGTTAACAATTTCTGACTCTCCAGAAGAATACGAGCCCAGAAACATTCTGAAACTAGCTATATTCCACACACTGAATATTTACTGCTTTTCCTTTTGATTTTTTTCCTGTCCCAAATAACAGCTTATGAAGGCAGTTTAGGAACCTAGATTTCCCTTCCAAATAATGGAGAGAAATAGGAGCAGAGAGAAGTGAATGCAAGGTCCAAATACTTGATGAAAATCCTCTTAATGAAATCCTTTAAATAGAATTCATTTGACATATTTAAATGTATTTAAATGTTGCAATATTTAAGTGCATTTGAGTATTTATGAGAGTCATCTAGGCATTGTCATATTCAGACATAATACTTTGCCTTCTTATACACCAGAAGGAAGACAGGGAAGACTTTTACTTTCATACGAATGGAAAATATGGAAAGGTCTTAATGCAGTCCCACATCCTTCTTGATTGGTGCTAGAGGCTCAGTAGCATTCTCCAGAACATCCAGAGTTGCTCTGAACATTTACATTTAAGCATTACATTTGTCATTTTGAAGGTACTCAACACATTTTCAGTACAGATTTTCAGTACCTACATTATGAAAACCAGGTTTTCTGCACAGACTTTAGAGAAAGCCATGTTTCTTGAGTGTTTTGGTTTACCTTTTGGTGATATCATCTCTATCCATGGACTAGGTATGGATTTCTCTCTCCTAATAGCTTAATACACTAACCATGTGTGAACATCCTTCTCAGTGCCTCTGTTTTATGAGAATCACAGTGGCAAAGCTAGGTGCAAAAATGACATTCATTCACCATGACTGCAGGAGCATACAATAATATAAGCTCAAAACAGACAATACCTGGAGAGCTATGGATGGACAAGCCTTCATGAACAGACACACATTTGCACCATGCACAGAGAAGCTCAGTTGACTTTGGACTTAATGAGTTCATATCAGCTTGCTAACTAAATCACCTCAGGACAAGATTAATATGTATGGGGAGGGAACATTTACAACTCTGCCTAGAGCTATCTCGCTTGGATGCTCTGAATTGCTCTCCTGAGGCCACTAGTTCTCTCCTTTGACTATATAGAAAGCTTGGCTTTCTGATTTAGGCAGGAATAAGCACCTTTTTAGAGCTTCAAATTATTTTTCATGAAACCTCAGTGGCTTTGGTGGGGAAAGATCCCGACAGATTTAGATCCAATGGAATCACATTCAGTCAGAGTATTTCAGAGATACCCATTCATCCTCCAGGAGCTAAGACTAGAATTTGGAAAGAGAAATTTTGGACCTAAGCAAGTTAATGATTTTTTTTTTTTACATTCTCTACAATTCACCATCTTTTCTATCTAACTCAGTGAAATTTTCTAATTTGACAGTTAGATCCATAAACCATCATGACTATCTTAATGCTATCAACAGTCTAAGTGCAGTATCAAAGTTCAGTTCATCGAACCATCAAATAATATTCTCATTGGGGCATTCTCTCCCCTTGATGAGCACACGTAAGACCTAGTTATGTTAATCATCATATATATATTGAGAAGCAAATGTAATGCATTGAACATTCAGCCTGTCAAAATGTATCAATTATTCAGTCAGAAAGGTATGACTGCATGAATCATTTCAGTGTTCACCACAGAGCAGGTCTGGAAAAAGGATTTGATGGAAATAACTGAGTGGGATTCTAAAAAAATTATTATTCTTAACTACAGTTAGAGGTATAAGGAAGGAAGATGTATGTAAGAATAAGTCAAGTTTAGGACTGCTTAGAAAGCACTCCTTTTTCTTTCTTCTCTGCTAAGCTCCTTTCACTTCAGATAATGTTTCCATTCTGCAGCAGGTTTCTCTCAGGAAATTAATTTCTTAGCTGGATGTCACCTGAGGACATCCAAATGAACCATCTAACATTTATGTAGCCTCTTTTCCTTCTAATGCTGTCTTACATCTTAACATTTCACATAACAACTGTAAGATCTTTATGGGATACAACCTGATTTTATTATAAACTCTATAAAGTGCTGCACCACACTCTATAGCACTCTATAAATAAAAATAAGATAGCATCGGTGCTTGAGAATTTGTTTATGTCCTGCAAGCCCTCTTTCATGGGGCAGTCTTTTGGGAAAAACTGAAGGCTTTGGCTAAGAGGAAACAAGGCTGGAAAAATATTTGTTTTCCCCTCATTTCCCCTCTTTTACAGGAGATTCTTGTTTTCTTTCCCTTCCTGACCCCTAGCGCTGGGAGGATTGAGGTTGTCTAAAAGGGGTAATTACAGGAGATAGTTTCCATGACAGAATGATCTGCTAGGCTATTACAGAGGACTCTTCCTTATCCAGTGCATATGCAGAAGAATGTATTAAACAGAAGTCCTTTAAGGTACATTAAGCCTGACAGTCTTCTTTCCTCCATTGCAAGTTCAGTTGCTGTTGGCACATGCAATTGACACAAGACAATGATTTCGGATGCAGCTTGCTCCCATTTTTGTGCCAGTTCAATTCAGACATTTGCCAGTGTCTAGTGATTTTGCAGAGAGGTATCTGAAAGAAGTTTGTCTTTTCCCTCAGTTTTTCAAATGAACTTAACATAGTGTAAAGTGAGAGTTTATGATCCCGGCAAGAGATACAGAATACTAGCATACTAGCATAGCACAAAAAGCATCGGGATAGGTTTCCCAGCACCCCCAGTGCCTCAACTCTGTGCCAAAGAGACTATTTTCTAATCAAAAGCCCTCATACTTTTCATTCTTTGCTACAATTTTGATAACAGAAGGCTGAGACAAACAGAAACAAATAGAAATCATTCTGCTGTTCATGCGAGCCTATTCACAAAATGCCTCCCATAGGCTGCTTTCCACCAACCCTGCTATTTCATTTAATCCGTTCAGTCCTGAAGGATCAACTTAGGCAATTAGACAAGGGATTGGGGCTCTCAGGGATAATTGGATGACTTGCATGCAATAAACTTCTTCCACGCTCTCTTCACTTTTTTCTTTTGTTCTCTTTGCTCATCCCTTTGTTTCTCATCATTAATTTTTTTAATCAAGTCTGCAACACTCTTGCAGATACAGCAAGATAGTAATGTGACCAAGCAGCAAGAACCTAAACACCTACACTGTGGCTCCTGCTGTTTCATGCCTCTTTAAATTGTTCTGATGTAATACCAAGGGGAAGAACAGCTGAATTTAGATGATGGGATGCAGCAGTCAGGGCTTCTTTTTTGTATTTGCAGCATTGTTGAAGTTGCAGGGCAGGAATGAACAGAGCTGAGATGTCTTTGTCTAATCTTAAATTAATCCTGGAGGACGGCTCTTATAGGGCAGGAACACTACAGCAGTGCTTTTTTTTTTTTTTTTGGTTGTATTCTGGTGAACTGTGTATGAATTATATCATAGCCAAGGAGATTACTAACAGACTACAGACTGCTGAAATATAACTACCTTTCTATTTCCCCTACAACTATCTTCATCCCTACTCCTCATCACCTCCAAGTTTCAGTCTGGGAGCTCTTTTTGCCTTAGACACACACACAATTTCATTCTCACTCTTTATTACTCACCCTGATACTTCTAACCTTCATTTCCTCCTATTTTGACATGTTCCTCTCATATCAACCACTTCCCTAATGTCATCGCTCCTAATATCTTATTTATTCACTATATAAAATTGCCATCCTCACGTGAATTGCAAATTGCTCACATGATTTTAAACTTCTCTTAGCTCCTTTTATTTTCTATGTGCCAGCACAATTTGTCAGTCTGTGTACACAGCAAAGTTTAAAATCACATGCAAGTTTCAACTTCTCTCTCTAATATAGCAATATACTTCTCTTTCATAATAAATGTCAGTGAAATATTTATGATCACTGTGCTATCAACTATAAAAAATAATAGCAACAAAAAAAAAATAATGAAAAGCATATCTTTAACTTCCTTGCTTGTGTAGAGATGGTGTAACTAACTGCTGAATACACAGAAGTCTTTTCCATTGCCCATCTGTGTGGAATGCAAATATTAGAGCCATAGTTACTGAGACTGAGCTCAACTTGTAGGAAGTTTTAGTTCTCAATGTCCACATTCAGAGCCAACAGACACAATGTCTTGCACACCCCCTCTAAAGACCTGCTCAGGTAATACTGAGAGGCACAACATGCAATTTGTCTCTGCATAACTTTGTGAAATGCTGTAGGTTTCTTAAACACGAAAAGCATCCATCAATAAAAAGGTCAAAAGCAACCCCAAAACTATTTTACATACCATAGAGAGAGAGTAAATCATAAACTAGCCATCTTTGGGTGAAAGTTTTAGGGATTTTAAGTTCAGATAAATATCTAACAGAAATAAAGCGAGAAATACGTTTCTTGTATGACTCTGTACATCCTCTGTAACTCCTCTATAAAGTGTGAGTAACCTGGGAGGATAAAACTGTTGAGTTGCTTCAAAGTATACTCCTGCACTCTACACAGAGAATTCAAGTTGATGAAAGATGGAGTAATGAACTAAAAGTGTGAAACATAAAAGATAAATATGATTAAACTATGTTAAAAAAAATTATTAAATTTGTCTCCAAACAGAGGAGAAAATGAAAATGGGAAGGGTATGGATCTTCTGTGATGTGATGGGGCGGTGACTGAGCTAGCTTCTGTCTTCACAGCAGTCTAAGCACAGCAATGAAGGTCCCAGCAGCAGCTCTTTTGCCCTGTTTTGTGACTGAGAAGCACACATCAAAACCAATTTTTTCTGTCTCCTTAAGATCTCATTGGACACCTTCAGACAAGTACTGGGAATTCCAGACACTTTATACCTTTCTTCCCTAGACACTAATACATTCAAGAGGACATGGACCTGATAAAATAAAAATTCAGGTTAGATGCAGGCAATTGTATTCTCAACCAAGATCTATAAAGGACAGAGAGTAGTCTATCTCTCCACATAAAACGGGTAGAGAAACCCCATTTCAGAGTGACTAACTGTGCACTACACAAGTTATGGAATAAACCACAGTAGGAACCAATTCAGTGTAAGAAGGGAGTCAGATCAAGTGACTAACAAGGTCTTTTCTATAATTCAGTAGAAAATGGCTTCTGGAAGAACATCACCAGGCACTTCTTGCAAGCATACAGGTGTTAACCTTGGTGCCCTGGCCATGTTCCAGCTCAGGTAATTACCTTTTTCACTTACATTCTCCTTCCAGACTCTCCTGGCTTGTCTCTATTCCCTGACCCTGATTTATATGCAATTAAACAGCAGCAGTGTTTTACTGCACAGGTGGCTGCTTGTCAGTGCAGGGAGCGGTGAGGGGATCAGGTGCGAAATGAAATTATATTGACTACGAGTCCCCATTAAAGTTTACAAAGTTCTTTAAGTCCTTGCAAACGTGCTATATAGATGAAAGACAATCCTGCATGGATCATCCTATGCCTCATCTGTGCATATAAGGAGGGCAGTTGATTTTTTTTTTCTTTCTTCTGAGGGTGAGAGGATAGCTGGCTCCCCTTTGTCATAGCAAGCTCAGCAGGCAGCTTCCTCTCCCCGATCACCATCCTGCAGTGCTCCTGATCTCCGCAGGAGCGTTGCTTCATTTCCTCCCCTCCCTCTCCTCCGGTGGAGTCCTTCAGCTCTGCAGGAGGCACCCACGTCTCTTGAGGTTCAGTTCCTGCAATGCCACAGCACTTGCCATCTGCAAATTTTAGCTCACAAACAAACGTAGATGAGCAGGGTTTTGAGAACTGCTTGGAAACCTTTGTTTCACAATTCCTTGCCAATACACTACCATTTCTCTGGGACCCATGATTTATTTTTGACCAGAAAACTGTGCAGATGAGATGTAGAACTGCAATTCAGAAAAATGCTGAAAGTCCTTTTGCAGAAGAATAGAGGCTGTCACAGCAGCAGGTCCAGCACAACAGTAACCATGCCTGAGCAGGAGAGCAATACACTGGCAGAACAGGATCAGCTCAAAAGTACATATAAGTGCATATATAAGTATGTATAAGGAGCATACGCAATCCAATAGCAGACACAGCTCTGAGTGGTTTTTGGAAAGTACTTTGAGAGGCACTGTTTTTGGTGGAATTGAATGCTGTACCCATAATACAAAAGCTGTGAAATAAAGGACAAAAGGCAGCTTCCTATATCTTAAGAGCAATGAAGAGTTATGATTTGTCCTCAAGCTTTTTGTTCATACTAAGAATAGTATAGCGGAGAAAAAGACAACAGCTATATTGAAAATAATTTGGGAGAAACAAGCCACATACCGGAGTGTACCTCTGAAATATGGCAATACAACAGGTGATATATGATTAAAAACTTCCCAATCATTAGGAAAACCAAATGTCAACAAAGAAGCATTATTTTGCAAAGCAATCCTTATTATCCTTATTGTTTTAGAAAATGTTTTCAATGCCTGAAAATTTTGAGTCAGTTGTTACAATATTCCTAATCTTACAGAAGATTATTTTTTTTTTTTTCCACATACACACCAGACTTTTTAGAGTTGCACAGCAACAGGATGAGAAGCAATAGACACAAACTGAAGCACAGAAAATTCTGATATCAGAAGGTCTTTTTTTTGTTGTTGTTTGTTTGCTTGTTTTATATAGTCAGTATGAAGAAGATAGTCAAATGCTGGAACAGGCACGCAGGGAGTTGATGAAATCCCCATCCTCAGAGATATAACTACAGCCCTGAGCATCCTGACCTGGTCAAACCTGCTTTGAGCAGGGGCTTGGACTAGATGAGCTCTGGAAGTCACTTCCTCTGAAGCGAAGGAATTTTTAGAGATTATTTTTTATACCCATACTAACATAGATAAATACAAACATAAAAAATCTGCCAGCGAGACACATTCATGTGTCTGCATCTTATTCTGCACATGTGTATGTGCTCTACTGAATATGGATGCACACTCACAAATAACATGCCGCATAGACGATGGAGGTACATGAGTGTGAGAAGGAATATTAAAAAAGGTAAGCATGAGGTCCAATATAGTAGGATTATTCCTGACACTAGATGCTGTCTCAGTTTCACCTATTTTCCTGTTAAATTCTGACATCTTAAGCTGCAGCAATTTTAGCTATATCAAAAATAGCGTAACTAATGAAAGCTAATGAAATTCAGTCTATATGAACTTTAGAAGAGAAGCAACAATTTAGCTCTGACGATCTACGCAAGACTTAAAGGACATTTTTTGAAATTCTAATTTGACTGGATTGAGGAAAATTGCTATGAATATAAAAAGAAAAAAAATGGTCCTGCCCTCAGTCACAATGGGTGCACAGTTTGGACATCAACTGCATCCACAAAGTGTGACAGGCTTTTCATCAGTGAGAGGTGATTGAAGAAAAATGAGGATTGTGAATTTTCTCCAACCACCCACAGAAAAAGTTCAGGGTACACTTCACCACAGTGAGACTGTTTCAATCCACTGAATTTTGTTGATGCCGAGCAATCAATAATTTGTTGTTTAATACAGTATCTGAATTAAAAGTTTCCTGGGTACTAATCTACAGGGAGACCTTCCAAGAAGAAACAGGTTATGAAACTTGAGTTAAAATAGTAACAGAAAAGCATTTTGGGACTAAAATATTACCAGAGTATGGTAATGTAGACAAAACTTAGATGAACAGCCCTGCTGGAGTGAAAGGAACAATTTCTTTTAAGCGTACATCCTTTCACAAAATGCTTTGCATAAATTCCCATAATTGCTTTTTTTAATGATCCCCCAAAGACCTAGATAAAAACATTACTTACAGCGCTGTTTTAATTCCAGGTTTGTTTTAGATGAACTAAAGTCTAACTCGGTAACTTCTCAATCTTACTGACCATAACAACTCTTTAAATTTCACTCAATCATCCCTGTGGTATTTTTACCTAACTTGTCATGCATGCAAAGTAAAACTAAATGGGGGACCAGGTCAAATTTGTAATCAGAAGAATCTAGCACATCCCTGGATGCAGTAGTACTACTGGGATGCAGAAACCATTGGTATGAAAACATTTGTGTATCATCTTTAACCTTAATAATAAAAGCGTTTTCAAAATGTATTCTGAAACACGAATTGACCATACTAGGGCCAAAAAAGGAAAGCCACATGTTCTCAATTTTTCACGTCTGTATGAGAATTCATACTTTATCAGATACAAAGATGTAAAGAAACATTAGTAAAAGCAAATGTATGAAAAATTGCTTCTACAGAAAAGAAGCCTCTGTCTTAAGTACAGTTTTAAAAAAGTTGGATCAATTAGCAATCTGTGAATGCTAGAAACATCTTAACAATGTCTCAAAGATGAAAGAGCATATCACAGAATGAGGAAGGGGGGAAAAATTAAATTATGTCTGCAGTCATAATGAATCAAAGCCCAGAAGGTGGTCTCCGAATCAGCAGGTTTTGATGAAATATTAAGGAAAATGATTATTGATGAAAAATGAATAAGCTCTTTTTGATTTTAGCAACCTTTAAATCACACTTTGCTAATTAAAATAGCTTCAATGCATCCCTCCATTCCTTGATGGGCATTTAGCAATCGTCTGAAACGGGTGGGTTAATTTGACAACATTTTAGCAAATATGCACAGAGTTTATCTTAAGCAAGCAGACACAGCACAGTTTAAGAAGATGTGCAAAATAATGCATCACATCATGTCCTGTTTCTTTTTCTTCTATTTTTTTCACACTATATCTATTATTACAATTACAAAATAAACTTCTGCTTGTTTCATCTGCAGCATACAATACCCCATGGTATATACTGCAACTATTAATGAGCCATGAACAACATCTCAGGAAATACAGACCCATGTTACTATTTTCTGTCTCCTTTGTTTGCCAGGTCAGAGAGTTTTTAGGACAATTACTCCTACTGCTTAGGAGGCCTGGTACTGTGGTACTGTGGTCTTCTGCAAATAAATTTCCTTCCCCAAGTGGAAATTAGAAGTGTGAGGGACTTTACTTCTCATATACCTTGTGTGGCACAGGTTCTAATTGCTTTTTAGAATGTTAGTAGTAGTAATACTGCCTTTTCTTTTCATCCTAGTTTGTACTGTGCTTTCCTTTAAAGCTAAACCTAGGAATGAGAGAAAGCTGTAATTGAGACTGAACTGCTGCACACAGAAGACATATCATAGCATGCAATGCAACTCAGGTGTGCCATGTGTTATTGTCACAAAACTATACACAAAAATTAAAATGAAGCAAAATCTGTTCTTTTGCTTTTGCTTTCATAAATTAAGCCCTATATGCTATATCACTGTCTAAACTCAAGGCAGATGAAATTACCTGTCCATTACAAATACATGATCTATTTACTGTAAAAATACTCTATATACATAAGAAAGATTTCTATAAATGCATCAAACTGAAAAGCTGTTTAAATGTCACCAGTATTTTAAGGAGTGAAAGATATATATATATACATGGCAAGTAAATAAGTCTGATGTTAGAATAACATTTTTCAGAAATGCATAATCATATAAAATAGGTTGTGCAAGAAGCTTTTAACACCTCACATCATAGTGTTTGAGCATTAAGGAACAATTTTTTAAAATAAGCTACAATGTATAATACTTGAGTAATAAGTGCTGTTTGCTGAGGGGACAGTGTAAAAGAATTAGCCTTCAACTTTCTGACTAAGAACAAAATGAAATGAGATCTTTGAGCAACTTCTCAGTTTCTGGGGTTGTCAGCGTGGTATGTTTCATAAGCACTCATTCAATGAATTTACAAGATGATAAAAGGAATTAACACAAACACACATGCTAACCTATACGTAGCAATGTTATTTTCCTTCCTGAAGTTTACTGCAGAGGATTCCTTCCCACAGTTGTATTCCACAACTTCCTCTAGTGACAAACCACTTAAGACCATCCGCAGGATGCTTTCTCAGTCACGTAAACAAACAAGACTGTCCATAAAGATAAACAATGTAGTTAAATATAGTTTGTCTCATCTGTGAAACAGATACCATTCATAAGAAAAGAACAGAACACAAAAATCTCCAAAAACCTCCAAATCTAATATTCTAGATTAGAAGAACATATGTAAAATTAATTCTTACTTTACTTTTCAACTGATAAGCTGTATTAATTTAAAGACCTAACTTCAATTTGGGTATTTTGTTTTAGCAAGAGGAGAGATAGGATTTTGTGAATGCACAACACATCCTACAAGTTCAGCCTCTGCAATCCTCTCCTATAATCAGACAACTCAAAAATGCAAAACCTCAGCTTTTTAAATACATGGAGAGCAGAAGCCAGAATCTTTCACCAAAGAGGAACAGATGGGTTGACTGGAGGGACATAAAAGACAGAAGAATCATAAATTTGTATTCCACTTAAAAAGGGCCACATTCAACAGCAACAACAAATTTAATTGATTAAATTATGGCATTCAAGTGCTGCATAACATCAGTTCACCATCCAAATTTTGGTTAACAGGACTAGCAAAGGACAGATTTAAACAGTTTAGACTGGTAGGATTGAAGCACTTCATTTAAGGAATTGGTAAGCCTTTGCTTTTTCAGCTTTGCATTCTCAGATATTCCCTATAATTATCTCAGGATGAAGAACTCCACATTTTATTGAAGGCATTAGTGGGAAATAAAGATGTACATGTAAGCTCCTTTTTTTTTTTTTTAACTACAATCTCAAGGTATACATAACCATTCAGTGTCAGACATTGGCTTTTCTAGTTTTTACATCATGTTCTGTTTTATACTAGGATTTATCATTTAGGTTTCCTTCCTTTATTTTTAATTAAATACTGCTTCCTACCATCTGAAGAAATTTAAAGGCCATTCTTTTTTATCCAAGAAACAAAATGCATAACTGATCTGTATCTGTGTGTAAATTGCACTAATATCCCAATATTAAAAATATATATATATAATTCATCTACAATATAGTTTAAATACCAAAAATACTCTTAAGATTAAGAAAAGTGCCTGATTTTGATCTACCTTTGTAACTACCTTGGCTCATCATAAGTGGTAGATGCAAAGAATTAAAGAATTAAAGAATTGAAAATTACAAAACCAAACTGATCCTACTAATTACAGCACAGGGTGCTAGTTAGCAGTGTCTCAGAATACGGGCAATAAGGACAGTCTGCCTTCACTGGGCCCTGTTTCACCTCTGTGTTTTGTAACCCGAGTAAAAGTTCGTTTCTCTCTTATCTTTCTGTGCATTTTCCCACTGCTGCCATTTGTAAGATACCAACTTCTTCTGCTTTTGTAAAAACAAACAAATAGCTCTCATGCTTTAGATTAGGCAGCAAGTCAACTTGAAGTGAGAGGAAGCAAAAATACCAGGGTTTAAGTGAGGCTGTGGCTGTGGTAAATGGAGAGTCGTGGTTCTCACAACAGTATCAGTGTTTGGTATCTATTTAAAAAAAAAAAAAAAAAAAAAAAAAGCGAACCTAAGACTTTCAAGTAATTAAAATGGGAGTCTGAATAGAGTTCACTGTGAGTCTGCCACTTATTCCACCAAAGCAGTAACCCAAACAGGGAGTGCAACTGCATACTTTCACAATAGGGAGTCTACATAAATCCTCATGAATTTATATTAAATTTGTCTTATATTCTATCAAGATGGAAGAACAAAAGAAAACAACCAACCTTAGATAATAAAATACCAATGCTAATAGTGTCTATTGGGTTCTAAATGCATGGGTCTATGAGAGACCAAGCTAATTTTTAGACAGTCCTGGGGGTAAGGATTACTGGCTTATAGGATGAAGGGTAGAGGAACAAAAAAACCCCCAATGTGTTAGTGCTAACGTGAAATTAAACCCCATGAAGAGTCTCACAGAGGCTCTAACTAATCCTTCTCCAGGTTATCACAGAAAGGAAGAAAATACCACAATGACTTTCAGTTTTACTTGGGAGAGAACTGCAAATAGTTCATTAACCCACAGCTCTCCACAGGGTTGCTTTGGAAAGTCTGTTTGATGATCCCATAATGGCATATGTGCCATTTTCTAGGGCAGGGAAGTCTTTGCAGAAGCCAAATTCTCATAGGAATGAAGCTTCATTATGCCTTGAAAGGGTGACAATCTCTGGAAGATAAGGATTTTAAACCTTTTACTACTAATTTCTGAAATATTACCAATTGTTTAAGGAGCCTGGAAAACGAAGGGGTCACTGCTCTGAAATGACTGCAAGCTAATCAAGTATTTATGGTATATCCACCCACACGAACAGTGCCTTCCTCTGCAACTATGCCATCCGTAGGACTCTGACGGTAGAGAGTGATAAATGGAAGGAAGAATGAGGATTCAGGACTTCGGAATACACTTCCACATCAGTGAACAGAAGTAAACAAAGGTAGGAGGGAAGAGCTTACTCATAATCTTGTTCAGCCTAGGCTGTTAGCCTTTTGAACAGCTCTACAGTTTTTAAATGTCATTGGATAGATGGGTTACGGCACCACGGCCTTCCCCTTTGTGTGGTGTTCCTCAAGTCAACTTCTGTCTAAAACTCTCTTCATTTAAGAAAAAAGAAATTTCCTAGCACTTATGGGATGCATTGCCCTGAGTAATAACTCATATCTTCATCTATGGGACTGGCAATAAGCTCAGATTTCTATGCATAAATGATTCCGCAGACTTTAGGCACACTCCTATGACTGACACTACTAATAAAGAAGTTTAATATAGCTGCACAAGTGTCTTGTTTTTTTAACAAATATTTATCCAGGCATTGCAATATAGCATTTCATAGCTTTTACGACCCATTCTGCTATTGCTAAGAATCATTTTACACACACTAGAAAGACAGGGTCTGCTTTTAACATATTGCTATGTTATATTAGAATGTTTCTTTCCAGCTTCCAGGATTCATTACTCTCGTGCCAATTTAAGCACAAAGATACTACTGAGTGAATAAAAGTTAACATCTAAATAAAATGGTCTCCCTTTCTTTTTGGAAAAGCAGCAAGCAAAGTATGTGGCCTGACCTTAAAAACAACATTTTTGCCTCAGCACAGAGCAGATGACAGTTAAAGCAAACGGGTTGATTTTCAGTTCCCAAATATTCCGTTGACATAACTTGATTCCACTTCTGATAGAAAAGAAACCAGTTCATAAAGGTCTCCCTTTCTAAAATGAACAATTTTTTTCTTTTTAACAGTAAAATGCATGCAAAAAGCATATGATTATGGTATTTATGTTTCCATTAAAATGTCCTCAGCAAGCTGTGGGAGTCTAGCCTACTATTTTCAGGCTATTTAGATTTACAGCAGCACAGTGCCTATTTTATTTCAATTATATTTCAGGACAATGCACTCTTGGTGGGAAATGATTACACAGTGACAGCCAGTAAACATCCATTAGGAGTTGTCTTTCTATATACTGCTCAACTATGGGTGTCAGGTGATCACCATAAAACCCCATTGTATAGCATCATTGTCATCTACATGAAAAATACTATTGATCAGTAGTGCAGCTTCTCTTCCGTGTGATGCAAAACATACTAGAGACATTTCTCAGTTAAAGTAAAAGCTTTATCCACAAGAACACAATTCTCAAGACACTTCTTTCCAATACTGTAAAATAAACATGGATTATACATTCCATCTAGATTTTGCTCCAGTAATGGCTAACGTTAAAAGTTGCTAAATGAAAAAAATGCTTAGCATCCTGTCTCTGTAAGCTATTGATACATAGGATGGAGCTAATGTAGCAAGGGCAGCTGATGGATAAGCAGCTATCCTGATCACCAAACACCCCCAACAGATTTTATTTGTTTATTTATTGCTAGAGTTTCATTTCTACTAAGCAATAAATTGCTTTTCTGTTAAGGAAAAGATTCTGCTTTAATTCTCTAGGATCAGGATCAGAAAACACTTTCTTAGTGCTACTAGAGAGAATTGCTATGACTAGTATAACTGGAATTTAAAATGTACTTCAAGATTCACGGGATCTATACTTACATATGGATTACATATGGAAGGATCTTTACTTTGAGCTTTTAATTTCATCTACATATTTATCAGATAATAACTAGCACTAGAAGAAGAAAAAAGCCACCAATATCCATCAATGATTTATTTAACTCTGATCCAACACAAATCTGCATTAAAGCAATTCTAAAACAGTTCCAAGTTGTAAGGAATTTTGAGTAAAAATTTACTATTTATAGGCTTTTATATATATATATATATATATATATATATATCTATATACCTATAGTTGGTAAGATGTTTGAAGCAATGTTACTTCCACACATACACCAATGTGCAAGTTTCCAATGAGTAAGTTAACAACTCTTTCTCCTTTGTTGTATTTTGGCATTGTACAATCCATTTTCTAACTAAGAGAAATAAATGGACAAAATGATTAGGGAATAAACATTTTTTTCATCTTTTTATTGTTTTGTTCTGTCTGCCAATTAATGTGCGCTTGGGATATGGATAAATATTAAATACACTGAAGAAGGAGAACACAAGCACAGGCTTATTTTTAACCCTGGTTTCAAGTTAGGTTATAAAATATTTTAGGGATCTCTGCCTGACAACATGAAAGTACCACCTTTGGGTGCAGCTTAGTTAGTTGTAGTTGCCCTCATAATATCCTAATTTTTGAAAAAAATACATAAAAATTAATATATATATATATATTCTGACAAAGCAGTTCGTCCTCAACTTTGTTATCATTCACACACCATGACATGGTTAAATTTGCATCAGTTGGTGGCATGTGTTCATGAAAATAAGAGAGAAGCTTGAAGAATATTAAAGAAAAACAAACCCTGACAAGGCCTCACACACAGATGCAGTAATTCACTTGCAAGTTAAGGAAAAAATTGTCATGTGTTCAACAACGGTATGCAAACTATTATGGGACATTTTGTTATGGGCTTCTTTGTAAGAGACTTTTAAATAACCTTTTGGACATATTTAAATGTCAGATTGTGTTTGGCACTAAGCACCAAACTGTAATAGAAATAACATTTCCCATATAAACAACGCTGCTTTTAATATGTATGTGCTAAAGATTTGAGACAGCCTGGCCGTTACCAGCTCCTGGCAGTTCAGCGCGCGGGCAACGTGTGTTAGTGATTTCTCTTCCCATCCACAAGGGCTGGAAGGGACAGCTTCTATTTAGGTAACCTCTGAAACTCACAGAGGAAGGAAAGGATGGCAGGGCAAAGGGGTAAAACAGGGAAAGTAACACTTGGTGCAGGTGAATGATAACATAAATGGTATGTTAAGAACACAGAGCTGTAACCGGCTATTTCTCCTCAGATTTCTTGTGGCATTATGAGGATAAATCAGCCTGCAGAGAAAAGAGTTCCCTGGAGAAAAGCCACATGAAGAGGCACTTGGATACTTGCTGTGGCAAGAGACATTACAGGAGATGCTATGTGAAGGGGGAAGGTCTCAGTGCTGGAAAGGGACAGCAAGAAACAAGTGGTGATGTACACGGGGTGAGAAGCCAGATATCCTACAGACAGGGTGACATCTCATCTAACAAGCATCTCAGGCCCACACAGACAGAACTATTCCTAAAAGTGATGTTCAGATTATATTTCCTTAATACATCTAAGAGGAAATTTGTAGAATGCAGAGCAGCCTTGGGATGCTCAGCCACAAGCTCATACATGAGTTCTCCCAAACAGATACTTCAGAGGACATCGGTAGTAAGTAATAACCTTTTTCTATCTGAACTATCTATTTCTTTCCAGGTATTCCTTGCTGAATGTCCTATATCATTCCCTTATCACTAAACCAAGGATGGCTTTTCTTCTCTAGTGGGAGGTGTCCCTGCCCATGGAAGGGGGTTGGAACTGGATGATCTTTACGGCCTCTTCCAACCCAAATTATTCTATGATTCTTGCTCATACCTGACTTGCGTTTTCTACCTCTGCTCCAGCCTGTTCTGCGTGCAGGGTCTGCCCTTTTTTCCCAGCATGATCCAGCTGAGTGAGTCGGAGCCCTCTGTGCTCCCAGGCTCTAGCAAAGCAGCCTGAATGTGTGAAACTGCCACACTGCTCTTCAATCCCACCCTTATCATTAACATCAGGTTCCCTCAGTACACCGTTATCTTCAGTTTTACTCACTCTCTTCTGGCTCTTTTATCAGCAATCACACAGAGTTAGCTAGGTCACACAGGTCTTATACTTCCCCGTGCCAGGTTTGCATCAAAGAACTTTTTTTTGTTGATGTGACATAGATGCCATTCAACTCAGGCATGAAACACTTTGGTCTAACAAAAACAGCCGCGAGAGGCACCACGTGGCTGCCACATCCAACCAAGCTATCTTGATTTCCAAAATAACAAAAGCACTGAAATGTCAGGCATTTGGGCATACCACGGCTGGTCAATATAGGGCTAGGTAACATAAAATTTCAAGGGCACAGATGAAACTGTGTTTTTTCAAATCATTTTGTTCCCTTCACTGAAATAACATACATATCTACAATACATAAACATAACATATCTACAATATATAAACTATGTTTATTTAATACATAGTTTTATTTTATACAGCACAATACAGAATAACTGTGTGAGAAAATAAAAAGACAGCTGTGCTACTCATTTTTAGTGAAAATGTATACATCTGAAATGTCCTTTTTTTTCATGTCAGACAACATTATATTTTTTTGCCAATATTATGCAAAGAAACTTTAGTAGATATAGCAGAGGGTTAAATGCACCAAACAGTCCTCATTAAAAAACTTTTAGACAATTAACTGGACTCTGCACGACAGCTGCTTTCCTTAAGTACAAATGACTCTATTTAACACTCAGAACAGAATAGGCAAGATCAACGCCACTCCATATGGAGAGCTATACAGACCTCCAACACTGTAACCAAAGATACTGTTCTGATCATTTAAGTGAATGTCCAGTATTTTTCTTCTGGAAAGAATGGGGTAGAAAACAAAACTACAAGTTATTTTACTATGAGCTAAATTAATAACCTCTGAATGAGTTAACAATACCTCCTGCACTAGGATTTCAATGTTCATTTTTGTAAAGCTGAGAAAATGCAGAACTTCAACATCATAGATGTCAGCCAAGAAAACAGATGTATTTCCATTGTTAAAGTGCAAAAAAAGCTATTCATTTTGCCTTTGGTTATTTCTACTTTATGCTAGTTTGCATGCCTGTTTTTTAGCTTCAGGTTTTTGAATGAACTCAAAACTCCATCAACAGAAACCAGAATTTTGCTGGATTTCAACATAAAACTTAGCATGACATAGTTCAGATAATGTAACCCCAGGAAAAGCATAAATCATAAGCTACAGCCTGAGAAGAGAACGTAACTCATAAGTCAGGCTTGGAGTTTACTCAGTTGGTCTGTATTTTATCACAAAGTTCCACCCACTATACAGAAATTCAGGACTGTGGTAGGACTAAAATCCAGGTAAGCTTTAACCCACTTCTGCTTGAACAGTAAGAACTTCCCAAAGATTTTGTAATTTCTTTGAATAGGTTGGAAAGGTGGTATTCAACAGTCATATTAGTTAAAGCTCTGATAAACAAACCAGATGATGTCACAAGTTTGAATTTAAATTGAATTGCAACAAACAGGGGCTCTAAAATTCAAACCCAGCTGAAGATTGAGAAGAAAATCTGTGGCTCTGTAGGATAAACTTTCAGATCCCATTCTGCCACAGTTTGATTTCTGTGAGCTCAATACTTTTCTGCATAAAGGCTTTTAAAAAGCCATTAATAAAAATGCAGTTCTGACTTGCCAATTGACGTACAGTCATCTCCCACGACACAAGCATTAGGAGGGTGGATTTCAAAAGAGCATATTGATTGCTGTCTGGTGCCTACCTGTCTACAGGTGAAGACTTTGAATTCCGTGGTTTCTTCACTTGGGCGTACAAGGCTTCAACTGTCTGCCCTTCCCTCGGGCTCTGTGGTCTGGTGGTCAGCGTTATCGTGCCGCTATTTGAAGAGTCATAGGAAGCAATCCCTGCATACATTGGGTCCGCATCACAGCCAAACGTCCGGTTAAAGTCCTGTATCTCAGCATAGTCCCGTTCACGAGCTTGTCTCTCTCGAAATTCTCTAGTTTTTGCTTGAATTCTGAAAAATTAAAAGAAGGCTGAAACTAATTTTCCCCCCCTTTCATCTGAAAGCAGCAGTTAACAGACACTTTGGGCGCCCATCCTAATGAAAACCACTGACGTGTTTCTAGTTTCAGTTTGTCATTGAGTCTCAGGTGTACATTGGATATTGAAGACTAGATCTAAGCAATGTCATGATCAACAGTGGTCTTTAAGAAAGAAGTCTGATTATCCACAGCCTTTTCTTTCATTATCAAGTGAAATAAAGGACTAGCCATAGTTCTCAGAGTTTATTGGTTGTTTCATGCGTCTTAGGATGTTTATGCTATTACCTGACCTGTCTGAGACAGACACAGTTCATATCGTCTTGTAGTCCATCAAAACCTGACAGATTTAGTGGTTCTAATGGCTGTCTTTAGAGATTAATGTTAATGTACTTTCTTGGCCCAATACTACAAAAATCGTACTTTTTTCAAAATTTAAAATCCCAACAAGAATAAAACACACACATATATATGTATGTTATGTATGTATATATGCAGTAAACTGTAGAAGCAGTTTCTTGTACACATTGTTTAAAATGTGTTTGATTTGTTTAATATGTAAACAAACCGAATCTGGCACCTACCGAAACTGCCTAGTGGGCAGTTTCTTCACAGAAAGCTTCAACATGTGCATTATGTTAAAGTTACAAATGAAAAGTGATGCTACATTGGGATTTTGTACCCAATTGCATTTGTTTAGCTATATGATTAAAAGTGACAGATAAAAACAGGCAACATTTAGCCATCTGACAAACACAAACTGAGTACAGGTCATGTTTTCAAAGGCACACAAACCTATTACTAAAATTTGATCTGGGCTTCAAAGTTTCATTGGCATTTTAGAAAATTTGATGTATCACACACATACACAGTGAACTGAAAAAAAAAACAACCCTCTTCCCATCAGTCTCCCCAGACCGATTTAATGCTCTGTCATCATTGCAAAATGAAGCACTGAGCTGTCTCCTCCCTTCCATTAGTAAAATGTGATACTTTTTCATCTAATACAGTCATGGCTATGGTGTGACAACATCTATCCATCCCGGCTGCAGCTCTGTGCACCCCCCTGCTACGTGCCATTTCCAAAGACAGCTTGCTCACTGACTGTTACCAAGAGCAGCCTACTCAAAGCCTCTGTCTCTTCTGAAAGCAAGCCTTGCTTCTTCCAAAAATAGAAAAGCCTTAAAGTTAGGTTACTTTTACATATTTTTTTTTTGAAATTTTAATCTTATCCACATGACATTCAAAGACATCCCTTTGAATAGGGGCTACATAAAGGGCAGGATTCAGGGTACAGTTTAAGACACTACAATGCAGGTGCCCGCAGTAGGTGAGTTCACATCAGCTACATGTGTGAGCTCCTGTTACAGCCAAGGGAGCTGTAATTCAGCAGACTCCAGAGAGTTACAGTGCTGCTGTGCCAGTCAGCGTGTCCTAGCATGAAAAGAGTCACTGTACAGATACTTGTGACACTGCTGTTTAGGCCTCCTTTGGGAGTTTGGATAGCCAGCCTCAATTCAGCTGCTCAAACATGGGCAGCTACAGCCACCCAGCAGCCCCAGGAAACACTGCCGGACCTCCAGCTGCAAGACAAGTTCTCCCATAGGTCCGTGTCACATCTGCCAGCCCTGTGCTGGCATCTCAGAGACTGTGACAACTCAAATGACACGAGACAACTGTGTATGAGCATGAGAATCCAGCTCTGAGCCTGAATGTGAAAGTCTAAATTCAAGTGTCTTCATCAGACTGAGCCCCAAGCAAATTATTCTTTCTGTGCTAACAGAGATCCTGGTAAGAAAAGAGGGAATAGGAGGGTGGCACAGAAGGCAGACCTATTTTCCTTAAAAATCCCACAAGTATTGACCAAGGGTACTGATCTGGGGGTAAAATTGACCAGCTAAACTCCCTTCAACAGTCAGCAACATCTACATAAATGGTTCGGTGATTAATGTAAATGCCCTGAATTACACCTCAGCCTAATTCTTCCTGCTTATGCCCACTACTACTGGCATGTAAACCACAAGTCTCACTCATATTCAGTCCCAGTGGAAAGAAAAACAACCATATAAACAAAAAGAAAATGTAAATAGTAGAAATCTGAGAAAAATTAACTTAAGCCAACATAATTTTTTAATTATGCAATTTTCATAGTCAAGATTTTTCTTTACAGATTGCTTTTTATTTTAAGAGGGGAAAAATGGACAAGAAAACTACAACAATGTTCAGCTGACAGCACACTCTTCTGAAATTTCAGCAACCTCCAACAGGATTATTTTTTTTTAATTTAGAGTGACAAAGGACACAGGCTTAAATCCCAAACCCATTTCAAATTTAAACTGTGTCTATTTTTAAAATACAAAAGATATACTTTACATAGTCCTATATTCCAGAGCTGCAATTCAGAAACATTACAGCCTTAATCACTTGGAAGGTGCAGAAGGAAAAATAGGCCTGGAGATGACCTGTACTTGTTGATTTCATCTCTGTAGATTTCATTTCCAATTTGTAGTCCTGTGTTAATTACCCCATGGCAGAATGTATTTATCCCTTTATAAATCTCCTCTGAATGGGAAAAGCAAAAGAAAACAGCAATTTTCTAGATATTGCTAGATTCTGGAATGTAATTTTAATTTCAATGGTAAATGTATCATCAAATATTTGAACACTGGCTGACATCAATATGAGCAAAAAAAAAAATATATTTGTGTATATTTGTGTATTTTAGTGCATGAAATTTGACAGTATAGCAATAACGTGGCATCAAGTAATACAGTCAGGAGAAAACATTGTTACCTGACATGCTTATGAAACTGAATTATTTGGTGATAACTGGTGATATCGGCCTCAGTGTTATACAGACTGCCATGAGATGTGCCGATGATTGTTCTAATTTCTGACCATGAATATCACTTCACTCTCCACACGTGCAGACACTAGGGTCCCTAGTTTCATGTTAACCAAGTTTTCTCATGTAGATACATGAGAAAATAGCTTATTGGCTATTTAATACATTTGAACTCTTAAATAGCACCGTTTGCAGCATAACATTAAGATTTTCCCATGCATGGTTCAATGAAGAATACTTACTCCTATTCAAGTGGGAGAGAACTGATTGTTGAAGTGTTTTGCAAATAATTATGTTCATATCCACCAGGAATTTTTTTAGAACATTTTCTACAATTGCTAATAAAATGTGTTAATACACATACACAGTATTAAAAATCAGAGCCCAAATGCATTATACATCTTCCTGTTAATTATAACCAAAGTACTCAGTAAGCAGTTACAGTAAGTAACATTTACAAAATCAGACCAAAAAATGAGACTTACAAGACTTCCAACTATATTGATGCCCAAAATGTGATTTTTATCTCTTAATTAATTTTCTGTGTGTCAAGTCTAAACCACTGTACTAGTCCTATTCCCTTGACATGACAAAAACATAGGTATTCTGATTATTTATTTTTAAATATTATTTAAAATACTGATTTGTTTCTGTCTTCTTCAGGATATGTTATATTTAATATTAATATTAAACATTATGTCTCCAAACTCAGAAGAAACAAATGACCAAAGAAAAATATGTAGACATACTCTTGAAAAGAACAGTACCTAGCAGCTAAATACTGCTCTATCCCTTTTTCACTTGTAATAGTTTTAAAATCCAAATATGTTTTTATATAAGTAACTTGAACTTAATACTACATTATTTTTATATAGAGTGCATATGTATGTGTGTACACATGGTGTGGCTTAACTCTTCCATTAGTATATACTGAATTAAGTGCGCATACGGAAAATGTCAGTGCAGACTACTGTGGGAAAGATTAAGATGATTATGTGAACACACTGTAGTGCAGACAAGAACCTGGAATTTGCTGTGTACTTCAGCCCTAATCAGCAGTGCTCTTGCTATTGAAATGCAGTATCTGGAGAAGCATTTGACCAGAGTGCTTCAGTCTCACAATGTGGATATTCGTATTAACTTGTCTTCACTGAACAGTGTTGCTTTATGACACGACACAATAAAAACGCATATGTCTGAAATTTCAGATCAGCTAATTTTGAGGATTTATGGCCTTCCTACAGATTCTGTATGGGCTTAACAATGATAATAATGCTTAGCATTTGTATAAGTCTTTTCATCTTGAAAGAATTTTGCAAAAACTGCTAATCAATTTTGCAGTGTTTAAATGGAACTGAACTTTCAAAAATACAAAAGCTACCCCAAGAAGTTTCTAAACCCTTCTCGCTGAAGTGTTAATATTGAAAATGTCAACAACGTACTGTCGTGCTTTTGAGACTCAAATTATAATGTTCAGTAAAGTATAAACTATCCTCACGCATTTGTGTGGCATTCAATTCAAAAGCTAATGATAACTGCTTCAAATGACAATATTGTTAGCTGCAGAACTTCCTATAATTGTTTGACGAGCTTTTCATTGCAAGCTAATCCAGTAATGATAGACATACCCATTGTAGAGCAATTCCTATGCATGGGAAACAGTGGTCACAAATGTAAAGGAAAAGCTTTTGCTCTCCTGTCTTCAGAAAAGAGCAGACACCTTGTTCCCTTTTTCAGAACTCTGTGAGTGGGATTCAGCTGTCAGATGAGGGAAACTGCCATTTTAGACACCCAAATTTAGGTGTCAGCATGTGTTTTGGTCTGACAGTAGGGCTGGTCTAGATTCACACACCGGGCCACGGCCCATGGGGCCTGGCTTCTAATGGATGTGCCAAGTGCACCTCCCTCAGCCACAAAGGTCATTTAGCCTGGTAACTCACATGCAGATACCAAATTAATTGGCTAGTCAAATCTCACACCCAGCCAAACATTCACACCAGCTATGTGGGAGCCAAATTTTAACTTTTTCCATCAATAGAGAACTCCAGACTGTGATGCCTGCAGAGCTCTTGTGAGAAAAAGTGAACAAGCAAAGTTAGCAAAATAAATCAACCTTAATTTCAAGTAGCATTAGGAGTGAAATAATAAATATATGCCCAGTCCCTTGGAAGCACCAAGACTGCTTTGGAGGATTTTTTCATACTAGTAATTTAGATCCTTTAAAAATTGACTATCATCTTAATTGATTAATACAGTATGGGAAGGATATTCATGGCTAACACATTACAGTTGCTGTTGCAATGGCAGCAATGTCCTCCCACAAGAGCAGAAACGAAGTTGGCTGCTGTTTCTGGTGTGCAATTGCTTGGTCAATTCAATTAATCATCCTGCTGTTGCCAGGACTCAGTGATTGCCCAAGTGATTATCCACAACCTAGTCTTTTCCACCGAGGCTTGCTGATTTACAAAATCGGTATTGAACACTTGCAATCCACATATGTGAGGTGGCTGACAATGTTTATTAAGGATAGAAACAGCATTGTGTAAGGACAGAAGCTAAATGACAAGCCATCCAACACTGCCAGTTCTCAGTTCTTCTGCCACCAGACTGGCATTCCTCTATATGATGGATTAAGATCAGAGGAAAAACGACGAGACATTTATAACGCCAGTCAGCTTGCCTAAGTTAGTCGGATGGGATGACAACATTTGGTCTAGTTTTTGCCAGATATCGTTTCTAATAAAAAGGTCTGGAGGTGCACTGGCCAGTAGCCAGACCTTGTCAGTCATGTCCCCTCCTCCCCTGCTAGTGAAAAATACCTTGTGGGTATAGCACACCAGCAATAAGCCAGGTCTCACTGCTCCTCCTCACCCTCCCTCTGACTGCCTTCAGTGCTTTAATGGCCGTTTCCCTAAATTTTGGCAGTCAAGCCAATATAGGAGTTTGTCCCCTTCTGTATTTTTCTTTGGCCTTTGGATCCAAAGAGAAATTTTCTGACAACTGCTCTTCTAACAAGGGTACCTTGATTATGGACATTATTGTGATTTCCTTCTGAACCTGCATATTACACTTAGCTTTTTTTATTGTGATTAGAGCTAGTCAGTTATCATAGCTATAACCATTATAACTTAGCAAAGCTGCCTCGTTTCCTGGGGAAATCATTCTAAAGGATCACTGTGGGCAATGGGTAATCATGAGCAGCAACAAGCTGCAAACAGAGACACCTTTTCTTCCTTGTGTGCCCCTTGCCATTTCATTCAAAACTTAAGAACGTTAAAAAATAGATAAATAAGGTACTGCTAAGTATTTTTAAATTGGAAAACAACCTTTTGAAGTTAATAAATAAAAAAAGAACAATTTGATGTGTGCACGCATATGTAGCCAGTTGCCTAAAATATGACTACTTTGACTTTAAGCACTTGAAGAAACATACACAAAATGTGGTCAGATAAGCCCAAGAATACAGGGACAAAATCAGAAAGGCCAAGGCATAATGTGAGGTAAAAGTAGCAGGGAGCTTTGAAGATAACAATAAATCATTGTGTAATTGCATTAGCAGTAAAAGGAAGAGCAAAGAAAAGGTCGCTTCCCTGCTCAGTAGTGAGGGAACGATATTGACAGATGATGCTGAGGAAACCTAAGGCTTAATTTGTTGTTTTTTTCTTTTCATCTATCTTCACTAAAATGGTTGATTGCAAGCAAGTGGCCAGTGCTATTGATATTGCCACCGATAACAAAAAATATCTCAAGTCTAACATCAAAAGGAGTAGCTAGAAACTGGTTAAGCTAGTTAAGCTATTTGTACATCCTGCACACATCACTGTCTCAGATTGCCTCAGACCTTTTCCAGTAATCATGAGAAGCTGTTGAGGACAGCCAAAGTATTGAGAGACTAGAGGAAGTCAGCATCCCTTTGGAGGAGCAAGAGAATTATTAACTCACCAGTTTAACTTCAGTCCCCTGAGAAACTTTGAATCCAACTATCAGTAACCACTGAGAAGATAACAGGGCAAGCAGTAGCCACCATATCAAGAACAGATGTAGTCAAGGCAATCTGATTTCCTTCTATAATACAGTAAAAGGCCTTGTAAATAGAGGAAAAACAGTAGATCTAAGGCTAAGAAAAAACGGCAACAGGATGGATGCAATAGGTTGAACTGGGCAGTTCCTACAAAGTATCTAAAGTGTAGGTTTCAGCAATTCACAGTCACACCAGGAGGACGGATTGAGGCATTTTCTACATGGATCCCTCCCTGAGTTTGCTCAGGGTTTTCATTATTAATTAGGATGCTATTGAATCTGCACAAAGCCCAGATGAACAAAATGAACAATAGAGGAAAGGATTAAAATTTCAAATGCTCCTGAAGGACAGAGTGGACTTCAAAAATAGAATTAACTTCAATAATAACAAGTAGAAGGTAATTTACATAGAATAATTAAGCATATCAATTAGAAGTAGGAAAAAACTGTGAGCTGCTTTTTCAGGAATGGATCTGGAAATTGTACTGGATGACAGATATACACAGGTTAGCAATGTCAAGCTGCTGTGGAAAAGAAAAAAGACAGTGGGGACATAATAGCAGTCTCCTAATACATAAGGAGGAAAATTACAATGTCTTCCATCTGTAATGCAAGTATTAGGTATTTAAACTCCAGCAATAATGACTGAGCCTAGATATTGTGGGCAGGGGAACCTTCTAACTAAGGGAAGCTATCAAGACTATGTCATTAAAAAAAAAAAAAAAAAAGCATTAAAAAAAAGGATGAAACAAACATCTTGCAGGAATGACATACAATGGAGATCCAACCTTGGAAAAGTGACACGCCCTCTCCTCTAGATATATAATGCTACACTTTCACAGAAATTTTATACGCATGTATTTCCCATGTAATATTTCTACAAGAACAGACAAATGTAACAGGGACTAAATTTTTATGAATAACAAACAAAATAACAAAAACGGTGTCCACCACCTTGAAATTAAAGAAATACACCCACACAATCATACAGTCTTATTTTTTTCCTCCTCCAACAACCACAGCATATTTGCCAATTAGAAAATGTGATAGTGCCTAGGTCTCCCTGCAGTTCCCCCTCTTTAAATCCCACATGCAGAAGAGATCCATGAGAATTTCAAAAACCTTTAATGAGCTACAACTGAGGAGGGATGTAGTTAAAAAAAAAAAAAAAAAAAGTGATTATATAAGTGCCCTACTACATGTATATTCAGAAGAGAACAGCATGCTCATTTTTGTAAGGAGTCATAAAGAATGCTGATAGAGAAGGTAATAAAGTAAAAATGAAGATGTGAAGAAATGAAAAAAAAACAGAAGATAAATATTATAAGTAGATAAAGTGCAAACAGAAATTTGAGACCAAGTGACACTGATGAAACTAAAGGAGACACCATAATTGTTTTCTCTAACCTCTACCTTTTTTTTTTTTTTTTTTAATCTCTGACCTTCTTGAGTCACCAAAGTTTTTCCAACATGAAGATACATTTTCCCTTAGCGGAGTATCTCAATCCTGCTTTCTTGGATCTTGGAGTAAATCAGTGAAAATCCCTGCTATTTTGAAAAATAAATAAATAAATAAACAAATAAATAAATAAATCTGTAAATTACTATGTTACTTGCATTTCAATGGCACTTTTAGACTGCTTTATCCAGTTAATAGTCTGCAGCATTTGGGGGTCTGGAGGTAGAGGGTATACCTGCTGTGTGCTGTGGTGTCTTTAAGAATATGTTCCAACCAAAGCCAAATTTATCAGGTACATAGGCAGGATAGCAGGTCCTCACATCCCCAAAACAAACACTACAAGGACTGATTTTTTTTATTTTTTTTTTTATTTTTTTTTTTGTCTAATTTTCATGTCTGATCCTAGGGTCAGCAGCCCCAGCAGTGGAGATCCCCCAAATGGGCAACTGGAGCAATAGTCCAATTCCTGCTGGGAACCAGGGTGCATCAAAGAACATCATTGCTCTCTGTGAGGAAAATGGATTTTTTTCTTCTGCTTTATAAAACCAGCCAGATTAGCTGATATTTACACCTATGAGACAGATCCCTGGTCATTAGATTAATGCAGCTCTAACCTCCTATTAGCCCTTTTGCTGGACTGAAGCAGTACCGAAACAGATCATGAGATTCAACTATAGCTAAAACATAACTTGGAAAAGCTCCTGCTTTAAACCCTACTCACTTAAGACTGCTGGTTTTCTCTCTCAGAGAGGTTTTGCTGGGTAATTTCTTTCCCAACAATATTTTTTCAACTGGAGAACAAAGACAGCAAGCAGCACTAACACCTGAATGCTGTAGTTAGATATGTAAGGAGCAGCTGTTCTTGTATGTGCAAGAAGCTAATGACAAAGACATATCATATATCAACTGCTACCATATATCATACCACATATCAAATCAGTCATTCACAGATGCTACAGGCAGTAACTGGAGGCCCAGTTACAATGCTGTCATCAGTCCATTGAGGTGACCCTCTCCAGCATCACCATCCTTCAGTCAGCCCAATAACATAAGTGGGTATGAAATACTGCCAATAGCTCAATTTCAGTTCCATTATTCTGTTTCTAGAGTGCTATGTATGAAGTAGCCTAATCCTGAAGTTGGAAAATGAAACAGTGCGAAGTGACAAAAGATTACAATGAAAACCCTTACAAAAAAAAACAAAGGATTATGTGGGGAAGGGAAGGGAAGGGAAGGGAAGGGAAGGGAAGGGAAGGGAAGGGAAGGGAAGGGAAGGGAAGGGAAGGGAAGGGAAGGGAAGGGAAGGGAAGGGAAGGGAAGGGAAGGGAAGGGAAGGGAAGGGAAGGGAAGGGAAGGGAAGGGAAGGGAAGGGAAGGGAAGGGAAGGGAAGGGAAGGGAAGGGAAGGGAAGGGAAGGGAAGGGAAGGGAAGGGAAGGGAAGGGAAGGGAAGGGATCACAAATGGAGAATATAGCTTTTATGTCAGTATTTTTTGCTTAGGATCGAAAGTTGGCACCCATTGACACCTCTCAGAATTCACTTCTAAAAATCCTGATGGTTCGCAGTACTGTGTGACAGCATATATCTACAGCATGGCCAGACACTGAACTAGGTTTCTTATAACCCATTAAGAGGTTTGTATTGTAAGGTTTTGTAAGTAACTGGTTGCAAAATAAAAGGTGAGACGTGGTGTGGACAGACCTGTCTGCCTGTTGTGAATGTGTCATTAGGTATCTTTGTAATTAGTCAGATAATTGCTGCTGTATCAAAAAATTAGAACAAAGAGAGGTTTTAGTGCAGTAGCTTACTGTAATAACCTATAATAGTCACTGTACTATAGGTCACTAACCTCCTATAGGTTACTATAGTAAGCTACTTGACTCCTGTAGTTGAGTCTGGAAAATCTAAAGGGTTTTCAGTTATGTTCAACTCAGCAACAATACACACAGCCACATTCAATAAGTCAGTAATTATGCTACAATTTCTTTCATTCTTAAATAAGTATTTGCTACACAAACTCTACCACTAACAGCATGGTTTATTAGTCAACAGAGGACAGACTGTTGTCCTACCTAAAATTCTTGGCATTCAAAAATTGAATACTACAAACTAGTGGCCTTTACTTAGAAGTAACAGAGTGCTGAACTTGTATGATCTGCAAGACACCTTAACCAAATTGATAAATCAGATTATAAAGACCAAATAAATTATATTTTTAGATTTATGGCAAAGGACTTGGCCGGACCTTGCTCAGTACAATGTCTTGAATCTCTGCAGAAGAATAACAATGAAAATACATTTTTAGTGTGATATCTTATAATCTCAATCTGTATACTTACAAAATGTACTTAGAGAATGTAAGGAGCTTTGTTTAAAAAACATCTCGGCAACTATTATGTCACAAAAGCTTCAATTTACATATCTCTGGAAGTCTGTGCTTTTATGAAGTGGAACTGCTCTGAAATATTTTTCCAAAGCTTAATGTTCTCATGCTTCACTTCTGTGTTTTACAAAAAATACTGCTGTTGATTTGTTTTTCACATTCTGCACCCTCATCCTTTATGTAAAAAACAAATGCCAAAAACAATGCTGCAAGTCTCAGTGAAACTGCAATATCGCTTCACAAACAAACCCCATCTCAAAATAAGTGAGAATGAGAAACACGTTGCTTTGATTTTCTGATTCACAGAGGAATTATTTTTTTTCCTCTGCTCTCCTATGAGCCAGGAAGGGGGTAGAAGTTTTATCAGAAAGGATTTTATGCAAGTCACTTTGGAAAATATTTATATTCTGAATGTTTGCAATAATTATGCATTTAGAGTTAATATTTCTCATGAAAGCTGTAAAATGGCATCAAAATACAGAAGCAAAGAAACTAAAGTTGAATCTTTGCATTATTTTAAAGACAGATAGCACTTAGGTTATATATGAAGCAAAAATTCTCTTCATATCACAGTATGTTGTCTCTTTTCCTAAAAGTAAGATGAAACGGCTTCATGAAAATATTTTGCTTAAGGGGAAAAAGTTGGGATTTTCCAATAAAAATATTATGGTCTCTCTGGGAAATCTGGAAAGACACCAAGAGTGTCCTGCTGTTCAGCCCCCTACTCCATCTGATACTTTAACAGTTCCAGATGGCCTTTACTACAGGATGACCTCCCCTCTATTCTTTTATTATGACCTTTGGGTCACAAATTATCCATAGGATGCTGCTGTCATTCTGTAAGACACTATTATATCTTTCATCTAAAGGATAAAGATGCTTAACATTAAAACACATCTTTGTTAGGGTGACCTTCCAATGATGATCAAAACAGACAGTTATTCCAATCAACGTCACTGCTGGAGAAAATATGTTTCATTTTTTGCAACACTGACATTGAGAAACTAAGGCGTAGTTTTAAATCAGATCACTTTTGTAATTGTACTTGGCTAGAGAGCACAGCACAGTATATTATACTCATTTAAAATATAAAAAATATTGCTGTAATTGCTTTGATGAGTTATATCGATTAAAGGGACGTGGCGGTTTGTTGTGTGTTTTTTTTTTTTTTTTTAAGTTATCGATGTGGTTTTCATGTAAACTTCATTGATAGGAGGTAATAAAACTTTATGTAGTGTTTATTAATTATTTGTCTTTCTCTATAATCATAAATGGAACTCACTGAACTTGCATACGAAAATATAATAAATAGTCCCAATGTACTAAATAAAGTAATAAGGTTAATTTCTTTCCTGCTGTCAGTAAATTCATGTTAGCAGTCTCTCGTCAGCTTGACATCAATTAATGATTTTAATTCCAGACTCTTGTCACAGTACTCACCACCCTTTCGTCTAATTAAAATGGATGATGCATGATGAAGGGAAAACACAAGACTTCTGTTCTTGTTGTAACATTTCTATTCATTAGTATACTTTTACAACAAAAGGCTTGTGGCTTTAATGGCACTAGAGAAAGATGAAGAGAAGTTTATTATATGTTGGAGATAAAGACTCTTATACCCTTAGGAAACAATTTATGGAATGACCGGAACATTCACGAAAAGATATTGGTGTTATTTTAGTTACTAATGAACATACAGAATGCTTCACTCTAAGTTTAGGAAAAATCATTACGTGAAAAACACCCACCAAAATTATGCTCGTTTATGTTAGCACCAAAAAACATTGTCAGCCCATTGATCATTCTACAAAAGTAACAGCAAAACAGCCGATACAGAGACAAATGCCTGACCCACCTCTCCCAGACAGGATCTCTGCACGACAAAGATCCTCAGCCATTTCTCCCTTTTTTTTTTTTTTTTGCCCATACTCCCTTGAAGCTGTAAGAGCACCACGTCCTACCTCTAATTGCTAAAACTCCCCCCAATTCCCATTCTAAAAGTTTGCCATGGTTGATAGCAAGGCATTAAGACTCTGCCATCCCAACCCTGGTGAGCCACGAGCATCATCGCAGAGCCCCAGCCTGCTGCTGCTTCCCCAGCCCAGGGCAGCCCCAGCCTGGACAGCCCCTCACAAAGCCTCGTTGGGAGCTCCCCCTCCTGGCTCTGCAGCCCACAGGCGACACTGCCACGACAGTGATGCCATGTGCACAGGCAAGGATACAAATAACAGCAGATTGATGTAATTCCCTTTATAGCCCACAGGAACAAAAGGTTAGATTTTCCATAACGTAACGTGGGAAAACTAGAAAGGAAAGATGTTTATTTTGCAGATGACAATTACACATACACATGTATGCATGAAGCGTAGCACTGCTTTGCTGTGTGTTTATCTTTCTCCAAGTCCAGCCAAGACTGGTAATGTATGGCTTCTTTCTCAGAGCAGAGAAAGGCACACCCTGCTGGCTCCCTGGCTCCAGAGGCACCTGACTACTCTGCCATAGCACTTCCAGTGATACAGCTAAATAATTCTTTTCCGAAAGGTTTCTCCTTATCGCCTCACTACTGATCCTCACCATACAGGTGTTTAAGCACCTGATTTTGCATTCATTTCTGTGGAAGTTGAGGAAGAATACAAAGCTAAGATTAACATATCTGTATGGTAACAGATAGATTTGCAGAACACGAGTAAAGCTCTTTACTCAGTGTATTAGCAAAATGGAGAAAATATCCTGTAGACTGGTGTTTTTTTTTTTTCCTGAGGAAGCAGTGGCTCTAGAGGAGGATTGAAGCATAAGCAGTATTCACCCATAGCTGGGATCACATACTCTGAATCATGAGATTACATTAGAATTGCAGCTTTCATCTTTTTAAGTATTATCTAGCAGTGAAATGTGCTAAATACAGCTGAACTTGTTGAAAACTTCACAAAGTATATTTATTTTGTTCTTCCGTTATACACGGCCTGGGCACAAAGAGGAAAGTTGTTTAGGTTGGGGAGTGTTTGTTTTGCTAGAGGGAGTCCAAGGCTTCAGACAAGCCAAGCACACCTGGCTGGGCCATGCAGGTGTCGTGAACAGAAGGTGCCTGAGCTGAGGATGGGCAGAACACAGGCAAAGGGCCTTGATTTTGCTAAAGATTTATTTTCTTATGCACTGAACCCGGAGCTGCAGGGGAATAAAATGTAAGGAAAAATCCAAGGGTGAAGGAGGGAGGTATCAGAACCTGCTGTCAGGGAAATGTCTCCCTTCAGCACAAGCCACCAACCAAAACCAGCAGAAAAATCTAAGCAGTGAGTTTTCTGAACATTTCTGCCTTCACATCTCCTAAGAAAAAGGGTATACAGTGTCTTGAAAGAGTCAGAAAACATTTCAGGACAATCAGACTGCAGGATACCCCATGGCCACATTGGCTGCATGGTGAGAAAACCCTCACCTGGGAGGCCCTCAGAGACCAGATGTATAGAGTTTGTATCTAAAGTGAAAAGGTCTGTGGGCTTCCCAAGGCTTAGGTCCAGTAGGACAGCAGAAGGTGACCATCCATATGAAAACAAGTGGGTTGTAACTCTAATGCATGATGGCCATTGACAAAAGTTTCAGAATCTGATTTTAAGTCTACCCTACATAGCAATGCTCGTGTGAGACTGTAAGCAGATTGAAGCATCTCTGAAAGCTCAAGATATCCCATACATCTCCAATCTGTACAATTCAAGGCATTACTCTGAGGAAGATGGGCCAATTACAGGTTCATCAGGAAATTCTGGAATCAGCAGACCACTTACTATATATAAAAAGACTAAGAAGCACCCAGGTCTGTTTTCCCAGTCTACCCCAGCCAATGTAGGACCTCAGTGGTATCCAGTTCTAGTGGTCCATTGATGGACTGGAAAACAGGATGGCAAAGAGGGGCTCCAAGTTAACATATACATAAAATGGCTGTGATTGGGCACAAGAATAGAGGTAGTTCAATTCATGCCTTACTCAAATTCCTCAAGACTCTGCAGTACAGTCTTTTTTAGGAGATGCAAAGCCAAGTTCAGAAAATCTATTGCTTAGTTTTGTCTTACAGTTTTGATTGGTGTCCATTGGTGGAAAGAAACAACTTTCCCAACAGCACACCAGAAACCAACTGGATTTTCAGAAGTGCTTCACAGACATTCAAGGATAATACAAGTAAACTTCTTTTTCTGGAGTAAACCAGTGTGATACAAGAATAGTGATACAAGTAGACAATGTCCTATGCCCTTGAAAGAACCATTAGTCTGAACTTCTAAGAATTTACAAGTAGCAAGCATCTTAGAGCACTTTTGGTAAGACTAGTGGGTGGTCTCATCAGATGGCATGCCTAATTGGTCCAATATTTTATTTCATTGAAAGCTGCCTGTATTTGTGACTAGATAATTTATTTTCTTGTTCAAAACTCCTTTGTTAAGATTGTCAGTAAACTCGTACCATATACAGCAGAAGAGATATCCTCCTTAATATGAAATTATTGCTAATAATATATTTATTCAAGGCAATTTTACTATTTTGATAATGGTAAATTGAAGAACATTAATTTACTTACTTGCTTATAGTCAATATGAGTACTATTTTTAAGATTAAAGAAAATCTATTGTAAGCACAATACTCTTAAAATTATCAAGTCAAAGCATAATAATTTTATAAAATTGTGGGCATGATTGATTTTTTAATGGACCATTCACTTGTTCTCTGACCCCCTAAGGATTTTTCTTCCAAGCCTTTCATACATAGTAAATTCATTAAATCCAGCCTATTTCCCCAAAGTATTGCATCATTACAGAGGTATATAGCATCAAATACCAAGTAAAATAGAGCAAGTGAATTGTACCGCTAAAAACATTGAGGGGGAAAAACCCACAGAAAACAAAGTTAGAATAGCAGCCATTATGAACCAACACTTGTTAACACAGTAATATTTCACTCTGTCTCCTCACAAGCACTTTGAGGGATTGTTCAGTTAATTTGCAAGAGTACTCTTCATTAATAGCATGTATCTAACAGCATTATTTTACAGGATCAAAAGAAAACTCTCTGCAATCTAACTGCACAAAGATTTAAAGTCTCAATGGATCAAATCGACATCTGAATTTTTCAGAAACATAAGGAAGCACCTCACACATTTGGTTGCTATTTTATTATCTTTTATTAGTTGTACATGCCACTACCCCAAAGAACTTGCATTCTCTTATAGACATAACACAAAGGAAAGCAAATACACAGTTAGGGAAAGAGAATAACGGGAGGAAGAGGACCCGTGTTATGATAACATCAAGCTGTTATGAAGTTCTGGCACATGCATTTTCTGCAGTTTCAGTGAAGACATAAAATTGTTTTACGGCACACAAGGAGTGAGATTCCAGGAAAGAGTCAAAATGGTTAGCATAACTTGATGGACAGGGATTAGGAATTTGCTCCATGCACAAGGGGCTATACAAATAATTTCATAATTCTACCTTGGTACCCAGCGTGACTATTGCAACCTCTCTCATATCATCACATGGACAGTTTATACTCTCACCATTCTTACTGAGAGAGACAGAGAGAGACAGAGAGACAGAGAAAGAAGAGAGAATGAAGAGAGAAAAAACATTACTAACTCAACGCCCAGTCTTCCTTCTTGCAAAAATGTACATGGCTGATTACCTGGGGACCTGTAGTTGCTAACAAACTCGTAAGTGCTGGGCAACCTTGGGTTCAGCAGAGCCCATTAAGCCAGGGATCATCAGCACTGTGCACATGTGGCTATGCTTTCTGCAACCCTGAGCTGGCTGGAGCTATGGAGGCTTTCAGTGTCTCTGCATCCCCAGTAAAAGTTTATCCCCAAATTGGATGATCTGCCCATGCTTAAAGGAAAGTTGACTGCACAATCACGCTTATATCCAAATTAACTTAGTTCCCTCATTTCCACTATTTCCCCTTACCATTAATCTGAAAGCAGATTACTCTTCAAAACAGGAACAGATTTAATGATCCTGTTTCGCTTTTGTTAAAAGAGAGAAAATAAAAAATAATCTGTCAAGTAAAAACCAACCAAACACTGTGATCCAGCCACCCTCTACTGTCAGAATGGATGGAGAAAGACATGAATAACTTTTTACATAGATTTATGCTAGTATATCTGTTAAAGAGAAAAAAAAAAATCCCATAATGTAATCCAAACAGATGGTCTCATATGATAAAGTTTCTGCAGTTTAACAAGTTACTGTTGATCTTCAGTAACTCATAAATGTATAGCCTGCCTTAACTGTAATGTAAATCGCTCAGCCTTAAAACAACTGAGAGCTAACCATTTTACATTGAACTGAGGAGACTACACAAGAGATATGGCTCTGCTATTCCAGTAAATTGTCAGAATGATGAAGCCATCATTTGCAAACTTCTGTTCTTACCCACAGAAGCCCAAGGTGCATAGAGATGATGGTCAAAGGAATCATTATGACTAACTAGTCACACCTCCTGTACAAGGACAACAAAATTTCCCTCCATAGTTCCTACTTCAATCCACAATTTATGGCTAAGCTATATGATAATTTTTAGATAAATCATCTCAACTTTCACTGCTAAATGTGTCTGAACCTATTTACCATTCAACATTCAAGCTATGTAGCCCTTTAAAGTTTGTCTCCTTACTGAAGAGTTATCTATTCAAAGAGGCCTTGTTTCCACACACACCCCTGTATTTTTACAACCTAGTCTTTCCAAGACTTTAGCTATATTGATAAAAGAGATAGGCCCCAAATAACTTAGGGCTACAAGAGACAGGATGAAAAGTAGAATGGAAATATTGAGAAGAGCATATGACATATACATTTAATAGGTTTTAATGGTAAAGGAAGCTGACAAGGAAAAATAGAGGTACTCACCACTCATTTTTACAATTAGCAGTTTAATATACATATAATTCCATAAACAGACTGCATGACACATAAATAGACTGAACCCCAGTGACAATTACACTGAAAATTATAATTTTTAGGTTGTTTCTAAATATATCAGTGAAAAAACTAGATATGCAAGACTTTGAAGAAAAATACAAAACATACTTCATTCTATATAAATACTTGTTTTCTGAAAAAGTCAATAAAATCAGTTATAGAATGTATAGAGAAAACATTTAATGTTATTACTCCAGTCTCCTCAATAAGGAAAGGAGCTCTGGTCTATAAAAGATGCTTACTGCAGCCAAAAAAGCTGTGGATACTAGTGTCCAAAATAAATCCAGCTTTGTCTTGTTATTTAAAATATATAAACATATCAACATTTGGGAAATTTCATCAGTGAAAATTGAACTTTGGTTATTTAGTTTAAAAAACAAACTCTCTCTATCAAGGTTTAAGCAAATACTGAAGTCTACCTCTCCTGTTCTTGCTTCATTCGTATTCTCTCCTCTTCTGAAGTAAGAGCTTCCTGCACTTTTATTTTACCCGTTTTCTCACTCTTGTCATCTTTGCGATGTTTGCCAAACCTGTTAATAACACACAAAAAAAGAATCTAACTTGTGAAATGAACACAACTGTATTTTCCTTTTCCTAAGACAAAAAAAAATCCTCCAAGAAAGGCTGCTTGAAAACCAGGAAGGGAAAGCACAAAGACCTCAGAATTTCAATTATTAATATTTACAGGCTGCTTTCGTGTTTTATTTTTTTTTTCTTTTTTTTCTTTTTTTTTTTTTCATAAGTTGTTCATTTTTTTTCTTCACTCCTCTTAAAAGTTTACAGAATTCCTCACTAAAGAACAGAACAAACCAAAAGACTTATAGTGCCACATTCTTGATTTCTGCCAGGAGTTTTGTGTCACTATTCTTAAATACATGGTCAAGCAATGTTTTAGAAATTATTTAACACTAACACTGCCAAAGAATGCAAATCAAGTTTACATTGAGTGAAGGCTTTCACATATGAACTGCAAAGAAACACCCAGCTGTCCAACAACTGCCCTCCAGAAGTACCACCCTCCTCACCCTTCCCACAAAGCAGTTTCACCATCCAATGGACAACATCCAAAAGAGAAATGTATGCTTTTTTGTTTGTTTTGTTTTTAACTTTGTTACTCGTGACTCTTTTCCTCCAAGGGAGTTCAGTGCAATGAGTGAGAGCAGAGGGATGGCGCTGGCCAGGCTGTCCCAGATGCAGCAGGGTATTGCCAGCCCAGTGGCAATATCTTGCATCTTTTACCTCTCTCCCCCTTTACAGGCTATGTTTCAACTATTTTATGTTTGTTCCATATTTGCACATTCCACCACATTTTTTTAGACTTTCAGGGAGAGCACAGTCTGGCATTTGAGATATTTAGCTATTATTAGGACAAAATTTTGTGTATTTGTTAGGCATTTCAGATCTACTCAAATAGGAACAACTTTTGCAAACCAAACACACTCTAAATAGAGCCCAAGTCTAGATGACCATTTTTTGTCTACTTAAGGCTGAGAGGATAACACGTATCTATTGCACAGAATCTCTTTATAATACATACCTATTAAACATGGGATCATTTAACACACCAAAAAGCTGCAAGAATTTTACTCCACAGATTGACACTTGCTGCACTCAAGGGCCCACATCAAAAGTGAAACAAAAGAACTGAAATGTGCCATGTCCAGCAATAATGCAGGCTCCAAAATGCTCATAAACAGTGAAATAAAACATGCAATTCTTAAAACTTTCTTCTAACCCATGAAAATAAACTCTTCAGAACGTTTCTTACAATACTTCCCCTTTTGTTCATTCTAATACAAAGCCATGGTGTGGGCTGATGGCATAACACACAGTGAACCTGCAGAAAGATTAATTTCTGGCCTCTCAGTCGAGAGATACTAATATACTGTGTAACCATGCTCATGGTTCCTAAAGCATCTGTTAAAAAAAAAAAAAAAAAAAAAAAAAAAGAGCAGTGTAGGAGTATGTACGTAAACTTTAAAGTGCATGGCTGTTCTCCACAGTTCCCAGACTGCTCAATTCCAAATTCAGGCATATGAAAACTAAAATTGTTCAATAATAATTATCTGAAAAATGAAAGTCAGAGGACGTGATAGGGTTAAGAAGCACAAAATACTATATAAAGTTAAATCTCTGATGCTGTAATGTGTTACATTTAAAATGGACTATATTCAGTGACCAGAAACACCAGCTTATATCTTTTAAAACATCCACCTATTTATTAAAGAGCAGTCAAGAGCATTATACAAAACATTTACATATATGATACGAGAGATTCCAATCAAGTTCTGGATGTCTTACACCAGACAAAAGAGAATGGCTAATTTAAAATAGCCCTAAATCTTCTAGCCAAGAGAGGAGAAAAACCTTGGCAGAAGAAGCATGGAACGGAGCCATTTTACCCTAATACCCAGGGAGGGCTGGGGGTGGCAGGGCTCAGAGCAACACAACATGTGGGGCTGGGAGGAGATGCACAACATATGTCGTGCTGGAGCACACCACCTCTGGGATGCCCACGTTTGCTTCTCCCTGCTGCCCTTCCTCGCCCCATTTGAAATGTCAGGCAAACAAAGGAACCCACTTCTGGAACAGCCAGTTCATTTTTTGAAAATGAACTACTGGTTAAAAAGAAAACAGAAAAAAGTAAAATTGAATCAGTTAATACCCAGCAGATTTTGGCAGCAAACCAGAATTTCTACCACCATAAATCAATTAATTGTAAGTATGAACAGAAATATATTGAAATCAATACCTTATTAAGAAAAAAAAAGAAATCTACACAGGAAATTTATAATAATCCTTGTAAGCAATCTAGTAAATGTCTGGTCGGGCTGCATGATTGCAGGGAGACTACTTCTCACATTAACATGTAATGCAAACCTAGCAAAAATCAATGGTTTGAGTTTCCGGATCCAACCGTCCAAGTCCAGAACAAGCCACATGTGTGCTGGGTTTCAACATAGGCTGGGGGAAATTACCACACAGGTAGTGCTCGGTGGAGCGGTACGGCTCAGTTTGCTTTGACTCGTGAGCAAGCTGTGACAACCACCCTTCTTCTCTTTCAGGGTATTTTCTTATCATCTTCTGCCCTCAGGGACATTCCTGATAGAGTTTCAAGAAGATATCGCTGGTCCTTTCCCAGGCATTTCAAAATTTCCCCATTCTGACAGGAGATTTTCCAGTGTCAATCTCTGATAAGTTCTGTGGTCATCCCAGCAGTGGACAGCCTGGCAGAATATGAACCACGGTGGTCTTGGAAAGTTGCCTTCTCTGGACTTTGTCACCCGCAGGAGTGATATATCTGCCATAATCACCACTGCCTGTAATAAGTTCAGCAACATTAACTGCACTGTCCCTACACTCAGACCCAGAATCATCAATGCTGTCCTCCCACCTCCCTGATTATGGCTTCACGTCCTTAACAGCATCACCTGCACAGGTAGGTATTTCTCCATGATACTCATATGTCACAGACCTGCACAACAGTTTTGGAAGCACGCTGCCCTAACTGAGTCTGACTCTAAACAAGTCCGCATGCTTTTAGTAAGACATCTGTGCAAAAATATTTACAAGTTCAAGATTCTTCTTTTCCACTGAGATCGCAAGTCCCCCATCTCTGTTAAGCTTCAACTTACAACAGTAGCAGTAACAAACAACAGAAAAACATTTTCCAGGCTCAGCAGCAACACTTGAGAAAGGTGTTTGAAAGATCCGTGAAGTGGGTATGTACATATCTATGCATGTATACCTTCTCCCCCCCAAGCCTTTAATTTATGTAGAGGGAGCCAACATTCCCCACTCTGAATGACGTTCAAAGCTTTTGCTAAGATTACTCTCACTAAGTGTGTTTGTTATTTATTTCTGTTAAAAGTATTTGTTTCATGAAGTATGATTTATAGCCATAATGAAACCCACAATCCCCAAATCAGCATCCTCTCCACCAAATTTATAAGTTATTTATAAATTATTTAACATTCATGCTCAAGCCAAGTTTAACCACATAAGAGCAACATAGAGCAATAGTGAGGCACGCCATTAAAGCAAGCTGCTAAGCACTCCCCTAACTGTACAACACTCAATACACTCTGGGGATTAGGCTGGTGTCAAGCTACCCAAAATCACCAGTTCTTCCAGTTTCCTCATGTAGATGTTTTCTACTCTGATTTGTAAATATTAGGCAAAACAGGACACTTAAAAATAAAAATAAAGGTATTTAGATCACTGAGATTCAAGCAGTCCATGCAATATCCTTTCAAAACACCAAATACACCTCATACAGCCACCCTGAGGCTTGGCAGTCCATGCTACAACCCCTCCCTGCTGCTCTCCAGTGGCACTTGTGTACCTGTGTGATTCAAAAGAAGCAAAGTGTGGGTCAGGTCCCCAGAATTACTCCTGGCATTTTATAACACCCCAGATTGGCTCAGGGAAAAGATCTGGTTTACCTCTGTAAAAGTTTCACCTTATTAAATGTGCAAGTGGCACGCTCTGGGACTTGCCCCATGAGCAATATAACGTGAGTGACACATTCCCTGCAACCCACCAGCACGTGCATCATTGTTAAGTCTTATTTCTTTACTGCTCACTCCAAAGGAAGGAACGATGGAATTAGGATGCATGTCCTATACATGACCCACGGCAACATTGGAATTTTACTGCTGCCAGCACTATTTCTTCCATAATGCACACATTGAATGTCCTGGCACACCCACATAATAACTTCCCCCACTGAAGCAACTGCTCACTCGTAATAACAACCTACGGCTGGAAGCTCACAGAGTGCAATTGCTAACAATATCTCCCTTGCAAAATAGCAATCACCGCCCATTTGTCCTGTGTCAGAGAGTCTCCAGACTTCTGCGAGAACATGGCCTTGAGAATACTGCCGAGTGATTTGATCCCAGCCCTCGCTGCTCACCTCACTGATGCAGGATCTGTTCTCTACTGCACGCAGCTGGGTAGTGTGTGCCTGAAGCACCTGGAGATTTGCAGGCCCTTGTCTGAACCCATGATCATCTCATTCTCATTGCTGTGAAGCTGGCTGCTGGTATACTCGTTGCAGGTCTTACAAATGCAAATGAACTTACAACTTCTTTTTTTTTTTTTTTTTCCCTGAAGTAGACACAAGAACTGAACTGCTCAGGACCAGTGCAGAATCAAAGCTTCTTGCACTAGTGAAAAGGAAGATCGTGTTTAAAAACAAAGGCAAGAACTCCTGTTGGAATTAAAAACCAAAACAGTGCAGAAAAGGAGCATCTGCGACACTGATGTTCAGACAATCCTGAGAATCTAATTCCAAGCTCCTGTCATATTCTAAGTGTGCTGCCAACAATTTGTGAGCTATAAAAGCCCTACCTAAAATCAGCGCACAAGATACCACTGCAGAGACACAAGTCACCCCATGACGCACAGCACAAGCAGCTGAGTTGCATACACTGCTGCCTTGCATATTTAGGACAGAATAAGTCCTGATGCTAAAGCTTGAGCTACATCAGATGCTGTGGAGCACCTGCTGTCACAGCAGCGCAGTGCTGATCTGCAGCCACCACTTCCCCCAGTCTGAGTTCTAAGAAGCAGAACACAGAATATTGATACTCATGGTGAAAAATAAAGATCAAAAGGAAAACGGACATTTCCCCCCCCCCCCCCAAACAATTAAAAAAATTACCTGTTTATTATCATATTCTTTTATAGACATAGCTTAATATTTCTTTGAGTACACACGTGTGTTAAATAATGACACTTTTATTACAGTAGCAACATTTAAAGACATCTCACTTATCAGCTACTTTATTTAGTACTTCTCTCATCTAAACCCTGTTTACAGTACAGCTAAACGTTAGCTATAAAAAGTTAGCTAAAAACAGTTTAATTTTATTCTGTAACTGCATAAGCAAGAACTTCCAGAAAAAAAACTTCTATGACTAATTGAATACAGGTTGTAAATTAAAAATACCCTGTCTGTCCAAGACTGTGAGAAATAGATGAAAGAGAGCAGCTGAAATCTTGTTCATTCTAATTGCCAAGATACTCCAGGGTTCTACTTAATTTATAGCTTCTTAATTCTCCTTTTACATTAAGGGTTAGAGAAAATTTCAAGATAAGTGTAAATGCTCAAAGTCATATTCACAGATCCACAGACTTAATCCTGAAACTCAGCCAACAATAGCAATTATAGTAAGTGAAAAAATCCAAAAATATGAGCAGATCATTTTTTAAAGATCACATTAGAGGAAAGGGCTATCCTCAGACCCTATGATACCAGTTTGTTGTATTATACTTAACAAAAAGACAAAAATACAGACCTATAAGCCTGATGCTTGACCCTAAAATAGGAAATCCCATGAACTTTGAGGATAATCTAATCAAACTCAAATGCACACCCAAATCTCTCTGTCAGTCCCTAGCTGGCTTACATTCAAACTTACTTGCTTGAATGACCGTCACCCACAAAGAGGTGGCCTCATCCAGCACCTATCACACTCGACAGAAAGCTACCAACTAGAAAGTGGCTGTGGGCCAATGCATCAGAGCGACTAAACAGTGCGAGACTAAACAGAGAAGGAAGCTGCTTGGATTGCAACAGAACATTTAAAGAACAAGCTCAAGCTACATCATGATGCCATATATAAAAATATGTAAAATGGATATAAAATGTACATGTAAATGATTTTTCATAAATAAATAGACTGAAGAAATGAAGAAAGGAGAATGTATGGTTGGTAGCAGCAGAAATTCCATATTTACAACTTATCTTAAGAATAGCTTCAGTTTACAAGAATATATACCAGTCTCCTTGATATAACAAAACAAATATACATATAATCTGCTAAATGGATTTTTCTCTGATGCGTTACTGATGAGACCATTGTCGTCTGCCAAATCATCCACATATTTCATTAGAATAAAGAGCTATAGAAGAAACATGCATTAGTTGATTAATGAAAAAAAAACACAAAAATTGATTGAGACAGAAGAAGTTCAGTAGCATTATGTTCCTTAATAGAAAAAAGGCCATCATTAAAAATTAACAAATGGTAAGTGTCTTGAGCTGCTCCATCAGTCCCTTCTGTCTTCAACGCATGTTCTTTTCTCTGTAGTAGCAACAGTGCTCACACACGCAACCTAACGCTACTCACAGGATTTTGCAATGACTTGTGTAGTCTTTTTCACCCTCCTGTGTCAGCAAAATGGTAAGATTTATATTGCAAAAGATTATTGTGACACACACAAACATTCTGTTGCTAAAATAAAATTTAATAAGCATAAACAACAGTTCAACACAGCACACAAACAAAAATCACCCTGGCTCGTGATGACTTGAGTGTTTATAAGCCTTCTTTTAGAAGCAAAATTGTGCAAGTGCTATTTTTAAAAATATCCTTTTAAGTGCAAACATTTACATACTTGAAGTGTATTTCAAGCAACAGCCAGTTGTCACATCTAATCAAATTAGTGGATAAAACTCCACTTGTTAGGAGGGATGACAGAAGAAGCTGGAGTGACTCAGCAGCATCACTGTCCTGAGGTGATACAGAAGTGCTGATGTACGGGCAAGCAGGAGCAAGGTACCTGGCTACAGGAGCTTGTGGGCATAGTTGAACTGAGCATTTACAACTTTTTATTTTGTACAGGTTTCCTCGGTGATGTTAAACCTGCGGAAACAGTAAACTTTCTGGTACAGCAGTCAGCTGAAACCCCCCTCTGCCAGGAAGGTTCCTGGAGAATTTAGGTGTCCCGAACCAAGAAACAGGCATTACTGAAAGACACAGATAACTCATGGAAATGGAGAAAACCTCTGGAGAGATATACTCATATCACTTCAGAGCAATAAAGCTCACCTTCAAGCAATACACTCATGTGCTCACGAATACAGAAACTAAAACCAAGACAACCAAACTTTTAGCCCTCTCTGCAGTTGCCTTCCAGTCAATGAGTACTACACAACACGCAAGGCTCTACTGTGATATATTCACACATTTTCTCCCTGCATCCTGTGGTTCACTTTCCAAACATTAAAAAACACTTTTGGTGCTGTTCAGGTAGGGATTCATGTAGAGCTGAACAAACGAAGGTTTCCCAAAACCAGCAGCTAGGACAGCAGAAACATCGCCACGCTTCGTGTGCGACATTACCAGCCATTCCCCCAACAACTTCCTGGAAAGACGTGGAAACAACATATGGGACTGGTAACTGGTTCCAGCCGCTGAAGCTTAATCCGCCTGCCTTTGTGAGTCAATATCCCGACTTCATAGAAAGCGGGTATAATGCCAAACCAATAGACATGTCATGAGGTTTCATTCAATTATTTTCATAAACAGTTTTGATAACATTTCCTGAAAGGCATGACACAACAGGCAGTATATTATTCACACCAAGGCGCTCTCTTTTCACAACTTAAGCATTTGTAATATTTACTTCCAGCATAAAATGGTGGAACTTTTAAAAACAGATTTCTTTTAGGAGATACCATCTGTTTGCAAATTTCTAAACAGAAGATAATCTTGCATTGCTTCTTGTGATTGCCTAAAAGCAGCAGGAACCATTGACAGGTGTAATAAAATAATAATAATAATTCACATGAAATAAGAAAAAAAACAAAACAAACTACTAATCCAAACTACTGCAGGCTGAGAAGGTCAAAGGAAGTGGGGATACTTTTACAATGATAATATTTTAAAAACACCACCGAGACAGCAAACAAACAAGAGATTCATCTGTTGAACGGCCGAACCAACTCAGTAAGCAATACCACAACGTACTAAAAGTCACCATAAATAACTGATTTCCATGGTGGTGAGCCAAAACCTGTTAAGCTGTGGATTGTGGCATCCCGGAAGGAATGAGGAATGAAAGAGAAAGCTTCTGCTTAGATACAGCACTGCAAGCAAACATCAATGATAGCAGCAGCCACAAAAGCACTACATGACATTTTAAGGGAAGTTTTGTAACTGTCTAAGTATTTTAAAGTTTGTTTTTGTGAGAAAACCTCTTTAATATAGTGCAAATATATTCCAAAATGAGAGTAGTTATTGACCACAAATTTCCTTGCTCCAAGATTAGAGTTCACATACAAAGCATGAGCTATTTGTCATGGAAGAAAGTAACTGATATGTGTGATACAGCTAAACAACTTCAGTCTTTTCATAGAGAATGAAAACTTCATGGGCAGCATATCCTTTCTGCACTGTTATTTAATGTACTTAAAAATGCTCCTGTCCTCCTTCTCAGCAAGAATTTGCCACTCCAGACTGCAGACTGTCCTGTCAAGTAATCCAGTACTGGGAATGCTGGGCAATAAGATGTTACAACAATAAATGGAAAACTATAAATACAAACTGCAGAAAAATAAAGTTAAGTTTCACTTACAAAATGAAGAGCAAGAATCCTGAAAAAGTCTACATGAAGGCCTCCAGGATGTCAACTCATCGTTCTCACTCTACATACATAGAAATGGACATACAACCCTCTGCTTTGCTCTATGTAATGCTATAAAACAGCTTTTGTAAAAAAGTAATCCTACATGCTAAGCACCAATAGTCACCTACTGTTAGCAGGTGCCATACTCACTATTTTTGAGTCTAAAGCACAAAGTGATTATTCTTCTACAACCTAAGCAACCTTTTCTGAGTTGGGTAAAATGTTCTTGCCCAGCATGCTGGGCCCTCTTGCTCTTGCTCACGCCATGTTGAGCAAGTCACAAAACCTCATCCCCACGCAATTCACCAGACAACTGCTACAGTGCTACCACACAGACCAGGATGGGGACACTTCTACTGCTGTACTTGTTGCACTCTACAGATTAGTTCAAAAATTGTGGGCCAATTTAGGTATTAATAATACTACATTGTATGCCTCTAATTACCAGTGTCCACTAGGAGTGCTCACAGAGAGCGTTTAAACCATGGCTATTCTTCAACATGATCCTGACAGCTACAGTTCTAATTCCTGCTCTGTTCATTTTAATGTATTATTGTTTCAAAATACAATGCTACAAAATTGCAAATTACATCTGGCTCAAGGGCTGATTATGAGAAATACTAGCACTTCTGCCTCTGCGTGAATAACTCTGATAATAATGAGAGATTGATTGAGCTCCAAGAAGTCCAAATGATGAGAAGGGTCAATTTGAACATTTCTATTAGCTTCTTTTGTTAAATCTAACACTTTGCCAGGCCAGAGACAAATACTGCATCTGGTTACCATGATTTTTTCCAACCTTACAGAAGTACAATTTAGAAAATGGGTACTGGTCTAAAGGCAGACCTTATAAGAAATGCTAATGAAGCATAAAAAACCATCCGTTTTACTGGCACTCAAGGCCAAAAAAAAAATAAAAGAAAAGAAAAGTTGCAAGGGAAATTTGCTTCAACTCTTTCTTGCAGAAAAGAAAAAATATATATAGTTGTTGGTTTTTTTTTGGTACAAAAAGTCTTCATTACTCCAGTTTGCAACTGAAACGCTTGCTCATGTATATATGAACGTGGCATACTTTATGTAAACGTGAGTTGCAATAAAAGAGATTATTGAAGATGCACGTGCAACAGGCAAAGAAAGGAGGACACAAATGTAAAACACCAGCTAGTTAGACCAGGAAATTGCAGTAACATTACTCCAACAACTTAGTTGTGCAGCCTGGCAATTACACTGTATAAAATCAGCAAAAGCCAACACAGATGCACAAAAAGTTAATCAAACTACTGACAGTTCATCCGGAACCTTCCAAAGATTAAAACTTCCCTACAGATCTCATTATCTAGAAATGTTAATATGTCAGTCAGCACTTTTTCTGTCAATTACTGAAAGTCGTGGTTGATACGAATCTCCTAGAAAATAACCTCTGTAGGGTAAATTAAGCTATAAGTGATGTCTCTATATCTTTAGTCTCGTTCACATATTTACACTTCATAGGAAGCAGGGAAGACACAACTGTTTTTCAGTACAGGACAACAGACAATACTGTAGGATCTGTGGGATGCGTCTAACGAAAATATTCCCCAAAGCTCAGATGAGCTGGCAGCTGCCATTATCTTTGAGGACGCCTATGGCAGAAAAATGCAATTCCCCTTGTTGAGCTGCAGTACCTGAGCACAGGTGGCTGTGGGCTACATTTGAGGGTTTCCTGTCCCGTTCTGGGTTCTACAGCATCACTTAAGTCTCTTCAGAGATGAAAAAGAATGAACTTTACTTGCAAATTATTAAAAATTAATGCCAATAGGAAACTTATCCAAGTGCTCTAGAACAAAACTTAATTAAGTTACACTGAATGCCCCTGAGTGGTCATAAAAACAAAAGGCAAAAAATAATAGCTATGCTGTTCTGGAACTCTGCTACAAAGACAAGGCTAAGCCAGAGGACCCAGCCTGAGCCAAGCCACTTTTTTAGCACGCGTTAGCATGCCCTTGCTGGCTTCGCACATTTCTGCCGATTCTATCAGCTGGTACTCTGCCCAGCGGCACGAAAATTGAGCTTATATACGTGATACCTTCCGGGTGGAAAACGAAGAGCAAGACTTCGCACCACAGCGGCAGCAGCGGAACAAAACATCTCCGGGGCGGACGCAATGAGGCTCGGGTGGATCAGCCCTGGGAAGCCAGCTTGGCAGCGATTCCCCACAGCAGCTGGCGCAGGGGCTTGCCCAGAGCTACCTTGAGCCCTGGGGACCCCCAGCATCCTGCAGCTGCCAGTAGTCAGAGCCTGAGCTGTCTGCACGGTAACTGCAGTCAAGATAACTCTATCAGTTGCGATTTACGCTGCTGATTATTTCAGGGCCAATTTGGGAACAGAGATTTATTTCAGATTGAAAATGTGTACAAGCCAGGACTCGTACTGGACTAATTAAAGGCAAGAGATGTGGGGTGGTGGGGTTTGATTTGGGGTTTCAGCCCCCCTGTAAATAAGCTCCTAGCACAGAAGATCTGAGACTGGCACCAGCCCCGTATGCACTGGCATTTTTGATCTCATTTGTATATGCTCAGGCACTATAAGTGAGTGACTGAGCTTATATTTATTTAGAAAACCAGACAGATGATATTTAAAATAAACCCAATCTTGACATCTAAGATATTCAGCTCCCAAGATTTTCTTCCTGAAATGAGATCAGGTCTGCTTGTGCTTTGTGCTGCAGACGGTATTACAGCAATCATCACTGCCACGTTAGTATTTCTTCTGAATGCAAAACATAACTTTTATTATAGTCTAAAAAAATCTTAAAAAAAACTTAAGTCCTGTTGAAAATGGCACCTAGTCTTCACTTTTATCTTACACAAGCTGTTTTCTTACTTTTACAGTTATAAAAGGCAAACAGAATTAGCAAAGTATTTTGAGTTCCAAAGATGATATCAGGACCCCTAGCAGTTACAGATGATAGCACTGTTGGTATCATTACCTGCTCAGCAACATCAGAGGAAAGAAATACTTTATCTGTAACATTACACATGAAACTGGTGCTTGTAGAAGCATGTTGTGTTCTCAGTTTCAGGATTTTAGCACTATGGGTTAAAGACAAAGATAGTATCTAAAATAATATTGTGAAATATTTGAGATTTATTTGTGGTATGTTGCTGTTGAAATGTGTAACAGTAATTCATCTTGCATTCTAAATATTTCTGGCACACCTGGTGTTGAATATGCTGGAAGCATTTGCAATTGGTACAAAAATGTCCTACATTCATTATTGTGGTACTCAAAAATGCTGATACAGCTAAGATTCAAGATGCATTTTTGTTACTAAATTATTTTTTGCAAAACTTTATAGAGCTAATCCACAAACTTTGTTTCTGATTAGACATTTTCTTATGAAGTACTACCTGTAGCAGCATTAACAGAAAACCTACATATATTTTCAGTCTTCCAAAAATCACATCCACCTTCCAAACTAAACCCAACACCAGCATCTGGAAGCAGTAGATAGCCTATGCTTTTAGCACACAGATATTTTGTATTTCTATAAGGCAGGAAATGCCAGAGGACATCAAAGCACTTGGAGACTGTAGCATGGAGAAGGTGCTATCCCATTTTCACAATGAGAAAACAGTTCTTCCTCAAAGCTTAAATGGCCTGTCAAACTCCTAGAGACTTCTAGACTGCAAGCACAAATAACTCTGGGACTAACTTTCTGCAGCCTCCACTCTTAGCATCTCCCTGACAAAGTCGAGCCTATAAAGTTAATACATCTGCTAAACTAATTATTTTTTAATAATTTTCCTACCAATACAGCATTACTAACATACTTCCAACATAAACTTTCAAACCCTTTAAAATAGCTATATCGATATGATGTTATTAGGTATGCTGCAGATAGAACCATGAAGTAGCTCCATGAAAACACACCATATTCTTTTTCCTTTTAGGAGTAGGAGCTATAAGGCTGATGTCAAAAAAAGTCCTGAAAAAAAAGTGTTAGCATTTGTACAGACTACGAATTTATCTTCTGCAGAAGTAAACATTTCAAGATTTACTGTTAGTCACATCATCAGCTAGCCAAACATACCCTGTAAAACTAGTTCATGAAATGAATGTATTCCAGCAGGGTCTATTTTACAAACATCTACAGCCTTTTCTTGCACTCCTGCTTATTGTAAGCTTGTACAGAAGCAGTAAAAGTTAATATGCAGAGGAACACTACATTAACTACTGAAATGTTATTGCACATCAAAAAGGTTTACTGCTATTTTGCAAACATGCTTACCTGAGTGCCATAAAACACTGACTTATAATGAGTCAGATCTATTGCAGTGCATTGCAATCAGGTCTTCACTCTCATCGTGTAAAAGAATCTCCTTGATACAAGTCATTCTACATGATCTTCAAAAGAGAATTTTGTATATGATCTTCTACAGAATTTGTTAGTGTTTTGGAATTAGGGAAATACATAACAAATTGTCAGCAACAGGATAAATTGCTAAGAACTGAAGACAGACATACTATTTTGTACTTGAATACAAAGGCACCTGTGTTATTATCTCAAAAGATTCTTGAGCTGATGATCACTGAAAGCCTAGAAGACAGATCAGAGAAGAACCACTATATGGTTACCTGTTCTGGTACTGCACCTTTGGCAGTTACTACTGATTACCATCAAAGACAAAATATCGGGGTAAGGGGGCTTACCAGTTATCATTCAACCTTGTATTGCTGCATTCTTATGTTTTTACACAAAACTTTATAGAATGTGCTGAACACAAAAAGAATTAAAATACCATTTTCTCTCCCTCCAAAAGTAATATAAACCACCTTCTTTGTGGCTGGCTGAACTACAAATGCTCAAGGTTTTACTTTGTATCTGTACTTCAAGATGAAAGTGAAGAATACCAGAATGAGTGCAACACAGAATTTATATTTTTAATTGAAAACCAGATGATAGTTTCCAGTGTCACATGAAATAGTAGAAAGAAAGATTTCTGTAGACTGTTTCTTCCTCGGTTCTAAAGAAAATAGTAATCTTTTCTAGCTCAGTGGATTATACTGGTTGCTATTAGGTATCATATCAGACAGTCATGCTTGGTGTCCCACTAGTTGCTAGTTCAAAACTATTTAGAGCAAGACACACAGAAACACAGCAAAAATCACCTGTTTACAGGTAAATTTTTACTTAAAACTTAACACACAATGGGTGGCTCACGGTCACAGACATGTGCTTAGCCATGTTATTTGCTATATTCTTGATGATCAAAGAACTTCAGGGCCAGCAAGACCCTCAGGGTAATCGTGTATCACAAACATCCTTTAAAATTTAAACTTTTTGGATGACAATCTTATTTTACATACATATTTGTGCTTCGTGAGAAGTAGATGTTAATTGATTCTGATTTTTTGTACCAGTGATTATTCAGTGAATCTTGTTCCCATCTCCTCTTACCGAGGACAAATAGTTTTCACTAGGAGAGTGGTTAAGCACTGGAACAGGCTGCCGAGAGAGGCAGCCGAATCTCCATCCTTGGAGATATTTGAAACTCAACGGGGCTTGACACTCGGCAAGCTGATGAAACGTGCAAGTTGGACTGCTGTGAGCAGGGGTTGAACCAAGCAGAGATCCCTCCCTGCCGGAATCATTCTATCAGTGTATTATTTTCAATGTCTGTTCAGTTCCTCCTAATTCTACTTTTTTCCTTTTTTTTTTTTTTTTTTTTTTTTTTGTTTCTTTTGTTTGTTTGATTGCTTCTATTTTTTTTTCTTCTTCTTTTTTTTTTTTTTTTCCCCTCTAGAAGAACTGATAAAAGGATTCAAAGTGGGGGATATAGCACTTGCAAACCCCATGGGTATTGTGTTTCTAATATCAGCTTCTCTTCTACTCTTTCTACAAAACTTCTGTTCCTCTTATTTTTCTCAGAAATAGCAACAACAACATAAAAGCCTAAATAAGCTCTCTAAATGCCTTATATCCACCCTTTTCTTACGGTATTCATGGAAATGCATGACCTCACAGACTATTTCTATTCCAGTATATTTCATTTCAGAAATCATACTGACTTAAACCTATTTTGCTATTCTCATTGAAGTGTTTTACAGCTCTGCATTTAATGATTATTTCTCTGCACAACAGTAAGACACACGAAAATCTTAGCAGGGCATCAACATTCCTACACACTGTGAATCCAGATTGCTCACAAGAAGTGAAACGCAGCTGTAAGTTAGAGCTTTGTCTTTTAGAAAAGGATCAGCTCTCCTGCAGCTGCCCAGTTAGGTACCTCGAGTTACTACGACGTAATAGCCTGTGACATCTTCTGCTGTAAAAATACTTCAAGTTACATTGATTCTCTTCCAAGAAATACATTCCTATTCCTGTTTTTAAAAAGGATTTTCAAAAAAAGACTCAGCTTTAAAAACAATCTAGAGGCAAAGCATCTGTAACCTGTATCAATATACCAGTGCTATCAGCAGCAAATTAAATCCCCAAGGAACATTTCCAACAGATAATGAAACAAATGCCATTAGTGGAGCTTTTCATCTAACAGATCCTTCACTTCTGAAGACAGTATTTATTTACCGTACTTTGTTAGGGACTAACACGTTGACTAGTTAGTAGTCTTCAATTATCACATCAGGTGGAGGAAAAAATCCTATTTCTAAACGAGCTAAAACTGAAATTGACTTTGAATCTCTGAACTGTCAACAAATTCTTCTATGAAAAGGCTTGCTTTACAGAGATTATAAAGTAGGTGTCATCCTTGACACTTGCATTCTATATTCATACTCCAGGCCTGGAAGAGAAACGCTGCAGAGCGCCAGGAAGGATCTTGGAGGGCTCAGCTGTCATGCTGCATGCCTCCCTCACTTGCTTTGCAGTCAGATACGGTACTGTAGATGTCAAAGGTTCTCTATTTAAACTCACTGACAAGCAAAGGAAGAATACTGGGAGAATACGTTAGCAGCTACTATGAACTTGTCTCTAGTATCAGGTCATCCTGACACTTATTTCAGGATGTTAGAAACAAAAGCTCTGATTCTATCCAAATTAAAAAAACATACAATATACCCTCGTCAGATTTACAAGTTCAAGATTTACTATGGGAAAATCCGGTGTTAAGAGTACATGCAACAAAGAGCTGCTTTCTGTCAGAATGACAAACTAGAAAGCCACATACGATTATGTTAATCTCTCGTTTCAGATCTCTCTCGCACAATTGCATACCACCGCTTTCTGTGTTTCGTGTAAAAGTCACAGAGTTTACTAACCATTTAATGAAGCTACATTCCTTAAATCCCTGACAGATTATGTGAGGTTGTTCGGATTAGAAAAAAGAATTTGCCTTTCCACTGCCCCCTGCCCCAATTATATTTTAGTCATCAACATCTGTACCACGGGGTGTTTGGGGATGCGGGCAATGAAACACAAATCTCCTCCAAGTAACTGATTACCCCATGCAGAAGGAAACAACAGGAAAGAGAAAAAGTGTGGAGAGGAAGAAAGGAGAATCGCTTGCCTTTCCGAAAAGAAAAGCTATTTTCAATCAAGCTTATCTCTTTCTGTCCCTTATTTACTTTTAATTGGAAAGAAGGAAGTAAAGAATATGAAAATACTTTGAAAGACATTTGCAAGAGTCCTGGGTAATTGTCTGCATCAAAGATGACAATTTGCTGCATGGCTGATTTCATTTGAAAGGCTTTACTGACTGTGCATCCCAGGGGCTGCCTGAAACTTTGAAAATGGATCAGGACAAAGTAGCCCAGAGCAGCGCAGAGCAAGATGTCATTAGCAGTATTCAGCTTGCAGCCAGGATGAGGACTACGCTCCTTCCCCAGAAAAATTAAAACCCAGCACACTTAGACCTTGCATTTAGGCTTTCAGTGGGTTGCACACACTTTTTCTAGCTGGTAGAAGAGGGGAAGCAGATGTGGACTTAATGATAGTTGTGCCAGCTGGCACAGAGAGTAGTAGCAGGCAAAAAACAGAGCACAAATGGCCCCAAATTCCATTTACCTGAGCAACGACCCAGCTCAACTTTTTTGATGAAATTTTTAGCATAAGTACCACAAGCTGTCTGCAATGTTCTCAGATGAGTATTAGCAAATCCAGGTGCAATTCAGTGTACAAGCAACAATCTTTGAAGTTTAAGATGATACAACAGACAGGTGCTTAAGCAATAATCTCTTCCTCTATGTTCTAAGACTCAAGATTTATGGTATTTTGTGCCAAAAGCAGAGCACTTAAAAAAAAAAAAAAAAAAAAAGTCTAACTTGCAGACTTTATTCCCATGTTTTCTATCAAGTTCATGTATCAAAAAGTGTTATTCACCAATAGAAAGTCCTATTAGCCATGCTTCCACACAAAATACCATTATTGCTGCTTCTTAAGTAATTGCATGATGAAAATCAGACCACTGACTTTATCTGGTTCAAGGTATTTGCCAGTCTTCTTGATTGGGATATAATTCAACAGTATTTTACACAAGTCAGAAACCTTTTTGCCATGTGTCTGCTTAAAAATCTGAAGGTTGTTATTAAACTTTCTGAATGTTGTTATTGAAGGGACATATTCTCAGCACCTTGGAAGCAGCTGTGTGGGAAAAAGGGGGGAAAAAGACAACAGTGTATCTGATTTCAGCTAAACAAGGTTGTAAAATAAATTATCTATTTCCTCTCACAGAACTGGAATAAACAACACTACAAGGCTCCCAGTAATCATTTTAAATGTAATTTTAGGATTAGATTTTAATGGTAATCTGACATATTACATTTGCATTCACTATTCAGTGCATTGATTTACTCACCTGGATGCTACAATAATCAAGAGAGGAATTGAAGATTAGTCACCATACGTCACAGATTTACATTTCTATCAACCTGACAGGCCAGATCTTGAAATATACAGTCTCCAGTACTAAAAACACCTATGCATATGTTTAATGTTAAATATATTGTCTTGTTCCATAAACTTCAACACCCCGTGCGTATCTTCCCCATTGACAAGCTATGTTTCTGTGGACTGAGGTTTTAATTCCTACAGTAGAAAATGTATTTATTTCTTGTTACATACTTATCCACAGTTACTTCAAAGTATATTACATCCTTCTCATTAGCAAACTCCAAAAATAATGAAAATATTTTCTAAATTCAACTAGAGGTTAAGACACCATAGGTATATCCCCACATCTTTCATTCTCCTCAGCAGTTCCCCACAAAAACTCAAACATACTGTTTGTATTTTCAAACCCATTTTTATCTCATTGTATTGATACATATCAATTTGTTTCAGCATGCTTTTGTTATCACGCAGTGACTGTCCCTCCAATATTATTTTACCATGACATGACTTGTTGCTACTTCTCTTCTTCCTTTTGGAAACCCAAAGCTGCCTTTCTGCTCTCTTTTTTCTTAACATCTTAGTAGTTCAGTTTCTCTAAACATGTTATTCCTCAGACACAGCCTTTCCCGAGACTGAGCACTTTGCCAGACATAATTTTTCAATCACAAAACTCTCCATTGAGAGTCCTCCTATACAAAATCCCCAGTAAGATTGTGGCCATCTACTTCCCTGCAAACAAAATAAATTCCAAAACATTAGTGGAACAATCATAGTGATGTCACTGTGTTACTAAGTCATGATTCTGGGCTATCAGAGAGAATATTATACGTGGTTTGGGGAAGCTGGGGAAAGATGTAGAGCTGCCACTTCTTCCATCTATGACACATTATTTCATCAGGCTAGTCAACCATCTAAAGACTTTATCCAAGCTTGTACACTGTGAATAAGCAGGGAGGAAGTATAAGGATCTCAGGCAATCAGCTGCACCACAGCAGAGCATCATTTCATGCACAGCTACAAGTAAGAATTATCTCAAATCTTACATACTGACAGTCCCCACTTTCATAAATGAAAATATCCTCTATTGACAGGGGCAGGAGGAGGGAAAAGTAAGCAGCATACACAATTTTCTCTCTCAGGAGAGGAACATCACAGAATCCCACAACATAGAAGCCCATCAAATTAATGCATCCCTACCAGCACTAATTATAGGTGCACTGTTTGAAACTACAGAGCCTCTTGCTTAACGCAGTACTACAATGACTTATTTATCAACTGGATGGTTTTGTCAGGTTCATTTAATCAGGAAGAAAAATCTCTGCAGAAATAAACAAAATCACACTCAGAAATGAGTAAACGTATTTTAGCTTCCAGTTGGAGATGCATAAAGATTTTTATAATCTTCTGATGTCAAAACATACATCCATTCAAGCCTTCTTAGCAGCAAGACACAAAAACTACCAGAACTTTCTATCAGCTTCCCCAAAATTATTTGCTCAGCTGTCAGTGGCCATCCAGGCACCCCTTGAATGTCAGCAGTGGAGAAGGTGGAACTGCACAGCCTCTCCCCGGTATGTGATTAAAGACAGAGAATATAACACATAATCCCACTGCAGGGATAAGACAGACATGGGGATGATGCAACTGCTCAGGTAAAACAAATATGCTCTGGTGTAAGAAAGCTCTGCAGCACCCACAAGCAGCACCAAAGCTGATCTGTCAGCATCTCCCCAGAGAGATCAATATTTTTGTTCAACATTTTTCTAGGTTTACTTATACCCTATATTTATCTGTGAGCTGAAAGAGAGACCATTAAGCCAAATGTCAAATTTATAAATATTATTCTCTTCTGCTCTCAAATGTCAATTTGGAAAAAGAAATACACACATACTCAGACAGATTTATTTCATTGAGAGAAGGGTGAACTTCCAGACTGTCTGCAGCCCAGTGTGAGCAAAGGTCCTCAGGAAACAAGGGGAGCTTGGTGTGTCAGACCACTGTGTTTTACAGCTCTCGCTCACGGTTACATCAAGCTTCTCTGCTCTGTTTGATGAAAGCAGTAAAACAATGCAAGTACTTAAAAGATTTACTTATGATTTTAACCTGTTATCTGAATCATCCTGGGATTTCTTGGAAATGATGACTAGATGCTGAAGGATAAATGTAACCTAGGATCCCCTTGTGGGAGTTCTCATCTCACGGTACAGTTTAATGAAGATCCCAGTACCAAATCCTAAGATTTTAACTGAAGGCAAGGAGACTTATTTTTATACATTACATAGACTCCGCTTCAGAAGCTGTCAGTTTGCATACAGGCAGTAAAAAGCCCCTTGGCTAAATACAGGCATCGAATAAAGTGTCAGTTAACAGTAATTTCACCCCGCAAGTGTTCTTGCCCATACAACTTAATGAAGAAAGATTGTTTTACGATAAGAGCAATGAAAAGGAGGAAAGAAAGAAAAAGGAGAAAAGAAAAAGACCTACAAAGAAATGACAGTGTTGCAAAGAACCCAAACAGCCAATTACGCTTTGATCATGGCTTGAATTTCAAGTGTTACTGTCATCATTATTTTCCACTGCACCACTTCTTTCCCTGATTACTCGGTATCTATGATGTATGTTGGATATACAGCAAAAACAAAGCATGGTATAGGCAGAAGCACTAGCTTATCTTTCAGCCATAATAAAGCCTCTCTCTCAAACATTATTGAGATGCCTGTCAACAAAGCAAATCTGAGCACTGAGTGGAAATGAGGCATAACATTTAATTCCTTCAATCAGCATTTTCCTGTTTGCCAGGAGCACCTCTCCTGGGTGGGCTGACAAGGTGCAAGCTAATTTAAAGATCCAGGAGAAGTCAAACTGCATCCGGATAGCACTGCTCCCACGTTAATTAAGAGGAGACTGAAAAGTAAAGTTCACTCAAAAATGGTACTGAGGGAAAAGATAACTCAAGGAAACATTGACTGTTAGGAAGCGCAGACAACAAAGTGATCATCAGACCTTCTTATCAGTAAAATTATAGTTTTCAGATTAAAGATTTAAGAAGTGTTATATCAAACATACAGACAAGGTTACTTCATATTTTGCTGGGAGTGTCTGATTAAAAATTGTACTATTTGCCGTTTTCACATTAATTTCCATTCAGAGCTTTCAGAGCTACACTGGAACACCAGACACGAAGCTCTAACACCAGAGGGAAGAAAGCAGATGACAAGGTCTGGACTGACCTGGCTCTCCAAAACAAGAAGCCTTCCCTGTTTGGAGGGGACTCTCTGCAAGTCAGTTCTTTGTCTCTGTACTAACACTTGCAAGATGAAGCAGCTCCCTCACAGGTCCTCTGGGCACGAGGAGCATTATACAGGGGGAACCCAAAGACTAAGGAGCTGCCCAGCTTTCTAGATGCTTTGCAATACCTTCTGACTGAACTGGCTCACCAAATAGCACTCATGTTACCGCTACTTACACACCGCAGAATTTATCATGTATAATTTCCCTCAATTTTGCCTGTCATTTATATTGTGATAGCCATTTATACCAGAAATCTTAAAGTCCTAAAACAAAGCTACAGAAAAATGGCAAAGACTACAGAAAAGAACCAGTTGGCATTTTGCATCCATAACCTTCTCCTCTCCCCTTGAGCAGGGTGCAGCCCTGCGCTGGGCTTCAATTCAGGCAGGCAAGCACCCAGAAAACAAAGGTAGCCCCATAGGACATTCATATGATCAGGCTGAGGTACTCTCCTCCTACTGAAGCGTGGGGCTATCTTTTATGACACTTTTGGTACTGTTGTATATGCTGCCTAACAACCTGATATGATTTTGTTTCTTTTCTAAATAAATTTTCTAACTATTATTTTCAAACTTTTTAAATCCAAAGTTAACTAGTTTTGTAATGTCATTCTGACAGAACAACTCTCAAGAACCTCAGCAGGTACAACCAAAGTTCAATCACAGGATAAAGATGATAACAGGTTTTAAGTAAATTGAAGCTCCACTTAAAAGTTTTCAGAGTAGAATCACTGTTAGTAAAGCTTTAAAATAATACCGGTATCTCACTTCAAAATTAAATAGTGAATCACTGCATACATAAAAGAAATCAAACACTTCCATATTATTTTTTCTTGGAAGTATATTTATTTACTTTAGCTAGTTAAAATAAAGATTGATTTTCTTACTCTCTCACCCCTTCCCACAAGTGTTCAAAGGTGTTTGTCATGTTTCACCATTTACCCAGAACAGCAGGGTGTTCCTCAGCAGTCTGCTCCTTTCAGATCCCTTACGTCTGCTGGAGAGACGACTGTCTCCCTTCAAAAAATTCAGTAGTTGGTAAAAATCAGATCTTACACTGACCCCTTCTCCAGAGTGTGGGTTCACAGAGCACCCAATCTTATTTAGATCCTGATTTCCTTGACACAAGCCTGCTGCTTTGCATTCTCAAACTGATGTATTTCTTTCGCATCTTACCTCCATAACACCAAACAGCTTAACAGTAAAGCAAAAATACCCACACATTCAGTAACACGTAAGCTTTGGGTAAAGGATTAGGAACAGCACAGGTTAAGAAGTAAAAAAAAAAAAAAAAGTACAAAAAATTTTGATCTGTTGAGGGATATGTGCACTACTTAGACATCACCAATTACTCTTTTACAGACCAGGCAGCTTGAATACTTAAAACACATTTTTCCTTTGCAGTCCCTTTAGCCCTATACCCAACAGCTTTTCTTCCATTCTGAGCTGCTTTCCTTTCATGACACTTTTCATAAACTCAGAAACTGAGAGATATGCCTAAATAAGTCGTGCATGTGTTTTTCTAGTAAAATATGGCCTCAGGAAACAGTTAAAATATAAAGGCTTCACCTAAAAGACAAAGCTGCATTTTATAATTCATTCTCATATTTGATTGCAAAGGACCTACCTGAACATGTCTCCTAAGCCCTTCAGCATTCCTTTCTTTGCCTTAATTTTATCCTTCTCTTTATCTCGATCTTTCTTCTTTTCTTTTCCAGCCTTTTTTCTGTCACCTTTATCTTGGCTTCCATTCATCTGTCTCTCCAACGAGTGGGATGGCTGGTCACTTGCTGTAGACACAGATTCTCTACCAGATCTTGAGCTTTCCTCTGTGTCTTCCTCCACTGAAAGTACAAATTAAGAAACATCAATGGGATAACAACAAAAAATAAAGGCAGTTTTTTGGCAGATTACATAATTTATTTGCAAGCAGGTTATATGGACAAAAATAAAATAATCCCATTCTTTTCCAAAATCAGTATCTGATGATTTGGGTTTCTCCTGGAATGCCCCTGTGTGCTATTACATGCAATCTTAAAGACAAGGAATTCACCTCTGCAGAACACTCTGAAAATTTGATTCGTGCTTTGTGGGTATTCTGAATAACATATAGATTAATAGGGAGGATTATTAAAGTGATGTAAATTGGACTCTTTTGTTTCACCATCTAAATCAGTTGAAGAAAGCTTCAGAAATGTCTGCAAGAAACAGCAGCAGTGCAGCATACCCTGTCAGGAAATTCTTAGTAATACTCCCATAAAAATATGAAAGTCATTAAGGACTGTTAACCCTCAATAGAAGCCTTAATAGACTTTTTCTTCTGCTACAAATACTATAATGGTTTTCTTGCACTACTTCATTTCCTGGAGAAGTATAAAGCATGTCATGCATCATGGCTTTTGTTCTTCCATAGCAGTAGTACTGCTTGCAATGGAGCAGCTTGGGAGGCTCAGGTGGGGAGATTCCACCAAGCGCAACAAGCAAAACCTTTTAAGAGCCCCTAACGTGATTCTTCTCTGTTTCTAATCCAAGAACAAGACCCAGAGAATCCTAGAGTATACCCAAGGTCAAATTTAAACAGACTACATGTATTGCAGAAAGCCTGAAACAGAAATGACCAAAAGAAACAATCCAATCAGAAATTGAAAACTCCCCCAGTAGTTTAGTAAGAAAGAAATAAAACATGTCAAGCACAGGAGTTAGAATACTGCAGCCTTTCTGACTTAGCTTAGAGTCAAGCTGTGATCACCCAGGAGCTTTAAAATGTTCTATCATCACCTTAAAAGCAGGACTACACCATCTTCCAACAGACAGCATAAAGCAGCAATTAGAATCACAGGTGCATACTTTGTAGTGTTTCCTGTAGCTCTAAGAGGCTCCAAACAACTTTTGGCAGTAGAGGTTGGAAAATAAAGTTTTGCTTTATTTTTTTTCAAGTATAGGGTATTGGAAATAAACTTTTTTTTTTTTTTTTTTTTTTAATAGCCAAAAGGATTTGGAAATTGCCATGACATAGAGGGGGAAAAAAAAATAAATCACTTTTTAATTTAGCATATGTTTACATATTATTATTACTCCTACTAGTACTATTATTTGTAGACCTCAGCGACTCCTCTACAGCCAATGAAAGTGTGTGATTTTTAAGAAATTTGTCATACATAGAGTACTGTAGAATATAAATTTGTTTTTCTTAGTCATCTTTCATATTCACCTTACCAGTAATTCACTGAACCTGAAAAGTCTACAAATCACTAGCTGAAAGCCACTCAATATTCTATCTTCTCTCTCTCAGATACTCACCCAGAAAATAGTGTTTATACTCTAATATTATAATACACAGACCTGTCCAATAGACTTAATACTTGCTCAGTGAGTATCCCAAGATTTCTATAAATATTCTCCAACCCTGGAAGATCACATAAATATATTTCAAGAAAAACATACCATATCAGATAAATATCAACATTAATAACTGTTTTTGAATCTCAGCTCTGAATTCCATACTCTGAATTACAAATCACCAGCAAGGGGAAAAAAGAAAAAGAAAAAGAAAAAGAAAAAGAAAAAGAAAAAGAAAAAGAAAAAGAAAAAGAAAAAGAAAAAGAAAAAGAAAAAGAAAAAGAAAAAGAAAAAGAAAAAGAAAAAGAAAAAGAAAAAGAAAAAGAAAAAGAAAAAGAAAAAGAAAAAAAGTGGTCCCCAAAATTCTTATTCATTTATCCTCAGGACTGCTATCAATTAAGTAGATGACACAACTTCTTGATTGTAGGCACTGATTTAATGTTTGGATAATTTTATTTTAGAAAATGAATACGCATTTCCTATACATCTGTGTACTAGCTGTACTTGCATTTTTTTGGTGAAAGTGTTGTTTAGACAAAGTTTGGGATGATATTTAATTATTATTAAGAGTATTGGAAAACCACTTTGGAATAGAGATGCTAATTTTTTGCATGTTAATTTATAGCTACAATCTGTTCCCATTAAACCAAATAGACATTTAAATGATTGTACTTGCAAATGATTATAATTAGTAAAATAAAAAATTAAAAATTAGAAATCTGGCAAATTCTGAAGTCAAATGTTTACTTGGTACTTCATTTCCAGAATTTCTAGAATTTTAAAGATGAACATATTTTGTCCTATGGTTGTTCATATTCATATGACAACACGTTATTTTACTCCTAAATATGTATTAAGTGTATTGTGCTATGCTGAGTTGCTGAACAACTTGTCATAACAATGCCTCGTCTTATTGTTTTGCATATTCTGTGGAAATAATATTGCCTTCTTTCCACAGTTGTGCTACAATAAATATTTGTCTATCACACACATTTTGCTCGCAGTTAATTCCATAGCTTAGAACAAGTCATGTGAACTACATGTAGGACGCCTGTTCTCTCAAAATAAACACTGGTGACTCTACTGGAGTAAATAGATTTCCAGTTTTCTTAAAAAGGCATGTCATGAAGAAACTTGTTTCACTTTTATGCAGAACAGTCATTCTGCAATTAACATACACCTAATTACTAGTGTTTAGAACAAATGCAAAGGCTGCTCAATTAAAAATTCAAGCCCAGGCTACAAATGAAACTTCTAATTTCTGCTAAGTTGAAGTAATGACATTAGGTTGCCACAAGACGCAAAATGCATTTGCTTTGGTGCTGTTATTTCCTTTCTTCTTTTCCTGCAGACTCCTATTCCCCCCTCCTCCCTATGCAGGATGCTGAAGCCAAAAAAAAAATTGGAGTATACTTTAAACATCAATTAAAGCTGAAAACTAGCGTCATTTCATGAACCACACTGTACTGAAGAGATCTACACAAACAGGTATTATGAAGCTATCCTCCTAATTAGGCCATAAAATGGAAAAGATGCACATGAGGAATCAAAGCTACTTAATGTGAAGCTATTTTGCCACTAAGCTTCCAGGCCTCTTATTGTGATATTTAATACAGCCGTAGATTCTAGCAATTAAGATTCAGCAAAAGATTAGAAAGCTTTGCCGATCTCTCCCAATCCAAATGCCCTGTTCTCATTCAAGTCACTAAAGATAAACATTTTGCTTTCAGTCAGCTATTTCGAGTATTAAGGAGGAAAAAAGAAGAGAAAAAAAAAAAAAAAAAAGAAAAGAGAATCAGGCAAAAATGATCTGTAAAAGCTAAACACCCACACCTTTCCACAAATATTACTTCTTTACAGAGATTAAAATTCATACCCATCTTCTCAAATACTTCTTAAAATGTTGTCCTGGAACTGGACACAGTGATCTGATTTTCATCCTGCATCTAGTAATTTAATAACATCTTTTTCCAAGGACAGCAAATACATTCATAGGAGAGTTAGCCCCTCTGCTACATATGCTACCTGTATTTATATGGCTTTCTTATATTGGGTGATGACATGTTAAGAATTATTCTATAAAATGTACTGCAGTGCTGTTATTTGCTGCTCCAAAGAGGGTCAATGTCTGGAAGAAAAAAGCACTCAGCACTGAAACATTTGGAGAAATACTTGGGAAAAATATCAAGTAACGCAAATGAATCCAACCTCAAGGGCATCAGCAAATTGACCACCAACATGTTTGCCTGGGTTTTATAATGCCAGAAAGCCACATTTTAATTTCAAACAATTACGGAATAATTAAATGCAATTAAAAAAAAAAAAAAAAAAAAAAAAAAACTTATGCCATGTCATTATGGCAGCAGTGAGACATTAGCCACATTAGTACCAGATTGTTAAATCAACTTCTATGTATTCAAAGGTGTCCAGGCTTTTTCCAGCTGAAGACATCACTTGGCAAATTCTCTGGAATCTGAAGCCACATATAATTTACACAAAGTGGAGGAGACTGCACAAACACAGAAATGTTCTGAAAAAGACAGACCTCAGTACTGTAGACCTAGTATTTTGAGCTGATCCCAGGCCCCACATGGCTGGGGCAGCTCTTAAGCTCCACGTTCACCATCAGAAGCAAAAACCTAGAGAGCCTTCTGTGCCATTCCTGGGAATGAGCTGTGTCCAGCCAACATCCTGCATTTGCTTTACAACTTGTCTGCTTCTATTACCCTGGCAGTCCAAGTTTCTGGATTACTATTTAGATGTTTTATTGTAATATATGGAAGCTATTAAAACGCATGCAACTTCAACAGAATGTGCGGTACTATTCATATACCTAGGTCACACTTTGTCCAGCCCTTCTGTACCATATGGGATTTGAGAACAACCTCACTCTGGCTCTCCCAAGATGGCTCTTGGTCCATCAATGCCAGAATTCTTCATCCACGAGGAAATGAGGACAAAGACTCACCCCATGGCATTTCACTTTCAGCCAGACGGTTTTGTCTGGTTTCCACTACTCCCATGCAAAGGATACAAAGGCCATCAGACAGTTCCTTTCCACTCTATGCATTGTATCCATAAGCTCAAAACCTCTTGCAGTAATCTCATAAACCTATACTCACCTAGAAAGTCTTTCTTGATAAGTTTTGCTGTCATGTGTAACTTCTGGATAAGCCCTAGATATTTAATGCCTCAAAACAGGATATTACTCAGTTGGCTCACAACAAACAAGACCCTTTAGAAAAATGCTGTCTTGTGTCCCAGAAGACCACAGGCATGAAGTTTGGGATAATGATCATGATCACTACGCATTTTCTCATACCTGTTCTTCTACTGGCCAGGAATAGATTGACAGCCAACAGCACCAGACCAGCATTTAGCCTCACTGCTGCGTGAAATTGCTACGTGCTGTGAGAGGGAAGCAGAATTCTGTCCATAACTACCTTTGAGAAAAGTGACTGGCAAAATGACCTCCCTTTCAGTCTCAGAACACTTTTAGAAACAGACATATTAAAAGAAAAACAACAGAAGAGTTTTAAAAAATAAAAGAGTGACTACACAAGTAGCTTACAACAGAACATTATAGAATGACACTTCTGAGAAAGATTTTCTGAAAGTAAAAAAATTTTAAAAAGAGAGTGAAAAATCTCTTTTCAAGCTTTTTCTGTTAGTATTCAGGCTAAATATTTTACCACTTCAGCTTTCCAAATATCTTATTCATTCATAAACTACTAACTAGCTGCAGGTAGACTGAAAAAAAAAAAAAAAAAAAAAAAAAAAGCTGGTGGTGTGTGACAAGTCGAAACTAGTACAACATGAAGGTTAAAAATTCAATAATTTTAATACAACCCCTGATTGAGGTAATTTACCATTCACACTATTTTCATTCAATATGAGTTGTCATTTTACCAGCCCATTCTTACATAGTTCAATAATGATAAGGTTAGCTTTGAAGTGATTCTTTTATGTTAATGACATTCTCCACATGTTGGGTCATACTTCGGGTTAAAGAACTGAAAATGTAAATGAATGCCCATTAGGGTGGGTAATAGCTGATCATTAACTTTATATTTTATTAGATCTGCCAGCCTTACTCATTCTAATTAAAGGACAGTGATTTCTTTTTTTTCCCCCAGACACTACAAATGTACCCTTTCTAAGTTAGATGCACATATTTTTGTAACATGAATTCAGTGTTTTTTTTTTCTTTCTGCGTAAAATGTTTCTAATTTACATCAGTAAATTAATTAGCTGTCTTAGAGAAAATTTTCATAGTAAGTAATTTAAGTAAACATAATCCTAATAATCTTATTTCCTTGTTTTAGGAAGGAAGGAAGCTGCAGAGTGTTGCAATCTGCTAATGCATATGAAGGGCAAAAGCCTGAACAAAGCCATGAAGAGAAGTTAGTTCTATTCTTTTAAAACCCTAGGATAACCTTCTATCACTTTTAATCACCTTCTAAAGGATTAACTTATATTGTTAACATTCTTTATGTATAACAATAGTTTACTTACGAGTTTCCATGCCTTCATCATCATCATCTGCTACAGGTTTATCATACGATTTGTCTATGGCAGCTCTGAAGCTTTCATTGCAGCCTCGTCCTCGGATAATTCGTGGGCGTGGGCGGTGGAAGGGAATATCACCATTCAGAGTCACCTCAGCAACTGCTGTCTGCAGGCTTTCTAATGAGCTGGATTTCTTCAGACCTAATGAAGGCCCCACATCTCTGGTTGGGGAACCTTAGTGATTTAGGGAAGAAAAAAAAAGTAATTAGAATTAGTGTAGAGAACTGCATGCTTGATTATGCATATCCATTGTGAAAGTCTTTGGGGACATGCTTAACATTATTCACATCATCTCTCAATAATCTGTAGGGAATTCTCTGCAGATTTGTTGGTCTCAGAAGTGAATGAGTATGTCAAGTTATAGTCAACGAAACCGACAATGTTAGTAACGTCTGGCTTTTCAAATTAGTGAAAAGATACCAACATCTCTTACTATTATTTTACCAATTTGAATGATAAAGTAATCATGGGGCTTTAAAAACACAGCTCATGAAAACAACAGAGATACATATCTAACTGCATCAGACAAAGCTATTAATTATTTTTTGTTTAGAGATGAAAATTTCATCTGTACTAGCAACTGAGAGCATATTCTGGGCATGAATCCTATTGCGTTTAGAGTAACATTCTTGCAAAGTACCCCAACTTCTGGCTTCAAGGCTTCATGTTGTTCTGGCTTCATGTTGTTTGGTTTTAATTGAGTTTTAAAGACTCGCATCAAAATGCTAACTATTTCATAATGAAATACTTCTGAGAAATATCAGTTGACTTGCTGGGATTTTGTGAATTTGTTTAAAAAAAAAATTCTGTGGAAAGGACCCACTTAGCCAGGCAATACCAGCTACCCAGCTGGAAAAGAAACACATTCCTGGCAGTGACCAGGTTGGTGCTTGGGCAGCCCTACAGCTGGGGCTGAGGGCAGCTCTTATCACTGCTGCACGCTCAGAGGAGTGCCAAGAAAGCCCTAGCCAGTGTTCTGCAAAACTTCTTCCCCATCCAGACTTGTCTTCTTGGCTTTGTGGACTAAATGTCTAGCTTCTGTTTTTAGATACACACACTCACAGTGCTGACAATTGCACAGTTGGATCTCACAGTTAAAATGGAGAGAGATCTATCAGGCAATAAACTGATAAATAAAAATTTTCTGTGTTTATTTAGAGTGATTTTGTTCAGAAGTGAAGAATAGTCCTGGCCAGCTCTTCGATAGGATTTGTGGCTTGAGAGATAGAAGAGACATGATCATCCCAGCCAGATTTCCTGAAGTTATGAGATCAGAGCCCTCACCCAGAATATAGAAAATCTCCTATTTTCTTGACCTGAAGGGAGCTGAGCAGAGAAGGGTGCTGTGGCACCACAGCAGTCCCTGGGGGTGGGTAGTTAGTCACCACCCTCATCTTACAGAAGTACAGAAAGATCAAGGGACTTGTTCGAAGCCAGACACCTCCAGGAGACAGAGCCAAGCACTGAACAGGGCCACCAAACCAATAAACAACCTGCTTATAAGCAAGGTCTGGTGTGAATGATGCAAAAAACGAGTTATCCTTTTAAAGTATTTATATCAGAATAATATAAAGCTCTGGAATTGATTCCTGTTATGGCAGATGTTAGGAGGGAGGAGAGACAGTATCTGTCACACTTCTGTGACACAGTTATGTGAAGTTACATTAAATGGGGAAGGGGGAGGAGGAATAGCACTAATAACAGTTTCTCTCATCAGTCAGTTTTGGGTGGTGCGGGATGGAAGCTGGAAGAGGGGTGCGGGACCTGCAGAAAGGCAGCATGGCAGGTCCTCACATGTTTTTTGCTAGCTTGGTGTTAGGTAGAGCAAGGTGACAAATGCTGTCATTTTCCACTCATCTATTAAGAGTCTGAACAACTAAGTTAAAATAAAATCCCTTAGATCAAATAGATTCAAGAAGCAGCTGTCAAAGAATTACCTGTAGCTGCCCTACTTTTGAGATGAATTTGTAAACAGAAACAAAACAACAATCCTTTTTCACAGGTCTGGAGAATTGCTGCAGTTTCATTCCCCCAGAGGTCTGGGGTCCTGCTGTTTTCACCCTCAGCTGGAAACAAACACACCCCACCAAATTCAGAATTTTATCTTGATGAACTCGCATCTCACAGAAGAAGCCACCCTCTCGCCCACTGCCCCTGTTTGTGAGGGTCATGAGGATAGCTGGGGGCACAGAGCAGCTGCTGGGGTGAGCAAGAGCAGGCAGCTGGGACAAGGATGTTTGATGGCTTCCCAGCTGTGCAAACAAACTGCAGTCCAGGTTCCCCCAAGTTTCGAACATGGCCCGAAGTCTAATGCAAGTATTTTCATAGAACACTATACCAAGTGAAAGAGCTTCAACTTGGGCAATGCCCTAGAAGCTGTCCACTTTCTAACATATGTCACAAATTGCTGGTCCCTCACTAAAGCCTGCAGTACACAACAAATAAGATTTTGGTTTTTTGCTTTTTGGGACTGTGTTTTGATAAAAACAATCCACAAGACAGAAAAGAAAAATGAATGCAACATTTTGAAGGGGAAAAAAAAAAAAAAGAAGAAGAGAAGAGACAGGACAATCCTATATGAACCAGCTGTTTGACAGATTCAATTTCATATACAAAGGGAAAGGGTATCCTCTTACATGGCAACTTACTGTAAACTCCCTTATTCCAGATTCTGCTTTGCAACCTTCTAAATGAAATGCTCGTATATCTTTTCCTAATTACTGAGTGGCTCTTTTTGTAAACAGTAATTATAAAGCAAGCATTTATATGCCCATTTATGTTCATACAGAACATTAAAAAAAAATCCATTTCCTGCTACCCAATACAGATCTTTGTGAGAATAATATTTATGTAAGTTGTGCTTTCCCAAAGGAAAAGCTAGATGGGATATGACCTAATGTTCCTCCAATACTGTAAAACTAATAACAGATTACAGAAATGATACGAATATTTATTGAACTTGGGTGGTCATGAACACAAATGTGGACAGGTTGCAGAATTTGAAAGAGGAAAATGTCATTACACAAGCAGTTTAAGCACTGTGATCGTAAAGCTATGTGTATTTCAATACCTTCACCAGCTTCTATGGCCACTTCATAGCAAGTTTGCTATTTTCAAAATATATGGTTAAGCCTCCCTGTAAATTGAGTGAGTTCTGAATTTATTACTAGAATTCACTAGCCAGAAAGTGAGCTGTTTATTCATAATCCATTGAGAAACTGCAAACTTTCTTTAAGATGCATTTTGTTTAAAATTTATGAGTCACATCAAAACCTTGTATTCTAAATACAAAAATGTCAGCATTTTCTTCTAGACTTTACAGTGCTGGTGGTAATCATCAGAAATGTTATCTGCTGAGTTCTATTTTGACAGCAGAATTTGAAACAGAAAAATAAAAAGAAAGAAAGAAAAAAAAACACATCTACCTAAACCATCTTCATATGACTGAGGGATGAAAGGGGTTCTTTTATCATTTTTTAAAATTTGAAGTTAATCAAAATTTTCCATTCCAACAATTTTATTAACAAATAATCCACCCTTTGAGGTGGATTCAGCCATCTGCAACACAGAAGCACCCCATCCGTAAATCCTACCGCGTGCGCAGCCTCCCTGCACGCTGCTTACACGTCCATCCACGCTGCTCTCCTCTGTGTGCCATACACCCAGATCCACCTCTCACAGGCTCTGTGCCATGCTCACGCCATCCCAAGCCCCTGCCCACCAGGCATGCACCGCCACCCTTGTGTCTCAGCTGGCCAGTCCCTGGGGATAATGCCAAGCCTTGCTCTCCAGACCATGCAGCACCCTCTGCTCATGCACGACCTACGGGCGTTGCATGCATCTGCTCTCATGTGGCACAGGCACCTCAGGGCTTCACCGCACACACAGATCCAATGAGACATCTAATACTCACAGACCACATTAAACCTACGTGATGCTCCCTGCTCCAAGCCCCCTTTTTTTCCCGTGGCACTGACTCTGTTTAACAACTCACGATGCTCCCACCTCTCTAATCTTACGTTAAGTATTTATAAGGTGCCACAAGTCTGCATGGGCGAATTGCAAAGGCAAAAAGTCTGGTGTTAAAGGACGTAGGAGGCTTCCTTTGGTGACTATTTTTAAAAGCTATAAAAGTATTTTTTAGTGCTATAAAAGCACTTCCCTTTAAATGATTTTAAATGATGCTTTTGTTTCTTTCTGAAACATTATTTTTACTAACTCTTAGGTTAAATGCTACCAGTGACGTCAAAAACTTCCCTCTATTTGATTAAAGCAGTTTTGCAAAGGCACAAAGTCTACTTTTAAGCACTTTCTTAAAGGACATTAGTCTATTTTTGAATTTACTAACATCTGCTACATTAGATTTGATAAATTCTTCTATTTCTGGTTCAATTCATATGAAAAGAGTAACATTTTTTGCTGGAAGGGGGGCAGGGGAAGACTAGAACAAGTAACTGCATCAAAAGTATTTCAGCTTTGTTTCCATTTAATAAAAGTTTACTTTAAAAGCACCCTGTAAAAATAAATAATTTAAATACATCTTCTGTGTTGGATTTGCTTGTTGGTTTTGCTTGTTTGTTTTGCTGTTGTTTGGCTTGAGAGAGTGTTTTGGCCTTTCCTCACTGTGGACATGGAAAAAAGAAAAAACCAACCTGCTAGCATGCCTGGGACTCAATAAATGAGCCACGCTCAATTGCTACTGAATATACTTCTAACCTCTAGAATGAACTATAAACACTGCAAGGATTAGGCACTTCAAGTGAACTACAGAAAGAAAAATAATTAAAAATCTATTATAGTTACTAGGGCTAGTGAGTTCTACGCTCTCCTTTTCAGCTAATACTATTAAATCCAACTTTGACTGCAACAGTGTTTGTTTTTATTTTTCTTTAAAGTAAATATATGCTGAATTTGTCTGGCTTCTACAGTTCATCAAATAATAGTTCACCACACATTTGATGTATTTTTTTTCTTGTACCAGATGATTTTTCAGCCAAATTGCAGTAAGTGGTTTGTTTAAAAACCACATCCATCTTCAGTAATGGGAGAAATGCAATGTTTACATACTAAACCTGGTTAAAAGCACACAAAATAAATAAGAAAAAGTATAGTCAAAGGTGTGGTGTGTTTTTTTTTTTCCATTTTTTCCAGCCACTGAGCTTGCTGTGCACAAAATATGTAACTGCTTAGTCCAGATGGTTACGGTCACGCTCGTTCACCCAAGTTGTCTGACGTGTCTCTTTTTGGAATTTAATCCAGGTGTCACACATATAGAAAAACTATACTCTGTTGACACCACCAAAAGCACTATGCACTTTTAAACCTAAGCATCATATTTTGCTAAAACACAGGATTTACATCATTGTTATCACATCCCATTCCAATAAGCAGGCTAATAATTAAATGAAGAATTATTTACAAGTAATTTGTGTTTGATCTGTAAGTTCTTTTTCTGTGAATAGTGCTCATGGTGAAGGCAGTTCCCAAGCTCTGTTTCTTACCATAACCATTAACACAATTCATACATTCTGATGGCCCTAATCTTTCAAAACATTCAATATTATTTTTTTTATTCATACTCAATTTGTAAGGTTGCAAGTTTATGACCATATTCTACAACATTTTAAGAGCTTGAAGTTTTATCTGTTTTAATAAAAAATATAATGCAGTCAATTGATTAGTTACAGCTTCTCAATGTTCCTACTCATGTTGTAAAGTGTCGTTAAACAGAGATGCAGTTGTGAATTATTAATCATAAATTCTGCGTGGAATGCCCTGCTCCCCAAATCATGCTAAAATAAATAATATTGTCAGGTTTAAAAGGTGAATTGTTCCTAATTAGAGCTAAGTAATGTTATGGTGTCCTCTGGATCTAGCCTAATTAAAACAGCATTCCAAAGGTCAAAAGCTAACTTGTATTAATAAATCATAAAGGCTAATAATTGCAGCTGGTGCATTATTTTAATTACTAATAAAAAATATGCTTTGAAAGCTATTTCTCATTATCATTGTGTGAAGTGTTACAATCTATCGTATGTGGAAAATATTCTATTTACATATTCTTTTGTTCTGTTACACTGCTCTGGTTTCAGTTCCAAAAGCAAATCGAGTTGCACTAATATTCCTCAGTTCAACTCACAACATCTATCTGATGACCACTCAAGGCAAAGACAGCAATTTTGGAATTAAAGGAATTATTTTCAAGCACTGTGTTAGCAGTGTAAGCCAAACATTTGACTCTTCTACATTCCTCTGAGTTTGAAGCGAGGAGAAGATTTTCCAAGATTTCGTTGAAAGGACAAAAATCAAGACAACTGTGAATATTTATGAGTTCAAAGTGTAGAAACAGGTGTCTACCTACAGCCAGATATATATGACCTGCTTGAATACACCACCCTAGATACTTATCTCTATAGAGAATTTTCTTTTTCTCTATGACTTGATTATTCACAACAATAGAGAGCAGCCATGCAAGTACTGGAATATTCATGTTTTCATGCAATTTGATTGGCAGTTCTGTAATTGTGGTAAGCTGCTTTGACCAAGGTTTCTATAGCAACAGCCTTACTGTCAATTCTTACCTGTTTTCTGGTCATCCATTGTACTGAGCTTAGTCTCGTCAGCTACTGTTAAAAGGTAAATGTATAACGGTTAGCCCAGTTAGTGCCCATGCCCCACATGCATCCAACATTCCTTTTTTTTTTTTTTTTTCTGTATTTTTTTTCAAGTTAGGGGGGCCTTAGCAATGTCATCCTTCATGCATATAAACTGTAACAGTAAGCAAACATTCTGGATAGAAATGGCAGCAAACAAGTAACCTTCATGCAATGTCAGTCGTGTTCACATCACAGGCAGGTACAATATGTTATTTACACGTTAGCACATCGCAACTAGTCAAGACAAGTCAATGCCACCAACCTTACTGTCCTCTGAAGAAGTTGGTGAATTAGGGATTGCAGGTAAGATACTGACAATTATTGTAAAGGAGCAAATCTGATTATATTTTATTATTCTGAGTATGGATTTTTGTGTTTAAGCAATTAAAACTCACTGTTTAAGGTTACTAGATTCCGTACTTCAGAATCTAAATTCAATACAGAAAAATAGATGGGCTGGTTAGCATTTGCTTCCTCTCAGTTGTTTTACCAGTTAAAATGATCACAGTTGATGGCCTGTCTCAGTTGCTCCTAGTTTCAGGGCTTCTGATATAAATATAAAACTTAGGTCTCAACCAGAAGTCAAACTACCTTGATTTTCTAATTCTGAACGATTTCTACAAAAAAAAAAAACACTTTGCATCTTTAATATCTTAATCAAAATCCACCTATAAAATAAAAGCTACTAAGGGTCTTTAAGGCTAATTGAATTATAATCATGAACTGAGAATAATTCTATGCACCCATAACCACAGCATGGTACATTTTTACACAGTTTTTCTACATGGATTGTTAAATGCACTTTTCACCTCTATTTTAATGAATATATTCAATATTTACATATAGCTGTATATCCAGAGGGTTCTGATATTTAAATGTATGGACATTTACAAGTGGTAAGAACAATACACAGGCCACTTGGACATTCATGTTAAGAATACTTTACTTCACACCAGTAGACCTTATGCACAGTATTACTGCACATAAATAATGTGTTTGAAATTAGAAAATCTATATACTTACAACATGAAAATCAGGTTCAAAGAAAACAATTGAAAAAATATCACTCACTACCTAGATCCATGCTTTTGGATTTTCGTGTTTTAACAAACTCCAACTGACTGGCATCTGAAAATTGCTTTGTACGCTTTTCTGACATGCTCTGGCGTCCAAAACCCTCTCGCTGGAAGGCAAGCACTGGATCAACATCTGGACTAAGAGTGCTGTAGGAAGGGAGAAAAATCATGTGAACATTTATCAAGATCACGCAACCTTTCACTCTGCAGAGAAAAGCATTTATTTAGCATGTGACTTCAACCAACAATAAAGTACACATTTTTAAATAAACCAATGCAAGTAGTCAGTTACACACACAATGAATTTGTTTCACTGCATCAAGCAATTCCAGTTTAAAAGAATAAAAAAATTCACTCACGAGCTTTAATGAAAGATGTACATATCTCGTGTAAACTATACATATACTATCAGAATATATGACCTCAACACAGGAATAATTTGAGGGAGAATAAAAAAATCCATTTTCTTAATGAGAAACCAGTATATTCTCTTAATACCAACTTATCTTATTTTTCTTCATCACAAAATATTTTTTGTAAAGCATACACAGAATCTGACCTGCCTGAAGCCCCCAGAGACTTCCCAAAGTTCTTAATTTAAGGACTGCCTATTAAAATTCTATAGCATTTCCTGGTTTTAACTTGGCTATGATAGACAAACATATTTTTACTTAGTACTCCACTAAAGAGCAAGTATTCACCACAATGGTTTCATCATTAAGTTGGACTCAGATTTGGTCTCTTCTGCAGGTTTCTTGCATGACCTTGGCTTCAGAAGCTTTCTGAAGACAGATTTAATAATGTCGGTCTGATGTTGGTAGAATCATGAATGCAAGAACACAGGCAAAATGAGTTTGGTGTGCAAGCTAAACCCTAGGCTTGGAATGTGTCACCGTGGCCACACCACAGAGAAAGGGAGAGAGAGGGAGAGAAGGAGAGAGAAAGAGAAGCAATTAAATGACCACTGTAAGATCACTTACTGCAAATAGAAAGAAAATTCACACAAGGGTCTTCTGACTCCCAAAAAAGGGAAAACTGTTAATAAGAGCCTGAAGGCAAGCCCAAAGATTTAGATTTCTACTTAAGTTGACAGAAGAAGAAATCTAAAGCATAAATTACTGAGAAAAACAAACAAACAACAGGAAAAAATAAAAATAAAGTACTTTGCACCATCATTATCTATCCAATAGGGAAAAAAATCCTCAAAATTCCTCTTTCAATTGTTGCACTTCACGATAAAAAAGCTGAATATCTTGTCACTGAGATCTCTAAGCATGTCTCTCTACATGTCATTCAAAATATTGTATACCTACATGTTACTATGCAGTATATTTCAAAATAATTATTTTCTATTTTAAGGGCCAGTTAAAATTCACATTTTATACCTAGTGAGAAACAGGAAAAGTTTCTGCAGAAATGAACTTACACTTTTAAATTATGTAATGTGAACATGCTTATGCATGCCACATACTGTAATTTATAGAAGCATCTTTGATCGAGAAACACCTGGGTACTAGGCACAACAATGAAGAGAGCTAAGGAAATGTGTCCAGAGGCATCGAGTCCTATAAATGATGAAAATCACTATCTGCATTACTAGGCAGTGTAGAAATTCAGTCTAGTAGTGGCAGATTTACAAATAATAAGATACGTGCGTGTGACAAGCATGTAATACTTAAATAAGAGCAGAATCAGAACTTTTTATGGATAAAGTCAATGTCAAGTGCCTTTTGACTTTAATATTTCTGGCTCAGGCTCATAATGTTTTACATTTAATTGCAGCAACTATTTCAGAGATGTCTGCATAGTTTAGCAAGGTTTTGAAGCATATGCTTAAAAGCTCTGATGAATCAGAGCCTGAACGAAAAAAAAACACTATTTAGTCCTTGCATTCACATCCACAAAACAGGGAAAAAATGATCTCCACACTACCAAAAGGTAAAATGGATGTAGTCAATACATCCTTCTAGCATTTTCAGCAGTGCAACTTGTAGATGAATATGAACCACCTAAGTTTGAAAACAATCTCTGAGTGACCCAACTCAACACCTTTTGCAATCAGGTCATAAATGGCTTTCCCAAGGCCACACAGGAGTTTCTGGCTCTCTACTAGTCAGCACAGTCTCTGAAAGCTCGAAAAATGTGGTTTTACTAAGTGAAAATTTTCTCTAGCAACATCTGTTAATGCAGCTCACGTTAGTTAAGGATGACCAGCTCCATCCTGCCGAACAAAATGTATCATGTGGCACTTCCTTCAAAAGGGGTGAATTTCTAACACTATTTGTTTTGGCTGCATGCTCCGTTTTTCATATGAGCTTGCTTTGATCAGCATACATAAAGCTTCTAATAAAGCTGAATATCATTTTCATGTAAATACAGCCTGCATGCATATATTCATTTGAAGTCCTGAGAACACACTGAAACTCCAAAGTTAAACAAAACTTGGAAAGGGCATTCTCATGTAGAGGATGGTGGGGTCTGACACAGCATCAGCAATCACAAATTCTGGAGATCAAATCCCAGTGTTTCAACTGTCCCCATGTTTAAGGGCATTGCCCATATCTGCATTTAGCACACCTATCTTCCACGCACATTTCTTATGGGGATTATTACCGTATGTTTGCATCGTATCTGGAATACGAGCGGAGCTATTTAGCACCAAAAATTACTTACTCTCTGACATCATGATATCCCATACCTTTTTAGAGTACAAATGTCAGAGTCCTACGTTCTGTCATCAGTTTTCATGTTCTGGTTTATTTCTATTATTAATGATCCACAGGTGTTTTAGAAATTAGGGAACATGCAGATCACAGGAGTTTGAATACATCTATTTTGCGCAAAAGTGTTCAAAAGCCCCACTGAAGATCCGTAACTAGAAAAGCCAGAGAGCACAGAGGAGTAACTAATATCCCTAAAAATGCCTCATTTTAATATTTTTCAACTACATTAATGGAAGACAGAAGGTGAATTTAATGCAAGTCATTAAGCATTGCCAAATGCAATTTACTATATTCTAGAATACTTAACAAATAAGGTTTCTGGAATGACAGCTGATCCTTAAAAGAATGTAACCGTCTTCTGACCCTCAATGTTATTAAAATTCCACTTATTAATCCTGTCTTATTGCCCCTTTGTTTTCATAACATTTTCATCAAGGATTAGGGAGATATTGTCAGGCTGGAAAAGCTTACATTTTCTTCTGTGATTCGGAACAGCTGCCATTCTTGTTTGGATAACCCTTCATCCATATTCTTAGTTTTACCCTTTGTGCCTTCCAGCTAAATCATACAATGCACCTTCATTTTACAAGTCTTCCTTCATCCATTAGCAGCAGGAAATTAATGCAACAATCTACTTCTACTGCTATTTACTTTTTTTACAAATAGAATACATTATCCTGTAAGGCGCTGTACTCATCTACTCTTTTAACTGCAATTGTATTTGAAGACCTTTACAATTTTTTATAAAGATACAGGTTTAAAGGTTTTGAGCATGATCAATTCCGCAATATCTAATCTCTATTTTCTTTACTGTAATGCTCATTTTCAAAGAAGTATATGAATAGCAAGATACGCTGCAGAAGTAAATGTAAAAGCATCTGCAGGTTTCAAATGGCCTCTTACTTTGTGCTGTATTTTTTTGCTCATATTCGGATAAAAAAAATCCCTCAGCAATAAGCCATTATATGCAGTCTTGAGTACTATGCTATTTAAACATCTCAGATTTTCAGCTCTAAAAGCTTTTACAGAAGACAGATGGACTTTTCAAGAGCCCAAATTAGAGGTATGACTTGTCCGCGAGAAGAGCTGCAACATCGAAAAAGGCAAATGAGGATGAAAAAACTTTATCGTTTTATACAATCATTAAAACTGTGTTTAAAAATACAGAGCACAATTCCCAGACATAAGAAGAAATAAACTAATATAAACCACAGAAGAAGCTGACAGGTGCATATCAGCTGACAGGTGCTATTGCTGTTTTATTAAGATATTGCTGACACATTCATAACAGGCTCGAGAGACAAGAGAAATAAGAAAATTCATATACTTCACACCATTCGTGGTAATTATCTAGCTTTAAGAAGTTGAAGTGTACAGAGGTGGGCTTTTATTTTGCTCTTACTATAGATAATTACAGGACTTGCAAATTAAATCTTAGATCTGTATTAATTGTATACTAACTAAGCAATAAACAGTATTTCTTTGCCAGGAGTATAAGCAAGTCAATAATAGAAATCAATGTACTTCTCATTAAGAGTCTCATATTAAAATGTATAAAAGTAATTAGAGAATCAACCTAAGATGTAAAGAAATTATTTTTATTATGGATTAAACATATAAAATAGAATTACATTCAATATTTTTAAACATGAAATTATTATAGTACACTACCTTTGCATGATACAAATCATATTATGATATAAAAGGTATCCCTTCATAATAAAGAAGTCTTAACTAATTCTTGTTGCACAACCATTAACACTAACAGGGAAGTACAAAGACCTGCCTTGTCCTCTAAACAGATTTTAAAATTACTGTATGTTATTAGGAAAATCAAGAAAGTATAAAGAAGTATATTAGAAGGCTCCTAAGTATTTACAAAAATATAAAAATAAAACATTTATCTTATAGACTTAGAAATATTTACAGCGAGAATTATAAATTAAATTTTTGAATTGGAATTTTTTCATCTTTGCTAAATTTAGCTTTTTTTTTTTTTTAGCTATCTCAGTTGGTAACTAAATTAATATTAAATCTTCAAATGAGCACAGCTATATGCTGATTTGGTCTTAAAACAATTAGCAAATTTCCACAAGTGGGCTTGAAGAAAGCACAAAACTCCATCCAAAAGTAAAAAAAAGTTTAATAAATAATATGTACAGACTTCCTTCCAGAAACAGGAGCAATTACAAGTCTAAAAATAGTGAAATCTAAATGCGATGAAAAGGAAAAAAAAAGAAAAAAAGATTAATATTAGCAGTAGCCAAAAATTAAACTAAAGATAAAGATGTAACTGCAGTCATCTATTTTTAACTTCTTACCAGTCTGTTGACTCATTAATTGCAGCTTTAGCCCATCCACCAGCATCAACAGTGCCAAATCCAACATCATCATGGGAACTAGATGACGACTGGTCAGAGAGATGTGGAGGGAGTACTGACAGCCTGTCATCTTCAATAATGACAGTGTCATCCTGGGGCATGTTCACTGTTGGAGACAGCTGATATTTACCTGAAAAAAAAAAAAAAGGAAATAAAACAAAAATGAAAACTAAATCATCACAGAGAGTACCTCGAATAACTTATAAACAAGACCAATAAAACATCATGTCAAACAGCAATCCTTCTGATAAGAGCAACATAACACAGATAATAACATCAGGTATGTCTCACTTTATATACATAGTCCTATGCAGAGGTCTGAAAAGCAACATACACCACTTGTACCTGCAGCCTACTGCAAGAAGTCTTATCTTCTCTTGCATCAAACACTTCTGAGGTAATGAAGGGAATGCATATATAAACATTATGAACCCACTACCACTGCTCCTTTTATAGTGATAAATATACAAAAAAAAAAAAAAATATATATATATATATATATAATTGTATTTTCCAGTATTTCAATGCATTTTGATGCATAAAACTGTGTATCAGTTTTCAAACTGCTGAGTACAGAGTAAAAGCAACTTTTAAGCCTATAGAAAATTTTGTTACCAAAACAAACTAAACAACCATAAAGACTATCAGAAAGAGTAACATTTTCATTGCAATGCTTTGGTCTAAGCTGAATAAATCTGTTTTCAGGATATAGGCATGAAATACAGAGCTGAGAAAATAGGGATTATCTATCATTATTTGGAAGACGGTAGAAACATAGAATTATCAGCATTTCAGTTCTTAACTTGAAATAAACAGGTTATTTCAGTATTTAGAAACACTAAGCTAAAACTTACTGTAAGGAAAAAAAATGATTTGCAAACCTGAATCAACATTATAGAGTTATCTGAGGCAATGGCAAAGTATTAAGTGTGATTCCTTCATATTAGATGCACTTTTTATTCTCTGAAATAATCTTTAAAAATATTTTTTTTATATTCATATTGATCCTCAAGCAAAAAAATAAATAAATAAAATAAAATAAAATAAAATAAAAATAATAAAATAAAATAAAATAAAATAAAATAAAATAAAATAAAATAAAATAAAATAAAATAAAATAAAATAAAATAAAATAACTATCAATTAATTAAAATGTTTGGTACCAACTTTCAGTACACACAATATTATTTCTAATGAAAGATCATGACATTACATGAATTTTACTACTGGATATGTATTACTTTCTAAAACAATTAGTAAAATTGTCACATCTCATGAGGGGAAAAGCCCTAGCTTAATCAACCATTAAACTGACAACAAACTTGACTATTCTAAAACTGTGATGCACTACAGGAATAACATACAGCAAAATTCTGATTTCCATAACATGAGCCACTTGTATGGATACGGCAAATATTCACCCTATATTTTTACTACAGATATGACAAAGCTGTCAGACTGCATGCAATTAGGTGAAAAGTACTCCCCTTCTGTCCATTCCTCACCCACCCACCCACTCTTTTTTTTTTTTTCCCTGGAAATGTTTCATTTACTGTTACCACTTTTTTTGCAATTATAGGGGAGGAGGGGGGGGAAGGCACACATAAAGAGTAATTAGCTAATTACTACATAGCTAGCTAAAATCATCAATGCCTAGATAATACATTTTGTATAGCTTTCCAAAGGGGGTGAAACTGGCTTCAAAAGAGATCTTTGAAAAGGTGAAAGTGGCTGGAAGGAAAAGGTCCTGCACAGCAAACATCTCATCACTGTCAAAATGAAATGAATGGTTCAGTTTGCATAACAGCTGATTCTTTGCCCAGCAATAGCTTCTTTGATGGACGGGTTAATGTTTAGCATGGTGATGTACTTCTTTCCAAACATAATGCCTACAAGATTGTTAACTCTGTAGTTAATAATGTCTCCAAAGAATTGATTGAGAAAAGGTATAACCTTATGGCATTCTGCAGATTGAACTTCCCATTTGAGAGGCTCAAGTAATTCAGTAACATTTTTAACTTTTCACTACCCTTCTTTATATCTGACAAGGGTGAAGAGTGACATTTTAATAGTGACTTTGGAATTAAGCAGAAAACCCATCTGACGTGCCTATGCTTTTCACTGCAGATGAAGCTAAAAGCAGGTGAAAGGCTTCACCTCCAGCAGATGGTTAGCCAGACCTCAGCAAAAGGCTCAGTATGTCCTTTGTAGAGAGCTCAGCTGAAGTGGACAGAAAATACCCCTTGGAGAAAGCAACTCTGCAAGTTTTGTGAGAAACATTACAAGAAAACATCAAAGAAACTTCAAACCTAGTAATCATCAGTGTATTTGACTGATCTACAAATCTGAGACTTTACTCGAGCTGCTGACAAACCTCTCCGAGACAACAATTTTCTCTCGGGCTAGAAAAGTGCTATTAAATTTAGAATCTGAATACACTTCAAGTCCAGTTCTGCATACATTAATTCAAGTTCAGTTCTGTAATAATATGTAGTATTGTGTACACTGTAATGAGGAAGGCAAATTCTTCCTTTCAAGTGTGTCTCACCTCAGGACAATGAGGCTCAAATTTCTTGAACAAGTTACTGAACAAAACAACCGTAGCTAGGGGACCTAAGCCTAGGGTAAGAAGAGTTCCCATCTGTCTGTGCAGAAAAAGGAGTCTCAGAGCTCCAATACCAAATGGATGGTCTCCAGGTCTATGAGGACTTTCAGTTTACAAGGAAAAATATGTCTAAAAATAATGCTTTAAACTTGATCAAAAATGGTTTGGAATTGAATTAAGCCACCAACATGGCTTATTCCAAAACAAAACAAACAAACAACTAAAATGAGCATACACAATACATAAAATGATCAGCTGGTTTTCTCCCATAGAAGGCAACTACTCCAGCTCCCAGGAAGTTCTTTTAAATCTTAAAAATCCTTGAAATTCTGTTAATCTCTTTGTTAAAATAATTTGGCTCTCATACTACACTGCGCTGGGAAGACCAACTCACCCATCTACATGTATATCTGGTCAGATTCTTGTTCACAAGATGAGAAAATACTAATAGAAATAATAATAAAAGAAAATAGTGATGGTGACGATGGCAATAACAATAAGACTTCTTACAGGAGCAATACAGAGGATTGGGCAATGAGAAATTTGAACTTCTCCAGATCTAAACTTCTTTATTTTTCACTAACAGCATATTTGTCCCCAACACTATAGTGACTTATGGCAAAATTTCCCCCAGATAGACACATTGTTTAATTTTGCAGGCTAATTAAAGGTGTGGGATTGGGAATAGATGCATGAGGAATGTGTAAGGGCATAAATGTCTCCACCGTATCCAGGCTTTGGATCTCACGAGAGTACTCAGGACTGTCAAGACTGTAGTAGACCACCATGTTCGGCTCAGATTCACAGCTGGGGAACTGCATTCTGCTTGTAAAGGGTTATGTTCATTTCATTGGCACAAACACTCTACATCTCTAGCTTTTTCTTTTTTTTCTTTTTAGTGCTTCCTCCTGATTTCTATCCTGACGATAGCAATTATTTGTGCAGAGAACAAAGTACTTCCTGTTGTGCAGTAACTATCATTTTTTACCAAGTTCTGGGGGATACTTCGGGATGAAAAGCCGATTCAATGCAAGCCATTGTTATTCTGTGTAACCTCTGAAAAATAACTCTGTTTAGTCACTGCTAGCAACAAAACCCACTATGTTCGTAAAAAAAAAATACCAGCAACTGGAAGAAAGAGATGAAAGAGGACTTTGTACTAAACTGTTTGTTGAATAAGAATAATTTATATAGACAGCAGCTATGTATTTGCGTATTGCAAAACTCAGGAGCATAATGGATTTTATACAAGAATGGTGTATCAGAAGGAAAGACTTGAATTTTTAATCACAGAGACAAGCAAACTAGCATTACAGTTATTTCAAATGTACTACCATCATGCAACCTGAAAGCATTAAAAATAAATAAATAAACCTAAGGGTTTACCATAGCTGTCTAATGCTTAGAAGAGAGTATCTGCATTGTATCATTCCCTGAACACAGAAAACCACGCTGTACATACAAAAAGATCATTCCCTGAATACAGAGAGGTATCACCTCTCTTCTTCATCAAAAAATTTCAGTTAAATAAAGTGAAGAAGCATAAGAAAATCTATAAATTAGTAGCAATAATCTTCTAGAGAAGTAGATCAACATAACAATCATCTGAAAAATTGAAAGATTTGTGCTGCCTTTCTCCAGTAAGCAAATATTACTTTACATAACACAAATGGCATTCTAAAATGGGTATTTCATTCCCACTCTCACAACAAGGCTCTGACAAGCAGTGCTGCTGTCAGTTATAGGTTGAAAGAGTAAAGCAAACCATTTTAAATACTTTCCCTGACAATTACAATAGGTATATTTAAAAGAAACAAAACTCCTTTAAAAGTTTTGTTCCTACTTTAAGCAATGACTGAAGAGAAAAGGAATTTTCCAGACCTTAAGACTGTCACTTTAGAACAGTTGACCTTGGGAAGGAAAAAAAAAAAACAAACAAACTCAAAATGCATCAGTTTTATCAAATAGCAAAGGAATCGGAAAGCCACAGTACTTAGCACATGAAATCAAACTGGGATTTGTGCTTGCCGCCAAGTACCAAGAGTTTGCATTGTTAAATCTATTGAGGGCTGAATAAAAAGACACCAAGTGATTCAGAGAGCCCCTAAGTCAGATGGCTCCTCAATACTGGGAGAGCACTCAGGGGAATCAGCACTATAAAAAGTGCTATAAAAGCACTTCTTTTTGCTTCTTTTCATGGTCAGAACCAGGATGGGGAGGGCCAGACCCCTGGATTTACTCAGCCAGACTATTCTTCTAACTGATCCTTGCTTTTAGGCCAATTTTCAAGAGAGGAGGAAAACTTTTGAAGAGTCACGTAACACTGCCTTCTCAGGAAAATAAAGGCAGTTGTGAGTTTTCTCCTTATGCATGCTAGTCCAGGAAGTCCACTGGATAATAGACGAGCCTTACAAACTGTAGCTACCTGAATCAAGCAACCTGGACATGTCTCTGCCAACAGGTAACAACACTGCTCTGCTGTACAGCACTGCAACAAAACATGCATGCAATAACATCACAAAAGACTGTAAACACTGTGGCTTTGATGTAGTGGTGTTCTGATTCATTCAGAAAAATTAGCATATTAGGAAACTGACCGCTATCTGAAAACTGTCTTTAAACATGACAGCTTTGTGAAGCCCATATGACTGCAGAAGGGAATGACGCAGTTCTGGCAAAACCAGTTTTCAGTTACAGCAGACCACATTTACTATGAGATGCAGGCACTATTTGACCTTTCATGTGCTTCCAACTAAAGCATTAATGGTTTTCAGTCATAACCTGTTCTAAACCAACTTTCTACATAGTTCCCGGTCTCTGAAAACAATAAATAAAGAATGATACAGAGGAAATCGAGCCATATATTTCAGATTATAGAGCTAATACAAAATGCAGGAGAGATTTTTTACCCCTATCTGTATGTTGCAGAGGTATCCAAAAGCACTAGGTTTTAAAGGCTTTGGAAAGACTTTTGGTCTTTTATTCGAACATATGTTATGGGCTACCACTAAAGGGGCGACACCAGACTGACGAAGCACTGGTTTGATTTGGCATGGCAAGTTGGGTGTTGCTTTGATGGGGCAACACACTGCACTGCCTGATGCACATACACGCAGACACTCTCAGGGTTTCTTCTCCCATCACTGGACAAGGTGTTTAAGCGCTAACTCCTTAATGCTTATAGGAGTTGGACTTGTAAATCCTCTCCAACACTGATGGGAAAAGCAGAAGGTAGTGCTTTGAATATATTTTATCTAAACCCCTGACACCACAAGAGCCAGTCTCTTCTTAGGAAAAGTAGTGCTAAAGACTTCAGATTATTTTACCATTCCTTAATTTTTTCAACAAATATGTAGTTTTTTTTAAATGTTATCTTTAATAGCATATGACTTTGGGTGAAAATGTTTCATGCTCCAGTGATTCTCAGGTACACTATCATTCTTCCAGCTTCCAAGAGATGTAATGCAATAGAACAGAACGTGATTTGTTTCTAATTACTGTTGCCCAGATGTACTAAAGAAGACAAAAGACCTGAGGGATGAAGTATTTTAAATAGCAAATTTGTGGATTTTTAGGGAGTTTACTGTTATTCTGCTACTGCAAACAAAAAAACAAATCCCAAATTAAATAATAATAATAATAATAATTAAAACAACAACCCCAAGACATAGTGAAAGATATATACAAACTGTTGGCTGGAAAAAATGTAGACATTCATTTTTCTAAGGCTGAAAATCAACCTTAAGTAATTCCAAACTAAATTCACTGTTGTTTTATATCCAGTTTGTAGAAGCATCTTCTAACATAATCTCTGTGTGTCAAGCACACTAAAGAAAAGTCAAAGATTTAATGGCCATTTTTAATGTTCAAAACTTGCAGCTCAAGCAAGCAATTGTAACATCTTATGTCAAGTGCTATTTTAATCAAACTGCCTTTTGTGTTTTAAATTTGAAGATCTTTTCAGACTAACTCCATCGTAGTCAGTAAATGCAACCACTCCTGTGGCAAGAAAAGTCTTTATTAGCTAGCTCTGTACACAAGAAACTGAATTGCTGCGGAACAACCACTAATAACCTCATTATCCGCTGGGGCCATGAAGACAGAATTTGCACAAAGGATGCTTAAAATTATTTATAAGGTTTTAAAATTGTTGTCCTGTGAATAAAAAAAAATAAAACAAATTAATGAAATAACCTAATAAGCATAAATGGGTACAAGTTACCTTGTTTATTCTATATGACTGACGTGGAAGAGAACAAATGCTGAAATTAACTATAAATTCCTTATAGAAAGTGGTGACTTTTCATCTGAATGAAGCTAGAAACTAGACCAACCAATAACTTCTCTTCCCAGAAAAAACATGTTATGTGCTCCTGTGGTTTGTTCTATGACCTACCATGGAATAAGAAATTCACTTTATAAATCCTTTTATTAGCTTTCTTTCTCAAATTATGTATCCAGAAGGCTTGCTTGGAACAATTTTAAGGCACTTTTTAAATTGGTCAGTACAAACCTCCATGTTCCCCGACTCCCACACAAATAATGCATTAGTCACCCTTCCATGGATCCCAGAAGAGACGAAAACAAGGCATGATTAGTGGAACTCACCCATGATCCTGCTCAGAGCTGCATTCCTCGTGGGCGACTCACTGAGCCCCTCGATCCCGCTGTACAGGGAATGGGAAATCCTGCGCTCCCTGTCGTCCAGCAGCGTCTCTATGGGCAGCTCTGGCCCTGAGGGGCTCCCAGGTGACTCCAACTGCACAGAGAGAGGAAAATTAGCGCTGAAAGTCCATTTAGCAGCATGGGGGAACTCTAACAACTTGCCTAAGGCCTAGACCTGTCTGGGCACCAAATGAGCTAGAACTTCTCACCCTGGACAAATATAATTTGCAATGACAGCTCTGCTTAATGACCAACTTTGTAAGCCATTTTGCTCTACACCTCCTACGGCGCCCTGTCAAATTTCAAATCCTTCAGCAGAAAATTGGTTAAAAAAAAAAAATAAATCAACAAACCATATTGCATATTGGTGTCTCTTTGTTACAGAATTTCTTAAGCAGACGGTTTGGGCTTTTTTAGTGTTATGAGGCAGACAGCTGGGCCATCTTTCCCACCCTGACAGCCTGTCAGAACAAGACTCCTGTCAGGGGCACAGAGCACGAACTCCTTTTGGAATTGGGCTGCTGGCGCTCTTTGAAGAGGCGCAATTTGCTTTCAAATGTAATCATCATGGAAAACCCCATGAAACTCCATCACACATATTAGCAACCAATACACAAACATTGACACCTTTTACTTAGGAGAAAAAAAAAAAAAAAAAGAAAAAAAAAAAAGATAGAATGAAAGAAAAGTCAGGCTTTGCATTACATTTTATTATTTTTTTTTCTATTTGTGATGAGCTCCTTGCGCTGCCTTTCCTGGCCACTGTGTATGGAGACCACACATGCTTCGTTTGGCCTGATCCATGGCACTGCTGTGGCACCCTGCCAGAGGCACAAAAATCACAACTGGCAAGCTCTTGGCTGCCTGATCCCACTGGAGCAGCCAGTCCCTGCCCTCCAGGACCCCCAGCAGACCTCCATGGGGCATTAAGAGCCAGATGAAGTAGGTGGCGGAGGAATTGACGGAGACAGCCTGCTTGGCACAGGGGAGAAGTTGGCATGTGTGGCCTTTTCCCCTTCCCAGCTGCCTTCCGTCAGAAGCCTCCTTCCTCTGAGTGACTTCCCAGCTCAGCCTTTGTTTGCAGAACCTGGCCATCCCTTTTTATTTTGCGTGTGCCTCTCAGATTTTTCCAGAGGAGAGGAAATACTGCCTTTTCCTCAGGGAGCCAGAGAGATCTCAGTGGAAAGCAGAACCGGTGCACGGCAAAGAAAGAAAACAATCTTTGAAGAAGATTGTTTTGAAGAAGAAAAAAACAACAAAACCACCTCACTGGGTTTAGACACTCCATTAGCTACGGGCACTGCCAACACAGCTCCTCGGAGAGGGGTGAAGAAACGCCTGTGCTCGGCAGTCAGCTCAGAGATTGCTTGTCAGCAGTCAGCAGCCAGCAGGGGAGATACAAGGCCTCGTACCCCATCACCCAGCCCCTCACCATCCAGCCCTCCCACCTGCAAGGCTCTCAGCTCTCCTGAGCTCCAGCACCCTTCTGCTGCCTTGCTACTGCTCCCACATGAGCTCCCCTGAGAGCATGAAACCAACCAAGCGGCATGAACTGAATCCAACTCTATTAAATATAATAATAATAAAAAAGAAATGTAAAAAATAGATGTGTTTTTCATGGTAATTGTATGAACTCACACATCAAAGTATTATCTGTTTTCACCAACACACCTTTTCATTTTGATGTGCAAAGTTAAATCTCAAGAACAATATGCCTACACAACTCCCACAGCACGTATTTTATATGTGCTGAAATCCAGCGGGGAACCCGATACTGCAAGGTATCGAGCATGCTGCAAACTCTTTGAAGCCACTGGGAATGCTTATTTCACTGGGCTGGTCTCTGAGCAAGCACAAACGGAGTAGTTCATAGCTTCCTGAATTATAATAACAACTAACATGTTTGTTGTGTGCTTTTTTTCTTTAAACAGCTGCCCGTTATTAATCACTCTGCCCGCAATTCCCAGATGACTAAGAAGTGTATGCCATGAAAGATTTCTAAAAAATCTACTTGGAGGGCTACAAAGCCCTCAACCACAGTCTTCAGAGAATGGCTTTGAAGTCAGCCCGATGGACGAACAACTTTTGACATTTGGTTGCTGGCGGGCGGCCAGGGCCGCAGCGCGGGTGGAGATTTGCGAAATGCCGCATGCCAGAGTCGCTGAGACCACAATCGGAGGTTGCGGAGCCTGTAAAAATTATTATTTCTGTTCAAAGCCATCATCTGTTTAATATAAATGAGATATTTAATGAAGTTCCAAATTGTAGACTTATCTTTCCCAGTTTGATAAGCACTGGGGAGATTTACTGCATCGGAGGGTCAACACAATTACAATTGGAGGCACGTCAAGCTGCAGGAGAATAATAAACTTGCAGTGCAAGTGAATTAGACTCAATAAGGTTTAAATTGTGAAATGAGGATTTGTTTTATTAGTTTTTTTAAATTGCAGATTACAACTGACAGCTTTACTGAAAAGTAAATTAAACAATATTTGTAGCTTCTGTTATAAAGAAATCTAAGGCAAATTAAAAAAAAAAAAAACAACACAGAAATGCTAAATTTTGAAACATTAATAAAAAAAAAAAGTACATACAGAAACATTAGACTACTTGAGAGCTTAAACTTGCATGGTAAATGTATTAAATGCTAAACTAACCTTTATTTCACTGCCTTTAAATAAGGTGTGAAAATATCAAAGTGCTTTGGGATTTCTTCTCCCAGTGCTATATTGATGACTTTATGTAACAAGTGTCCAGCTTTTAGTGAGCCATATCATGCAGACCTTGTTCATGTGACAACCCATCAAATTTCAAACTCATTTGTAGGAAGGTCTCAAGAGATTTTTAGAAAGATACTGACAAGAGGAAAGCTCAGAACCAGAGAAACGCATAGAAATTTACACCTCATAAAGTAGGGAAGTACAAGCTAAATAAAAGAAAGAGCAGGAGTGCTGTATTTAAATGGCTGAAATTTGCAAAGTGAATCATGTGTTTTATCATTTTCATAGGGAAAACTTTTTCCATTTCTAATTAGCATCTCAAAAAGATGTGTTTAAACAAAGGCATAGCCAGCCAACTACAAAAACATTTTACAAAAGATACAATGCCTTTTATAAAGTAACAAAAATTAGACAGAAATTACACAAGTGACTTTCACACACACAAAAAAACTTTTCCTTATGCTGCCAACAGAAAGTTTATGCAAGAAAAAAATACATTTAATTTGGAAACTGTTCTGTGGGAAGACAAAGAGATCAACAGTCCAAAGCAGGATTACATTTGAAATAAAGAACTACTCTTCCTCATGCATTTCTATTAAAGAGCTTGAATTATACATTGCAGTTTCTTTCCTTAGCTGATGTCGGTGTTATCCAGTATAATTTAATTTGATTAACTGATAATGAGTAGGTAGTACAAACAAAGGTGTATGAATTCCTGACCTTCGTTAAAGGCCTGGCTAGGAAAGCAAGCCAGGCAGCAACCGGCCCCCCGTTCTTCATACCGATAGCCAGGCACCCCAAGCAGCAGTACTGCTTGGAATGAGAATTCAGAGTCAGGGACTTGCTGAGGTTGGACGGCACCTCTGCACAGCATCCAGTCCAATGTCTTGCTCAAACCTTGTCAGCAAGGGCAGGTTGCCCAGGGCCTTTTCCAGCTGGGTTTTAAATACCTCCAAGGATGGAGACCACAACATCTTTGGGCTATCTGAGACAGAGCTTGACCACTCCCCAGCAGAAGAGTTTCTTCTTATGCTTAAACTGATTTCAGTTTATGTCCACAGCCTCTTATCCTGGCACTGGGTAGCACTGAGAAGAGGCTAGATGAGACTTCTTTACCAACTCTGTCACAGATTTACTGACACTGCTAAGATCTCCCTGAGCCTCCTTCATCTCTACACTGAACAGAGAGAGTTTCCTCTCTGGGTCCTAGCACTGATCTGTAATAAATGATCATATTAGTCAAAATACAAGAAAACTTTACATACTACATATTGCCTATAGCTCCTTTTCTCTCCATTCTCTTCATATAAAAATAGAAACAACATTTTTTTCTTTCCTTTTTTTTTTTCTTTTAAATAAAAAAAGGTCTCCACCCTGGCCTTTTGTCATTCAGATAAGAACCAGCTGTTTGCTAAAGCACTATCTGTACTAACTAGCCCAGCTGCTGCTTATCTAGATGATAAAAGGACAACTAATGTGGTCCTTTTTACTTAAACACCACCATCCATTCTAACTGAAGTTATGCACACAAATATGAAAAAAGTTTATACACAAAAACATTGCCAAAATATTCAAAGCATAAACAAACTTTTTCTTTTTTTTTTCCTTTTTTTTTTTTTTTTATGAAACAGTAATCATACTCTGTTTTTCCTTTAGAAAGTATATTATCCAAATACTGGCAATACTGCAAGCGTTATGGATTTTAAAGAAGCCAGTATACAAATTTGCTATTTACTGCACTGCGTCCAGGGTACTGAAGCTTTCTGTCACACTGAATTATTCTCCAAGCTTTCTTTTTCCTTTCTTATCAGTGTACTGTGGCTAATATGTCCAAAATGCTTCAGCTTCTTTTTTCAACAGAGATAATTTTACAATAATACTACCAATATTAACTATGATTTGGGATACCACATTAGGGAGAAACTTTTCAAGATGGAAAAGTGTAGGTAACAGCCAGTAAAAGGTCAGTTTTGACTTATATGCACTATCATGCACTATTAAATGTATAATTACTACTGTATTTCTAAGAAATATTGTATTCATGTTCTGATAATGCTAAAAGGCAAGCAGAGGACACAGTGCTTTCAGGAGGGTGGAAGGGAACCCATGCACATTTACAAAAAGCACTTAGGTAGCAGATTACTGGGTATGAGGAAGAAACTGGGCCAAGAGGGGACCTTGGACAGACCTACAAGTCTGACCTTCTGGATAAAGTGGTGGGCTCTATAATAAACAAAATACTCACAGAGCATGGCAGACAAAGGTCTGTGGGGAGGCACCACTGCTCTGCCAGAGGAAATCCTACCTCACTGACATGCTGGACTGGCACAAAGATGCCAGTAAGTTCTCCAAGCTCTCTCAGGCAATAAACAAGACATAAAATATTTGCATTTTCAAAAAGCCTTTCCCAAAGCTTCATATCAAAACTAATTTTTCATGGGACTGGACTACGTTTTCATTTTCCAGATCGAAAACTGGCTAACGGATAGGAAACATAAATCAATCTTCAGGATGGAGAGGAGTCAGCTGTAAGTTCCCCCACGGATCAGGGTTGGAAACAGCTTAGGCTGATGAGCAGCTTTACCAATGACCTAGAGAAGGGAGTGAACAGTAAAATCAGTTTTTGGAGAAGATACTAAAGTCTTTTTGACAGTTAAATCAACTCCAGAAGGACTTCACAAAACTAATCCAGTGAGGAAAAACAAACAAACAAACACAGCATATCAATTTCAAAGTAATGCATCGAGGGAAAAATGATGCTGAATGTTTTATATGTCCACAGATCCAGGAAAAGAATTGATGTTCGCTTGTTTCCTTTCTTTTAATAACAAAACCACTCACTCGAACATTCTCTCACTGATCTGCAGGTCAATTTACTTATGCAGTTGTATGGGCCTTGCATGGGCTGGATTCACGACTTTCTCCACTTTGTGGTATGCTCTGTTTTCAACCGGAGCAAAGATGAACAGACACAGAAAGAAATTTGGGGATCTGCGAGCCGTTCACAAATCTTTTTTTCAGGCAAGTTTGGTAAGACATTAAATCTGTCAATAAAGTGAGGTAGAGAAGAAAACCCATGCAATCTCTCATTTTGAAGAAAATGGTGATGTGCTCTCTCTTAATGGCAGACAAGCGCTGACTGCGTGTGACATGAACAGAGTGCAGACAAGCAATCTGTGCCTGTAAGCTGTCCAGGTTGCAGGACTGAACAGAGCAGGATTCCGAAAGTAACAATTACCTCTATTTTCTTGAATCAGCACATAGTGCCACCAGCTGCACTGATCTGCCTGATAGTTGTGCCTAAGCACTGCGTATGCATTATGGTGATAGAGCCGGCAGCTGTTTGCCCATACAGGCTAATCATAATAATATCACTAATTAACTGAACACACTGCAAGGAGGCTCCAGCGTTTCTCCTTAAATCTTAAAGCTCCTCAGTAATTAAAAAAAATGTCAACCCTGAGTTAAAGATCCAAAAAAGCTGATGGCCGCATCCTGTGAAAACTGACCTGTTACACACTGGCCATATGGGATTATCAAGTCGATACCATTGTTATTCTTCCTGTTTTTGCCACCATCTGCACAACTTTGGAAATATAACTTAAAGTCTCCCTGCTTATATCATAAAATGTTGAAGAGTCAACACAAAACGTTAATCACAGAGGGCAAGGCTGAAAGCCGTAAACATAGATTGGAAAGGCGTATTTAACTTTTTTGAAAGGGGGTGGACAGAACCTTAGATATATACAAAGCCCAAGCTAACTGTTAGAAAAATGTTTTTGTTGCGCTAATCTAACAACATCCATCATATGCTCACTGTGTGATTTGGGCTGGAGTGGCTGAGATATTAAACAAAGCTTTGCGAGGTTTACACTAGTATAGTCACACAGTCAACGTTATTACTGTACTCTGTAGATGCAATGCAAACGGGAGAACAACCCTAACACTCAGCCTTGGCTTGGAGTTCATTCATAACTACCACTCGCTCCATGCTTTTATCAATATTTACTACAAGCTAATTCACTTGAAAACCTGGACGGGTTATACTCTGTCTCCTGGTGAGTCAATGAAAATTCTTTTGACAGGCAACCCTTCAGTGCAGGAAAACCACAACAGCATAAAAATGCTTTTTACCTTCTGGGAAGTTTGTGGTCTCTTCTGAGTTTACAGTTATGTCAGAACTGATGATGTAAATGATCTCCTCACTACCTCTCTGAAGACAAGATAATACTCCTATGGTGTTTATGTGTGCTGTTATTGTTACTGTAATTGCTTTGGAAGCTTAGTCTATAACATGAGAACTGGTGAAGCTGCATGAGAATAATGCTGGCACAAAAAAGGAGTATCAGAGGAGACATCAGTACATTTTGAAACAGTTTTATGCTCAAGTAAACTATGGAAGCCTAAGACTACTTTCTGGTAAGAAAAAAAAAAAGAAAAAAAAAAGAAAAAAAAAAGCTCCTCTGCAGCAGAAGGGAGGCAACTGTCCCTGCCTTTCTAAACCAACACCTAGGGATGGAGCCATCCTCCATTCTAGATAAGAGCCAAAGCATGAAGGGGATCACGAGCACATGAAAATCTGGCCTGAACAGAAACCCAAAGGACTGGCACTGTTACACCAATTCTCTCCCGCATACAATGCTTAGGGCTGATTCTGGAAATTAATATTAAAAATAAAAGAACAGTATTCATACTACTTTCTTAGAATCCAATTCAAACTCTATTTTACTGAAGAGAAAAGATGAGTTGCAGTTGCCTATCTATCTCAAAAGAATTCGGTTTCATTTTGCAAATGTGAAAACAATTACTGGACTTGAAGCTGGGGGGGGGAAAGACAAGTAGAGCATTCTTTTTTTTTTTTTTTTTTTTTTCCCTTGCTGCTTTTTTTTAGCAGCCAGACAGCAAATGTTTTTATCATCCAGACACTAAGCATAATTCTTTTTTGCATTGGCACTATCACCCCTTGTACAGATTCCACAGGCTAAATTCCCCTTCTGAGACATTAGAGGCTGTTCCGGGGAAAGGTGAGGAATTCCAGGAGGCATAAGTCTGACCAAGGCCTGCAGTGTGGGATTGACCATGTCACTGGAATGGAATAAACAATTCTGTTGACTATGCACCAAGGGGAATATAATCAGGCTCCATTCCACTAAAACCTTGAATCAACACAGGAAAGGAATCAATTGAACGGGATCCTTGTTTTTGTTATTTTGTGGTGACAGGTTTGGAGAACCGAACGTGAGGCAAGGCATATGAAATATCAGAGAAAAGAAAAGAGTTGTCAGAAGGCAAACATTTTGTTTTGTCTTTGAGAAAAAAAAAATAAAAACCCATTTCTGAGGAACAAGCTGGTAAAACGTATGATAGGGTCTGCCCTTATGAAGCTTTTACTTTTAGTCTGCAAGCTCATGAATTTTCTGCCAGTCAGATGTCATGTATTTTTTGTTCTATTACTAAAAATCTCAGCTGAGACTGTATACTTATCTGGTAGCAGTTACAGGAATATTCTAAGGGGACACATACATACCAGTGTGTCTCAGAAATCAGTTGCTGAATTAAGCATAATTTAGCTACTGCTGCCAGACACGGCCAATATCTGGCGCTCCACGGGAAAGCGACCATCATTTCAAGGCTCAGTCATGAGTCATGTAGTGCTGCACTTCATCTAGGTACCAGCCCACACATCCGTTATCTGGGGGTTGAACTGCCTGAATACTCTACTCATATGTGGTATTCATGTAATATGCATAAATAATATTACCACAGTTTTATGTCCATGCAACTTGTGCTTTCATCATACTAAAATATGCAAAGAGTATTGACATTGTATTTCCTTTGGCTGAATATGATGACAGCAAGAATTCCTGAGAAAAAATCATTACCAAAAAATTGTTTCGTAAAGTTGATCACTGTACCAATAACTGAACATCACCACTTCCCAAAATTGTTATGGCTCATCTCACTAACTTATTAAGGAGTTAGGAAATGCACAAAACCCCCCAAAGTAGGCCCAGACAGACACAGCTTCCTGCACTGCTCCTGATACAGACCCATTTCAGTGTATCTAGGTCTGGTTCTAACATCACTTCTTTCATCTCAGAGCACGGCAGACCAAGCTGTGCCACTTTTGCCACGTGATTTCTGCAAAATAAGTTTGTAAATGTCAAATAGATGTAGGGCAGCGAACTATTCTTGATGAGAATGACCATAAATTTTAATGGATTTAAGGAACAAAGTCTTTGGTTCATCATTGCTGGATTTGCTCCAAGACAGAAGACTTTTATTAAGAGAAGAGTGAACACCTTCCCTAACCTTTCTGAATCAAACAAACAAACAAAAACAAAACAGCCTAAAATATTTCATCCTATGTAGAAACACATAAAATACACCTGAAATTGGGTAGGAGTAAGAAACAATCTACAAAGTAGTCTGCACTCTCTGGGTCCAAGTTCAGTATTCTTGCTAAAACAGGATGTTACCAAATATTAAAAGGTATGAATTATTTCAATACCAGGTGAGAATCCATGTGCCTCCAAACTGGCTTTCCAGTGCTGTGTGTACATGTATTGAAGCTGTGTATAAGCAATCAGGAAGAACTTAATACTTTCAGAAAGACTAGCATCTTTTTCAAACAAGATTTTACAATAAGATATGAACAGGAACTTTTTAAAGATCCATTTTATGCATTAAAAAATAAACCATGCCCTTTCTCCCTAGGTAGGATCAGGGGGAAACCCCTAAACCTATTTGTGCACATCATTTTCTGAAGCATGATACTCAAGAAAAGCATGATACCAGGTGAGACCTTGCTGGTGTTAGCATGGGTAAAAGAATGACTTCTGGTTGTTTTAAGAACAGATGCCTCCTTGACCTCCCATTCAACCGCACACTATTTAACACAGTGCATTTCTCCAATGCATCAAAACCATTTTGAAGTCTAACTCTATCCTCCACAGCATCTGCAGTCCTTCTCAGTATCACATGTCCACATATTTCTACTAGAGAGCATTATCTACATTAATCTAGAAGATAAACTATTACAAATAATGAAAACATTTCAAAACATCAACACATTAACATAGTACTGGAGGAGACAGAAGCTGCAAACAATATCAGAAAAAGAATCACTACTTAGCCCTGAATTCAGTATTTGATACTTCCCTGCAACAAAGGCCAAGCCACAACATACTGAAAATCAGAAATAACAGAATTATTTGCATCAAGTTTTATATATTCTTTACATAGAACTTTTAATTGCTTAGATAAAATATAATAATGAAATGTATGAGCTCTACTCTTAATTAAAAAAATTGAAAGCGACAAAGGAGCAAGTCAGTTAACACCAAGTCTATAAATGAAAGATTCAATAGACCTACATAAAAACCTCTAAAGAACAAAAATCACATAAGCAGTGGGATCCAATTACAAAATCAATATAGCTTTATTCAGTGTTTCCTGTTATTCATTGATGAAAATACTCAAAAGAAAAACTTTATTGATCCAGTAATAAGGTTAGCATGTCTAACACTGAATTTCAGATCATTTTGTAATTCTCTCTTTCTTTAGTTCCTCAAATATTATTTTCCTGCTCTCAGAGGAAACATGACATCTCCTATAAACACAAATACCTTAGAAGAAGTTAAAACTCCCAATCCCAATATCAAAAGTGTATTACCTCATTGCATTTACTTATTCGCCTCGCCACAATAAGCTGAATCATTCCTCGTTTGTTTCCTTCAGTGGACATGGACCTTCTTAAGGTTTCCATAGCATCTTGATTTGTTTTGCCCAATAACGATTCTCCATTTACCGCTATTAGTTGATCATTCACTCGAAGCCTGCCATCCTAGAAATTGAAAGGTTATATACCAGTTACACAAAACCCTCTATGAAAGAAGTGAAGTCTTCTGGAGGGAGGGGGAAGAAAACAACCAAAGAAAAATAATCAAATAACTATACTTAGTCCTAATAGTTTATAGCCAAGTGAACACAGGTGCAATAGCTTCTATTGCAAGCATTGTAGGAAATGTCTATTCCAATCATTTATAGATTTGCACTTAAAGCTATTATCATAATCTGCACAAATAGCACATTATTGACAGAAGCAGAGACTGCTTGTGTCTGTCATAAGAATCTTTAAAATCTGTTTAAATCATCAGATGCATAAAGGTGAATTTTTGTAGAAATCTATATGATTTGATGGTGTAAATCAAAAATGCTAGTTAAAGAGCAATCTCTTCTTGAACCTGTGTTCATTTCCAAAACAGCCCAATTACGGAAAACAGAGGAAGACAAAGGTACACAGATGTTCCCTCTTACCTTGGATGCTGCTCCACCATTAATAATGGACTTGACAAAGATTCCTAAGTCGGCATGGTTTTCTTTTGACCGATTCCCTTTGACACTCACACCTAGTCCAGCTGATCCAGAGTCATTAAGCGGAACTTCAAATGTCAGGAATTCCCTGGTGCCATCAGGTGTGAGAACAAGCTCCTCTTCCTCTGCTTTCTGTCAGGAAGATTAACATGGGATTATAGAAGAGCATTTCTCTTTGGGAATTCTCTTCGTTCCACAGCTATTAGCATTAAAAAAAGTGCTTTTAAGTACAATGCCACAATATTTTCCACAGTAATTATTTGAAGAAACATGCACAAATACTGTATTTTCAATCACCTCCAACTGACGCCCAGATTCAGAAATATCTTATGCTTCTGCCTAAGTGCTTCTCTGTGTAGTAAAATAATTGAATCACATGTCATTACTGAATGTGCCATTAATACCGACTCACACGTAAGGTACCTTACAAGCCAAAAATGCTGCATCAGAAATATTTTCTGATTTGAAAACCTACAGAACTTTTAAAATGTTATCATCTTTGTAAACCATAGGGAGAAACTATGTGCAAGAAGATTAAATTGAAAAATCACTCATTCACCTCATTTTGTTTAAAACTAGCTGTGTTAGGAAAAATAGAAAATTACACAGCTGAGATCTGAAACAGCACATCTCTGCTATTGCCAGGTTTAGCATCAAATCCACTTCAGAGTGCCAATTTTCCTGTCTTCCCTGGCTCTTTCCTTCTCTTCTGTTCTCCTACCCATATCTTTGGTTCTTTACTGCCCTCCCCACTCTGTTTTAGCTTGGCTGGGACGATCACAGGTTTTGAACATCTGGAATTATAGTCCCAGCCCAGCCAGTGCCCCTGGCAATAAGGTGCTCAGTGACATTGCCCATGCAAGGAAAGCCATGCAAGGGCAACCTTGCCTTCTTGCCTCACCTCTGCCAAATTCAGGATGGCCTGGCAAGTGCTGTGGGGACAGGCTGGGAGCAGGGGCCCCCGGGATGCCCTAACAGAGCATGGCATGTGTGAAGGCAGCAAGTGTGAGTACAGTGCTGCGGAAAGGTAATGGTGAGCCCAAGTGTGCTGGTATTTTCTCACCCCCATGAAGGAGCAGCAGTAGGAGAACGCCCACCAGAACATGCACGTTAAGTCCCCGTAGTCAGCAGTTCTTCTCTGGAAGAATTAATCTGGCCAATTTTTTCATAATCTCAGCGAATAAGATTTACTAAGATCATGCCTCTTACTGACTTGGATTTTATACTGACTTTTCCCATGTCACTCATCTCTTTGCAAACCTCACTCCTCCTATTTCTCTACTCCCAGACTCTGGGAGCAGGGCAGTACGCATCACAAGCTAACTTTTGCCTGCTGAGCCATCCCTGTTTCTTAAGACCTGAGGAAATGCAAAGCTGACAGGCTCTTCTGAAATCCAAACACAGACTACTGCAGAGATGGATGTGAAAGCCATGTGGAGTACAGCAGACTGAGATTATCAATTTGGGCACAAGCATGTAAGTTTTGTCACCATTGACCTAGAAATGCAATGTGAAAATGTCAGATGGGAAGGAAGTCAGATTGCTGAGAGCACTGCAACAGCCAAGGGAAGAAAAACAGGAGCTCTGCCTTTTCCCACTTGGTTAAAAGCATGAGCCTTAATGTGCTCACCAGCCCTTTCCCTCACATTAGACACACACATATACATGTAACAATTTTTTTGTTGTAATAAAGAATAATACTTTTCAATTAAATTTAAAAAAAAAGAACACCATCTCTTGAAGTGCCATAATCAGGTTGGTTTGCTCAGGAATCCCATTTTCCAAACACATCTTTTGACCTTGTAAATCAGCATTATCTGTGCTAGCTGTAACAAATGGAAATGTGCTCTGTGCCCATGGAAAAAATATTGGATTAAAAAAAATAAAATTCCCAAATTTTGGCAAAATTACAACCCTAATTTTCCTGTTTAGGTCACAAAAGCTTCAGAGTACACTTGAGATGCACCTTTTGTCAGGTAGCTGCAGAATAAAGCAACCCAAGCGAGCAGAGCATTACCTTTGAGTTTCCATAGCACTGATGACTTTATTTTCCTTAATAAGTAATGGTAGGAATAAAAGCTAGTGAGCCAAAAGGGAAATAAAGCCAAGGCAGGACGTATGGGTAATCCAAAGAAGCATATAAGCTTATCGGATTTGTCTTTACTACTGTTATCATAATTTTACAATCAATCCCTCCTCTTCCCAGTATTTTCTAATGTTGTAAAAAATACGCAAGCACTTCAGCCATGGTGATCTCCTTTCCAGTGCAGGGAGCAAAACTGCTTCTCCACAGAGTCCACCGGGTGTACTTCTACATGCCAAAGGGTCATGCCTCAGGCAGCATCCCCAGGGACCTGGCTCAAGGCCGCTATGCTTCTTCTCTGCACTGAGACCAAGGAGCTGCATTATCAGCACCTACCCCTGATGTGATTCTTCTGCTTGCTTATTTTCCCCAGACTTAAATAAGGAAGCAATCTACTACAGAGCTACAGACACCCGAGTGTGAAGATGAAACTTAATGCCTAAACCTGGAGCAAACTACTCCTTGGAGCTGCACAGGAATGAGCAGATCATGTGCATGAACAAAAGAGAGACAAGCAGCCTCCTGGCTTGTACTGAAGCCATGAGAAAATTGTTCGACTCATCCAAAGAATAGATGGTTGTTATTGGGTTAACGCTAGATTATTTAGGGGCTTCATTGGGTACCCACAGCTTTTTTCAACTAAGCCAGCTTGTTTCCCCACCTGTGTCCACAGTTTTGGGGACATGGAAGCCTTTTGCTCTCCATAATCGCCTAAATAGTGATTAGCGCCTAAATTAGCGCCTAAATAGCGCCTAAATAGCATCGTCTGTCAGTATCATATGCCTAAATGTAGATTTTAGAAAGAGAAAGCAAGAGAGAAAATGCACATTTTTCACGCCCCACAACTTCTAGAAACACTTGCGAGAAAATGTGATATTCAAGAATTGAACCATTAAGATTCAAGGACTATGGATATGGAAGTACGGCCTGTAATACTTGTACCCCTTCATGGTACCAAAGAAGGTCTAGGTATATATGAAGTATTGAACACCAATTCTATTTCATACAGACCGTGGAAGAGAACTAATGTATTGGCCATGAACCTCTAGGTGTGACAAAAAGGAGCCATTCTCAGAGAAATTAGCAGCAAGATTTTAGCCTGATACCTTGACATTTGAACCATGGTTGGGGGGTGGAGGGTGGAGGACAAAAGAAAATGTATTAGAACTGGCTGAATCCTTTGTTAACATAAGTGGTTACAGAAACACTAAACATAAATTTACTCTCCTTAAGAAAACTAAGTAACAACCACTACAAAAAGTAAAATTTACATTGAAATTGTACAGAATATTAAGAATTTACACGTAACAAACCATAGAAATTCCTTAATGCAGCATAAAAATGCACAGAAATCTAAAATACACCGTTAAAAAATTTAAACTGGGAACACAATCACTTCCTAATTGCAATAACTTCCATTTGATCTCGATATACTCTAAATTAACGGCTTCACTACGTCAATCAAACACCTCAATACTAGTTTCATGATTAGTTGATCTGTGAGAGAAATTTATTGCTTCATACACTTTGACAGACCAGCAGTAAATATGCAAGCAAATTTATATACTGTGAACCCTACACAACAAAATTCAACTCCCTTAAGATTTTTCACATATTATGTCCAAAACAATTAACAGCAGGACAATATTCTGTTCAAACAGAGTCTGCTGAGGAAAAGGTCATCTGAAATGACTTCAGCTGGATGAATGAAGCTGCTCAAGTATGTAATCTGCAATAAAAATTCGATTGCTGAAAATATCTGTAGGTGATTTTTTTTTTTGCTTCAAATTCATACTTAGCACCAATTTATGCTAAACGACATTTGAGATAAGTTTTTCACTTTTTAAATATAATATAAATATATAGCAAATTTAAAGATAAACTTGATGACTAGAGTGAAATTATGGCAGTGTTTAGATATATATGGAGATTTAAAAAAAAAAAAAAAAGATAAAAAGGGGGAAATTACTTTCCTCTTCTACGTAAGATCAGTTTCTGATCTCATTAAAAAACTTGATATAATCTTAAAAATGACATTAAAATGGACCTTGACACTAACGGTGCAATAAGCCTATTTTATCGTGTTAGTAACAGCATCTCCTACTTATCCTTTTATGTTTTAAACACTACAAAGAAATTTCTTGCTTGGGACTTCTTCCCTTTATAAAATCCCATCAGGGTTCAGCTGGTGAATAAGCAGCATGAGATGGGTGAAAAAAAAAAAAAAAAAAGAAACCTAACAAAAAAGAAAAACATCCTCCCACCTAACGGGGGAAACAATTTTCAATCAATCTGGGACAGGTTTTCAAAGTGGCTTGCTGCAGCTACAAATCCGGCTGCATTCTCTACTGAGAAGTTCATTCTCTTGCAAGCTTAGACATGCTGTCTTCTCAGCAGCTATTAAGCCACTGAAACTTGTCTGCAAGTTGCTTTGTGATTATGTGTGGAGAAAAGAAATAAGTTAATCATGCGACTCTAAGCAAAAATCCAATGCAGTGCTGTTTTCTTTCACAGAGGCAAATAATAAAGCTCTGCATCCCACACCTAAGGAGAAGCTGTATTTCCATACAACACAAATGGAGACATTTACAGGGCTCCTGTATAAACACATGCATGGCTGTACATACACAAACACATCCTTTGTATATAATGATCATGTTCATGTGATAGATTAAGTAACTATAGCACAAACCCCATCTAATGCCTCTGACGACCCCATCAACACTACTTATTTTACCAGCCCTAAATCTTTCTCTGTCCAGTCTTCCCACATTACAGCCCTAAGCCTATTAGCCCTAGTTTAATCCTTATTTTGTTGGCCTACCCAGCTTTTGCCTCACAAATGTGTCATTTTGAATTTGCCTGACTGGAAACCCCAAGTGCCTGAAAGGTAAGTTTGAAGTTCCAGGGCCCACCAGGTCAAAGCAATGTAAGTTATACAAGTAAAAGGAATGGAATATGCAAAATCACAGATGTACTCATTTGGTTCCAATAATGGGGAACCAGCCTAAGGTCACAGCCCTTCCCAGGATAGTTTCAATCTTGGTAAGATTTTAACATAGTATTCATTCTTTATTCCTTTCTCAAAAAGCACCTGTGAAACTGAGAAGCCATAACTCCCATACATTAGGAAGCCAGTAAAATCTACCTCAAAATTATTACAACAGAATTCTTATTTTGAAGCATATGTGACATATGCAGGAGAAAGGAGATGCCAGCTAGGCATTCTTGGCATCAGAGAGGACTCTGTTTTGTCCTCCAAGTCAGGCAGGTGACACTGCTGTGGCATCAGGCAACCTTCTAAACCGAGATACACAAAAACATGGCAACACTCACTTTTATCACATGGCATCACATATACAAACATATAACATTAGTATCAGGCAGCTTTAAGGAACCAAAACAACAGTTTCATTGGTCAACAACTGTTTTATGGGGCATGATGTTTGCTACTCTTGTAAATGTAGATGTATTACTGCTGGAGGGACTGAAAACAGAGCAACGTAGGTGGCCTGTAGCACACCGCTCTGACTTCAGTCGAGGCCTCTCCTCAGGAGGAATTACTGAGAGCTGATGCATCCTGGTGTGGCTAGGTACTAAAGGTAAATATAACAACAGCAGCTCATTCAGATTTCAAACTGGACCTCCAGCAAAGAAAAGTCTGCCTCCTGCCTCCTGATCATGTAGCACCACACACATTCCAAGTTTCCATTTGAGTTTCTTTCAGAAATACTACAAAGCCTTTTATCATTCTTTCCTTCTTTTTCCCTTTTTTAAATCAAACACTTGTGTGTTGTGTTAAAGGCTACAATAGCCTAAACTGTCAACTTACCTAGTTTATAAAATGATATCAGGTGTAAGCCAACTAAACAACTAAAATTCTTATGCCTGCTTTGTCATTTAATTCTTCCTAGGTTAAGTATTTTAATCTCCCATACATTAGATAAACACTAATGAATCTTATTTGCACGTATACACTGAGACTCATTATTCATATTAGCTAAGTTAATAAGTCACATCTGGCGAATACTGCACTCTTGTTCAAATCAAGCAGCAGCTGCTAAATATCAAAAACTACATTTGAATTCTAAGATTTTATGGGAAATGTGGTCTGCTTTAATTTTAATCCCATCAAGGAAAAGTTTTTTGCATATTACATGTGGATTAACTTTGGTACGTCTTTATACGTAGAAATGCTAGCTCATGAAAATACTGAGAAACAGACCTGTAACATTTCCAGTTACATCCATTCTAAGGATTTAATTCAGTACCAAAAAACATGTTCCGTATTCAAAAACGTCTCTGGTTTAATGCTTTTGATGGATTAAAAAATGGTTTAGGAAAAAAATATATATTTTTTTTTTCCAAAGCACAAAAAATTCCAGCATGTGATTTTTATTTAGTATGAAAATCAAAGCTTTGCAAAAGCCCATGTTTAAGTGTATCCACATGTTTGTTATTTATCTATATGAGAACGCCATTGCTTGTCTATGCTAACATTATTCTTCCTAATGCTAACATGCTGATCTGGGGTGTTGTAGGAACTGTTTTAAGCAGTTGAAAATCTATGTTTAAAATCAACTGATCAGACCGCTAAAACTCTTTTGTTCATTATACATTTCAGAATTTCATACAGGCAATAGACTCTTGCAGTTACCCTAATAACTACCATTTATTAAGGCCACCAAACCCCACTCCAAATTGTTGTTCCTACTCAAACTTTGCGCTCCTGCTGTATGCTCTGAAACAAACATGCAATTGTAATGCTAACCTCTTTTTTTTATTTTTTTATTTTTTACAGATGCTTATCCTGGATAAATGAAAACCAAGGGATTAGATACACAGCAGGTGTCTGCTCTGCCAGAAGTCTCTAAAGCCATACCTCTCTGCACTATCCCTTGTTCCAGAAAACCTTCAATACCCAACACAATAATGGCACAGCTCGCTAAAAATCATTTTACTTCTCTTATTGGCCTATTGGCTGTACAAGACCAGAAAGACAAACGAAGCAGATACAGAGTGTTTGGGAACACCAGCCAGAACTGGGAGTGCCCCATGTCTCACTCCTAATTCTCCTACAGGACGTCAGGCAACCATGGCAAACCAGTTCATCTCACTATTTTCCCAGGATTTAAAGGCAAGGAAGAATTAACATCAAGCACCTAAAACCAACAGTGCGGTAAAACAAGCTTTGCACGTAACCAATGAGTGTCCAAAGGCTTAAATAGGAATTTTAAGCAACAACATGAACTTTGCACTGCCCCAAGTTAAGCCAAGTGTTTGGATGACCTTGAGGTCTCTTCCAACCTAGAAATTCTGTGATTCTGTGTGATTCTGTGTGAAAAACCCATGACCTCAGTGCCTGTGGTAGCAGATGACCATTAAAGGACCTGGGGGCCCCTTTCAGTCTCACATCCTATAGCTGTTGTTTGAATTGTAAATACCTTATACAGCCAACTTCTTATTGTCCAAAATAACTTGAGGCTGTCATGTAGGAAATAGTGTAATAATGGTGAACAACTACGTGCACTCTAGTGGGGCTTCAGGATGGCTCTGTAGAAGCAGCAGTCATAGAACCTCAGTGCAGGGACACTTACATTGGCTTGCATGAAACTGTCCAGCAAGTTTTATAAAACTAAGCATTGAGAAAATGGCTAAGGATGCATTTCACTCACAGCTCACTCAAAGAAAGACTGTTGGGGTGCATCTTCCCATGTGCCACAGTCACATCACAGCCCGGCTACATCACCGAGGGTGACAGAGACACAGCTCTGAGCAGGAGGGTCAGTCCCAAGCACAGCACTCATTACACAGAAGTTTTTTTGTGGATTATCCTTGAACATTCCAGGAAATTCAAACTACTCAAAGAGCATTCATAAACACAGTCCCTCAACTGCTGTTATTAATTATTCACAACAAATTATGTCTCAGCTCAGCTCATTAATGCCCCCAGAACAAGCTATTTAATAATGGAGTACCTCCTATGGTAGAAGACTCAAAACACAACATTATCTTGCAGAAGATTACACATTTGCACTTTCTTTCATTTGATCTGTTCCTTATGCCACATCTTGATGAAAAATAGAATCTACACCCATTCAAAATAGTACTTTGAATACATTGTAAGCACCCTTCTGTCTCACACCGTAAAAAAAAAGTATAAAAACAATCAGCTCCTGTTGCTCCTAAACATCACAGAGGAAACAACAGCGTCAGCTCCACGAACATCCAAACCTCTCCTTATTTGATAAAATCATGCTGTACCTAATGATATCAGCCCTGCTGTTGGTGTTGGGTGAATGTGCAATTTTGGCTCAATTTTTAGGTGTTTCAATCACCTGTTCTAGCAACAGAAATTGATGAAACTTTCCCAAAGGAGATTCTGTGTAAAGAAATGTTACATTTACTAAGTGATACAAAGCTGCTATATAAGCTGAAGTTCTAAGCAAATGCCTAAAGATGAAGTGATGGGAACTTAACTGACAGCTTTTGAAAAATAGAGCTATGGGTACATATATTGTACATTTTTTTTTGCAAAAAGCAATCAAAAATTAAAACAAAACAAAACAAAAAATAAGCCACACCCAGAACACCACTATTTAAAGCTGAGCACTCATAGCACTTTTTCCCAAGACTGATCTCCAAGGATTTTCCATCCATCACTTAATATAAATTTTGTTTTTGCAGGCATTGGCTGGTATATCTCTCATAATGCTAACAAAAATAGTTGTATACAAAAAGTGTACAAAAATGATTATGCATTAGCTGTGACAAAATGCCTCTGACCAAGGCAGCTTTATCACCCAATTCCAATAGGTGGTGAAATTCTCACACAAAAACCATAGCTAATTTACTCAAAATCATACAGAAAAGTCTATGGCAAGAGCAGCAACTGAATCCAAACATGCTGTGAGGTTTAGCTGTAACATTATTCTTGGGTTCTGAAAAAAACATGGTGAACAAAGTGAAATTTAGATAATAATAGAAGTATCAGATGCTCAAGTTCAGAGGAAAATAAAAAGCAATCACATTTGCAATTTCTATAAGGGCTGCTAAACATTTATATATTGTTCCAACACACCAACCGCTCTTGTTGTGTCACTGTTAGGAAGCCTGCGCTCACTGAAATTCATAACATTCTGCTCACTTACAATGATTTGACAGAGGAACAAATGAGAACAGAAAACTGAAGCTTTCCCATGCTGCTGAGTGCAGCAATCGTCAAATGGAGTCTGAATCCCAACTTTGAATCTCCCTTTATCAACCGACAACACTCCCTAGAAAAACTTCCATATATGATAATTATTATTTTTCTAGCATTATGCTTACATGGAAGTTAACTCACCAGTCTGAATTCAGAAAACAAACAGTAAATGACAATTGTAAAAGCAAAATATTACTGAAACACTATTGACTTTCAAAGAGTATGAGGAAAAATTAATTGGCAGATGTTTTACATAGCATAATTAACAGTTCATTTCAATGCTCTGTAACAAGATTAAGATAATTATACTTAGAAACAGAAATGTAATAATGATAAATTACTAGTTTTCATATTACGGTCAATCTCCTACATTCCAAATAATCACCATGTTCAGAAATAGGTGCATCTGTTCCATTTTGTCATTAGCTATACAAATGGTACAAACTAGTGGCTGGGTGAAGCAATGCTTTCAAATGTGATACAGGAGATTTCCGTGCATCAGAAGTAAACTGAGTGCCTGTTCCAACTGTCAGCAAAACACAACGTAAAAACATCAGTACTGTTTTCACGAGGTCACACATACTGGGTAGAGCTGAAAATACATTAGCAATTTGCATTGCCTATGGATAACTGGAGAGCAAAGCTTAAATTCTGCAAGGTTAGCACATTAAGAAACCCCCTTATTTATGGAAATTCATGAATGAGAATATGAGAATGTGTATTCCATGGAGGTGTACAAAATAAAAAGCCATATGCTTTCTTGGATGGGCAGTTACAGAGTAAGCCACTCTCAGTGATTTCTGGCCAGAAATAAATTAAGAAACTAATTTTCAAGGTTTTCTTTTATTGTATTGTATTCTAACTACTGCATTCAAGTGCCATAATACTTGTATAAATGATTTCAAACAAGCAGTTTCATGAATGTTACCCCTGAGTGTTAATAATGTACTGACAAATTAGGCTTTATATTCTTTCATTGATATCTATTCTATTCTGTTCTATTCTGTAATATATAAATTTTATTCAGGCCTTCCATTTTTTCTTCATTTTTAATTTCAAAGGTGCATTTTTCTTCTATTTCCCCACAAAGACATATCAAAAACAAAACCGAAAAAACTACAGCTATTTTGCCTTTAAATTAAAAGCAGATTTTTGCACTTCACCTCTCTCATTTCTACAGCTTCACTGCTTTCATCAAGCTTTTCTTTTTCCTTTTTTATATTATTATTTTTTATTTTTTTGCTTTGCTTTCAACTATATCAAGTCCTTGACACTTGGAGACTAAAACCGCACAAATAACAGCACATCAGAGCAGGCACAGAAATAGAAATTGCAAGATTAGAAATCTCAAAGACGAGAAAAGTAGACAGAGAAGGAATAAACAGGGATTGAGACACAACCAAAGAGAATAAAGGCAAGGAATGAAAAATACTTAAAAAAAATAAAATTACCAGGAAAAAAAAAAAAAAAAAGAAAAAAAAAAAAGAGGACAAGTGTGTGACTGTATTATTAATGTGCAGCTGAGAAAATTTAGTTCTGTAGAATGGTAGTTTCGCAGTTATCCAAAGCAAAGGAAATTGGAAGGAGGGTGGGCAAGAGCAAAAGCATTGTGCGTTTTAAACACTCACTGCCACCTTTAACATTCAGCCCATTTTTTTATTCCCACCCAGGGGCAAGCAAATCTAAAGACATGTACTCTTCATACTACTATTGATCGCTATTGCTTTAAGCTTTTAAACAAATTAAAAAAAAAAAAAAAAAATCTCACCCCATAAAGATTGAAAAAAAACACATGTTATACAAAAACATTTTTGTATTGATCAGCTTTCTGTCTTCATACCCACGCTGTATGTCTCCACATGCTTCCCAATTCACTTCCATCTTTTCAGATCTTGCTTGAGTTTTCTGGCTGATTCAAGCCCAGTTTTTCAGCAATCCCTAGCTCATAAACTCCCTATTGCTCCTGCATAATCCCCTTGATAAAACACAATTTATGGCTCACATTTTTAGAGAAAAAATGAGTGTCTTATTTTCTTTTGGACTTTTCTTAGATGAAGTGAGGAGGTTGGTTCAAAAAAATAGAATTTCAAAAATTCAAATATTTCAAAAATTCAAAGAATTTCACCATGGAATTTGTTACAAACAATTAATTTTGCAACAGATGAGCAATTGCTTTATATAAAGCACCTATAGGCAACCTGCCTAATCATAATGAGATTTGGGGGAAGTATTTCAATATAACTCCTAAAATCAGGACAGTTTTATAAGACTGCACCCACAAATTATTTTCAATTGTACTCAATTACAGGCAAAAATGCTATCTTGAGCTTTGATCTTTGATCTCTTCATATATCAGCAGTACATGGCAAGAAACTATGAAGATAAGAATACGCATGCACTGATGAGATGTGCTAAAAAGATACTGTAAGGCATGTCAGAAACAATGGTACACTCATAGTTTTGCAAAGCCCTTGAGCTGATGAGTTTCGTACTAGAGGCTGTATAAAGAAAAAAAAACAAAAAAACATGGAAAGATAAAAGTATTGCTACTTTCAGTCCAAAGTAGAATGTTACATTTTAGAGGTAACATTATACTGCCCTAAAACCAGTATCAACCAGTGTGCCCTAAACTGAGACGACTGCTCTTTTCCTAAACTTGATTTAATCTCAGATACTATCTCACTATCGCTGGCAATGTACTGCACTTCATCTAGATAGATTTTTCTGTTCTTCAGCAGCTTTTCTAACAAATTTCAAATCCCAGCATGAATCTTTTTAATTTCTCTGTAATCTAATTTATTATTTAATTTTGAAATAGGTGCCTAATTGAATGAAGCTTCCTGAATTATGTTTTTAATTCAGATGTCGTATACATTTATGGTAACATATTATTGTAATATCCTCTGTTAATACTTCTTTTAGTAAACATTTTTGCATGTTAGCATAAACTGTATTAAGACTGACCTTGTCCCGGTGACTAAAATGAAGTATATAAACAATTCACAGCCTCTGATACTTCACATGCAACCTGTTACAATCTTTCAAGGGTTAAACTTGATACTACTTCCCTGTAGTTTCTTTAAAATAAATAACAAACACCAGTTTGCTATGAGGGTACAATTCAGACTTAAACACAAACTGCTTAATTTCTCTTTTTTTGCATCTCAAGTTTGGTCATATAATCATTCTTTAAACAATTAGTTCCAAGAAGTAACCCAAACTAAGAGTCCACTGTTATCATTCCAACTTTAGGCTTCTGATTGTATATAAAAGACGTAATTTCAAATAGCACTTGAATGTAGATAATAATTGAATTGTACGTAATATTCAAACAGTATTTGAAATTACATAAAAAATGCATTCAAAATGTAAAGCTAGAGAGAGCCATCTACAGTATATAATGTGAAAGGAGGATCTGTGAAACTTTGATGGAGAAGTGCCATATCAATTTAAAAACATTTGGGAGTCTTCCAGTATGGAAAAGACAAAGCTCTTACCGTTTCCTTTGGAATTTGTGACTGGTTTTGTTCTGCATTCTAAAGGAAGTAAAAAAAATAAATAAGAACATGGCTACATACGACATAAACTATCTACTAACAGGGGACTAAACAAAGAGGTCTAATTCTGACATGAAGTGGTAAGGGAAAAATGAAGGGTGTTGTCACACTCCCTGATTCAATTTTTTTTCCAAATTTGCACTAAAGGAGAAGTGAACAAAAATAACCTCCACTGATCTTGGGCCAGTGCAACTGACTTTATCTGGTTACGAAGGAGGTGGCTATCTGGCTAAGGAAGGATCACAACTGCTCACCACCATTTTCTGGCTGGTGGAGTGTTCTTGTTCATGGATCCTCCCTGGCATTTCTCTTCTGCTTTGAAAGCTTCATAGAATGACCTCAGCAGTCTAGATGAACCGTTTCAAATACTTTAAACAAGTACCTATTTTTGAAACATCCATTCTCATTTTAATAAGGGATTTCCCTTTAGAGTGCATTTGAATGATCCAGAATAACAGAACTGGGTATCCCAGGACAGGAGGGAGCTTTCAGTCCACCATTGGTGGCACACTCTAGTACCCTGCATTCTTCATTTGTATCTCAGGGCTCAAAAGGCTACATCAACACATCATTGGTAAACCTTTTTGCATTCTGCCAAACAATTTTGGAAGCACGTGTAAGGAATATTGCTCTTCCAAGCCCACGTCCACTCATATTAAAACCCCTTTAAAGACCCAGGAGCCACCTTGCTGCTGGCTGGATGATCACTTTCAGGCAAACCAGCCATATTCTATTGTGCCAAGATGAAAACCTAAGACTTATTGGACATTTTTGCTTTGGACTGTCTTGCAGGAGATTAGAATGGTTAAGCTCAAAAAACATAGTTGTCAAATGTTAACACAAACATCCAGTTAGCTTTACCCAACAGCCAATAAGAATAAGAATAAAAAATGAAGGTGTCAACTACCATGTAAAGAGCCATATGTAGCAATGGACATAATAGCTTGTAGGGTACAGGAGACTAACTCTACAAGTCAATCTCCCTTTGCCAATATTGAGAGTTTATCTCAAAAGCCAACTAACCCAATACTTCAGTGGATTCACATAGTCAGTAGCAAGCTCTACAGAAATCCTTCAGAGCAAGCTATGTTTAGTTATGTGAGGTAATGACAGTATTGAGTTAAACTTAATTGCAGTAATCCTCAATCCTTTCATAAAGGAAGGAGAAAAGTTTTTTAAGAGAAAATGTGCTTCTCACATTGATGTGGACAAACCCTAATATATTAACTATCTGGCATTAGGTAACACTGGAAGCAATAAAATGCCTGGTATTCTGGAGAAGCATAATTGTTCTTCCGGGTCTCACTGGTAAGAGTTGACTCCTGACAATTTGATTTTATTCCCTGCTTCCACATTTTACTCACTCTTGCTATGATCTGTACTGTAGAAGCTGCTACACTGAATGGTGGCTCTCTATCACACACGCAGCTCTTAACCTCACAATGCAAAGATCCCATACTGACCTCAACGGGCTCAGTTTAACATTCCCATAAGTTTTATATGCAACTATACTTTTCTTTTTTTTTTTTTTTTTTTAAAGTCCCTTCCAGACAATTATGGCAACAAAATTCAAAGACATTAAACTTCACAACTCTCCTGAAAGTTTAATATCTTCATTTTACTTATAAATAAACCCAAGGATAAATAACTTTTTGAAAGTCATTCATGCAGCCATAGCCAAAAACATAAAATCTAAACACCTCTTTTATTGGGATTACTATCTGTACAAATGTTGGCAAATACGAAATGGTTTTAATGGAGTGTTCCTCAGAAAGGAACAGCAAGTCCTGCACTTTATGAGACAGATAATATCAAATAACATGATTTTATGTGTATAGTTTCTGAGACACATCTCATTAAGATAATATTCAATGCATACAAGTGTAGAAAATGTGACAGCAATAGGGGAAGGATGGAAAGACAAATTGTTACTAGGTGGCCAAAGAAGGTTTGTATGGGAGAAAGATGAACTGCATGATTTCAGATCATTCCCCTCCCTTCTCCAGTATTCATTTTCTTCTATTTTGTACATAAAGCTAGTAAAAGTCAATGAGAGGAACTGGATGAAAACACTTTTTTTTTTCTTTTAAGATTATTTCTTACCAGAGAAGAAAGAACAGCCCTCATGATGGGTTTTAATTCAACACCTTTCCCCAGCAATTCTGCTCATGCTCTTTGACAGCTGTCAGCAGAGCACACCTAACATCCCTTCTTGTCAGACTGCAAACAAATCCTTATGCAACGGAGGATCATCACATACATATACTGTCAGATCCTCACAATGCAATTTGTTCAGCTGGAGCTATGGAAATGTACTCCAGTTCATATCTGACCCTCTGACTACTTAGTGAAGAGCCCACTTCCAACCTGACACAGCCAAGAGGAGATCTGGCTTGCCTGTGTTGATGTTTGCCAAACTAGCCGAGAGTATCACCTGAGCAGCAGCAGGGAGGGTACTGAGGTTAAACTCACATAAGTGGGCTGATGTGCTGTTATATTTAAAACTAAATCAAGTATTACAATGGTTATAACCCTGCCATAGTTGCAACATACCTTTGTTCACAAGACATTGAAACAAATGTTAAATTATGCATTTAACTTCCTTGCTTCAATATAGAAATAATATACACAAAATTAAGACATTTTCTTACTTCTAAGTTTATTTAGAAAACTTTAAAAGCATTTTCATTCACCTTTATGTAAGATAGCAATACTGTGAAAATTACATCATAGGAACCTACAAACAGATTGCTTTCACAGTTCCAGCAATAATGTAGGGCACAATATGACTTCAAATAGTTCAGTTCTCCTCATTTTATGACAACTTTCACTTAACTTTATCAGTATCTTAAGTTATGTTCCAAGAATATTAAGCTAAAATTGTGGTTCATTTGCAACCTTCCCTGTCACTTTGACTTACTAGGTTTAATTGTAGCTTTGAAAAGTAAAAGACTAATGTTAAATGTCTTGATATGGCCAAATAAAAATTCATTCTTTTTGCATTCAAAATACCACAAATCCAATAGAAAAATTAAGCAATCTATTCATCACACTAATATTTGTCTATCTTCTTATGATAATGCAGCCAAATAATTTATTTTTAGAGCTATATATAGGTATGATAATACAAATAATAAATAACTTCAGAAACTTAATTGAATACAGAACAAAGTAAGACTGCTACATTCACAGTCTACCTTTTCATAACAGAAATTATCTTGAATAATTATCAGAGAAATATCTGTATACACTATGCAAGTGGAACAGGTAATGTATGAAACAGTACGAAACATCATTTTATTTCCATTTCACGTAAATTCCTCAGAAACATTTTCTGAATTACCCTGCTAAATTAATAACTGCAGGGTTTCCATTCCATAGAGAGATTGCAGCTATATTCAAAAAAGGCTACTATTTCTTATATATTCCACTTTTTGATAGAAAGGTATTTACATATCCTGTTTTGGCATAATATCATATGCACTGAAATATTTTAGTGAGCAAGTAGAGGGATGAATGGCAAGCTTTCAAACATAGATTTGCCTATGTGAAAGATATGAAATAATCTGCTTGTCTGTATGCAACCAAATAAAGTTCATCCAGGAGCTTCTTCTCTAGTAAACATCTTCACTCAAAGTAAAACTCTCACTTATACATTATTAACAAATATTTAATTCCATAACCAGATCTCAAAGAGGATAAAAAGCATTCATGTAAAACATCCTAAATAAAGCAAAATACCATTTTTTATTGCTTATATGCAGTGCTGATCATGCATGTTTACTAGTAGGTGACAAGATCAAATCATTTGCTCACATTCATCTAAATCTCTTAGCTTCTCTCTATTTTACGCACCAGTTCCCTTGGATGGAATGTTTCTTCCTGTCGAAAAATCAGAAGGCTGACGGTCCCTCCCATCTTGGTGCTTCTCAGCAAGGACACAACTTCTTCTTGAGTTTTGCCTGTTAAATCAACCCCATTTACCTGTGACAAAGGAAATATTAGAATTTGATAAGACTCTGGAATTGGAAAAAATATAAATTCATATAGAAAATGCAACTGATTCTCCTGAAATAGTATTAAAAACTCACTGAAATAAATTGCTCATTGGCTCAGTATAAATTCCATTTAATAGAAACTGCAGTAAATTACAAAACTAAATTACCCAAATAAACTCAAACCATACTTACTTGATCTTCAGGAACAGACCACCAGTCCTTTGTCTAGAAATATTACACAAACCTAGAACCCAGTGGCCAAAGAACTACAAAAAAAAAAAAAAAAAAAAAAACTCTTCTATGAAACAATTGTATTTAATCTGACCTGTTTCATGGTTGTTTTCTCTCTCTTTCTCTCTCTTTCACACAGATACATAGCAGTAGTAGTAGTTTTCTTGCTTTTGCTATTTCAATCCTCCAGTCAATAACCTGGCTTTACTCGTATTTTCTTTTTCCTGTTCTCAATCCTCAGTACTCTTACTTATTACACTTCACTCTTACCTTCCTTCAAGAATTCGTAAGAATTTATGCTAGATATAACATTACTAATAAGGCATGCATTCTTTACATATGAATACAAATAAGAAATAAGACAGCAATGTTTCCAGCAATGTTAAGCAGCAACAGTATATTCCACATTATACTCTAAACTAATTTAATCTATCGGTATTTCTGCATAGAAATCTTTTGACAAAAAACAATGTGTAATCCAAAGATGGTTCTGTTTCCTCGTCTTGGTGTTATACATATCTTCCAAATACATCTTCCAGAGCAAATTGTGCCAAAAGTAGAAAACATTTGTTTCTCCAAATAACTCAGTCAGTTGTTCTTTATTTTGCTTTTGTTCAGCGATTTGACCCCTTGGCCCCCATATGCAACTTACACAGTAAAGACAAATATGGAACATTTACTGGAAAATTTCCCACTGTATGATTCTATGAGCTAGCTTGTTTAATGGAGAAGCCCATTTAAGATAGGATATTATCAGACTTAGCTGTTCAGAAACATTATGGAAATGTAAGGCAAATCAACTAACAGTGTTAAGCAAGGGAGCTTGGTGCTCGGAAGATAGCAAATCATCTTATTCCTTCCCCTCATAAGAGATCACAGCTCACACAGTTGAGATGCCCTAACTATCTTCTTAAGTGCTTCTCAGTCTCCTTCTACCCAAGTCATTTGGGTTACCTTGAAATACTTTCAGCAATGACAGTAATTACAGAAGGCTATGTCCTCTAGCAACAATTCAAGCTGACTTTGTCAATTCTGCAGTAAAATGAAGTTAGGGCACAGAGAGGCAGTTACAAAAATCTCAGCTGTACCTCCAGTGTCATTTGGCTTAGGGACAGTAATGAAGAGCTGTGGGTGGTAACATCTTATGTCATTCCAGCTAGATCTGCAGGAAGATATCTGCTGTATGCCAATTTAAGAGAAATTTAATTCTCTTGAGAACATTCTCCCTTCAGGAGGGGAGTAGCCTTGATTCTCAGTAGCACTACCCCCCTATCATAAACTATTAAGAGCTTTTGAAGCGAACTAGTCCATGGGCTCACATCAAATAACAGACAAACAACATGCAACACTTCACCTCAATTAATCGGTCCCCAGCTTTTAGTCTTCCATCTTGAATAGCTGCACCTCTTGGAAGGATATTTTTCACATAAATTGGAGCTGAGCCACCAATTGGGACATCTCTTGAAGTAATGCTAAATCCCAAGCCTTCTGTACCTGCATAAAGAATGCAAAATATTATTTGTTAAAATGAACTTTTTATACTTTATATTGTGTTTTAACTTTATCCAGCAGAACAAATGCATACCTGACTGATACAATCCATGAAAATACATATGTAGGATTTAAGAATTACTGCATGGAAAAAAAAAAAAAAAGAAAAAAAAAAAAAAAACACACAACAAAAAAGCACAATATAGATGAAGTACTGACTCTTGGCAAAGGTGGCTTAGCAGGCCCTCCCTGTAACTCGCTGTTCTGATTTCCAAGTCATTGCCATATTGCCATATTCCATCTTTCTATTTCAGATGAGATGAGTGACAAGGAACCAGAAGAAAGCATATCTGATGTCCTATCACTGCCTTCCCCCACGTCAATCTGGGTTTTGTCAATAATCCTCTCTTTCTCTACTGTCATTCTTCCAGCAATGTCAGGTGGTTGACAGTGGACCATGGAGCTTCACTAGCTCTGTTATGGGCACTGGCAGGGAATGGGCAGAACTGTAGTTCACTGGTCTCATTCTTTCTGCTCTGAGAGACCTCAGGCTGTTTTCTGACAGCACCTCCTCTGCCATGTGGGGTTCCCAGCCTGGCTCTTGTCAGATCCCACCACATGTGGTGCCATGCAGCGATGTGCTGCTAGCGGGTGGCAGAGCCAGGCAGTAACTCCTACACTCCCTTCTGAGGTCATACTGTGCACCACAGTGTCTGACAACACTCAGCTAAGATGGACTGAGGCAAAACAGAGACCTTTAAGATGACCTGGAGAAATCCACACGGGCATTCAGTCAATATGGCAAATGAAGCTTCCTCATATCTCAAAGAAATGTCCACAACTGGTCCCTGAAGTGTACCTTATGGCAGCACCCCACCAGCGCTGGTATTCACAAGCAGAGAGGACAAACAAGAAGTCTTTCCTACTATGTGGAAAGCTCATTTGTGATCCTCTATGTAAAACCATCCATCCATTGTTATTGACAACCTTTGAAAATCTGTGCCAAGGCCCCCACAACATTATACCTAAGTGCATTCAGAACATTTAACCTAGCATAAAAACCAACCGGCCATTCAGCCAAGAGCCTCCCTGAGAGAGTGCCAGTATTTAAAACTCCAATTTGAAACATCTCATAAGCCGTCGAGATATGTCTACAGTTCAAGTTCACTAGGTGGGCACACACATGCCCAACCTAGATTTATATTTTGTTGTCAAGATATTGTATAAAAGTACAATATATATTGTTGTCAAAATGGCAATCATGGAATAAAGTAAGCTGACACAGTTGTTGTTGACACAGTCAGTTGTGCTGGATTTTGCACCTGGGATGGGACAACGTTGGATATACATACAGATTGCAGGCAACAGGCTGGAGAGCAGCACAGCAGAAAGGGATCTGGGGGCTCTGGTTGATGGCAAGTTGACGATGAGTAAACAATGTGCCCTGGCAGCCAAAAGGGCCAACCATATCCTGGAGCGCATCAGGCATGGCACTGCTAGCTGGTTGAGGGAAGGGATTGTCCCACTCTGCTCTGGTGCAACCTCACCTTGTGTAGTGTGTGCACTTTTGGGCACCATGTTATAGGAAGGACATAAAACTATTAGAGTGTGTTCAGGGCTAACGGGATGGTGAAGGGTCTGGAGGGAAATACGTATGAGCAGTGGCTGAGGGCCCTTGGTTTGCTCGGCCCCGAGCAGAGCAGGCTGAGGGGAGGCCTCATGGCGGCCTGCAGCTCCCTCACGAGGGGAGCAGAGGGGCAGGCGCTGAGCTCTGATCTCTGGGGACAGCGACAGGACCCGAGGGGACGGCATGGAGCTGGGACAGGGGAGGGTCAGGATGGGGGTTAGGGAAAGGTTCTGCACCCAGAGGGTGGTCAGGCACTGGGACAGGCTCCCTAAGGAAGTAGTCATACCACCAAGCCTGTTGGAGTTCAAGAAGTATTTGGATAATGCTCTCAGACATATGGTTTCGTTTTTGGGTGGTCCTGTGTGGAGCCAGGAGTTGGGACTTGATGATACTTGTGGGTCCCCCTTCAACCCAGGATATTCTATGATTCTACGTGACTGAAGGGACATAACCTTTTAAAGTCTTCATCTTTTAAATTAGGACTTAGTAGCTAAGTCCTAATTTATCTACAGCAAGTGTATGCAACTCATATTGTTGAAGAAATTTGCATCAGTTCCTCAAGGCTAACTATCATGACACAACTTCCCTTCCTTATGTCTGCAGCATTCAAGATAGATGGAAAAAAACTGATATTTGAATCTGACAGTCTTCATTCACTTTCAAAATGATATAAAATTTATCAGTGCTATTACACAGAGATGAAAAAATATTGGATCTCATAACATCCATATTTTACTTCGGAGACTTCACAATTTTAATGATGCTTCAAACGTTCATAGAGCTCTTTAGCTCCTTGCAATATGTGAAGATGATCTATAAAAATGAAAGTGGTTTGGTTTGTGTTTTTCTAAATAGCAACTCAGCTTTTCATTGAACTTATCTTTTCCTTCATTTAAGGATCTGTGTAGAATGCTGCTCTTTGAATACATATTTTGTGTTTTAAAATTTCTAAAGTAATATCAAAACATGACAGCATGCCCAGGACAATATTTCATTATTAATAAGCTTAATCCCCATAGCCCGATTATGGTGTCATTACAGATGTCTGGTTCACACACTCCACTTTAAATCCCCATGGAAAAAAAAAACAGAAGTTGAAATGTTCACATTACAAATGCATACAGGATATAAGCCTGGACTGTGGCATTTTCTGCTGTCAAATCTTCAGAAAGCCTTTACCAAAGCTAGCAGAACACCGCAAATCCACCCCAACTGGGTCCAGATATTAGCAGAATAAAATTCTAATTACTTGTTTCTGTGGAAAGAGAGGGCTTGACTGGGCTTCATTTTGCTGTGCTGCTTTATACAGCTTTGCATGAGGCTGATGAAAATGACAGCCAAAAGCTGATTTTTTCACAGCTTCACTTTACTATTCGTGTACTATAGCTGCCCTTACCTGTATAATACAGCTTTGCAAACTCCCAAGCTTATTGTATTAAAGTTAAAAGTTGTCAAGATCAGGAAATAAACAGATATGTTTGACTGAGGCCAAAAATACAACTTCTGTGACTGGATTGATTTTAAGCTTTTTTTTGTTTCCTCCCTTTTCATACACATAACTAATTCAGTTATATCTATTCCATGCATTTCAGTAGTTCCATTAATCAAAATTCATATAACATCTCCCTGATGCTAAAATGCTTTTATTTCTGATAATGTAAAATTGTAGGTTACCATAACAAGGGAGTTGTGAAAACTTGCTGTAGAAGCCGCTCATATCTCAAATTTATAATTTAAAAAAAGCCTTTAAGATGGGAGAAACTGGACACATAGAGGCAGAACCAGAACAAGAGCAGAAAAAAGGAGGAATTTCCATCTGTTTGAAAACACAGGAGTCATCCTACTCAAAGCTAGGAGTTTAAGTTTGCAAGGTCTAGATTATGTTCAACTTAATCTTTTAGAGATTTTAAAAAGAAATGTAATAGAACATCTTCCTCTCTCCATAACTGTCATCTCTGACAACTATCAAATTACACCAACTGATAATAAGATTTAAAAATTACCCACTAATTTGTGTAATTCAAATTCTTAGTCTTCTTTTGATATATCAGCATCTTTCTCGACAAGTTAGAGCTCCCCTTTTCTCATGAATGCTATGCTCAACACGCCTTCTATGGTCATGTTACTCTAGAGAGCTCAGCCAGCTCTGACCTGAAGACAAAGTAGTTTTAGATAAATAAAAAGGACAGTTACAACAGTAAAGGAACTGTGTTGTACAAATTGAATTGAGGCAGATCAGTTGCTGTTTTGAAATAAATTGATTCTATTAGCAATAGGACATGTAAAAAAATAAAATAAAAAAATATATATATAAAAAAATCCTGCACAGAATTTCCCTAAACATATGTTCAAAATGAATGTCATCATCTTACATGGAATCAGCCTGACTGTAAACAGACAGGATGTTAAAATAATTATTAAACCTTGCTGGAGATTGCTAGATTTCCTATTATCTCCTAGTGAAGTGTTTAATTTCTCACTAACGCTAGGGTTATCTTCTTGATCGTAGGGAAGTGTGTCTGGATACACATATCTTGCATTCTGTGCCTCTTCTGCATGAAAAATTGTGCAGTCCTCAACCAGCATCAACAGGAGGTCTAAATTCTCAGGAGAAAAATGCACTACTGAAATACTGCCAGAATACAAGACAAAAAGCAAGCATCACCTCAACATTGGTTCCAGTGCTTTCATGTCACTCTCAAAAGGACATTAGTTCAGAGACCCAACAGGGAATGTCTGAAGGACCTACACTGTCAACTTTTTACAATACTTCTCTTAGTTATCTTCCCCTTCAGGACTGCAAGCAGAACTTGAAGTAAATCATGCTCTTTTTTCTCCTTTAATTTAAGAAAATGCAGATGAGTTGTAAGGTATTTCAGTACAGATCTCCCTAAATTAAAAAAGAAAAAAAAAGCAAACAAACAAAAAACAACACACTAAACCTCACCTCTAAAACAATGTATAATGTTTGATAACCAGACAATTGGGACTGTATTTAATAGTACTTATGCAAGAAAAGCAGAGATCATTTTAGAACAACCTAAATATGGAAAATGCATGTGGGTGAAGAGTTTTCAGACAGAATAAAGGATTGTGAAGGAAAAGTGCAGATTCTTCATTACAACATGAAAGACATGAAACATAATCTCATTTAAAAAAAATAATATGGGATGTTGGTTACACATGCAAACAGTTTGTGACAGAAAGTAGTTTAAACAACTGAATTACAAAATAAAACATCCCCACTTAATGAAAGTATTAGATTATGAAATTATTAAGCACAGGAAGGGAGATAACATTGCAACAAAACTAAGTAGAAGGGCTGAACTTTCTGTGACAATAATCAGAGTAGACACTTTCCTTCCAAGCATTTCAAATTCCTGCTTTTTCACAGTAGACTATTTCTTGACATCCATGTATGGATGGATGATTGCCAAAATAATTATCCTACTATTTTACCTTAGAAAGCAGTTTTTATTAAGGACTGAACCTCATGCAAGAGCTGAACAGAAAATATGCTATCCTCATTGATAAGGGCTTCCATAATGTAACCAAGACCATAATGTAACCATTTTAGATACTTCCTGAAGTTATTTTACTGCCCCACACACACACAATCAAGACAAATTAATTGCATAGCCCTTTTTATGCAGTTGCATGATTTGAGATAACTTTTTTCTCCAAGCAAAGCTCAGACTTCTCAAGAAGATCTTTGATCAACCTAATAGAAACATTCTTCCTTTTTTGCTACAGTCTGCTAATAAATAGTGATGAGAAGTGTGAAAAAAAGTGGAAAGGTGAAATTCAATGCAGTTTATTTTACTTCAGTGGCTAGTAATGCCCAGAATTATTTGCTTCCCTTCTGAATCTCATTTCTCAAGGTCAGTTAAGCAATTTAGGAACCTACATATTTCATTTCAAAAGTGACAAACACCACTACTGCATCTCAAAAGAAAATCTAAAATCAGCCTGTTTCTAAGATAACATTTCAATCATTTCAAAAGAAATTTTAAATAAAAATTTTAAATGTCAGTTCAAAGTCTGGCTCAAAAAACTGTGTGGGAAAGCAGGAGATAATGATGAAAAATGCATGTAAATCTGTACAGTTCAGATATATGATGCAGGATATCTTATTAGTCAAGTTTAAGATCCTGTCTTGGATGCTCTGCTATTTAAGCCGTTTAACACAAGTAAAACAAGTAACTGCCCATACGTATGTTTTACTCCAGAACAAATATGATGGAATTTTAGAACAGAACAGGACAGAATAGAACAGTTCAGTTGGAAGGGATCTACAAAGACCATCGAGTCTGACTATCTGGCCACTTCGGGGCTAACCAAAATTTAAAGCATGTTATGAAGGGCATTATCCAAATGCCTCTTGAGTATTGACAAGCATGGGGCATCAAGCACCTCACTAGGAAGTCTGTTCCACAGTTTAGCACCCTCATGATAAAGAAATTTTTCCTAAAATTCAGTCTGAACCTCCTTTGGTGCAGCTTTGTGCCATTCCTACACATCCTGTCAATGGTTACCAGGAAGAAGAGGTGACCACCTCCCCCTCCACTTCCCCTCCTCAGAAAGTTGTAGAGACAATGAGGTCTCCTCTTGGCCTCCTTTTCTACAGACTAGAAAAAACGAGTGTCCTAAGCCTCTCCTCACAGAACTTGCCTTCCTGACCTTTTACCAGCTTTGCTGTCCTCTTCTGTATGCATTCAAGTATCTTAACATCCTTATGTTTTATATATATTAATGTCAGTTTAATATCTTTTTTTAATATCTGAAATTAGCATGCTTTGAAACTACCCATACCATCTTATTTATGTCTCTAATGACTTCTGCAGAAAAAAATCAGGTGTTGCAGGGCTGAGTGTAAAGGTGCCACAACACTGAATGCCCAGTCACCTGGTGGGACTTGCAGCGTTTGGGTTCTGTATACGAGACAGTGCAGTAACAACCACAGAAGGGAGAGCAAGCGAACAGGAATCCAGTAGGAAAGTCTGAAGAGCAAGGAGCCTTGTAATCCTGCTCACATCTACAATTTACACATTTCTTCTCTGTTGTAGTGCAGTAAAGTGGCTCCTTCCTTTAAGGACTAACCATCTCCTAGAACATGGCTAGTATGCCCTTTCTGTGATGGGCCTGTCAATTCCTACAGGTTTCTTGTTATAAGGTTATCCTGTAGTTCTACCACTGATTTATTTCCCGTGAAGCTATAATATTTTACAAGAGATAAATACTTTTTGGTCCAAGAGGGAAGAGATGAGCACGGTTCCCCTGGCTGGCAGCAGAGAGATATGGACTGAAGGCCAAACACACTGAACATTTCAGACAAAAAATCGCAAAATATTTGGTGCAACTAAGACCAACTTAGAAAACAGGAGCTTGATTTTGACATTTTACCTAAATAATTATATATTCAATTTAGCTGGACAAAAAAGGCAGATGTAGTTAGAAATGATCCAGCACAGTATTATCATATTTGAGGGCAATCAAATTTGAAGAAGCTAATTTAAAGATTGAGTACTTTGGACTTGTACTTAGTACAGTCAAAAATATCTGATTAATGCAATGTCCAATTAATGCAAATCTGATTAATGCAATGTCCAATTGAAAAGAAGTATTTTGAACACTTCAGTTGAGCTATCAGGCTAAATGCTGCACGTGCTCAGAGACAGAGCCTTAGAATACTTTGGTGTATCATAGGTTACTTATAAGTGCTGGACTAAATTTTTTGCAGTCAAAAAAATCACTCTGGAACCGTACTATTTTAGATGAGATAAAAATTTTTCCTAACCCTCTGTGTGCTACATCAGTGATCTTATTTTCTCTAAATATTAGCTGTAAAAAACTTTTTATGATTTTTTTGGTAATTTTGTAAAATACTGAGTATGATCTTACACTAATATATATATATAAACATAGTGTGGCTGTCATCTCTTGTGCTATCTTAATTTGCGTGAACTATTAAGCCAGACTGTTATACACCCTAACAGCATTCGAATATCAGTAATAACCCCTACATCTATATGCTAAAAGTTCAGGCCCTGACCTTTAAGGAAAGATAAACAGATATCCATTTTCATTTAGAAAAGCCAACAAACATTCTGCATTGACTGAAACATATGACTGACCTTCTCTTCTGACTTTATTAAACAGCCAAATCCTATGAAAGTTCAGGTTATTTTAAAATGCCAAAACAGCAATAAATATTAAGAAATCATAATTACAGAAGCACATACTGTAGGGCTGTCTTACCATGTCATTTTATATAATATAGCTCATGCAATATATAGAAACGCAGCTGTAATAAAGGTCTCTCTGTATTGAAAAAAAGTCAATTCTCATATACTACATCATTAACCAGAACGCATAGGTTAAATCTAAAGTGAATTTTAAGATGAAGCCTTACATGCTTGTATACCTTAATGCACATTTTTTAATTTAATGATGGTAATTGGTGAAATAACTACTGTCTGTTAGCTACAAAGAAAGCACATTTGTTAAGTTCCCATAAAGCTTGTATTATTACAACATCCTTCATTAGAAATAATCAAAGATGATTAGCATCCCTATTGTACTCATATTTATAACAAACAACTTAGGCATATACTTAAGTGTTTTGCTTCATTTGTTGCTCCAGATGTATGTTCTCAGAGCAATCAAATGAAAGCCAAAATGGGATGCCTTACCTCTCGTCTCCTCACAGTGTAAATTAACAAATGAAGGACAACAGTGATAAAGAGGTACCCTTCTTTATGAACAGATTATTTTTTTTAATATCATCACACACAAAATATGGAACACTAAACAGTTTGTCTCTATAATCTGAGCAAGGTGTAATCTCTGCATAAGTACATAAAAACAATGTTAAGAGCAAATATTACCTGTAAACTTCAGAAATATGTTTTTAGATATGGATTTCAAAGCTTTTATTAGCAAAAGAGTTATTTTTTTTTCTGGTGTGAACTAGATGTTGAAGAATCTTATAGGTTACTTCAATAGGTAGCATGCATCTCCTCCTCTCCAAAACCACCTAATGTACTGGTGCTTGTAAAGCTGAATTACATTACAGAAGTGGGGAAAGATTATTCATGGAATAATACCCAGTGCAAGAGGACCAAAATGTAAACTCATGTCAATCAAAGAATCCATAATATATAAAAATTACATTTTCTTATCATCTATGTCACACACAACTTATGCAAAAATATTGTTTTTCCATATTCCATATTCATTTGTTGTTGCTTTTAAATTTTATGAAATATGTATTTACACTCCTGGCTAAGAACTATTTTACATAATGTCCAAATGACAGTAGACACCAAAAAATACGTAAAAATCACTGCAGTGTCTGAGAACTTCTGTGTAAGCAGAGTAACTCCTTACTCAGCCAATAGCAGTAAGTTTTTCCAAGCAGGCTGATTTGAGCTGATGGCCTGAAGTATTTCTTGAAGGAGCATCAACAACAGAAGCAAACTGTCAACTCAACCTTATGTCATCTAAGTTTGTAGAGCTTAAAATTCAGCAACCAGAAAGAAGCAATCTGGTGGTTCATGTGAAGTTCATAGAAAAGAAAGCATTATGATAATGTGACAAGTAGCCTGGCACCTGTGAAACTAAAATATCTACCATTCAATGCACTGTTTTTGGTACCTTTCTATAAAAAAAAAAAAAAAAAGAAGAAGAATTATTAACACTAAGCAGATAAAATTTCCTAAGGGGAAAATATTTCAAGTTCACGGAGAATGTTGTCAAACAGGTAAATTTTTTGCTGTGTAATGTAAATAAAGTTCTTCTTCCTAGAGACCAAAGGTTATATCTAACCTTAAACATGCTCATTTTAATATCATAGAGCTTGCAGCATGTATAATCTTTTAAAAATCTTTTACAAAGAGATAAGAAATATTTGTACCTAGATGCCATTTTACTGTAATTTAAACACTGTTAAAAGCATCTAGATGGTAACTGTATAAAAAAATATCAATTTTCCTCACTAAGTGCATTTAATGTGTCGTACAAATTCCATGAGTGTAGATGCACCGATGCATCTACATGTAGTAAATACATATAATACAGATGTCAAGAGAAGCAGGCAGTACTTTCTTCTCTGCCCTTAAATAGTCTCTCACCCCTATTCGAATTACATTAGCATAAGGCCCAAGATAGGAAATATCACGTTACTTCTCAACTGTTTAAACGAAGACTTTCACATCCCAGTGGACTGAAAAAAACACGTTAGCTGGAAATTAGAAACTCCAGTCTACCAGCTCAATTCAACAGACTTTTAAAAGCTAACAGCAAAACCAGCTACTGAGTTTGAAAGTCATGATAAAGTCATGATTTTCTGTAAAGTACAGAAAATAGCCCATTTTAGCTTATTTACTTTTTTTAGTTAAATAGTTCTTCGCTCCCTGGGTCTTGGCCAACAGAAGTTGTAGCACTCATAACACTTCACTTTTTTTAGTTAAGAGACAGAAAGGAACGTTAAAGCATTCTTTTAAGTGGCCTTTTATAAATATGCTGCATATGCCAAAGGCAAGGAAAGACTGCTTTAGGGCACAAAACAACCATTTGGCCTGAGAATGAATGAGTAGCACCTGTGTTTCAAAAACCAATCCATCGCATCTGCAGACTGCCATGACTAACATAACGGCATTGGACACATATACATACACCACACTTAGAAAACCTCTTGATGTATGAGAAATGCACCAGCGCCTTACCTTTTCTCAGTTGTATACTGAGCCTCTTCCCTATCTTTTTGGTGTTATACCCACTGTTTGCAGTGGAGGTGAGAACTTTCTGAGGTGATGGTACCAGGCCCGATGGTGGTTTCCCTGATGAATTCACACTATGAGGTAGCTGTGAGTAGGATTCTGTCTGATCGGACTGGTTACCCGCTCTAGACATTCTTTGTAACGTGTGAAGTCCAGAATTGTGAATACTTTTGCCATCGGTATACTGGGAATCAGGGCTGAAGCGGTTGGAGTAGTACGTGTTCTTCTCGCTCTGGGACAACTGTTCGTACTTCTCTTTACTTGCTGCAGGGACCACATGGAACCAAATGAACGGCGTACGCATGGCTTGGCGAAACATATGCTGTGCTCTAGGTTTCAAAATGAACAGAAAATTAGCAAATTAGGACTGGCAGACTACAAGACATTATAAGCATAATTACTGATGTTAATTAAGCAACATGAGCTGACAGACACATTGCAGAAACTCAAGCATAAACTGTAAAACCTGAATCTGTTCATTAGTCTACTTTGCCTGCTTTTTGCTAAGGTTTATTGCCTTAGGGTAACACAATGGTTAAATATGCTTAAAATCTAACATTCCAAATACTGTACTCAGAAGAGCAAAAATTTTAACCACAGCCTTGAAAGGCAGGCAGTTCTATGGCAGGATTACAGTGTTCTTTTGCTTTGAAACTTGATAATTGTTTCTTTAGATACAGTAATCACAGTGATGACAGAATTATTAAAATTAAAATTACACTTATACAAAGACTGTGTATTTCCTTATTTGCTGAGAGTATATGCAGTCTTGCAAAAAAATCCAGATTACACTTCACTTTTTGTACATAAGTAGTCTTTCAGAACGCAACACTAATAGGAACAAAATGCTTAATCCTGCACAGATGGGCATTGGGCTCTAGGTCATGATGAGAAGTACACAAAGTCAAGAAGTCTCTTCAGACCTCAGTTTTGATTCAGAATCTTAGAGTAAGTAGACACAAGCTGCTTTTTACCATATGGTAAAGGGTTATATTCCAATACGGGTTAAAGAAATTTAAAAAAAAATATCAGATATATATCAAAGTATAGGATGATCAGTCTAAATGATATTCCTCTGACTCTCAACATATTTAAGTTTTCAGAAAAACGTTATCATCTTTAAAATGATATGTTTTCTGTATACCTCTTTCCCGCATTCTCTTTTAATTATCTGTGTATAAACTACAATCTGATTTCAATGTTAAAAGTCTTTCCGATTCACATTTTCAGGATTCTACCAATTCCAGGCTTCCACTAAGCAAGTATTTATGATGTCTTGAGCCTCTCTAGAAAGCTTCTCCATAAAGTAACTTTAGTTTTCACATATACAAAACCACAAATATTTTTTATACATTAAAGCCTTCATGTTGTCCATGTATATTGAACGTGATGCATTACAAGTATAAAAGCAAAAATCATGTGAGAATTTCATGACAAACACTTTGTGAATGAAAGAAGAAGAAGTTTGTAACATTCAATACCACAAAAAAGAACTGAATAAGAAGTGTATATATTCTAATGACAGCAATTATCTTGAATTTTTGTAGTTTAGCTAAATGAAAACTACTACTAATGTCCAAGGCAAGCTTAGACAATTTTTTCATAAATACTACATTGCCACAAATGACTTCATTGTGCAGTGTTAAAAATTAAATATGGTAATGTAGCAGTAAATAAACTTACTGTTCAAATCTCCTGTTCCGAAGGTCTCCATCATTAATCCTGACAATACAGTCATTCTCACGGAAAAGGTTTTCTTGTTCAGCTTTTCCACCTTTTTCCAACCGCTTTACTAGCAGCCCCAAGGTTCTGGAACATTAAGATTACAAGTGATTACAGATTTAACATTTTGCAGCATATAAAATCCTACTGGTTTAATATTTTATCATAATAATTATATAAACTAAATTTTAAACCATCTTTACCTGGGAGTAGGATACCAAAGTTTCAAATAATTTATAAGCATTACCTGAATTACTATCCATTATCCATAAAACGAAGACCCTAGGTGAAACAGGTATGTCATTTAAAAGTAAAAAAGTGCAGGCAGCATGATGATATCAAATTTATTCTTGCAAAAGGCCTAGATGTTTGAAAAGTAGAACTTGGTTTCATGAAGCACTGCACATCTGACAGCCATCATCTCTTCTGATGGTTAACTAAAGTTGAAGAAGTTCAACTTAAGATATGAATTTCTGAATTAGCAGAGAATACCACAGCCATTGCTACTGCTCCTGTGCAAGTGAAATGTGGGGTCATTTCATGTAATAACCACCCTATAATGAAAGGATGGACAAAGGATTCAGGAATTTCTTGTGAATCTAATGCTTTTGTTGTAAACCTTAACTTTTCTTGCAAAACAGCAAAAAGGAAATTAAAAACTTAAATGTCATTTTTAATTCAACATATTATCTTCAGGGAATTGGTGCAGTAATGACTGAAAACAATTAGTATCTGATAGCTTCTGTGTTATGAGTTGATCACATCTGCCTAGTGCTTAGGTACAATGTTGTCTTACTGACATTCATAGAAAGGAAATAAATGTTCAACCTGATATTATGAAATGGATCCAGAAGAGTGGATTTCTTACGTACTGGTAGGACTGTGTGAAAAGTAAGTGATGTTTCTATACCTGAACTCTAGGTTTGAAGAAGGATTCAATCTTCAGAATTATTCTTGCATCGACACTGCATTTGTTTGTTTGTTTGTTTTAAAATCAGCTTTATAATGAAATCCCACAGGACATATCAGAGGGTCAAATTCACAGCATCCTAGTCAACAGAATTACTTTTGAAAAAGTCACTTCAAGGCATGGTGTGCAAAATCCTTAGCTGCATGGCAGAAATTGCAAAACCACATATGCCTTTTAGAACAAAACTTACAGTGAACATAGCACTTCAGTTCACACATACCTCAAAGAAAATGAGCAGTCAATGATGCTTAAAAGGACTTCTCATGCACTTGAAAGTTAGAATGTACTTGAGCACTTCATCAAATGGGTCAGAAAGGCAAAATTAACTTTAACTTAGTCTTCCACTTTAAATTCTTCATTTATCAAGTTACCACCAACATATGTCAGACATTTATTTTAAAGAATAGTCATACTGTTTCTTCCACAAGCCAGATGAAAGAGTAAGAGAAATAATTATTTATTTATTTATTTATTTATTTAGTATTTCCACTTTGGAACTTCCTGGAGACAATAAGATACGAAGTGTAAAGGATCTATACATGCAAACAGACTGAGAAAAACGACATAAATCATTTTGACAACAGAAATCATCAAATGAAGTTTGAATCAGACATTAACATTTAACTGACAATATTCTGTTTCCAGCTCATACAGTATATTTTGCAAACACCTAGCATACTGCATACCTAACCTTCAACTCGTCCAGGTCCCATGAGAGACAAACCTTCAGTGCCCTCACTTGTTCCTGATGCACCACTGGGGTGCAGTCACTGTCACTGATGCTAACTGTGATTGGGCTCAACTTGAGCTCAGCTGTTGCAATTAGCAATCTGTCTCTTCACAATAACAGTGGCAAACACAATGATTAGAAAGGTTCCGTAAAGCTAAAGTATCAGCTCTCTAGAATACAAGCATTTCAGAAAAAAAAGTATTGAAAAACACAACAGATACTAGTATGTGTCTAGTCCTATCCTTCCCCATGCCACGTTGATATTCTTTGGTTTTGGAAAGTTCCACCTTTTGTAGATTCCTTCCAACAACCCTGTGTCTTCCATTATAATTAAATAAATAAATAAATAAACTTTGTTTGTTTCTTTGTTTGTTTTCCCCAAAGCAAAAACCTAGCTAGTGATCACCTAGCTAGTGAAACACATTTTAGGATATAATCTCGGAAGTATTATCTACATGTTTTAAGGTGTTTTCCTGTTTGCCTTTCCCACATTCCTGTTAACAGTTTGCATGAAAAAAATAAAAAAGTAAAAAGTAAAAAAACAAGTCCACAACAGTCAAACAATAGTTTAATGATCACGTTGTGCTGCATTTATTATACTAAAATTTGCTTAAAATAATGCGAAAGTGTCACATGAAGTAAAACAAAACGAATTTCTAAAATGTTCATACCATCCCTTTTTCCTCCTATTCACTAATAAAAGTGTCAAACACCATCTCAGATTTTTACATCATCATAAATAATTCTAGAAAATAAAATTTTATACACTGTTTTTAGTTGCAGAAAGAAAAAAAAATAGTATTTATGAATGTTAGTAGTAAAAGTATTTATATTTCTCTAAGAAAAGAAAAAATACTTGTATGCCCTCTCTACATGAGTTTTATTGGAACTTCAGTTTTCATACATTTAAAACTGACAGTTAAAAAACAAGTTTGGCTACTTTTTCACTTGTGAGTTGTTGAATTTCTCTGGGTAATGTCTTTGGGCCCCAAGGTGAAGTTATTGAAGGGGTATCTCTACAAGGGACAGAGCAAGCAAATACAAGAACGTGAATATTACATTTGAGAGAAACCATCCCACAACATTTGAGGGGAAGAGGAAAGAACTGTGTCTGCACTTTCTCTTCTTTCTCTTCGTGCCCAGCAGTAGTCTGTTGTGGGTGAGCTCCACTGTAATGCCCACAGATACAGAATTTGGAGGTGCATGCACTGATTGCATGAGAACACACACAGTAACAGCAACAGGTCTTTTGTTTATATGCTTAAATATTAGAAATATTAAAATACCAATGTATTAAATACCAAAAAATTCCACACCCACTACAATACTCTGAGTCAGTATTACAGTAATAATACAAAACGCAAAATTCTATGATTATTTTATCCCAACATCTTCACATACTCATACACTCTCAAAGCAAGTGGTCTATCATTTTTTGCATAGCATTTTTCTTGAAAAACAACTTTCCACTGTTTTGCATTCTGAAGGAGTATTAAAAATTTTATTAATGCAAGACATCTTTATGCATGGCTTGTAATTTTTTTTTTAAACTTTATTCAGCTAAATCCTTAAATCTAGTACAAATTGTACTAATCTTAACCAATGGTAAAATAATGTAACACATAAATGTGCTACCAGTCAAAATTGCAAATAATCTCATTAAACAAAGGCTACAAGTTTTACTAATGCAAGATTGCTCATCTCAGACACAACATATGGTGCTCATGAGGACTTCTCTTTTTAACAAATGTTAGAGCTAGGCTAACCAAGGCACATAAAGCTGAAGACACTGAGAACAGATTCAAAGCTGGATGAACAGCCTGAGTCAAATTTGAAACCAGGATCTTCACAATGCCTGTCTTTTCATTTTCATTTTTATTTTTTTTAAAAACACATGGAACAAAGATCCCTTTAGACGCAGTTCTGTAAACAACTTACTGAACACAGTTCTGCATAGCGTGGTAAACACTCCTGGAAAACATATATACCCGAAAATTTTAGTAACAAAAGCCTATCAATTTCCTGCAGATTTTTTTCAGCAAACTATGGTTAGGTGCAGGAAAATTACTCTAAAAAATGAGTTACAGGGATTCATGTTTGTTGTTGCAGTGACCACAGATAAACAGGGTAGAGCTGCTATGGCAAACATGCAATAACCTAAACACTAATTGGATTTTGCTTCCCTGCCACATGGTACTATCATTAATTCTGAAAAGTGGAGCTGTAAGCTCTACTACGGTTTCAGAATTACCTTTCCTACATTAGGAAACCATATAAATTTTGTCAGCCTATAAACTAATCTACTGTAAAATACAGAAGAGCATATATATCTGTTTGAACACAACCATGTGGCATACAAATATATGGGTGCATTTATTTGTATTTGCTTAATATTATCAGGGAAAGTCAGACCACAAGTTTTCTGATGTAAGTTCTTCCATTATAAAAATCTTAACTTATAACTTCTTTGAGAACGGGGTTAAATGTTGTGTGAACCTCTGCACTCTGCAAACACTCTACAAGTCTGCAACCCTGTAGAAACAACACTTATAAATGGAAATTTGGTACCTTCTCTGTTTTAGACTTGCATTAGCTGAGGAGGGGACAAAAGGGAAACACAGACATGGGTACCACAGTGCAAAGCTCTATCTTTGTATTTGTTTTAAATACATAATTGGGAATGTAAACAGCTTAGATTATATTAGCATTTGTACCACTGTATTTCCACAAGGTTCATTACTCTAATTATACAATTAAAATAAACTCAGCTACATGAGTTAACGTTTCAGTTCTAAGTATAAATTACAACCAATGATAAAACTAGAAATAAGCAGCAAGTGTTTTATTGACGTCTAAATTGCCTGAGTTTGTCTGAGTAGTTCTTTGAAATTGTGAACTCCCCACATGCCACCCAGCTGTATGGAAATGATGATAATTTGTCTTAATAAAAACTGACAGTGTAGATAGTGTGAGAGTAATAAAAATATTACTTCGAGCATCCAGACTATGATTCAGCCATCACTGCCCACTGCACGTACACACTGAAGTTATTTACCTCTTACCTACAAACTAACCGCACATAATCAAATCAGGCAGAAGAGAAAATAACCAATTTAGATGTCTATGAAAGTCACTAACATGAAAAGGCAAAAACTAGATTAAGGGGCAAAAATAATGACGGATTCAAAAACAGATGTGTAGCAGTTTCAAACAAACTATGTAACAATGGAAGAGCTCTGAGATGTTTGACGGGAACACAAACACAGTGCAAATTTCTTGAGACTAGGAGGTCAGAGTAGGCAAATCAGCTTGTTTGTTTAAGTTAAATTATCATGGCTGATCAATGCTAAATTGGACATCAACTCCTTTACACAACATTTATGTCACCGAGCTACTGTAGCATATTAACATAACTTTGTCAGCTTTGATGCCTGAAGTCCGGGACCAATTTCCTATCTTTGGCAACTATTCCTCAGCTTTTTAGTTTGAACAATACTTCAAATTAAGTTTATACAACTTTTAAAAGGATGAGATCAGACAAAGAAAGCCTTGAGTTCAGCTAAGAGAATGAGGGAATGGTACATTCGCTCCACAGGAATCTTTTCCCAATGCATATGAAAACCATAGCTACTTCTGAGACTTAAAAGGCTGGAAATGCAGAAGAAATAAATGGAGATGCAGGTAACACATACCCACTAGACGATCAAATACAACGTGATTGTTAGAATGTCACCTTGAAAGCAATATTAAGGAATGTCAGCATAGACAATAGGCATTAGATGTGACTTTAGGGTTTTTGTGTCTTGAGGAAAAGAATAAAACTTTTACAGTGAAATATAAACTGCTTCGTAAGTTCTAGACAGTGAAGGGCACTTCTACTAAAAGAAAAAAAAAAAAAAAAAAGAAAAAATCAAAAACCCATAGAGCAGAAAAATGTGGAAGAATTTTCTAGCACAGGGATTGTGTATACATGAATTTTATAATAAAACTTTTTTTCTTAATTAAATCAGTTAAATTTATGATATAAACTGGCAAAAAGTAAGAAAATGCAGACTCTTAGTTTTCCCATCCTTCTAAGACTTCTTTAATATTTTTAGGACATTCAGGATATATAATCTAAAAATACAGACTAAATATTTTTAGCTGCCACGTTTTAGATTTTATCATGGATTCCATGGCATGTTTTGATAGGAAGGACAGCAGGCAAAGCCCCACAAATTCACAGCTCTGAATCAAAATAATATGTCTGGTATTTATTAATGGAAGTTCTTTCAAAGTTTTTTCAGGTGAATAGTAAAATCTTTTTCTGTTCCAGTAATGCAAACTTCACAATAGTCTTGGGACTATGGAGCTTTCCCCACTGCTACTCACAGAGATTTCTGATGTTATCTCATATATTCCTTGTGTCAGCTGAACCTCTTCCCAAAGAAAGATATGGCACCATTTCAGAAGTGCAGCAATGGTTTAGAGCTCAAGAAAATTTCAAAGTCTCATAAAAGTAGAAGAGGCCATATAACAGTAAATCATGCTATAATATGCATCAACATAACTTCTTCCATCAGTCAGGATTGCTCAAATGTTAAATTCTTAACAGACCGAGTGCTTGCTGTCCTCTCTGAGCACCTACTTTCTTCTGTAAAATGAAGGACAGACTGATGCTAACAGCAATTCTTCACAGATTTAGATAATTTTTTCCCTTTCTGCTTTCATCTCGTTGTTCTCCTTCTTTTCCTCCTTGTTCTTCTCTTTAGGTAAACACTTTCCTGTTTACATCCTGTTCTTTTTTTCTGCTTTCATTTTTCATGCCTTATATTCTGCTTGAGACTGAACTTACACCATTACAAAAAGCAAGCTGATTTTGCAAACAGAACTTTAATCTTGAAAAATTTCACAACCATAAGGTGATGAATATGTATACCCCTCCTCTCTTTTGACAAGGTGAATAAACTGTTACCCAAAGCATATGGTCAAAAGGGCCAATAAAGGACAGATGTATTTGTAGAAGTAAAAACAGAGGAATAATAGGCAAATATATCCATAAAAGAAAGTGTTGACCATGTCCGGATAAATCAATAGAATATTTCCCAGAGAATAACTGAGAGGGTTTTTTTTATTCTTTCATAAAAAATAACGTTTTTTCCAGGAGTAGGAATAATCAGTAGCATCTCCATAGATGAGGCAGAGATCTTTACAAATTTTGTTCAAAATCATGAGCCAATACAGAAGACAGATTCTTACTCCAAACTGAAGCCTACCACAAAAGACCATGAAAGAAACAAATATTTCCTCAAAATAAGCAAAAGACATAGTTGTGGCACATACTTTTTAAAGGTTTAGGGTGTTTGCTTTTTGGGGGGGAAAGAGGGAGAACTGTATTAGTATGTTTTTACACTTTTGAAAGTAAATTATTATTTTAATAACCATTGCTTGTTAAAGTAACATTTTCAAAAAAGAATGAAAGGAACTGGAAGAACTGAAAACACAGCATAACCGTAACTGAACACCAAACAAATATGAAACATGGTGGGCCAGTGTAAAAAGCTATATGCTAGGTTATACGATACATCTGATCTTTTCTTTTTTGACATTGCTGATCAAAGTCTTTTATCGACTTTGGTTTTGTATATTTAGGTTTCTAATGAGCAGATCCCCTGCTCAAGTAAGATTGCTCAGTGCAGCACAGAGAAGTGGCTTTGCAGCCAGAGGATGGACAAAGAGCAGCCATGTGCTGGAGTGAGAAAGAAGTAGGCAGAAGAGCATCCCTGCCAAGCATCTGCTCTCCCTCTGAATCTAGCAAAAGTAAAACCAAGTGTCTATTATTTGTTCAAAAGAGATGGGGGCCCAGCAGTGGGAAAAAAAAAAAAAAATAAGAAAAAAAAATAAGAAAAAGAACACACCAAGTCCTCCAAAATTGAAGATAGATGTATTCCCTTCCCTTCCCACACTGCAACCAGGCAGCTGGAGAAAATGCCTTTGTTCTCACTGAAAGCATGTAGGGACGTGAGTACAGCTGGCAGTGAAGCAGCAGCACAACAGCAGTGTTTATAATCAATACTGAGCAATGACCTCTCCTTTTCCTTCCATTACTACATACAAAGTATAGGAGAAATGCTCTGGAAGCAGAGAGGTCCTCTCCACCTCTGGCTGCTCCTCCACATTTTCAAGACACGAACACAAGTTTCTCCCCCCAGCATTTTTTTCAGTTCAGAGCAGACAAAGCTCGCTAGAGCAGCAGACACACAGCTGTCCCCAAATGAGGGAGGAAGCTGGAGACATCTGCAGTGAGAGCAGAAACGTCAAGCCAGGTCAGAGTGCTTGCTGACCCTGCGCCAAAATAAAATTTGCTTATACTTGTGATAAATAATTTTTTTCAACACACTTAAAAGCTTCAAACCCACCGCTAATTACTATGAAAGTTAAGCTATTTTTCTGAGACTGTTAGTGTTTTGATTAAAGGCACTAAATGCCAAATCTCTGCTTTACCAAAGCATTAGAGATGATGCGTACTGTCCCCAAAATGATTTTGATTTTTTAAAGTAGAAGATTTTCTTTGCACTCTTCATAAACATTACAGCTTGTGAGTTAATGCAAACAGGTTCATCTTCCCCAAAACCAGAATGTTTCAACTGTTTTTGCAACTTCATTTTAACCCCAACACATGGGACAATACTAAATATCAGAAGTATGATAACTGGTTTTTATTCCACTCTTATCAAACACAGACACAGGAAGCCTTGGGTTTAGACTGTTGTTCTTTTTGAAAATGTGGCTATAAACAGTCAGTGGGGAAATGTTGCCTAAATATCCACCTGAACTAAAGGAGCAGATTATAATTTGTAAGAGTCCAAAAGGAAACATCCTCATAGTTCAGTTTCCCAAGGGACCACACGACAACCTTGCAATTCCAACTCATTTTAAGCAGAGCCTTTACATTACAGAGTACAGTCAGTAAACTTGCATTTCTGCCTTTCTTAAAAAAGTTCAATATTTCACATAAGTCAAAGGCACACAATACAAGAATTAACATAACTAAGATAAAATACAGCAAGTTATGATTCAATTAAAATCCTACACGATACATTACCTTCCACCTCGGGCACTGAAAGGCACTACATGGATTCCCAAAGGCCCACCGTCGTTGGAGACTTCTACGAGCTTTACCATATCACTGTGAGACAACGATGAATGAGGGAATGTGAACATGTACCGTGAATGAACCAAAAAACCCCACACAAACACACACAGAAAAACAAAAATGCTCCAGAAATTAAGTCATGGTGATGAAAGCATTATTGAATACTACATACCTGAATACTAATCTGATGGCATGAAAGGAAATCAATCAGCAAAAACAGTTCAATTAATAAAATAAGTGAAAAATCAAAGCAACTGATAATTAGTTTACTCTATAAAAATAGGTATCATCATCACATGAATGTTGTTTTATTTCTTCCTTATTCTGAAGTTAAATGTAACTGTTTGTAGTGCCGAGCAGAAACATCTTAAACACCACATACAGTTTTTTCCCCTAAAGCCTAAACCCTAATCATAGTACTAGCGTGCTTTATTTGCTTATTGTAGAGAGACCCCATTCCAAGCCATAATATTTGTCTTTACAAAAATACCCTTTAATTAAGTAAGAATTATTTAATTCATAATTGTTTAAATTCTTCTGGTTTTACAATGCATTTATTTGCTTTATTGTGTTTCCATATATTTTATTGAAAGCTTGCTGTATCTGTATTTCCTTACGAGGCAAAGTTTCCACAGTAGGATTTAGCTATAACATTCCGAAACAACCACATGTCCTCCTGAAACAGCCATCCAGCTAGTTTTCAATTATACCTTTTGCTGTAAAGAGGGAAAAATCAAAAGAGGAAAGTACAGGTTCAGAAAAGATCTGCAAAGATTCTACAAATAGATTTGGACCAAATCTTCTGGTGAGTTTGAAACATGCACACAGCTGGAAAGGTGGAGTATAGCCCAGAGACCCTAAAGAGTTATAAATACCCAGATGAGAAAATAATACACGAAGGCCAAACCTCTTAGCAAATCTGGAAGAGACAGATCTGAACAAAAGCCACAATCTAAATTTTTGGATTATGCCTCTCTCTAGTATTACATACTTTTCCCATATTTCCTGGCCCAATACATACATATGTATTATACATACACACATTTTTGAGAAGTTTGTTTTTAATAAGCATACAAATCAAACTTAATCTAGAAATGGAGCAAGACCAATGCCCTCTGATAGCAGTAAAAGATTTTCTACTTCCTTCAATAGGCTCTTGATGATATGGTGGCCCATCACAAAAGCTTGCCATGCTTAATCTGGAATCTGAGAATAACCAGACCACATTTTGTTAGGAAGTCAACAAAAATCCTGTAATCCAGTTTGTTCTACATTTGTTCCACTTTTTTTTTTTTTTTTTTTTTTTTTAATATTCTTAAGGTAGGCCTCACATTTGTTTTATGCCCCAATTTAGGTCTGGTTTTGACTCATTTTTGAAATGACACAATGGAATTTCTCTATCCCTGTTACCATTGTTTAGCTCAATAAAGTATTGAAAGTGTAGGAGAGCTGAGAGACAGCAGCCAGAAAAGTATTATTCTTCAGCTCCCGATAAACTTTTTAAGACTGATAGCATTACAGCACTTGGTAATGTTTCCTGTCCTAGTTTCTGCACAGGCTGAATTCATTTCTTTCTCACTGTTCATTAACGCTAAATTTTCGTTAACTTTCATGCAAATCAGCTCACAGGAAACAAGAGAAGTCTCTCACCCCAAAAAGGTCTACGAAAATGCATCTACTGTTGGTTTGCCTGTGGCCCCCTATGATCATTTTTTCTGACTTTCCTGAGAAAAACTGAGAGCTAAGGAAGAGAACAAGTAAAATCCATGGGATTCACTGGGAAATGTCCTAAGGGGAAAACCTGCTTAAACAAAAGAACATCAGTTTTTATAAGCAGACTGCACCATTTAACTTGTCCTATTGCTTGAGCCACTATCCTTCCTTTTTTCCAATATATGCACTAGGCCTACATACTCATTTTTCTTCTACTGTTTTTCTTACAAAACTCCATTCCAAATTCAAATGTTAAGCTCTGTAAAATGGAAAATGAAAAGGAATGATCCCTTCCTACGAGATATTGTTTCAATCCTGCTTCTCACACAGATTTTCTCATGACTTCGAGCCAAGTACTTCAAACAAACACACAAAGTATGATATCAAAACAGAGAAGAATGAAGCAGCATATGATGAAAAGCCAGTGAGTTAGTTAAAAGCAACACCAAGAAGCATTCAATTTGACAGAAGTTCTGTAAACTCTATTTAGCAGGCAGCATTTTGAATTTACAATTGCTTTTGCAAATGGAATGGAGTAAAACTCAGTGTGTATTGCTTAATAGATGTCACTATGATCTTTATCTAACATTTAACCCCCCTGTACCTAATTTATAAGTTAATTCAGAAGTAATATGAGCAAAAGATTTATTTTTATTTCAAAATTAATTCTAATCAATTTTAAAGGTCTAATTTAAGGGTAGAAGAGATATTTTCTCATTAATTCCATAGTGAGGTATGGCTCAGTTCTGTGCGATGAAATGCTTGCTGTATCTTGTGATGAAACAAAATATCCTTTATTGAATTTTAAAAAATAGGAATTTCCCAGTCCTAAACAACATAAGTTTTGATCCATTCAGAAATTATAAGCATTTGACTATGTAACTTATGAGACCCCACATACATCTGTCTTTTGAGCAGACTGCGAACTGCTGACAGGTATTAAGAATTTCCTCTTTGAAATTCTTTCCTGTTGATTTATTTGTGCTAGCACTGACCCTATTCCTTCTGCCAAGTTTTCTGAGTTCCATCACATAAGCATCTTCTCTGAAGCAGAAAATCAGCAGTTAGCATCAGCACTTAGAAACGCCAAGCGTCCAGTGTGCATCCTTGAGACAGGCTTTTTTAAAGCGCTTAAAGACTGCCTTGAAAGGGTGCATGGAGAAAACTGCATAAAAACAAAACTACATATGACCTAAAAAAGGCTGTCCTGCTTGCTTAAGAACAGTATAACTCATATTATTCTGAGTTTTTTGCTAGTCTGTGTTCAGCCCCAAGACTCATCATTAAAACAATGTGTTCTGCCAGTAACTTACTCCAGGGAAAAATTGGTCGCGTTTTCCAAACCAGTGTCTGCATGTCCAACAGGCTCAACTCTGCTATTGTCCTCCTCTGTTCGATCCTCATCCTAGACAGTAAATAAAAAATAAAGAAATGAAGAAAATTAAATCTAGCTTCAATAGTTTCACTTATTGTAATAATACCATTTTCCCATTTTTAAATGAAGGCAGTCTCCGCAGTGACAGCAGAAATGCGTGCTGCCACAACTATGAAAAATCTTTTCTGTTGCTACCTGAAACTGCTGTAAATTGTTTTCATCACTTTACACTTTTTTGTAATGATATTTACAGTTTAGTCCGTTTTATATCTTAACTTTGCTACATGTGTAAAATCAATGCTTCAGAAGCTATCAGAGGCAGTATTTTTTTGAAGGCACACAAGTTAAGACGGAAAAGCATCCGACAGCCAGCAGTGTGGGTGCAAACTCCTTCAGAGCTCTCTCCAGGAAGGTTACTGGGAAATCCAACAAAGACGCAAGGCAGCTCACTGAGGTTCCTTTGCAAAGTTAAGAACAGTAGAAGAAACTGTGGCTCATGTAATTCTATAAAGTACCAAGACCTCTTTAAACATTTTATCGCAGCCCATTATTAATGGCATGCCAGGAATGGCTGACATCAAAGAGTTACATGAGGCTTTAATGCTAACCAATTGATTTTGTTTTTAATTTGACTTTCCAAAAAGTACATGCATTATTCACCGAATGTATAATTTTCATGTCAAAGTCGGGAATGCTGTACGTACAAATTTAGGCCAGGGTAATTCAAGGACTACCAGTAAGATGACCGACAACCATTCCTATTATGGCTATGTCACTCATTATAAGCTTATGGTTTTAATTACCTGTATGACCAAGGAGAAAATATGACAAAGTGTGAGCGGTAGGATTCAAACACAGACTGAAATTCTAGAGTCAGAGCAATCAAGTCAATAAAATAATAAGCGATAGGTTATGAGTTCAGCACACAGTGTCAGACAATATATTAAATTATTGAAGAGATATTAAAGCAAGGCAGAGGCAGTTGGTAATGTCCAATTGACATTTCCACTGAGAGTCTGCAAAAGCAGGAGGCTGGCTACAGCAGGCTTCCATGAGCTGTAGATATGCCTTATGCATCCTGGATAGCAGCACGCTGCATGAAGCCGAGCTACTTGAAGATTGATGATCCTGTGTTTTGAGAGGCTTTAATATGCACTTCTTCGTCATCTATCTCTGTTAAGCACTAGGCAAGTAATACATTTCAAAGGTTAACCAGCATCTTGAACCTACCTAGAACTACATTATGAACGCAAACAAGAACTCAAAATAAAATATTTCCATATAGCAGAAGTTGCTTATAAACCCACTATAAATGATAACCCATAAAATTCATAAATATGTCATAAGCTAATGTTTATACTTCTGTATTTACTGATTTCAGGTGAAGTTCTGTATGTACAACTGAGTACAAGGAATAAAGGTTAAAATTAAATAAATATTCAAATCTTCATTGCAATTATAAGGTTACATACAGTTTGGGTGGAGAAAAAAAAAAAAAAAAAGAAAGAAACAGATGATAGGGAAACCAGAACATTTGCAGTAGTTTCCCATTACAAAGAAGTGTTTCACCCTGTTTCTTACAGCATCTTACAGAACCTTGTTGTGGGTTTCTTGGTTTGAAGTTAGGGACACTGGTGATTATAGAGACCTATGTAAGTATTTATTTTGCAGTGGAGTTATTACCTGTAAGTCTAAAATCAGAGTTGCTGAAAAAATACAATTTCGTATCTCAGCTATATTAAGAAGCCAACCCAAATGTTATTTTCTTAATGCAGCGTTTTTGGCAATTTTCTTTGTGCAGGCTTTTCAAGCAAACACACAATTCATATGTACACATTTAAGAAAAACTGAAATAACATCCTACAGGGATACACCCCCACTAACAACAACAACAACAAGACTGGCTTTGTATTGTGTCATTTTAGCAAACACATCGATGTATTTGCCATATAAGCATCATTCATCTAGTACTTCTTGGGTCCTACGTTGTAGCACCCTTCAAACCCATATGTTTCCCTTGACTATTTTAAAGTGTCTGTATGTGTGCAAACTTCCTCTTGTCCTACTTAGTTTTGGGGGTCTTCCTTTGGACTTGCTCTTGATAGACCCAGTCCTCCTTTGGTGTTTGGTATGCAGAGCAGAGTTACAGCCCAGTGTGCACAACAGACTTGATAGCATCCCTGCTCTCATTCCCAGAGCCTCCTAATTATTGGCTTGTACTTAAACCATTCCACTCTTTGCATTTTCTATCTCTTCAAGAGGTTTCTTCTGCCACAGCAGAAGCACCCCCTGCCTGACCCAGGATGAAGACCACAGCCAACTTACCTGCCTGCTGCTAGAGCCTATCTTTTAAAATTAGGATGTGACACATCAAAATCTGCAAACCACAAGCTATCTGGCACGACCACATTTCGCTTTGTGCCTTTCTTTCGAGAATTATAAACACAGTCAGTTTTGGACCAGACACACTGTCAGTTATCCAAGCAATTAAGAAAAAGCGGCTCCCACTTGCCTGTGTCTGGCTTCTCCCGGGCAGCAGACAGATCTGTATCAACAACATGTATGTGCCTGTAAATAGGTGCTCAGAGGAGGAATCACAGCCCTAACTAAAGTACTGCCATAATCAACAGATGCATGATGTATCCTTTTAAAAATCTTTAATATTACAGTAATCAGGCACTCTTTTCTTCTCAAAATAACACAGATTTTGATTTACATTGAAGTGAACGGAGAGAAAAATTGGACACCTGCAGAGGGATTTGACTTAAAATTCTGATTTACTACGAAAAGTAACTAGCTGTGAAAATCGCTGCATCTAGCAATTATTTCTTTATTTGGAAAGTAGTTTTCTTTTGAAAGGCAAATTCCACCTGTACGTGCTATCACAAGGTAAACCAAGGAAAAGGACATTTAGAAGAGCAAGAAAGATTCTCAGAGCCCAGATAGATATTACTGCAGACATTTTTCAGAAATAGGTGATTTGAGCAAACTCCTAAGGTTTCTTTATCTCTATGCATCACCAATACCTGTTATATCAAAAGGTACAGTTTCTCATGAAATTAACAAGCAGCCACTAAAGACAGTGATTTATTTTTCCAAAATTGAAATAAAGTAAATAAAGGTAATTTCATTTTTAGAGCACCAAGATAAATTTAAAGCACCTTTTCCAATGTACTTCTATGTACCTAATGCGTTCAGTACAAAATGCCATCAGTTCCCTTTCGCCGTGAACTGAGGTGACTCACCCAGAGCCACCAGAGTCTTGCTGTGCCACAAGATTCGGATGCAACTTTCCATAAAGCTCATATGCCATATATTTAGGCTACTAAGACAGAGGTTAAACAATATATTTATGACCTTGAACAATGGCTTTAAAAAAAAATCTTAATAATAATAATAATAATAATAATAATAATAATAATAATAATAATAATAATAATAATAATAATAATAATAATAAAGTAGGTTAAGAGAATTAGGGATTTCAAAGACTTATTCCTACTTTAAGCTGCATCTGTCCAAAACTGCTGTCTTATAACAGTTAATACTTCCAGCAATGAAGTCACCACCGGTCACTTCTTTATTTTCAAACAAGCACTCTTCCACACATCTGTGCTGTTCTATGCAATTCTTATGGCCTCTCCAAAAACATAAGCAAATCTATTTCATTTTCCTTCTTCACCTTCCCTTCTGAAGCTCTTCTTTTGACAAGTACCTGCAGAAAACTCAACAGCAGCTATGGAGTCTGAATAAAGTTAGCCCTTCACTTATATTTCTCCACATTTCACTGGTGCATTCTTCACCTCCAGGCAGGTAGGTGCTGCCACATCTACTTCAGCCACATACAATGGGAAACAGGCTCTAAGACATATAAGGGTTATGTATACATACGTCTTCTCTGAACACTTAAAGCCCAGATCTCTAATTTGATAGCAAGTTCTCCATTCTATCAATAACCAAAAGAAGGGAGTGAAAGTTGTGGTTTTTCTTCCCCCAATTCAGAGTGAAACAAGAACTATTTCATTGTCGTTCAGAAAGTGATTGGATATTTTAGTGACAGGGGCAAGAAAAGAGTAAAAAGAAAAAGAGTAGCTCTGTTTTCAAGTGGTTTGAACACCGTAGAGGAAGGCCTGCAATGCTGACTAGAGTAAGAGGAAAAAAACTGAACAGTCACTTGTTATGCAAACAGCAACTGTCTCGTGCACTGAACAAATCCAAGATAACATTAAAGAAAGGGGAGCTGTACGTGAAGATTTTCACAGTATGTCCATGGAGCTGTGCTAAGGTTTCGCTACCAATCTCCTTTCTGCACGTTTTCCTTGTTCACTTCTGCAACCTACAGCATTAAATTCATTACTCTGGCTTCTGCACCTCCAATTACAGGCTCCCTCTGCCAAGCCTGTGCCTTCCTACCCTGATTTTCCTGTTAACTTACACTTAATTTAGACGGCTTAATCCTCCACCTTGTCAGAAGGGGCGTTCAGTATCCAGGCCTGGCCGCAGCCCATAGCAGACGCCAGCCAACATCACCGCCATCCCAGCTGCACCACCACATCCGTGTGAGGGAAAAAGAAAGCTTTGGGCAGCCTCATCAGCCTGCGGTGGCAAAGACTTGAAGGTTTTCAGTGAGAAGAGAATACCTGGGAAATTTAGCTGTAAGCTGTAGTAAATCTGTTCTCACTGTACACAAAGCAATTTTTTCTCCAACTCGACAACAAGATGAGTTGTTGTTAACAGCTCGACAACAAGATGGGTTGACATGGGTACACGAGGGCTATACAATAAACAGTCTTTTACAACATAATTAAACCCATTTTGTATTTTTAGTAGTCTGCACAGTAACTGCAGAGAAGTATTTTCACGTGGGTTGGCTGGTCTCATCACACAGCACTTTCAGCTTTTCTCCTAGCGTTATCAACAGAAAGCAGGGTCCTGAAATGGCGAGGAATTGCCACCATTAGGGCAAACAGGCAGAGCTGCCAGCGTGAACAGCGTATGATAAATGTGTCTGACATACACACCTCTACAAACAGAAGCCTTGCAATACACGGCCTCTGTGTTTTGGGAGGAGCAGTCCAGCTTGTTTGTTTTCTAACATTTATGTTTTAAATCCTAGTGTAGTGAACTCAAGCATCGTGAATACTGAACAAAAAAGAACAGTATAAAACTTCAACAGATACTTCAGATTTTAATGTAGAGAAGGATACATTATCAATAAAGAAAAGCTCCCAAAAGACCGCATACCAGTATTTTTTCCCCAGCTGGGACACAACAAAAACAATGCTTATGTTATTAAAACATGCCCTTCCCTTCATCTTCCCCCTTTTATTCTCTTGCTCTTCTCTGTAATGATTATGGAAGAAGAGACCATATTTGCTATTAGTCTCCTGGCAGCCACATTTTATAAATGTTTGTTTGGTCCTTGCAACATAAAGTAGGTTCTCTCTCTGTATGATCAGGCTTGATAGGAAACAGCTCCTAAGGGACCTATTTCCTCTGTCTTAACTAGCACAAATATACCAGCATCAGGCTTTTGTGCTAATGTTCTCACTTCTTGATTAACTGGCCAAATCTCCAGAGAAGGGCAATTTTCAATCAAATCTGAAGAACGGTTACAAAGATCACATGGGGAAAAAACAAAAGTTATTGAATAAAAAGTAGGGTTTCTCCCTCTTGCACACAAACATATACATGCACCTATAATTAGATAAGAGCTTTGTGTAATCCACAACAGTTCTATACGAGGTGCACTGCTATTATCAGCAACCCAGGGAGAGAGAAGAGAGGGAGAAACCTTATATTAAATCATCATCCACTTAAAACACAAAACAACAAAATCAGCTGATTTTTTTTTTTTTTATAGAGATTATTCTTATAACATGTCAGTCAATCCTGTGTTGTTCACACCCTTGTGCAGCAGGGTCACCCCACAATTGGAAATGGCAATATTCACATAGTTTCTATATGCCTCACTACTCCAAAATGAAATTTGCCTTGCACAGTCAAATCACTAAATAGATATCACATAGACACAGAGTAGCACAGAATGGAAGGGATTTCCTGGGTCTCCTGATGAATATCAAATTCATCCCCTGCTATCACAAGCAATCATCTCTTATTTCCCATTTAATAAACGGATCAAGCTGAGCCTTAAAACTGCCTGGCTTCACGATGGCATGATTTCTATTGCAAAATGCCTTAGAAGGAAATGTTTATACAGGTATAAGAGAGATGTATTTTATTTGTTTTTGTCCAAAAGAAACAAAACACCAGATAGCGAAGATAATTAGTTTGATACAACCTCCCTTTGACAAGCTTGTACAACACTTGATTCAGTTTTGACTAACTACCATTTCATTTCATGCCTAATGACTTGTCTTAAAACATGTATTTAAAGTCTTGTAATACTAAAAAAAACTGGACAAGCCCTGAAGTACCTCAATTATTTTGTAACATGTATTTGTTTAGAGGTTTACTGAAGTCCTGGGGGGCCCTTTGGGGCTCAAAAATCTGTGATATCTCACTGAAGTCATATTCACCTATTCTGTAACAATTACACCATGTACATTTCTATAACACATATAGCAATGATAACTACAGAAGCACAACACAAATAATGGTTACCATTTAAAGTAGCTTTCACTAAAAAACCCTTTCAGTGATTATACACAGCTGTCTGTTAATTCTTTTTTATAAATGGTGGTGCAGACAGCACTGACATACACGAGAGCCCTCAAAGAGTTTTAGTGGGTTAGACAAAAGGTTTTCTCACTAGAGAATTTAACTTGAGGTATATTGCTGATTTACTTCTTTAGAGTAAAAAATAAATAAATAAATAACAAATCTGTAGCAAAATATGTCTTAGGGATGTTTGCCTCCACTATTGTACATTATTAAAATTCTTAAATTTAAAAATGAACAGAAAGTTTGCAGCAAAAATTTTAGTTTGATGGAGCATTCACCAAATCCTCCCGTGCTCCTCAATAAAAAGCATACAAACAGAAATGAGAACCAGACAAACATGAATAGGCACTGAGCAACCCTGCCAAGCACCAGCTCTGCAGCACACACTGCAGGCTGCCCTCTGACCTTCCTGTGGCACAGCCAGCCAATCGTACCTGCTGCTGTGGCTCTTTCTCTAAAGAAAGGGGCTTTACCATGACCCTACAGTGATACCTCAGGAACAAGCATTAAGAAATGCATTAAACTCTTTTTTGTCATTGTTACTGATCAAACATGTTTGCATGAATTAATGTTGCTAAACGGTCTATGCCTACCATCAGAGAAAGAATATTGCAAAATTAAAGATTTTGCAAATACTGAAGTAACTCAGCAAAACTGTACAAGGGAAAGGGCACAAAATGGAATCAGACAAAGAAAATGGCTAAAGCATTGCTAATTCTCAAATGTAAACTAAAAGATGGGAGATTTAGATTAGATATTAGGAGGAAATCCTTCACTCAGAGGGTGGTGAGGCACTGGCACAGGCTCCCCAGAGAAGCTGTGGATGCCCCATCCATGGAGCTAAGGCCAGGCTGGACGAGGCTTTGGCCAATCTGATCTGGTGGGAGGTGACCCTGCTCATGGCAGAGGGGTTAGAACTACATGACCTTCATGGTTCACCTTCCAACCCAAGCCATTCTGTGATTCTATGATTTCTCAGTGTGCACTGTAATTATATTTCATAAATTGCATTCAACATTTGGGTGAAAACTACATTAGTATTCCCTTTACCAAGCAGCATCCTGCTCTACAACGTTTCAGTGATGTCTCCAGGACTACTGGCAGTGCAAGGTGCTTGGCAGAGTGAGAAGGTATGCTGTAATCTACTAATTTATTTTTACTGTAATTTGATAGCTACTGTAACAAATTCATAAAGCACGGTTCCTCTACGGATGACAAGTATCAAGTGGATAAAAAAGATGTGTAGTTCTTCCAACCAGACCATATTTAAGGGACTTTTCAAAGAAGACTAGTGCTATTGTAGCACAGGAACTATTTTGTGATATGTCATTTTGCAGCAGCTCTAATCCCACAAATAATATGTACTGTCATAATAGTCAGAGCATATTAGAAAATATTATAATAATTCAATGCTCTGAATTTCTGTTCACTTATAAATGGGTAAATTGTTCCCAAATTTAAACTTATAACATCTTGATAGTCTATTTATTATATCAAAGACAGACTCAGGATGAAGAGAACATTGTGTCTTTTCTCAACTTCTGCACTGTTTTGCTAAACTATAGTGTCAAAAATCACTTAAAAGCGTGTTTCATTAGTAGTATGTTGGGGATAATACTCCAGTTTTGCAAAACAGCTTTGAGATTTTGGATAAGGTACTTCTAAAAGCAATACCATTAAAACAGATCTTAAATGTCTCAGCAGCATTTTAGGATGTTGAGCCACAAAACGCCTCTTCTTGCTGGAAGATACCAGATGAGCTTCACCTCTTCGTTCTCTGATCACCAGCTAACATTTGCAGTTCACAACCTATTTTTTAAGCTTTTTGTTAGATGCAAAGCATCTGAAGGATTACAAAATTCAAGACATTTCATTACCTAATTTATTTGTGAGACAGTTCACTTACAGAGCAACCTGTGAGCAAAAACGCCCAGCCAAGGTTGGGTATGACCTGATGGGCATTTCAGTGCCAATAGTGCCGCCTATTGGTGAGCCCACTGAAATGAGGTTTTAGAAAGCAGTCTGATGATAGAAAGTCAACCAAAAGGTTAGATGGAAGCAGAAAGTACTACTCTCTCCTGAGGTAAATATTTGAAATATGTAAAATGTGGAATATTAACTTTCAATATTAACTAAAGCATCTAAAGAGCTTTTGAAGATCTGATCAATAACAAATTATAGAAATTTGCACTGTATCAGAAAGAGACATACTTATCTTATAGATCTATGTAAAACTGTATCAAATTACCTCAGATTGATTGTTGTCCTAAAAATAAAATGGGTTCATTTCATGTAACTGCCTGGTTACAGTTTTTATTCCGGTTTCTGTTTTCTCTCAGGATTCAAAACATATCTATAGAATAAAAGTTTCACAGACGAAAGTCTATATTCTTTGTTTGTTTTATATAAGCCTTATCTACCGGCTATTTCCATGTTTGAATCTCTGAAATTTTATACTTTTTCTGTATGATTCACAGACTGACACAGAGACCACCAAGATCAGTGTAAAGCAAATACTAGAGTTCATATTAAAGACAGATTCAAAGTCATACTTTGACGTCGAAGTCATAGGAAATATTTTTAATTGAAATAGTTATCACCGTTATTTGAAACAAGGCTGCAATTATAGGTCAGCATGTAATCAAATTCCCCTGGAAAACTTAGCCCAAAGGCCAGGCCTCATTTTGTGCAGGCTCTTTTATCACCTACCTTGATTAACACAAGGATTACCTCATGTACAGAGACATCCCGGCATGGTGAGCCAACATGAATGTGGCACTTGTCATGTAACAAATCCTCTTTTGATTTATGGCATCCCATGCCATTTATTTTATCTTTCCTCATGCTAATACATACATATGTATCTATGAACCTACATATCTACGAACCTATGTATCTATGTACCATCACCACCTCTGAGTAACTCACAAGACCTACATATACAGAAAAAAATCACCCCTGCATTGGCAGAAGGTACTTCATTTGAACTATTTCATGACGGGAGTAATTTTTTTATAGCATGATGTACTGTTTTCTTTAAGAACTTGAGTTCTTCTGCCTCCACAATTCCATGTGCGATTTCATGACCAGCAAACAACAAAAACATTCATTTTACATGGAGAAGTTGACATTTCTAGAAAGAAGAAGAAAAAAAAAAAAACAACACTACAATATACCTCTAACACAGGGAGTTACTATGGCATCCAGGAAACAAATCTACGTATTTGTTAGGTTCTAAATATATATACATATTTAGAAGGCCACAACAATAATGACAGTATTTTGTTCTTGAAGAAGAAATAAGGTACTCTGCATGGGTACAACGACAGTGTGTTTGTTTTTTCTGTTGAGTAGTCTGAAGTAGGTCAGGTTAGGCATGTCCATTAGTTCTCCTAAAAATAGAGCCACACTGAGTTCACCTGCTTGTAACTAATGTAGAACAACAGAATTTTAAATACTTTTTCCTTTAATCTGACAAGTTAGCTTATTCTGTATGTAATTAAAAAAAAAAAAAAAAAAAGTCATTAAATACTGTGTGATTTTTAAAAGCCAAAAAAATGACAATGAATATATGAAACTGGGACACAGTTTTTTCCCCTGCAGAAAAATAAATGTCCATGCCTCCACCTATAAGTTTAGAGATCTGAAAGATTTCTGCAGAGATGTATTATAGATGAGTCACATAGTTTCCCCTTGATATTGAGACAAAGGAAAGGAGAAAATTCTGCATAAATCATTTCACATTTCCCCTGTAATGTTCCTGAATATATTACTATTCACCTCACCTTTTCAAAGACCATGATTTTCATCCTTCTGAGGATTTTTTTTTTTAAGACACAAAAAGCATTTCTTATTTAGCAACTTGAATTTGTCATTAGGCAATTTTCAAACAGGTCTCATAGCTCTTTTATCCTTATTCGTTTCTTTTTTTCTTTTTTTAATCTGAAATAGTCCCTTGTTGCTTGATTTGCAGATCTGTATCAGCATGCAAGGATTTCACTAGCTTCAGCTAAGTACAGAACAGTTCGACCCCCTTGAGTACTGAACGTAGAGTCAATTTAGAGGCAAACTAAAAGAGTAGCACTCTGTTCTCTGTCACACAAAACATCACTTTACTCACATGGGCATTTTAATAACAAAATTCGATTCTGGATATTTTTCTCAGCATGCCACAAGACTGTTAAGAGATGACATCAGACTGTTTATTAAAGAGTTTGCTTTTTAAAAAGGCTATTAAAATACAATAAATGTTTACCAAGACGATAAAAGTCCTGACATCAGTGGGAGTTTAAAGTTGGCATGTATTCTTAACTTTGAATTTCATCTAATTTAGGAAACCTAACTTTCAAAGGTTTAGCTTTTGTGTTACTAAAAATCACCCAGTTAACTTAGCCCAAAGAGTTGGAAAAACATAATTATATGATTTTATCATTTTGCTTAAAGGAAAGTACATGGTTCTCCTCTCATTTATAGGGATTTATTGTTAGTTCTAATCTGCTAGGATTTGGTAACAAATAGTTTTGATTCTTGACTTTTTTTAAAGTCAAAATGCAAATTGTCATTGCTGCAATGAAACAATACCCATGCATCTGTATTAAAGGTCTTCTGTGTTAAAAAAAAAAAAAAAAACAAACAAACAAACAAACAAACAGGCAAGACCCCAGAGGCCAGCACAGCTCCTCAGGGGCATGGCCATGCAGCAGAAGAGAGCCAAAGCATCAACCCCCTGCAACAGTGTGGGGTGCTCGGCCTCACTGCAGAAGCACAGGGCATGCAAGCCTGCTCTCCCAGTCTCTTAGGTGCTGGGCAAAATTTTAGTCATGAGATTTTACCATTTGCAGTTTCATCTTGTACTTCTCTTTTCCAGAACAGCAGAGTAGCATGCCACTTTTAGCATTCCACCTCATCCTTCACCTAGAAACTCCACTAAAATTTTTTCAGTTGGGCTTCTGTGTTACACTGAAGCTTTTTTTTTTTTTTTTGGTCTTTTGCACTACGTGGATTTTACCTAAGGCACCAAACAAATTCACTATTTTAATAACGGAAAATACTATAGCATTTTTCACTTTCTTTGCTCAATTTGTTTTGCTGAAGTCAACATGAAAAACAATTTCAAACTTCTCAGTAAATGCTTCATTTACGAATGCTCCATTTCAAGTGCCTACAGGGTTACAATCTGGTCTATGACAATTTTATTAATTTTTTAATCAAAAGCATTAAATCAAAACTAAAATAAATAGTACTCAGTACTTCTGTAGTGCCTTCCAGCACAGTATGGCAAAAGCACTTTGTGGACAATAATGACTTTAGCTTCATTGCACCCTCCGGATGCAAATTAAAAGTTATTCTCAATTTTCTTCTTCTTTCGAGGAAACTGAGGCACAGAAGATTCCTTTCTATCTTTTTCAGGCTCATCTCCAGCCTTAGATGTTTTCAGTTTGAGGTCATCTCTTTGAGATAGCCAGAGCCTTATCTTCAGAAAAATACAAAATATTCACCAGTACCACTGGAGTCAACCAACAAGGACAGAAACTGAAATGGCACTTTGAAAGTAAAATAGCCCTAGGGAAATTTCTGAAAACAACAAGAAACATCTAGATTCTTCATGTCAGACAATGAAGTCATTGACTGGTCAGGTTAGCACACAGCTTTCACAAAGGAGGCTGGTGACTAGAGAGATAGATATTGGGAAAAGTACAAGCTCTCTCTGAGCGGTGGGGTCCTAATATGAGCCCAGCATGCAAATTGCTCTCTGTCACGCAAAGCTCTTACAAAACACGTGATGAAGATGGAGATGCAATATTTTCAGGCAATTGTATTTCCATTGTGTTGTTCATAATAACATCTCAGCCTCCTGATGCTTTGTTAAGCTGTGAGGTCAGTGCAAACCACAGGCTCTGCTGAAAGAGGCAGACTCATTTCTTCCCCTCCCCAGCTGGTCATCCTCATCCCTGGATCCCTCTGTCCACCTTCTTCTTTCTGCTTATTCAAGCATTTGTGTCACTAGACAAAAGGTCTAAATTAAAATTAATGTTTAATAAAAACAATTTTAATTGGTTACGTTTCCCCGGCTGATCCAGTTCAGTCTAATTAACAGTCTCATAAAAGCTTACAAAGACACAAGGGAGGAAGCAAAGCACGGCCAAGACTGCTTCTCTTGTGAAAAGGGACTTAAAACATCTCTAGCAGTGTGGCCTCAGACCTTTGTTTGGAGGCATACCGTTCATCTGCTGTTTAGCGTATAGCTCAAAGTACCCTCCCACATCCAGTAACTTGCACTGCTCTATGCCAAATCTCATCCCTCTCCCACTGCCTCCTCCTAAATCCTACTCATTTGCAACTAATCTAAATAATTGTGTCCCTTTTACTGAAGTTGCCATCTCAGCACTTACCGTCTTCAAAACAAGCATGCTTTCCAGGAATAAATCCCTCTTGCCCTTGTATACTGCTGACCTATTTTCCATAATGTGTTTTCCTCTTTCACGATTTCTAATTTACAGCAGAATTTCATTTGTCACCACAGAACTATTTATCTAAACAACTTCACACAGATTACTCAGATTCCACCATCTTCCTTAGACAACATCAAATTAAGACAGAGACACCACAAGGCTTTTGTGGCCATCTCCTGAGTTCATTAAAAAATAAGAGATGCATAAACAGAAGGGGGGAGGGAGAGAAGGAAGCAACACATTTAGTGGTTGAATCTCTTTTCATCCCAAAAAGCAGAGGCAAAAGCATGTTAAAAGTCATATACCTCTTACAGAGCCATGTGACAAAGTGCCTCTCTTCATTAGAAAGTCATAGGATTTAATATTCAGCTGTCTACATAAACACTCTTTTAAAGGTTAACATTGCATAGTTATGCAATCTAGTTAATAATGCTATCTAGTTCCTCCATAGCATTTGGAGGAACTAGATTCCAAAATCAGAACTACTCGTGTCAATTAGGATTTAAAGGGGATTGGCATTGTTAAACCCCACATTGAAACACTTTAATTTTGACGTATGGTTTCCTTAGGTGCCACTTAGTCAGTTATAAACAAGGTAATGCCAAGTTGTAGGTTTCCAAACATATAGGAGCTTGTTATCCAGTTTCTGTAAAGCATATTCAAAGCCCAGATAAGGCAGTCAATGAAGCCAGGCCTGTCTAAGGTCTTCCTGAAGCAATGTGGTTTTTTGAATGTGTTTTTTGTTTGTTTGTTTGTTTACCTCTTTATGCCAATTTCATGTAAAAATGGGAAAAAATAAAATAAAATAAAACCTATGAAAAACCAAGCACACAAGATAAGAAGGGAAAGCTTGAAGAAACTTGAAGCAGCAGCAAATTCAAGGGTTTCAGAAAGAAGTAACTTTAGAAACCAAACTGTGTTGAGTTCTTCTTCCACTGCATATCTGGGCAGGATCTTCGATCACTTCCACTTCCAGTTTCACAAGAGACATCCATTTTCAGCCTAGCTAGCTGAACAACACTAGTAACTTGTTACAGCTACCGTTTTGGCTATTTCAGAAGACACTGAAAGAACTCCAAGAGATAACTCAAGCAATTTGCCAACAAGCTTCTGCCTTGTCCTTGGAAAGTCAGGTTAGATGTCATTAGGACTGGAGGACATTTTGTACTTCCTCTAATGCCAGAGAATTTAAGCAAGGACAATGCTGGCTGTACCAATACACCTTAATAGCTGGGAAGGAGAAAATTATCTAGTTTGTCATCACATAAACCAATTTTTAAAGAGACTAGACAGTGAACCTTTGAAGAAAGATGCAAGGGTCACTATACCTTATAATTAAAAACAGATTCAATATAAAGGTAAGGTCAGTTAAAAATAAATAAATAAAGAGGAATATTCTGTGACAAAGGCTGTGGTTTCTCGTTGAAATTAACAAAGCTCGTGGTGTTCACACAGAACTACATGACTTGAAGACAACAAGAAAACATGGGAAGAAACACACACGAGTTCAAAACTGAATTTCCATTCACTGTAATCAGCAGGTTCCCTACTATTTTTTTTTTGAGGCTTATGTGCCTCAACACATAAGTACAAGTATAAGTTCTGAGCTTTTACGTAGTTCCTCAACTACGTAAAAGCTCAGAACAGTTCTCTAATAATATTAATTATAACCTTTTTGCAATTTGATTTATTAAAAAAAAAAAAAAACTTCAATAAATATCTTGTACACATGGATTCTAGGCAATGCAGGCAAGAAGAATCTATAAAATTAATGAAATGAACTTGTCTCTCTCTCCCTACATATAACCAGGTTGAAGGCAATAATGAACAGAGAAAAAGAAAATGAGAAAGAGATTGTTTATGCACACAGAAACAAAATAACATTAAAATAATCTTTAAAATAGAAAAGCTAATGCTTTCCTGAGGAACTGACAGTAAGATAATATTATCTAAAGAATTAATAATCTGGAAAGCAAGTTAAAAATAAAGTGACAAAATTTGTTAGTGAAATAAAACTTAGGTTTAAAACAATCTTTTAAAACACAATCAATGAGCTTTGTGAGACTTTTGATATATATATTTCACACTGGTGGACTGAGAAGCCTGGTGACTGAGGAAATTGAAACTTGAATAAATGTAAGATAATGCATACTGAGAAATCTAATCTGATCTAATTCTCAAAGGGAAGAATCTTAGAAAAAGTAGCACCACCTCTAAAAAAAAAAAAAGCAACAGCAAATGTCACCACAAATTAAAGAATTAGCACACGATAATAGTGTGGTGGATTTAATATACCTGAATTTTACTGCAGCATTAATATTTTTGCAGCACATTTAGCTCTAAAAGTAATTTAAAATGGCAATTCCCAGTCTTCTACTCTCTTGGGGTAGTATGGATGAATATTAATGTAATATGTACTTATTTACTCTGTAAATGAATAAAATGCAAAAGAAGTGGGCATCTGTATAAGATATTAATAAAGAAAATGATGTAAGAATGCCGAAGTTGCAGTGGGAACAACACATTACTGAAAAGATGTCAATATTCTTCCATCTTTCTTACTTAATTCACAACAATTTTTGAGAAAGCAGGTAGAGTACAACAAGGATGTCATGTATCTGCAGACACCCCTGTGAGACAGCAGCAGATCACTCCAACACCTCCCTACCTGCTGTGTAGCAATCTACTTTCTTTTACCTGTTCTAAACTAATTCCTGATCTGACCAAGCTACACTCAGCAGAGACCATGCCATGTCCAAAGTAGAGCAGAATAACTTGTATCTCTCTTTGGACAGATTTAGAAATTATTTCTCTTCATGGTGGAAAAGCAGTGTAGATAAGAAGGATTTAGAAAGAGAGTACATCACAACAGCGGACGAAGTGTGCAACTTGTGTATCTGCAGGACAACAGAGGTGTCTACAACCATCCACATTTATATTGGGCAAACGAGCAGGACAAACTGAAATCATACTTCAGCTGACTTGTGGCAATGGTTAAGGAGCACCTCTTGAGCTTTATGAGAAAAAACTTATCTTCCCACTCATCACACGCTGCTATATGCATCGAATGTAGCAGGGCGCACACGCATGCATAAAAAACAGCACTGTAGTGGTGCATACGCAAAGCAATCTCAGCACTGGAAAGCTGGAAGCTCTTTGTGTCAATCCAGGTCATCTAAATAGTATCTGAGTACCAAGCACCAGACACTATCAAAATGAGGTAGTCAAAAAGCCAGTTTAGAAACCCACTTTTTCGCATATGAAAACCCTAAAAAGCACGAGAAGCAAGCAGTTACATTCTGACAAAGGGGAAAGAAAAGATTAACTACAATTGCTTGATAGGTAAAGTAAGAAGATCAGAGCAGAAGTTCCACATGGTATAAATCCATAGAGCTGGGAGAAAGTAGGTAAAATGAGGCTAAATATCACAAGAAAATCCTCAGTGGAGTGATTGTGATGGTGAAAGTCTCCAAGGAAGAGGCAGAATCCCCACTGCTCAACACAAGTAAAAGCAGTGCAGACAAAGAACTACAAGATAGGTTGCAGGGAATAACTCGATGCATAGTAAGAGGATGGTTCGGATGACCTAATAACATAACAGGATTTAAAATGACTCTGTAATTCTATTACCATTAGCCACATTCACAGCAGCACAAGCTAGAGCCGTGTTGCCATGGAAATCAATCCATACGCGTCACTGCAGAAAGCGACTGCAATGCAAGTGTTGGGAACGAACTGAACGAGCACCTCCTCTCCTCAAGGAGTTCAATGTTTGCGTCAGTCGGGTCACTGTCTAGCGTGAAAGTTTATATCCAGCTTCCCACGAGCCTTTTAAAATATATAGTAAAGCACAGCTGAGCGCATTTATGGGTTGCACTTAAGACAAAGTCAGTTGAGACTCAAGGTAGGAGCAACACACAGGTTGGGACGGGATGTCGCTGGAAACTGATGGACTGCTCTCTGGCACTTCAAGTGCCCGTCTCTTCGCATTGCTTGAGTTCTCTCAGTCCAAAGTAAACTAACACTACCAAAAGGACAAGGCACACACATTCTAATTACATGGTCCTACAACTCCATCTTACCAGAAAACAAGACCAGCTTGTATTCCACAGAGAAGGCAAGGAACAAAAGAAAGAAGAGGTGATTATTTCAGCCATCATTTTCTAAGTACCCCTATGGACAACAAACTGTAGTAGCAAAAGAATCCTCTTTTATTCTCGACTTTTATTTTTGTCTAAAAACTTCTCCATTTTTTTTCTCTCAAAAATTCCCAACTTTTCAAGATTAAAGACACAGGGAAACAAAGCTCAGCAGTCTCTTGATCACATATTATCATCTCTAAATCAGATCCATTCATGCATGGACATCGTTACAGTGTTGTAACACAGTGCACATCTCAGCATGATGGGAAATGAGTACTGGTTTCCTCAGTCAGTTTTCCCCATTACTTACAGTAACAGTAGAACATTTGCCAGGAAAACAGGAAGGTAAACATGGCAGTAATAAAATTCTTAGAGCAAAGGAAAATTTTGGGACTCATTTTTGAGAATGGAGTTTAATCGTTCCTGGTTCCCTTAAAAAGGGTCTTCTTGGATGTTTATTAATAAAACTGGAAAAGTATCCAAAATTGTGAAGTTTATTTATTTATTTATTTATTTTATGACAACTGAGAACTTCAAACAAGGATCTAATACTCCTCTTCCTTCAAAACAAAATCCTTTCAGCAAAACACAACATGAATTGAGTGAGAATGAAAGCTCAAATAAGTTTGTGAAAAAACACTACATGGTCCCAGTTCCATAACACAGTAAAAAGGGGTTACAGCACATAGTTAGGAAAATCTACCAGCATATGCAGATAGAAAAGAAGACGACCAATTCTGCTCCTTGGAATTTCACAGCACTGTTTCCTTTCAAAAAACGCTTTATCAAGGGAAAAAAGTATTTCTTTTGGCCTTTTAATAGTCTACATCATTGCTAAGAAAAATAAATCAAGGCAGACCACACAGTACAAGAAGCATATTACAGGTTGTTGGAGCCACGTATATAAAAAGGAACATGTTTTTACCTTCTAATGCTAATATTTTCATGTAACTCATTATTTTCTGCAGCACTATGCAAGATATTAAATAGAAACCAGAAAAAAAGAAAAAAGAAAAAAAAAAAGATTAAAAAAGGAAGCAGGTCCATATTCTGGTTTGAAAATGAACTATGAGCAAGTAAGTACACCAGGAGGTAAAAATAAACTTTTAAATACTTGGTTACAAAAATATTCAAAAAAGGCTAAAAATCCATCTGCTTATTTCTTAAAAAGCCATTAAATTTGACCTTAAAGAATGTATTATATTTCAAGTGAGAAGCACAGTGCATATGTCGGAGAAAAGATAAGAACAGCAGAGCTTTCAATATTCACAAATAAATACAGAAGCAAAATATTTGATAGATGTGCTAAACAGTTACCCTAGTATATTAAAAATTGTTTACATAATGTAACTTTTTTTTTGTAAACTTGTCAGGGATAAACATATAAAATGACTCGAGTTCTATCAGTACATTCTTGAGATGCTAGAACATGCCTGAATTCATGAGACATTTATCAACTGAAGATACACCCGTTTGATTGAAAACAGTCTGTAAAACACTGTATGTGTATTTTGTTTCTATTATAATATATTTCATTAGTATTTTTCTTGGAATTTAAACAAAAATGTTCCTGCTTGTGTGAGTTTCAAGTCATTAGCGCCAAAACTTCAGCCAATGTTTCATGAGAAAATTACTGAATTATGTCTGTTTATGATTATAACACAGATTTCTCAAGAAAATTATTCCCTCCTGAGCATTAAAAACTAAACGAGTATGAAAGACTAGAATGTGTTTAATGTGACCAAGGTAGCTTTTCCCGCCAAAATGCTTCAATCTAATCCAAGGTAATGTTTGAAAACTTAAACAAAGTGTAATAAAAGTTATTTCACTTCCAAAAATGACGTGCATTTACTAGAAAAGACTCGATAAAAAGCTATCATTAAAAAAACCTCCAAATCATGAAGGCCAAGAATTTTACAATGCAACTGCTGTAAATAATTTCTATTTTTTTAATGCAAGTTCATGGATGAGTCAAAAAGAGCACATGTGAGAAAGAGAAAGAAATCCCACTGCAACTGAGAAATTAAACTGAAAAATTAAATCAAGGAGCCAAAAAACAGACACACAGATGGTAAAAACTGGCAAAAATAAAAAGTAAAAATCGTGCTTTTAAGTACCAACAGATGCAGTGACTTTAAAATATTACTCCTTGAGGATACACAAAGACAATAATCCCAGATTGTGATTTCTGGGCCAGTCTACTGCTGCACTAGATCCGCAAAATACACCGTATTGTACAGAGAAAAAATGACGTGTCAGACGTGGTGATATCGGCACTGCCAGTCTACTAAAATATGAGAGAAGAAAATTAAGCTATCCAACACTGTGAAATTAATGTCTTCAGGAAAAAAATATTAAAAATTTAAAAAAAAAATAACTGTGTAAATGAGATAAGAGAGGTGACTTACAGAATCCATTTGCAGATCTATAATACTACAGGACTAAGCATGAATTGGTTATTTAAGCACTTTTGAAGCATTCTTTTCTGAAACTATTCTGGCTGCACACCCCAGCTGGAAGCGAGCCTGTGCTTCCGAGGTTCAGCATTGTTCAACTTTGCCACGTTAAAAGCTTTGCTGGTTTCCAATCTTACTCCAGGTCTCCCGACTTCAGCCACCACAATCACACAAAGCCGTCATGGTTCAGGCTACCAGTACTAACACAGGGAAAGAAAAATAATACAAAATTTGAAATCTGAGAAACTGCTGTGTGCTTTAAGTTCAGCTTTTCCTGAAAAATATTCTTAAAATCAAAAATAGAGATAAATAATTATCATTCCTACTTTTAAAACACACTGCTAACGACTAGTGTTGCAAATTGGTAAGTGAATTAAATTGATACTGCTACCTTATTTATCAAAACCAGCACCTTACACTACCACAATGATTTCAGGCTAGCTGTAGGTATATACCCATAGAGTCTACAGGTTTTGGAGGGGACTAAAGCAAAGTAAAAGTCAAAGAAAACAAAACATTATTCTTTACTACCCCTTTTAGTATGCAAACAATTACACAGGACACTTCCTCCTCTAAAACTCAAGGAGAATATACTATACATGATAAGCATAATGTTAAGAAGGTGACTGGAAAATCACTTATCTAAAGTCAGCTCTACAGTTGATGTAGGGATACATTTAAACATATAAACACACACATTTATATATGTATGTGATGTCAATGAGAGCACTTTAAAACACTGCTTGTGGAAGTGGGCAGCTAGGAACAGTTTGGTATTTCTAGTGCACTGGCAGCATGGTTGCTCTGGGCGTGCAATACGCACTAGCCTGCCCAGGAATGACGGTGTCAGATGTTGCCTTTGCATGCAGCCTGGTTTTAGTGACCTTCAAATCACCAGCAAAATCCATCAGTTCTGATGAGAGGATGAGTTAAAACAGTCTTCACGAAGAGAGCTATTTATATTGATGGAGTATAGCTACAAGGACGAAATACTGATGGGCTTACTTTCTGAACTCTGCGCTTTGTTGTTATAATTATTGCCTAGGAAATCAAGATAAATAAAAATGGCTTGATGGAACAGTCAGTCTAAGTTTCAATAATTTTAAATAGAGATGCTCACAGATATGACTGCTTTCTTTTGGGGCATTTAATTTAGTCTGCGCTCTGGATAAATGGGTTGAAATTATAAGCAATCATGAATTCTTGAGCATTAGGAAAGTAAAGATTTTTGAAGACAAATGAGGGTGTCCACGAGGAAGAGGAAATTAAGCTTTGATATAAAGTGACTGAACACTGGCTCCCTGCCAAGCACCCTGAAGAAATATTGGTAGGACCAGAGAGGTTTTGTTCATATTCAATACCTCACTCCACAGGTGTTTATTCCACAGCATGTAAGAATGTTTACAACATACAGCCTGAAGAATATCTTTTTTTCTTTCCTTTTGGAAATAGTTGCACATATGTATGCTGGCCTCAATATTAACTGTGAAAGTAAACAATGCTTTAAGTGGCAAATGTGCTAAAATAACGCAAATAGCCAACTGATTTTGCTCATATTTAAAAATAGCCATCTCTGGGCTGAAAAAAATATATATAGTATAAAAAATCAACCCAAATGAAGTTAAAGTAATCACATGCAGCTGGGATGAAAGTGAGTGATACCTTAATATGGAATGCTTAAAATATAACATACAGAAGATCGGAACTTAAAAGGAACATTTATTTCAAAAGCAAAATCTTTACAGCAGTCTATTACAGGAAATCTTTAGTTCATTAATATTTGTAGTGCCACTAGCATCATGTGTTTCCAATCGATTGCTTCCTCATGGAAACACTAGCTGTGCTGAATTTATTTTAATTTTGTATACCCCGAGTATGGAACTTCCATCAGCGAGAGTCACAAATCAGTTTTCCTTCTTTGGGACTGAGCAAAAACCCTTACCAGTGCCACAAGGCAGCTGGCAGTTAGTTGCTGGGTCTTACAAAAACAATTTTATTTATTAAATCGGATCAAATAAAAAGAGAAGATTAAAAGAAAGGCACATCGTTGCTTCTCCTGGTTTGCATGTGACACATACAAAAGTAAATAACTGTTTAGTACATCCTGATTTCCTACCCAACCTAATACCTGTTCTCTCTCCTCGTCCTCTCCCCAGCACTGGACGCTATCTAGATTGACCATGTCAGATGCAACTCCAAGTAGTTTCAAGATAAATTCAGGATGGACTTACTTTCAAATCAGTCAAAGAATGAATTGGCAAGGCTGGTCTATTATATTCTTTTTTCTTCCCCTTCTACCAATTAAATAAATTAAAATCTTATGGTATATCCCATCAGCTAGGTCACATTACGTAATTCCATTCACTGAGTTGCTGCACTCACTAAATCTTGTTGTGTCATTTCATGAAGAATCACGACATTTCTCAAAGTAACCTATAAATTACATTAACCACTTAATATAGCTAAAGAGGACAACATTAAATAACAAAACACTCATACTTAAGCAATAAAATCAAGATTAAATTTGAAACCACAAATAAAACAAAAACACAGACAAATTGCTCAATGTAATTCAGTTATTAACTCCAAGTTATATAGTACCATCATCCACCTTTACAGCAAAGTGCAACTATGGCATTAAAATCAGTTGCCCATGCAAGGTTTTTAAAAAGTAACAGACTGTTATTTACATCAATGGAAAATGAATTATCTCTTCCACAATCATCAGGTCAAATTTGGCCCTCTTCTGCAAGCATCTTCCTATAACTAATAATTCACAGAAGGAAAAATAATCATCCTGCTATAATTGAATAAATTAGTTTAAAATTCCCATTCATATAAAATCTGTCATCTTCCCTTGCCCAAAATAAGCACTCTTACTTTATTTCTGTTCTGTTTGGAATTAATTGGCTTGCGTGACCCCAAAGGATTTACCTGAATCTCTCCTAATAACTACAGTGAGAAGCAACAAGTCCTAATTCCATGTTCCTGTCTGGGTAACTCATTGTGTTTTATTGCAGAAAATACTACAGTTTCCACTACAAACTTGTAATACAAATATTTATTGAAAATAAGTAACATTTGCCGTTTAGAAGAAAAATTGTACCAGGAAGAAAATTAGACTATTAAAAAATAATAATAAAAAAGAGCACTTATTTTTCCATTTCAAGGCAAGCAAATTCTAAAATGAAAATCAAATTAACTGAAAATTAAGTTAACTTGAAGCTTTAGCTAAGGCCAGGCTGACTTCTAATGCAGAGTTATAAAAGTTTGGCTTGGCAGCAAAATCAAGCAAATTCTCAGCCCTGGATTTTCTTATGATTTGAAAGGAACAGAGGGAAAAAAATGCATTTGAGACAACTTTTCAATTTTAAATGGTGTCTTTCTGATAGAACATGAAGAAAGACATCAAGACACCTGAAAATAAAACAGAAAAGGGATTTGGGGAGCTGGGGTTTTGAGACGGCATCACTTCTTTCCTAGGAAGAAAGGAAGAAGCTTTCCAGTAGAAATATACATTGCAAATCACAAAACAGACATGCAGGAAGAAGAAAAGAAATGAGAAAATGAGACCACAGAAGTGCTTTTTTTCTTTCCGTTAAAAATATCAATACCAGGCACTACCAGTACTATCTTCTGAAACATAAATGCAGAATCTCTTTCTAAGCAGCAATGATACAACTAATCATTTGCACATTTACACTTTGGTTAAAAGGCCAGAATGCAGCAGAATGTGAATTTTAAATTAAGAAGCTTCACCAAGGGCGAGGGAGAATCCTCTATAGACACAATTAACAAAATTGGTTTAATACACTTAAAACTTTTAACCTTGTGGTCTTTGAAGCAGACAGTGGAACCACATTTATTTCAGGTTTGTGCTTAAATAGTTTTGTCCAAAAAGGCAGGAAAACAGCATTGTGTGGTTACCAGCAACCCTAGAAATGCCCATGAGGTGCACCAACCTCATGCACTGCCCTGAAAAGTTCTAGTGCTATAAACTAATGAAATAAATTATCTTAATTTGGTGAGATCTATTTTCATTAGCTGTATTACCCACCAAGGGAATGAGGACAAATTTTAATTTTATTAATGTATTTCACTCCTGCGTTACTCTGGCAGGCTGTATTGCTCACTCACATTACAGAGGCCATCGCAGCGCTCCCTGGGCTCTCTTCCTTGCACGTTGGGCTGTGCTGATCTGTGCTGAGCCGAGCTGAGCTGTGCCACCCCGCTCGGCCCCATGTCAAGAGCCTGGGGACCAGCGCCAGGGAGCTGCGGCACCGCCAGCCATCAGCACCTCCAGCAGTAAGAACTCATCGCGCCTTCCCACCAGGGCTTCTGAGGACACAGCATGGGAGCAGCAGCAGGCACATCATGAAAATACCAAGACCGTTTCTGTTATAAACAGCTATATAGTTGGGATACAACATTGTGTATGCCTGTGCTAAGAAGAAAACACACTGGAAGATAAATCTCCTCCGCAGCGCGATGAAAGGAAAGGAAAGCAAGTTTTTAAAAGCAGAGAAGGAAGATCTCAAACATCCCTTTAGACAAAACATTCTTCTATGCACAGTAAGGGACCTTCAGATGTCCTTATCTGACCTGCTATCACGGACAGGCAGCAGTCAAAAAAGCCAGAGATGGTACTGTTCTGCAACATGTTGAGGAAATGGTAGGAAAAATAACAGCAATAATTTATTTAAAGCTTCTTACAGAATCTCCATGTAATTTAAAAGAGTTATGACATACTTCCCTGGTATCATAGCTTAATTACCATTAACTACCATTATAACATGATTACTTAAATAGTTTGATCCAAAAAGGGCAGGAAACCAGCAGTGTATGGTTACCAGCAACCCTAAAAATGCCCATGACGTGTGCCAACACTCCTCAGTAAGGCTTTGCAGAAGAGAGTGGGTCTTGTTCAGATTTTAGCCCAGTCCATCTGTACATAGGTGTATACGTATACATGTCTGTAAGAGTGACTGTTTTGGATACACATCTGCATATGGTGCATATCTATTTCTATAAGAATTAAAATCCATGAGAGTTTTTTTGTTTTTGTTTTTGTTTTGGTAAAGTCAACTTTTTTTATTATTATTTTTTTTTTTTAACGTGGACTGCTGACACCTCTCCACATACAGAACTGCATCCTGCCACTGCATTCATATCTACACAACAGCACATAACCAAGCACAGGCTGTAGCCCTGAAACTGTCTCACCTATTTAATACACAGTATGAAATGACAGATTATTTTTGAAGGAGAACAAGATAGATGCCAGCATGAAACACTGTTTATAAAAGCAGCACTACTACAGCTGTCCCCAAGCAATAAAGCTGTTTATTCCAACCTCCTATCTCATATAAACCGAAACCCTCAGCACGGAAAAATAACATTAAAGCTGTTCATAACTCCAAGACAAATACAAAAAAGAAACTCTTTCCAAAATATACAATTCAGGGCATGTCCATAAATGTCCATTTTGCATAAAAATACACAAGCTTTTGAATTCCATGATCATATTTTCTTAAAACTGATACATACTATAGTTTGAACTTTGAAATTTTATCTCTCTACATACTAATGTATTCGTTATAAAGATAGGCCTTTCTCTTTAAGGCTTTCTTTTCTGTGGTTATACACACATTTAAAGAATATTAATAAATATGTGTATTAGCATACTCATATCTGAGCTACCTGAAGAAGACTACATAGATTCTTCTGAATTCGGCATATGTGACAACTATTCCAATGGGAAAAGAATTTGAGTCTACATAAAAACCAGGCATAGATCAAGTTAGAACCTAAAACAAATGGCTTTAAGATATGGAAATGAAGTTTAGATTTAGAAATCTGGATCTGAAGCCATTTGGGTTCAAAGTCAGACTCAAATCTAGAGAAGGACTGCAACACTGATTCTCACTGTAAAAAAAAAAAAAAAAAAAAAAAAAAAAGTAAAAATTTCAACCTTCTAAAGCAGAAATCACAAATATAAAAATACAAAATTTACCTAAACACCTAAACATCCAGCAGAGCCTCAGCCACTGGAAGTATCTCAGTGGAGTCCGGCCTGGAGGCAGCTCAGTTGCCCTTACATACACCTCAACACCTAAATACAGGCATCTCATTTTGGATCTCACTGCACAGTGTTTTTTCTAATGTAATAGTAGTAGTGGTATTAGTAACAACAATAATAATAATAGATACAATGGATGAGAACATTGAAACAAGTCAAGAGAATAATCATTCAATTGCGGTTGTGTATAGATTAGTGATACCTAACACCACTACATTTACTTCTGGGAAGTTTAATGGTTTTGACTCTATCATATATACAAACCATCCCTAAGGTGTGATTAGTCAAAAAATGTATGTATTTTATTACACCTGTGTGCAGACATGGCTCCGAGGCATCATGGTGCTCATCTGACAGCCACATGGGGCATTTCGTTGGCCCAGAGCTAGGTGAAGCTGCTGCCCTTGCTGAGTCAGAAGTGGACATTTTTGTTCCTGAGCTAAAGGAGTTAACATTGTGCAAATATGGGTGCTGACCATCATAAAATAATGTTAACCATCCCAGCAGGTGGAAGCCATCACATGGACATCACATAGGATCACATGGACAAGAACTAGCCTCAAGTAGTGAAAAAGCTGAATGGGTGCAAGTGGGTATGGGACTGGGGAGACTGAACTTTGGTAGGAGCACCTTGAGGCCTTTTGATCAGCTCTTTGACAAACATAAACCATAAGTGAGTCCTCTACCAATGGTCACTGCTGGCCACTACTTCTATCTGCCCATGTTTACCCTATGGCCTAACACTTAATATGATAGCATATGCCAAGTCCAGCCTTTCTTGCCCTTGTCCTACAGCTCTGCCTGAAGAAACACAGCAAACTGCATGGTAAAGCTGGGGCCATGTACGCTGCCTGGTAACGCTTCTTTATCTCATAATCAACGACAGCATGGTCATGCGTGGTCTCACAGTGCCTGGACAGCCTCCTGGCTGGCTGTGGCAATCCAGTGAAGTCTCCCCCCCAAAAAAGACGAGCCCCCTTCATTAGGCCTAGAGCTGTGAACATATATATATATATATATGTTCATATATAGAGATATATGAACATATAGATAGTATACCTGTCTTTGTGACAGAAAGATGTTCTAAAGAACATAACATTTCCTACCATCTTTCTGTTTTACACTTAATCTGCTGTCATGGTTCATTAAGGTTACCTATATTCATTAAGGTTACCATTATGAAATGTACATACTTAGATAGGGAGGAAAGCAAATAGACTCCATTTGACACTGTGCAGAATAACAGAGAACTAGTTAAGACTGAAGCCTAGCTATTCCTTTTTCCAAATCTTTAACTAGCAGAATTCCTTACTAATGACAATCTTTTCCTGAAGTTTCAGTCTCCACACATGAGCATTTTGAGGGAGGAACAAACTCTGCCCCACAAGGCTCTCCATCTCCTGTTCATGAAACACAGAAATTGCAGACCTTTATGTAGTATAATTACAGAAATAGTAAAACAAACAAACAAAAAAGTAAAAAATAGACCTGTTGGACAAGGAGAAACACAAAAGAGGTACACTGGTGAAAATAAAGATGATTATATACATTAGCTTTACCCCCGTGAAACATTTAAAACTAAACAGAACAAATTAGCTACATTTCTACCTTCTATTCTTACATAAAGGCATAAAATAGAATCAGGGCTTTTGTTGTTAAATGAAAAATTTGACAACATGGGTAAATTGGCATATAAGAATCCAAAGGAAATTACTGGTTTAAATTCACCAACCTATCTCTAAAGCTCTGATTTTCTTTTTCAACTGATAGTGCTGAAATGCATTAATTTATACCATCTGAATGTTTTTAGAGTCGATTCAATCATATTAAAAGCAGGCCTTATTGTGCTGAAAATAACAGCTGAAGGCAGGTACTCTATAGCTGAAGATTTAAGACCATATGCTATTTGAACATCTGATTTCATTGTTGGAAAAGGAACCAGAGAGACTGTACAAGATCACTGTGGATGGATGTCATAAACAACTTACCAGAAGTGTACAGCAAATTTCTGCTCAAGAGGACAGCAATAGCAACCACTTCTCATCCCATTTCAGGATATAATTTAGTTGCTTTCATCTCTGGCTTTTGCTAGGTACTTGGAAGCCACTGGGATTTTAGGAACCAGACCTGTTCTGCTGTAATAACCATGAAATTTTACTTCATCTCCTACCTTGCTTTCATTAGCTGGCAAGTACACATATATACAGATATGTATCAAATACAAATATATATATATGCATATATATTTAAATATAGGTTTAATTGAACCAATCTCTTTGTATTTGCAAATCTGATCAACCGTTTCAAAACTAAGCAGGGCAGCTGTAGAAGTTCCCTTTCCTGCTGTTCTCGCACCTTTTCCCAGCGCACAGAACAGCAGGGTGCTCTTAATCCTTCTGCGAAATAGGCTTCTCCAACAGAGCAAGGAATATACTATTTCAATTCAAGGTTTCTTGATCACTGCCAGCTTCAATATTCGACTAATGAAACTAAAATGACCACCCAAGAGAAACGTTCTGTATACTTAAATTTCAAAAACTGGTGAAAATTTAACTCTTTCATATGTTACATTTTCATGTCTCCCTGGTACGAAACAGCATGATTCCAGATTTGATCAGGCCCCTGAGCAAGTCTTGAGGTGAAATTAAGAAAAAAAAAAAAAGAAAAGATTTCTCAAATAAAAGTGATATTACCATATAGATGAATTAATTTGGATAGAAGTAAAGTATTTCAAGTAATTCCTCAAAGCCTGGTTGCTGCAGGAGAAAAGAAAGTGCTGTGGAAGGGAAGGTGAAGAAGGGAGAAAAAAAAACTTTTCTTAAAAGATTTCAGAATTAATTTTTTATCACTATCATTTGGCAATCTGTATGACAGAACTAGTGAAATTACTGAGTGAAGCAGTAACAAAAAATACAGGCCTTAACTTTCTAAACTTATTCTGAAATGGTATTTGGATTTTTGATTTTATAATGACAAAGTGATTCTCTGGTACAGTTTCACATAACTGCCTTCATGGCCACAAGAAATACCAGAGCTTTCTGAGAATTACACTGAGCAGTTTGCCCTGTGGAAAACTGGAGAACAAACTGGAACAAACCTCAGGTAAAAGTAGCTCACCAGCATATACAACCATAACATCTTAAAGGATGCAGGAGGCAAAATTAATCTCTCCCACTTCTTTGATGTATCATTCTAATTTAGCAGAGCCGTAGTAAAGCTCAATAGGTAGGAGCAAAAGCAATTACTTCAAGGAATTTTAACAGGCTTCATGCATTCCTCCATTTAAGGCACTAAAACCTACACAAGTCTAAAGAAGTATTTCTCTACAACTACTAGAATATAAATCTAACCTGCCTTGATTAGTCCCTGCTACAGCAGCCTATAATGATTTCCTAGAAAGGAGGTATCTTGCACTTTCATCTGCAGGGCAGGACATGATGTTGCAGGATTATTGTTTGCTCTGTGGTTCTGGTTATTGGAAATGAGGCACTGTCCACAGAAAAACAACTGCACTTGTTTGGCACATCACAATTCCAGCAAACGTTTCATGTATGGTAGAAACTGACAGCGATCATCCTGACATTTTTACTGTGTTTTTTCTCCTTATATTCTAACGAGGAGATGAGGCAACTTTGAGAGAAGCAACTCAGTCCAAGCCAGGAAAGCCGCCATCCAAGAACAAGCCCCTGGAGTCTGTAAGATGAACGCAGTGTTTCCAACCATCCAATCTGCAGAGCCATAGAGGCAGGTTGGACCAGCATTGTTATCATCCCTCCTATCTGTCATGAGCCCTGCACAACTGGTTTCTTCTTGGCATGGCCTAACACCTCTCACCAGACCTACCGTCTGCTACTTCTTATGCATGTACTGGCACAGACCTCTCCAGCCGCCTCCAGGGCTGTGCTGAACACACAGGCATTGGTCTGGAAGTCACTAAATGAATTGACTTTGCCAGATTACACTACACTGCAGCCTTTTTGTTGGAGTTTCTCATTTTGCACGTCTGCTCTCAGGTTACCCATTTCCACTGACAGTATTTCTACAGTTTTGAATACAGAGCTTTAGTAAAGGCGAGAAAATAGGATATGGAAAACTATATTGCAAGAAAAATAAATGCTATATACACAACAGCATTGGAACTGGAATATATAGAATATTTATAACTAGAATATTTATAAATTCAACAATATTTCCGAGTGAGTAATACGCTTTAAAGCCAGGGGCAGTAAGATAAGACTGGCCTTTTGTCTCTGGCATGGTTATCTCATCTATTTGTAGTTCCTGCAGTTACAAGAACTCGTTACTAGTCTTTTTAAAAGAACAAGAACGTGACTGTGTTCTGAAATTTCTGGTTTGCTTATTACCATGCTTTCCAGAAAAGTCCACTAAATTAAACAAAAAGCAAACAGAAGTGAAAGGCCTAACCAATGAAAAACAAAAAGCCCACAAAGGACACTGAAAAAGATACTAGAGTTTAAAACCTAAAGACAAAGGGAAGGGAATTTCTCCCCTAGGCCCATCTCTCCCTTCTCTGCAGAGCTGTGCTTCAGCCCTTCTTCACCACGGGCCTTCTCCTGTTCATACCCTGTTAGTTGGTTTTCAGTCTAATTAATTATCCTGCTGGTATGAAATCGCACAAGCATCTTCCAGGTACAGGCAGATTCATTAAGACATTGAAAGAATTAATCCTCTCTCTTTCAAAAAACAACAAACAAAAAGCCAAAACCTTGCTCAGAAGAAATATGAAATTTGCAAATTCAGACTTGGGCCGGTTAACTAGGGTAATAAATGCACTTTCAGACTACCACTAGTGCCCAATTATTTACCTGATTTGTGAATAAATTGAACTAGTTAAGCTGTTCAGAGACTAAAATCAGCAGAAAACTTAATGCTTCTTTGAACATGGATGCTCATCTATTAAAATATTCATGTACCCAACACTTTACAGGAAGATCACTATTAAGATTCCCAATCCAACCTCTTTTGCTGAGACAACAGTTTCATTAACTGCCACAGTGAAAATCTAATGACGCATGAAGTATGCCTCGAAAACATCAAACAAACAGCACTATCACAGGAGACACCTTCAGATCTGGGCACCAACTTTCCATTGCAATATAGATGGAGACAACAGCAGTAAAACTCACCCATACTACCTGGACTCCTTCTGAGAGGAAAACAGCAACGGAATTGCCAGCACCGTTCTTATCATTAAATGTGCAGACGAAAAAATACAAGGACCAAGGACAAAGTTTCTTCATGAGCTGTATGAGCTGAAATGAATCTGCAGCTAATCACGGATACAAAAATAGCTAACAGCTCACATTTGTTGGCTTGTGAGAGTTTAGTTTTTTTTTTAGTTTGTTCGTTTTTAAGGTTTTTATACTGTGTGATATTACTTAGGTAACAGTCTTTAAATAAGAATAGGGATGAATAAAGAATGTTTGGAATACCCTAGGATTAAGGCATGCTGAATTTCAACTATCAATTATGACTTCTGTGAGTAAGGGAGAGCAGTCGCAAGATACCAACCCAGGTTTGGATTTCAAAACTTTTCCTCTGTTCACACAGCACAGTGTGAAAAGCTTGGGCTGCATCAGGAGGTAAACTTCTCTTTGAAACTCATCTGTATAAAGCAAACTCTGTTTTTATAGCCTAATGCCGTGAAATACAAACCTTGTACATTAATGTCAATGCAAAAATTCAACATTGCATAAAGAAGAAAAATGAGAAAATAATCCCACATATGCACTATTCTGTGTATGGGCTTCCCGTTATACCTCCAGTCTCCAGAATAAAGCTGCATTTTCATTGTACATTTCAAGACACTTCTTGAAAAATCTCAGACACAAACAAATACATGAAGTGACTGCTATGCAATATTAATTTCAGACCTTCAACCCTCTATGACTGCCAGCTTATTAATATAGGAAAAACAAATTGGAACGACTGCCTCAAAATATCCCAAGATCAGAAGTGGTAGAAATGTACACTAAATAAATATGATAGCAGTTTCTTCATATTTATTATTCATATATTTTGCAAGGTTAAGAATAACAAGCATTTAAAACTGCAATATCTAACCTGACCCACATTGGTCTCTTGTGTAATAATATTATTAACTTTTAACAGCAAAATATTTATAAAAATAATAGTCTCTAAATAAATTAACCCTCTTGGTATCACTTGTGAAGAACAGCAGTACTTCACATACTATATAAATGGGTGTATAACCCAAAAATGAAATAGTTTGCAGCTGCCCAATTTTGCGCTTAGTGCAGTTTTTTGGAAGCAGAAGCAATCCCATACAGATTTAGTAAGCATACTTCTGGAGTTTGAATCTTGCCTAGAGAGCCAATATCACATAAGAATATACTTCTATGTAATACTTTGGAGTAGCATAACGATTAGATCGAATAAAGTAATATATATATACATATATATTACCTGGTCTTGCCTCTCCAGCCACTTGTCCACCATGGGATGACTGGCACTTAACGATGACCGAGCATTGTCTCTCTGAAACTGGTTAGACCAGCTACTAGTATCTCGTGGTAGGCTTCTGTAGTTTTCATCTTTCTATTTTAAAAGAAACAAAAAAGTGGCTTATAAAAAACAACCAGTCCTTGCACATCATCAATGCAGCTGGTTATTAAAATAACACAAAGGGAACGCGGACAAAGGAGAAAGCAGGCCTGGCTGGTCCCAAGAAGCAGCCACATGCACACCTTCACTGCCTGGTGTGTGCATGTGACCGCTCAGTGGCAAGAGCTCCCCTTCCTTGGCACCCGTGAAGTCCAAACACAGCCTTCAGTGGGTTGGTAGCTCCCAAACCCACTTCAGAGAATTTTTTTCCCCTGTCCCTGTTTCCTTGGTTAGCCTGGGGATGTACAAATACAGCCTTATCTGTAAAACTGCAGCAGGTGAAGACTGCAGGTGGAGACTGTGCTAAATTGAAATACATTTATCACATTGTGATAAAAATAATTATAGATTTTTAATTGATAAATTATAAGCATTTTCTGCTTATCTTTCCCACAAGTGCAAATTCTTCAGCCTCTAAAGACGCTTAGTCCTTACCCAGTCTGATCACCAAAAGCCAATAAAAACAGGTGGCAGATCCTTAGTGTTGGGAGTTGCCCCTAGCCTGAAGTCTACAGACCAATTGTTGATTTACACCCGTTAGCGCCCTCCAACTGAACACATATGGAACTGAAACTCCCCTCAGCTTTTCAAAAACAGGTTGTAAATAAGGATTCTTCCTTCAGAAGCAGAATATTTTTTCCAGTATATCTACCTCAATACCAAGTCAGACAATTTAGAGAGTATCTATTTTTCTTACAGTCATACATAAGCAAATAAAATAGGACTGTAGTTCCATATATTTTGCAATATTACTGCCTCTAGGAATCTTGAAAATCTCTAAAAAAAAACACCAGTGCACATTCACAGTTTTATTATTTATAGCACACACAGCAAAGTTTTGACCCCTTTTTAAATCAATACTTCATTCCATCAGCATAAGTATTTCCTTCCCCTATTTAGTCTATTGATATTTCTTTTGCCTGGCACAGTGTTAGTCCAATACTCTAAAACACAGACTGTAGCATCAATTCCCTTACAACTGGTTGTTACAATTTGATTTCTTGTAAACGTATGACATGCTTTGCTAGGAAATTGAACTCTCAATATAACTGTGATACATAGGAGAGTTTTCAAAAGCTTCCTGGGTGAGGGCAGTCTTCTTCTATACATATCAAACTTAAGCTTTCTTAATTGAGTACAAGTTCTTTTCTTGAAGGAGACTTTGTAGCATAAAAGAAATCTTCCATTTTGTGACATTAAAGTTTGAATTCGACCAGCACAAGATATCCTTGCAAAAATATGCCTGCACAAGTAACTAGCCTAATAAATCTGCATCATAAAATAGTTTAACCTATACTTAAACTAATAGTTAACCAAATGAGTAAGAACTTCACATCTTTCAACTACTGAAATGTTCCAGTTTTCCAGTGTGATTAACCATACATCAAACTAACTCCTTGCTTACAAAAGGGATAGTGGAAGTCAGTCACCACTTTGTACAACTGCAGCAAGAGCCATAAGAGACAGGAAACAGTATGCAGAAATTGATTTTTTCCTATTGCTTCTCTTATTCAATTCGTTTGGTGACAGAGGTGGCACAGTTCCTATAAGCCAAAACAACAATTTGTCTTGCTCAAAGTGGTGGAAAGGTATAACAACAAAATCAAAACCTGGACAAAGAAATAAAGAAGGATTATTTTATGCACATAAAACCCCATTCAGTTGGTGCATGAGTTATTGTTATCTGACAGTAACTTGTTATCTGACAGACCTGTCTGAATGAATAGAAATTTCTTCCTCTTATGCTTTCTGTATCCCTATATTTTATAGACAATTCTATTTTTAGTGATTCATGTTTACAATCTTCAATACAAACTTTTTAAAAAGACTTCTTTTTTCTATACTACACAAACATCTCCCTCCACAGAGCCCCCATTAGCCATGTATAATCCAGATTTTTTCAAAAGTAAGAGAGAAGGAAAAAAAATTAAAAGTTCATCAAAGGATGATGTTCAGGGAAGTGTTCTTCAATCATTCAAACACTAAGTGTCTCTGATCTGAATTATGCAGGACAACAGTTTGCTTACAGTTTATATTGGAACTTCCTGCTGTGAAATGTCTTTTAATATCACAGCACACAATACAGGTGAAATTATATTTGCTAAGAGTAAAACAGAGTTAAATTAGGCCTCTGTTTGGTGTAGCCATACTGTATCAAGAATTCTGCAAGGAGTTTATGCCTAGTAATATCTGTGCTGGCCAGAAGAATATATTCTTCCTATCTACCAAAATATTTCTGCTGTAGTCCACTTCCGCAGAAGATCGCCTTTCTCTTGATAAGGCATACACCAGATCACTTTTTACAGAGGGTATTAAAAGTTACTCAGCAATTTTTCTGGAAGAGATGTGGTCCCCGTGACTTCTTGTGCTCTGCAGCACAGCTCAGAGACCACTCAAACCAGCACTATCATCACATGTGACAAAATACTTTATCAGGGTTTGAATCACACACAGAGCTAAACAGTAAAACAGAAAAACAACCTGTCATAGATAAGAATGACACTTGGTTCTTTGTTGTGGCCAAAAGCTCTCTGTGTGCTCTGCTGGTGGTGGCACTACTGCAAGAAGAGAGCTGGACTAGGAGCACTTCTAACCCTGCTGCTCGCAGTCCTGTCACCTGTGCAAGACCTCCAGATGCTGCTGGCAGCCTGGAATCCCATCTGTATGGAGATCTCCACTACTGCTACTGACAGACTTAATTCAAAGATAGCAGTGGGGATGAGTGTAGGTGCCCATTCTCTTTGATATCTTTACTGATGATTTGGATGAGGGAATTGAGTGCACCCTCAGTAAGTTTGCAGATGACACCAAACTGGGGGGAAGTGTCAATCTGCCGGAGGGTCTGAAGGCCCTGCAGAGGGACGTGGACAGGATGGGTTGATGAGCAGAGGCCAATGGGATGAGGTTCAACACGGCTAAGTGCCGGGCCCTGCACTTTGGTCACAACAACCCCATGCAGTGTTATAGGCTTGGGGCAGAGTGTCTGGAAAGCTGTGATGAGGAAAAGGATCTGAGGGTGCTGATTGATGCTTGCCTGAACATGAGCCATCAGTGTGCCCAGGTGGCCAAGAAGGCCAACAGCACCCTGACTTGTATCAGGAATAGTGTAGCCAGCAGGAGCAGGGAGGTGATCGTCCCCCTGTACTCTGCTCTGGTGAGGCCGCACCTCCAGTGCTGTGTTCAGTCTTAGGGTCCTCACTACAAGAAGGACTTTGAGGCCCTGGAGCGTGTCCAGAGAAGGGCTACAAAGCTGGTGAAGGGTCTGGAGCATAAGTCCTGTGAGGAGCAGCTGAGGGAACTGGGGTTGTTTAGTCTGGGGAACAGGAGGCTCAGGGGAGACCTTATTGCTCTCTATGACTACCTGAAAGGAAGGTGTGGGGAGCTGGGGGTCAGCCTCTTCTTGCAGATAACCAGTGATGGGACTAGAGAGAATGGCCTCAAGTTGCACCAGGAGAGCTTTAGGTTGGAAATTAGGAGATACTTCTTGTCAGAAAGAGCAGTCAGGCATTGGAAAGGGGTTGCCCAGGGAGGTGGTGGAGTCACCGTCGCTGGGGGTGTTCAAGGAAAGGTTGGATGTGGTGCTCAGGGACATGGTTTAGTGGGTGACATTTAGTGGTAGGGGGATGGTTGGACCAGATGATCTTGGAGGTCTTTTCCAACCATAATGGTTTTATGAACTATAGTGATGAAGTGAAAAACACTTAACTGCAGCTTAGATATTGGGGCTTACTGAACAAGCTGCAATGCTGTTTGGTATTTAAAGCAAACATACAAACATATATATGTTGTAAAATATGCAAATGAACAACCCAGAAAGCTTTCCTTCTATTCAGCATGATTTGGCATTAGCACGCCCGCTCCAAACATCCAGCTGGGAAAGGTATGTGTCGCTTTTAACTTCAATACCATAAAGAGAAAGATTTTATGGTGCAGAAGCCATCAGGGTCACGCAGGGAATTCTCATTTCTTCTGGAGCTGCAGCTGGAAGCCCTCCTGAGACTGGTACTGACACGCATCATCAGTTACAATTAAATGCTGTAATTTTTTAAAAAAAAGGTTCTTTACCAAACATCTTTGGGGACTGTGGGCCATGGCAGGTTTATGATATTTGAAATGGAAATTGATCAATATAACACTAAAACTGTCAAATCACCATATTGCCACTATACTTAATAGTAGCATTTTGCAGTATTTTTAATGAGGACATAGAATCTAACTCCTTAAGATTTAGTTCAGCATGGTGTCCCTGAAGGGCTTTGCTGGAGGCTTGGGTGAAAGGGGACAGAAGTGAAGCGATTTTGTTGTACTTTTAATTTCAGATGAATTGAAATATATAACAAGCTCCTCATCAAAGACTCCACAGCTTGTAGATGAAATGATACATTAGTATGATCCATGTACTTTAATTACTAGCTGTCAGTGCATAAACTCATTAGTGATTTTAACCTGCAGTTGTACCACTGAAGACTCCCAGCATTACTAACCCAACAAGAAAGTCCTTCACACCATACGGTGCCTTGTCCATGCCTGTTACCTCATTTGCAACTACACCGCTTTCCAAATAGTAAAGGAAGGGAGTTTTCTTCTTTCCTTTTGCATCCTGTATCTCTAATGTGAAGTGTAGTGAATTTCTGGTTGTTTCTCTTACTACTAGACATCAATACAACAAGAGTCAAACAGATTGAAGACTTTGCTTCATGGCAATTCTCTGGAAGGAGATCCAAAAATCTCAAGTTTTCTCTATAGCTATTTCTACAGCAAGTTATTCACCTCGTTTCAGGAGCTTCACTAAGAGAAACCATTTAGGGCACTTGAAAATTTTTAGCTATATCTTTTTTCTTGTATGCTGCACCTTCTGGAGAAGGGTTTTTGTTTGCTTTTGATACCTTGTGATGGCTTCAGACTGAGGCCATATCTCCACGTTGATGAGAGACAGAACTTTATTTTCATCTTCTGAGGCTACCATTTCATTTGATCAACTTTGGGCAAGTAAATGTTTGTAAATATATTTATTGGTTGAATCACTATAAAAGCTGCTCTTCTTTCTTTTTATGCTCCCCTGTGTCCATGCTTGACCCTGGACAGTTTGATGTCACACTTGGACAGGACTGTAAAAGCTACAATTAACAAAACACCCATGTAATGAATTTAAATACAGCTCTAATACACACATCTGTTTACTAGTTCAGTAATGTTTGTTGTTGTTTGGTTTTGTTTGTTTGTGGACTTTAAATAAATAAACGAGGAATAAAACCAACTGGACCCCATTTCTTAAAAAGAGCACATCTATTTTCCTGGGAAAATCCATTATATATGGGAAATTAATTAACCCAGTAGATGTGCTGTACTTACAGAAATTCGCAGCAAAAATACTTCTTACCTAGAGATCAGATTTGGATTCAATCTTGGATTCAATCCCTCTATTCATGATCAGCTTTTTATCAACAAATTGTACCAGATTTCAACAGTTTACCTGAGCAGGAACTGAATAAGTAACTCTTTATAAACATGTGCGTATCTTAAGAAACTGACACTACTACTTGGGTGATTTTCCTTTTCCTCTCAGAAGATTCAGTTTATTTATCACACAGTTTAGTTCGAAAGCTAGCTTTGTTTGCTGTATATTGGAGAACAAGACCTCAGAAGCTACAATAACCTGGATACAGCCCAGCCAAATGCATATAACAAGAATCCAGTCCCAATCACCAAGTAACTATCAGGAGCTTCTAATCTTAGGCCATTACTAGGAGTAAAGAGAGGACTCTTGTATTAAAGGGTTACCTCGTATTTGTGCCTCCTCTTAACTCGAACCTGGAACATGGACCACTTCCACCAACCCACAAAAACTGTCTTAGGATGCAAAATATGCATATCTAATATTCCAATACAGAATATAGTCATTTGTATTCCATGTTATAATGGAAATATATGTGAAGAATGACAACACTATAGTCATTCTGATGCCTTTCGAAAATCTAGAAAGACTTGTCTTCAGAAATGACCCCTTCTATGGATCTGTGAATAGAAATAATTTATTATGTGTTGACAATAGCTCATTAGATGCCAATGAGGAGAAAGACAACATAAAAGCCAATGTTCCGAAATTTCCAAAGTTGTGCAATTTCCAAAGTTGTGCAATTCCAATTCATATATTCCATATTATGCCTTGATTGACAAGCAAGGTCTGATCTGAAGAAAGAGCAGTATGTAGGGGCCATGATGGACAGACAGTTTTCTGTACTACATGCTACATGTAGCTATTCAGTGTCAAAGAACATGGGCTAAATTAAGAGTAAACTAAAAACTGTGACACTGCCTATCCAAATCATTCTGTTGGTCTCTCTTGTTTACAAAGGAAAACAAAAATATCATGATCTTTGCAAGTACAGATGCAAAAACAAAACTTACCACGCAGTGTGTATTGTTTTTTCTCAGACTGAGGGAGAGGAAAAAAAGCTTCCTCTTCAGTTCACTCCTTACTTGTTAATCTCACAATAAAATCTCATGAGAGATAATGCTAAACAACCAAAATAACATATGGCAGTTGATATTCTGTAATTATAATTCTGAAGCTGGATTTTATTTCTGTAAGCTTCTTGAAACAACACTAAAAAGGCATCGCCTTCCATAGTGTCATTTTAAAGAAAAACAAATGAATCAGTTAACTTAAAATGCCAAGAAGCTACAGTTCTGATTCCTGTACACATTATACTTTCTAAGCGGTTTCCCCTTCCATTTTTTTTTCACACCGGTGAATTATTTTTTTAGACCAATTGTAGAACATCTAGAAAGTGTTCTTTAAGAAAAATAAATCACTTAGGACTTTTAGACTTATTTTAAAGCTAGTAAAATTTTGTCCAAAATAAAAATAAAAATAAAAATAAAAATAAAAATAAAAATAAAATAAAATAAATTAAAAATAAAAGAGCTGATTTACAGTTCCCTCCCAAGTTGCAATTCCAACTGGCCTGTACAAGAATATCTGTAAAATCAGACCTCTTTTGAAATGTTCTTGACTCAGTCAATTCCCACCTCATTTTGCTGTGCTGCTTTAAAGGGTTCTAAATAGTTGTTTATATCCAGCTATTTATGGATCTATACAGTTATTTATGTGCAATAATGGAATTATGCACAGTCCTGTCATTTTCACTGATATTTGATTTTGTACCCAATGCTTTATGTCAATTTGGATTTAGTGAAACAGCATTTGTAAAGCTGTTTATTTATCTTAATGTTAACATCCCTTCATTTCAATCCTTGGGAGAGCCAAGAAATTAAATTCCAGGAAGGGAAAAAAGCTGGCAATTAAGTAATTTCAAAAGTATGCTCTGAATATAGGATTTAACAAACAGGATTTTATAAATATAAAATATATTTGGAGAGTTAAGGGAGACAGGAAGCAGCAAGGTACAGGAAACTTCACAAGAATCTTATATTTAGATCTCGAAATGAATATATCTTATAAAGCACCTGCATTATCCTTGTAAGTGTAGGTAAATGCTTTCAGGTGGTCATACCTCTAAAATAAGCGTTTGAGAATAGCTTCAACCTGCTGTTTTTATGTTGAGAAAATTGTATCTGCATGCCTGAAAACAACAAAAATTGGTTGAGGGGGATAAGAGAACCATTCTGTCTCCTCAGGCTAATGAAACTTAATTTTTCTTTCCTCCTTACCTCAAGGAAGGACAGTGCCTTACGGGCAGAGCCCCAGGCAGCAGCAAGGCCCAAAGGCAGTGGCTGTGCCCTCACCACACCACCGCCAGCGTCCCCTCCGGCCCACCCAGCCCTTATCAAAATCAGCCCCATGTTCTGCATCTAACAATATAAACGGGACTCAGTGGGGCTCCCTGGACAGCTCTCAGCTGTGAAGGAAGCAGTTGGCTCAGCCGACTTGCAAATTCATTTCAGACCTTGGCCAGACTCCTTCCCAAGGGCTTTACCAAGACAGGACAAGCAGCATCTGTTTCGGCCCCAAATTCAGTCACGACAGAACTAAGCCCAGAAGGTAACGAGCCTTTCCTGGTTTTAAAGGTAAGTTCACCATCTCCGTCCCAATCACACTGCCCCTTTGTATATATTGGTTCTATGGACAGTGAATTTCAGTCTGAGAAATCTGCTTGTTTTATTGTGTGACTAGTATTCATTACAAAATGACATAAATTCATTTAAAAATACAACAAACGCAGAAAAAAAAAAAAAGAAAAAAAAAAAGAAAAAAAAAGGCTGGAATAATCACTGCTGACACCACCCAGACTCACATCAGGACACTGCAGGAAAGCCCAGACTGCTGCGTGGCTCGTACTGCACGTGCGACTGCCTGCCTGCTCGTCCAGCCAAAATCCAGGCCTGTGCTGCACCAATGCACAGCCTTGGTAACATGGAAACAAGGCAGACGGACAAATATATGAATATGCATCTGCAGACACTCTTGAAACACAAGTGTGTACTGCAAATGCAGTGTAAATACACTGCTCTGGGTTATGATCAAATAGATGACAACAGGTCAAAATCCAGATCCAACCACTGCCAATGAAAACCTATGAGTTTTTCTAATCTTAACAAAATCACTACACCTGAACATCCAGCCTCATTTTCTTTTTTTTTTTTTTTCTTTCCTTTAATTATTCAATTTTTTATCAAGTTACTCTTTCATGCCTGTGTATTTTTGGTCTCAAACCCAGAGAGAGAGATAGTAACAAAATTAAAAAAAAAAAAAAAAAGAGGTGAACATTTAAACATGGGATTTACAAGTACATGTACACTTCGCTGAATGGCGGAGGAAAAGTCAGCCATTCATTACAACTTAAATTTCACCGTACCATGTACTTGCAAGGTCCGTGCCTTTCACCACCTCTCCAAGAGATGCTGTACTCCAGCACCACTGAAGTGTAAAGACAAACATCCCCTGCACGTTCCACTACGCCTCCATCACCAGAAGGCACTTGCTCACCCAGACCCTCCTTGGCAGTCCCAGCTCATGATGCAGCACCTTGTCCTCTCACCTACAGGCCAGACATTGCTCACCTGTCACACAGACAGAGGGATGGGGCAGCACAGCACTCTGAGAGAAAGACATTCTTCCTGCCTCACTGATGAAGAGCAGAGATTGAGAGCAATCAACATACTTGCTCAACTTCAGACTGGATGTGCAAAAAAAACACCAGTTCTCAGACCTCTTTAGCACCCTGTGCCAATAATCCATCTCGTTTGGGGGACAGAGGGGAAATTTGATAGATGGGTTTCCACAAGTGGCAATGTCCCAGTGAAAAAAGGTAAAAGAACAAGAGATGGAGAAAATTGTAACTTACTTTGGATTGGCTGCTTTTATTGTTGGCTTTTCCCCTGCTTCTTAACAAGTCTGGTCATGACTGACTTTTGGATCCAAATAGCTGAATCCCGCCTGTGTACACAGTACTCAGCAAAGAGCAGAGCACAGCATCAAGTGATACACGCTGTCTGTTATCTCTCTGTGCACCAGGCAAAGATTCTTCATTTTTTATCTCCCATTTTCAACATGCTGCTGATGGTGAGAAATACTGTGTTTGTTTTCACATTTTGGAATGCTGAGTTTTTCCATAGAGATTTTAATTTTTATTGTACTAAAATATCACTAGCTGCTCTGTATGGAAAGCCAGACTCTTCTCAGTGGTAACAAGAGGCAACAGGCACGTACTGAAGTACAAGTCATTATGCAGGAGTGATTGAACGCTGGAAAAGCTTGCCAAGAGAAGCGGTGCAGGCTGCAACCTTGGAGACAAGTATACTCAAAACCCAACTGGACACAAACCTGAGCAAGCTGCTCTGGTTGATGCTCCTTTGAGCAGAGTGGTTGGACAAGAAGATCTCCAGAGGTACCTTCCAACCTCAGCTATTCCGTGGTTCTATGAAAGTTGGGAATTTTACACATTACCCAGGACAAAAATAACACATAACTATGTTTATTTTATATTGCACAGTCTGCGTACGTTTCCTCTAAACTATTTCATCATCATGTGACAAGCTGCCAGCAATGATTTTCTATCACAAAGAAAGAAAACTGGTGCATATAACTTTTGTTGTTTAAATACCCATCCATCTCTCTCCCATAGCAACATTTTTTTTTGCATTAAAATACTTAATATCAGCATTTGTAAATGGCTCTCGTTTTCCTTTCCTCTTACACTATATGCAATCACAACTGAAATGACAAAACCCGACCAAAAAGAAATGAGCTTGTTCCCAGAATGATGCCCGCTCTGTGATTCAGACTCCCTGGCTATAAAATGAAACTAATGCATGCTCTTTTAATATAGAGCTCTGAGTCACAGTTCAATCCTCTGAGTTACAGTTCAAATCTATTGAAATACCATGTCTTTGGTGGCAGTGATAGAGCAAACTTCACTAAGACAGCTTTAAAAAGACTCAAAGCTAAGTGAAACTAGTTTGCATTTTGAATCTGATGGCACACCATCGGACGTGCCATTTTTGTATGGTATATACATCTCCTATAATCCATGCATGCTTTTCTCCTATCTAGACATACTTTAATACAGAAATGTTTATACCCTGCTTACAAAGAGAATTAGAAAGCATTGCCTCTTTCACATAAATGAAAAAATGCAATCCAACAATGTGAATATTATCTGTCTCAATCCAATAGGAACAGTAAAAATACCTACAAGAGGAGATGGTGAGAGACACAACGTTTTACAGGTAAGGGATTTGACACTGTATGAGACTTAGATCACTCTCATATGGCAACAGATTCTTCCTCTGCAGTTTACAGAACCCCAAAAGATAAGGCTTCCAAGCAGGAAGAAAGCACATCCTAAAACAGTAATTCCTACAAGGCATGGCTGTTCTCAAACTCATCATACGTTCATGGGAAGCGTATTCAAAAAAAAAAAAAAAAAAAAAAAAAAAAAGGCTGCTGACTAAATGGCAAAGGCAAAAAGGGAAAAAAATGATGTGCTGAGTATACTCAGCTATGTGTTTGCTGATGATGATCCACCCTGCAGAGCATGTTGCGTGCCATTTGCTTTGCTCCAGGTGGGTGAATCCAGGAGCGAGAGAGGCACAGAAGCCCAGGCACAATCATTTTTCTTTCTCATTGCTCTCTCTTGAGTTCTCTTTCGTAGTGCACATTTTCACCTCTTTATGCTATACGAGTGCTGTTATCTCTGATGCAACAATATATGAATCAAACTCTGAAAAGTCACAGAGTGAAAATTTTCATAAGCCAGGTAGCCATGATATACCCCTGTACTAAGCAAGGCAGGTTAACTAGATAAGCCTTGCCTATTTCAGAGAAGCAGGATCCAAGCAGATAACTGATTTGTATTCATACGCAATTTATCTGGCTGCTGCATTTATATGTCTTTCTTGTACACTAACACAAACATCTAAGGGAAAGGAAACCCAATTTTCGTTAGTGCAGCTCACACATTTTACGTGCAGCTCGTTAAGCCAATAGTCTTTGGTACTGCATTATTAAGACTGTGATCCAAATTAATGGTTATTCAGAAAACAGCAATATCAAAAAACATTTTACTGTGATGGTGGGAATCACACGTGGTACACTTCAGCTGCATACAATCTGTTCAACTGTACAGTTCAATACAATTCAAACAAAATTACAGCTTGCAAATCAGGTATTACTGCAGGCCTCTGTGAAGATATTTTTACTAAGAGATTTCTTGTTTCATTAGAATGGCTCAAGGAAGAAAGAGACGTGATTAAGTCAAGCCTTGAATCATTATGGAATATGGATATGTCTCACACACAAAAATGTATTTGAGAGTGATTTTAGTGTTTAGTTTTAAAAGAATCTTGAGAAGTGAATTTACCCAAGAAAGTGGTTGATAATTACAAGCCAATTTTGTGAATATCTTGCACAGACGAGAAGCCCTAATCATTCTGTTGAGACCGCTCAGGACAAGAACACAGAAGGAAGAGGTCAGGAACTACCTAGCTGAGCACAGTGACCAACAGTACAGTAACTTTTAAATAATCAATAATAATGATAATTCTTCAAATACATAAGTACTTTGGGACAGAGAACATCAACATCTGGTTTCAAGTTGCTCTTACAAGACCAAAGTACAGGTGAGCAACAGAAAACAGAAAAGGTTGAGATTCCAGATCTAAGGAAACACAGCGTAGTGGGACATCATGACAATAAAGGTTTCTTTACAGTGAAGTGATATGAAAAACAAATGAGAGCTCAGTTCCACCCTAATACCTAAAGGGACTACAAATTTTTCAATGGTATCCTTCAAACCTCCCACATTTTTCCTCTTTCCAGGTGCCCTTTTCCCTTTTTATTTGCCCAGAACTACTGGCATATGTCCTGGCTCTTCACAGCCTTCAGTGCATGGCAGCAATCCCACCCCTTTCATTTCATCTAATCTTGAGCATCTGCCCATTTTCCTGCCATTCCAAATTGTTCTTACCCAAAATGAAATAAACACCAATAAGGAGTCTTCTCTCACTCGCCCCTGAGAAATAAATCCCTTCTGCCAGATACACGCAGCCTCCCTTTGCTAATTCCTCTAAAAATTGGACAGGGTTTCTACCTGTCAATTATTTCTCTTTGGAGGTGACGGGCTGAAAGTAATGTCACTTCTTAGAGTCAGTAGGTGGATGAAGCTTTTGGCAACTCTCCCAGAAACCCTTTTCTTGTTTCTGCAAGAGACATACAGATATTGCTGGGGTAAAGTTGCTAATCTACAACTGTGCTGCAAATTTCAGCCCAAGAACATATGTTCTTGTGCTGTCAAGAGAGGGAACTGCAGTGAAAACATTACGTAGTGCCAACCGCCCACAAAAGATATATGGGTGCTTAAGTCCAATGCACAGAGCAGAAAATTAAGATTGTTCTCATTGCTTTGCTTGAAATGTCTGTGTCATCTATAATCAATGAAATAGTCTGGAACAAAGCACAGCCATCTCTTCTTGTTATCTGAGTAGCTGAAGAAAACAATAACAGTGAGGAGTTGCTGCAGTTCAAATAACATGAACACATTCACAAAAATTCAGTGTCAGTACTTTGGTAAGTGATAGAGAACTTCAAAAAAGCACCTTTTAGAATGATAACACAAATTAAATTGTTGCTCATAATTGAGCAAGAAAGGAGAATTATTAATATCAATTCCTATGAGCAATAGGATTCACTATGAAATCTTGACTCACATGACAGAATCAAGATGCTGACAACAGAAATAAACAATCTAGCACAAATTAACTCAGTATTAATTCACAACATATGTTGCACAAGCAATTATTATTCAATTGCAGTTGTTTACTGCATCTTATCTATTAAAAATAGTCTACTCAGTGATCTGCTCTATTTGAAGGATTAATGTATACAGTGTATAAAATAAAATTAAAAATGAGTAAAGGAAATTAACAATATCTGTAGCACTAGCTAACCTACATTAGCTCTAAACCATCTTCTTGATTTAATGTTCTCTTGTGCCTACCTTCCCATCACTACATGAGATCATATGAATTCCTTTCCATTTCAGTCACCGTGCTCCAGTAGACAGCAAATATTTTTATGAAAATCAAGTGCAAATACATGATGAACAACTAATGATGCAAGAAGACTAGTGTGAAAGATCAACTGCTGTTCAATTCTCTCCAATTTCTGCTAACTTCACACACTCTAAAGAAATCTGACTATGCTATTTATGTATGGCCTTCTACATTCATACTCGTGGAGTAATGAAGTACAGCCTCATTATGATTTCAGAAAAATTAAATCAAGATGTTAACACTTCAAAGGGATTAGATTATCACTTTTCTTCTCCAAATCAGAATACTGTAAAATACTTTTCAAAACAACACACACTTCTATACTGCACCAGCACAAGTGACAGAATATATACCTTCACCTACCTGAAATCCTGATCAAGCAGAGACCCAAAGGTACCAGATTAAACTGAAAACTCTGTAAGAATGCAGACCTTAATGCCTATGAGTCCTGTGTCTTTATTGATATTTTTGAAGTAACTAAAATCCCATGGGAGATAGGTGACTTCATTAGCAGCATGTAAAGATTTCTTTCTTTGGGATTTGGGAGTTCTAGCTGCATCTTCTTAGCTTGTGTTTATACTACACAAAATTAATAACAATAAAGGAAAATAAAAACCCTGTAATAAGCTGCCTGTTTTCTGACAGGATCTTATGCTGTGCAGTCAGAATGGCAACTGAAAGCGCAACTTGCTATAGGGCAACTTTCTGTTGGAAAAAAAAAATCCTTTTCAGTTTGTTTTTATGTTACCATCATAATGTTGGGCAATGTAGGGAGCTACACAAAAGGGAATGTTTCTTACAGCTTCTTTTTTTTTTTTTTTTTTTTTTTTTTTTTCCCAGTAATGCACTGAGGAGAGTGCTTCCTACTGACTTCTCCAGCTAGTAAAGCAATTCAGGTAGAGATACTGAAATCATATTGAAAAAAATGAAAGAAAAAATGAAAGCAAATAATACAGCATTTGCAATTTTTGCTTTGTATTACTTGACTAGTGCCTCAGAAAATGAAAACTAGCATTGCTATGTCAGAAAGACAGAGCCAGAATGGCTGTAGGCATGCAGATTATTCACTGACATTAGGACTTCTGCGGAGATAGAAGTCATTATATAAACTGCCTATTTGCATTCAAAGAAAATATGTGACAGTATTTAGGCCCTGCTTAACAGAGTAATGAGTAATCAGAGCTTCAATGGCACTTAATGGCAAAATCAAACATTTGTAACACCTGCTGTGGGTGCCACTGAGGACTTGCTAAGAAGTAGGTACACATGGGACTGGCACAGCGCTCTGTTGATAATGTGGTTTGTTGGACAAGGTCTGAAAACAAAGGTTTAAGCCTGGAGTAGACAAGAGAAGGACAAAAGAAGTGAAGATGCATGCACATTTCTCATTTATTGAATGAAGAGGTGAAAAGAAATATACCTTTCTTTCATGAGTAGTGGGTACGCCAGGGGTGTTCTGCTTGAGGAAGCCTGCTGTTGTGGACCACCTTGTAGGGTTTTTCCGTGAAGGTTCTTCTGAAGAAAAATTTGTATCACTTACAGATGTTGAGAGGCCAATCAGTGCAGGGTCACTACTCCGCCGTACATGAAGAGGCATATCTGAAAAACAAAAGAGACAGTAAATAAACTCTGACTAGATTTAAAATGTTTTTCACATAGGAAAAAACATTTTTTCAAGCCCTGGATGGGTGGTTTTGACCAAATGTGGTTTCGCAGGGTAACCGGTTATTGACCTCAGCATAGTTCCTCAAGGACAAGGTCTGTTTCCTTTAAAACCACAGCCTTGCTGCTTGACCACATGAGAAGAAAACAAGGGCCAAACATAATTCTTTTAACCTTGTACAGCTCTTTGGCTTTATAAGTACAAACATGGTATCGCTACCATCTGTTGGTTGTTGTGTAAATTTAAAACAAAAAAAAACAGAATAAGCTTGAGCAACCAACTAAGGCGACTTAAAGTTGTTTTAAAGGGCAAGTAGCCAAAGGTCCAAAGAGCCTGATGCCAAAACAAGGAGTGGACTAGGGCCACGCTTCCCAGTGTGGGCACTGCCAGACAGAGCATGCTTGCAAGGGGTGGCACAGCAGCCTCTGCAGGGAAAGCTCTTCTGCTTGGGCAATACACTCTCCATGCCTTTCTTAGAACTTCTGGGAGTGACTGGTTTCTGTTCTGCATTATTCCTTTCCCTGACTGTGTCTGGAAGGTCTGTGTTGATTTACCTTGATTCCCTTAGCTTGCCAGCTGGCATGATTGACAGGAGAAAAATATTTCATTAGTAATAAATGGTGCATCAGGCAGGTAGACTGATTGGGAAGAGATAGGGTTTTTTAATATATGTGGAGGTCAAATCAGGTCTGGAAACTTTGATGGCACATTAAAGTTTGTTTCACTTGAAATACAACTTAATTTTTCCAATTTCATTTATTATCCTACAGCAAATATCCACACATCTACAGTCTTCATGCCCAAACAGAAGTTTCATTGCCTGCATTTGCGACCTCTTAGCACTCTCCCACTCAACACCAGAATGGAGGTGATGTGATTTATCAGTCTTATTTCTCTTTACTGCTGCACTGAGAACCTTGAATGCAAAGTGAAAAAGGAAAAGGTGAAAACTATGGCACGTAAGCAAGCAGAGTCACTGGGGGAGGCACACTGGCCAACATCTGAGAATGATACCAGGACTATTTTTTAATGCCATGATCAAGCAGTTCCTGAAGAAGCTGAAGGTTCACGTGTCACAATACCAGCCAGAAAACACAATGACAGCAGTTGGATAACTGACTGCTCTTAAGCTTTACAATGTCATTATGTTAAAGCTACACAGAACAACATTAAAATACAAAATCTTATTTCCTATGGCACTATAAAGACACTGAGAAATATAGCAGGTCTTGCCACACAGAGAAAGTACATGTGCAAGGAGCTTTTTGGAACAACCAGGACTTGTGCTGCTGAGATATGCACAAGTGGTACACAAGAAAACACCAAAACAGTCATTCTATTTCATGTCCAATCTGGTAAATGAGAATAACAGAGAATTAATTAATGTTTTTCCCACTAACACTGTACTATTTCTCTTCCCTTTGAAAATTCTTTTTTTTTTTTTCCATTTTCATAACAAAGACATTCACAAGAGTTAATTTCCAGCAAAGATTTTTTTTTTCTTTTATAAATATGTATATACGAGAGTATAATGGAACAAGAAATAATTAAAAGAACATTTCAGGAAAGATCACATTAATTATGCAGAAAAGTATTTATGGTCTGAGTCAACTCTAGTTAGAATGTGATTACTCAGTATATACTCACAAAACGCATAACAGAGGGTTTTTCTTTGATTGCCTTGTCTTCAACAACTTCAAGTTTCATGAAGCAGCTGAAAGCAAAGCCCCTCATTTCCCACTAGATGGTAAACATAATAAAAGTACACTAGCAAATCACCGGAGATCTATATAACAAAGGTGCCACAGCTGTGGTCACAGGCAACAGCACCGCAAAGCATAATGAAGTGACCCATTAACAGCAGTGTCTGTGCTGCTGCCTTCGCTCCGAACGGACACTCTTATTTACTGGATTAGCCTGGTCAAGAAAGTGGGTCTGTAGCATGAGTGGTGCCACTTAAGAGAAATACCAATCTATATTTGTTCCAAGCAGCAGCGCATGCATATTATCTGTTTGCCTTAGCTACCCACCCTACATGCAACAGGGAATTATCATTTTCAAACATGAGTTCACTTGCTCCTTATGCTCATACATCTATATATAAGCATGGCGATAGCAAAATGTTCTTGTATTTTTACACTCTTTCTTCAAATTACTTGACAAAACAAAAGTTCAGTTCAGTGAACTTCTGTAAGAGGAGAAGCTGAATTGCCAACAAAGAAATAAAGGGAAGAAAATGGAACTCAAGTCAGCACTTCTGGAGAGGAGAGAGCAATTATCACTGCATTGCCTTTTTCTTTGTAGCTAAAACATCACAGTTTGAACCATGCTAAGTGTCAGAGACTTTTCACAACACAGAAAGTTAATTATGCAACAGAATTTCCAAATATTAATTTCCCAGAGAAAACATCAATGCAAGATGTTTCTCTAAAAAAATTATTTGCTGCTGTGCCACCTTTAATATGACCCATCTCATTTTATTAAGGTTAGCTACTGAGGTACTTTCAGAAATTTATTGAACATTTCTCCAAATCTACAAAAAAAAATGGTGTTCTATCAGTTCAAAGATACAACTTGATCAACTCTAGTCACTCCTTATGAAAATGGCTCCATGTATAAGGAAATGTAACTTGCATTGCTAGCCAAACTTCACAAGAAAATGAATTATAAAAGATGATCATTTGGGTGTGCTAGATCTATGCATTTCCAAGTTAAATTAGAAATTTGGGGTGGTAATTTTTATTTATTTTTTTTTTTTATCACTGGAATGGGACAAGTACATGAAGCTCTAGGGCATGGTCCTTGGCAGTGGACAATACTTCACCAGGTATTGATCTAGGGATTACATTTTATTCATGCTGTGTTAACCACAATTGATAAATACCATCTCCTATACTCCTCTCTTCAGTTCTATTCTGAGAGACTCTGCTCTAGCTCAGTTTCCATACCGTCCATTAGAACAATAACAAAAAAGAATATATTGAACAGATTTTACTACCAATATATTGGTGGTTACAATCTTCAGGTTTCCTTAAATTTATAGATTTGAAGACGATATACTTTGAAATATTAAAAGGAAAATCAAAGGAAAGAAACTTAATAATTAAACCACAAGATGAAGTACGCATGGGACCAATGCAATGTCACTGATTTCAGGATGATGGCTGATAGCGTTTGAAGTCTGGAGTTTCTTTGAAGACTGGATAAAACAGCAATGAACTCTAATCACAAGGCTTCAAATTCTCTGTGGCACTAATGCACTGTAAATATTGATTTGCTTCAGCAGCTAAGGTGCCTTTTAAATAAGCACTTGAAATAGTAAATCTAATAATGAATTACAGGAAGTTTTAAAAGTCTAAGAATTAAGGAAAAAATTAAATTAAAAATCATGAAAGTCATCACTAACTCAGTTCTTGAGCTTTATTCAAGGACTTTAAGTATTCAGCAACAAGTCCAACCCCTAGAAGTTGAGAAAGAATTATGTGTGACAGAGAATCCCATTAAGTTATGTATATGCCCACAGTTATGTTAGAAAATGGTTATTTGTAGGATAAATCCAAGCTGGGTAACAAAATGCCCACATTCATAATCATGAAACTCTGACTGGAAGTCTCATTTTATTAAAAGCAACAGCAGTTTCACTATAAATTATAAAAACAGCCAATATACATTTTATAACCATCTTTAAATGCTAAGAACACTGAGTTGTACCTTTCCTTCCTGCCAGCAATTCCATTTTTATTTTAAAAGGGTCATCACCTTTTCTGATTTTCAAACGTGCTCATGAGCAAAAGCGTGAGAGGATCTGGCAGATTTCATCCATAAAGCTGACTGCCTTGTTCTGAACGGCAACCATGCCACACCAGAGCTGCTGGCCTTTCAGAGTGGAGCATATATATATGTTCCCATATCAATTTCCTCTCAGACAGCAGCTTAGGAGGGTATGACTAGAAAAAGATGCGTAGCACGGACAATTTTTCACTGTGAAGATTTCAGCTGATGTTTCAGCTCCTTGGTATCACTGACAGCTTGCAGTTTGGCATGCAGTGAATTTTAAGACATGAAAAATGGGCATAAGGTGATTTTTGGCTGCCTCAAACAGGCTATCAGGCCCAAGGCTGAGGAGTAGACATGAACATGACTTTTTATTTTATCTTTTTTTCTTCCCCACACACACTAAAGAGCTTTCTCTAGAAAAATGATGATTCAGTAAAACCAAAAAAAAAAACTCTGTGGGAAGGAGTAGGTTTCAACAAGAATGTTTCTCAAGTTTGACAAAGTTTCTTGAAGTGAGCCTGTATGTACATTGAAGGTACATTGAGTGGTGTCGAACACGTAAGTGAGATCATACCTCAGATGCGGAGATCCTACCTCAGCATCAAAACACTGGTCAGGGGACCGGAGAAAGAGATTTAACAGTTTTACTGCTTGTGTCACCTATCTGATTCATACCACCACCCAAATCCTCATTGGCTTTCAAGAAGAAGGATGAATTCGGGTCCATCCTGGGGCTGAGGACAGCAGGACAGCTTCTTTAAGCCTTCAGTATTTAAAAGTACAAGCTAAGACTTCATCAATATTTAACTGAAATACCTGTTAAAAATAGTTAGATTAGCCTTGAGTTTCACACACCAGCACAGTTCCTACAGTGGTGGTTCAAATTTCAGTAGGTCCAGTCCAGCTCATTGCTCCACTCAGACAGACACAGTGAGAGAAAAACATCTCCTATGACCTTCAAAACCTCAAATCCCCTAAATCTGATCAACTTTCATTCCTGCAAGCCTCTAGAGACAAGATGATGATAACTTTCACAGAACATCGAGGCTGTTGCAAACTAGACGGCTACAAAGGTTTTCAGTGCTTTTTCTCTTCACGTAGAAGAAAATGAGTCAGAGAACAAAAAAAATAACTGATTGTGAACTTTGCTACAAACTGCATTAAACCCAAACAGCAATGAATCTAAATCAGCACTTCTATTCAAGATTAACAATGCAGTGAAAATCAACAGTAGGCATCTAGAATTAAAAAAGAAAAAACAATAATAAAAATAAAGCAGTTCCAGAAGATAAAGATCTGCACCCTGTACTACTATGCCATCTTTCCTAAAGAGTAAACTCTGGCACACAGTACAGAGAGGACTGCTAAATGGTAGCACTACGTGGCCACACATTATCAGTTATAGACCTTTACAGAAACATTTTCAGACATGACAGCAAAGGAAAAGCGTATACAACCCCAACTGTCTCTTAATGGCACAGAGCAATGCTTTTTCTCTCCTACAGAATCCGGTCCACTTTTATATAACTATCATATGATTCTGTAAAAGAATTTACAGCATTTCCCAAAGAGAATACTATTTGGTCAAAATCTTAAAAAATTTATATATATTTTCTTCTCAATTTGTATTATTATTATTTCCCCAGGCTGATCCTTCTGTTTTGAGTTATCTCCCTTTCACTAAAAAACCTATCTTTCCTTTCATGTGTCACATACAATTATAGCATTTCCCATGGTCATAACCATTGTTCGGTGCTAAAGAATACATAACTTCACCTCTGCCTTCTCTTAATTCTCTGTTGGCGTTCATTTTTGTAAATATTATTCTGGTCGTAACCTGTTCAGAAAACACCCATACTAATGTAGAAATGTCATCATCTCTGGAAGAATGGATGACATTAAAAAAAAAGCAACCAATCCATCAAAAAAGTCTTATCATACAGCAGAAGAGACAAAAATCCTTACCTACTTAATATCATTTTCATTTTCTTCTAATAGAACCTAAGTTTTCAGTTTTCCCTACCATGCCTGCTCAATGACTATCAAATTTAAAAACAAGAAAACATCAACCTGCCACATATATTTTAATAATGAGGTAATGTTAAATCCTTATCTTGAAAGGCCTGTAAAATAACAGTCTTCTTTCTTTCTCTACTATTCTTTCTTCTTACTTTTGAATACTAAGATCCAGGGAGGAAAAAGATGATTGCACCTTGAAACTCAATTTACTTAGACACTGACTTTTAAAGCTAATTAGGGAAAGATCTTTAAAACTGAAATTAAAATTTAATTATGTACACTCTTTCCATCTCCTTTCTCTGGGCTTTTTTCTAAAATGCAAATGTCTTTGCATGCCAAAAGAAAAGACAAAAATGTCAGATCTTACAAATGTTCTACTCATCTCTGTCAAAAATTACATTTTAGTATGTTTTAATGAGCTGCAGTCTCAGTTTTTTGGGTACATTCACTGTGGATTTCTTTAAATCGTTCTGGATTACCTTTTCACCTATTTTCACACCATTGCTGCAGATCAAGGAAAATGCACTTGCAGCCCCCAAGATGTTACAAATCATTGCCAAATAACATTCTATTCATTACTTCTTCAAGCACTGGTGTGAGAGTAGAAGTACTGTAGTCAACTTTACTTCTGCTGACGCATTTCTGCTTACGTCACTGAACAACCCTACACAATAAGATTCTGATTGATTTTTAGTTATAGTTATTTTCTGTTGAAGGTACTGTGGTTTTGCATCTTCATTCAAAACTCATTTTGTGGTGCAGACAAGGGTGTGCAGAGAAGGGTGCAAACTCCAAGCTAGTTTGAGTTAATAAAGCCAAGAAGGTTGGCAGGTATTATTCTTGCCACAACTGTGAAAAATACCCTTAAACTGAGTGGTAGAATTTCCCATCACATAATAGAATGATGGGAATACTGTGTATTGCTCGTGGTAGGCTTGGAAAGGCTCACTTAGAGGAGGAAGTTTGCAATTTTTTCCTAGACAGAAGGAAAAAATAGAGATGCAACAACAGGATTTATATCGTAACTTGAAGAACTTAATTAGGAAGAACCAATAATGATAATAATGTGTATACTACACATCATGGTTCTTTCATTAGTAAGTTTCAAAGAAAACCCTGCTGTGGTCGCCCCTGTGCCATCGCCTCCTCCATCTGGTCCCCAGGCCACCACCGTGCCTTTATGCAAGGAGTGAAAGGGGTAGGCAGAAAGTGCCACTGCTCTGCCATGCAAGATGTTAAGGGTTCAAAACTACCTGTCAGCTTCTCTTGTCCATATCCACTTCTGACTTGCTCTTGAATCAAACTTTCAACATCTGTTGCTGACACAGCCTCATACATCACCTTCTGTGTGAGGTGGAAATTCATATATGGATCGTGTCCAGGTACCAGAGTTAGATATGCTTAATTGCAATTCAGCGTGTGTGTGTGTAATTAGCAGGGGACTTCTTGTTACACAAATCCTTACAAAGCTGGAATAGGAATCTCTCCCCTACCCTACTCTCCATCAGAACCTCATGCAGCATCCTTGCTCCTGATTTATGGAGCTAGCTGACTTTTCTGTAAAGTCAGCTGTAAAACCATAAAGGTCTGCATGACCCGAGGGCTGAGGAGCATCATCACTGCCCATCAGCAGCACTGCTGAGGTTCCTGCCCTGACCCACACATCTGGCAGAGGAAACCCTACCCACCAACACTGTCCAGGGCAAACAGCACTACACACGGCAAGGAATGAAAATTTCCTGCAGGGGTTAGGGTAAAAAGTCAAAAACCCTTCTGGATTGGTAAAAATAATAATAATAATAATTAATTAATTAAATATAAATAGTCCAGGGTGAGCACAGCCAGCTCCAGCCTTGCTCCACTCCAGAGAAGTGTAAAAATTGTCAAAAACACAGTTAAGGTTATTTAAGACATGAGGATGAACACTTACATCCAGCTCACAGGCCACTGTGAGGCAGCAGAAGGCAACAGGTTTGGGGTATCAGCACCTGGAGGTGGAGCTCAACCTGTGTTGCCCAAAATCCACATAGCTTCATTATGGAAATGATTTAGACAGATTTCTAGTTGAAGCATGATAGTTATGGCAAACAAACAAACAAACAAACAACAACAACAACAACAAAAAACTTTACCACAATAATTTAAAAGTTGTTTGTTTTTTTTTGTCAGAAACGATCTGTACATACATTTTCATATCTGCATGCATAGAGTATAAAGAAAAAAAGTGTGGGAAGGAATATATTGTACTGCTCGTTCATGAGTTTCTCACATGGCCAAAAAAAATACAACTAACTTCTATAACAAGATAGGGTGTACACGGTCCTGAATAACTATTAAAAATGACTAACAGCTTCTGTAATTTTAATGACACTTGTTCTTGTTTCCGTGACAGAAATATTTACTGCGATTATTAGAAACATGTTGAAACTCAAGAAACACGCTCTCATTTAAAGTGTTATCAAATCCCTCTGAGTTAATATTTCACCAAGCTCATTTCTGCTGCTGGTGACCAAGATGAGCAAAAGAGCTAGGAAAAGACCACGTCCTGTCACCCCACACGCTCAGACAAATAGTTTTTAGCAGAAGGTTCTTCTGCACATGGGGACTAACACAGCTCAGAGGCAAAGCACAGGGCGTGAAGATCTCAAGGTAAGACCATTATTTTCCATCATTCTGCTACAAGTATCACACTGAATCCCTAAAGACGAATCAAGTATTTGTGTGTTTAAACCGAGATGAAATGCCACCAATCCTGCTCATCAGCAGGGGATGCGCAGCAGTGGGGCTGCCGTGCCCAAAACATGGGAGGGCAGCCAGCAAAGAGATGATGCTGTCCCTGACCTGCTACTAGGTCAGAGGATGGGCTGAGTAGGTCAGAGGCAACAGGGGACAACACAAACCTACTGGCATCAGAACAAGCTCTTTCCAATTACCTGAGTGGGGAATAAGGTGCTCCAGCGCTACAAGGCGTTGAAATCTTCTCATTAGCTCTCAAGGTTAAAGATCACTTTCTGCAAAAACCTCTGGGGTTCCCAGTAGCCAAATAGAGAGTAAGGCAATTTAGACTACACTGGAAGTTGTTAGTTAAATTGTTTAGATAATGCCCACAATGGGACAATAAAATGGAACATCTGCTGCTCTCCAAGGGGTGACGGACCAACAGACATCTTTAATTCTGCTGCCCTACTAGAAGCAGATTATACTAATAAACCGTATACCCTTCTTTCTCCAAACCAAGCTTAATGAGTGGTAGGAGACCTAGCTGCTGCTTGAAGTTGAACATCCCTACCTGTATTTGTATGTACTTCACCAAACCCCTCACAACTACTGGGAGCCTGAATTGGTCTCTTCTGGAAACGTAGAAAACCCACCATCCCTTGGAGAAACTTCAGCAACGTTTCCCCCTCCTCCCTTTTACAGCTCTGGAAGCCCGTGGTTACGCTGCATGCCTAATTACGCAGCTCTCGCTTCTTTTTTTATGTCACGTTGCTAAGGCTGAAGAGAGTCAAAATTATTCCTAAAAGTTCAAAACTAAGAATAAGCAAATAAGAAGAAGCTCGGCTGAGTTCAAAAAGAAATCTCGCTACATGAAAGACGGTTTGTGAATTTTTGGATCAATGACTTTTCAGGCTTACCGTTGCCAATTTCCGTCACCATTTGTGATTGGTTCTAGCCCAGAGATGAAGATCGGCTTTCTTACTGGAGGTACAGCTTTAGCCAGAACTAACAGAAGATATTTACTGAAATACTATGGTATGTACATCATGCCAGAATTTGTCAGGCTCCCAGCAGCTAACTTTTCCAAGCTGTCTCCACACCACAAGCCTCGCTCTTTGTATCATCCTATAATGTGCTACTACAGTTTGGGATTATTTCCACAAAGAAAGGGGACATAAGGCAGGCGTATTTTATTTTACAACTATTACTAAAAAAAATGATTACAAATATTACTCATTTTATACTATTAAGGATTTTTCATTCTTCAAAGGTGATTAATGAGGTATTTATTGTTCCGTGACCCAAAATGCATTGATACATTGAGATGAGAAAAGGAGAGGACAGTCACTGTATGTGACTTCGTCCTCTTCCACCAGTATGAAAAATTGGAGGCCTATGCTCGAACAAGAGGAATCCCAAGAGATTGAAGGAAAAATCAATAGTCCAGGACAGGATACCTAGAAAACACACTGCAAGTAGCTTGCTGGACAAAAGTAGTCTGCAAAGCCACTCCAACACATTGCATTTTCCACAGAGCAGAAGAAAAATGCTGTTACAACACATCTGCCACCTGCACCCAGTTAAGTGCCTCATGTTCCTCCTACAGGTACCTCTCTCTCCAAGGCATCCCTGCAGAAATACAGCCTAATGCCTGTCCGTTGTCTCGCAACAAAGCTGGGCACCCACCTCCGTGCATGGCAGGCACCCCACAGCATCATAGCGAACAACCTCAGTCTACAAGAAAACGTATCCACAAGTGAAACAGGAACATGGAAGGCTCACTATCCATCCAACTGCCCCCATGCAGAGAGGCAAGGGAGGAGATACCTTTCTGCAGGAGAGCACCATAGATGTCATGGTCAGTAGGTGAAGGAATGCTGCAAGAGCACCGTGGTGACCAGGCAGGATTCTCCTACCCAGCATGTAGCAGCACACCTGTAAGATGCTGCTGGTACAACCAGAAGTAAAACTCACTGTTATTTTTTCTCTTTTTAAGTTCTCCACAAAGGCTCTGTGAAATGCAATTCAGTTATTTTCCACTCCTTAAAGGAAGATGGTTATCTTGCATAACCACAAAAAGAAAGCCACAGGAGAAAAGAGCCATCTCCTGTACTGATGCAGTTATTTTTTTAACTCACCTGAGAATGATGGATTTTACGGAACAATTCTCAGTATCTTTTTTTTTTTTTTCCTTACATTAGAATTTAGAAAGCTTTCTGATGCTACAACCTCCCTAGCATATTGATTTTTCAGTCCATGTATCCTTATGAGGTTTGTACACAGCACCTGGACTCTCACAGCATACACCAGGGGAAGATGCACAGATGACTGAGAGAAGGACATCTACAGGCTCACAGATCATCAGCTTCTCTGCAGCATGCATCAAGGAGTCTGTGTGCTTCTAGCAGGAAAGTTTTTTGGAGCACTTAGATCAAAATCTGAAAGTCACTGTAAGAAACTGTTCACATATATTTTGCCAAACTCCAGTATTTTTACATTACACGTGGAGCTTCTTACTAAAACATATTTTACTGTTTAATAAAAGTAGCTATATTGAATTTCATGTAAACCACATGAGAGCAGAGAAATAGATTATTGTTTAGTTACTTAATATTTATGTAATCTCTGAGGGCAGAGGTAGGCATTTTAACAAATACGAGAGCTAGTGTATTTAATAGTCCATATCAGATGTCAAAATATGTATAATTTAAAACGGTATCTATGACACTTGCTCATCATTACAAATAAAAAAGGCTATTTAAAACAAAGAACCCTATAACCACTCATGCAGATGTGTTTTTTTGTGTGTGTTTTTTTTTTTTTAAGTCCACTACAGAATAAAAGTAAATCTGCATTCATACAGATAGCCATTGCATTTAGTTGGGATCTTTAACTGAATATGAAGCATATTCACTTAAACTAAAAATATTTGTCACATGTTTTTTGAAACTAAATAGTTTTTTTGAGAATTAAGTTCATTGCCTTGTGTTTCTTCTCTGGAATCTGTAAAGCTACTTAAAAAGTTATTAATTCATAACATAGTTCGAGTTTGTGTCTCAGATGGACTTGGATTTGTTTATTTTTAAAACATTTGAAAATACTTCCAAAGTATGTCCAACACCCTTTGTCTTAGACTCAAAGTTCAAATTTAGGAGCAGAGAAAACAAATCCATTGGTCACGCAACACATGTACAAAATGCAGACTTTTTCAAAAAAATTAAAAAGGGAGCCAGGACTAAGCACATATGGGAAATCACATGTATAACGGAGGGTTGTCCCTGCCTCCCCATAACAGTATTTCTAGGAGAGGGGCTCTGTCTCAACAGGAAAAAGCCAACAGCTGGCATGGTTGCTCACGGAGGAAGGGCTCTCAGATGCAGGTCCAGTTTTTATCATTTCTAAGCTCTTGGAATCTAAGCATCCTTGTACTTTTTGTGTGATTACTATGGTACTTCTAATGAAGGGCAGACTAAGACAAAGCAAACAGGTATATTTGCATTTTTCTGAGATTAACAAAACCCTTTGTCAAAAGCAAACTGCCTCACAAGTTCTGAAACACTTGGGCAATCTCAGAAACAACTACTGGACTAGATGCACTGATCAAGGCTCGCCATTTCTGTGGTTTCCATACTGGTGGAAAGAAAAGCAATTAGACACTTCTGTGAGCTTTGCGCCCCACAGCAGCAGCACCACAGCAGACCTGGAAGCAGTTAAAGTGAGAGGAATGGGAGCCAAAACCCTAACCCTAACCTGAACCTAATCCCACACACAGATGTTGTCAGCCGCCACTCGTAGTTGGCACAGGGGCAGCACTGAGAAATCAGTCCCCTCGTCCCGCTAATGCGAGGCAGAGAGATGCTGCCCAGAGCTTCCAAATCCGCAGCTGGGGACCTAACATACCCCACCGGGTCTCTGAATCCCACTCCCTGCTCCCACTGACAACCACGTCAAACAATCTCCTTTTCATTTTACAGCAAATGGAAACAGAAGACCTGGACATCATGCACTTCAAATTACTAGCCTGTGGGACTCATCTGGAGATTACTAGAGAAATGAAAGCTTAATCTACAAAAATGTAGTATTAAGTCCTTTAGCAAAATATACTTTTGCAAATCTTGCTACCAAGAAAAAACAACCTTCCCAAACCCACATGGGAGGATAAAAGCTTTTGCATGAACAAAACACATGAAAAAAAAACCTCTTGGATCAAAATTCACTCAGCAGCATGAGGCTGAAAAAAATTTCTCCTGATTTACTACACGGCAGTTTGCTTGTCTAGCCTTTCCAAACAGCAATATAACATTAGTGCGAGGACAGTGAGAGGGAAAATTGCTGCCTAAGTGGCAGGTTTGTCATTGTTTGACAATTCTAAAGAGTTCACTAGAAACTTCTGAAAGGAGCATCTCTAATTCCCTGAAATTACTGATAATCTGCCAAGTGAATGGAGAACAATTATGAAGAAAATTGAATGCTTCCAAACGCCAATTTGCTGTATATCCTGAATTAATATTGCATAAGCATTTTGGGTCTTTTTCTGTAAAAGCAAAGGAATAAAAACCTGGGTCTACAGGCATTCCTGCCTGGCTTTTCTCACAGAATTTTATATCATCATCATTTTTGCGTTTTGTAACAATACTTAGCATTTGCCTGGCGCTTTACATTTTTAACCTATTTTCCTGTTTGAAAAAAAAATTACATTATCTGTAAGGTAAACTAGCTCTTATGCATTGATGGTTCAACAATAAGCAGTCATGACAGAAGAGTACAAAGCCCTCAGCACAGCCAGAGATATTATAAGCTGCTTTCCCACCAGATAAGTCGAGCCACACTTGCAAAACACCATTCCAGGCACTGTCACTGCTACAGCTATGCCAGCAGTTGGCCACTGAGTACTGTAAGGAGGAGAAATACTCTGGGAAGAAAGGGCTCAAGATGTCCATTTTTTAGCTGAGCCAAGCCAGATCAGTCGCTGTTGATGGGCCAAGAACGTGTAAAACATCGATGCAGGATGTTTGGCAGCCTGGTTTTTGGGACAGCAGCTCCGTCTCCAGTCAGTCTGACAGGAGGCCGGGACCAGGCCGCGCCACGGTGAAGGAGCCAGGTGCTGCTTCACAGCCGCGGGCTGCACGAAGGAGGAACCGAAGCAAAACACAAAAGCAAAAACAATGTGAAGTGAATTTTCTCCCTTTTCACCTTAAAAGAATAAAACACCAACACCAACAACAAAACTACTAACTCTCCACCTACAAACAAGCTGGGGCATGGGTGGGAGTTAAAGAAGGTTACTGGCTGTCTTGCGGGAGGAAAGGGGATTAAAGCTACACAGGTAGAGAAGGGGAACAGGATGAGAAAACCACAAAAACTGGCTGGAGAGGACAGAGTAATCATGGGAAGGGAGTGCAGCTGAAGAAACTGCAGCAACAACAACAACAACAACAACAACAACAAGAAAGAAAATAAATAAGGCAGAATGTTAAATGAGAAAAGCACAAGGCCAAGTATGCAAAGAATGGTTCACCACACACACGGCAGCACCACAGCAAGTCTCCGAACAAGCCTCACAACTCAAATCCTGAAGACACCCTGTGATCATCTTGTCAAACACCTATATAAGCCCAGGTACTCTGTGCAATAATGTCTGCATTTAGTCTTTAACTTCTGTTGGAAATACAGAAAAATATTGACTTTAATTTCAAGACTTCAGGAGACAGAGAATCCATCAAAACCCCAGGACTGTCATTTTTAAAGCTTTGCAATTCACTGAACGTCTGCGGCGTCTGAGACATCCACAGTTTGTGTTTCAGGAAAGGTAATTCAAAATGTCATCATGCACTTACACAAATCTACGATTACACACAATACCATTTTTCATTTTGTGATTAACACTTGAGAAATAACAGAAGTGTAATCATGTGGGATTATCCTTCCTTTTCATTTCTTTTAAGGGTTTGGTTTCTTTTATTTATTTTTTTCTCTCTGTTTTTGGCACGGACCAGGTCTCAGATTCTCAAGATGGTTCTGCAAAGAGCACGAAAGGGGCAGAGGGAGGGCAAAAGAAACTGACTCACTTTCTTTCATAGTCATACATCATCTACATGGCTCCTAGAGTAATTGTTTATATGGCAAAGTAACATCAAGGAAACAGTTATGTATTTTTATTTGTCCTCAGGGAGATAAGCATTCCTTGCCACTAGCTCCTTTCTGCTTTTCTGATTCATGCTCCTTTGTTCTTCAATTCTTCTTGCCTTCTGTTTTCCTTTCTCTCTGTTTCTGTTCATGGGCTGATAAGAATGGAAATTTTCAGCACAAAAATCTAAAATTTTCACGAAGTATCAAGTTAACCAAGCTTCACTGGCTTCTGAATCTGGAAGTCAGCAGTGAGAAGCAGAGGAAGGAGCATCGTGTCACCAGCCGACCTTCTCAAAGGTTACACCCAGGTCCCCACACACTGGGCACCTCTCATTCTGCAGCTTGCTAACTACAGACTGAAAGCACAGAACACAAGAAGAGCCTTAATAAGTAGCCCTACCACTGCCATTGCCTTACTTTTCGTTGTTAAAAATGATCCTTCAGGTGTCTTAAAGTAAATGACAGAAAAAAGTGGAAAAAAATCGAGTAAGGAAACAGAATTTGTATTGCAATACAGGTGGAAAAAAAATAAATGAAACAAATATATTTATTTTTTCTGGCCAAGATGAAAGCAAAACTTGGATGTTAAGCACATCTATCCATGAGTGAAAAGGATCTTTCTAAAGCTGTGATTTTAAGATCAAGAACCTTTTCCACAGTAAGATCAAGCCAACGTGACATTTTCTTTACATGCAACATATGCCACCCTCAAGTTAAAAAAAAAAAGACAAGTACGGCTTTCCTTACAAAAGCCACCACTTTTTGATAAAGCATCGGCTGCATTACTGGATTTAATTATTTACTAAACTTACTAAGTTCTACAAAAAAATCGTGGTCCACGGACCTTCCTCCCACAGAGGTCTGAAACTTTGCATCTCTCCGAGTGAATTCTAACTATGCACCACAGTTATCTTATCTGCTTTCATAGAGAAAACACTGAAAATCTCTTGTCCTAGAACTCCAAGACATCTGCCAGAATGGGAGGTTTAAAGTAGAGGAAAACACAACCTCAATTTGCAAGGACTCAATGCCTGGTAAACATGATTTGATTTTCAGAAAAACCTTGAAAAGCACATGTACTCAGAAAATGTTTTAAACATCTGCTGAATCTTGGGGCGGGTTGGGGTGGGGGATTACAAACCAATAACATGAGAACAAATTAAAAATACTTCACTAAAAATATTTTTGACCCTTCGTAAAACATTCTGACTTCGAAAACGAAAAATGTAAATGCATGAAACAAAATCCTAGCCCTGTGAGAATTACGAAACTGAAGCCTGTACATGGCACATATAGCACGGCACAGATTGCTTAGTGTGAGTGAAGCTGATGTACTGCCTCAAGGGTTTGAGGAGTAATTGAATATTCATTGCAGTCCTTAACAGGAATCCCATGCGCAGAATGCACGTCCACAAAATAATTCTGGTAAAACGCAGGGCAAACAAACTTGTTTGTACATCAGCAGGCATGCAGACATACCAATAAATATTAGTGCTACAGCAACATGCCTTAAATCTCATTTAATAAAAATAAATAAATAACTGGTTATCTCATTTAATAAAAATAAATAAATAACTGGTATGTGTTTGGCTGTGCTTCCCAAGCACAATTTCCAAGAGCCACACAGCAAGCTTGGGCAAGGTGAAAGGAGCAGCTTTCATCCAGGTCACCCCTAGACTCACAGCTGGCAACCCCAGGAACACGACTACTCACTCCCTGCCTCACCAAGGACATAGATTTTTTTGGTACTCATCCTCTGTGGGCTTGGGCTTTCTGGGTTTGCTCACAGCCACGCACTGCTGCACAGATGAACTGCCACCAGGCACCCAGGGCAAACTCTTTAGCTAACACAAGAAATACACAGACCAAGCTGCAATAAACAAACGCCTGTATGCATTCTTGGTGGCGGTTTCACTGAGGCTTGTTAACTTCTCGCTCCTCTGAGGCAGGCTTCCAGCAGTTTGCTTCCCCTGCCCTCTGCTTACTGGGCACTTGTGGTCCCCAGCCCTGCCACTTGCACTGCTGGTCTCTGCCCAAGCGCAGCCAGCCACCCTCCTGCAGCAGCACCAGGAACTGATTTCTCCCCACCCTCCATGGGCAGAACAAATAAAAATACTTATTTCAGTGCAGTGCTGCCTTTTAAACAGCACAGCACAGAGCTATGGGAAAGCAGGATTATGGGAAGACTTTGTCCACTTATGTTTTATTACTTTAAAGGTGAACTTAAAGCAGAGGTAGAGGTAAATCATCTACATGTACAATACTCAGAGAAATATTGCCTACTGTGTCAAACTGGAGCAGTAACTTTATACACCTACTTAATGGATATTTCTCACGGATAAATGTCACGCAGTTCATTTGAAAAAGCAGTTCCATAATTTTTTCACTGCGGCACTCCTAGCAAGCCCTTCATTTTTATTTATTTTTCCATGAGTCAAGAGCCTAACTAAAATTTTAAATAAAACATCAAGACACTTCACTATGCAAGACCCTTCAGATGGAAATCATCGTGAAAGTCTGGCAGTGCTCGACCTCAAATCCCTGTGTCATCTAATGAAGGTCTTAAAGATCAGAGCTTAAAATGGATTGGAATTGAAGAAGCTAACGTCAGTTTTCTATCTGGTGGAGAAAGCTTTCATACACAGAAAACATTTCTGAGATTTTGGTGCCAAAAAGCCCAAGAGCAGAGAGACAAACAGAGGACCTATCAAAAACCACCGAGAGATTGACTTGCACATCGCACAGGGCTGGTTAACAAGATACGTGCGTCTATTCATGCTCCAGCTTATCAGAAACTGGTAAACAATTTCATTCCTCTATAATGTACTAAAAACGAACCGCTTGCATTGGCTCAAATATCATTTCACTTGAAACAGTCTCGGTAGCTGTTGCTCACCGTTACGCTCATTCTCTCTGCAGACCAAAGGCATTTAGTTTAATAGCCCATATTGCAGGGATAGTTTCTCTCCCCAGCTGCCCACCGAGAGGCTGGGCGTACCGAGAGCCTTCATCTCCCCAGCACACACCCACAGCAGCACCACCAGGGCAGCCACGAAGCAGCAACGTTGCGAGGTGCATGGGGGAACGTGGTGCAGAGACACTTGGCTACACAGACCAGCAAAGCCATCGATGTCCTTCAATGCCGATTAACCCCACACCATGCTTGTTTCTCCAGGTCTGGGCTGACTGCAGGGCCACGTGGCGTTACGTTATGCTTCGGGAGCTGAGCATTGCCAGAGGAAGCAGAGCTGCCTCTTCACTGAGGTTTACCAAGCTGGGAGTGGTACTGCTGAAGTGACTACAGACCGGTTCCAGACCCGAGACGATGACATTATTGGTTTTACCACAGATTTTCATAAAAGCATGCTGAACCCAATTTTGCTCTGAAAAAAAATTAACATGTGACCATCTGCAGTCATGACATACAACCCAAATATACTTCCCACGCTTAATTATGGCTGTGCAGGAACTTCCTGGAGCCATGTAAAATTGCTCTGCAGGCCACATTTTAGAAGCCTCTGACTTTGCAAAATGCCACTTAGCTTTTCTCTTCCAGAAGTACAAATGACCATTTTTTAAGGCAACATGGAGAAAGAAAGAAATTTAAAAAAAAAAAAAAAAAAAAACTTTTAAATAAAAACCCTTTTACTTTCACAGCCTGTGAATCACAAGCAGAATGGGATTCACACAGCTGCAGACACCTATTTCTGAACTGGTCACCCCTGTTTCTCCCTGATCAATAGAGACCAGCCAGTGCAGCTTGCCTAGGCCATACCCCATCTCATCCTGAAATAAGCTGTAAAATAGGTCAGACAAACACATCCTAAAGGTGTCTGTTCTTCCCCAGGGATGAGAAAGAGGACTGCCTTGAGTGTTTAGCTCAGGTGCAGAACATGAAGTTTGTTGATATTCATCCCATCCACTGTGCCTGCTTTGAATCAGCTGTTGCCCAGCGACTGCCAAAAGAAGTCTTCTTACTTCCTTTGAATTCTTCTTTTTAGATTTTACTTCCCCCTGTGAACAGTGCTGATGCACAGACAGCTGGATCAAATCCCGTCATTAGGGATAAAGTTTTAATGGTTGACCACAAGATTGCTTTCAGAGGCCTAGTCCCCAGGTTGTAGGCACAGTTTCCAGAAGCTAACACTTTGTGTGCTTTGTATTGATACCTTCGTGCCTCCCTTTACTGCATGCAGGGAAGTAGCAGCACAAAGATTTTGTGTTAACCTAAGCACCATTTTTTGCTTTTGTTTGTAAAAACCCACACTCCCCAGCTCCCTTCCCATTTATACAATCACTTCCAGTTTCTCCAAATCTATAATTGTTGACAGAATTAATTACCTAAATCCATAGTGGAGGAAAGAAATATCGATCTGGACCACAGCCCGAGCTCACATCCACCTCCAACCCCCAACAGCTGAGCTCTGGCATCAGCCAGGCTGTGAAAGCCACCCCGGGGACGTGGCCACAATGCCACAGAAGGGGGGACGAGGGGTCCCTGCCTGCAGAGCAGAGGGGACAGGAGCACCACAGCAGGTTGGCAGCAGGCAGCTCGGCTCCTCTGGGCTCATGGGCTGGAGCTGGGCCTGTCACCTCTGCAGCATCCAGTGGTACTGGGGGCCCAAATCTCAGTGGGAAAGTTCTTCTAGATTTAGGCTGGATTCTCACCCTAAATACTTAATTTGCCCCTAAAATGAACCTGATGCATTTCTGAAGCCGGAGCTCATCTTATTTACACAATTTGTTTCAGATTTACAACAAGAGACGGGTGGGAGAAGGAACAAATTTGATCTTTTTAAAGTATGAAATCAAGCAATAAATTAATGGAGAGTTATTTTTCATCCTCTCCTTCATTTCTGTATCATCGTTCAGTCCTATTCAGTGCATGAGTAAATAAAATACAAACTAAAAACAAGCCTATTCAACTAGCAGCCATCTGTCAGTGTTTCATCCCCCTCAAAAGCACATGTCAAAAGACAGAGAATTGAAAGCAACTTTTTCCCGGCAATCGGCAAGAGATGGTCTATCTCCAAAACATGTCCCAATCTGAAAAAAAGACCACGTGAGTTCACGTGCAGCAAATAAAATCGAGAGAAGAAGATTCCTTGTGAATTTACAACAAAACCAAGCAACAACGCTCTCAACGAAGCATAAATTCAGTGTAATTAAGAATATACTTTAGGCACAATATCTTACAGCCTTGGGCTTGTGGTCGGAAACATAACCCACACGCTGCTTTGTTTTCAGCGGGGGGCGAGTGCTGCTGTTGAGCTGAAGATTGCTGCCCGGGCCCCAGGGCAACCCTGCTGGCAGCACGGCACGGAGCCCCCAGCAGCGCAGAGCTCTTCACCAGCCCTTCAACACCCCTTCAATAAGGTCATCCCACTTAGGACTAAGTGAATCATTAAGCACATTTGACAAACTCTGCATCCTCTCCCTGTTGGCAAATTGTCTGCGAGTAATTCGTGTCAGCATTGCACCCCCACGGAGACTAAGGCTGGTGCCTCAAAGCAAAGCAAAATGAGACCTGGACACCCGTCACTTTTGAGGACTGGTGGCTCTGGATATTAAGGATGCCTTGAAGCACAGTGTTTATCACATTTTAAAATAAGTAACTATAAATACTATGCTATTTTTTTTACAATGAGTTGGATAAATAGGACTGTTACACCTGATCTACACTCCCATGTATAATATACACATGCATCGCTGAAGTAAAATTAAATAAATAGCAGGATAGTTGTCTGTACCATGAAAAGGCATTTCCTACTCACTTCAAACTCATGTTTCTTTATCTTCACTGTGCTTCTTCTTATTTGCTTACATTGAAATAACAAGAACTAAAGGAGTAATCAAGAAATTATCTCTAGAAAGGGTTATTACACTTCTTGGTACATGCATGATGACAAACTCCATAAACAAACAGCTTTATCACAATGGGAATAAACCCATGGTACCCAAATACAATAAACTTCACAGCTCCTCTGTGATGTTTGGTTGGAGAAAACGGCACAACATTTTTCTATACATAAAAATGCAGTTCTCTGAGGGGAAAAAATTACCTTTCATTCAAAGAATGGGGAAAACAAAAACCACCACCACCACCACACATACATTTCGAAACATTCCCGGAATACAGCTGTGATTTCCATAATAGCTTCTTGTTCAAGTGATCATTAAATCTATTTAACATGTCAAATTCAGACTAATATCCAACCTGACTTCTTAAACTATTCAAATTCAATACTTCACATCTTCATAACCCTTCCTTATTATCTGTCTTGTACTATATTCTGTAGCTACGATACACAGTACCACCAGGTATCAGACACAATACTGTGTTTTTATTACTTCCCCTTATCAATACTCAAAGAAAGAAGCTCTCACCATATGGAAAGAAATCTTGAAATGCCCCATGATTACTAAGGTTTCCTTCAGAGAACCCAGTGAGTTTGAAAATTCTTTACTATATTGCTTTTGTGATTTTTTTAATCCTAGTAGAAGCTACAGCATTTTGTTTGATGATATACGGAGAAGACTGAAGATATTAAAGGTTAATTTAGAAACTTAAGCAGTTTAAAAGCCATTTGTTTTTACAAACGTGTCACGGTCTCATCAAAAACACATGGTTTTTAAACTGTTCGACAATTCCAAATTAACAGCAGAGCACTACACTTGGAGAAAACACCAACTGGAGATCACTCAAGTCAGAGCTGCACTGCAGAGAGAACAAATTTAGCCTCGTGGAAGAAAGCAGCACCTGGTACTGATTTTTTGATTCAATAACTCTGGCTTTAAAACAATCACTTCCTTGATAGAGCTATGGGGATAATTGTGATAAGAATTCCTGGATGGCGAGAGCACCAGAAGGTGAGGAAGCAGACATTGCTAAAGCTTCTCCTCCGACTCTGATGCATGAGAAACCTTTCTTACTCAGCTGCCAACAGTTCAGCGCAAGCCTTAGTTTTAGCTTCTTTTAATATTATCTGACACCATAAAAGAAACGTCTGAGAAGCTGGCAACGCATTAAAAGTGGGAATGATGGTTATGAAATCTCCAGGGATTCATTCCCATTACTGCACTGGACGATGGACACCTAACACCTCACAGTGGTTCCAGTAAACATTTCTAACTGAGGAAACACCACAGAAAGCTGACCTGACCCCAAGCTTGTTGGAGCTAGTGGAAAAAGTCCCAGTGACTTTAGCAAGCTTTGCCTCTAAAACTATAATCTTTTATTATTAATGTGGCTGAATTTCTCTACATTTAGTAAGCAGGTACTTAAAGACAACTCCATCTGATCAAGCTCCAAACATCTGGTTTTTGAAGAACACATCTTTCTCTTCCTCCGTTTTCTAATCTCTTGCTTCCTTGGTTCTTCATCACTTGAAAATGACTGTTTCCATATATAAAGCTGACTCACAGATGAATAAGGAGATAGAGAGATCCAAGAAAGAAAATGTTTCTAGTGGCCATATGTAGGAAAGACTGCTGAAACCATAATCATTTTTGAAACTGGACTAACTACGAACTCACCTCTGCAACTCTTTGCCAAGCTACGTGCAGAAATCCAGTTTCTTAAATGAAGGCACATAGAAATATTAACAAATTAATTCTTAGAATATGCATTTGGGATTCAATAGATAAATACTTGTATCAAATCAGAAGTAAAATGAAATGCAAGCTTTTCAAGTTTAAAGTACTTGAAATTCACACGTTTATTTATGCACTCACACCTTTAACTGTTTTGCTTAGTATTTGATATTTTGAACACTCCAATTGAAAGATGCTAAGAAAAGACACATATTTGCAAAGGATGCAGGAAGTGGCTGGCCCGTAGTTACAAAACAGCCCAATGGCTTAGCCAGAAACCAGACAGACCTGCTACAGGTGAGTGACTGCCTTGCAGCACAGCACATGACGGTGTTTAGCAGTGAGCAGATGTCTCTGAACTATTCCCACTAAGACCCATTTGTTGTGTGAGGTGTAGAAAAAGCTTAGCAGGCCTTCAGATTACAAAAAAATGTTTTTTCTCCAAGAAATGCCAACTGCCTTTCTCTTACTAGACACAGAAAACAAACAAAAAAAAAATTGAAGACTTGGATTCTATCAATTTTATCTTAATTAGATAAACCAATCCTTCCGATGCTTGGTTGTAGTCTCAAAAGTACCTTCTCATTGCTGCATTTCATCACTTTCCAACTGGTTTACAATTTCTCTAAGTCTGGCACCAGCAGTAGTTACCCCAGCTTTAGTCTTCCTGCTTGCACCTACTTCAGTGAACCCACAACAGCATTTGCCTTTGAAGGTGGAACATAATGCCCAGATGCCCTGCAATAATGCCCAGATCCTTCTAGCTGTCCTGTGCAGTTGCTGTTCACTAGTATTGGCTTGCAAATTACTTTTTTCTTTCTCAATGTAGTGACTATGCATATCTCACTGATTTCAAAAGAGTTTATAAATGTGTGTAGTGAAGGCTGAACTGAAACCTTGACACCCCAAGTACTTGAAACACCTTCTTAGCTTTTAATGCAATACTCTGTATTCCAGTTCAGATTTATTAAAATACTGAACAGTCCTCAGCCTAAGAGAGTCCTCAGGGACTATACTTGATATATCCTCCTAATTTGCTATTAAACTACTGAAAACTGCTGAGAGGGCACAGAGAGATGCACAAACTCAAAGGCAGGGAAGGTCACGAACTCTAATATATCAAGTAATGCACAGTGGCAGTCTGCATGCGTGCTCTTACCTGTGAGGAATAAACCTGTTCCCATTGCAAGGCAAGAGCACACATGCACACAGGCGACCTCGGAGCAACAGGCGTGCTGCTGGCTAAACAGAGAAGGGGAAGTGCAGCAAGTTATTTGCTCCTCTGCACTTTCAGCACGTCTTTACAGCCAGCTGTGCGCTCACTGCATAATATTCTCATCTAGACCACTTTTGCCATACTCTCCTTCTGAGAACAGAATATGAAACTGATGTCCAGAGTGCTACTAAAATACACTTGAGCAAATACACCACTGGAGAGCACCATTTCCAGCTAGCTCTTAGTAATTTCCTAGATTGCTCCGGCCAGCACTGCAGGAGATGCTCAGCGTCCAGCCTGCAGGAGAACCATACCAGTAGCTGTGTCAGTTCCTTGAAAAACTGGAATCGTCCTTGTTGCAACCTGTGTTTGTTGCCACCAGCCCTGTCACTTTGCCCATATGAGAACACACTAACTTCATCTTCCTGATAGCTTCATCTTCCTGATAGCCTCCCTCTGGATGAAGCTACAGAAAGAGGATTTCCCATTGCCCTTACTCTCCTGTACTCTGAACTGGAAAATATCAGTCCTATCAGCCTCTCCTAATGTATTTCCCAAATAATGTTTTATGTTAAAAATGCTCATTAACTGCAATACTGAAACATTCAGAGACTTGTAACGTATAATCACACCGAGACAAGAACTAAGACCACCCTTGGTTATTTGGTAGAGCTAAATAACTTAAAAGGAGCACAAGACAAAGAGATGGCCCTTTTCACAGTAACTCACGTAGCTGAAAAGGGATTTTATTTACAATATTTAAATGCAGTACTGTGAAACAAACAACTTGGTTCACAGGCAGTGCACCCGCTGCTGAACTGTCATTGCCTGACATCCTGTCTTATCTGCCAAATTGCTCATTAGGTTTGGCAATTTTCACCTGCGCCTCGAGTTTATATTTCAGCAGGGAATAAACATCAGTCTGCTTTAACAATCTTCTGCAGCGAGCTTCCAACCTCTTCTCAGAAAGCATGCAGGCACACACAAAAAAACGCCTTGTTTACTGTATGCTTACAGAAAAAAATGCAGCTCAAGGGATGAAATAGAACAACGGGAAGTTTAACTTAGGTTACAGAAAAACAATAAAAGGAGAAAGAGCTAGATGAGAAGCGTAAACCAACTGCTCGCCTTGATGAACTGCCTTTTCCCAACGCAAAAAAAACACTGGGGGGTATGGGCCAGCATCATTGTTGTTTCCACCTTTAGACGGGAAGATTCAATTTGATACAACCCCCCACGTGCAAAGTCCAGGTTCTGTTTGTGCATGGGAAAAGAGGGAAGCCGGAGGAATATTACTTTTCCAGCTGGACCTGATCTAGCTAACCTTTCCCTTGCTGGGAGAGGAGCGGTGGCGTGATCTCTAAACAAACAAAAGGGCTGGCATGGCAACCAGAACAAAGAGACGAAAATCTCAGCAGGCCCCTGAGCCCCAGCCCCAGCCTCTCGGATCCTGCCTCTGCATGGGGACCGCTGCCAGCCCCCTGGGTGCAGGTGAGCGGCAGCAGGACGGCACAAAGCCGGGCGGTCGTGCATGGGCTGCCGAGAGACAGAGCCCAGCCTGCGAGCAAAAAGCACCAGAGATGTAAAACAAAATGTCTAAAATGCTATAAACCAATTTCAGGCGGAATACTGTTTTTCATTTGTTAGAAGTAAAATATTCACCGCCAACCCTGCAATTAGCTAGAAAATTACAATAATTACAGCAATTTTGTATCCCATCTCCAATCCAATTAATAGATATATGACCTTGTCAACATGTAATAATCGGGATCTGCATCTACCACAAAACTGGATGGGTTTTATTTGCTGAATAGAACTTACACAGTAAGAAGATAATTATTTGAAATACTGAGAATACCATTTGTATGCTATGCTTCACTTCACAAATTATAAAGGAAATACAATAGGGATATTATTTCCATTTTCAATGTATATTTAAATGAAATTCTTGAAATAGTTGGGTTTAATATGGGATAATATTACTGGACTGGGATTCTAAGGCTGTGGCTTGGAACATTTACAAACAAAATATATCTAATTGTCAACATCAAGAAAAAAAAAGCATTAGCTAGGTAAGAGAGCATCTCTGATTTGCAGTAACATTTATGACAAATTGTTTCACCCATTTTATTTTTGCATGATTTTATTAAAAGTGTCAAAAGAACTGTAATGCTTACCAACTCAGCGCATTGCTACAGACCTGGGTTTTAAAGCACTTTTTGGTCCTTTTAACAATCAGTGAACTGGCTAAGTATTACATGCATTCTCCAGAATGACACCAAAGATAAGTGAGCTGTCCAATATATCACTGAATTTCATCTGCACTATATGCATTTGATGTGCCAACATCAACATACTGAATAATACACCGGATAATCAAACTAAGGAAAAAATGTGTGTGTGTGTATGTATCTGCTCTAAGCCAGCCTGAGTTGCAAACCCAGAAGGACAGCTCTTTGGCTTATGCATAGAAATGAGATGTGCATTTAGGAGTGGTATACTCTAACAACAGCAAAACTAAAGGGCCCCAAAATTCCAGGATTCTTTTTTATTATTATTATTTTATTCTCATCTGCCATTTATCCTTTCCCTCATTTAATTCTGTGTTACAGTGAAACATAGTCACAGCCTGAAATGATATACATTCAAGTCTATGTAAGCTAATTCTTAAATGTTCCCTTATTTTTTACAGAAAACACACTGGTACAAAATCCCTCAAACTTTAAATAGAGTTGTAACTTTTCCATTTGTGTTTTTACCTGATTACTTAAACACACATTTTATCCATTAACGGAACATCTACAGAAAAGTAATCTCTTGGGAATTACAAATCCTCATTTAAAACATGATGCTCACAGAATATTGAAGGACTGACCTATGCTAACTCCTGCTAAGAATTTTCTGGAATGGAGTCACTACTTCAAATCCTCAATGAAGGAAATGACAGATACTACAAGAGGGGCATGTCACTTACTCTACTGTTGTCTTCTTTGCATGGAACTCTTAACATCAATGAAAATTACATTGTTGTGCCATATGGCCATTTTTCCTTCTTAGTAAGCTGAAATATTCAAAATCCTGCCTAAACAAGAATGGCGATACATAGTTCACACTTCATGATTTTGCAGCAAATTGTCCTCATTTTGAACTAAACAAAACAAAGAGATGTTCCTGGGTTTATTTTTTTAGAAGAGTATCTTTCTCCAACATAGTAAATACATGTATCACAAGGTGTTTTTACGGAAAGGTGACAAGCATAACCTAGCAACACTGACAGGTTCAATACAAAGTGCTCCTATCTGTAGTTTCTTTTTACCCTTTTCTTCATTTAATGGAATAAAACTGGCAAACTGCATATTACAGCATGCAGCAACTGCATTTGTAAATTTTGCTGTGATTTTCAGTGTTAGGACTATTTTAAACTGGCAGCACAGAGAGAGCTTATTGCTCCTAAAAGCAGCTTATAAATAATTTATTAAAACAGGCTTATTTGCTTACATACAACCGGCATTTATGCAGATTCTCAATTTTGATCAGCATTCGATAAGGACAGATAATGAATCACATTCCCAGCAGCATGAATGGGTAGCAGCACTTGGCATCCTCGTAAATTAAGATGAAATACGTCAAGATGTGGAGATCATTTACTTACTTGCACGAAGGACTGAAGGGGTGACCTCAATTTCACTCGTAGCTTGGTAGGGCTGAAAGGCCGACGCTGTGTTGGTTCCAAGCTCACTGCCAAAAATCTCGGGGCTTTGCGTGCCTGTCGAGCTGGCGCTGGTGCCATCACCTCCATGGTGGGGGTCTTGCTCATCAAACACAGCTACCAGCTGCAAATGACATTTAATTTACTGTTAGAAAGAAACCTTCAGCAGCATCAAAGTGCCATTGTAGATGAGCATTTTATCATTCTTCCCATCAAATAGCAAGAAATGCCTATCAGCAATGACTCAAACCAACACCTGGATCTCAACATTGGCCCAAGGAAAGGCAGCCATTAACTGGCTAGTGCCAAGAGTCAGCAGCTCTGACATGACACAAAACCCAATGCTGCAAGCCCTAGAGTGAATGGCACCAAGTCAGGAAAGGCAGAGTCACACATGTCCAGCAAACCCCTTCATCTTGCCCAGCAATGCAGAGAATTACCTGAATGCCAACACCTGAGCACTGGAAGTTATCACCTGTCTTGATACCTCTACATGTAATCATTATTACAAAGTCAAATCATGAGTGATAATGCAAGTTAATGGAATAAAAATGTACAGTAAGAAATGACGTTAATACACATTGTAAGCTACAAGCAAAATACGCAGCCACCCTAAAGTGTAAACTACAAATTTCTTTTCATTATTAATCTGACACCTATTACAAGCTATTAATATGATTAGGTTGTGGGCTTCCCTTGCAAAATTTCATTATCCAAATTTCCAGAAATACTTCTGTTGTTTGCATTCAGATTCTCCAAGAAAAGAATAAGAACCGAAGCCCAATTGGAAACTTAGCCAAGTCACTAATTTAATGAAGATTTACTAAACCTGTGTTCACCATCGTGAGGGAACTAGGGAAAACATCGTGATGTTTTTCAGTAAATGTGAGATACTTATTCCACTGTATATAAAGGCTTTTATTTGAAACAAATAATTTCTCCCGATTTATCTTTAGTGACCTACTGAAAAAGAAAAGGCCAGCTCTTATACACATTTAATTTTAGAACTTAATTTTCAAGATGGGTAGAAAAGTCCTATGGATAACAGCATTCTGCAGCCTATAAATTAATCTATAATGTAATATTTGAAAGGCATTTCCAAGAACACATTACATTCTTCTGTCCAAATTGGTAGGGTAAATGGAGCAAATCAGCTTAAACCTGCGCTGATCTCTGCAAATTGTTTATTTTGTTATAACAACACTTAAAGCTTCATATAACCTAAAGGAATCATTTCAGGGGTCATTTTCTTTCTTCTTTTTTCCTTTTTTCTTTCAGGGAATTTGGCATCACCTCATCCTACAGATTTTAACATTAGTGCCATTACTCTAATCTGACTTACAAAAACATTGGTTTAAAATAAATAAATATTAAAACTGCAACTGGAAGCCCAAGTGGAAATGATTTGGGAATACAGCCTTTGAAGCTACTTTCAGGCATTAACGTTTTTTTAATGAGTAGTTTTGAAATTGCAGAGTAGCAATCTTCTGCCAGTAATTCCAGACCTAATGCAAATTTAGGCGCTGGCATGTGTGAAAGAGAAAGAGCAAACTGGTTACGGGTAAAAGTCAGCAATCTCTCTCCAGGGTTATTTGGGAGGTAGGCAGCACAAGGAAAACCAGACTGCAACAGCAGATACAGTGAGCGTGTTTTTAACATACAATTTGCTATTTTATTTTTGAGAAATCTGTATACAAGATAACACCAGAAGAGATCTGTCAATACTTACAACATCAGTACCTCAACAGTATGAGACCGGTTAATATTCTAACTCATTGAGAAATACCCGTGCTTACATAAACTGAAGCTTAGTTCTCAAAAGCAACACACTTTACACTCATAGCACTTTGACTATCTGTTTTATAACAAGCTAATTACCAATCTCCAGCAACTGAAAATAAACTAATCTACAAGTGAAAATGTGCAAGGTATCAGAACAAAACACAAAGGATGTGTTTAAGAATTCCAAGGATGAACCATCAAATCTTCTCCTACTGTACTAGGGCATGTATCAAGATAAATCCCCAAATTACATTCTGTTCCTTTGAGGCTAATGAAAAAATATCATGGTATGCTGCTGCAAGTATTTTATATATATTAACCACATCAAAATGTATGTGCATATCAATATATAAATATATATGTGTGTGTTCATGTTCTACTGTAAGTTGCCTCAAGCTTTTTGCCTATTCCAGCATCCTACAACCTATGACTTCAGAACATCTAAAACTGAATGCTGCTCATCTCAAGCTCAGCTTTTGATCTTTTGTATTTGCACAGGTATTCGCCATTTTGACAGCATCAAATCTTCAAAAGGCTTCGGTTCCAATAAAGTTGTAACATTTTTGCATAAAGCCTGTAAAGATACACAAGCTGCATTGGCTTTCCTCAAGACTAATTAGATAATTCAACACAGGTTCGCTGCAGCTCAGCTACACTAGTTAGCGTGTTGGTTGTAAAACAGTTTTACAAGGTATACTTATCCCTAATGATGAGTCTTGAGGACTGGAAGACTTAAAATAAATGACAGCATTGGATTTCCAGAGCTGGGGATGCCACACTTTGGATGACGGTGAGGTTACAGGAAACAAGGGCAGACAGAACATCTCCCATCCTGCCCTTACATTGAGCACTGATTTCTGCTTTCTCCAGCACATTTTGTTTTTCCTCAAAGGAAATTCTTCAAGGAGCAATGTAAGGAATTATCACGGCTGTGCCTCTGGAAGCCCAGAAATGCAGGACACAAGCAACAGGCCAGATCCTGCTGCAGACTGGCGCCCAACACTCAAAGCCCACGACCCCCATGGCATGCATTTATGTAGCACAGGCACAGAAAGTGCCACATGAAGAAGCGTGAGACGTGCTGTGTGCTCCATGTCCTGCGCATTTCTGTCCCAAATGTCCTACATACAACCAGCGAGGTGATCTTACCACTAACCACACCTCCACTGTCATTTCTGCAGCAATGAGACACAAAACACATACATTAAAAGACGCCGTGAGGGGCTACTTGGACAGAAGCCAGACCAGGAGCTCACTGCACCCACCAGGAACCTTGTGCACGGGAATCTGCAGCAGTAACAGCTGCTTCATGCCAGGGATGGTGTTAATTTGGCCAAGCACGTAACACAGATTACTAGACCAGCTGCTTGCAGCCTTAAAGTCAATGGCAAACTTACTGTATTTTGATAGGTTTTAAATACCAAGTTTACGAAGAGCACAGAAAACAAAGACGACTGTCTTGCTTGAAAACAACAGCACCTGCAGGGAGACAGCTTTGACTCCACGTTGACTATTTTTCTTTTCTCTCTTTTCTCTTCTTTTCAGTTTTTTAACTGAAGTTACCATAGTCACGCCCAGTGTCCATTTTCAAATACAATGGACAGCGTACTGCTTTCCAGAATTATTCTGCAATGATTACACTCAATGCATGACACCAGGTGTGCCTCTTGTTCTCCATCTTTCAATCTTAGATCTCATCATTCGCAGTGACCTGCAGAGCCCACCGTACCAGCCATTCTTACACTGGAAATCAGCAGACAGGATGAAGAAGCCATAACAAAGCATGAAGAAAGCAGAAAACAGCTAAGCTGTTTAATATTAGTTCAGCTCTTTAACATATCTTCCACACAAATTTGGTGAAAATGGGAGCAATTTGGCTTGTCTGAATCCATTAGAAAAGTAAAAAAAGAAAAAAAAAAAAAAAAAAACACTGCCAAAGACCAAATATCATGGCAACAACAGTAATAAATAAATAAGCACAGCACTAATAGTAATAACAAGATTTTAGGCCATTCCTCCCCAGCCCACGACTCCAAGGGGCCTGAACCTAATGCATCAAAGAAGTGGGACTGTGGTAACAGACTAGAGCAGGACACACGCTGCTTGCATTTTTCAATCACTGAACTAAAAATCTGGAACTAAGAAATAAAATTCAGTAACAACAAACCACTTTGTTATCCTGTAACAAATTTAATAAATTGTAGCCTTAATTTAGACTGACATGTTTACATTTCTAATTATGATAGCAATGGAAAAGAGGTTTCAATACATGTCCACGCTCTTCATGAATGTAAACTAGCATAGGAAGAAATGCCAGTTTGAACAGGCTATTTCATCCCCAGAGAAAGCATGTACTAGTTGTGTGTGTTTTTTTTTGTTTGTTTGTTTGTTTTTTTTTAATGTATCAGATATTCAGTAACACTTTCAAATATAAAGACAGGAGCTTTGCTGAGATTACAGCCTATGGAAATATTCATTTAATTTCTCCAACGTTTAGCTCCAGACTTATTTCAACTCTCTCTGAAATGGAGACCATTATGAGTTTTTCTATTGCTTTGTTCAGGCCATATCATGTTAGCCAGGTTATATGTACTCAAATAAACAAAAAGCAAGAAGAAAGATTTCTTTTCATATTGATGCAGCAGCAGCAGTCTGCATTCCAACATTCATTATTACAATTTCCTTTGATTCTAAGGCAATTAAAAATTAGTAAACACATATGCAGGCTTAATTAATAGACTAGATTAAGTACTTAAATGTTAATTAACTGGATTTTTTTAAAAATCACACCAGCAATGGTTGTTTACATTCTGATTAAATACTCATACCATATAAAACAATTCATCACTATCACATGGTGCAATTAGGTCATCCTGCTCTACCACGAAACCAGAAATTCTCCACTTCACAAAATCCATAAAGCTAGGCACTTTTGCTGTATCTTTTCCCTATGACGTGTAAGACTGTCAAAAAGATCACTTGAATTTTACGTATTCCTAAGTGTCTCTCTAAAACTTTTGTAATATACTGACAACTCTGTTGCTGTATCATGGGTAGGTATCAGTGCCTGTGAAGATTTCGGACTGATTTCAGCATCAGTTGGGATTACAGCTCTGTTCTCACACCAGAAAGATGGCAACCGTTGCTCTGGTTTCATATCCTCTGCACAATCCTGTCCACTCTTTCTAACATGAAGCAAAAGACAAGTCCCTTATCTTTTTGAATCATTAAGAGCTATTTTAAATATGTTTTCTCCTCACCGGAAGGATGCTTATCAGATAATTTCACAGAAGGACATTCCCAATTTGTTCTACTATTCAGAGTCCCATTGCTTTGCAGTTGATCTGTAGAGGAACCAGACGTGTCTCAGTGCCTCGGGCTGCACTGCAGGCTTCCCCTGCTGGCCCACACAACGATATCCAGATGTGGCCGTACACAGCTCACTGTGTAAGCTTACAGCTTACTTACAGCTGCTGTGCTCTCCTCAAGTGCGTGTTGCACATCTTCTCCTACAGGATGGCCCTTCAAAAACTGCCTTTCTCACAAGTGATTGTGTTTCTGCTTCCAGCAGAGAGCAGTAGAGGTGCTCACCTCCAAGGCAGCCCAGAGGACTGGCGCAGCTCCATGCTCACCTCCGGAGAGGTGCTGACATGGGCAAAGATGCTGGTTCTTGCTTCATGCTTAGCACCAAGAAGATCTCAGTTCTAATAACTGAACTAAATAACTTTCATAGGAAATTTTGGATCTCGAAGAGAGAGATTTTGAAGGTCCAAATGAAATTCTACAATCTAACTTCCAATGTATCTCCTGCTAAAATAGTTCCTTCAATTTCCTAAAAATTGATGCCAGAGGGTTATGCCGAGCCCTGTCCAGCAGTCCCCAAGAAGAGGTCTCTTTCGCACACACTTTTAGACAGACATTCAACCTGCTGATGTGGGAACATTGCCGCATACTTTCAGACATACTGTATGTAGAAATTGGACATGGGGAAGGCTGACAGAAAATATAACCAAGAGCATCACTGGCAACCTGTCCTCCTCAGCCTAAAGCTTCTCCAGAAGTTATGAACTCAAGCAAAGCCGTACCACATAACTAACCACACACTTCCTTTGCAATGAGCACAGCTGAAGAACATTCAAGAGACCACCAACAAATGTCTAGAAAAACTCTGCAGAATTGGCAATAGCCGTGCGTAACCCAAAGCAGTCAGCATGGGCTGCTGCTCAGTCCTGCAGTGCTATGGTGCAAACCCAAGTACTCGCATACTGCTCTTGCCCAGCAGGAAATCAAATTTCAGCTCAGGCTCCAAAGTGTCCTGAAATACAAGTTGCTGCACATGTGAAGGAACAGATAAGAGTGCAAAAACACAAATTTGGGAAAATAATTAACAAGGTAGTAGCTAATTATTATTAAGATGCCAAATAATCTATGAAATCAATTTGTAGGCTTTCTGATGGCTGAACTGACTTTAATGACACCATGGCATATCTAAGTATTTGTAATTCCTTCAGCTTCACTTTTTTACATGGTTTATTAAAAAGCCATTTAAACATAACTACCGTACTAACAAACTGATAAGAGGAAATAGGGAAAAAAATGAACATTTAAACAAATAAGGCACTGCTACCCACAGACATAAAATAGGATGGATTAGAAAAAATATCATCTAAGAGGCATCCTGTGTTATACCTCCAGCCTGAGACCTGCATCCCCTCAACACAGACCAAGAGATCACCCAACACTTTAACAGAAGAAAAAAGGCAAGCACGGTTTCAATTTTAGATGAGCTAACAAAACATAAGCCTTTGTAATTTCAAGAAAGTCTTTACCTGTCCTAATCAAGTTCAGTCAGAAGTCAGAACTGGCTTTCAATAAAAACTTTGCACAGTAGTTTAGCTAGAAGGGAGCAAAACAACTGATATTCCTCTAATAGCTTTATTGCATTATTGCTTTTGAAAAAAATATTAAGACCATTTCAAGGGTCACATTCTACTATCAAATTAACACTTTGTATTAGATCTTATGTGACTTATACAGAAGTGTAAGCTCATGTAGAATAATCATAACTGGAAGGGACCTCTGCAGGTCACCTAGTCCAAACCCCAGCTCCAATTAGGGTCAGCATGAGGAGGTTGTTTGGGCCCACATCCACTCAAGTTTTGAATAACACTAAAGAGAAAGATTCCATAACCTCTTAAGGCAACCTTTCCCAGTATTTGACCACACCTGCTTTTAAGATTTGTGTTCCTTGCACTGCACTGAGTCGTCTTCTGTTGCAATTTGTGTCTGCTGCCTCTTGCACTGCTCCTGCATGCCTCTGGGAGAAGTCTGGCTGCCTCTTCTCTGTACCTGACAGAGGAGTTACACAGACAATGCTGTGTGCACAGCAAACAGCACCCCTGGAGGCCTCCCTTCCTAAGGCTGAACCCTGGTCTCAGCCCCCATTCCCGTGTGATGTCTCCCGGTCCCCTAAACCAGCCTGGTGGCCCCTGGCTGGGCCAGCATAGAAATGTCTTTCTTGTACTGGGGAAGCCGAAACACTGCAGAAGCAGAGGGAAGTAGCTACTTCCCTCAACCTGCTGGCCATATGCTTGCTGATATAGCCCAGGATGGAGCTGGTCTTCGTCACAAGGCTGTCCACCAGGTCTGTTCCTATGCAGCCAGTAGGCCCCCAGCCTACACTGCTCTATGGGGTTTTTCCAGCCCAGGTGCAGGACTCCACATTTGCCTTCGCTGAATACATTCTGCCCCCTCAAAAGCCCCTGATATAAAACAATCGCTGCTGGAAAACACATCACAGATCTAATTGAAAGTCATTCTCTACTCTGCTGACTAAGCAAACACCCTTCCCTTTCGAAGCTCAACATAACATTCCAAGTTAAATCATATTTGCAAGATCAGAACGCATCTATTAATTCAAAGAACACTTTAATTTTACAGATAGTTTAAGAATCTGCTGCTTTCATAATTCTTTAAATCTAAGAAATGATTCTGAAGTAAATATACAAGCTTTTTATTAAAACATTGCTTTTGATTATTCATTGCCTACAGCACTTTGATCTGAGAAATTCTAGGAGCAATATTAAATTGCAATCTAATCTTCTCCCAGTAGGAATTAAATACAGTTTTAGTTACTATACTGTAATTTACTAGACTATTTTTAAAATATATTAGTTTAAGATGACATATTTTTAAAAGACTTTTCCTCCCTCCTCTCCTGTACTGCTGAGCAACAGACTGAAAGCAAGCATGACTGTGGCACCCTGGAAAGCACGAAGTGTGTCTGTTCCGACTGAACTGCTCTCTGCTCAACCTCCATGCTGGGGTTTAGACCAAGAAACAAGACAGTAACTGGGCAGTGTTAGAAGCATTACAGCGACAATTAGAGGTAGATGCCACTGAGCTTCCTGACAAGTTGGCTGGATGTGCCTTGAATACACCAGATATACCATGATGTGCACAATGAGCACCAAGCCCCCAGCCCTGGTGTGTGGCCTGCCAGACAAGCACACGCACAAACTCAGTCCTCTGCAAGGTCCTTCTGCCCTGCTTACCCAGCCAAACCTACGGCATGGGCACAGCAATCCCAGCACCACAGCTTTAGTAGCCCTACAACCCAGCAGCCCTGTCCCAAATGGCCAGAAGGCATTCATGGCAAAAAAGAAACGCCAGAAGCAGTGTGTGTCATGAAGCACACTGGGAGATGATGATGTATGCAGGTATCCAGGGTGTTTTTATATTAGCTGTGAAGTGAATGCTCCAGTTCATTACTTTAGCTCATGCTCCTGAGAGCTGTGCTTCTGCTGTTCTCTTTCACCACGCTAAGGAAGGCTCCCACCAGTATGAAGTGGTGACCAGCCCAACCTTCTCCAGGGAACGCTGATCCCCACCAGTATCAGCTGTCCTGGCGAAAGAGCAGGTGATGCCATCGATGCACTGACCTCTAGGATGGGTGCAGCCACACAAAAGCCAAAGGGCAGAAACCCTACAGGTGCATCGCGTTGCAAAAGCAAGTGATCTGGGTGAGATTTTGGGGAAAAAAATTCCTGAGCCTGTAACTAAGCACAAAGCTACTGCTAAAATGGGAGTGGAAGAATAGATAAAAATATTTTAATTTCTTTTAAACAGCCTTTATTTTTTTCTCTGATGATTATCAGCAAAAATGAAGATATTACTATTGGACAGAAGTTGGTTTTCTTCAGTTGCTGCAGTCCCTCCACACAGCAGACACCAAAATGGTTAAATCAATGCTCAGCTGGGATGTGAGAACAGCTGGGGAAACTACCCTAAATTAGAAAGTTTTTCAATCATGTTTTTTGTTGTTTTTGTTTTATCATAGGGCTTTTATACTGGATTGTTTCTTCACCGGCTCGTCCCTTGAAAGCAAATAGAATATGGTGCTATCCTGTTATTTTCTTAAATCTTCAATTTATACAAAAAGGATTTCTTCCAAAATCCCTTTGTACAAACAGACCTCTTACGCTAGGCTAAGGACATACTCTGCAAAACTACCACAGTATATGATTCACCATCGTATCTCTTTAGCTCATTTTGAAAAGAAATAGGAAAAAAAATCTATTCTGCTTTTAAAGAGGACTGCAAAGAAAACATGGTATCAGAAGAGAGTGCATTATGCATGGAAAGCAGCAGGTACACATCTGAGCACTTGAATAAGCCAATTTCATCTCCTCCATTTTTGCTCCCTCAGCACTAATTTATGCGAACTACACTCAGGACAATGTTCTTAATATCACTTTGGAAGCAATTTTACATTTTATTAGAGTGCACTATAAAATTCTGCCTCCTCTTTTAAGAGGACAGAGCTCGGAAAGATACCCAGACTGTTCCCCATTCAGCTGAGCCTGTGAGGATGGGATGACTCCGCAGGTCAGCAGACTTCCAAGTCAACAGTGTGGGCCACGGAGGAGTTTTGTGTTTTATTTCTGACACAGAGGTCAGCAGTTAAACAGTGACGCTATGCAGTAAGTAATCCAGACACTGGGGTTATTAGAGGGGCTGGTGTCGCACAGCAAGATATATTGCTGAAATAAAGATGTATTAAATCTTAACGGTTGTCTCATCTGTCATTGGGAGCTGCAGCCCTTGAGTACCAAGGAAAAAATGGCTTCAGAAACCTCCAAAAATACCAAAGGCTTTCAATTTCTCAACATTTCTTCAATGTTATGGGATCAAAACAGCAGCACTGAAAAATCTAAGATTTTAATTTCAGCTGAGGTACAAAAAGGTATCTAGTTAGTTAAGGCACAGTCAAATCTTTGCAAGCTTATTAAACTTCAAGAAAATACATTTTGTAAAATACAGCTCTTAATTTTTATAGTATGTGCTGTTCAGTGTAATTTGCATGCAAAAGCCAGGAGAACGTGATTAAAAATACCCATCTAGAGACACAGATGAAAAACTTCAAACATTTTCTGATTCTCTTCTGTTCCACTCATTATTTCAATACCTCACTACAACAAAGGAATAGATAACACTTGTCCTTGACATTAGCCTAAATTATCTTCAGTGTGCAATACAATACCTATTAAATAAGGCTTATTTTAAATCAACGTCAAGGTCTGTTCAAAAGGTAAAATTCTACGTACCCTTTACTTTTTGTATAACACTTCCTTTTTTCCCCCCAGAAACTTTTCAGAGGCCTTAAAAAAAAAACAAGATTGGAATGTTTTTTTTAGCTAACTTCATTATCTAGTATTTCTTAAATGTCAAAGAAAGAGACATTTATTTCTGGCATTTTAAAATAACAATAATGATATTCTTTATTTTATGCATAATGGCAAAAATAATCAGCGCATTAGTCAATAACTCTTGTCTCCCTTTCTTTAAGTAAGGTTCTAAAAAAATCTTTAATGCAAATGACTGATTGTTCCCCCATGACTAACATTTTATATTATTTTTAAATGTAACGACGGTGAAAGCAATGCAACAACCTGAAGCCCACTAGGGCCACCTTTACAAATCAGCATGCAATGCTCTGCCAGCAGCTATGTGCACTGCCAGAGAGGGGCTGATGGTAAGCAGCACGCGATGGGCAAGAGGCAGAGGTTGGCCATTCATTCCTGTGGCATCCCAGGCTCACCAGGATTATTACATGAATGTAGGCCAGACAAGGAGCTCTGCTCTTAAACAGAAGACACCCATTAGATTACATCTGATAGTGTAGTAAGGGAGAGGATCCCCGCACTGTTGTACTACAGTTCTTACTAAATGCCTCTCAGCTTTCTACAACTGCCAGGATTATAATAATGTCTGTACGAAGAAAAAATATCCTGGTGCATCCCCATCCAGAAGTACATCCACCCACCATACACTGTAATCTGTAGGGACTGTGTTTGTTCCACACAAAACACCCACAAGTTAAACGATGCAGTACCTGATCCCCAGGGACTTTCACTACAACCTAGCCCCCCAATGCCAAAATCATTTTCAAAATGATCTGGGGCCAGATTTTGAACAATAATCAACTCATTGGGTTGCAGAAAGGCACCTCACTTACTTACACCCTGTAAAATCGTTAGGAATTAGATTCCAACATATTTTTGAAAGTCTGCTTTTAAAGGCTGCCTGGTGGCTTTTCAAACCTGACCTCTAAACGCGTATGAAAACAAACACGAACAGAAATAAATGCAGCAAGAAGAAATGAAGATAAACATCTGAAGACCTCAGAAGAAATCTAGCCAGTTAATACCATCACATCCAGTATCAAAACACAACTGCTGGAAGCCAAGTGCTTTTGTCTAAGTGAAACACAGAAGTGAATAGTAAAGGAGATCCCCAACTTTGCTCTAACGACACTTTGCATCAGTCTGTGATTCTTGATTACTTGGCACAGAACACTCCACCGCCTTACAGTGCTCTGTTTATGTAGGGATGCATTATAACCAAATAGACAGAAACACAAGCAGTGACTTTGGCTGGGATGTTACTCCTAAATCATTTAGTGTGAAATCTTCAAAGACTCCAGATTCAATTTTCAGAAGTCATTTTGGAAATTAATTCCCTAAATCAACACAGAAACTGGAACTGAAGCAACTATATCACCTACATGAACCTGAAAAACATTTTTTAAAAGAAATACCCAAGATAAATTACATTTGTATGTACAATTATTTCAAGCTACCCAACTTGGGAACACTGTACCATTATTACACTTTAGCTTGATTCACCCCATACAGAAGAATGCATTTTCCAACACATGATACAACTAAGTTACCCAAACTGTGGAAAGAGATGCAAGCATTGCCAAAACCCATCCGTGTCAACCTGCATATAAGGACTTCACTGAAAACTTCGAAAAAGATCTCTTCCATTCGTTAGCTGTCCTAATTCTTCCCTGTCTCCTGTGTGCTGGTCTAGTCCCTCTGTTTCTCTGCTTTTTTCTCCTAGAAAAATTAAGGTTATAAGAAGCTGGCACTCCATACCAGGGCATCAGGCCTGCCTCTGTTTGAAGTGCCTATATTATATTTCATAGTGAATTCAAATATTGTTGTAAGGTTATTAAAATCATTCATGATTTTATCTATGCCAAATGGATCATTACACTGTCAACACTTATCTTTATTATGCAAAAATATGCAGAACTTAACATCTTTTGTTGAGCTGGCAAAACAGTACATTCAGTAGTAACTGTATTTTTCATTAAATTTTGCACAAGGTTAAAGCGTGTGTGGAATCAGATTACCAAAGGTTCCATTCAGAAACATCACACAGAACAAGCAGTTTCGCTCGTGCAGTAGAAGATTATTTATCTTAAACCTACAAACACATTAATACTTCTGACCAGTGCTTACTGAATTAATGGTGTTCCAACTCATTGATAGTTCCCTTTAATTTTTAGTATTATATGCTCAAAAAAAGCCCCTCTGAACTATACCTCCAGTGCTCTTAGGGAATAATTCCCATGTATGAATAAAGATATTCCCTTGTAGGGATAAATACAGTAATTGTTTAGATTTATGAACTGACAACTATACCTTTAGTTACTGAAAATAAAACCAGCTGTTGAAAAGGGAAAAAAAATCTCAGAGAAAGAAGAATACAGGGAGCCAAAAGGCAGAGAGAAAAAAGAGGATGCCAACGGCTGGCCATATTGCAAAGGAATATTACAACAGTTTGAGATTTGATTTGGTCACTGTGGGATCTTCATTTCACCCAGAACTGCTGCATTAGACAAGGAATGAATTTAGCCCCAATTTTGTTTGCATTTCAAACATGGCTGCTTTCTACAGAAACCATATATTTCAGAACCCAACATTTGCTTTCAAACACCCTTAAATTTGAGGACCCAGCAAAAAGCAAAGTTACTTTTCTTGTTCAGTAGCTGGGAGAGGCTAAGTCCTTGAAAATCAGCACGTTTGGGAGGTCTTTGTTGCCGAATTTCATTTCTCAGCAAATTATACTGAAAAATACAATCAAAGGAGCACTCGCTCTGCTTCTGTGCTTATAACAGAGATATTTTATTAAGTTTACGTCCTTCTGAGTAAGATTGGGTGATTTTCTGCTGATATGCAGCTATAAAAAAATACTATTTTGCTTTAAAATATTTCCAGCTTGAAAAGTATTTTAAGCACAACATAGCCACAGCTGAAGGCAGCTTGAGGATGCTTGTTTTGCCTTCCAAAGGATGAGTGAGCAAGGCCAGCTCTGGCAGGATGGGGAGAAGAGCTGGGGGCAGAGGGAGGGAGAACATTAACCCCACAGAGATTTAGTGCCAATATGCCAGCTGCCTGTGCATTCTCTCTTCTTTACACTGCCAAAACCCATTTTTTGTGTCTCACCCTATAGGTCCCTTCCCTGTGCCTTCCCCCTGCCATGCCGCTTCATTCCTCCCACTCCTCAGCCTCGGGCTGGGTAGGGTAGAGCTCCCGTGGCATGCCCAGAGCTCCATCCGTGTTGCTGGACAAATCAAGGGCAGAGATCTCACTACAAGTTTATGTGAAATTCAATGTTAGATTCAACAAACAAAGAAACAAACAAAAACTCACTGTTTCTCTATGCCTTTTCACCTTGCTCATTTCTTTTTCTTTTTTTTTTTTTTTTTAAATTTTTTGTGTGTTTGTTGTTTTTTAAGTGTTCTTCTGTGCACACTTCACAATTCTGTTTGATGAAATCTCTCCATAGGTACCAAGACTCCCTTGAATCTCGCCTCTCACCTTCCACTCTTCTCTAAATGTCTTCTCACGGAAACAGGAGTGAATTCAGCCTGGTCACCCCAAGCGTAAGCATCAGTTCTTGGGAAGCTCCAGCCATCTTGAAATAGATTTTCTGTCACACTGTCTCACTAAGCCTTCATTTAATTTTTAAGTCATCAAAAGAAGAAAAAAAAAGCCATTATTTGCCTTGTATTTCTCCTGCCAGATTGAATCTATGCAATTGTGTGCACTTTTTAAAACACTTTTGGGGTGCAGTTTGCAGTCTGGCACTACACAAAGCAGACACATTGCACAAGGCTCGTGCAGGTTGCTCTGTAAATTATGCTGTCATAAGTGATTAACATTTAAAAGGACTAAACAGAGGAAGCAGATAATACCTCCAAGATCTGTTTTTAATTAAAACATCCCAGTAATTAATATTAAAAGGAAAAGACTGAAAATGAGAGACAGCATAGCTTGTGAACAGAACACTTTCTCATTAGGGGTCACCTTTTCCAGCGTGAAATACCACTTTCAGATTACCTGCCTCACTGGAGACCACTCACTTATTAAAACAATTCTAACCACATAAATACAAAAAATACACATTTAATCAGAAATATTTATGCATTCACTATTTTTTCAAATGTCCTTGCTTGAAGATGGTCTTACCCCTCACCGAAAGCCAGCCTTATTTCCCAGTCTCTGTGCCTAATTGTTGTATCCCAAATGATTTCTCTACTTTCCAAAATAATTACCAAACATTATATCATCTCTGCTAAAACAGTAAAAGGGCATCAACATTCAACCCCATAAGTAGCTAAAATGAATAGCGCATACCAGGGAAGTCTAATGCATATAGCCTTTGCACATAAATCAAACCGTCTTACACATTCTGACAGCTCCATCTAGCCACAGCTACACAAAAGTAACTTTATCCCCAGCAGAGTGAATTAATTTACATTCAGCACATACCAGCAATTACAAAAACTCTTGTGGTCAAAAGTGTCATTTCCAGAATGCCTTTGCTATTGTTTAACTATTAGATTAATGTTTTCACAATCATATCTGTGCTTCAGGTTACTTGGGTTTCACAGAAATGTAGGATCAGAAAAAAGTCCTGTCTTTAAAGGTCCCAAAATTAGAGCATCTGGATAATGTCTGGAACAGATGCTGGGATCAGAACTTGGCAGGAATTCATGAGATAGGAACCTCAAATGTTCCTGTGGAGAACACAGAGCAGAATGGAGCACAACGTGAAAACCCAAAGCTTAAAATGACAGAGTGGGAGAAAGGAGACACGCAAGACGTGCGCATGGCTGACGGAACAGATGAGCAAGAGTAAGAGCAAACCAGTCAGCTGCCAAAAGCAGGGGGAAGGGAGGTGAAGGCTCCTTGTTGTGAAGCTCCAGCACACCCAGTTTACAACCTGCAGCATATTGACCAGCCTCTGGCCAACTTGGAACCTACAGATGGTTTGCACAGATCGCACGGTCAGTGAGGAGGGTAAACAGTAAAGATAGATCATTTTTCTCCATTTTTTCCTTTTCCATCCATCACTGACAGCTCAAATGATCTGAAATTCCCCTTTTTGTATGTACTGGGGCATTGCATCCACTAGTAAAATAATATACGTCTTTCGCTGGAAAACATTGGTGCTAACTACCTCCAGATATACATCTCTAAGTAATTTTTACTTATTATATAAATATATTCATATTATGTTCATTACATAAATATACTCATTATATAAACAATTTGAGGAAATGAGTTCTCATTTCATTCCACATTCTTCTTATTGTCCGAAAAGTGAAACACTGTTGACTTGGCTGGTGTAAATATCAGGCTCAGTAGAAGTGACAAGAGTACCAGAAACACAGAATGGCTGTTAACACCCTCACAGTTCAGAAAACACTCTTCTATTAAAGCAGAAACCCCCAGGGAGGGGGGGTAGTGTCTCAGTTATGGTTTGCTCAGGCATAACGGACTGGCTAAGTATGTCTAACTTCAGGCAGACTTGCTTGAAAGCCTTGGCCTACTCCTGGATCCTGTTAAGGGAGTTAAGTACTAGGTAGTGTGCCTCACTGCCATAGTATGCAGTTCCTTATGAGAAGTGACAATTGGCTGAAAAGGAAGCTTTTCAGTGTTTTCAGTTGTAGCTAATATAATTTACAGATCACTGATAAAGCATTTTTTCCTTAAGCTGATCTAAATCAAAATTTTAAATGCTTGCTAGTTTACTTAGAGCATTTGAGGTTCAAATCCTACTCTAAGTCCCCTAAAACTCCAAATGATAAATCCTCGAGTTTCGGATTTGTAATAGTTCCATTTTCTGCATAATTCCAGAATAACTAATGCAGAAGAAAAGGCGATTACTCCTCAAAGGTGGACGTGTGCAACTGCCTAAAAATGCAAACAAGAAATGTAAATCTGCCAAGCTGCTTTTCTTCTACCAGGACACGCACGGGTGGTTAGCCCCAGCTAACGGTACCACATGGCCACAGGATTCAAAGCTCAGTCCAAAGAGGAATTTTACTAAATTCCCTCAGAAATCACACAGGAAAAACTGCAGCTCTCCCTGCCTGCCAGAGCAAAGGTTCCTTCTGTCTGGCAAAGGCAAGCAGCAGCTAACAAAAAGAGAAAAGCCAGTGAGGAGTCACCACGCTGCTTCCCAGCCCAGGCTGGCACTGTCAGCACCGGCTGCCAACCACACAAGTTTCTTTTAAAACTAACCTCAGTAACAAAAATAAAAAATCCATATGCAGAGAAAGAAAAAAAAAATGCTTAAAATGCTAAAGTTTTCCACAAACATATATCTAACATTAAGGACAAAAAAGCAGAAACTGTGCTGTGGGTGTTATGGTACAGATATTTCTGAGGTGGGGGTGGTGGGGGTGAATGGCGCTGAGGGGATTTTTGGAGGTTTGGGGCCCTGGACTATGCTATTGATTTTATCAGGAAGGGAAATACCTCCTGGACTGTTTCAGACATATTCATGTGAAATGGTGAAACATGAAGAAAGGAGAAAAATAAAATCATTTCTAGAGGGGAAAGAGAAGTTACACAGTAACTGAAAATGATTAAAAAAAAAAAAAAAAGTTATCATGCCTATCATTTCTAATTTGTCACCAACAGCTTGGCATTGTTTGAGTTTTCTGTTGCCTCAACTGCCTGTTGATTGCATCCTCCATACTGCTCACAGATGAGTCAAAACTAAACATGTGTGCATGTAAGGAAAGCAGAATGTGTATAAACACAGGTCGTAGCTCCATGCACCAGTAAGTGCGCTGGTAATGATATTTTTCCCAGGAAACCTATATATTGATGGCATTAAGGGGCAACGAAGGGCCACAGGAGGTGGCAGCATGGGGCAGTCATGCCAAGGTGAGGGGCAGGCTGACAGAAAAGGCACCACAGGAGCACGAGGCCACAGGGCTGGCCTGGAAGGCCTGGCAGGCCCGGGCAGCCATGCCAGTGCTGGCATTAAAGCCTTCACTGACTCCTGTTGACACCCACTGCCAGCAAACATCTCAGAGCCAGCAATTACAAAGCAGATCTCCCCCTTCACAGTGGGATACACAGTGGGATTCACCAGTCATTAATTTCTAGATGAAATTTGGGGAATGACTTGTGCTGAAGACCAAGAACAATAAATATTTCTTTTGAGAGCACTTAATCCAGCCCCCTGCGAAAGGACCTATGGCTCCTCCACCCTCACTCCCTGCCTCCCTCAGAAAGCTGCCATCCTTATATCTGCTTTTGTTCCCTCTTTGTCTGTTTTGTTGCACTGAAGGAAGCTGAATTTATGAGTCTGTGATGTTTATTTTGGGTTTGTTACCAGCTATGTTCCTTCAGTTATAATTTAAAAACTGTATATTAAAGACATCAGGTGGATCCCATCAAGGTGGTGGTATGTGGATGAAGTGTCCTCAGAGGAGACAACTGCGTATGATCAGTTTTGTTGTCCAAAACTCCCACAAAATAAAATCTAGCTCCACTTTGGGCTATGAATGTGCTAGTCCCACCCTATGCCCATCCCTAAGACTCAAGACTCAGTAAAGGGGCTCCCTTGTGTATTCGAACACCTTCAGTGGGGGAGCACCAGGTGAAGCTACTTACAACCTGCAGAGGAAACACTGGTGCTGGTGTTAATCCACTGCAGAGCTGAAGGCACCAGCTGCTCAAGAGTACAAGTATTTTTAAGAACTTAATTCAGTGTTTTGCACTGCTCTTCTGAGCAAGAATGCAGTGCAGATCCTGACACGACACACCTAAAGTAACAAGGGCTCAGCGCTTCCCAAAACAGGCCTGGGGACTATGGTACAGGCAGGCACATGCCCTACCTCCTCATGGACTCCTGAGGCCAGAAGGACACATGAGGCTTGTCCCAGAGTGGCTCAGGAAGAGGTTCCCCCCTTAGATTTTTGCACAGAAGTGGAAAAGCACAGGCAAGGGTGGGTGAAGAAATGCAAAGCACACTCATCTTTTGAAAGCAGTCTCCAAGCCAAAAACAACTTTTGAGGCCTGTGAGCAAAAGCAATAAACAGTACAGCCTGCTCTAAATATTGCATTGGAAGTTCATTAGAATCTAATTTACACTTTGCTGATCCCTATAAATTCCACTTAAAACTGAAGTACTTTTCCATACAACTTCCAGCAAACATTTCATATGATAAAACCCTGTATATTAGTTTTTGTGTTCAGATGCAATACTAAGGTTATTGTAGAACATTTTCTTGTGTACAAAGCAAAATTCTATGAAACAATGCTACATCGGAAGAGCCACAATAATTAAGAATATTTAACAGACCGCTTGCCACATATATTTTATAATTCAAAAAGCTGAAAAAAAAAATCATTCAGCTAAAGCACTCAAGCTGTAATTAATTCTCATCAAAACACATGCTCAACCTGCATTTTTTACTTTATATCATCAAACTAAGAAAGGTTATTGCTTTTCTTAATTGGTTCGTGAAACATCTAGTGTATCTTATATGCAAGCACATCAGGTATAAACAGCTCAAATCTAGCTGGTAGACACTAGGGTCTTCTAATTTTCTCCTGCATGATTCACATGCAGAGTACACTCAGACAAGGGAACAGACACAATCAAAAGTGTTGGCAAAAGGCTCTTGATGGTGAAACCTGAGGGGATGCTCCTGCTTCCCCTTCCTCTAATCCCTAAACGACTGACTTCAGAAAGCTTGGACCACCTCTCATTTTCTGCTTCCTTGGGTAATAAAATATTTAAGACCAATGACTGAATTTGAGATGAAAGGCTTCTGATTAACGTATATCATCTGTCTGCTCTGCTTTCCAAAATATGGGAATTGGCTGGGTTTGAAATCCCGCAGCTGCATCCTCCACAACAACTGAAGCTGAGCATGGGACAACTCTCCCAGAAAAGGACTGTGCAGCATGGAGCCAACATGCAGCACAGACACTACCACGAAACTCTTCACTCTGAGACAGTACATGCACTAAGGTGGCCACAAGTGTTGGCTTGGGCTCCTTAGCCAGAGAAGAGCCTCCTGACTGCCCAGGGGAAAGGTAGGAGGTGTGTGTATTCTTACTCCGCCACTATTTATTTGCCAATGCCAGCAGCAGGTGATCCCTTCAAAACCAAAGAAAGGAGAGACGGCCAACATCAGCAAAAGCAGGGGCATGTCAGGAGGAATGGAGGATGGCCACCTGTAGGACCAGTGACTGAAGCCTACTATTAGTAAAACAGATGTTGTGAGCTCATCTCATATGTTGTGAGCCTCATACCTCTTTGTAAAGATTTGATTCATCAAATAAGAAAATGGACACTATGCGTAATTTTACCTTCTGTGCTATTTAAGTCATTTATCTGCAACAGGCATGACTACCGGTGATTACAAAATAAAGGTTTCATGTGCTTTAAAGATACAAGTTGTGACTATATTCAGACTATACTGCTGCACAGAGAAACAGTAATCACTCCTGCCAGAACCCGGTTGTCGATGCCAGCTAAACCTAAAGCAGTAGCATTTCACATATATTCTGTAAGATGTTTTTCTGATACCCCAAAGTCTGGGATTTTGCAAGAATGTTAGCAGAACAGCTAGCAAGCAAAAAGCATCAAGAACTAAATTGCTTGGCATCTATTCAGCAGCCAGACGTACTTCCTACAGCCTGTGCACCAGAGCCTTCTACGCACTCAGCGCCTTCCATTTAGATACTGCGAGGCAGCAGGCAACTTTGCGAATTGACCTTAAAGTCAACCATAAAACCATTGACTGAGCGTCACCTTTCAGTAATTTTTTTTTTTTTTTTTTTTTTTTCTGGAGAAGCTTTCCTTAACTTCAGACATCAAACTGGGATTCTACTTTTGAGAAGCTGCCCTTATGTGACTCTCCGGAGAGGTGGGGGGAGTTCAGAGTGCCTAGCGCTCAATGGCTCGCTGCAGGGGCGGAACTGTCTCCCTCTAGCTCTGAGACACGACCGTAGATGCTTAACTTTAGCACAAATCAGATGCCTAAATTTAGGCAGCTGAAATACCCATCTGTGTTACTCAACCACAGAAGTATTTGAGAAATGGAGAGGAGCTGATAAAAATAGAGTTCTGTAATATTCCACTAAATGAACTAAAAGAGCTATGCTTCCAATTATTAAATTATTAGATGATAATAAATATGAGAACTACCATCAAATATCATTTACAACATATTAGAAACATTAAATCCCCAGTACATCTGGTCAAAGAACAAGGATTACTTCAAACATGGTAACATTACATGTTGTGCATCATCTTAACCACATGGACTAAATCAAGGAACAACTGACTAAAAGGCTGCAAAGATGTAATACGTAAGACCGATGTGGCAGTTAATAGTGTCCACCAGCCTCTTCTAGACTGAGGCTAATGTTTAAAAGCTAGTCTGAAAGCAAGAAACAAAGGTTATGTATGAAGTGCTCATAAAATCATGCATTCTGTGATCCAATTTTTATTTTGAAGCAGCAGTTCAAACTGCATCAAAATGACACAAGAGGTCATTTTCATATCTTTGACTCAGCAACCTAACGAGAGTTGACTGTGCTCAAGGAATAAATGAACAGGCCGACAGAATAAAATCTGGACATTCAGACGTCTTTGCTCTTGAATACATGAAAAGACTGCAGATTGTCTTGACAACTGTCCAGCTGCATTAGCCACATGGGCAATCAGTCAAGTGTTTATTGATGTCATACAGAAGACTGTGTGGAAAACTAGTGTCATCTTAATTAAAATGCTGCTAGCAAGTTAGGGGAAATTCCTGTTAAAAGTACTCATAATCAGCATAACCACGCACATGACATATGTAAACATATGTAGCGTGACCTGCAGTAGTATTCAGCCTTGAGAAAGATGCAGGCTGGACACAAGCAGAAAGCAGTAAGGGGCTGCCTGCCCCAGTTCCCCTGGAATTGTCCCCCAGGCAGAGAACAAACTGCTGGCTTGGCTGTGGAGCACCCTGCTGCATCCCCACTCCAAGGGCTCTGCCTCACGCCTCATCTGGAACTGTCCCTCCTGGCGTTAGGGGGACACAGCCCAGCTTCCATGTGCAAGCCATTTTAGACACAACCTAGTAATGCAGCCGAGTATAACTCTACCTCCCTCAGCGAATAACCACTCTTACTATCCCTGTTACGCTCTGACAGTCAACCAGGAAAGAAGTTATTTTAACTAGGGCAGAGCTCTCATCACAGCTCTTTGGGAGGCATAAGGGACTGCAAAACGGGTGGCTGTTTAGATTTAGCATCCCAGATCTGTCCATCCTCTATTAACGGTCCATCTACTTCATTCTTTTGAGACATGGATCTCCTCAAACACACTGAAATCGCACGTAGAGGCTGTTTTCCACTACAGACTTGCAGCCAGAAGTACTTGACTCACTAGGTGACTGAGGTAGGATGCAGGCAGCTGGCAGCGATATGAACCAAAGCAATGTATGGGCAGCAATTCCTTTCCCCATGGCTCTGCCACCAGGCAAGAGATCAGGAATGCATTCTGACATTTTGCAACTGGGCAACGAAAAAACAAGAGAGCAATTAGAGAAAACAGGCATCTCCTGCATTCCCCACATGCCACGAGTGCTGGGAAGGCCAGGGCTGCCTCACTGCTACGGCACGCTGCTGACAATGGAGATGGAGCCGCATCCTGCACCCCCTGACACAGCACTGCTCGAGTCTCTGCACGCCCCCACACATATGCCAGGTACTCCTGGCGGGCTCGGGATGAATTACTCCTCATCCCCAAGTCAGGCTCCTCAGAGTTTGCAGCACGCTAAGCAGCCTTCGGGTGCCCACGCAGCTACCACTTGTTACACACCACGCTGAGCTTGGATGAGCCAGTTTTTCTACACCATATGTCCCAGAAAGCGTATTGCACTTTTAAAGCTGCACTCGGTTTCAGATTTTTCGTTAGAGTTTAAATCTCATGTAACATGGATGGAGAAAGGTTCGAACTTGTCGATGTACAGGAAACAATAAAGCACATTGGCTTTGTTGTCATCACATCTCAAGTGATGGCACCTCAACAGCACGTGGCTGTGTGTGCTCACAAAAATGAAAGGCTGTGGTTTTGTGTTTTGTGTGTTCTGATATCCACAAGGAATAACCAGTGCCTAGCTAACCGACGACTTGCAAGACACCACTGCAAATAAATACATTGCTTTTATTTTCCTTAAAATCAACTTAACTAGTTCTCATTCTTTTCACATCATTTCAGGCGGTTAATGTATTCTCTTCCCACTGGACAGAGAATGAACACATTACCTGTCCATATTACAGGGCTCCTGACAGCCAAATAAAACATGGTTATTACTGTCAGCACTCAAATGGAATATTCTGAACATGGCAAGAAGTTATTAGCCTGTTGGTCAGAAGACAACATTCTGGAAAAGGGAAGGAAGAGTATTTTACTTTTGTGGTTGGGGGGGGTAGTTGTTAGGTTTTCATTTTCTTTTTTTTTTTTTTTTAATTCCCTTGAGGAGATGCGGGATATGAATTCTAAATCAAAATACTGGTAAATTAAATTATTTTTCCTTAGAAAAAAATATATAGTATTACCTTAAATTCTGTATCTTAAATTATACATATTAATCAACCAGGTAATGTCATTTCAGTGCACAGTAACTTCGCAGCAAGTAAAATTTGTGATACAACAGACATTCTCTTTAATAAAGATAAGCCTAGGAGCATAAGAGGACTAAACAAAAGCAGCCACTTCACTTTTTCCTGCTGAAAAAAAAAAAAAAAAATAAAAAATAAAAAAAAAATAAAAAAAAAAAAAAAAAAAAACACCATGGCTGCTGCCATGCTCATAGCCATGCTCATATACCAGCTTTACCTATTTTAACTAGGTTCATCTATAATTACACAGTATTTTCTACTGCACCTAATAGTTGGAAAATATAAAACCCTAATGCAACAGTGAAGAGAACAGGAACGGGAAATACTTTTCTAAATGGTGGTAAAAGTGGGAAATTGAAAATCAGTGAGTTTGCATCCTTCCCAGCTTGCTACTGGGGGAACAAGTGCACTGACAATAGTGTTCCTACGACTTCAGTGGAGGAGAGCATCCAGTGTGGTACGGGGCCGGTCTCACAGTAACTGGCTCCCAGCACACGGTGCCAGGCAGCCCCTGTCGCTCCTATTGTGATGAGCAGCTGCCAAAATTACAGTTGTCTCCAAAGGGTTTCTCTGAGCATCCCTACTTTCTGAAGTCATCCAGGGGGGCCAATACTGTTTGACGATGAAATCGCATCCCTAGATAGCATGTACATAAAAGTGGCATTAAAACAAATTAACTATGTAATAACATTCAGCAGCAGGCCGTTTTGACATTTGAGCAGAGAAGTCCGCTGATACCTTCCATGTGTATTAAAGATACAATTAAGTCCATGTGGAAAAGCAATTCTCAAATGTTTCTAGAAAACCAGGCATTTATATAAAAAAAAAAAAAAAATACACACAGCTGTGCTTGATCTGCCCATCCCAAAATTCTGTCTCCAACAGTTTCTAACAGCAGATACCAAAAGACCAGGGCAAAAATACTTCCTACCTCAGCTATCAAGGGGCTTGCAGCTCAGGGACATCGTAGGTCATTTATACCATATTTGTATTTACACTGTCTAAGCCAGAATTAAATATAAATCGATAATAAAAATGTTTTATCCAAATATTTTGAAACTGATCAAAATCCAGATTGTTGGACTTCGCACTATTTATGCCCCTGTTCAGATCTGATCAGACCTATTCTTTTCAAGCACAGCATGTTTCAAAGCAAAACTTCCAAATTACAGATCTCACATGTTTTTCTCTATTTTTTCCACAACAATTTACATCATGCTGATCCATACAAACCTCAAAATATGTTCCAAATCAGCCTGGACACCCAGCATGCACGATAACCTCAGGAATGATATTTCTTTTCTATTTAAAAGCCCTGTTGAGTCCTAAAGAGTTCATTGCATTTAGTTTCAAATTTAAATACTATTTATGCTAACTAGGTAATTTTAAAAACTGCATTACTACCCTTCCTGGGTTACAGAAACTCTGAAAGAATCCTGGAGAACAGCTTCTGACACAAGAACCATCAAAACGGGGACAAATGACCCAGGTTTCTTTCAGCAGGCTGGCTACCTCCAGAACACAAGTTCCTTGTAATGCACTGCAGCGCACCCTTTCCCCAAGAACAGCCTCTTTGCCTTCCTGGAAAGTCTCAGTGTGCAGTGGAAACACTGTCAAAACTAATAAAGAGGTGCTCTGAAATTTGATGGGCTCCTCTGTTCTTCAAGGCACGTTCAGAAGAAGGGAGGCATCCTCCTGTGAGAATGCAAGTTTTGCAGTCACGCAATGGTAGGGCCACCAAGTATTTTCTCCTGATTGCAAAGTGATAAATAGTTTTTCAGTCCTTAACTGTTCAGAGTAACAATAAAACAGCAGGAGCATAACACTGTTGTGTTCTGTTTTCTAAGTGATTCTGTTTTTCATTATGCTAAATCATATTATGTTGTATTTATACTCCTTTCTGAAAAGAAAAAAAGAAAAAAAAAAAAAGAGAAAGAACTAAATAAGATTTTAAAACCTTTTAAATATATCAAAGTACTTTGCAAATATGGTTTACGTGTTCACTTTCTATAAACGATTAGGAGTCTTTCTATAAAACACAGAAGTCCTGCTATTGTAATTGCATCACGTCTTTCAAACCAGGTACTCGATCATATATATTAATTACTAGTTCTATTTTTATAGGTCTGCATCGCCACAGAAAGGAAGCAGGAGAAATAGGAGTTGAATAAGTATGCTGAATCCCAAATTTATGGCTTTATGGCAATTTAAAGTGAAAAAAAAAAAAAAAGAGATATGTGCTCTAAAAGTAACCAAAACTGTTGAGAAAACGAGAAATAGTTTATTTTTCCACATCAACAGAACAGTCCTTAAAAGTTTAAACTCTCTCTCAAGATTAAAGTAAATATCGTAACGCACCAATTCAGCAAAGCCACTGAACAACTGACAAATAAATGTATTAGCTCTGATAAACACGTTTTTAAGTCTATTGGAAAAGTCGAACTTGAATTATCTTTTCTGAACAGTTATTCATAGAATGACAAAATACCACTAGTCCCATTGAGTTTTGATTTTCTTTTACTTCTTTTCATAAAAATTAACACTTCTCATAGAAGCAAATTTGTAACTATTTAGTTTCTACTACAGTACCTACATTTTTTAACATATATTCCAACATTTAGTAATGAACTTTATAAAGGTACAGATATAAAGTACATGCATAATATGCATTTCCAAGGTCCTGTTCAGAGGCCCCTACCTCTGTGAGGGCCATCTTTGATGAGAATCTATAGGGTTCATAACAAATCATTTTGTGAAACATAAGCATACTATCTAAACAGCATCTTAAAACCTATTCGAAACTGAGTTCTCCGAGCTGCTTAAGCAATTCAACCATTGATATGATTAATTTTGATGTAAATCTCTCTCAGGGACTTTAATGAGCCAAGTCAGGAAAATCCAAATCAAATTAAAGAGAGGTAAACTGGATCTCAGGAGCTCATAAGTAACGATGTTAACAATATTTCTCAATACTATCTAGAAATTACATGTTTATAATTATTTTAAAATGTAGTTAGTTCCATAAGAAATAAAGAAATTACTCCAGGATTCCTAGAAGTATTTCTGAAAGATCCAGTTCAGGGGATTCAATATGAAGACAGTGGCGTTGCTCCTCCATGAGGAAGGCGCCTCTCCTACTACTCAGAAATCTGCACACAACACCTTATTGGGGCCTAAAGGTCAAAGCAGATGGGGGAATGAGGAGATTTATTTCCAAACCTCCTCATACACCCTGGTGAAGTCAAATGCTTCTTGCATTGGATTACATGATCGTAGCTGTGCAAGCCTCCTCTGATGCAGGTTTCTTGAACAAGAACAGAGGGCTGCTCTAAGAATCCAGAGAAGCAACAACCACACTATAAAAAGTGGCAATTGCAAAAAGTGCTACTCCATGAAATCATGCACCAAAGGAAAACTGATGCGAACGTAAAACTGTGTGCAGAGACAGCAAAATGTCTTCACATGATCAGTTACAGCTGATTTTTTTTTTCCCAAATCTTTCACATGAAAAGCGAGCAAGCATGAAGAAGAAGGCTTTACCAGTCCAGATAATCAGGACAACTTCACATACATCAACGTACAGTTAATAAACTCCCTTTTTTCAAATGTACCTTATATCTAAAACAAACACTCCTTGCACCCCCAAAGCAGGTAAAGAAGAAAAGGCTCTGTAAAGCTATACCACGGTTCAGAAGAGAGTCCAGACACAGGAACATTAAAAGTCTGATAATTCTATCTTGACAGGGCAGCATGATAGACGGCACTTTTACTCTGTAACCTAATAAAATACCTTCTTCTGTCCCTCCCACCAAGAGAAAATTCTACTTAAAAGTTGATCTCATTAAAACCATCAGGAGATGAGAGCAGACGTGGAGGGAGGACAGATGGAGGTCCCCACACAAAGCCACCTGCCCCTACACCTAAGGCAAGGTGCCCGTGCCTGGGCTCCCCCCTGCTTCCTGCTCGTGCTCTCAAGATAGGGAGGTGATTAATGCACTCGCCCTAATGGTGAAGTAAATGAATCAACACCAACACATTCCTTACCTGAAACATTTGTTTGGTTTTCAAAGGGTCTCTAGGGCTCTGAAGTGACTGATGACATCAACATTTCTCAAAAGCCTTTGGCCAAGCAGCAGGAAGACAGCACTGCGTTTCTTACAGGCCAGCTCCATGTTCATTATGGTGCCTACAACTTGTTTTCTCTTCTCTAATTACTTTAATTATTGTTTATTACCCCTGAAAATCAAAATGCTTTTAAAGACTTGATTAATACCCCTTAACTGGCTTCAATAATAAAAATAAATAAATACAGACAATGACAAATGTCTTCAGCCAGAGGGCAGAATGCAGCATACTTATCCTTTCAGGAAATACCTGACTTGTATGCAGGGTTAAGTAGAATGCAAAATTAGACTATGAAAGTCAACGTATTAAGTAGCTTTGAAAACTTGAACGGAAAAGGACCCTTGAATTCTTCGAAAAATGAAGGTTCAGTAGTAAAATAATCCTGTTAGCTATGCTGGAAGTATGGGGTAGTCTCCATGAAAACAACAGTTCCACTGAAAGTCAGTGCAGCAAACAGTAATCTGTGTCTAATTAAGGAAAACACCACCACAGGGATGTACTGGAAGGCTTGACAAAATGTCTTACATGATCAAGATCAACAGCACCAGATTTACATTACAGGTGGAGCAACAACAAAATGCTCTCTTAGTAACAACCTGTTTCTGCCCTGGAATCTGTTTTACCCCACATAATTCCCTTTAAGTATCAGCATAAAAGAAAAAAGCATCATACTCTTTCTTCCCCCTCTCTCTTTACCTGTGCCAGACATCTGGTTATGGCAGACAGTGAACTTTGAGGGTTTCAATACTCTGCTTATCGCTACTTATCTTCCAGGTATAGCAAATGAGCACCCCTCTTCAACTACATCAACATTTCCTTGGTGCTTTTCCTCTACCTTGAGATCTGTATGCTGTAAGAACATCAAAACTGATTTTTTTCAGTTTTCCGTGACACTGAAGAAATATTTGTTGCATACAGGCTTATGGCAGAAGTTAAAGTAATTTCATCACACACATCAGCCAGTATGTGAGCTGGTTTCTGTATAATAGGAAGTGCTTTGAAATGGGAGACAAGGGATAGAGAAAGGCACAAAAAATAAACCTGTTTATAATTTACAGCAAGGGCTGCTCCATTTGTAACAAACAATTGTTGAGATAAATAAAAAAAAAATCCTAAAAACAGATTGGTTGTGTATTTCATATCCTAGAGTCTCTCAATTTTGAGCATGTAATTTCTGTCTGCCCTGCAAAACAGAACAATTTGATATTTCAAACCTCAAGTAATAAAACATACAAAAGGCTTCATTTACTCAGAGAAAACTGATGAACCTTCATCTATCGTCAGGCTCTTTATTGCTCAAATTTGACACAGGAGTCCACTTAAAGCACAACAGCAGTTTCTGAACAGCTCTTTGTGTGAAACACTTGTTCTAGAAAATCATTTGCTTTTGTTTTTACTTTATTGTTTCCACTTTACAGATAAAGATAACCAAAATCTTAGCAACAGTCCTCTTCCAGAATAAACATATTTAAATGTAAGAAATAACCAGGAATACCTATATGTGAACAAAAATCCCCTGTGCACATTTTTAAGAGGAAATTTCAAAAGAAATTCAGCTACTCTATTTTTCTGTATGAATGAAAAACTAATCTACTTTGGCTAAAGAAAAACAAGTTAGATAAAAACTTTCAACTAACAGCAAAGAACATAGTGCTCTTCCACCACCTTCTCTGAATTTGAATTTCAATTCATTATGCTTTTCTATGCATTTATATTCTAAAATAAGTGGTTTTGTTGTTGTTGTTGCTCATCTTGTCTTTTTGCTTTTTAAAAGCCTAAGACTGCCTTAAAAAAAAAATTAAAACTTTTACAAATTCCCTAATTTTTCTAAGTGTAGTACGCTCTAGCTAGTCAAATTGTCTTTTGCACAGCTGCAAGAAAACAAGCAAAACTGTGTTATCACAGATAAATGAAGTCAGTAACTTTAAGAAAAATATTGAAAAAACTTGTATTTCACTGAAAGTCAGCTAAATGGAAAAAAAAAAAAAATTGATACAGAGTAATCCAGAGTCCTTTTGCATGTTTCCATCCTTCCCAAATGAAAGATCTCAATTGTCAGATAAACATGGGACAAAATGGCCAGAATAAAAAGTCTGAAAACAGAGAACTGATTTATTTATTATGATACATAATAGGAGATAGCAACATTTCTATGAATTATGACTTTTTGTAAGTTATTAATACACCTTTCCCCCCTTTTTATTGCTATCTCTCCCTGGAAATAATATGCCCAGACATTTTGTTAAAAAGAAAGTGTTTCATTTCACAGTTCACAGATACTCCTGAATCTGCTGAAACGTTATTTGCCAATTATTAACACCACCACCCATCGCTGACTCTGGTATTATTAGGTCTTTATTAATATGGTAAAAAGCAACTTTCCTTTCATCTTAAAATGTGGGCTGCTTTAAAATACAAAACAAGTATCATAGATAGAAATATCTTTCAGTTAAAGAACAGATTTTAATCTCAGTGCTGGGATTTAATATTAGAAAATTGCCAAGTAATTCAGGGTGAAAGCAGCATATTATACAAAATGAAAAAATAAAAAAATAAAAAACGGACAAATGCAAGATAACCATGAAATATTTTGAAGTCAAAAGACTTGTTATTCAAGGAGTGCTGCCCTAAAGTCTGATGCAATTAGACACACTGAACGCTGTGTGTTTCTAAAACAATGAAACAAGAAACTGAACCACATCCCACTTGATATACTTGAATGAGACTTACTAAGTTGAATGTTCAGTTCAGGCCATCAACAGCAATACAATATTCATCAAAGCTCACCAAATTAAACTTTGTTCCCACTTGCTTACCTCTGGCCTAACTGATTTCCCCTAAAAGTAAATCGATTTTATACTGAGAAACAAAAGGATTGATACAAACACCTCCTGACAAACCAAACAAACCAGAAAAAGACTCTCTGTAGTGTGTGAATATTTAATTCCTGGACATTTAAAGAAGCAGATTTTATAGAGAGAGGCAGAATAATAAATAGGCCAATTCAAACATTTCGAGAAAAGACAGACGTCTGGACACATCACCCCTTTTCTCATCAGCCTGCCATTAACTGAAATATATATATATTATATAAATATATGTGTGTGTGTGTGTACTATTTTCAATGAGTTACATTAAAATTAGCCTTCAAGAAGTGCTAATTCTTCTTGACAAAACCACTCTGGCATGTCTTGCACCCGCTGGGCTGCCCAGCGCTCCCTGGCCTCGGCTCACTCAGCACGACGGCCATAGTGGCTGCACCAACGCAGGCCTGGGCCCAGGCCCTGCACAGGTCACTGTGCTGCCCCAGCCATATACAGAGAGCCGAAACACTGACAGAAATTGTCTTCAAACCCTCACGTCTCAGCCAGATTGCTGCCACAGGTGGCCAGGTGCTTTCAACACACCAGGATGTGGCATGAATGGCCCCGAGTCCTTCAATGTCTCCTCAGAGACGGGGACCTCTGTAGAGTTGCTGATATCCAGGGGCTCTCCACGAGCAATCACTTCTGTCACCCACCCAAAACTTTCTTCTCTTGGGTCTATAAATCTACTGCTGTACATTTAAGGAAAATATGTAACTATGAGCAATTCCAGTGTAAGCTTAAAAATGTCCAAATCCTGAGCAGAAGCCCACAGTCCTGGCACATATCACCGCCTGGTTAATGCCCGCTGCTTCTAATGGGCCAGGATCTGAAAGGAATAATGCCACAATAAGATCTCAGCCCATGTTACACTTCATTTTAGTGTGACAGGGATAAGTACAGGATTGCTGCTCATTATATGGCACCCACACAGTACAGCTGTGAAAGAAAAAGGCTCGACACAAAGGAACGAGTGCAGTCCCTTAAACACACCTCGCAGGTGGCTTTTGCAGGAAGGCCAGGCTTCCTGTGGTACCTCACAGAAGAACTGCACTCCTTCCTTTAAACTGTTATTCTGCACTTTAATAGAGTTGCTCATCCACCAAAAAATGCAGATAAACGACTAGAAAAGAGACTCCCAAGACAGCAATATAATTCGACTTTGCTCACTTACTGAAACTAAACGTGCACATATGAACAACAAAAAAGCACTTCTGAAGTAGATGTCGCTAATAGAAAAATACAGCAGATGTGAATACCATTTAGAAATGTTCACATATGATCCACAATATGATTTTATATATTAGACTTAAGAAGGGTTTTATACCAATTCTGCAGAGAAGCATGATTTGTAATAACAGTCATTTTTCAATTTGCTCATATTTCAAAACGTTCTGCTAAAAATCACAGCTCTCCCGTTTATCTTTATGGTTGACTGGGACTGATAAATTCAGTAGGGGGTTATGGCTGTGTCATTAATACAACAATAAAAGGAAGTGCATTAGTGTGTATAATTATCAAAAATGTTTTATTAAACCAACAACTCTTTGGTTTCTCTATAAAGAAAAAATAATAATGCAGGGAGCTGTAAAGCAAAGGTTGAAATCCACAACTGCTAAACTACCAATGTACCATGGGGTACGAGGGAAATGGAAAGCTTCCAGAAAACTTCCACATCACTAGGAAAGTAGCATGTAATTATCTTCACTCTATGCAAGATGACAACATGTAATTCACATTATGCTTCCCAAGACACAGCTTGTAGCAATCTACTGTTCAAGAGACCTTCAAAAAATCTTCGGAGCAATAGGTTAAGAAGTTAGAACTGCAGACAAGCCAGGCATCATGTGTCCCACAGCCTGTTGGCTGCTCAGAGTTTTTGCCTACTAGCTGGTGAAGGCTGGTAGCCATCAACTTGAGGGGCACTCAGGAAAGAGATGATTTAGAATATGCTACGTGCAAAGAATTAAATGCGATACCTACGTTGCTCCTCAGTCATAATTCTCCTGACTGGCTACTTACTGGACCCTTGGTCATTTTCTTGAATAACAATTGAAATAGAAAGCTTTTAATTACTCCATTTCTGATATCACTTTTATGTAAACTGTACATTACTTTTTTTTATTGTCTTAAGATGGCAAAAAGAAGGAAATAGGAATCCAATGACATGCTTCCAATATTTTACTAGGTATACTCAATCCTAATGACAGATTTATTGTTTTAATCAAAAATTAAAGGATAAAAAAATATGTAAATGTCTAACACTGGCACATTCATGAAAAATACTGTCATGAATTCATGAAAGAAATCTTCCATTCACGGAAGAAATTTTCCATCAATAAATTCTATTATCTGCTCTCCATCAATAACATATAAAATAAAGCAGTCAAAATGCCATAGCATCTTTGATAACAGGACTCTGAACTTTCTGTGTGTGGCAGAAGACTAGCTTGCTCCGGTGCTTCTAAAAGTTCTCAAGTATTTGGCTTGCTCCCGTAAGGCATCTTTCAGAGTTCATCCTAAGTCCACCTTCTCTAATAATATATCCAGTACTCTGAAATCTGCAGCAATACATTGTGGCATGAGCACATGATTTGCTACATGTTTGCACAATGCTATATTATGACCTTTTCAATACCATAATGATCAAACACTTTTTAAAATCCTTGGACTTGACATACATATTAAAAACATACTAAGATAGCACCCAGCTTTCTTCTTGCACGTAATCCAGTTCTCCAAAGCAAAACTTCAGCCTTTCTTGGCTGCAGCAAAACCAGAGAATCACGGCAGTAAACACCTGAAGTCTAAAACACTGGCTTTTCACCTTGAGCCCTGTAACACCTGCTGGTCTGCAGACCTCTTCTAAACACATCCACAGGAAGGAGCTATGAAAATCAAGTGGCATTAACATGCCAAATTCACTGCCAAGAGGTCTGCACTTTCACTACAACCATAAAGGTCTCTGCAAATTAGGAAAAGTGGAAAAATGTTCTAAAAGAGCATGAAAACATGTTTGTGTAGAAAGGCCCTGACCATTGATTTTCTGATTACTTTTTTTTTTTTTTTTTAACTACTCACCTAGCCTTCAACTGATTTTCAATGAGTAACATAACAAGGCAAATCCCGCTTCAACCCAACTTGTAAATGAAGAACAATGATCTCAGACATAATTATTATTGCTCCCCAGCAGTCGTAATGGCTGCCTTCATAGCATAACTCTGCAACATCACCCCAGTACTAAGGGGACGTACCTGTGACTTGCTATTGACAGAAAGCTCCACAAAGACTGAGAAGCAGCTAAGGCATGTGTTCCACGTACCCATCTCTTGGACAGATAAGCTTCAGTATAACACTGTTTGATGGTAAGTTTACATCTCCATACAAACATCTTCAATAATATTTTTTAGTATTGCAAGGCAACCCAATGTTTAGTGATGAAAGAAAATGCCTGGAACACACTATTAAGCCCATAAAAGTGACTCTGTTTTTAAAAAAGTATTCTTAAAGTAAATTCTAGACATACCTAAGTTTAGCTATTTCACAAACAGAAGGACAATGCCTGATCAATTCTCAAAACTACACTGGAAATCTGTAAAAGCTAGAATAGAAAACTAGATTCCCTGGTTCCAGTCTTACATTTTATTCAAGTGAGACATCCCATTTCATATACCTAAAGGCACAGCTTGAATAACAAAGCAACCCTTATGTTACCTATTTTTATAAATATTTCTTTATTTCTATATTGTATATGCCTAGCAACATTGTATTGAAAAAAAATATATTACATTTGACACAGCTTAAAGCTGGCCCCCAAATATCTCATCTTGTGCAAACAACTCAATCTTCAAGTTGCTTTTAATGCCTGCAGAATTCAAATTTTACTGGATAACTACAAAGCACATCCAAAAAAATGCAGAAGAATTTGTGTCACTCTCTCCAAGTTAACATATTTTATTCACTGCCAATTTCAAGAAAGTTAATGGGGAGGCATTTCCCAAATAATTTATGAGGACTCTTTGAAGAACTGTGAGAAAAAACACAAAGTTTCTTAGATCATCTTAACCAGAAGATGTTTAACCATGTCTCCAAAACAGTTCTTCAGAGTTCCCATCCAGCAAGAGTTTGTAAACAGATGAAAAAGTGCCTGACATCATCATCAAAACATAAACATGATACATCCTACAAACAGGGTGGGAGAAGAAAAACCAAAAATTTCAGAAGTTGTGTTTATATAGTTTCAGATGCTTCCAGAAAGTATTCACTGCCAAGGATGATATGCATTTAAATATGAAATTTAACAGATGTGGAACATTAAAAAGAGTACACTGACAATAAATGCAAAATGCATTTTATTTGAAATGCTATAATTAACCATGCAAAAATAACTCTTAACAAGATTGTGTTTCATATTTAGCAGTACAGTCAGGTTGACAGCCTGCAGAAATGATGTCTCAGGCACAAACAAGCATAAAGAAATTCTCATTTCTGGACAAGAAATGGACAAGACTTCCACAGTCAGAAGTTACCAAGTAACAGGTAAGCAAGCTATCTTTCAGAAGTAAGCTGTTCTTTCAGCCATAAGTACACAAAGGTGTTTTTGTACTCAGCAGTAACAATAAGACGATGTGCACAGCAGGTAACTAAGAACGGGCATCCTAATGCCAGGTTGTACTTTTCACACTCCTATGACACTCTTGATATGTGAGCCTGAGCAGTCCACAAAACGATGGATCTGGCCTGATGCTATTTTCCTCAGCTAGAAAGTATGATACAGGTTTCATAGAAGAGAAAAGTAAGAGACAGGAAAGTCAGGTGTTTGTTTGAAGTCCCACAAGAACTGTACCATAGAGAAGCTGAATGTGGAGCACAGTTATCCCAAATCCAAGCACTCTGCCTTAAAAAACACTGTTTCTAGGAACAAGCACTCATTTAACTACAAAATGAATACTAGACAAAAAGCAAGGGTACAAATTTCTCAAACACTGGCATCTCCTGAAGACCAGACACTGATGTGGAAACACTCTCTACAGGATTTTTTTAGAAAAGAAGAGCAAATGAAACAACTTTCTTTTTTCAAAAATTGCTTTGCCGATGCAATTGAATATGAGACTTAGCACATTTCTAGCTTGCCCTACCATGAGCTCAGTATTTGACTTAAACTGGCTCATTTCTGTAACTGAGTAATGAAAAAACAATGACCAAACTTCTCTCAGTTAAGACCAACATACAGCCAAGACATGATTATTTACAGATCAGACCCCACTTCACCATTAGGGTATACTGCCTAGTAGCTCATGGACAGAGACCAATTTTTTATTTTTATTTTTACTTTTTTATTATTATTTATTTATTTATTTTGTAATCCCCACCCTCTATACACAGTACGGTTGAATACCGTTTCCACCTTTAGTCTGAATATTCTTGAATAGCTAGGTCTAAATCACGTTCCTCCAGCTCTTTTAATAGATTATGGTTTTATAATTTCCAAGACAGGACATTAATCCCCATATATCAACAAAGATGTGAGATTCAGCTTTACCAGTTCTTTATTCTCACTATCCAAATTCACCCTAGAGACAAAATTTCATTAATGTTAAGACTAAAAGTAAACTACTGCAATTTAAAGCCCAACAAACATGGTAATATTTTCAGAGCTACAACTCCAGGATCCTCAATAATGCTCAGGAGAAACAAAAACTGCAGATTGGAAGAAATACATCCAAGAAAAACACAGCCAGCATCTCATTCTGCTGTTTCCCTGACCGGTTCGGCCTCTGTGCATCACTTCACAGCAGGCCACCAGGGACATGCATGGGCCCACGCACTTCCCACTCCAGACACCGGCCAGGCCCCTCCTGCCCCTGCTGAGCTCCTCGAGCCCTGAACCTGGCAGGGTATGTGCAGGAAGGGTCTGGCCAAGGCTGAGCTGCGACAAAATGGAAAGATTTTGTTGGAAAGATTAACCAAGTAACACGGTAACAATATTCTCACCTTCAGCAGAAGTGTTAAAGGAGTCTATAGGCAGCAGAGACCACGCTGCTGCCAATGGAGACATGGTTTGAATGTTGGACTTTCAGAACCCAAAGTTGAGCTCAGCATCTGAAAAGCATTGACAAGATAAATGCAGTAACTTGAATTAACCCCTCCTCTGGGGCTTAGCTCCACAGAGCAGAGACCGCGGCAGGGTGCCAATCGCTCCTCCAACAGGAGGAAGCTCGCATCGGGCCTACCACCAAACCTGCTCCTTTCTGAACATGGGTGCAGCAAATTCACCTAAGGTCAACAGGTAACTAGCAGGGGTAGTCACTGACGTGGACAAAGGTCAACAGGGTCAGAGCCCATGCTTCACATAGGAAAGCACCATGTCAGTCCACAGCAAAAAAGGGTTTCCTTCATTTGTAGTGTACTCAGTCTTACAGAAATCAAGTTTTTAGCAGGTGTTACTAAACAACTTGGTGATGCAGAACACATTTCATGTAACCTCTCATTCCTCTTGCCCTATCATTTCTCATTTTTTGCACTGCAGACATTAATGACTATGAAAATGCAATCAATCCCACCGGTGAGCAGAGCAGAATTACCCAGAAGTAGTTACATATCATAGATCGGGAGCTGAGTTCTTAGAGTCAGCTTATTGATCAAGGCAGTACCTGCTATCATCTGCTTTGTCTTTGTCACTAAATGTCTTTCATATGATGTGTCTGTGTGGAAATATTCCCTCCACAGAGCTGCATTGTCAGTGCAAAATGTGGGGGGGTTAACAAGACAACAGTGGGGACCTTGCTTAGGGGGGGACGCCCTGTTATCTGGAAGATAAAACAGACTATAAATCAAAAAGTTGTTAAAGAGCATAAGCATGTTATTCCATCAACAGTTGCCTATACAGATGTATGGTAACCACAAGATCCTGGATGTAAATTAAATTGGTTCAAGTCTTCTCCATTTTGTGAATATTTCAACTGTACGTATTTATATGACATTCAGTTACTTTTATTATGTAACTGAAAAAGGTTAATAGATCTTAATCATTTTTTTTAGACAGAAAGAAAGACATACCTTCATAGCCTGCCTTAAGCAAGGGAAAAATAGGATATGTTTTCGTAGAAGAAGGATCATAAAACTGCAATTATCTTGTGGGACTCCATTACTTTGTGTCTTTACTGTTAAGTTAGTGCCCTTACATTGGTAAAAAGCCTGAAGCCCAAGAAATACCACATCAGAAATACTAGGGCCTGAATTAATCTTTCCAAGGTAGGACAGTCCTGCTGGTTTCTCTTTTTAACATGCTGGAAAACACATTTTCATGCAGGATAGAACAGAACTTTGAAGGTCTCAAATAACTTCATGAAGTAACGTGCAGTGGCTTTTGCTTTCCTTAACCTTTTCCAAAATAGAAAGTTTACACCCAGACTGCCTCTGCAGCCTGATCACTCAACAAACTTCCCCCAGCTGACAGATTTCGTCAATCCAAATGAACAAAAACCTTACAAGTCCGAACACTGTCAAATCTGCGCAGCAGCAAAAAGAGAAACACATCAGCATTTGGCAGCTGTAAACACATACACTATCAATCAAGTATTGCTATTGTGAAGGTAAATACCATCAAACTTTACAAGGTGAAGCCTTTGGTTCTTGTTCTTTTCCCTAGTCTCTATGCATTATTTTAAGAAAGAATCACTGCTACAGATACCCTTATCATGGGCTTGCAGAACAGAAAGGTCACATCCTGCAAAACAACACAGAAGCTCTGAGATAATAAGACGGCCACTTACTTATCCCTCAAACAAAGCATGTCATATTTTTATCTTGATTGCTGAACTATAGAGAAGTTCTTTTCTTCTACTAACTTCAAAAAGATTTCAATTGACATATTCTAGATTTAAAAACTTTTCAAATAGTCTAAACTAAGGGGGGAAAAAAGGTGGAATACAAACCTGTGTAAGATGCACACTTTCTATCACATTGACATAATACTGTACTGGTATTGCACACCATACCACTATATTTTTATCAAATCTAAAAATGTTGCTGAAACAAATTCTAAACATCTATCATACCTTCTGCATGACATTTTTAGAACTTGGAACCATCCTTGCTCTTTAACTGAATCAGAAACATGTAATATACAAAGAAAACTGGAAAAGAATATTCTTCCCAAACTATAAAAATATTTCCCACTATACAGAAACATGTCTGCATTGCATAGCTACAGTTGATTGCAATGTCTTTGTGTACCTTTTCCTTGTAGTACCTGGAGATGGTAGTACTGGTGATTATTTGGGGTTTGAGCAAAGGAATGAAACAGCAGGAAGCAAAAGACCCAAAATGTATGCTAAAATGCATATATCAATGCAGAAACACAAGGTTAATAAAATCCAATTAACATTAATTTTAATTTTATTTGTATTTGCAGTGGTTTTAGATCAATATGGAAACTGTGACACGCCTAACTGTAATCCATAGAGCGCTTCCCAGAACAGGCAATGAATGTATTGTTGCTCACTGCTGGGTAAACCTGTGATTACCTCCACACACACAACCATGTACCCAACACAGTAGAAAGTCAGGATACCTCAAAATATGAGGTAAATCCATAAGCACAAAATCTAGACAGACAAATTTTGACCGCTCTGTACAGTGCCAGTTTCTCACCTATTTCTAAAAGTGCTTTTAATTCCCTAAAGTGCTGGAGCTGTCTTTGTCATTCAAAACTCACTTCTTCTCTCTCAGCATTTTCCTTAATGTTAAATGGAATTTTCTGACAACACTTCTGTGAGAGGCCTGAAGGCTGACCTCATGCAGAGCACCTACTCCAACTCATTAATTAAAGATTTAAATACCATGTTTATACACTCACTTCCAACTTACTCTAATTTGCACTTTCCAGTAGTTATCAAATGGGCAATGTGATGATCCAATTACACAGCAACAAAAGAAAGAGGAAAGGCTGAACAATTGTTCTTTCTCCCAGCAGTCTCATCTGGATTGTAACCTAACAGTATTTAACAGATAAGCCTTGGTACAATATACTTGACATTTACATTTTCAAATGTATGTTCTATCCAACTGCCCTCACAATATTGGTTTAATTAAGATACAGGACATTACTGACCAGAATCACTTCACTAAAAAGGCATATGTTAAATAGTCCTATAACCAGTATAATATAATTGAGCTCTGTCACTTGGAAAACTGCTGCTTAAGTAGACGAAAAATCAATATTCCCTCTTTTCACAATGTTCTCTGTTTCACTCTATGCAATCAAAGTAGCTCCAACAGTATCAGAAATGCATACAGAATACAGTTAAAGCTACCCGAGGAACATACAGAATACAGTGAGATTTAAGGGTGATTTTAGAGTGGTGTGTTTATTAGCAATAATTCAACACCTAACATGGCATTTAATCATGCTTTAAAGCATTTAACCATCCCAGTGAACAAAGACAGAAGTTACTGAAAACATTATCAATATGAAGAAAAAGCAGCAGCGATACACAGTATGCAGAAAGGAAGGCAAACATGACAGAAATGAAGAGAAACTAAAGGTCAACATTACAGGATAGAAATCAAAATGCAAAACATGCGTTGCAATCATTCCTGCTGCTTTAGGTGCTGAAATCACGTTCTGCAGACAGTGGCTGAACTCAAAGGGTCACATTACCAATCATAAATCTTCCTTACAATAACAATTGTATACAAGGGGGAAATGTAGAAGTTACTTTTCCTTTTTTGATGTCATGAAGATTTTTTCAGCCATTATACCATTATTTTTAGCAAACCTATTAAGGTAAGTTACCTCCTAGTTAAGCAGGATAAAAAAAAAGCATTCACTGTAAAATTGCAAAACAGCTACAGTGTATTGTTTTAGAGGCAAAAATTGGTTTTCCTCAAAAACAAGGTACAAAAATGTCATAAAACACAAAGTGTAGTAAACAACTCTCTTTAGTTGTTGTAAAAGATGCACCTGCTTTCCATAGAGGTATAGATCATTGCCTTCGTTACAGCACAGCTCCCAGTATTAAACAGTACCATGCAAGGCAATTACTGATATACGAGCTACTTTAGGCTGGTATAGGACTGGTAAATTGAACGATAATGACACCACATTAAGGTATTTAAAACAAGCTATATTTGTGAACTAACTGCTGCATTAGGGAAAAACAAAAGAATATTACTATGCACACGACAACGTGAGGGTCTCCAGCTTAAATACAAGCTTTTGGGGTTCAAGATAGTGAATATCTCCACCTAACAATATAAAGCCCTCTAGTTTTAAACATCATAATGGTCTCTGCTAGTTTTTAAAAGATCTCCATGGGAAACATACATTAAATCTGTTAAAGCTTTCCAAAATTTTCTTAAGACCTTAAAATCTTTCCACCTCAAGTGTTGCTTCCCTTCAATTCTACTCATCAGCAAGACAGAAAAACAGAGCCCCTACACACAGATTTCCTACTGCGCAGTGTTCCTTGACCTCCCCATTAATGGACTCTAATCCTCATTCCCAAAACAATGATAAAGAATTCCTCGCATGTACCACCCACCTTCCAGAGGAAGGCACAAAAACCACAACTCTAATAATTTCTACCTTCTGAAAGCACAAAAATTCTCTTTCCTAACACCACTACCAAAGTTAGCATAAAAATGAAATCATGCCTTTACAATATACATGCATTCTACACATCAAGAGATATGTACATATACCCACAACTGCCTATTAACTTTTAGAAACTAGGACCTATGAAAACAAAATCCTGTCCAAGTACATTTAAAAAGCTCCATTCCCACTCACCATCACACCAAAAACAAATTTTTGTGCCTGGTGTTGAACACCTTAGGAGATGAGCAGCAATAAGGAAGGTCAGAAAAGGTGAGAAAGTTCCTGACTTCCTAGAGCTATGAAATAAGCTCAATTCTCAAATAGTCACTGGGTAGTAAAGGGGAGTGAGGAAAGCAGTCACTCATGGGTCATCCGAATGGTCCCTCTGCAGCTTCACTTGCAGCTTAGCAAGCAAGTAAACAAGAGGAACCTGGGATCTGTAACAGCCAGCTCCATTTTCAGCAAAACACCGAGGCAATCCCATCCTTCCCAACCATCCAAACAATCTGCCTGTGTTAGAAGATCTGAAGAACTGCCTGTTTTGCTTTATCTGAAACACATATCTTTTAATGGGCTCGAAGAACCTAAGAAGTTTAATATGGAAATGTCACTAATGGGGAACTTTTCCTCCCTCCATGTTCCTGTTAAGCTGACGTGAACCTGATTTATTGAGTTCTATTCCACCAAGACTTGCAGCACTGAAAGAAAACTCACAGTAGCCTAAAGGAGAGCAGAAGACAGTCTATCACCTTTACTTCCAGCGATATTTCATGCTGGTTGCACAAATAAGCACTGGGTTAGGAACATGAGCGAGGGAGGAAGATTCAGAAATGGTGTCAAACACTCTGAAACAATTCCAACAGCCCATGGCAATCACGGCAAAAAGGCAGAATCTGCATTGCAGCCTTGAGGCACCAGGCAGTGGTTTGGGAACCTCAATCCACTCTTACAGAATTCTCTTATTTGGGCTGTATGGAAATGGTGCAAAATTCTGCTATTTTTGCTGTATGGAAATGATGACGCGTCTCAGAACTAGGAGAACAAAAAGCAGATGAACAGGCAAACTCTGCGGAAAATGAGAGTGTTTTCAGCTTGCTTTCCTCTCAGTTTTACTCTTGAGAATATTTTGGGTTCTGCTTCCTTGTGTCTGTGTCTTACTTGATGTACAGACTCTCCCAAGAGAATTCCTTTTATTAACACAGGTAGGAGTTTTTGCATTTTCTGCTGGGATTTCTCTCAGAAGACAACTTAAAAGTGAATTTTTATTAGCAGTGACACGGATGGTTTTAATCCTGGATTGTTTCCATACACATTCTGAGCAACCCAAAACAGTTCTCAACTGAGAAAAAAAAAAAAAAAAAGAAAAAAAAAAAAAAAGACATGAATTTAAGACATGAATTTCTCTCAGGATACTTAGCATCTTTAAAACATGCTTGTTTTTAATAGCCAAAGAACTCCTTAGAGGATGTTACTAACTCCAAGAGGATGTTACTATTCACAGTTTAGTTCAGTTTTAATTTGAAGCAAATAATTGATATGAAGAAATACTATCAAGAATTAATTACTGTTATTTCTTATTTCTTTCCTAAAAGGTAGTTGCTGTCTTGCTCTGGGATGATCCAAGTACCACAAACAGTGAACAAAATTGCATATCTGAATCCAAAGAAGTTCAGGAAATAGCAAGGAAGTATCTGAACTGATAAGCAGAAAACAAACTAAAATTGTGTTGAAAAGGAGCATTCTCTCCTAGGCACAAGCCGTTAATTTGCATATTTGCAAAATTAAGCAAAGAAAAGCAGTCCCTTGTTCTCCCTCAGCAGCCACAGAAAGGACCACAATAGCTATGGACACAATCAGACGACTGCAGGTAAGGCAGGTCACAACTCAGACGTGTTGTGCTTACCGAGATATACCTCTAGCTTGCTACAAATGTTACCAGAAGGGTGTAAATAAGAATGCATGTTTTATTTTGCAATTTAACTAGGCTCATCTATTCTTACCACAGGAGTACATCCTACCTGCCCTCCTCAACCACTTCTCCATGCTGTTCCTTTCAGGAAATCTTTGGCTCCTTATCTTTCCCTAGTTACATAGCTGACCTGATGGCACTTTGACTGCAGCATTTTAAGTATATATTTTAAAAATATTTCCCCACCAAATACTTTCTCAACCATCTATCTTCCATGTGAAAATCCAGATTCAATGACATCAAACATGTAAAGTTCTACCATGGATACACTTTAAATGTATCTAAGCTACAGGCACCAGACTAATTCAACCATTATCAGCATGTAAGATGCTTTCATAAATTACATTACTCAAATTTCATTTTTATTAAAATCATGTTGAAAACTAAAGTGAGAATTGAAAGATTTCCTGCTTTCCCAAATGCCATTCTCTTGGTCTGCTACCAGACTGACACCACTATAGTTATAGATATTCTTTTCTATCATTTTATTAACTAAATTTTATAAACTAGCTGCAAGCATTGTATACCTTTACAGAAGCACTTTGTTGTGCAGCATTTATTTTTAACCTAATTTCTTGTTTCTTGGTTTATCAGAGTATGAGTTCAGCATAAAGTAAGGAGGATAAAGCAGAGGATCAAGTGTCAATGACCCACTCTACAACAGCTCATGTGTTAGAAAGAGTGGTAGGATCTCAATGGTATGAAATATTTAAGGCTCTGGAAAAGACACTGAAGTCTATCCCAGACTCACAGGAGGAAATATATGCATTTCCAGCATATTTAATAAGTTCATAATTGGAGTGGTTAGAAACCAGGGTGATAAAATGCTACATTCATCTTTCCTAGCACATTAGTGTACAATTACTGCTGGCCTAAAAATAGGCCAAGTCACTCAAAGTTGAAAAGATCAAAAATTTTATAACTTGACTGACTTGGACTATTTTTAGACCAGTCTTACAAAGATCAAGAATTTCATTAGGTTAGGGAAATATATAATTGCTGTTGGTCGTCAAACGAGACATATTTTCTTGAACTGAAGACTAAAGCTAGTAACTTATAAATATATATATCTTTTTTAAATAGATCATGAAAATACCTCAAATTACTGATAAAGGACAATCTGGACAATTCCTTGACCATCTCAGCTAACAACTTTAATGCTTTGTATTTTTGCAGGGTACATCAGCAAATTAAATCTCTAATACTTTGAAATCACTGTTATGAAGGAGTCAATATTTTACTCTGCATTTTGATATTAGATCATTACATTAGATATAATGAGATAAAATGCATGCTTATATATCTTTAAACACGCTACTGCTATAACAAACCTGCAAACTAGTGAAACCCAATTTTCTCCCCTGCATGTGGAGGTGAATGCACTGCACAGATTGATAACTCCCATTGCGAGTGTGGCTAAGTGTTTCTAAGCAACCTTGCTCCATCATCTTCCGTGACAAAAACAAGTGAAAGAGTTTGAACTGCAGTCTAATAGAGCAGTGAATACTAATGACTAACCAAAAAAAAAAAAAAAAGGAATCTTATCACTGATTCCTTTTGTGAAAGGTAAAGAAACTACAATAAAAAAAAAAAAAAATTAAACATGTACTAATTAAATTGAAAATGTGAACAAATAATTTTAAGCTTATCTTCAGTAATTATGGAGGAAAAAAAGAAAGCAGATTTCAAACATCGGAGTCAGGTTAATTATTTTGTTTCATATGCATCTCCCTCCACAGCACAAAATACCCATGAAAATGTATTCATTCCCCACATCTGCAAGTACACAGAAAGGGCAACATTTCTTGGCCAGAGAACTTACTTCGGTCGTGGTGTCACTTCTGAATAGCCATCCCGCAACCCAAATTGGCAGAAAATGAGTTGCTTTGACCTTCCCGGCCGGATACCTCACGCATCATCACACAACAGAATTGGTAATGGAAATGCTGAAAGCAGCATAATGTCATTTTACCCTAAGAGCCTAGAATGCAGAAGTACAAGACAAAAATATGAAAATGAGGGACACACAGGCTTCTTGATTACTCCTATGCCAAAACACCATCGTGCACGCACAATTGACCAGAGCTGATTAAGTGCCAGTGTCAGAGAATCCCACATGCCAAGTCAGTGCTGGTGCTGCTGTGCCATTGTATACAATTGACAACTGCTTCACACCACCAAATACAAAAGCAAGATCTGCACCATGAGGGGAGTTGTGTATAGATTGAGGTAATAATCTCAATATATTTAGCTTTAATCATCTCTGTACCCAACCATAATTCAGAAAATTATGAAGTTAATACACTTGATAAATCAAGCACACATCTTTCATGCTTTGATGCTATATTCTTTGTTCAGCCACACCTTTCTTATTGTAGGAATGGAAAACAAAAAATAATGAATCCTCTTGTAAGTGTTGGCATAACCCACCTCCCAACTGAAGGGGGGGGGGGGGGGGGGGGGGGAAGGCAACAAACCTATTTTTTGTGTTTTTACTTGTGAAGTTCCAACCATAACTCAATAGTTAGTATATATCTTCAGTGAATACCACTGTGAATTTAGTATAGGTAATGACCACAACCACACAGGAAAAAATGCTGAAGTTCTAAAAGTTAGAATGAGCTCCAGTATGCCATACTTCATCTACGTATTGACTGATCTCAAGAACAGAGAAAAAAAGTTAATAAAAAGTTTTAGCGTTATTGAAAATTATTAACAACTTAAATTATTTCATTTTAATACTACAATAAAAGTCTCTCTGGCATGTTCCCAAAGCATAAATACAACTTTGTTGCACAGTCTCCCTTCATTGTTCTTTGTTTAACATAACCTTGATGATTTTAGCATTCCTACATTGACCTTGCAGACCTAAGGACTTTGATTCTGGCTGCATCCCAGGCCCTCTTAGGCAACACACCAAACACACAAAGCACAAGGTTTGTTGAAGTCGCAGATGTTGTGCTACAGCCTTTTTAGAGGCTTTGCTTTTGCCCAACTGACATCTTAAGAAAAAGGATTTAAGAACAGCCACAAAGTAGCTAAAACTGGATTATGCATGCAGAAAATTTGCCAATGGCCTGAAAATTCAGTCTACTGTATTATCTAAATGTAAGAGACACGGTCCTAATAAAGTCAAGTTGCTTTTTTCAGAGGAGGTAATAGATTTTTACCTCAGTAGCAGAGATTTTAGTACATTTTCTACAGAAATATGCAGCACAAAGCATTCTGCTGATGCAAGAATATGAAAACATCATTTCAAATGTATGGCAAATTGAAAATGGGAAAGCTCTTGTTGAAGCCTCTGTGTAGGTTTACACTAACAAAATTATATATGAAGAACTTAATTACGTAAAAAATCTTCCTTCCATCATGGTGTCACTAAAGAGCAAACGAAAATACTGTACAAAATACTTTGAGAGAACACAAGGCATAAATATCAGTAATTTATGAAAAAGGTCCTTTATAGTTGTTAGTTTTATGCAACATTACCTATAGATTGATTTCTTAGTTATCACATTGATCTGCTCTTCAAAATTGAGAGCAGCATAGGCTAGATAAGGAGATGATGCAGAATGAATTAATAAACTGTGAAATTACAATCTCATTACCATTTTGCTATTCTCTTCCCACACTGCATAGGACTGTTCTGACTGCAATGGGACTTCTACCCAAAGAACCAAGAACCTGGGTGCAGTGAGGTTTCCTGGTATATAACAAACTAGTAGCTGGACTTCTAAGATATGTCTTTTCCCATAAAATATCTAAAGAAGCTGTCTCTAGGAGAAGGCTTTGCTAATAAAATTATAAATCATCCTCCTGGCTCCACCAGAGGTCACTGGAAAGGTTCTCAGTATCTTTCAGAGGAGCATTACCTCTACAGAAACTGTCATGCTTGACAAAGTGATGCTAAGAAGTATGGATAAAACAAGCAAATCAGGGTTTGAAGTGAGAAATGGACATCTTTTGTTAGATAGAAGTAATAGTAATAATAATAGGTACTGGAGTACATAAAACTTTCCTCGTGTGTGAAGCAAAACCAAGGCTTTTAACAGAAGGTAGAACAACACGTAAGTATAAAAAATCCTCACTTTTCATTTTAAATTTCTATACAGAATGAAGTAGGGATCCATTAGGTAAATTTCATCTTGTAACACTTCATTAGTGAAAATAATGAACACGTTATGCAAGAGTACACAAGAAAGCCTACATGACAAGAAAAACTTTTCTAAAAGGTTTTCTACTTTTCCACAAAACCAAGAAACACTGGGGGAGTCCTCCTGCCTCGTCACAGTACCACACAGTGACCACGTTGATGCAGAGGCAGGGAGCAGGTCTCCACCACAACCATTTCACGTCCGTGCTGAGGCCTAGTGGCCATTCTCTCCACAATTTGCAGAGCTCTTGGACATAATTACACCTCACAGGAAAAATGATCTTAGAAATCACATTTCAAGTCCTCTTACTTGCCTTGCTCTGACTCACTATAGATGGCAAGCAAGATAGGATTAACCAAAGAGGCTTAACTATATCTTGCCGTTAGGAGATAATCACCAATTACTGCTTCAGACAAATCTGATTTAGACTTGCTGCAAAAGGAGGATTCTACGGTGGGGAGAGAAAGGAGGAAAGAGACCTTAAGAGTTTGATAAAGCAAACTGATTTTCCTCAAAGAAAATCAGATTTTATATTTGAGGCATTCTCTCCTGATTAATACCACTACATTTTCTAAAGAAATTCTAAACTAAATCAAGTTATTGTTCAGTAGGGTTGAGGTTTTTTATTATTCAATTCATTGTTGGCAACTATGAAAGCAACTGATTTCTCTTCATCTAAGTATTTATACAATAAAAATAGAAGTAAATGGTCATCACTATGAAACCTGAGTATGTTACAAATTCTAAGAGGGATGTAATAAATGACTTCCTGGTTTCATTGAAAACCTTGTCTAAAGTGAATTTGTCTATGGTTAGATGTATACACCATAAGTAAGAAATATTTTTAGGTTTGCTCAATTTGATAAAAAATATCTTGTTTCATTGTATAATTAATTTCCACCAAAAATCATTACACCATTAGTTCTACTATTTAACATTTGCTTTTATTGCATATCTTCATATTAAGAATAAGGAAAATCAAGCAATATTTGGGTATTTGAATGTCTGTTTTTCATAATATTTAAATTTAAATAAATCAATGAATGTTTAGAGGAAGAACTTACAAATTACTATTACAAGTCATTTGTTCCAGATCACTTTCAAGCAGTCACACTTATTTTCCTTTATCACAACAGGTTTTAAATTTCTCCCAAAACCACTGGTTGTTGAGAATGATCACAGAAGGCTACCAACCAAGTGAGGACAGAAAGAACAGCTCCATACTGGCCTGGAGTTTACTCCAGGGCAGGAATTTGGGAAATGTAGGTCAGGAAATAAAAATAACAGCACGTTAAAATTTCAATGCAAATATATAAAATTTTCATTATCCACAAAGATGTCCACTTCCTCTTCTCCGTGTTTATAAAGGTGTCTTCCAATGGTGGAGTTGGCTAGATGCAGATGAACCTACCAGACACAACCTTCATTGCCAATCAATCATTAGATTAAAACTCCCTCAGAAATCACATTATTATAATATAAATCAGTATTACAGTCTTAACTGCTTCCTCAAAACCAAGCAAAAAATAGTAAGCACGCTGTAAAGGAGAGCATGTAACAGATAATGAGATTCCACAGGTGTACCTTTAATTTTACGATGTTCTGATGCAATGCATACTTATCGAATTACAGAAAAACTAGTAAATAGCAGCAGATTGACTAACTGAATGAGCTGGCAAGATCTATATGTGGGCAAAATTATCTACAGATTCTAAAATAGGCTTTAATATACCACTGAATAGACTAATATACATACAAGGTACAAAAACCCATTATCATTTTCACCAGACACATAATTCCTATTTATGATACACAATGTTGTGTATCATCTGTAATCACCAATTTAGATTATAAAAACCCTCAAGCAGTGGAACCAATAAATCATAGAAGAGCTTAGAGCTATTAGAAAACATTAATTCTATTCTCAAAGCTAAATTACATTTCACAATTTCTATCAATGGGTTTGAATGGAACCTTGAAATGATTAATGTTTTATCAGAGATAGCACAGACAGTGAACACAGAGTCTGCCATTTAGGATTTAATGCTGGTAGTGTGCTACTGACCAAGTAAAAACTGATAGACTTATCACCAGTACCAGCACTGTCGAGCATTACAGATTGCAAAAGTAAAGCATGTATTTGTAATTAAGTCTGCAAGCCAGCCGACACGATATTAGGTGGTCGACACAAAATATTACCAACCACAACACTGTAAGAGTCGCAATGCACAGGTAATTAATTGGTAGCAGCGTAATTGAAATGCGTGCATGTACTGCAAGTGTCTGAACCAAGGCTCCCTCTGCTGTCAGATGAACTTTTGAAGAAGGTGATTCAGAGTACCCCTAGGCAGTGCTCTTTGTTCAGTACGTACTCATTATCCTACCAAAAGATCACAAACCAAAGTCAAACAGTGAATATCCCTGTTAAAGCTTCCCATTTGAGTGTTAGGCTGCACAGAAAGGAATGACAGATGTTTGTGTCCAAGCACCTGCTACAACCAGGTAAAAAAGAAGCATAAGTACATAAAAGTGATGTATTGATACCACAGGTCTGGAGACAGGTAGAGTCATAGTAACATACTGAAGAAGGCATTAATGCAAAAACCAGAAAAATATCAACATCTTCTCATCTATAATATCTTCACTCAACCTTTCCTAAAAGCTGTATTTAAAGGGAGTAAAAAAGCTCTTCAGTGGATTGCAACATGACTGACAGAGAGTTTACTAGTCAGATGTCACTCTAAGGGCAGTTTACTTGGAGGAAAGAGACAAAATACGGACGTGCAAAACTAGGAAGGTAAGTGATCCTGTACCAGAGACAAAATGAAATAAAATCTATCAGCTCTGAAGTAAGCCATCTGAAGATGAACAAGACATTTCCAAAGAGCTAAACATCTTGCTACAAGCTTCAGCAAAGCATCCAACATCAACACAAGTGGAGGCTGTTTCCCAAACTTCAGAATACAGTGGAAGGTCCGTCTGTGTAACTAAATAGACTTCCCATCACGCACACACATAATGCATATAAACAAAGAAAATGTGATATTGTGAGGGATAAGACTATTGCTAGGAATGAAAAAGTGGGTTGAAAAATGCTTTCTTCCTTCTCCACTTCAAAAAGAAAACTGAATTTTCTATAGCAATAAAATAAGTGTTATCCCAGAGTCATGTCAATATTTTTTCTGAAGAAAAAGAAAATAAAGCCATATCTAGAAGATTTCTGTCGTGAATTTCTCACATACAAGCAACTTCTATTACCTGTGTATAACTATCCCTTCAAAACCAGTAGCATATTTTAATGTCCATTTTCTTTCCCCACATAAGGATTGATTTACATGTAAGTACAGGACAGGCTTTGTTTATTTGTCTAGTTTAGTGTTCACCGAACAGTCCCTTTCTTTTTAGTTGTGCTCTGTTCTCAGTAAAATTTCTATTAACTTTTCCTCCCCTCAAAGGAATTAGAGATTAAATCTTGCCACTTCGGTAATGTAAAAATGAATTGTTCTCAACAAAAGGATTTCATATATGTAGTGCAAAAGACCTCATTAGAAAAGAAAATTCAATTAGGAGAGAATAATCAGGGAAAATATCTTCCTCTTTAAAACAACACTACAGTCAAGTTGATCTTACAACTAAAATTCATCCTCCAAAAGACTACTTCAGAAAGTTTTAGGGGAGATAGGCAGAGGAAATAGTACCAATAAAATTAGGTTTCACTGTGTTAATTAACAGCAACTTCCATTAATTGTTGTCACAAACTGATGAGAAAAGCTGGGTTTTCATTTCTTTGAATTTTCAAATCTGAGCTGTATCTGGTGGAAATGCTTTAGCCAGCTGTGAATTATGTTTTAATCAAATAAGTGCGGGTGTTTCGCTACAAGACAGCTTGTTAAAAAAGTTGAACACCTCTAATAAACATAGAAGGAAGCATGTCTTTTGCCTTTGTAAAGTGACAACACTACTCAAAAAATACATAAATAAAATCAACAGGTATGATATCAGATTCCTTCTGAATACCGAGCCCCAGTGCAGATCAAGAAGCCCATGTCTGAAATGCTCTTGATGCAACTAAATATTTCTTTTTAATCACACCGTTGTTAAAAATGTATTGATGAAAGGTTTACTAGGAAAACTCTTTGTGGTTCACCGCTCCACCCACAGACTACCTGGCTAACAGCCATGATGTTATAAATGATTTAAATAAGAAGAAAGTCCAGCATTTTCTATACTTTTAGAGGGCTTAGAGTATCTGCAGCAGCAGGAGTGGGGGAGTTTTGTCTGTGTGTTTTCCATTACAGGAAAATTAATAGGTAAGTCCGAGATTCATAAACGATAATTTTCTTCCAAATTTGGTAGTTTGAGTAAGGTTTCTTCCAAATAGGGAAACGGGGAGATAAAAAAATAAAATTAAATTAAAATAACACCTTTTGCAAATGGAGGCTTTCGTGAAACTACAGTGTTGCTGTGCTACCTCAGGGCTCTGTGATAAAGCCAAGAGACGTTTCTCACAGCTATGTGTTATCATTTGCTTCCTCAGCTCCCTTTCCTCATGCCTATTTCTTCTTTCGGTATCCAGTTTCCTTTCATAGTTAAATATACACTCAGACTGCCAGCACGCTTTCCTTCCTACCCTCACCCCTCACTCACATGTACCTATGGATTCAGAGCCATTTCGTGGGAACGGGAGCTGTGGGTCCATGCATCTCGGCCCCAAACCAGCACTTCCCATGCCCACTGTCCCCAGCTTACATCCTGTAGTGCTAGAACAGGCCAGTTGTCTCCAGCCTAAAAAAATATCTGAACAATAGAGTGGTTAAAATCTGACCTCCTGTAATTTGGCAGGCTGTTATACAGACATAACAATTGTTTAAATGTATTTCAATAGGAATAATTCCCACAAAGCATTTTTATTACGAAAAACAGAATTCTTTCTGCTGATCTCTAATTCTGTGGATTTGATCTTTTCAGTCCTCTGAGATTAGGCGGAAGCACTTATTGCAGTTTACCTCTTTAAACTACAGCTTCTTTACTTACAAAGTGTCCTCACCTATTTCCTTAGCCCATTATCTATACCTGAAGGATTGATTCGCTCAAATGTAGCAAGTTGCAGAGCACCTCTGAAGGGGACAGGAAAAAACATGTAGCTACTGAAGTAGAGACCCCCTGCCAGATCACATACGTGTTTTCAAAATACATTATAGCCATCTCTGAGGACCAGAATCTCTCTTCTGATCACAAAATCAAAGACTAATCAAGAGATAACACAGGCTTTGGTTTCAGCATTATGACTACTTTTGTAAAATGTCTTGTTGCCATTTGTTCCAGAATGTCTCATCTCCGTATCACTTCAAATAGCTACACTACGTTTGGCATACTAAGCCTTTCTGATTTATGCTGGTCACATTAATTTTAAAGTAATAAACCCAAGCAGAAAAAGTCACATTTCTTTTTGTTCAGGAAATAAACTTGCCCTCAGCTACAGTCAATCCATATTGATTACTTATCTAACTGTAATCTTATTTTACTGTATCTCCTAGAAAGACTTCATCTTTAAGAGAAAATCAGCTCCCAGGGAACAATAAGACTGACAGTTCATGTAAGAATTTAAGAGACAGTAGCATAAGTTAGAACACATAAGTCTGTGCGTATGTATATATATATATATATATATACACCTGTTATACAGGCACTATCACCTTTTTAAAGATGGAAGAGAGAATCTGCATAAAATATAGAAGAACAGAATGTTGTTTCATGGTCCACACATTTGTACAGTTCAGTTAAGGCTGTTCCTGCAATTACAGTGATTTCCTTAGAGTTTCAAAAGCCCAATGGGAAACAGAGAGTATGAGTTCAAATAAAAGGCGAAATAATTAATTCAAAAGAAAATTTCATAAAACATATTTAGAGATAGGGAAAAGGAAAAGATAAGTTCTTTTCCATCCAATTTTATAAAAAGGAAGTGTAATAAAGATATTTGCATTTTTTGTAGCCAAAAAGTTAAATAGACTTATGAAAACATCAGCAACTCAAAGATTATAAGTCAACTCTAAGATCATAACAGGGAGATAGAAAACTTTTTTTTTTTCCCCTACACAATTATGATTTAGCAATAATATGTAATGAGTCCCACATCAAATTATTATTTTGACTAGGAATATCGTAACTTCCTGACAATCCAAAGTTTAAATGAGGTAGATCTAAGAAGAGTTTGAGAAACATCCCCCACTACCTGGCATTCTTCTGTGAGAAGAAAATGGAAAAATTGTTTTCTCTTCTGATACGGTGGATTCACTTCCTGCCTTTCCAAAATAGTCAACAACTCACCACACACATTAGAAACACCTTTACAATGCACGGAAGCCTGGGAAAGTGCCAAGCAGTATCCATTTCCCGCTGCAATCATCGCATCCCACTCAAACCCAGACTCGGCAAAGCATTTAATACATGAGGTTAAATTTCAGTTTAAATAGTCACAATGAAATGAATGTAACTTCACTGTCCAAGTTCTTATTGAACTGCATCTACAGGAAGGAAACCACCTATTTTAGGGTGTAGAAAAGTGAGGATGTCTTACTCAAAAAGCAGAAGAGAGCTAGAGTGTGCCTGAGCACAAGGACTGCCCATCATTCAGTGGGTACCCTCTAAAAGCACTTGCCATTACAGAAGAAATAGTTGTAACAGGACCTGAAAGTCATATAGCAATACTAAACTATAAAGCCCACACACACACTCATTAATCTTTGCAAAACTGAAGCTGCTAAAGCTTAATAACATTCCTTTAATTACATTTAGTTGGGAAATCAACAGTGCCTCACTTGTCACGGTTGGATAAATAATATTCATTAGACGTTTGCTTAGAACAGACAATTTTTCTGACACTGTGTAGTTGCAGGTTGAACAAATGATGTATTTAATCACAGCAATGATTTTTTCGTTGTCATTTTTTACTGCATCCTGCCCCTCAGCTGGATCCACCACAGAAACCTCCTCCCATCCCTCAACAAATTCATGGCCTCTCTGCCAGGAATGTGTAGGGCCTGAGGAAAACTGCCAAAATTTGCCCCTGGTTACAGCTCTACTACTGCCACTGCAATGAGTGAGAGATGGGCAATTCGGAGTGGCTCATCTCCTTCAAAGTCAGTCACAAAATTGTTTTGGCCATTTTCAGAGGCCACGTGAAGGTACTCAGAGTAAAGAGCTGGCAAGCACTGTGGTTCCTGACCCACACGGTATGGTGTTTATATTTTCATATGGTCATCATGTAAATGCAAATTACCAATTTAAAAAGCATTTATGTTACCAGCGTCCAGTCCTGAGAAAGACAGAAACGTATGGTCTTCCCCAATTTGTTTAAAAATATATATATTCTTTGTATCTTTTAATTATGACAATAATTTAGTGAGAAGAAGAATATTTCCTGGGATAAGTGGTTTCTCATTCTCAATATATTGAGAATTCTCATTCTCATTTCTCAATATTGTCTCAATTGTCTCATTGTCTAGGCTCAAATGACACTTTAAAAGGCTTTTCTTTTGATCATACATGAAGCTCAAAGAACAAAACATTGCAGAGGGCCCTGGGAGCAGTTCTGCATCCGTACCTGAGTGCGGCCTGCCCAGGCTGGCAGCACTGTGATGAACTGTTGAGAATTCGAGAATGGGGCTCAAAAGTGCTAAAGAAAACAATCTGGATGACACTACATTTAACAGACATCTTTGATGATCTAAAGCCAGTCTGCAAAATCAAAACCATATTAAGAAGCAAAATTGGCATTGGCTGCCCTGTCATCGAGTGTTGATGCTCCCTGGAACTGTTTGAGGCCTCCTGCAGTTCTGACAGGAATTTAAATACATAATGTTTGTGTGTGTAAATTGGGTGCAGCTTGTTTACAACAAGACAAGGAAAGTTAGCATTTAACAATATTTTCTCATCATTCTTAAAAACAGGAAGAAATCAAGAAATTCCAAACTCCATCTGGACACCAGCCGGCACGATTTAACCTCCAGGCCAAATTTAACCTCCTACGTGGTTAGAAGCTGGCATGGTTTCCTCAGGCCAGACCCTTCACAGGACTTCTATCCCCATGGCTGCTCGCAGGTTACACCAAGGTTACACAGTGAGTGATGGAGGCCTGGACAGCTGGGAGCAGGATCCGATCCTGCAGACCTCAGGCCTTGTGTACACCTCGCCTGCAGCCAGTGATGGACGGAGAAAGGCAAACAACACCACTAGCTAGAAGTTCCTTGCTTTTATCCACTTATTTTCGTGACTTAATATAATCTGAAAGCACGTTTGAATTTAATTTCCTTCAGTTTTAACAAGCACATCTTTTAAAAGAAAATCACATTTAGAAAAAGCCCACCGCATCTGGTGCTCGCAGCACAGCCATGGAACTGATAACATCTCAGCCAAGTGCCCAAGACAGCTCGATTCATGACACCAGGGCTTCTTTCCAGCATTGATGTGATCCCCCCGCAAGTGTTTAGTACACTTGCAACACCAGTATGGCTCTCACCAAAACGAAACACGGTCAAAAACTGGGTTTCTCTAACAGCCAGTGCAACAGCCGGCATGGGCAGCTGCCCTCATTCGGCCAGCATCCACCATCTGGAAGAGCCAAAGGTCTTCAGAGATGCACTCCGTTATCCCCAAAAGGGGTAAGAGTGGAAGTTCAGGCACCTGAGAAAGCACTATCTAGGAAAAGGACAGTGACAGGCGAAAACAGCATCGGCAGAGAAAAATGTCACCAAAAAAGCCACTCTGCACATGGGCAGAAATCCAATCACATGCCCAAGTTTTTAATACTTTTGTATGGTTGCCAAGGACTTGTCCATTTCTCATGATTAATACAAGGAATATTTAAAGTTACTACATTTCTAGGTGTCAGAATATAGAACAGAATATTCTGGAAAATAGATTTAGGACCCACATAAAAAACCTGAGTATACACACCCTAAAAATGTTTTGATTCATTAAGCTTCAAAATGGAGTACTTGTACAATCCTTTCTAGTCAACAATTCAAAGATATCACATGAAAGAATTCAAGTTAAGACCTGCCAACTCACTCTGAGAAAGCTGAAATAGAGGTGATTCTCTTATTTTGCACTATATTAAATATAGCTGTAAAGACCTGTCAAAGCAATTTTTTTGTTACCAATGCCGTACTATAAATTATCTACCACATATTAAATGTATATACAAACACATATTAGGTTTTTCATAAATCCCTAGTATTTCTGATTTTTTTAATTTTAGTCTCTCACACAATAAACAGATGCACAAACCATTTTTCTATTGCAGTACAACCTCAAATATAATAAGTCTTTATGGCCTGAAACATGAGCTTTTAACAACATCTGTGCAGTTAGAAAATATAACTCTGCTTCCTAATCACTGTAGGGAATAAGAGTCTTTTCAAAAGTACTACCTATTGTAAATACATATTAGTGGCACAATGTTAAAATGATTATATTTTTATTTAATTACAATCCACTCTACATGGCTTTTCACGTAGCCTACATCACAATTAATCTTGATTAGAGAAACCTGCAGCATAGTACTGTTCAGAGTAATCAGGATGATTACACAACATATGATCTTTATGTTTCTGTTTTGTCTCCACAGCGGTTATCAGATACTTATCAATTTTCTAGCCCGGAAGAAAGTTTAGACAGGAAGGCAACATGGGAACAAGCTAACCTGAATGTATTTGACTTCAGCTGAAGAAAGGCCATAAAGACAAATCAGATTTATCTTGCGAGGTTCACAATTCTTACTTTTTTGGTGGGGGGAAAAAAAAATTTCAAAACTTAAATATTTCAGAATAAATTCTCTGCCAAAATGAACATGAACAGAAAAACTATGATCAGTGAGATGCCATAAATAACTACCACAAAGGAAACCTTGAGAAGCTGATGCTTTAGAGAGACCAGCAAGTCTTAGTACCCTAATTTAGATTATCAGTTTTTCCCTAAGGATCATCACTTTGTTAAGGGCTCGTTTTATCTACCTCTTATGCCATGCACAGCAGACACTTTTACTAATAACAGATCAAACCGGTGCCCAGAACATCACAGCAGAAAAAAAGGAGGAAATCTTTCCAAAGCAGCAGGGGGGAGGACATAGACTAGCACTGGGTAATAAATGGTTCTGGGCAGGAAGGATGAGGAATTGGCATTATCTCCATAAAAGAACTGAGAGAAAAGCAAGACAAGATGGAAGAGGCTGGAAGGGAGCAAGTGAAATATATGCAATTCAGTAGAAAGGGGCACAAAAGTCTTCATCAGTCATTGCTCATGCTCCCCCCCACAGTCAACTGAAAGCATTCCTCTGACGTACCGCACTGGTTAAAGACATGGGTTCTCTCCTGGTTACCTGAATGCAAAGTGAGAATGGGCAAAACATCCTGCTTCTACCTGTCACAGCATTTGCAGAGGTTTGGGCAGTGGTACTGAACTCTCAATAACCAGCATGGCACGATAGAATGCTGGAGCCAAATGTGGTTTCCAGTTTGTATTTCACAGCCAGGAGAAATTACACTCAAGGAGTGAAACACTTATAACCTACTATATGGAAATTAAAAATACAAAGATAAAGCTTTAATTCCAGCATTGCTTCCTGGGGAGTGATTCATTTGGTTATTTTAATCATACTTGGTAATTATTAACATTCTACACAAGCAGCTATGGATTATTTACACTTGCAGATAGAGACTTTGAGACCGTGTGAAGGAGTCAAATCAGCAGTGAAATTTCAACAGTGAAAGACTAATTTTGCCGAAGGGTGAAGTTTCCAGGTGTATATACACACCTAACTATATATGCCATGTATTATGGGAGAAAGATAAGTAAAAATACCGGTTCTTAAAATCAGAGAACGCTAAACAATCCACATTAATTTGTGCCTGTGTTCCAAATTAACTTTGTGAGCAATATTTTTCCCAAGAATAATTTATATCCTAGAGGTGAAGCACATCAACAGAATTCTGTATTACTTTTGAATATGGCTTGATAATAAAACAATATTAAAATTCTTTCCTGCCCTTAGCTGAACCTCAGAACTTCCAGGAGGACATTTCTGCATTTATGATCTAATCAGCGGGGTCAACAAGAGTCACTGACCATGAAATGGAAAGAAACGTTTCAGTGGTTATATAATGACACCTTAACGCAGCTTCTCGTTAATCAACAACTGCCATTAGCAAAGCTCTGAAGAAGAAAGATTTGCGATGACTCTGTAATTAGGCAGCCTACTGCAACTGTCAACATGCAAGGAAAAAAAAAAAGAAAAAAAAAAAAAAGAAAAAAAAAAAAACATAAGGAAATAGGGAAAGAATTAAAAATGACAGAAAAACAATTACTCCACAGATGTTCAATATAGCCAGAATCGAGTCCCAGGCAGCCTGGTAACTGTGTTGGCAATTTCAAGTTCCTCGAGAAACTACTGTAGCTGTGTCACTGCCAGTAACATAAAGCAGATGTTAAATGGTTTTTACCAATACATGCATTCTAGCATTATGTACATTCCCTGATATTTTATTATCACAAATTTATCCAATCACAGTGTGTCGTTTAGCTTTGCTTCATTTTAAGAACTTTTTAGACCAGCGTACTTCCACAAAGAACAGTCTCATCCAGGCAGGAAAGTCTGTGTGTGAATACATGCTCTTGCAGTGAAACAACTGTTCTGTTAAATGGCACAGTCCTGCTTTGTGCATATAAAAAAGGAAACCACAGTACAGATTAGTCTAACAGATTATTATCTTTTTAACACTTTGATAATCCTTATTTACCTGCAAGTTAGTAAATTAATTCATGTTAATTACAAAATCAGAATGAAACCTCCTCTGAATGGAATTTCTGTATGAAATGATTTATTTCTGCAAAGCACTGTGCCCTATAAATGGTAACAACAGAGCTTGAGTGTGAACAGTTAAATCAGAATGTAGAATATTGCTCTCTTCTGGGAATATAAATATCACAGCCAGCAGATTACCTCTTAAATATTGCAAAAATATACCCTCCGGAATGCAGCCACTCCATACGGTTTCACAAACCACAGTGACCTCTATAACAACACAGGAGGTTTCTTTTTCCTATCAGTCACGCTACCATTTCTCAACCTCGGCTGCACTTACTGGTATTTCCCACCAGCAGCCTACACAATCTCCAATCAATAAACTAGACACCGATGTAGAAATTACTGTTCAAGTATGCGATATTGGCAGAGACAGCACGCCAGCAGCTCTCCGCGCTGTTAGGTAGCTGTACGGACAGCACCGACACTCAGCTCTTCAATGCACAGGTCCTCAGGACTAATACAGCCGCTATTACTATAGCTCTCGGTTTTCTAGACTAAGAAATTTCACAATAGGTGTTTTGAAAGAAAAATAGTGGCTTTTTTCACATGAAATTTGAGTTCAAGATGTGCAAAAATGCCTACAGACAATAGCTCCTTGTCCTACACACTCTGTAAAAGAGTGCAGCCAAACAGAAACTTTGCAACAGAAGCATAAACTTTAATTTTATCTGATCCACACTGCTAAAAACCAACCAAAAAAAAAAATTGGCTCCAGAATACAGCATGCAGAAGTAGTGCCCTTATGCTACTCTCTGTGATGCTCTCCTGCTGCTGCCCATCTTGCCACAAACTATGCAGTTCCTACTGAGTGGCAGCAAATTATCCCTGGGGATGCCCCAGCTGTCAGAGCAGACCCGTAGCTCTCTGGGACAGAGGATCGGGAGAAACAGCGACTGGCAGGATGTGGGCACACCTGTTAGTTTGGTGCCCTACTTGTGCTGTGGCTCTGCTGCTTGCGCGGCAGTCAGCTACAGCCCTAGCCTGGTAGCTCTGCTAGCCCCGCGACACAAAGCCAGCTATGATCATTGGCGTCATCATACAATTCCCTGTGTTGTCTTCAGGGGTTAAGAGTACAGCAATGAATGCTGGAAACTGTGTCGTGTTTTGGGACTTCAGCCTGGGTCTGTTGAGAAATCAGAGACAAAAAAGGAGGCAAATTCAAAGCACGCATCTGGTGCTGAATATAATCAAGAATTGGTTATTGGCATAAAACTCCCTGATCTACACTGCAACTTCTCTGATCTTTTATATTTGAATCATTTATACTTTTCTGTTTATTCCTGAATAAAAAACTAGAAAGCTAACCCAACACAAGTCAGTTATATGCCTTCTCATTCATATACAGCACTGATTCATATTTTTTCAATTTAAACTATAATGGGATGAAATAACTTTTTTTTAGTAATGTCAGTGCTTCTGAACAAAGATAATAAAGACAAAAAATGACTTGAAGAAAATAGGAAACATCAGCTAGCTACAAAACTCTAGGTGAATATGTAGCGGGAATATCCAAAATGCCCCAAATCCCTAGTAAAAAAAAGCTGGTACTCTTGCCAAGTAGTAGCACTTTTCTGTACATCTTCCCATGTGTTCTCTGTGTTCTTCCATGTGTTAATGAAAGATTCTCTGCAAAGATATCAATTTTCACCCTGGTACCTTAAGGCAAAGCCTGCTGCTTTTCTTGCATTCTTAAAAGAATATCAAAATTTTTCCCAAGGGTGGAATTTTGCTGCTCCATTATTTTTGCCAACTTCTGAATAAGAAGATGCTCCCTCTTGTTCATGTGGCTGGGTGGGAAAGGCACAGGGCCAAGTGAAATGAAAGTATATCCACACCCTGCTCAGAATACTCAAGCCATGACAAGGAGGCAAAAAGAAAAAAAAATATTTTTTTTTCTGTTAAATTAAGATTCTGTTAATTTTAATGTTATGTTTTCTAGAAATGGACACAATAAATAAAAAGCAGAAAGTTTTAATAAATCTTACAGCTGAAAAAAGGATGGTGCAAGACTTGGGAGCCTAAATTGGCACTTGAGGGTGCAGGCAGGTCATTTTGGAGCACAATTTGCAGACCTGACCCTTTGAGTTCAGATTAATTCAGACACCCACCATCAGCAGTGAGGCCAGCTGACTTCACGCTCAAGCAGGGAAGTCATTATATGATTTCTTCTGCTAGCTAGGGGATTAAGGGAGGTAGTCATTTCCCAGAAGGTGGGAATAACACAGATGACAGGAGTTTCTACACTGATCAGCTGACCTTTTATTAGCTCTGCAACTGTAAACCTGTAACAGAAATATTCTATTACCCCACTGGGGGTTCCTCTAAAAATGCTTATCACATAAGGCCAGGAGGCACCAAATAAGGCTACAAGAGGAATGGGAAACCTGCAGATTCTTAAAAACATGAAGGAAAAAGCTTTAAGCCTGTGTTTAACATTCAGCATCTCAGCTAACTCACAAATCTTAGTACTGAAGCCGTCTGCTCAGCTCTCATCTCCACTAATTCAGTCCTTAGGCTGAATTATGCTCCTTAGCTCTTTTTGTAAAAACAGCTCCAAAATGTGGTATCATTCCTGGTGTAGATGCTATAGTACAAGCAGATACTGCACCATGGCAGAACCCAAGGAGGAACAGAAATCTTGACCTTCTGTTAAAGTTTCACAGACATGGCTCCAATCAGGACCATGGTAGATGGTCTGCTACATTCATGAGAGTAACATCTGCAAGACCCTAGGTGTAGGGTAGTCATCTCATTACCTTCAAAAAGTTTACAATGCTGTATAGTCATGCTAATGACGTTTGAGTACAGGAGCCAGCAGGAGGAAATGAAATCCGACCGCAAAGACGCTACCTTATTTAAAAGATAATTTATTTAGTATGATCAAATATACAAACACTGCATCTATTTGGTAGCGTGGCAGACTTGTGTACCTTCTCTAGCCTTCCCAGAGAAAGCGTACTTACTCCCATCACAAAGTTAAAAAGGACGAGGGGGAATGGGCTAAAGTTGCACCAGGGGAGGTTTAGGTTGGATATTAGGAAGAACTTCTTTACCGAAAGGGTTGTTAGGCATTGGAATGGGCTGCCCAGGGAAGTGAGTGAGTCACCGTCCCTGGAGGTCTTTGAAAGACATTTAGATGTAGAGCTCAGTGATATGGTTTAGTGGAGGACTTGTTAGTATTAGGTCAGAGGTTGGACTCAGTGATCTCGGAGGTCTCTTCCAACCTAGATGATTCTGTGATTTCTTTGTTTAAGAGGATTTTGTTGTTCTTTTTTACATGTAGATAGTATACTACCACAGCCCAAGCCACCCTAGATGCTGAGCTATTTATCTTACTCTTAATTGCACGTTATCCACTCACTAACACCAGCCAGTTGGGTGAGGTTTTGGTGGTGGTAACGCTTTGTTGTTGCTGTTGTTTTGGTAGAATTGAGGTTTTCAAGAAAAACTCCACTTTTCCTTTAAGATGCTTCAGGATGTATGAAGTAATGTAGAAATCCTCAGAAGAGAAAGCGAGAACAGAAATAAAGAACTAAAGAACTAAAGAAAACTGTTGCCTTCTCCACTGAGAAAACGAATTTCAGCAGACAGAGCCTCTGCTCTGCACAAAGACATTCCTTCTCTGCCAGCTTGGCCGATTCCAAATTTTCCCAGTGACCTTGCTAGATTAGATTTGCAGTCAAGCAATCGTATCTCTTAAATCAACAAATTGGATTAGTGACACTGCGAGCTGGGAAGCACAGTTTTCACACACCCAACCTGAACAAAAACAAAAATTCCCAATCCTATCCAAATTAGCTAACTCCTTGCTACGTCCAAAACCGATTTCAGAGTAATACTTCAGAAAAGGTCATAACTGGCTGCAAAACCCAAGCTGGGACATTGCTCACAAACTGCTACAAAATCCTTGTATATACACATAAACACACACAAACATGCTTCCAAAACAAGAGCAACCACAGCAGTATGTGATTGTCAAAGGTATGCACGGGTGTAATTGCTTGCAGCTGAACTCGCTCCCCAGCTTGGGATCTGCGTCTGTAAGGGGGCAGCGAGCACTCGGGGGTGTCACCAACTCCCAGAGCTAAAAATCAACCATGCTAAGGTGCAGGACCAGGTCTCCAGAGGAGCTGCCCTTTGGTTGTTCAGAGAACTGGCAGTATTTCTCCTTAGACAAGTCTTTCACTGGGACAAAAACCTGAAGGTTGCAGAGCTCTCCATCCCCTAGCCTTCAGTATATCAAATACTGACATGTGGAGGGTAACACAGAGCCAAAATGTCGGTAACTGATCAAAGCAGAAATAAAATGAAAGATATATTTCACTGCTTGTGACTATTTCAATACTTTGCATATCACAGCTCTCTAAATAAACTATGCTGAGGACTGAGCAAGCACCCCTTTGAAAGAAACCTTCAGTTTCTTTACGGGGAGGATTTAACAAGCAAGTCTCCATCCTTGGAAACTGCCGGCTCACCTCTTCCACTTGCACTTCAGCTGCTGGACACTGAATCCTCAGGCTGGTGGGGCTTCTTCTGTTTTTTATTTTTTACCCTTCCTAATCCCTTTTTAAGCAAAGGGAGAATACATAAACAATAATAACGAACGGCTGTCTGCAGGGCGATGGAGAGGAGGGGAAGAAGGGGATTAGGAGCAGCTTTTCATGTAGCCATAAGAGCAGCAACAGCTGGCAGCCACCGGACACCTCTCCGTGAAGCCTGCCAGCAAGGTGGATTTTGACCACGCGTAAGAGAGAGACTCTGAAGCTACCCTCCCTTACCTGTGTTAAAAGACTGCAAGGAACAAAGCTAAGGGACAATAAAGTCCTTGTATTTAACCCGTGGGACCACAGTTCTGGATCGGGATTCCCGTTTGGATAATCAGTCGCAGGGCCGTGCTTTGAAGCCCACAGCTACTGCTGACTTTCACAGCTCATCCTGTGTTGTTTTTACACGTTTCTCTTAGAAAGGAGGACGGTCACTGAAAGGACAGCAGAACACCACCAGAGAATTAATAGTTACGAAATATATATTTGGATAAGGTAGCAATGAACTGTTTTTCTATAGGACGCATGAACGTGTTGAACACAAACATAGCGGCTATCAGTTCTAACAAGCAGAACGCTACTTATCACTAGCACCACATATTAAACAATTTCAATTTATTTTCCCAACAGTAGGTGTTAAAATTACATTCCTACCACAACTGTCTCATCCACGCCTTAGCGTGAGAAGGTTAAATTAATGTGATCTCTCCTCAGCCTCAGTGGGAAAACCCAACCCCACGGCCCTACCACAAACACAGCACGAGTGGGGGCTCTCCTTTGTTTACCCAGTACAGGATCAGAAACCCAGATCAGGCCCAGAAACCGATGAAGGAAGTTTTTATCACCTAATTGAGGATGAGTTGGCAATTTCTGCTTTACCATTTGAAAGCATTCTCATTACTGATAAAGGCTGAAGGGAAATGTCTGCAAGAAGCATCTCCTCTGCATGAGCATCTTGTGCCATGCAGGTGAGCATCACAACCGAAGGCACGAGAGTACAGCAGGTATCAGAGCTGCCCCCCATTTCCCATCCTTACACATCTTTATTTCAAGTTTTAAACAGAGAACTGACACTTTTTAATCAAAACAGCCTTAAGTTTATCCACCACACATGTATGCTTTTCTCAGCCACACAAAAACACTCTCGGAGAGTGCTGGGTTTGTTTTGTTTTAATTTGGTTGGGTTTTGTTTTTTGGGGTGGAGGGAGGATTGTTGTTGTGCGGTTTGTTCTCACTTGTGTTTTTCTTGTTTGTTTGTCTGTTTTGTAGGTATGTGTGACAGGTTTTTTTACACAACAGCCAGACCAAAATCTTTCCCTTCTCAAGACAGCAACAGAGTCCAGCAGGCACAAAATTCTTTCACAGGAAGAAGCCATTCACTGCTGCAATTTTTGTGAGTTCACCTTCAGATAAGCTGCTCAGGAGTAGGAGCAGCCATTGAAGTCAGAAATACCTTCTTCAGGAATCCCAAACTGCATCAGCACAGCAACACCCAAACCATCATGAACTGAAGAATACCTGAGGACGGGCCCAGCACAGAATGAAGCTCCTTGGACATACAACTTGTTAAAGATAACAAACCTTCCTAGGCAAGCCTCTGTGCTTTGCATGAAGTCCTCCTCTATCTGCAGGCACATCCATAAACGTGCTGCCTCAGCCATACCATCTTTATAGAAACAAGCACAAATGTTTCAAGCTGACAACTTAAAAGGATTATTTTGTCTCGCATTAAAAGGGAATTTTGTGATAAATTGCGGTCTAGCAGCAAAAATCTGCTTTAACTGACATACGGGTGAACTTAACATTAGCCTAAGCAGTACAGTTCACCTTCAGAAAACCCAGCTGTGTTGGAGCGTGTACTGTTCATGTGGGATGTAACAGTTTATAGAAGTTACCGCTGCAGAGAAGAAACATTGAGGTAAAAAAAATAGTAACGTCTGCAGCATGTTTTTGAAAATCCATCTACAGCTTTTACACACAGCTTTAGCACAGCACTTCTACTGCACTTTGGCTTCTTTGACTTTGCTTTGTTATCCTGCAGAGAAAGGAACAAAGGCAATGACAACTTCACACTGAGCATGCTGCTTTCAAAATCTGCATCTTGAATTGTCAGTACTGCCTTGCCTGGAGCTGCACCCACGAGCTGCTCAGTGCCCCTCTCCTAGAAGAGTGGAGGGAGCTCGAAGCTCGTGGCCCCAAATCTGCTGGCTCCGACATCCCACCGGGGCCCCCTGCAAGCAGGCTGCTGGTACCTGCAGGCTGGGCCTGAGTCTTTCCAAAGCTGGAGCCCCAAGTCTTCTGCCTGGGGGCACACCAACTTCAGGGGGCAAGTGGAGGGAGCTGGTGGTCAGTGAGGTGCACAGAGCAGGAGAAAAAGGGAAAGAGAAACAGGGGTGGCACCCAGTGGGCACCTGAGGCTTGAAAGGAGAAAGGCTTTGGAGAAAGGACATAGGGCTGTGGGATCGGATATTGTATTGGGTCCAAAATGAAGCTAAGAAGAAAGGAGCGATGGTGAAAAGCAGGACTGGGTTGGTGAGGAATTCTGGTTTTCCCTCAGGAAGAGCTGTGCAGGACTGGAGTTACAGGATGGAAGGAGCAGTGAGCATGAGAGAGGGGCCAGGTGGTTTGAGCTGTGTGCTAGAGGTAGAAGCAGCCACAGAAGAATGGAGCCTGGGCCACAGAAACCCCTTCTCCTCCAGTGTCGGCCAAGAAGCTGCTCTGGGGACAAGGCACACTCAGAGGACTTCACCACGGGGCAAAAGAGGAACAGGAACACAGCCGAGCCCTTCACCGCCACCTATCCTTCCAGCCCCAGTGCACACTTGAGGTGTTTTTCTGGCAAAAAAAAAAAAAAAAAAGGTAATATGAATCATGACTAAGCCAGAATATAACTGAAATGATCTAGGACCACACTGAAGCACTTAATTGACCATACAGTTCCCGTTTCTGGCAAGTGCCAGAAACCACCGGTTTCTGAGGGAACAGATACACACGGGATCTATCGCAAGGATCAGCGTGCTGGGTTTCCAGTTTACTTCACCTCAGTGCAACCACAAAAACCAACTGCAAACTGACAAAGAGAACAAAAAAGAGAGCATTTATGTTTGGGAGGGCTGCGTTTGCTGGTCTAACACAAGACTCCCCCTAGCGTGGCCTACTTCACAAACAGCGCATCCACGTGCAGCACCCTTACCAATGCGAACCCCTCCTTCCCGTGTTCTCTTGAATGATATCTGAGCTCCTCGCTCTTCCTCCCAAACACCTATTAGCAACCTCAGTCCACCTGCTTCTCGCCACTCATCACCTCCCACAGCCCCCTAAGCTTACGCAGCGATAGATCTGCAGCTGATGCAAAACTGCAACCATCTGTTGGCACTATTTCCGCAAAGAATGAGATGATAAAGAGTTCTGCAATGAGATTTGACAAACCCTTGAAGAAGTAAGATCTAGTAAAAAATCCCAAAGACTTGAAAGCTTCGTTAACTTCCCGGTTAATCAAAATGAGAAGCTGTCCTTAGAAGGTGGCTGAGTTCTGAGATTAGTCCCAAGGACTACTTCTCCTGGCTGTGATCAGTAATTGGAAAACAAAAAGCTTCAGAACAACTTTTCTCAGAAGTTCTGCAGCTGTTTTAGTTGGAAAATGGATAAACACTCTTCAAATAGCAGATAATGCCTGCTACTGATACCCCATCACAATGGCACAATAATAGGTACATAGTCCAGGGAAAAACAGTGCCAGGAGGTTATTTTGCTGTCATACAGCTTAAAAAGCCTGCTGTGATGGTGAAGGGAACAGGACAAAACATACCAAGTTTGGAAAGTAGACAGGGATCACAGCTGCATTTTTGGTTAAAAGATACATGGCTTGTGGCAAATACAGGCAGCACTGTGAGGGATCCACACTGTCTCAACAGCTGGGATAAAACAGCAACACCAGCACACTGAAACTCTCACATCAGGTTCATTATAAGGATAACAGAACTAATGTTGATGGGGAGAAGGCTGCCCTGATCATTTGCAACTCTCCTTTACTGAAGAGATGATGATAGCATATCGAGGAGCACCCATTACCTCTGGACAAAATGACTGCCACGGCAATATTCCGTAACAGGCACTCCTAATCATCTGTGGGAAAACAAACTTCTGTTTCATCCAAAAAGTAGTTGTGGAAGATCAAAATGGCTTTTAAAATAGCAAATGCAATGCATTTAAAAACTAATTCAATCACTGAATTATGAAAGAGAGAGATTTCATGGCCACTTAGCAATGCACAAAGCAAACAAGCAAGCCACACTCCCTTTTGACTTCATTTTGCAGCCTTTCGATGCAGGACAAGTAGAGTCCAGAAAGGTGAGAGGGAACAGGACTGACACACCTGGCTTCTGGGGAAGGGAGGCATGGCACGTTTTGGAAGGAGGAGATGGTACTGTGACAGAAATAATCGTTTGGATAAGTCTTGATAAGTAACACTAAATATGATGAAATTCTGGGTATGTGCCATGTTTCTTAAGGCTATTCAAGTTTCCTTGAAATCGTATAATCACCTCCACTTTCTACTTCCACAAAAAAAAAAAAAAAAAAGAAAAAAAAAAAGATCTTTCTTAAAATTCATACCATTTAATCTCTAAACTAATGCAGGCACAAGAATTTCCTAGTCATAATATTAATGTCTTCAGTCGTACATTTTGATAAGTATCATTAAAATGTTTCAACCACAAACTTAGAGTGACCTCTGCTGAACAGTTAGCGCATCTTCCACACACACAGCAAATGCAGCTGCACTGCCAAAGCCAGCGCTTGCAAAGCAGTTGCACAAGCAAGGTTTTGAAAAGACTGTCACCATCTCAGCTGTGAAACACATAGCTCCGCTTGATATTAGTCAGATAAAATTTTATGCAGAACTACCAGGAGGAATCTTCTGATAACCCAACACAAACAGAGAAGCTTTGGAACAAAGCTTTATATGTGACTTTGCGAGCTATTTAATGTTTTTGGCTACAGCTAGTAATTTCAACTATCCACTAAAGGATTACACTTATTCCGGTAAATTAAACAACACCGTGGTGCTTGTGCTTCCCCGGGTCTAAATAACGACTTGGATGAGAGCAGCAGTGGCTGCAGCACAACCAAGAGTACTTGGTTCCTGTAAGTGAGAGAATTCAGCAATCTCTGCCTGGCATACTTTTAAGACTTGAGTGAATGTTTCCATTGCTCGAGATCCTTTTTCTAGGCTAGGTACTGAGGTTCAGACCAGCCTCAACTCTGCCAGGTCACTGCTTGTCCCCAGCTGTGCCCTGCAGCAGCCATGCAGGGTGAGCAGAGGCAGCTTGAGGCTGCAAGTGGGATCACCTCATCCACCTTCTTCTCCCTACACCATCTCCCACATTCTGCTTTACGGGGGGGAAGCCCAGCCACAGCTCGAGCACAGCTCTGTCTGCCCAGGCAGAACGGGTACGAGAAACAAGTCCGAAGAATGGAAACACTCTCCACATCCCTCCTGGGCTCCATTTCTGAGCTTGGGTAGGGGTAACATCACTTCAGCCCCTGTTCCCTCTGTAGCTCCAGTTTTCTTCCTGGCTCGAGGCGCTGCAACTATCTTCTCCTGCTGGCATTCTCCTTTTTTACACAGACCCATGTCCATCATCTTTCTTGGGTTACTGCAAGGAAAATAGCTGGTGTTCTCCAGCCAAATCCATCAGCATTTTCTCTAGGACTCAGAACACGGGAGGTGTCTAAGTACCCTCAGCCCACACAGGAGTACTGAAAAAGTAACTCCTGCTTGCTGGAAGGTTTTTTTTGTTTGTTTGTTTGGTTTTGTTTGTGTTTTTTTGTTTGTTTGTTTGTTTGTTTTTGTTTTTTTTGTTTGTTTTGTTTTGTTTGTTTTTTGTTTTGTTTTGTTTTGGTTTTTTGTTTTTTGTTTTTGTTTTGTTTTTTGTTTGTTTGTTTGTTTTTGTTTTGTTGTTGTTGTTGTTGTTGTTTTCCATGAAGATAGATGGGCTCGCTCCTAAATAAGGCGCTCATTAATAAAACTTATGAACCTCAGAGAGGTCTACACTCAGGCAAATATCTTAAACTCTGCCACACACAGCTGAGCTATGGCTCAGCTATTTTGAAGAAACACAAAGTTTGTTACCACCACCTCTTTTTTATGAAATATGAAGATGTACATGGAGACAGGATGCATTTTATTCAAAGCCAGCCAAACTAACTGTGTTAAAAATATTCTTCTAGCTTAAATCATCTTTAATAATTTTAGATATTTACAGGCTTACAATAATAATTGAAATGCACTTTTCCAGTAGACGTTATCCTCCTGCAGAAATCTGCAGCTGGATCACCAGTGCATTTAGGTCCTTGGAAAGTGCAAGAGTGTGAAGACATAGCACAGCACGAGAATTTATTTCAGGCTAGAATGCACATGAACACAGAGAAGATTTGGACTAGTGAATATATGGCAAATTTCTCTTTCTACATGAATATATAGAAACATACACACACGCACACACATATACATGTATATACACTTAACTGCCTGTGTATTCACAGAGCATTCCTGAATGATAAGCGAGGCTCTTATTTGACAAACCGCTACAACACAATAAAGCAAACTTGATGCCATTCCAATAACCCATTAATGAAGGAACATGCAGCGTGCACAGCAGTTTTTCTGCCAGTTTCTGGTTTATAAAGCAAACAGCACTTTTGCGCTTTATGCTCAACCCAATTCAGAACTTCCAGGAAAGGGAATTCCCACCAGGAAAGGTCTCCAGCAGGGCACGGGCCAGCAGCTGGTAATGAAAAAAGGCTCACGGCTCCCTCCCTGTGACAGCACAGCAGGTAGTTGAACCTCTTCTGGATGAAGAACAAGAAGGAATAGCTCACTGGCTAGCTCCTGCCACAAGGAAACACTGCAAATGTTGAATTTATCAATATCACGTCTCTAATCAGCACTTGCAAGAGTCATTTACTCCAACTGTGCACATCTATACGGCAAGGTGATTTTATTTAAACAACATCCAGGAAAATATGCAATGTTAAACTCAGACCAATGTAAAAAGCTTAAATATATGCATGAAGCTGGAGTAGTTAAAGCTCCATCCCAAACTGCATTACATGCCATGTTACCAAGCAAGGAATTTGCATACTGTGCCACCAAACACTAATCCTTCCCCGGGAGGCTCTGGGATTGCTCAGCTCATTTAGACACAAGTGCTCCCAAGGCCATGGTGCCATATCAACGCCACCAGACACCACCTCTTCTGTGCCCTCCGGCCCTAAGCCATGCAGACTCATCAGTCTCGAGATTTTGTGATCTGACACACTCGAGAAAAGTTTCTTTTTATGACTATAACAAAACTTTTATTTTTCAACTTCTTAAATACCAAGGTAATTTTGAATTAAGCAGCAGAGTGACAGCTGGAGTAGCACCAAATTATGAAGGAGCCACAAACCTGCACATTTCAAAATATGGCAAACGGGGATACACATCACATTGGAAATGAAACAGAACATTCAAGTCCTAACAAAAAATTCAGTCATTTCAGTCTAAAATATCACCTAATTCTTGTGATTTTGATCCAGTTTCATGATATGGGTTTGTGCTTAAACCCCAGATGCTTCAGTTTTTCAAGACATGTTCTCATGCAATGTCACAATGACGATATTCTCATGACCAACATTCACTTCAAAGAAATCCCATGGTTTTTAAAAGGTAACCTCTTGAATTTTCAGCACTCAAACCAGGATCTTTGAACATTATGGGATAATAGAACTTAAGCTTCAATAATCTAGTACAGAATTAGCTCACAATGTTTAATTAAAGGATGAATTTCATCATTATATCTTTAAGGGGAACCAAGGCTCTAAGTCTATGCATAGCACGTTCTTCCCATTGTTTGTAGGTAGACATACTGCAAGATTTCCAATTCCAACACTTCCACATCTGATATTAAATACAAGGTCATGGCTCCAAAACAATCCTTCATGTATTCTGTTGTGCCCATTTAACAATACTTGTATCGCATAAAAAGATACCATATACAATTAGTACGTATATCACGTGCAATGCCTCTGTTGCTGACTCAACAGCAAGATGGTAACTTACAAATATTTTATGTAACTTTACAGTTACTGTGAAACCACAATATGATTTCCACATTTTTATGGTTTTACATAAAACTAAGATTTGTTTTGAACAAATGGAAGTGATGTTTCAACTGGAAAACACATCTTTAGTTTTTACAACATTCCGTAACACACAATATGTACGGAGGGCTTATTTAGCTTCAGAGACATATTTTGACACCACAAAATACTCTGTCTTTGGCAGATCTGAGGGACTGGAATGAACTTATTTACTCAAATTAACATAATAACTTAATCAGATGGTATGAGAGTTACAGTTGATTAGATCAATGACAGGGAGGCCACCGACTCTGAACATCTGACCTTGGCAAAACAATATTGCAATATTTACAGACAAATCTGTGAAGAATGGCTGTTGGTAAATTGGTGTATTAGCACAGAGCTTCTCATGAAAAGAATACATTAATAGAGAAACTGAATGCTGTCTTGTCACCTGTTTTATAAAGATGTCTTCATTCTGAGAAATGTTTTTGATACGTGTACTTCCAACCATCACGCATTTACAGAGATGTACTAATTTTCTCTTTAACTGGTTCATTTCTAGATTTAACAGACATTTTGGTAATTGAAATTTTATATAGCACACTAAGCAGAATGTAGGTCATGCACTGATTTTAGTGTTTTTATAAACCAAAATTACAACCAAGTAATATACACGCACCTTTTTATTTATTGCAAATAGTTTTAAAAAATGTACTTCATTAATATATTTCTGCCCTAAAGCTTTTTTTGAATGCCCAAATAATTTCCCAATTGCATCTCAAAATTAAACTCTCTAGTTTTCATCTCTGTACCCCTGGGCTTTACCGCACAACGCAACATATTTTAATATGGTTAAATGCTACTGATGTTGCAAAATGTTATTCCTTATTGAAAATGGTCATTAATATCGCTTCATACCTCAGAGAGTATGGTAGTAATTTGGTAATAAAACACACTCTTATCATCGTCTTCTAATAACCTGAAAGTGTTGTAATCCTAAGGCCCTAAATGTGTTATGGAATATTATTAGAACAAGCATATTCTGGTCATTATTTAGATGGGAACATTTCCCATGTCTCTCATACCTCATTCAGTAATTGCACACTCCCGCTATAATTAAATTTGCCCATTTTAAATTGTCCATAATATTATAAAGTTCATTTTCTGGTCCTGTGGGACACATCATTGACTCCTTTTGGGGCACAGTATACTTTTTAATGATGTATTTTAAATTGTTTATTTTTATTTAAGTGACCGTCTAGAATAATAACTTGAAATACCACGAATTAGATAAAACAGCTTAAAGTGGAGGAAGGGAGAAAACAAGCAGTAGCTCCCTAAACACATAGAACAAGAGTGTTTTTCCCCCGAGGTGACTACTACTTGCCCAGCAGTAAAAGCAACATCTTCCAGGCAAAGACCCTGCTTTGAAAGGAGCAGCATTTCTTGGGGTACCCCAAGAGCGGCTGCCAAACATGAGCCACCGGTACCAAGCACCAGAGGACCAGATCAGCACCTCGGGTCAGTCCCTGCTGCGATAACACAAGGGAGAGCAGTGCATCGGTATTTAGAGAAATAATAGTGCCCAAAGCATCTTCCAAGGCAGTGCAAAATAAATACAGGTCTGCACGATTGTACAGGTCTACGAAACATATAAAATGCTGTAAGAAATAACACTCTAGAAATCCTTCAAAAGTAAATGCTGTACTTAATGAAAACCTATTTATTGAAAGGGGAAATGAGCTATTCCTTGCATCTCTCCACAATCATCTCTGGCGTATTAAGAAGATCCAGCAAAAACATTTTGCCTTACATTTCTATTACACCGTGAATAACAAAACCAAGCAGTCCTTTCAGGGCTCAATCAAACTTCCAGGAGAATGACAAGTCTTCTTCAGCTGTCTGTCAATACCGAGAGAGTAAAAGCATCCCAGAACAAAAAGAAATTCCAGGCAAAAAGAGGAAACAAGAAGATTCAAGTGATTGAGAGAGGACAGCTTTTATCCTCAGAGACAGTCCACACTGAACACAAACAGGAACTGTCATTTTTAAATATGAAACTCTTACAGAGAACACTAGAGTCGAGCACTCAGAAGCCACTGTACTTACAACATTTCCTGAACACTGGTAATACTTTGCATTCCCACTTAGAGTTGACACTGGACCCAAGGAAAAAGCTACAGGTTAGAGATATATCTCTTGTTAGAGATATATCTCTTGATTACGGACATGTGAGTGAACAAAAGCTGAGCAGAAATCACCAAACCATGTTTATACAAACACTGGAAAGTTTCCATCTTTTTTTTTGCAGTTGATTTAGAAATAAAAATTTATTTTTTCTTTTGCAGCTGGCTTCTTAAACGAGATAAACATGCTATAGAATTACCTTTGCAACGATACTGTTATCTACCTAAATCACTCACAATTAATACTCTTTACCCTCCAAATATTATAAAAAATGTATTTTTTTAATTTCAGTTTCAGAACAAAATACATCCGCTCTGTCTCCAATTGTTGAAATAGTCAGAGATTCAAATGTAATAATGTGTACCTAACCTTCATTAGAAAAAGTTCAGGAATTCACAAACCAAGAAGATTGAAGAGCCCTAATCTATACCAGTGTCATCCAAAAGAGAAATTAGAATTTTCAAGCAATGACCTGATTTCAACAGTTTAGGTCATAACAGAACATGGTGTAATATCTTGCAGCACTGTGATATGTATTCCTATGTATTCCTTCTATAGAAGTTAATCAAATTTGAATCCTTCAAGACAAAACATATATACACAAGAAATTAAAACTATCAGGCTGGATTCTCCCTAAATATAGCTTAAATGTAAAAGAAAGATTTCCCAAATGCTTGAAAAAAGAAGCATCCAACAGATAAGTCATTTGATTGCATTTGCAATATATTTTATTGGGTGTTAAGCAAATACTGAAAGATACGTATTATAAAATTGTGCCTATATATATGTAATGCATCTTCATTTATGGAACATATACATATCTCCAGATATCTATCTCCAAATAAACTACAGATTTTGCAATGCTCTAATAGGAAGTAAAAACAAAGGTTAGTGAATTCAGATCTTCTTTTATTTCCTTAACAGTTTCTAAGTTTCATTAATGCAAAGTAAAAGTGTCTCCTCTACAACTAGGTCTTTAAAATATATACCTTATTAAAAGAGATACAGGTAGAAATATTGATTCGCCTTTCTGCACAACAGCGAACCACCGATGCTACCACCTATTATATTTGAGAAAATTGTCAGAAATACTAACAACCAACGAGAGGCTGCCCAGTCTTCTTGGGGGAAAATAAATAAATAAATAAATAAATAAATAAATAAATAAATAATCTCTCGTGAGTGTAATTAAAGAGACTGAACACAAGAGGTAGCTATTGTCTCCGTGTTCTCACGTACTCCTCCCAAACATGAGAGGACAGAACGGCATGCGAGTTGCCACACGGACTGATTTGCTTTTAAAGATGAGGAAAAATGAAAGTTTTCCAGCCTCAAAAGGTTCACGGAGAACAATGAGAGGATTATTCTGGCTTCAGCCCCGTGGAAAGCACCTTGTTCGCTCTGAGTCATTTCATAACTAAGCCCTGAGTCCAAACAGAAAAGTTTCTGTCAGCTGCTGCTTTCCCCCCCCCCCGCCCCCCGATGAAAATGAATGCCATCTGCTTCCCCCCAGCATCTTCTTCAAGACGATTATGACTGACCCTAATTCTAAGCATTTTTCGTATGATAAATGTACCTTTTTGAAAGCACAGTAACAATGTTACTGAAGATATAATTATAAATGCACAAGTTTTCATACTGTTCAAGTATGTTAATTAAACTCTTGCACAGTTGCAGACAAATCAGCTACCAGGAGTATGATGTGCATAACATATCAAGGAGACTATAATTATTACCTCTTCTTGATAAAGATGTTCAGAAAATTAATGCTTCAACATTGTGCATCTAATCACCTTAATCATCATTTAATACAATGGACAAATCCATCAAAATCCAAAGGGATCCAGTCACTGTTATGTTTCCAGAAGCGCAAACCAAATGCTTTCTAATGACAACAATTAAACACCTGGCTGTGATGACCCGTACCTGTCTGTGGTTCGTTCTCTAACAGTTTCTCCCATTCATTACGCACATGCTGAGAACTGGAAGATGAGGCTCATCATGCAGCATAGCACGGGGCTGCAGCGGGCTGAGACAAGCGGCCGGGCTCCTGCAGCAGGGACCAGGAGCTCCGGGTAAGCCTGCACGTTCTGCAACCCCAAGCCAGGTGCTGCAGACACTTAGGAGAGCTCGGAGCTGGGGCTCGCATGCCAGATGTAAATATACTGCAAAGGGGCTCTTCAAAGAACTTTTTGTCTTGTCTGAAAATATAAAGCACCCAAATGTTCATACTTAATTTGTAGGAGGTATGTGTTGTTTAAACCACACAAAAATCTTGGGGGGGGAAAAAAAAAGACATTTTATAATGTTTTGTCTTTTGCTATATTCATGAAAACAAGTATGTAAACATCACAGGTGCAGCTCCTAACTTAACCTATGTACAACTGCAATGAATTTTGGACATGCAACCTCTCAGAAGCACTACCAGAATTAAAGCTCTCTCTACACAAATGATATGCAGCGTTCTCCTATGTGTGTACACACATGCACAAACATACACATATATATATATGAACTGCTGACAAAGATCTGTTCTTAGGGATGCCTTTATCAGAGCAGACATGCCTCTGCGATGGCAGGTTCCCAGTCTCAGCTAACATTCCTCAAATGAATGAATGCACCAAAAATGAAAGATCAGACTATAATTTAAGAGCTAATATTTACCACAAAGTCAATGCTAAGATTAGTTTAAACTCTGTACTTTGAATGAAAGCTTTTTTTTTTTTTCTCAATTCTGACTTCCTTTCAGTCTCAGTGACTCCACACAAACACATGTCATTATGAAAATTTCACAAGGCATAGAATAAGACCAAGTGACAGCCATTTCATAATTTATATATTTGTTTTACTCCCCATTTGACTTTTCACATACCTATTTGAGTTATTGTTAAAAACATTTCAAGCAATGATTTATTTGAATCATGTTTATTTTTAAAACTTTTACAGATTTCGTGAAACAGTTAACGTAGGAAGCTAAACACATTCAAGTTTCAACATAGCTGAACACACTCAATGGAAAATATGATTTTCCCAGTTTTTCATAGTGGCACCTGCACCAGCTTCGATGCTAACAGCATAGACTGCCTTGCTGTTAAAATGGAGAAGCAGGTAATGCAGCTAATACTCTTAACAGCTCACCTCATTAAATGCTGACATTCATTTGACAAGACAAACCGGAGGAATCCGATCCTGGAGCATACACACATTGAAGCACCAAAGGAGATTAAGTATCAGCCAGGGAGGATGGATACCAGTTTCTTTTGGCCTGAACTCAAGCAAAACAAAGTCTACGCAACCTGACTGGAGAACTGACAAAGGCCTACATCGAGGCCTGCAGGAGCCCTAATGCAGGACCTGCATCATCCCCCACTTAATTGCATGCCGTTAATGAGAACTGTTTTATTCCACTCCCCAGTTTTGCATAGACTGCTTTGAAAATGGGAACAAGAACGAGTGGGAGGAGAAGCCAGGCAGAGCCCGCCGAGGGCAGGCTCTCTATCAGGAAGGGGTGAGAGGGAAGCGGCCACGCAGACAATAAGCATTCTCCTGGAATTCAACCATTTCTGAGACACGTGTTCACAGCTCTGGGTACGATGTCTGGACTCTGTCAGAGTCAAGGGATTTAGCCAGTTAAGCACCCAAGGTACTTCTTCAAATCAGACCTTCGAGAGCATCTGGAAACAAGACTGCAGAGGCTTTCACAGAAGCCAACTCTGGCACCCTACGGCTCGGAGAGCTGCCCCTCTGGGAGCATTCAGAGCCTGACACCACCAGCTAGGGAGCAGAGGAATTTAGCCTCACGTTCCCTAAAGTCAGCCTTCAAGGAAGGGCCTCACAAAGTGACGTGGTACCACATGGCATGGGAGTGCCTGAGCAAGGCAAAACAGACCCTTTGAAAAGGTTTTAACAGAGTTTTTAAGTGATGAATGTTAAAAATTGTTGTGACTACTATCAACAAGACATATTACAAATGGCAGATTCAAAACAGATAGCAAGAACAGGGATGCACTTTTCATTGTGTCTGTGATGCAATTACTCTACCAACGTGCACTTGCCCATTTAAGATTAGACAGGGTTTTAAGGAAATAAAATCAAAGTACAGTATTTCTCGTATTATTCATCTAGGCCTCACTATAAATATCCTAGATAAAGAAGTACTCCACCTATTGGGTTGTGAACAGACAACAAAGTGCTTATATTTATGCTCAGTGAACACGTTTCCACACTGCTACACCGCTAAACAGTAGGATTATCTGTCCATCTTATCAATAACAACTATGGCTGCAACACAAATAGGAATAATTCTTTTAAATTGCTATGACAATGTTCACAGAGCTTTAGATACATCTATAAATAAAATTGAAAAACTACTATATAAACTGGTCACTTAATAAAAGTAGGATGAAAATTTTCCTATGCTGTAAATCCACAAAGAAATAACATCACTCCTTTAGCATTAGAAATTATGAGGTTTAAACGACCAAAAAGGGGGGGAAGAGGGGAGATTTTAATTGGATTAGTTTTTCAGGCTCTTCTTTGGAATTATAACAGTTACTATCTTAGTTGCATTGTAATCAATAGGAGCTGTGTCATTCATTTCAATACACAAACTTTTCTGAAAATGTAATTTAGGATACACGTTTGTATCTAATTCCAAAGCATATGTTCCCAGTAAAATCCAAGTGAAACCACCGGATCTGCTGTAACACATACCAAACCAACTATCCTGGTATTTGTTGCATCTAGTTAATGCTCCCCCTGCTGCAAAAAGCCTGTTCCACCTCCCACCTCCTCTTTTCTACATGCCACCCAACTTGTGCAGTGCCAGAACAATCTGAACACGGAAGGTCTTACAAGTAATACACATGGAAACAGAGGGAAAAAAAAGGCAGATATATAAATGTGTGCACTAAGGGTTCATTTCAACTCATTAAAAAAAAAAAAAAAAAAAGCAACAACACATAAGAGGAGCAATCAATCGGTGAAGTCCTTCAGCTTGCTCCTGGGGAACTCAGGCCCCACTCCCTGCCTGCAGCAGTTTTATTGTGTAACACAGCCGAGCTGGCCCTGCCACATTCCTTCTCCTCATTACCGATGTGTGCCAGACCAACCATTTCTCCCAAACAGACCTGCCCACAGTAATACGGGATGCTTGTGATGGAGCCAAAACACAAGCAGCCACAGAAGGGGTGAAACATCCCTGTTTCCCAGAAGTCCCCAGGCTGTTCCGCTTACTTCCAGGAGAGAAATCCTTCCTTCTATTAGCTCAGCTTTGTGATCCTGTTCATCAGGCTCATTCATGCTTCATTCTTAAAGTTGTTCTGTTTTCTTTTAGGAAACTGTGTTTATTGAACAACCCAGGCTACTGTATGTAGCCAGGCTCTCGTGTGTAACAGTCGTCTGCTGCTCTTTGAAACGACAGTCCTATTTGTGATTTCAATAAATGTGAAGTTTAATATACTCATTTTCTTCTACACAATGTCCATTTCTGCTAATCAGAGTATCATAATTAGACATAACTGCTTGTACATAGATGAGACTTGTAAAGTACCTGGAGCTCGCCACCGTTAGATCTCTGGGATTTCTGCGAGTTGTGCTTATCTCCTTCACTGGCATTTTCTAAAAAAGTAACCTAGAAATTATTTCTGAATTTCTTTAATCGTCTATCATCTTAAAAGGTTTTATTATTAAAAGTTTTCGAAAGGTACTGTCTTATTTCTGTCTACACTGAAACTTGTTGCCTTATCACTAATTTACCACTGCCAAATTTCTTCCATTAAATTAATTCACTGTTACAGATGTTGATATTGATTTATCTCCTAAGCGCATAATGAAGCGGAAGGTAAAACCACCACCAACAACAAAAAACCTACTGCTCTACTTTTTTCCCCACTAATTTTGTCATGGTGCCAAGAATAATTCCCTCAACAGCAATAAAAAACCACATGCCTTTTCACTTCAGTTTTTCAGTAAAACTTGAGTTTCTAGCACTAGAATTAAGTAAATAAGTAGCGACAGAAAGATAAGCTTGAAAACAAAAGAAATAAAGTACTGAAAATTCAAGCTCCATTTTAGAAATTAATATAACAGAATTAATATAAGGAAAATAATAAAAATTGAAGGTTTTATTCTTAAGATTATGATACATATGGTACAATTTTAGGCTTATAACAGAGAAACTAGAAACAAAATCAGTAAATCTTAAAAAAAAAAAAAAAAAAAATTGGCTGATCAAAGCATCCAATACAGCTGCTATGTTTTATGAACCCAACCAAAATGCCGATCTAAACAGTCTGAGTGCTGGGACAAACCAAGTCCAAATCTGCAACAGGTTTTCAATTGCAGGGTATTAGAATAATGAAACGTTTACTACAACGCAGCAAAAGATTAATGTGTTAATCTGTGCAAAGTTACCAACACATAAATTCACAAAGTACATCAATTCATACCTATCAACTTCAGGAGCAATTTAAAAGTAGCCTACTTAGGCTCCGTATCACCAGGCCATCACATTTGGAAACAATTACGAACAGGTAAGAGCCATTCCAAATATTTGCTTAACCTGGATTCAATATCCATACGGCATCTGAGAGGTCCTGTGAAACTCGGAAGGAAACACTGACCTTTCTATATGATATATGCAATACATTCAGACTGGCCAGTCAAGCAGTTTTCCACCTAATAAAAGTAAAGTGAGGGTATACATAACAACTTTTTTTTTTTTTTTCCAGATAAAAACATACTTGCTTTTGGCAGCCATAAAAATGAAAGGGGTGGGGAAAGGCAAAAAAAGGGTATGTCAAGATGTTCGACCTGATCCTTGCACTATTACACATTATACACCAGCTCTGTACATCTCTACAGGCCAATACTTCAATTATCAGCAAATACCCCCCTGCTTTCACATTTGATGGCTACTTAAAAGACTGAGTATCTAAATGGAGGCCAGAGAGCCAAGAGGCAAAGGGCTAGACAGCAGTGCCCTGAAGACCTGTCTTACCCTGGCTGCACCACTTCTGCATACAGTCACAACCTGCAAGCTATACAAACGACAAGGATGTATGTCGTATTCTATGTATGCAAAGAATAAAACACTTTACAATTGCGTTTATTTGCTCAGTAAACCACACTGTGTCATCTGGAAGGACTCAAGTCCTATTGTTTGTTTGTTTTTTAAACAAATTAGCAGATGTTAGCTATTGTTAAGATGCATGTGAAAATTATTATAAAAAAAAAAAAAAAAGTTGAATTTGAATACTGTGTTCCGTAGTCCAAATGTACCCATTCAGGTATCTAAATACTAAAGTAATCTGCACCAAGGTATTAAGTCGCAGGCAGTGCTCAAGTTATTTCATTCAATATATAGTGACAGCAGCAGATTAAGTGTTTATGGTCGGCCCGCCTAGTTTCTGACAGAGCATGGAATGAGGAAAAAAAAGGAATTAAATACAGGTAAAAACATGAATATATTTTCACATGCACAATACTAATTAACTCAGTGAATTGTTTTGCAGCATTAACATTTTTAAAGATTCGGGAAATCACTGTTGTTCCAAGATGACAACAAACTACTACCCCACCATCCTGCAACTGCTTCCTTCAATGCAAATCTATCAATGTCTGCGAGCAAGCCTCAGCGTCAGTACTCTGGCGCTTTCCTGTGAATCAAACAGGTGCAGCAGGCTGATAGGAAAAAGATGGATGTCTTAGTCTTGCATCTGCAACGCTGTTATTGTACTCGACTAATGCAATAAAGTATAACGCCAGCGCCGGGTGTCATTCATCAATGCTGTATGACGGTGTCAAGGAAAGAATTATGTGCTCTACTGACAACTTGTTTTAATGAAAATGTATTGCAATATTTAAAAAGTTTTCAAAGCCGACTTCTATTTATGACAGGTGACATATTTATGACTGTTATTTTTGATGAAAAATGTGCAACAAGAATAACATAATATTCAAAACAAAGAAATCAATGTAGTATGCCTTAACAAGTATTAATAGAGGAAGAGCAGGCAATTCAGTTACTTAAATGCTAAATATTGGCAAGCAAGGATTGTAGAAGATACTCTAAGGGAGCTTAGTAAGAATGTTTCAGGTTTACAGTATTGAAAAATTGGAGCAGTCCTTAATGAACAAATTGACTTCAGGAGTGATAGACACTGCAGTCCTCAAAAGCACCAAGTTATGACGTTCCATGTTTGATCTTGCACTCAATAAAACCCAAATGAAGGCAATGACAGCCAAATATATGGCAGAGTCATCAGCACCTTGATCTTCTTCAGCATTCTTTTTGGGAAATGGAAAAACGAGGGGGTTCTGTGTGGTTTGTTTGGCTTTGTTGTTTGGTTGGTTTTTGTCTGTTGGGGGGGCTCTTGTTGTATATTTTAAAGCATTAACAGATAAAGTGGAAAATTGTATTACAAAAACTTTCCATAACATCTTAAAGATGACCGGCACAAAAATAAATAAATACTCTCTAAGTTTATAGTAAGCTAACCATCTACATATGGCTGACATGAGCCCAAGCCCTGGTGCAAAATTTGTTTTCTGATCAGTATCTATAATATACTACTTTGTTATTTTCTCAACTTTATTGATCATTTTTTGACTATATCCATTTCAGTTGAAAGGTAGTTTTCATAAAATTCACAAGGAAAATAAGATCTTAATTTTCCATTTCTAAATTTACAGCACATGGAACATCTCCCTATTTGTGACCATACTGGAAACCGAAAAGACTGTGAGAGGAAAAAAGAATTAAAACAATATTGAATTTTCCCAACTGAATTACCTAAGGATGTCTGTCAGTCACAAAAGTTGATAGTATCTTAACAGATGACGTGACGCTAGTTACAGCATAAGTGTGAAATGTGACCACCACCCTCTCACTACTTTATTTTAAATAGCAGATGAACAGCCATTAATATTTACTGTACTGCAAATCGGTTAGATAATGCCATCAGGAGACTGAAGTCAGATTAGGCAGCAGCTCATTAGATGGATGTCATCTGTCAGTGGCTGTTCTTCTAAAAGCTGCTAATACTGTCAGTGAAAATTACAGTCCACAAATCAAAAGAACATAAGTGCTCGAACAGAAACACGTATGAAATCAGACAGCTCCCTCTGGATTTTCACCATGTTCTATTACCTCCATGATCAACTCACGGTTCAAGTGACAGAAATTGCTGAGAAAGCAAAACACTGACTTCTTTCTATCTGAGAACTATACTTTGAGCCAGGGGACATATTTTTAGATAATTAAAATTAATTTTCCTTCCCTTTTGTCAAGAAATGTTAAAATCAACCTCCTGTAAAGCAAAATGCTCGCATGGAGGAATGCAGGGCAAAGTTCTTGCTTTTACCAAAGTGACAAACGTGTTATTTGGAGATGTGACAAACTTATTTTCAATCAGCAAATTCTGTAACATTAAACCATGGCTTTTTCTAATAGTACGAAAATGACAGAAAAGACCATGCAATCAGAACTTCAGTAACTATTCAAGTCAAAATATTGTTTTTTCAGCACAAAACAATGCAAGTTTCAACCCACACAAGTGTCAAAATGTTCCATAAAAACAGTAACTGTGGCAGGACACTTGAAAAGTACTTTCAAGTACTGAAAGGAAATAAACATTTGTGTTTCTAGTAAACCACTGAGAATTATAAGCATTGAAATGAGGTACCAGTAGGTGGGCCCAGAAATCATTCCTCCTCCCTTTTTTTTTTTTTTCTCTGTTTTCCACACAATTTCTTCTTGGGTCTTTCGCCGTTTAATTGGAGAAGGATGGCTGAACCTAGAACAGGAATCTTACTGGCATTACTTCAGCTGACAGCAGTGTGCTTTGAAACTCATTATCCCCACTTTGAGGATACAATCCTGCACAAACAGCAAACAAGCAAGAAAATAAATGTATATTCCAAGACAGTAAAACCCAGACAGGGATTTTATTTAAAAAAAAAATAAAAAAAATTTTGCTTGATAATGGAGGGCAGGTACCAAGAACTTCAAATGAATGACCTGCATGCAGCCGTCCTGGCTGGGTGCCAGCCAGGTACACAGCAGCTCTATGGAAATGCAGGGCCAGATGCCTCCAGGACAGCACTCCAGAGGCGAGTCAGGAGCAGGCCCTCACATGAGGGCTGTGCTGGCCTGAGGGTGGCCAGGAGGTGCAGGAGGGAATTGCTCCCCCCTGCTCAGCCCTTGAGGGTCTGGAGCTCTGCATCTGTTTTAGGGCTGCCCACCCACAGGCGGCAGCAGGTCTGGTGATGGCATGAAGCATGGCCGCAGGTTGGAGCATGAGGAGATGCCAAAGGAGCTGTGCTTGTTCAGTTTTAAGAGGAGGCTAACGGGAGATTGTTGTTGTCTTTAGCTGCCACACAGGAGGGCAGAAAGGAAAGAAAGACAGAGGTGAAGGGTGGTGGGAGGAGAGGCACCACACACACTAATTGCAAAGCCAGGAACTCAGATTAAGGACCACAATTTCCACCAAGGAAGCAAATGCTGGAACAGGTGCCCAGGGAGGCTGTGCAAGCTCCATCCTTGGAGCTGCTCAGACACAGACTGCACAGGCCCTGCACAAAGTGGCGCAGTTTGGAGCAGGGGGGTTGGACTGGATGACTCCAGAGGTCCTTTCCAGCCTAAACCCTTCTGCAATTCTGCGACTGTTTTGTTTCTCACTCTCCTTGGCTTGCGCCTACATTTCAACATCGGATCAAAAGCCTTAACCAAGGCAAGGTGCATAATTTCAGCCGTAACAAGTGCAGTGAATCCATGCATAATCCATCAGCTCAGCATGCTCCCTTTGGCCACACTTAACCCAGCCCTCTGTGAGTCACCACGGCCCGTTGGGGGCTGACAGACCGAGGCCCTGCCCGCCTCAGCGCTCCCTTCCTCAGGACCTGCCCTCCTCAGCACTCCTATCCCAAGGATTTCTGCCCTCCTCATCACTCCTGTCCCGCTCCACATTCAGTGACACCATGCACTGCCAGACCAGAGCCCTGATCCGCTGCTCTGCTCCCACGGCTGGCAGGGGCCGGAGCGCCCAACACTGTGCCCCAGCCTTGCTCCTCTTCCCCAGGCAACCACCAACAGACCCCCAACTCCTTCCCACCACCACCGTCCTTTCTCCTGGCAGGGTGTTTTCAGCCAGGGTGCTTTCACAACTGACAATTCCTGCCACCAGCGCCAGGGAGAGGTGGAAAGCAGGGCCACGGCCTGCCAAGGGCTACAGCTCCCCCTGTGCAGCACCACAGCCTCAGATGCACTGAAATCCATCACAAAGCCACACCTTCAGGAACCCAAAGCTGTGGTTAATTGACCTGACTCGTACATGAGTTATAACAAGAGTTATTCAGAGACAATGAAAAATAGTAGCTCAGTTTAGAGCAGGTGAACTTGTAAAATTGTCAAAATAAGACCTACTAGTTGGCTTGCATCAAGGAAATCACCAATTACATCTGAAAAGCTCCTGGCAATGCGCCATTATTTCAACACCACAACAAAGTGTTTTCTGAGCTAGTATGATCGTATGTGGAGCCATGTCAACCACCAGGACATGCCGTCGAGGGAGGGAGTTTGCTGCCCCTACCAGTGGGCACCTCTCCCTCCGAGCACTGGAAGCCAGCACAGTGGCGGGCATGAGCGTGGCCAAGGCACGGTGATTTATGCTCTATAGACGTATCTTTTTCCTTATCCCACGAATTATTCTGATGCAGGCATTTACCAAAATCCCACAAACAAGCCTCGGTAAGAGAAGGAATGCAAGAACTCAAGGCTTGCTGCCATTCCTCTTTGCTCTGATTTTCCTCTGCATTTAACTCGAGATGGGCCTGCTCAGCCAGCTACACACCATGCCTTGCTGCAATCACACATTTAATAACAACAGCTAACCACCACGGTTCAGATCTGGCCATGTTCCAGGGAGATTGAGTTTTGATGGTCTACATTTCCTCTACCAAACCGCCAGAGGAACCAACATGCTCTTATCTCCTGCTACTCTGTCGCACACATCTTTTTTTTTCTCTTTTACGTGCTTGTCTGGTTTTATCTGAAAAGAAACAGGATCAGATTTTCACAACAAATCCTGAGAGCTCACGCTTGAAGCTGACTTTCTGCTCCCTGGAGAGGACATTTAAGATTCTCAAGGGACTTCAAAACAAGCTCTGGCAAAAAAAAAAAAATAGTAAGTAAAGCAGTAGAAGAAAAGCAATCACAGATTATGGCTTTCACAAATAACGTCCAAAAATTAATTATTAGCGATTAGGGATGGAGATGTCCCCCACCCCTAACTTTTCTTTACAACTTAGGTATCTTAATAGATTACAAAAAATTTGAGTTGCTGGTGTTGGCTCTATGGGATGTGCTCACCAGCTTTGTCACACCTCAGAAACGCAGCACCTGGCACTATGCTGTACATAGTTATATTATAAATGTTCCCAACACCAGAGTTCAATGTGATAAATGCTCACTCTGTATCCGTGGCCCCCTTCCCTCACATTCACAGCCTTCCCAATGGCTTTTTTCCACCCAGTGTTTCTTTCTAAGACAGCAAAGAGAGTAATCCATAGGCCATAGCCTACTGAGATGCTCATAACATGGAATCTGGAGCACTCCTATTAACTGAGTCATATTTAAACACAAGGATCTGGAGATTTTCTAGCAACACCCTCTTTGTTCATATTGTTCTGCAACTGGGATAGCGGATGGCACATCCCACACGGTTCCGTGATTATATAGTTAAAAAAAAAAAAAAAAAAAAAAAAGTTATTCAGCTCAATTCCACAGAACTCCATAAGAAAAATAGGACTAAATGGAAAAAAAAACTAATCTGTAGTACTATGCATGTTCTCTGTATTCTACCACAGCTTATAAACCCCACCAAGTTCCAAAACTTGTATCCAAAACCTAAGCAGTTATCAGGAAAACAGTCTCAGATCATAATTAATCAACTGAGGTGCCAGTCCACGTCACGGTTATCAGACAGCTGGTGATGACAGAAAGAAATAGGATTTCAGAGGTTCTCACAAAACAGTTCAAAATTGCACTACATCACTTTAATATATTATCCTGCATGTAAATATCTCAATATTCAGTTTTCTTAAAACTTATTTAAGGGTTTTACTTCATATAACTGAATTTGTTCTTCATTCAAAATGTTAAAATAGGCAATTTTTTCTCCTAAAACTGTCATTCATTTCATAGATTACATTGCATAATACTCATGTGGCTGAGAAGTCACCTCCAGCATAATTGTGTGGCTTTACATTCAGATCAACTAATAGACAGTATCAGCAAACAGTGAAAGTAATTAGCATCATATTTTCTATTTTAGAAGAGATAAGCCTTGTTTCATTTTTTTTTTTCCACCAAAATAACAGAAGCCACCAGCAGGAGTGGAAAGCAAGTCAGCAAGGACCAGACACAGAAATCCCATAAGCCAAGAAGGCTGAGATGCCTTCCTAGTTGAAAGAGTAGGGGGTGCCTCTGTGCCTGCCATAAACTAACTGCACCGAAAAGGGCCATGAAAAGATTTTCACTGCAAATTAACCGTGCTAATTTGAACAGAAAATGAAAAATGTGAACAATTAAAAATGGCTTCATTCCTGAGATTTGCATCAAAGTCTTCAGGTATTGGGAATGGAGAGAAAAATCATTAGAGAGAAATTTTATTAATAAATAACTTGATGGGGTGATTCTCTAGGACAAGGTTGGTTCCTTTTCATATTATATGAGGTATTTAAAATTGCTGGTTATGAAAAATTTATGGTTTTCAGCTTATAATAAATGAACTAACTGAAAAAAAAAAAAAAAAAGCAAATTTTCAATTTGCTTTAAACACAGCCATATCATTGTGACACAGAAACTGTGACAAATGCCTTTTTAAAATGTTCTCAGATTCTCATTAATATTTCATTAGTGATATAAGAGTCTTAATGTGTTATGAAAAAAGATCAAAATTGAATTTTTACCACCACAAAATGATTTTGCAGAGTGTTATGATTTTAATGGACTGGGATTGATAACAATCCTCCGTAATGTTTAGAAAACTAATTTTAGCTTGCCTGTCTCCATAAACAGAGGCAGTCTTGTTCCTCCACGAAACAGCTCCTGGAAGGCCTCTTACCTTGTCAGCAGCAAGTCTACTATTGTGTCCCAAAACATTTAAGAAAAGCAAAGCTTTAAGTATTTGCAGGTGCCAAACAGACATCAAGAGAATGTTCAAGAAAAAAAAAAAAAAAAAAAGAGAGAGGGAAAAAGACTAAAGCAACAAAAAAGGCACTTCTAAGAACTATTTCTCCTGTTGCAGTAATTGACCTACATGTACTTCTCAGGCCATGAAGAAGCCAGCATACTGATGTTACGCTGTACTGAACGGAGTTAGTTAAACACTGATCAAATTCCGATAAATTCAAACCTATAACTTTTTTCACTATTTTGAAAGTTTGACAATAACAAAAGCAGCCATGTTTTGTGTTCAATAGCATTTCCTATGCACCCATCAATAGTTGCCATTGCAAGGAGGGACAGAGCAGGGAGGAGGTGAGAATGGTTTTCTCTCAATTACAATGATCTACAGATTGAAACAAGACCAAGCTTGTAGGAAAAAGCAACAATTTTTAGAGTTAATTGTTGGATTTAGAGGGGAAAAAATGCATTCTTGAGGCAGAACAGTTCTTTTGCAGCTACAGAAGTTGACCAAAACAAGGCTTCACGGAGAGTGCTTCATTTCAGTAATTTCATTCTCTAGCATACATTCACCAAGCCAAGGTAGTAAAAAGTTTTTAATACTACTCTTATAATTCCCCATCTGTCAGTACTGTTCTTCAGACACACACCCAAGTGTGTAATGATTATAGCAAAACTTTTTTTTTCTGGAAGTGACATCATAAAAGATTAACTTAAAGCAAATTATATTATTTTCTTTTCAAAAATAAAAGAATTTGGAGGATCAAGTAATTAAACCAACAAGTAAACATTTTAAGGACTTATTCAAGCATCAGCTTGAATTCAGTAATTGAGCATATTTTTCATTAACCACTAGAGGTCACACAGTAACCATGGCAGTTATCCAAAAGATGAGAGGCTGCAGAAACGTTAAGGTCTGGGAAAATTATAATACAGGGGTACTCACTCATTTGCACTTATACACAAAATTGTCGAAATAATTTGAGTAGTCTTTCAACTTCCTGAAAGGATCCAATGATCTTTAATGCTCACATACAAAAGTTAGAAATGTGATTTAACTTCTCAAATGACATCTGATAATAAAGCAAAGCAAAATTAGAGCTTGGTGCCCTTTTGAAGGTGTTCCTCATTTCTTCAAATATTCCCTCATTTGGAAACTTTTGTTCAGACAAAGGGGCTTCACTCTAATTTACATTAAAGAACCACACTAAAGCATCGATATCCTAATACTCTAATTGTTAGTTTTTGCGATGAGAGTAGACATACTAAGCATTCAATAACGACAGAAATAGTACTAAAACACATAGGAACCCAAACACATTAAATCCATTATGTTTTTAACCTTACTCAGGACACAATAACTTTCACGCTCTTAAATCTGACTGGGTACACTGTCATCTAAACTTAGGAGCAGATGTAGTGGTCAGGTCCTGAAAATTACTTGCATGTGAGACATTCACTAATACTGCTTAATGACAATCCAGATTATTTAAAGCACTTGTGGAAGCATTATTTGCAAAGTATTAAAAACTTGTATGTTCTACAGTTAATTAAAAATTCCCTTGAAAGTTTCTTCAACCCTTTCAAAAAGGCACCCTGCGCACATAAATTCAGAGCGAGAGCACTGCAAAGTCCATGAGCCTGAGCTCCTTTCATATTAGATTAAATCGTGGATCAGTACACAAAGCCATTTCATGGACTGACTCACTTGTTTTCATTCCATTTGCTCCAGCGCACAGTACGCTGGCTCTTTGGAGAAATTTCATTTAATTATATTCCAACTATAAAAGATAAAGACCTGCGTATGAGCCTTTTACTATTGAAGTGCAATAACGCCGAGGCATTAAGCTGCCCTCTAACCCTAGGAACTGGTCCCACCAGAACAGGTGCTGCCGCTGACTGGCACTACCTGTTCTGGAATAAGTAAAATATTGCACTCCCTAAAGCTCTCAGTCTGGTACGTTTCAACATTTTAAAAAAAGGAACAATAATAAAGAAGAGCAGTGAAACACTGCTTGTAACCTGAATAAGAATTTCAGAAGGCTCAGCACCCACCGTGTTTGTCAGCACAACAGACAAAACGCTACCAAAAGCTCATGGGGTACGTGATACGCTACAGAGGCAGCTCCCCACAACAAAACAGAAATCTCAAAAGCAAAGAAGTTAGAGGCTTTTCTTGCAATCCAATTCACACCACAAGTTTTCACTAGCTCACAGGAAATATTAGAAAGAAAAAAGAAGCCTCCCCAGCTTCACCTGCCCACAAGTTTGTGTACGTACACATCCGTACTCACACACAGGTTGCAAATCAGCAGACTGCTTTCCGCTTCACGTTAACAAAGCAAGTTTTACAATCTTTATACGAATTTTGGAAGTAAAGATATTTTTTTTTAAGAAACAGACAAACACAAACCTGCTTTTTCTTTGCCTGTCTTTTCTGAGCATCCAATGTAGCTGACTTAAAGCTCAGAGACTTGGACTGTCTCCTGACCTTCACTGAATCTCTCCGACGATCATATGAAAAAGACGACGACTTCTTTGTAATTTTCCTCTTAGGTGTGTCTGCCATTTCATCCACCAAAATGTGGGATCTTCAAGCAAACAGTGTCCCGAGAAAACAAAACCTCAGTACCATCAAGCTTCCAACCAAGCTTACAGCGAACAGTCTTCAGTCCTGTAGGAAGTGAAGCAACCTCCAAGGAGTCGAGCCCACTGAAGAACAATCTGTTTTTCCAGCAGGATGTACAGATGAAAAAGGCGATGGTCCTGCAATGCTGCGTGTCACTGAAGAGCAGGCAGAACTCCTTCTTGCTGTGTAAACTCAAACAGGCTTCAGCAGTGATGCTAATCTGAAAAATGTAGTGACTATCCTGCTGAGCACGCTGAAGGTGAGCGGAAGGTAGTTCCCTACACACCAGGAGGGTGTGGAAGTACACCAACAGGGTGTGGGGATGAAGCAGAAGACTTTGGGTTCAAAGCATCTTCTTAACTCCTTCCTTTCTAGGCTACTACTAACAAGGTATCTGAAAAGTCAGGCTGCTGAAAAGTTCCTCCAAAAAGACAGCATTACTTTCTTCTTCTTGGACCTGAAGCACTTGCTGAAGGAACCTTTCACATGAGAGAGCTGCCCCATTCATTAGAGACCCCGTTTTAACCTGATTCAAGTCATCCCTTTGTCAGAAAGGCTATTCACACTACAAATTACTTAGGAGGTACTCAGCTACTAAGCCGTCTAGAAAATGAAGTCCAAGCCTATGTATGAACCCTACTGTCCTTTCTGGGAAATAACTCTGAAGTTACAGCACTCATCTAAGACCTATTAGTACTGATGGATAAGAGAGCAATGTAAATGAATTCCCAACCTAGTGACAGTGTGGGAATCTTATCAGACAGCTGAGATTGCAGCTTTTGTACCAGGCCTGTGTTTAGGTAGGAATGTTTCCCTTGCATAACAGATTAGTCAAGGAACACTACGAGGGTGTAAAAGCCCAAGACTCCCTGCTATTGGTTTTGATTAAACAAAACATCTCCAAAGCGTGAAGTTGCACCGATGGGAACGTGCTTGCAAATCTAACAGCGTCAGATTCAAATATGGGTTAAAAGACAAAAAGGAAAACTTTCTTTTGACAAACTTATGCCACTGTTCAGGGTCTTCTCCAGAAACTTTTCCTTAATTTATTCATGGCACTACTTCATGTACAAAGCAACCGTGAATAATTTATACTTGCCAGATTATCCATTACTATAATTAAGCTTTAATATGGGTCAGTCCTCTAGTGTACGAGTCTCACCATCTCTATTAGGAAATATCCGTGAAGCTATTGCTGTGAAGTGTTTCTTTTAAGACCTGATGATATCAGTGAGTAAGAAGATAATGAATTCCCACAACAAACCTTAACTGCAGTTTTTTCTTTTGTTGTGGGATGAATAACACACCTCTAGGACAAAGTGATTTTGCTAAAATTAATGAAAAGATATCAGAATAACATGCATTTGTTAGCCATAATGACCTAATTCTAGATTCACTGTGGAGATTTACACTGTGAAGAATTATAAAACACTTCTTCATATTATCTACAACTCAATCTAATTAGTGAATCTTATAATTACTACAAGATATAGAAAGAAAAAATCAATTATTAAATAGTTTTTGTACAAAGTGTCTCTTAATTGTGATGAGTTTATAATTCGCTAGCAGCCACCATCCATAGCCACGTATCGACCTTCAGCACTACCAGCATTAGACACCGTGAGACCATCACCATTTCCACACACTGCCATTTTCAGTGAAGTTTAAAGAGATTCCTACTTACAAACAATTTAAGTATTTAAATTAACAGTTCCCATGACTTACCAGCATCATCTTTCTGAAGAGTAAATCATAATCAGTTAAGCCAGCATAATGAGTACTTTTAAACCACGACATCTCAAAAACAATTACAGCCCTTCAAAACCTCTTTAAGCATCTGCACCATCTGCCAAAAATCACATATACTCTGATACACCATAACAATTAAGGTCAAGAAAAATATGAAAGCCTTTCACAGGTAGCTACTCCTACAAGTTAGGCTAATCGTGTTTATTTGAAAACAAAAGGCAGTATTTTATCCAAGAACTGTATCTTCTTTTACTTGCTTTGCTAATGAAAACTTTAGCTTCATCTGATGCTCCCAGATCATAGAACCAGAGAATTATGGAGTGGTTGAAGTTGGAAGGGACCTTAAAATCCATCTAATCCCACCCTCCTGCCATGGGCAGGGACACCTCCCACCAGACCAGGCTGCTCAAAGCCCGATCCCACTTGGCCTTGAACATCTCCAGGAATGGGGCAGCCACAGCTTCTCTGGGCAACCTCACCACCCTCTGAGTGAAGAATTTCTTCCTTAGATCTAATTTAAGCCTACCCTCTTTTAGGGTCTTGCATTGAAAAGGCCAAGAATTCCTCAAAGTCAACAGTGATTCTACAGTCATCTACAGTTCGCCTATTTCATCCTCTGTGCAAGGCTGAGAGTCCTGGTCCATTTAAGCACTGCTGGTGGAGAAGCCTTTAATCTACACCTGGAATCAGCATTGGCACTTCCTCTGGACTCTTGCTATGTGTACAAAACTTCTCTTGGTTAGTTGAGTGATTGGTGGCAGGAGGCAGCCTGAAGTTCCACCACCAGCAGGTTCAGCACGAGGTGCCTGCCTCCTCCCTTCCCTGCCCTTGCTTCACCGCAGGGACCCCTCTGGTGGCTCCACAGCCACCAGCAGCCTCCCTGCACTGATAGGGAAGGTCTCACCCTGCTCCTCCTCCTGCTCACATTCCCACCCTCCCTCATCTCACTTCTTCCTTCACACCTCAACTGCTCCCACTGGTGACATCCTCTCCCTTTCCTCCACCACTTTGCCAGGTCCTTTGGTAGAACAACAGAAAAGCATTCATTTATTTTTGTAAGGGTGAGTCCTCTAGTGTCCTGGTGAATTAAGTGGCTGAGAGACAAGGTCAGGAGTGCCAGAGCCTGTATGAGGTAAGTGGCAGGAGAGGACAACAATGTGAGAAAGAGGCAAGCACAAGGGTAAGCTGCTGGGAGCCTTATTTTCTCCTGTTACATCTCACAGAGCCATACCTTGCAGCAGAAGCCGTGTTTCCAGAGATCTATTACAAAACCAAGAACATTTTCCCAAATACAATAGCTAGCTCAGAACTCGTTATTCTGTGTATTCAATTAAAGGAGTCTTTCACTGAAAGCACATCACATTTGCCAATGTCTGACTTCATGAACCACGCTATTGTGCACTCTCTCTGTAGCACGGGACACTTCTGCAACTCCCCAGCCGGTGTTTCACCACCAACATTCGGCTTCGCACACAGCAATGGAGTGAGTGTGTCACTCCAGTATTCAGATCCCCTCTTCTCCTTCTTCCAGGGCAATTGCAAATATGCGCAACCACGGATGTTCTACTTGCCATCCACCCATCACGTATTTGTCCATAAGACCCTTTTTCATCCTTTGGTAGGTTTGTGGGTTATTTGATTACACAAACACTGTTGCTGAAGTCTTTCTTTCTGCAGAGCATTCTGGCAGATTTGTCAGGCATGACTTTCACAACTCTGTCATGGTCTTCCCCAGTATATCATCTTCATGCATGAACCCGCTATTATTTAAAGAAAAGTTTTCACCAAATTATTTAATTTTCAGAAGTCAGCCTTACCCACAGCTCTTCAGATCTCTATGGACTTACTTCCAAATAATAAAATTGTCTCAGTTTCATTCCTCTCTTACCTGGGAGTCATTAGGGCATTGATACAACTACTTCAGTGATTCAGCAAGGGAATTTGCATATTGCAGTTTATCCCAGTTTATCCCAAAATAAACAATGGATCATGAATAGAGATGCCGTCTTTACAGAGCTAGAAAAAGTAAATGAGATTAAATGAGAGTAAATCTGGAGGACAGCACTGAAAGAGATATAAAGTCAGATGGGATAAAACCTCTAGTTAGCTCTAATATCTCTTAGTGCCTGGAAAATCCACACATTTTGGTATTAGTATATTATGCCCTGTATTTCCTCAGTTCCGTAGTAGTTAGTCTCATCCATAAACATTGTGAAGTTAAAATTTATTTTATTAGAAATATTACAAGCATCTTAATTCAATTATTTGAGAGAACACAATGTTTATGTTCGGAGTCTGTTATTTCCAAATATGTCTTCATTAAATACCAGCTATGTAAAGTACATTGATTTTCCTTTGGTTTAAATCCATCAGCAAGATGAATCTAAAAATCTTTTGGCCAACCCACTAATAACAAGTCAATACCGTTAAAGCTGGAAACCCTGAGACATTAAAACAGAGACATTCTGTTCTCATCCATTTTTCAGTTAAAAACAAATTGTCAATTCTGTCAAAGTGTAGTTAAAACAAAACATGCTGCAGAATACTAGAGGACATGAAGAGTTCATTGTTAAACTAAAGTTTTTAAAATTTCTTACAGAAAAAAACATGGAATTGTATGAGAGTTTTTTTTCCCAATATCAATACTTTCCCAAGCTCAGCTGCACAAGAAGTTATTTTAAGCTGCTACAAGAAAAGAATGCCTTATGCTCAAAACGTGTTTTGCCAAGTCACTTATGAGTAACAACAAATTGTTTCAAGGTCATTCTGCTTTCCTGGGATACAGTGAAAGAAGTCACAGAACAAAATGAGAGAAGCTGGACACTGTAGCAGAGAGAAACATGACAGTAGTTAAAATTTAATTCTATGTCAGTTTTGATAAAAGAATGAAAGGGAATGGCATTCAAAGTATAAATTTGAGTAGCATTGGGGGCATTTTCAGGTTCTGCTATCAGATTTGCTGCACTGGATCTAGATGTTCTAAAGTTTGTGTGCCTTTTGCAGATTAAAGCCCTAGAAGCACAACAGAAAAAGTTCTTCTCTGTTTACGCTTTTAGGGTTAAATTAAGTTGCCAAGTCAAAGAAAATTCAAATGTAAATGCAGCTGTAAGTTTGCTTAAATGAGGCAGAGAGACCCAAATTTAGAACAAACAACACTACTTTGAGTATTCTGATTATGTGCTGATGGAAATCTAAAGATAACGCAAGTTTATCTGTGCAACTTTCAAGTTCAAAAGCTCCATAACATCACAGAGAATAAGCAGACACCGGGTTACCAGAATCTCATTCTTTCTATGAGCATCATGTTTTCACTGGTCTACCCAGAATTTACTATAAAACTGGGGTCTTGCATAACTCTCCTGAAAAATAAGAGCGACAGACCAAAAATCAATAGCAGCAGATATTGCAGTCACAGTTCTTCAGTCCCAAACTGGCCTTTAACCTTAGGACCATAATGCATTTGCTCAAAATAGAGTTATTTCTGTGTTGGTTTCAAGTTAACATTTGTTACAAACAAATAGAGTCATCCTTTCCAAAGCCACATTTTGTGTATCACATGCCTCTCTAGCTCAACAGTGCTTTCCAAGAGGAAGTAAACAAAACAACAGTATTATTTAGAATTGACCATATGTTTAACACACACACACAAAAAAAAAAAAAAGAAGTTCATTTCCTTTCCACTATGCTGGGAAAATATAATATGCCTAAATTTCCTAAAATGTCTTTATAGTGTGTAAAGAAACTGGTCAGGCTTCCTCCCTATCATGACAGAAACAAGGAAGTATTAAATTCACAGTAATCCTAACAGAGCATTGGTAGGTCTCTACAAAAAGGGGATGCAAATGAATTGCAATTGATCTCACTGCATTTCAGCTGCAATTCAATTATTTAAATTAGCTAACTCTAGATTATGAACATTTATGAACTTTGTTTTGACACAGATCTATTAAATTAATGTTAATATTTAATTAATGAATGTTCATATAAAATGAATATTCATCCTATTTCCACCAGCAGTATTTTACTCAAAAGAGCAACTTTTTTTCTCCAGTGTCTTCTAGGAATTTCAAAGAATGCCTCACCAGCACCAAGCACCAACATCACCTTCAACTTACACTGACCCAAATACGACCAACATGCACACAAACACCATGGTAAGCGCCAAAGTTTGCTTCAGACACTACCAATCAATATTGCTCCATTTTGTATGTCTGCACTAAGTGGACATAAATATGAATTATGCAGGGTGCAGACAAGACCAAATATTTGAAAATGGTAAATCTACCACAGAAAACCAATTTTTCAGTTTAGAGAGCATTACTCAGGCTGTATCTCAAGCATACACCAAAATACAGCAAATTAATGGTGGTTATTTTGAGAAGTAGAGTGTTGAATTTATTAGGACATTGATGAGTGAAATCATAAGATGCAAGTGCCTTTACAGCTAAGGGTTGCTAATCACGAGCTAAAAAAAAAAACCTAATACATTAGGGTAAATGAGTTTATTAATAATTATCCTTAGCTTCATACCCTGCAACGTTTCAAACGAGCTCTATTTGTCCAGCTGCTTACCAAAACCAGTGACTCTTAATGGCAGCTCCTCATTGCCTTCTTGGGAAGCAAAGCCTCTAATTTCTCAGAAATGTTGTAGCTACACCAAGAACAGACATTGTGGTCTGTAAAGCTTTTCACTGAGTAACAGCCTGAGCATTACTATGAAGGAAAGAATTACATATAATTACACGTTGTTGTTTTTTTTTTTAATTGTCCAAAATACAAGTGACATTTTCAGTGAGAATTCAATTGGGAGTAAGTCATGTTCATACACACACTTTTAAAATAGGAGATGACACAACAATGTCTTAAATATTTTTTTCCATGGACAAACACGAGCCTATGGGACCCCTGAATAAGTACTTCCATGTAATACACGAAGTATGAGGATCACTGAAGTGTCCACGTGCTTTGATCTGCCAGGAAAAAACATCACTAAGGATAGTTGTTGGGTTTTGTTTAGTTGGTGGGGACTTGTTTTTGCTGCTAAGAATGGCTACCTAGTAAGAACTGAACTGAAGTCATCCATTATGTTATCATCCAGCTGGAAACCTGACAAGTTAACATATGTTTTTTGAAAACCTTCAAATGAAAGGCTGCTTCTACAAGTAACAGAAATCCAAATAAAAGCTTATCAACCTAACTTAAACATATTGTTCTAATTACTACATGGACAACAAGAGCCGTGTATTTTTAAAATAATTGAAATAGGTTATGCATTCACTAAAAGCAAATTGAAGGGAATTGTTTCTCCTTTTGTACTGGTACAGAGATCTTGGACATTCATCATTCATCTGCCCAAGCATTTCAAGGTGCTTCCTCAAACAGTAACGAGAAAAAAAAAAAAAAAAAAAAAAAAGACTACCCACTTGTATTCATGAAGGGTGAGAGGGAGGGAGAATACTGATGCATTTCCATTGGAAACTATCTTCCATAACAAAACCCAGTCATTTTTTTTAATTTCAAGCATAAAAAAAAAAAAAAAGATTTCTATGAAAACACTATTCATGTGAGCATTTATTAACTTTTCCTTTAATTGCTTTAATAGCGTTACTGCAAATAACTGCATTAACCAAGTTTTCATCGCCAACTTTATGTGTAGTGACATTGTGCAGTACGAATGTCGGAGTTGCTTGCCAGCTAATTTAGAAGGCATTATGCACTTTGTCAATGAACTATGTTAAAAGGCTTAAGGAAAGCTGTTTCAGAAAGGAACAAACAGCTTAGCAAACTCAAATTTTTCCATGTAGTTTGTTTTGTGTTCTTCTCTTTTTTCTTTTTTTTTTTTTTTAAGAGGTAAACAACACCAAACTTTGCAAATTATTCCAAAGAGCAACTGGTTAACCCTTACTCTTCTGTTCTGTTTTACCAAGTGACAAAAGAATTCCAAATTACAGGGACAGAAAAAGCTAAATAAAGTCGCCCTATCAGGCTGCATGTTAATGGGAAGGACACTGTCACAAAGATACTTCTCTTATTCCATTCAGAACAGCTGCTGTCTCTAAGGATCTTTGTATTTGTTATAGGATAGAACACTTTCTCCATGGAGACAGTGGAATAGGGGTAAATATATTCCTCGCATTTCTTAGAGTTCTGTTTTACTAATACAGCTGACTATAAAGAGTGAAAAGTTTAGCTAGAGGACAGGCTGCTCCTTAGCTGCTTCACATTCACTGTGCTTGTATGACATCGCACAAACAACTGCGGCATAGAAGCAATATAAAAAGCACAAATTGTAATATTTTTCACTGTGGGAACAATGCTTACATCTAAAGAATCATGGTAATAGCAAATTGATTTTCAGAAGTACACATGACAGGTAGGAAACAACACAACCATCTCTGTCACCAAGAATGTAAATATCTTCCTTCTGAAAATGAAATGAAAACTATGGCATTAAGTTTTCAGTTTTGCAATATTTGGGATATTTTTGTCCCCGTTAAAAAAAAAAGGTATAAGCTTATGTTTAACTTTGACCATAACTAAACAAGCAGATAATTTAAATGTTTAGGCATAATCTGTTTTATAAACAAGATGAGCTGAAGTATGTGTATATATATAAGATACTACTAGTTGAAGTTATACTCAGAACCTTGCAGAAATGAGACCTACATGAATATCAGGTTCTGCTAACACAGAACTAGCAGATACGCTCGATATGGAGGAAGCGCAAAATGCAATGCTAACAATCCAAACCTACAGGGAACCAGGAAGGTCAGCTGTAAAATGCAAGATAGGAAACTGAAAAACAATGACTAATGATTGAGATGCTTGAAGAGAATCAAATGTGAAGGTCAACTGAGAATGATTAATTCAAGAATATAAACCAATATAGCATGGTGTATGTTTATATTGCACCTTCCTACTCAATCTTACAAGGTCTTGAAAAGAAAAAAAAAAAAAGGAAAGAAATTTAACTTACAAATGCTACCAGTAGAGATATGCCAGATTCACAAAATCAGAGGAAATGAGCTTGGCAAACACGGAAATAAATACTACTAGCTATTAGGTATCTTGTCCATCTGTACACAAAAACAATATTGCAATAATGACACTGCTTGTTTCAGTTGCAGTCAAGAGTTTTTCAGCTATTAGTCATGCACACGTAAACACCCACAGAGTTTCACTGGGAGGAATTACCCCACTTGAAGGCGGCAAGCTAAGGTAAGAGCCAACAAATGAGGTCTTGAAGTCACCAGAATTTAAACTTCTCCTTTTGAAGGGAGGAGCACGTGAGGAGCTAAGAAGTGCATGATTCAAATAAGTCATAAGTCATACTTATATATATGTGTGTGCATGTGTGTGTGTGTATATATATATATGTACGTAGTTAGTGACAGCTTCCACCAGTCTCCTTGAAGCCCATAAGCAAAAGCTAAACTAATCGTACAACTTCAAGCCTTGAATATGAGATAACTAGCTGGAGGTTTTAATTAGCTTTTCATGAAATCTTAGATGGGCACTATTTTTATTGAAGAAATTCCTGAAAACTCAGCTCTGTTACTCTATACAGCTTGAGTAATCCCAATATTTCAGACAGCGAGGAGTCTTCATGTCCCAAGACTCCTCTCATTATTTTTATTTATAAAGTCCTGGTTGAAATAACCAACACAATTAAGTTTTGTCACAAGAAATGACTGCAGGCAAAGTATTTATTTCTGAAAAATTAACTGAAGAGTCATCATTTGGCCTCTTTTCAAGGAGTATTCAGAGTGCCTGTTGCTTCCAACAGAGGCAATTACGGATCCTGGCCATGAAGGGAGCAGGGTCCTAAAGCACATTTCCAGACTGAAGTCTGCATCAAGCTCAGGCACTCTTAAGACCTTCAGCAAACATGTGCAAAGTTGCAGAGTGGCATATTTACGTAAGCCCTTACTGTTTGCCACAGTGTTTCTTACCTTACCCTGAACATGTAATTTAAAGACACGTGTATCTATATGCGCAATCAACCAACCAATAATGAAAAACCTCCTAGATGATGGTGATCTACATCTGTACTTAAAAAGCACACAGAATGCCCAACAAACAGTGTATAGTTATTTTCTGAAGTTCTGTGTATCCAGCAATTCTACCCAAACAGATTTACAAGAACAAACAATCAACCCTCCACAGTTTAAAAATAGCATGTGTTTTTCATATATTCAACTGGTAACATGAAGCTAAAATCTTAACTTACTTATTCAGTTGTTTTTTTTTGCATTATTGTTCACCTTTGAGATTTTTATTTTTAGTACTGCAGCTCATTTTATTACTTGAATTTAGAAAAAAAAAAAAGGCACATGATTTAAATAAACTAATTCCTGAGCTTTTTTGAAAATCATAATAGTAACAAACTCCTACACCCGTCAAGCAAGCTGTATCAAAAAACTAAAACCTTTGGACTTTTTGACTCCACCTCCAGACATGTGCTGGAAGCACAGAATACTGTCCTAACCACATACAGTGCGTGCTGGGCTTCTTTTGTAGCTGTTTATACTTACACGGTCTTTGTCATCGGCTACATCACAAAGAATGTCATCCAGATCTAGGATCCCACCATCCCCATGCTCCAGTCGATGTACTTGTATCCAGTAGTTTGGATCCTGCATAAAAGGCAGAAAGAAGAAAGAAAAACATGACATATATATACATACTTTTAAAATAGGAAAATGGTTATTCACACATACAGATCACATTGCAATCCTAAGAATGTTCAACATTAAAAACAGCCATTTAGGTCATATTCACGTAAAGAAATGTAAATTGGAATATAAAGCCAAAGGTGTTTTTCTTAATCACCCACGTACATATGTACAGACACTTGCATCAGACAAGCATGGTTCAGTGCCATCACCAACAGAAGAAAAAGGTTCCCGATGTTACCAAATGCATATACATATATATATTATATATATAAAAGCAAAATACATCCTCCTCGAACTATCCCAGACAGTGGTCAACAGGCACAAAGCTGTACAAGAAAGCAGCGATGTCTGCTCATTTTGCATGTTTTTTTTATCTGACAGCCATAAAGGTTTAACAGCTTATCTTACAGGTAGAAATCAGTATATTGCAGTGGTGTCAAAGAGCTTTCTACCTGTGTTTTGGTAGAGCTGGTAGGTGGGATATCTGAACCTTAGACAAAGAACACTCCATATTTTAATTCAGGAAAGACACATACACACACAGACACATATATGCACGTGTGTGTGTACAGATACATATGTCTACCAGTAACTGGGAAAACTGCCTTTATAGTCTTCACCTTCACATATAGTCTTCTAATAAAGAAGGACACCAGAACTGACAGAGCAACGTTGCACCCACAAAGTGCCTGCTGCATATTGCTGTATCTCCTGGCTGCAGCCTAGTACTCAACCTGCTGTTCTTAAAGGGGTTGTTTTCCAACAGGGGAAAGTTGCACTACAAACACACCACCTGAACATGATGCATTATGTTTTCTTGCTCCTCAAATATTCCTCCTTTACAAAGCCAATGCCCTGGGCTGTTGTTACAGGTGGAATAGTAACAGAGCTTTGCTGCCTTTCACAGAACAGACACGACTGCAAAAAGTGACGAATTTGAGGACCTTCCAACTTGCACCATCTTGCAAAGTGTGCCTGTCCTCCTAGAAAGACAGGAACTAGCATCAACATCCTTTCTGGTACCAGTGTCTAGAAGGAATAATAATAACAACAACAACAACAGCAACAACCTTGAAAATCCTTTGATTTCTTAAAGGATTGAACAGGACAAAAAATTGGACAAGCAGAATTCCTCTAAATCCATTTGTATTTTTAAATCTCAAGAGGACACAAAGTTTTGGACAACAGGCTTCAGGGAAGAATGTCAAGTAACATTAATTTTGTTTGTAATATAGTAGAAAACGATTTCCAAAGTTTGAAAGCCAACTTTGCATGTGATATGTAGCGTCGGTCAATGATTTTGAAGAAATTTGATAACCATGAAAGTTGCTTCATTTCTAAGTATATCCAGCTTAAGTACTGCTGTAAATTATCACCATCAGATGCTCAGATTTCAGAATTACATTTTACAGCCATTAGGCTATTCATTTCAGAAATTAAATTAGCGATGTTTTGTTCTAATTTCTGTAACTATTAAGATCATTACCTTAAATTTCTGCTAAGCAAGTATTTATCACCAAACTAGCTGATTTTCCTAATGTATGGCTGTTCCCCACCCTGCAATTAGCATTGCAGCACATTATAGGAAATAACTCAGCATCCATTTCTGCAAAGTAAAATTTCAGAAATGATTTAAAGCAGCACTACATTCTTCACATTATCATGCATGCAGAGGAACTTCAAGATGCTAAGGCACTTCAAAGACCTTTAACGAATGAGTTCTAAAGCAAAGTCCACCAAAGACGTGCCTTTGCAAATTCTGCTCCCAAGCTAAAAGGGAAGACACCTTTCTTCATCGTCTATCCCATTATGAAATACTCCTCTGTCTCTGGTACCTAAAGCAGACACTGAAACACAGTTATGAAGACCCAGGCTTTGATGACACAAGAGAACTGACAAGCTAGGAAGCCTCAAGGACTTGATTCTTGTTTCCACTGCTGATTACTCCAGCTCAAAACTGAAGTTAGAACTGAACCATCAGCTGGGCTTCACCGCAGAAATAGAAATGGAGAAACTAATTTGGGGTTTAGGAGAGAGTCCGATCCCTCGTGTTTAGTACGCATTACAATTTGTGTGTGCACCACTTAACCTTCTTGGTGAAACATTAGAAACAGAGAACTGCAATGCTGCCTCAGTGACTGGACTACATCCATCACAACAAACTGCACCCAAAGCAAGACTTCACTAATCCTGAAGGCTTTTTTTTTTTTTTTTTTTTTGCCTTCCTACCACAACTATTTCCCACCTCCAAGGCAAATACAAGGAAACGTGTGAGATTACAGAATCAGGAATCAATAACAGAAACGCCCACTTCTGATGCACGGTTGTGCTATTTCGGCATGTTCAACCTGCATTAAAAATAGCTTTGCTGTATGCTGCATCACTTTGCTAATTAGTTCCTTTAAAAGTCTCTCGGCATTGCATAAGCCATTTCAGATAGCCTTCTTTTTTCCTGCAGTACCTATTTGTTGTGCCATAAGCTGAGCTATTCTGGTCGCTCTTCCTGTTCGACAAGGCCTTGATACAAAACAAGAAGTTAGCAAGACCAGACAAGAAATAGAGAAAACTAGTTTGGCAAGAGCTCACTCTGGCAGGATTTGGTAAGTAAATATGAAATAACAATGAAACTTTTCATTAAAGCCTTTTCCAAACTTCACAGAGCAGCCCTGCTCTTGAGGCCCTTTTGCTCTATTAACATTTTCCCATAAATCACAGATTGGTGGGGGAGGCTTGGGAAGGAAGAGAGGTCTAGTGGGAAGTCACATTTGGTAGAGATTAGTTATATCACACAGCCTTTAACCCCCCAAAAAGCTCATCATTTTACTGTACTTACAAGGTACGTAGGAATAGATGGCCCCAAACTGTAACAATTAATGCCATGCAATAACTAAACAAACAAGATGGAAACATTTAAACTGCATAAATGCTCAAATTAAATCCCAGCACACATTGTATAAGAACACATGCTGCATAAGCTCATATGCTCTATTTGCTAAATGCAAAAGAAACTGAACCAAGCTTAGCTCTGACGAATTCAAGTGCACTGGCTTTACAAGGGTACCCAAATTCACAGCTCAGTCCAGTTGCGTTTCTCAGCTGCAATTCTCCTTGCAGCCAGCACACAGCCACTCATAATTTCCTATGCAATAGCAGTGGCACAGTCTTCAAACATTTTCTGAAGCAGTCAAAAAGAAATACTGTTTTGGCTTAGAACAGTTAGTGATTCATAATGTGGAAATCAGCAATTAACAGAGTTTACTGCAGTTTACACAACTTCATCTGTGCGGTAAACTGGTCCAATCCTTCCTTCAGGACACCTCAGAGACCTTCAGGGTTGCCATCTCCTGGTGGCAGTGCAGAGCCCACAGGTGAGGGCTCACAAACGAAGGACTTGCTCCAGCAGCAACCCCTGGAAATGCTGCCTGCTTGCAGCGGATGGAAAGGTGTGCTTACAGGGCTAAGGAAAGGTCTGCTCATTGCAAAATATAAAAAGTGCAAAGGACTTCAGGTCTAGAAGGTGGAGAAGTCAATTTCTGCAAAGATGAAAAAAATACTAAACAAAATTTAAAATAATATATTTTTTAAATTAGTATTTTCAAGAAACCTGCTTCAGAATTGTTCTGGTTTAAGACAGCAACATCCCAGGCTCGGATATTTTCCTGTAGCTTCAAAAATTCAATTTGTAAATTACAATTAGATTTGCACATTTTGTTCAACAAAACAAAGCCACGTTTATGATCTCTCTCCCTCTTGCTTGTTATTGCTCCAAAGGGTACTTACACTGTCCATACCTGCAATGCATTTAGGGGTATCAAAACACACTGATAGAAAACTCATTAGCTACACTGCTCTACCAACATGTAAATTAGCAATGCACAATTCTTTCATAAAAGCTATATATAAGTCTTTGTCACTAGTGCATGCAGAAGAACTAGCAAGTTCACTTCATTGAATACGAGGACAGAAGTAATGCTAAACCTGATTTATAACATCTTCATTTAAATATTGCATCACTCAGCTCAAGTCTAAGCAAGTCAGATCTCCCATTTCCTGTGTACACCCATTTAACTATTCTACTTGACGACTATTATAAAGGTACTTATAATTTAAACACATGAGCACCACATTTTCTGCTCCAAAGTCTTCTATAATGGAAGATAAATATTTGCTAAGTGAACACTAACACTGAGAGTGGAAGCAAAAACAGCTTAGCAAAGCCCGTATGAATGCAGTCACTCATATTCTGTTTATTCCATATGACATGACTTGTAAAAAGCACAAAGGAAAAACTGAGAAAACCATTCATTTAAGTAGCATCATTCAGTATTCTGCAGCTAACAATTTCATGTTCCCACATAATGGAAACAAGGACCATATGTGGAAAACAATACCTAGAAACAGGAATGGAAACTACAATGTGTTCTTACTAATGGCACAGAAAGATTTCTTACCCCTTTATTTCTAAATATGTCTTGGGTTTTGCAAATGTACTCAAAAAAAAATGTGTAAAAGTGTTTAACATCAAAAGTTAAAATAAAGAAGCTTGTCCTTTGGAATTTTTTTTCCATATTGTACAAGAAGAGAACACCATAAACTTCATCAGAAGAAGCCATTTATTTAACAGAAAGCCAGCCTCCTAAAATGTCCCGTCCGCCTTACAATGTGCAGTGTTTCCACATCTACATGCCACCAGATGATGCCTGCTGCTGTGATTCCACCTCACCTGCTGCACCAGGCGGGTCCTAAAGTACCACGGATATTGAATCTGCGTGACTACGATCATGTAGCCAGGGTTGGGCAGTAAGATGTTGAGTTTTGTTTGACGCCTGCCCACGAGGCCTCCAGCAGAGAGCAGTGCTGGAGCAGGGCAGCGAGCGCTCCCCAGCTTCTGCCTTCACGCCCCACCTGTGGCCGTATGGCCCCCGCATCCATCATCCAACCTCAGCCTTCATGTGGATGCACACCAGTTGCACTCGCCACGACTGTTTGTTGCACATCTGGAAGTCAGGTAAACCAGATTTTCACCACACACACCTACATTCTCTGATCTGTTAAGGCCGAAATGGCATGAGTATTTCTTAGCATGGAGAAGTACCTCAGGAAGTGGGTTGTCATTGTCACGTCGAGCTCACCGTGGCTCCCTGAGCCCCTCTGAGACCACCTTTCTAAAAGCAAAGTGATTTAAATATGGATATCATTTATAGCTTTTTAAGACCCTTTTCATTACACAGATCCTCAGAGGATTTTTAAAAAACACTCAACAAGACAGTTGTGCCCAAATATTGTAGTGCAAATCTCAAAGGAAGAGACGCTGCACAAAGAAGAGTGGAGCTGCAGGAGCAGCTCCCTAAGTTTCAATACAACTTCTCATTTGTAAATGAAGAGAAAGGGAAAGTAAACATGCATTTCTAGCCTCTGCTTAAAATCATCTGGAGTTTAAGAGTACATCACAACGTGTGTGGCTATCTTCACTGTTTGAGTATTCTGAGAACAGATAAAGCTTTTGTGGCAAGAGACTACACACGGATCAAAACTAACACAATAACCCGGCTCGGGCGTGGACTGGACTTGTCTGTTCAGCAGCATATGGCACTTGGGCGTGTTAACACAGGCTGAAAGGAAAATAATGGTTAATAAAAACTAATGCATCTGAAAATTTGCCAACGAGTTCATTCATTTCCCTGTCTAGCTCTGTACTGCAGGAGGGAACCGTCAAAACAAGCTGTCAGGTGCCAAGGAAAAGCCACGGACGCTGGGCTCCAGTCACGTCGCACAGCCCCACAGCCCGGGAAGGAGAGCAAACACCTGGCTTTGCACGGCATCTCGTCCCCATCACAGACCCGCTGGAACTTCAGACACACAGACCTGTGTAATGCACTGCACGAACACGGTGGGGGGGGAAGCAGCTTAAAGACAACTGCTTTCTCTTAGGCGTGCTGACATTGCACCAGGGGCAGAGAGCCATGGTTTTCAACATAAGGATGTTCACTGTCTCTGCAAGGGTACAAGCCTGCAAAATACTGCCTGTATTAATTAAAAAAAAAAAAAAAAGCCTGCATTAATGACAGTACTCCAGCATGCATCAGGAAGTTTGATACCTACAACTTTCAGGTTACCTGGCCCTGAGCTGCACGGACCGTCACCTCCTCCTTTTCTGCTGGCACTCCCCCTGCAGTCACTCCCTACCTAGCAGTTTTGGAGCATGTTTACCTTGCCCTGTGCCCCACGCAGTGAAGAAAACAGGGCTTTTTCTTCCTTTAACCCATAAAATTGCTCTTTGGACTAGGTACCACGCTAAAGTAAATTTATTAGTATTTTGTACAACCAAGGAAAAGAGAGCTACAGCTGGGAAGGTTACATATACATTAAGAAGAGGGTTTGGTCAGGGATTCTTTTTTTTGAAACATGTAGGTATACATACGGTATCTTCAACGAAGAATTGCATAACTGATTGCAGATATGAACCAGCTATGAAAACGAGAAAAACATGCAAGTCTAATAACTGAAGCATCTTGTTCCATTTTTACATTCACCAATACTTTTCCAGCGTCACTAAATGGTCTTTAACTTAGCAATGATCCATTCAAGACAACAAGAACATCTGGCCAGTATCATTCTTCCTGAGACAATGAAATGTTGGAAAGGGTGTTTATGAAGTGAAAAGCAATGTTAGCTTTTGCATGCATCCTACATGCCTACTTTCAGCAATAACAGTGATTTACTTAAAAATTTATCACATTACGCCATCAGCTTCAGTCCTCAGTATAAAAGTCTGAGAGCCAAAGGAATATGAGCCAATTATTAGGTGACTTTTGAAATTAAATGTCTCCAAAAGCCCAGTACATTGAAATAGTATGGTCAGTAACCTAATGGGACACTAGCACATACTGAGTTGTGTTGCATTACTATAGGAGTACAAAAAAGCATCGAGGAGCTACTGGTTCTTGCTGTAAACAGCAAAAGTGTGCTGTTAAAACCGTGACCTTACTTTGTTAACCACAACGAAGTTTGCATAACCTTTCAGATCACAGTATCACAAAATGGCTTGGGCTGGAAGGGACCTTAAGGGTCATCTAATTCCAACCTTTCTACATAGGAACCTCTTGCTTTTGTGAAATAAACGTCCTTGCACATAACGATTTTTTAAATACACCAGTAAAACAGATGTACTCTAGACAACAAATACCCACGGCACGGCTGGGGCTGGCAGGGACCCGGGTGCGGGATGGGGAGCGGGGGCACGGCCCCTGCCTCCCTTCAGGCCGCAGCCTGCTGCCACCCGGGGCCTCCCGGTCCCTGCGGCGGGCCCTGGCCGAGCTCTGGGCGGCTCCTGCCGCCTCCTTCCCCCGGGTACTGCCGAAGGCGGCCCCGGAGGAGCTGCTGGGGCCGGGGGGCAGCGGCTCCGGGGCCAGGCGGCCGCTAGGAGGTGCCGCTGCCAAAGGGCAGGGGCCGGCTCCCGGCCGCTGCTGCCGCCCTCGGGGCGCCGAGGCCTGAGCGAAGGCGGGGGGAAGCCTCGCGTCTGTGACAGATCAACGCGCTTCGCTCCTGTGTTTTTCTTTACCACCGCTACTCTTCCTTTGTGCTGTGTGATCGTGTTTGCCTGGGGGGTAAAAAAAATAAAAATATTTGAGGAGAATGTATTGAGTGGGTCTGTAAACTCCTTCACATCCATGTTGCGAGCACTCAGTAGCACCACCCTGTTTAAACTGCAAAGTAACTTTTCTGTGGGATTTATTCCTCCACAGGAAGATCCTAAAAATCCTAGACCAGTATCCCAGCACTGCCACAGCCTCCAAGTGTGCTAAATCCGCAAGGGAGGTGAGAGAAAATTGCTCTTTTCAGAGTATTTTGCTGTAATGCAGAGATGACGGCACAAATCTGCATAGTAAACATAACAACAACAACAACAAAATGCAACAAAACAGCTCATCAAATACAATTTATAATTATTAGTACTAGCTTCAGATCATGGATATGAATCACAGCAATCGAGTCCAGAGTTCACAAACGCTTAATGAAACGTACTGACTATAATGGTGCACGATCTGCTATGCAGAGACATCGTTATTTGGGCACTGAGGGTGAAAGCAATGCAGAGCCTCTGGCTTTTTGCTTGACAATTGATCTGTGAGTGAATTTGATTAGAGAGAAGCGTTTTCTAGTTCTCCTGAGAGCGTCTCCCTTACATCCATCCATCATTACAGCACTGCTCGGATTTAGGCTTTCATTGGTTTTTCAGCCACAATGACAGCCCTTCAAACTCAGCGCTAGATTTAGACTGGAATAATGTATTTTACGGGAATAAACAGCCACATGTATATGTCTTCATATACAGAAATAGATGGTGCAGACTGACGTGTACGATTGACCTATGTCAATTAAATGTTAAACAACAAAAAAAAAAAGTATCTGACAAAATGCTTCAAGGGGAGATTTAGGAGGGCACAAATACAGCTGTCTACTCTACTGACAACCAGAGTGAGACGAAGAGCCTAATTTATTTCAGAAATGTACTGGAAATAAGACTTTCATTTGGGGGCTATCAATATCAAACACCGTGAAAGATGGAAACAACTAAATCTGATACATGCTCCCCGGTGGGCAGAGTCAATTAATCTTGTAGTATATGAGCTCTAAACTACGATTAATATGCAGAGAGAGTTGTAAAAACATTACTGCAAACAGAGCCTTACATTTCCAACACCCTGTAAGCTACAAAGTTAGTAGATAATACGAAAAGTCCTCTCTCCTGAAGACTACTATTCCTCTGGAAGCTTCAAAGTCAAAGTGTGGTGGGTAGGGCTCTGCAATACCAACAGCTTTGCCGAACCATGTAGACGGAATGCACAAGTTACGTAAATCACAGGAAAGATATCACTTTTTAGGTCAGCAATATGGTATCTTATGTTCCTGATAGGATTTAGAGTTTTGTTAATTAGTCAAGCAGAAAAGATATTTTTTCCTGAAAACAGAAGCGCGAGTAGACAATAGACAAGTATGAAAATGATGTGAATAGATAAAGCACTTGCACAGCACTGTGTGTTCAGTAACGAGGATAAATGTGTTCTAGGAGGGCACAAACCAATGCATCATCTCTAGAGACCAATATGGAAAGCACCTGCCTTGCTCTGCCAGGTGGCCCAACCTCTGTGCTTGTTGCTAATAAGAAAGAAGGGGATTGAATGCTTCGGGAGTTTCCACTGTGCCCTACAGAACTACTCCCAAGACTACAACAACCTTGTCACCATTTGGAGGACAAGGAGATGGCAATGCTTCCCCTTCCTTCATCCTCCACACCTGTGTGGAGATCGTAGATCACACCATAGCCTGCTTCTACATGTCCTAATTAGGCTGACAGGGGACCCTCACACCAGCACCCATCATCACATCCACAAGGATCAGACACCAGAGGCACAGGATGGCTGTTTCACACACACCTGTGTGCACGCACCCACATGAGTGCCTGTGGGTCAGGCCCACCAGGGAAGATTTATTTTCAGTTAGTCTGCAAAAGCAATGTGGAAATAATCATAGTAGCATGTTAATTTATCTGTTAAATACTTTTCAAGACGTTTTAACGAAAACAGGCCTTATTTTCATCTCTGGGGGAAAGTTTTAGCAACAATATTTAGCTATTACTTTTCCAAACTGGCCAGTCTTTGTGAAGCAGTGTAACTTCAATACTGTCTTGTGGCTCTGATTGAAGGGAACAGTCATTCATTTCTAGGCACTCCTAGCATTTGTCCAAAACGTTGAGAACAATCACTGTATAAATACGATTACAATCATTATTATTTTTGTGAGGTGAAATAAAACAGATTTGCCAATCTCTGAATTCAGGGCTCTGAATCCTGCCAATCCAGAGCAGGAACTGCAAGGTTTTGCTCCAGGTATGGGTGCAAGAAAGAAAACACCTTACCTCCAAACTCCTAGCAGTAATAATCTCAAGGATTATTTGTTTTGTTTTCAAATGTTTGCATAACTTCTGAAGATAAAGATTAAAAAAAAAAAAAAAAAAGATTACTCTGAGGTAGCCCTAGGTTTAGCACGTCTGTATTTTAGCTGCCTGACCACACTGCAGGGTATTACCATTTTTTATGATAAAGCATAATTAGCACCACAGCAGGTTGGAGACTTCATGGGGAAAATAAAGACAGAATGAATGCTGAGAGTTTGTGTCCATGCTAAGGTCAAAGGTCATCAGTTACAGTTCTTCCTCGCAAATCTGCTGTAATCCTCTTTTTCAAATCAATAACTAAGCTCATGCCTGGCCCAAGCTCAAGGCCAGCCCCATTTAACCAGAGGAAACCAGCGTCCCAGTTCCCACCCTCTGAGTGGTGAAAACAGCTCCTAACAGGAGAACCCTAACTTCTTACCCTGAGCCCTCATCTCTGCAGTGACTCTACCCTTACTCCCCACTAAGTTCTCTTTTCCCTAAACCCTATTTACAGTTCCAGAATGCCATTTATACCAAAAATCATCTGGTCCCTAATGCTGCCGGGTGCACCACAACCTCCCCCTTCTTCCTCTCCCTCCTCAAAACTTATTCTCCTCCTTCATCATCCATAATTATTTATGGCTCACCATCACTTCCATAGCTGGCCAGCAGCAGCAACAGAGAGCACTCCCAAGATATTAAACCAAACACTGATGACAATTACTGGGAAAAATATATATATATATGTAAAAGCATCAGCCTTCCATTTGCTACACCGCAATCACTACACCGGTATTCCTTCCAACTTTACCTCACGATACCCTTGCAGACCCAGCTGCATTAGTGCCCAGCATGAGCAAAGCTTGCAAAGTTAAGCCCCAAAAATGAATCCTCTAACGTAGGAAGTTGGGGGCTAGCACTAAGAGCCTCATTTTACTTTCTTAGTTATCTTCTCCCTTGTCACCTACAGCGATAGGGAGCAGCTAACAGCAGGGCACTGAACTCTAACCCATTACGCATCTTCCAAAATTGCTTAAATCTCTAACAGCATGTCTGCACTCGTCAAAATTAAAGCAGAAGTCTTGATTAAGAGAGAAGCAAAACCAGCTAGTCTTCTTGACCTGAAATGAAAGCAAGAAAAAAAAAAATAACCATTAAAACCAGTGAAGCAATGCCAAGCCCTGTTTTGAACAAAAGGTAAACCTTTAAGTCTTCTCAACTGAGCTGTGAGTACATCATATAGGAAATTGTAAAAGCAGCTTAATTTTTCCAGCTTTGGACAGCATGATCTGTGCCTCTAGACACTCTGGTGCTCCCAGTCCTAACTTATAATGTGGTCTAAGTTAGAAATTCCCATCTTCATAGCAAAGTCAACCCTGGCAAAAGACAGAGATCAATGGCTCAAATGTATGCAGGGTAAGTATGTCAGAAATGTACTAAAATGCAACACAATATTCCACCTTCAATTGTATCTTCCAGCCCTGTAAAAAACAAGTAATTATCTTTCCTTTTCTGGAAGATAAGTAAGGAAGTATTTGTTACTTGCTCAAACCTGGGTTTGAAAAATCCAGTTTCTACTTCCTTACATGCTTTGAGAAACCGACTTTATGAAAATACTTTGAGTAAAACCGTGTACTTATTTCTGGGAATTCTTCATAAAGCCAAAGAAGATTAAAAACAAAAACAAATTAAAAAAAAAAAAAAAACTCAGTTGCATGCAGTTCATACATTTACAGAAAAGTTTTGTTTTGAAGTTTTACTTTCTGTCAGTAATTCCTTTAAAATGAATACAGTACATTTGAGAGGAAGAAAAACAAGTAGCAAACCCTGGCTAATGAGCCCTAGAAAAAAACAGGTTCTTAGAAACTACACAAGTCCTTCTTTTTTTTTTTTTTTTTTTTGAAAACCTGTCTATATTATTCATCTGGGCTCTCTCCAACTGGTGCCACACCAAAAGGCTGAGATAGGAAGGTGCCAACATCTCTTGCTAACTTTGAATTACTAGTGTTTAACCACTGCTGTTGTTACTTGCATTAAAATAGTGTCTTAGGTTCCAGTGAGGAGCACAAACTGCTTGCTGTTCTGTAACCGTACAGGATAGCAAAAAGAAAAGAGCTTGCTGAGTAGGAATTGATTAAAATACAGCATCTTTTTGGTGGTTGCAGCATATATTTTAGATAGCATACACTCCCAAACAACTCCCAAGCCAGTACTACATCAAGCTAACTGAAGTTTTAAACCATTTCATCTAACCACAGCCTCTCTTCATGTATTTTTGCAAAACACTTCAAATGAATTAATTTAACTTTGCAAGTTATCCCCTAGCAACCAAGGGTCCTTTGTTGTGTCTCTTCTCTTCTACATTAATAGCAGCAGCACTGCTAAAAATACAATGAAGTTTCAATAACTGGGATAAAAATACACTAGAAAACAAAAACTTTTTTAAAAACTGGAGTGACAGAAGCTTGCAAGCAACAACACAACCTCCTTGCATAGATAAAAACCCACTCTCCGATTTTTAAAACTAAGAATATTGTTCTTAAAGAGGAAATCTGCCACAAAAACATTTTGTATTTGGATTCTCACTCTTCCCTTATGCTCTGCTTTGATTGAGCAAAGGGGAAAACAAAACAAAACAAAACAAAACAAAACAAAACCTGATGTACACTTAACCAACTGAAAACCCTAAGAAAAAACAAAGCATTTTCAAGACACGCGTTTCCATTTCCCAGGTAGTGAGGACTTGCTTTCTAGTGGAGAATTCTTCAGTTTGGCTGGTTTTATGGCTGCTTTTACATGCATTTTGCTACAGGCAAGTAAGTAACTTGCAAGTGTACACAGACGAAAGCCCCAGCGCCCCGTGGACAAGCCAACCCCACACAGAGGTCACTTACACCCGATACCTCCCCTGCATTACCAGGGGATTCAGCTTCTCCGTGGCTTTATGAGACTTGCTGCTGGGAGAATTCCCAAAAAAGCCCCCAGTCTATATTTAGTGAACTTTTTCAGATATGGAGAGGTCATGAACTTCCTTACTTTGGTGAGACAAGAGCAAGATCTACAGGCTGCAAGCTAAAGATAAAGTTGGCTGGGGGCCGTTGCTATCTTGTAGGCAGAAAGCATTTCTAATCCAGAGCCCTTCGCCCCTTCAAAATTAAGTAGGAAGGGGGAGAAATCAATGTTTTGCTGCTTTTTTATGCATCGGTGCCGAACAAAAGGGTGAGGCAAAAAAACCTCCTCTTCATTTAGCCCTCAATTTTAAAAACAGACTGTTTATACAAGCACATGTAAGAGATTGAATGGCCATAAAGTAGGTGGGGGGATGAATGCTGCACACACACTAGGTAATGGAGGAAGAGGGATTATATTCTCCCGGCTGTCATGAATCAGACGCTGACTCACAGCGATACTCTGGGCCAGGCCACACTTCTGTTCCAAGTTCGCGTGCATGGATTTCATCAGGAGGTTTGCGCCGAACAGTAAAATTTAGCCCTAGTAACATTTGATTTTGCTGGATGACTCGTACCTCTTCTAGCCTTCCTATTTTGGAGGTGATTTCATTTCTTTCTACTCTTAAATAGCATGGACATTTTCACACTTGGAATGCTCTCGTCCTGCCTACAAATACAAAATATAATACAAAAATTAACAGTAAAGTGAAATTTTACGATTTGATAGAAATGTTTTAGATGGCTTAAAGAAGTGGAATAGAAATCTAGAATCATGTCATCACCTAGGTTGGAAAAGACCTTCAGGATCAGCAAGTCCAACCACCAGCCTGCCCTACCAAGTCCCAAAACTGAACTGTGTCCCTTAATGCCGTGTCCACACGTCTCTTAAATCCCTCCAGAGCTGGGGACTCCACCATTGGGTAGCCCGTTCCAATGCTTCAGTCCTCACTCTCAGGAGAGTTTCTTCCACGCAAGCTCCTCGAAAACAAAACTTGAAGTAAAAACACCAATTTTGACAGGGTTTTCATTTGAGAGGACCAGGCAGGGGTGTTGGTACTGATGGCACCTGACACCCAGGCTGCAGGAGATGCAGCCCTCGTTGCCGGCCTCCCACTAACCAGCCTCTGACCCAGCTCTGCCAGGCACTGCAGGAATTACTTCTTACAAAAGCTCCCACTGCCATTGAAATGCCAAATAAAAATCAAAACCTTATTTTCTTCTCGCAACAGAAAGCTTGTTCACTAGCTAGTTTTATGTAAAACTTGGTTGTTTGAAAACTTACTAAGCTTTCGTGGTTCATAAATACATTTTTTAAACTGTCTTGGACTCCAGTCTTTCAGACCTCTCAAGCTCAAACAATACATCCTTTTCAGACAGTTCTGGCATCAGATGAGATCGAACTTAACACTGTGATAGTCAAACACTCTCCTAAATTATAAAGACAGAAAGAATCAAAAAGTGTCTTGAACTCTGGAATTTTTCCTGCTCGCTGTGAGAAGCACAGTCCTGTTGCACAATACAATTTAACACATTAATCTGTATGAGCTGTTCTCTGCATTGCTCTGTAAAGCGAGAGCAAGAGCAGATGTCTTTATGCTGTTAATTGAGAACAAGGCATGTTTTGTACAATTAAACAAGTCAATTAGAATTTAGCACACTGATGTCTTGAAGTGATACTTTACACACAGTGAATCTAATAAAAATTCTTGTATTTTGAATCTTACATCAGTCTTGCATGGATGACTGATGCAAAGACATTTTTAAATATTTAGAAAGAGAAGACTTCCTTGAAACCTTTAATATTTCACCACACAGAATTTGATAAACTACATGCCTCTCTGAAGACTCACAGGGACCAAAAAAAAAAAAAAAATCTTCAAAACAGCTACCCTTTCCATCATAAAACAGAATTTGTGCCTACAGTGTTATACCTGTGCCCAAGAGAAACATACTAGACTGAGATAATTCAGATCAGTGTACTAATGACAGGCATCAGAAATAATTCCATATGTAATCGTGTTTACAGGTATTACTCTTTACAGAGATATTCAGGGTGCAAAAGTTGGACCTGGGTCAAAATGGAAATGGAAAAGCTGCCTGCACTTTGATTCACAACACTACCATGATCAAAATGGTTTTTATATATATATATATATATATATATATACATATATCCATCCAAAGTACGTCTGTGTTTGGGACTTTCACACTTCACGATCCAGAGATCCTTAGATGGAAAGCTCTGTTTGAAGGTAGCTTCATACAAATGCATCACAAATAAGCAAGGCCCACATGTAATCACTTGCTCAAGTGACACAGAGCAAGGTGCCATGCCAGGAAAAGCAAGCATCGGGGCAGCAGGCTGTGCACAGCCCATGGAGGTGCAGGGACACAGAGGGGCTCAGCAACACCTCCTCCTCTTCTTCCTGCTCCTCCCCACAGCTCATCGCTTATCACAACAGCTCAAGATTTCAGCAGGAATCAGGGTGCTTTCCAAGAGATGGAGCGTCAGTCCCAGCAAACTTAGCTTACAGCTGATCCACTTGAAGTTACAATGACTTACCTAGCTGAATTTCCTAAAGCTCACTGTGGATAGGGGTGTCCCACTAAAGGGACATGCCCACAGCCACAAACTGTGAATGCAAATCCAGCTTTTAACTCTGCACCAGGCTTATCTGCAGCAGAATTTGGTGCCAGCTGGGTTAAACAAGAAGCACTTTTCACTTCTGTGATGGGCTGAAGCCTGGCCCCCAAACCAGCTGCACTGCTGTCCTTGCATGGGCTCTGCCCACTCACCCCTCTGCCCTCCTGGCCACCTCTGCAGGCAAAACAAGAAAATGAGAAAGGACTTCAGACCAGAAGTAAACATCAGTGGGCTTTAACCAGCAGCAAAAGAGTCTGGGGAAAAGACACAAACCACTGCTATTGCAATCACTTCAGAGGCTTGGGGTTTTTGTCTCACATCAAGAGGCCTTAAGAGTCTAAATTATAGGGATGGGCCTGGGTTAGCCGAGGCAAGCAGGAGGGTGGGCAGACACAGCAGCTCTGTACCAAGATGATGCTCAGAAATGTCACAGAAAGGAAAAAAAAAAAAAAAAGAAGAAAAAAAATACAGCATTTGTCATTACTAATAGATGTACATCCCTTAAAAGAAAAACTCATAATTTCTGCTGAACTCTGAAAAACATAGCTTGTCTTCAGACTACAACTCAGAACTCAAATTTTCACAAAACGGAGCAGTCAGCACAAGGTAAGCACAGGTTTTTGTACAATTAACTCAAATTTAGCTCTAGGATATTGCTGTCTATATAAGTCTTTCCTGTTTCAAATCTTACAGGCGAAACAGGATCAGGGAAAGGTTATTTGAGACTTCTGTTTCATGCATTCCCTTTTGATTACAGACTAAATCCAAAAGAGACTACTCAAAGGCCAAGATAAACGTGCAATCACAGAATTGGTTCTGGCTCAAACGGCCTTGGAGTCAGTAGAAAGTGCCCCCTGCCTCCAGAGAGGCTCAGCCTGTGCTTGAATGCAGCGTTAAGCCCTATTTACTAGTAGTCTGAAAAGCCATACACATGCACTACAGGAACATTTTGCCAAGCTCAGGGAGCGATGGTGGGTAGACGACGAAGAGCCCTTGTCTCCTGCCAACCCGTCCGTATGGCATGCCTGTGTTGTATTTCTTGCTGGCTCCAACTCACTGTTAAGCCTTGTATCCTGGCAGAGAAGGCCATGTCCTGGTCTTGTGAGATTCTTGCGTGCTCTGTCTTCACAATGGATCAATGTTAACAAACATTTGCAAAATTTTCAGCTCCACGTGCACATGAACCACTTAGGAAGCAAAGCAAATAATCAAAGTTCAGAAATATGTTTAACTCACAACCCACGGGACAAGGCAAGAGGAAAACAGACATTTTGCTATAAAGCAGGTACTGTGCTGTGACACAGGGCAGTTGGCACGTAAGAATAAATAATGAAAGCGTGTTGTTATACATGAAATGTCTATGTAATAGCTAGCACATGACTTTAGGACTCCCTTCTTTGCCAGAGCGCAGATTCAATGCACATCGAGGACTTCACTGCCAACAAGCAAAAGGAAACTCGCAGGCTTGTTGCAAATGACTTTGGGGATGGCAGGATTAAGGAATTTCAGTGTAATTACTGCCAGAAGTTTTGGCCAGCTATGACAGGCAGGACAGAAGCAACTGGAGGTCATATGTGATGATCTGCAGAGTAACTGCACTGCCTGCCCCTGGGAAAAGACTGCTGCGAAGATGATTTTTCTATGTACATTTTTGTTGCATATTTTGTTCCCGTTTGTGCTGATAAAACTGTTCTGACTGCTGCAGTACAATCAATACTGGAAAATGTTTTGTTAAAAGACTAAAATTATGCTGTAGTCCGGGACAAAGCAGGATGCAGGGTTATGTCCAGCTGCTTCTAGACTGAAAAAGGGAGAGAATCGAGGTGCCCAAGGAACTTGGCATGCAACTGGTGTGCACTTTGGCCAACAGCACCGATGGCCCTGGACCTGGTCCTGCTGTCAGAGCCAGCAGCCTGGGACCGAAGATGAACCCAAACCACGAGGTGTGACGGCCTCCTCTGATGCACCACTGACTAACACAGCATGTGAGTAAGGGAGGGCAGGAGGCTCAGTGGACAAATTCACTGCAGCCTGGCAAAAGGCAGCAAGATCCTTCCCAACTTTGCCCTGTTTCTTATTTAAAAAAAAAAAAAAGTCAAAGTGATAGAGGGTTTTCCAAGCCCTCTGCCAAGAGAGGAGTACAACCACACAGGCCAAGGACATCACGACAGTAAACGTGAATGCACAGCACTACATCTTGGGGGGGACAACACATGCCCCAGCCACCGTAAACCAGGTGACCTTAGATAAATGTTTTTAAAAGCTGCAGCAATACAGGGACCAAATACTGTACTGCTGCTGAGCAGTCACCTATACACACAACATCCCCACTGTCTAGCAGAGAACAACAGGAGCAATTCCCAGCAAAAGGCACTGCTGAGGCTTGCAGCACAAACCCCTGTCTATACCAGCTCCATAAATTTAATTTCAGGAAGGTAAGAAACGTGGGGAAGGGAGGAGGTGCAGTTTCCCTGCATATTGAAGAAGTTCATGGAGCAAACACATGCACCAAGTATTTAAATAAAGCTCAAGACAAAGCATCCCCCCATCCCCTGGGCTTCAGCATTGCCTCTCCTGCCACCAGCGGGCTACCACCAAGGCCTCCTGCCCAAGCCGGTCACACCTGCAGGAGCCTTTTAGCATTCACCACAGACACCAAGGGAGCTCCAGCTCTTGGTGTCATTTCACACAGGGCTCTTCACATTCTCCGCCTGGTTCTCACGAAGCCTTGATCACGTCTAATGACCCTTAAAAAAGATAATACAACTACTCATTTTGCAACAGATCTTGCAGGAGAACACGAAGCTGCTCTTGTAACCCACTTGCTTTGTTGATATTATAGTATCTTACACACTGCAAAAATAAATACATCAGAAATAACAACCACTTACAGAAAACTACACATTTATCTCCCCAGAAAACAGAGGGGTTTGTAGCACATATAACTAGAAGGATTTTTATTTTTTCAAAAGCTGTCAGCACTAAAATCACCAGTGCAAAGACACCCCACCAAATGAAGATTTCAGAGAGAATTAAGCAAGTTCCCCACAATGGCAGGAAGTGAGTCTGTGGACAAAGCAAATAAAATACTTTGCCTGCTTTGCTCCAAATCTTAGAGTATTATTAAAGTGGATTTTGCTGTGTACACAAGTTTTAATGCTAATTACACTTGGAAAATGCAAACAAAACGAAATCTGATTTACTGGCATCTTTAAAATAGCCTGGGATAGCTGGAGAAATGTAGCTCTGGGTGCATTAAAATGCAGTTATCGCTGCACGGTGTGGAAAACCGATCCATACCTAAGGATTTAGCTGGCGAACCATGCAATATGGAAACCATGACAAAAATGACAAAAACCAAAACAAGTATAAGTCAGCCTCCTCGGTGAGCTGAGTTCACTGGACGAGACAAAGAAAATCCCATCTTGTAGCAAATCGTGTTTTACCATTCACAGTATTTCACAATGCTCTGTTCCTAACGCTGAACACTTTACCCCAGCCATTCAGAAGCAAAAAAAGGGGAATGAGAAAAAAACCAAACACACCTAAGAGCTCTTCAGATTATTCACTTTATTAGAAATTAAGACATAAATTCACCCTTTCCCCACAACAAGGCCCAGCCTTGCCTCCTCTGGGCTGTAGGGACCCGCAGGGCTCAGCTTGGCTCACACAGCGGCCACGGGTTCCCTGTGGGACAGCAAAAAGGCTCCAGCAAAGCATGGCCATATGGGAACGTGGCCCCGAGCTCAGTGGGGTCAGGGCGCTGCTCCCACAGCCTGCCTGCTGGCTCCCGATGTCAGAGCTCCTGCAGGCAGCTGTTTGTGGACATCCAGGCTAGTTGTACATGTCCTGCATGGCTATTTGCATGCACCCAGGTCACTTCAAGTTATATCCCATTCTGATATGTAGTCTACAAACCAGAAATAAACAGGACTTACTCACAACATGTATAAAAAGCCCATAAACGCGCACACCCAGAGCCATCAGGCTGGGAGCACCAACACCTCACAGGCACGGCTGATGCGCTGCAGTAAGGGGGCTGAAGGAAATATGAAGACGAGCCACAGGGAAGTGCTGCCTCTGTTCTGATTTCCTTCTGTCCGCCACTGATGAAATTACTCCTTTGACTAAAAGTCTGTTGCACCGACACACTGTATGGTTACATGTACGGGCCTTGTACCACCTCCTGAACCAGTTTCCATTTTATTGGGCTATATATTAAACAAGCTCAGCTTTGCTTTTTTTCCTTTTTTTTTTTTTTTTTTTTTTTTTAATGCTCATGATGAATCAATTCATCTTGCAGGAACCAGCTGTGAGCACTCCATTGCAGTGGGCTCAGGCTTCCGTACCTGGTGCCCCTCAGTGCACATTTGCCCCTAGCAGTGCAGCATCTATCTCCAGCACAGAGCTTTAGGAAATGAAGACGACCCCAAAATAACAGAAAGGCCGTGTTCAGACCTGGTATCCCAAAAAGAGACCACCAAGAGCCCTGCATGTTCTGCAATATCTTCCATTTTCCGCAATTGCCTGCCTTCACTAAAAATACGCTATTCACTACTTAGCAAAATTTTACGTAAAATATTTGCTTTTTCACTAGTATATTGTTCTAATTCGTTTAGACTGAAAGAGGTTCATATATTTAAAATCTGAGAGAAAAATGATGGACAACTCTCTCCCACTTTGTCTGGAAAGTATATGCCTCCTCTACGGTAAAAATAAAATCAAAACAGTAGGATACAGTGGGAAGAGGGGGGAGTATGAGGAATACCTGCTTGGAATTTTTTGATTTTCTTTTTAAGTGTTTTTCTTTTCTTTTCTTTTTTTTTTAACTGTCTTAATTATTATTATTCTAAATTCAGAGCTGTCTTACTATGTCAGAAGATTTAGGAAGAAAAAAAACATCAGCTCTGCAAGAGCAGTACTTCAGCAATAGACCTGAAAATCTCAAAGTACAATTAACATAACACTATATAAATAGTAAGAATTGCATCTCAACAACTCTGGAGAAATTTGTTGTAACGAAATGGGCAGGAGGCTCAGTCCCTTCTGTTGTTACAGCATCTGGTGGGAATGGTCTTATGGGAAAATTTGGAGGAATAGCCTCCATTTTATAACCTCAAGTATAAAAAAATTTGTGGCAGTAAGTAAAACATAACCAAAATAAGTAATTTTTCATGAAATTCTGTGCCTTCCAGAAGTTTACAAAAACTTCCAATATTAGGCATTCTTATAAATACCATTTTAACTTCTCTTTAACTAAATGGATGCATTTACTCAACAGATAGGTATCGGTGAAAATGCACAAGCAATGCTCACAACATGTTGCAAACTTGAAATGGGCATCTAAACACAGATAGGAATACTCCAAATGCTGCATGCAGCGTTGTGCAGCACAGTGCTGTGCGGATCTGCTCCCAAAGCCATGGACTCCACACCTGCAAATGCCGGTCCAGCAGCAGTGCTTGGAAGCCTTCCAGCTCAGGATGTCAGAGCAGAGCACATGGTGATGTACTGCATTTGTTCAGTATTAACATGGGAAACGCGACTGCCCTCGTTATGCACGTGCATCATTTGAACCCCTAGAAACATCTGCTTTGCAATTCTATGCTTTGTTGGTCACTAAAACGTTCTGGATCCACCAAAAGCTTCGGGATTAGGGTGAGGCTTGGGGCTTGATGAAACCCCTGGTGCCTGATGAGATAGACACTACTTCTTTAAGTAGTTAAGAGTTAAGCCCATACAACAGAGATCAGCAATTTTTGCTGAAAACATCTGCCTGTAAGGTTACCACTACCAGCACAGGAGTGCCCTAGAGTCTGTGCAGTTTGGTCACGTTCTTAAAAAAGAAGCAAACACAGCAGGACTTCCACACTGTGATGCAGCACAAATACAAGACGAGCAGATGTACTTAGCTCAGGTCTTTCTGTTCTTCATTTATCTCTTCATTTACCTCCCTGCCTTGCTCAATGCTCCAGCCCACTGCAGTAGCTACACAGCTAAAGCAAGGGTGCATCCTGACCTGCTGAACTTCACCAAAGTCACAACTACCATACAAGAAAACGCAGATTTGCAACCAGCTGGCCATTGTCATTGTAAGGGCATCCCTTCCCTAAAGCAGATGTGCCCATCTTGTACATCACTTGAATTACACCCACCCTTTATCCTTTAAAGCTGTCCTATTTTTAACCCTTCTGCTCCTTCCTTAAGAGCAGATACTTCCAGTTCTTCTCCTTCTGTTCTCAGCTGTGTCGTTCAGATAACGTAATGCCTGCAGCAGAACAAAACACTTCAGCTCTGTCCTTCATGCTGTTTATTATTATTATTGTTGCTGTTATTATTATTAATCTAATCAATTTACGAAGCAAGAAGCAGAGATCACAGAAGCCGACACAATGCAGCAATGCAAAAGCAATGAAATATTCACCCCGGGGAAACTGCTGTCTACTGAAATGAGATACAAGCATCTTTTTGTTGTCATCAAAGCATTAACTAGGGAACATGCCAATAATTTATAAAGGAGCAGACACCAGTGTAAGTGGTGGGAGGAGGGGAAGATCTATTCCCTTCTGTGCTGTGGAGAGCACCATGTTGACCAAATAAGGGACCAGAAAGCAGGAATTTTTAACTGAGACCCGATGTTTCTTAAAATAATTATTGATGGATAACTTGCAGTGCAGACTTAGAGAAACCTCTCCACATCCCTCCTATCGATTTCACTGGGATCTGTAGGTGCACAGTGTTTGAAAGAGAGCCAACAGCCTGCTGCCCCTGTTTAATGTGTAGGAAAAGCAATGCGAATATTGAGCATCCCTATTAAATATGGAAAAACAAATCTGTGCAAGGATTTAAAGACAGGAAGATGACGCCTGCACAAGTTTGTTTTTATTAGCACCCTAAAAACTAGAAATTGAACCAAATGACACAGAAAGGTGGCTTGTGGGGAAGGATGGTTTCTTGGTAGGACTGTGCTTTCTGGTTGGGTTTGTTCTCGTTTGTTTGACTGTGGGTGGTTTTTTTCTAATATTTTTTGTTTCCTTGCTTGTTTTATGGGGGTGACTGTACTGATAAACACGAGGATGTTAAATTCCTGACTGCAGTTTGACTTCAGCTCCAGTTGGCCCTGGTGTGCAGCCGTGCAGCTTTCACTTTCCCCCAGCGCTCCCAGGATGACACAGGCTTGCAGTTTTCAAGCATCTCCCTTCCTGGTTCCTGCCTTTTTCACGAAAAGCAGAAATCCATCCTTGCTCCTGCTGGTTGCAGGCAGATTGCTCTCCTGTCCCATCCCCCAGCAGAAGTTTACACCCCGTCCACTGAAGTTTTAAGCAAAACAATTTCTTTCACAACTTTTTTTTCTCACCCATGTTGTCCAAAGGCTACAGGAGTTTCTGGTCCACTTCAAAGCGTTGCTGGCAGGGCCATAACTGAACCTTCCTCTCTGCTCAGCACGGCGTTCCCGCAGGTATGATTATCCTTCCTGGCCTTATTATTCCTTGCCCCTGGCTACAACATCCTACCATTCTCCATGGGACCTACCCTACTCGCCTGTCAGGTTCTTCCCCATTCCTGCCACTGCTTATACTTTCCAAAGCCTTTCCTAGAAGACCACTTGCTCACCGCACCCCAAACAAACCTTTTCGAGTTTTTGCTCCAGCAGGGTCTCAGCAGAAAGCTCTGTCTCCTTCCTCAAGCAAATCCCAAGCATGGGCTCCCTGCCCCTACTCACCCCACCCAGGGGAACCCACTGCTGCTGCATCCAACCTGCAGCAGGCTCCCTCTGCACAGGAAAATCAGCACATTTTGCATTTTCAGATCAAAAAACACCCTTTTTATGGTGCATGTATAGGGTTTTGATCTGCTATTGATTTAACTGCCAGTGATGATATATAGATTTTTTTTTTTAAAGCACTAAAACTTTGAGGATCTCCCACCACAACCACCTACCACTCCTGAAAGTGGTACCCGATTTGGGTTGTAAACTGCCAAGTAACAGCAGTTCTTATCTCCTTAAGCTGCTGTTCAAAACCCAGGCTAGAAGGCCTGGAGGCAGAGAACCACTCTGAATTAGGAGGAAATGGTGAAACCAGAAAGCTGATTTCCTGAAGGCCAGGATACTCTCAGCTCCCTAACGAAACAATTCTTGAGTTTTCCCACATCTTTTTTCCTCCCCCCACAGTCTTTCAACTTATATTTGAATGCAGTGTAATTGAACCAGACAAGAGAAACTTAGGCCTGATAAATTCAGTCTGGGCACTGAAAGGAAGAACTCCTCCTGGCCCTTTTGGTGTACGTTTTTGCAGTGCTGGATACCAATATTACTTTTGCTCAGACGCTGGAACCTAATCAGCAGACACATCTTAAATAACGATAACAAAGTCTGCGTTGAACTCGCACCGTGCAGAACAACAGATCTTAGAGCAGCCTATTTTAAGGCTGGGAGATGTTAATTGGAGTGTTTCCTTTCAAACAACTTCAGGACACTAAAAGTCTGCACGTATCCATCTAGCAATAGCGGCACAGGGAGACTTCCAGGAACCTCATATTTGCGCAAACATCTGAAGCAAATAAACTAAGAAATTAAAAACTCCAAGCAGGTATTAAACACAGAATCTCAGGATTTACCTTGTCTGAACTTTTATGCTGGTGATGCCCGACTGGAGAGGTTTGTGTGCTGCCAAGGAGCTGGGTTTGTGCTCTGGAAATCCAACACGCCACCCAGACTGCTTCACAGGTCACTGCCGACCATAAACCATCGCACTACCCCTGAACCCTGCTTACCCATTCCCACGTGCTCCTGCACTTGACCGCCAACCCCCCCCATCCCCATCCAGATTTACGGTTTCACAGCAATTGCCACGACTGCTACTGTACAGTTGTTCACGCTACCGAGGGGAATATTGCTGTAAATTCAGAGTTGTCACCTCTAGCTCGGCACTTTCATGTGAAGGATGCAGGGAAACAAAACCTCGCAGCTGTGAAACATCGTTTTTAAGGGCATGAGCAGCTGCAGGTTCAAAACCCCGAGCTGTCAGCATCGTGTGAGCAGCTCTTCTCACTCCAGAGTAGATGTTAACAGTGTGGGACATGAATGTCAGTGCATGCAGGTATAAGCATCAGGATTCGCCAGGGCAGAGCAGGACTACAAAATCCAATGGAAATTGAGAAAAATAGCAGGTAAAAATCACTGAAAAGCAGAATTGCTTTAAAATATTTGCTCTTTTCCCCCAGTGCTCTCTCTGTGCCCAGAAGCATGTTGACATAAATGAAGACATGACTTGTAGAGCAAGCAAAGCAACGCACAGAGATGTGTTTATCTTCCTGGCTCCGTAACTTCAACACAGAGCAGCTCTGGCAGTTAAAACTTTGTTTCAGTGGTAAACTACATCCTTAGAAATGGATAGGTTCACAGCCCTGAAACAACTCTCAGTATTTTGCTGAGCACCGGCAAGCAACAATATTGTGGAAGCAGGTCACAAAAATAGGTTCAACAGGTTCAAGAATAACCCCGACAGTGGTACAAAATTCCCCATGCTTGTCAAATCCTCAGCTGAAAAAAAAATATTTCAAAACCACAAATGAGTATTTGCTCTCATAATCATTTTGATTTCAGCATCTGGTGACAACTCGACCGTGTGTGATAGCATTTATGCCACGATATTATGGGGATAATGAAAGATTTCCTTCTTACACTCTTATAAAGAGCTGAAAAAAGTTTTACTACCAAGTTTACCAACACTGCCAAGCCGTTAGCTTCAAAACACTGCAAGTAACAGCCTGCACCTTTACAGACCTGCTTCTGTTTGCAGCAGGTTGCCTGCAGATGAGAGCTACCTGCCGCTGACTACATCCATAAGGCAATGCCCCAAAAGCAGCTTTATTTGTCAAGTGACATTACATAAATTGCAGAACAATAGCGTTTGTTTCCCCCAACACACCATTCAACAACTCCCTACTTGCAAGCACAACTGTTGTCTTCTTGTACCTTTTAATTAGAGTTACAAAATGTTTACGTTAGAAGGAACAATGGCCACGATTTCTTTTCGAACAGCTCCCAGATCTGCTTCAACACGCCTGTGTATCTGCCTGACACCGCTTCGCGCTCCCCAGCAGCGGTTATACAACCCTGGTGCTTCTCCCATGCTTTTTTTCCAGGGCTCTCAATATTTACGGGCCACATTTCACATGTAGCAGTAAGGCACGTGTAAAAGCCATTTGCCTCCACCCCATCACCACTTAGCTATCTGGTTTCAGAGCTGTGGAAAGAGCAGGCACGCAGATCTCGAAACGCTTCAGTACAGGGCGTTATTTTGTTGAATCAAGTCATTTAAAATCACTTCTGCTTCCATTTGTAACAGGGGTCGGTGTCAAATGTTATCCAGCTTGGAAGCAGCAAAGGAACAAAAGAAAGCAGATGACAGATACGCACAGGCTCTTACACTCCTTTTTTTAAGTTTGAACTAAGACCTGTTGGGTTTGGAGATTTTCTCTGAGCTTATTTAGAATGCAATATATGTGTATATGTGTGTGATCTTTTCTCAACATTTTGATTCATAAATGGCTGGCATTAAAAAAAAAAATCACTAAATTATCTGGTTGTCATAATGAAAATTGGAGTAGATGCCACTGCTGGGAGGAGCAGAGGAGCCCCCAGCTCTCCTCCCAAGAAAAGACAAAGCAGCATTTCTCAGCATGAAGCTGAGTGCTCCCCAGAGCCCAGAGAAGCCTGTAGTCCATAACTCACTGCTGAAGCATCATCTCATACATTGTGCAGCTCCCACAGCAACCTGCAAGATGTGAGCATTTTGTTCAAACTAACGTAAAAGTGCAACATTCCTGCGGCCACACAATGAGCTTGAGGCAGAGGTTTTTGGTGGCTTGTGTTTTATTTTTGGCATCTTGTGCTTTTTTCAACGCATATGCTTACTTTTTCACAGAGCAAGCAGCTGCTCAGTAGATCACACTCCTGCGTAAGGGGGATCTGTGACAAGAGGGCATGCATAATAGATGGGATCTGCTGGAGGTCAGCAGCAGAGGTGTGCGTGCCAAAGGAAGGCACGCGGCTGCTTTTTCTTGATGGTGGTGGTGCAGTTGCAGGCATAATGCAGCCAGCTCCCAGACTCTAAAAATTGAGCTGTTATATATGGCTACTTGGGAATTAGGTGAGTCACACCTTAAAACCATGGATTTATTTGCACCAACTTTGTACCCGTCAAATTTAGCTGGGGTGGGAGAGGTGAGGGTAATATATCTCAGCCTAAGGGTATCAGTTCTTAAGGCGAGGGGGAGATCACAGCTTTGGGCATGGGATAGCACGGTGTTCAATACAAGGAAGTGTGCTACAAAAGCACCCGAGGCTATCTAAAAGAAAACGATGGTTGCACAAACTCCTCTAGTCCAAACAGGGTTTTAATCTCAGAACCTGAAATATGAAGCAAAAATAAAAACAAAGATATTGGTGATGACACCTCACACACGCTCTGACATTATACGCAGTAGTGGCAAACTGTGTGGTTAAACCCTGACATGTATGGGCCCTAGAACTGTAATATTCAACATCTTCTCCCTGTTTGGGTCAATGTGACCTTTCCTCTTATTCAGAGGCCTCAGTACCCACTCCCACGTAACTCTGAGTGTTTTAATTCAACAAAATCTCACACCACACAGCTGTGGCTCCAGCACAACGCCGTCGTGCTCAGTCCGTGAGCGCACGCACCCACCCAGCCAGCGCTGCCTGACTCATGTGCAGGGCACAGTGTGAGCTGATTTGTTATTTGATTTATTGTTGGTTTCCCAGTGCGAAGGTACAGCTTTAACCAGCAGCGCGTTTACCCGGAGCAACGAGACTGCGCTCGCTTTCTTTCGCAACGATTTACATTTGGGATCACGTACGTTCAGAACAAGCGCTTTACGTCTGCTGTAATTTCATTAAATAAAAAGAGATACAACACATCATAGGACAGCAAAGATTTTGTTTGTTTATAATTACTAATATTATTAAAATATATCGGCTTTTTGGGGATGAATATTAATTTTGTGAAATAGCAACACGAGGAGGAGTCTGGATGGGCTCCAACAAGACTCAACGCAGGAAACGTAACATGTTCCATGTCAAAATGAACATTTTGCTTAAAGGCTTCAAAACCATGTTTGTTGCCACAAATGGACAAATTTATCAGGGATCATTTATTGGGGGGAAAAAAAAGTTAACTGTAAAGAGCATGAGCTACGCCAGCACTTGATTACAATCAAAGCTCCCTCTATTATAATATTACCAGAGCACTTCCACGCAGCACATCAGCAAGGACAACCTCTTATGCATCTCAGAAGGCTTCCAGGCAATGTGACAACACCACGTGTTTCCAATGAGACCAACAGCACTGAAGGACGCCCGTCAACATGCAAGGCTACTTGACGGTAATGCTTGAGAACTCACTTCTCGTGATCCTAAATCTAAAATACAAAGTAGGTAAACGTGCTGAAGCAGCTATTGCGTACACTCTTGAACATATGGAATTACGAAATCTGTGATTTCTTAGATCTCTCACCCTGAGCTCAGGGCCAGCTGGCTCCAATCCCTCTCCCACTTGCTTAAGAGGTGCATATTGCTAAAGCAGCCCGTGCTGCACATTTGTAAGAGCCCAGAGACACCAGTGCTTGTGAGTGCTGGAAAAGCTTCATTTCTTGTGTGAAAGCAGATTGCCAAACGCCATGAAACAGTGCTCAGATTTCCTGTTTTTTTCTTTTAGCCTCGCAAACAGCTGAATCATTGAATCCATTCAGCACTGAACAGGCTTCTCTTGAAGAGCTTTAACACTTGTAGACACAAAGCTGCACAAGGAGACACTGCAGACACCAGGTGTCCCACTCAGGGGTACAGCACTATGCATGAATAGCAATTCAGCAGAACTGTGGAAGATGAAATTTAGAAGAAAAATTACTTTTTACACGACTGTGGATTTCTTTCTCTAGAAAGCAGGGTGCCATTCTGTGAGTCCTGACACTCATGCAATTCATACACAAGTCAGGAGCATCCTTCTCACCCGGACCATGTCACCTGGACCAGCAGGAGGGCCAAAATGTCAACCCTTGGCCATGAAGACAAGCAGGCCACCTACATCTGCTGATGCCAGCAGCATCGTCACCCAAAAACCAAACCACATGCTCCACTCAGCCTGTGACAAGGGAGCAGCTGGCCTGCCAAGAAACTGAGCATTTCCACGCAGCTCCGCTCCTCACCCTGAGGAGAAGCAGAGCATGTGTGGAGGCCCTTGGCCACACAAATTTCTTCTTTTTTTTTTTTTTTTTTCAGAACAAAACTCAAATTCTTTCTGGAAAATACAGCAACTAAAATCTACTTCAGTAGGGTCTTTGTATGCGTGAGAGTGACAATTTAAAAGGTCAATTAATTAATAAAAGCCCATAAACTTTCAACCCTTAAAGTGACTGCTTAATTTTCATTCAAGTGACTCCTACAAATGAAGGTAATCTGACGCTGAGAGCCATTCGCTGAACTCCTTAATTATGGCCTGCTCCTGTAACTGAAATCCAATGAAATTCAATCCTGAGATTATCCAGAGCCAAAGGGAGACTTCACCTGAAGGAAGCCATTGCAAGGTCAACCACAGGCTCTTACCCCATTACCCTTCTGCTCTTCATTCCTCCATACAGATGGTGTTTGGTTCAAACTATTTATCCAGAGCAGGAAGGACACCACAGAGCCTGCAAGTATCTGTAGGCACTGAACAATTTGATCCATGGGGCCCTGCAGTGCCACCAAATAGTTCAAGCAGAACCTGCTCCTGAAGACGAAAGACCCACCACATTGGCTTCAACACAGGACCCAACACAAGGCTGGAAAAAGCAGCTGTGAATTCAGCCTGGAAATACAGTGCACGTTCTCAATAAAACCACCCACTGTGGTGTTTACCTAGAAAGGTGGCACCTTCACCAGAAGCCTGTCACAGCACCGCAGACCCTTCTCTCGGGAACACCCTGACACCATCAAAAGGGGCTGCCACCCACTCAGGCACCTCACTCCATAGGGACAACGTGGGGGCTTCTGGAAGGGCTAACACAGGCTAACGAGGCAGAAGGTCCCCTCTGGCCCTGGAGGTCCCAGTGGCCCACAGGACCCCTCCTTCCACAGGTGGCAGTGCAGAGCCACTCAAAAAAGTGTTATCAGTGACGGTCACCACCTCCGAAGAGCAGGTTTACAGACGTGGACAGTCATTGTAACAGCTCAAGACAAATCCTTCCTTCTGTCCCTCCGTCCCACTCCCATCTTCAGCTGCCTCTGCACACCAGTAACCCCCAGTGACCCAGCCCTACCACAGCACTGACCCTGCTGGGAGCCAGGGACTGGGCAGGCCTCTGGGCTCGAGGCCACCTCTGCTTGCAGGGGAGGGGACCCCACTGCACAGGACATGACACAAATCCAATGACAGGGACACCACCTGAAGAAACTGCAGATCCTAAATGCATGTCCACACAAGTTTACCCATTTGACAAGTAGCATTACTGCCAGGTCCCTCTGCCGGGACAGAAACCTGCTGACTTCAGGGTGATTCTACCCAGGTCCTACCTAAACATGACCATGGTCACCTAACACATCACAACAGCAATTATTCCCCCAAAAGGGACTGGTTCCACGTATGCTCACCATAATACTTGAAAGTATCTTTATATTTGGTAACTGTGGCACTCACATTGTGTACAGCAGAAGCTGGGCTGAGACAATTTTCTTTTTCAGGTGCTCTACCCTTCAGATGTTATATGTAGACACCAAATTCTGGGCACGCACCAGACTGCTTTCTCAATTCATTCACACAGCATGAGCTGTAGGATGTTTGTAAAGTTTTTACGCTTTGCACTTCCAGATGAGATACAAGGAAAAATGTAAATTGGCTCTTTAAAAACAAGAAAGGCAGATAAGGGATTTCAATGGCCAAGGCAGTCGGGATGACTCCTATTTATTTTTTGTACACAGTCCACCTGAATGCTAACAACCAAGCCTGTGCCCTGTGCAAGGGCAATAAAAAGGAAAGGAGCTATGTAAAAAGAATAGATGGAACAGTTTGCACTGGACTGATAAAGAAAGAGGCAAACAGCACAATTGTATGGAAGCGTGCTTGGCTTCTAAAAGCTGACAGCCCATCCTTGTTAGCTCTACAGCTGCAATCTATTAAAAAAAAAAAAAGAGGGGAAAAAAAATGAGAACATTTCCCATTCCAGCTGGAAACAGAAGATTAACAAAGAAGGAGTGTCATTCAATGCTCCTGATCCTCAGGTGATGATGCTTTCCCTTAGGAAAGAACTTTGGTTGTCTTAGATTGCAGTCATGTTTGGCAGCCCGTGAATCAGTGAACATACCTGATTTTATAGGATTTGTACTTCAATGAAAAGTACGTTGTGTATAGCAGACAGTTATCTACTTACATTTTAAACGAAATTATTTCCCCTTCTTCAAAATTATGTCCTGTTTTTTCCTGATACTGATCTCTGCACCCAGCTTGCTTGGCTGTAAGTTCCCACAGTACGTTTTGTTTCTGCTATCACCCAACTGCTGGATGCACATCTCCATGACATTGTTAAATGCAGCTAAGTGAAAGAAAGTTTCATTAGCTGCTAAAGGTTTAAACAGGGTTTATTTAATGGTGCACAAACTCAAGATAAACATATCCTGGGCTACAACATTAAAACAGACACAGATATATCCTTTTAAACCACTACCAGACCAGTCTCCATTTGGAAACATATCCCACTCATAAACTACAGGCAGTGGGCAAACAGAAATGAAGCAGCACCGACAGACTGCTACCACCACACATGCACTGATCACCATGCCCAGCACTTCCACTGTGTTCAATACAACTCAACTTCTTGTTGGAAATCCTGCCTCTGTAGCATTTGCAGGAACCCCGTGACAGTCCTGCAGGTACGTGAAAACCTGTCCATCTGTATCCTCCTCATACAGCCTGATCATGCATATGAGAACAGCACGGCCGTACGAGCACGACAGCATCCAGACAGGGAGCACACTGCTGTCATTATTGCTGCACACCAAGCACCTCTTTTGCTTTGGTACTGCATGCCTGCAGGAACAGCTTATGTAATCAGCATGCAAGATCAAGAGGGCTGTGTGGAATTCCTTGATTACTGTCCTGCTGTAATGAATAGCCTCATTCTAGGACAGCAAAAAAGAAGCCCCAAGACAGCCTAAAAATATAGATGTGTGTGGCAGAGTAAAGGAAGAGAAGTTGATACATGGATGGGATTCATCCCCGGGTGCTGAAAGAGCTGGCGGATGTCATCGCGGAACCTCTTTCAATTATTTTTCAACGATCCTGGGAATTTGGAGAGGTCCCGGTAGACTGGAAGCTGGCAAATGTTGTGCCAATTTTCAAGAAGGGTCAGAAAGAAGACCCTAGCAATTACAGGCCTGTCAGTCTCACGTCAGTGCCTGGTAAAATCATGGAGAAGTTGGTTCTCGGACTTATTGAGGCGCACCTGGGGGACAGAGCAGTCATTGGTCCCAGCCAGCATGGGTTTGTGAAGGGTAGGTCCTGCCTAACTAACCTGATTTCCTTTTATGATAAGATCACCCGTATGGTGGACCAAGGGAAACCAGCTGATGTGATTTTTTTGGACTTCAGCAAGGCTTTTGACACGGTTTCCCATAGGATCCTACTGGACAAAATGTCCACCATACAGCTAAATAAAAACATCATACGATGGGTGAGCAATTGGCTAACAGGCAGGGCCCAAAGGGTTATGGTAAATGGGGCTGCGTCAGGCTGGCGGGCAGTCACCAGTGGGGTCCCTCAAGGCTCCATTTTAGGGCCGGTACTTTTCAATATTTTTATAAACGATCTGGATGTAGGAATAGAGGGTATTTTGAGCAAGTTTGCTGATGACACCAAACTTGGAGGAGTTGTGGACTCAAATGAGGGCGTAAAGGCCTTACAGAGGGATCTGGACAGGTTGGAGAGCTGGGCGATCACCAACCGCATGAAGTTCAATAAGAGCAAGTGCCGGGTCCTGCACCTGGGACGGGGAAACCCTGGCTGCATGTACAGACTGGGCGATGAGACGCTGGAGAGCAGCCTGGAAGAGAGGGATCTGGGGGTCGTGGTAGACAGCAAGTTGAATATGAGCCAGCAGTGTGCCCTGGCAGCCAGGAGGGCCAACCGTGTCCTGGGGTGCATCAAGCATGGCATCGCTAGTAGGTCAAGGGAGGTGATTGTCCCGCTCTACTCTGCGCTGGTGCGGCCTCACCTCGAGTACTGTGTGCAGTTCTGGGCACCACAGTATAAAAAGGACATGAAACTGTTGGAAAGTGTCCAGAGGAGGGCTACGAAGATGGTGAAAGGCCTGGAGGGGAAGACGTACGAGGAACGGCTGAGGTCACTGGGCCTGTTCAGCCTGGAGAAGAGGAGACTGAGGGGAGACCTCATCACAGTCTACAACTTCCTCGTAAGGGGGTGTCGAGAGGCAGGAGACCTTTTCTCCATTAACACTAGTGACAGGACCCGCGGGAACGGGGTTAAGCTGAGGCAGGGGAAATTTAGGCTGGACGTCAGGAGGGGGTTCTTCACAGAGAGGGTGGTTGCACACTGGAACAGGCTCCCCAGGGAAGTGGTCACTGCACCGAGCCTGGCTGAATTTAAGAAGAGATTGGACTGTGCACTTAGTCACATGGTCTGAACTTTTGGGTAGACCTGTGCGGTGTCAAGAGTTGGACTTGATGATCCTTAAGGGTCCCTTCCAACTCAGGATATTCTATGATTCTATGATTTATAACCATCTGCAGACTATCTCCTCTTTTCTTCTACTGTAGGACACAGCCGATGAGGCAATGACCACAAATGAGATGCTGCTTTCTGATTTCCTTCCATGTAATGTAGCCAGCAAGGCGTGAGAACCAGGAACTCTAAACTAGAGCCTTTGACACACATATAGTGAGCACATATGAGGGAAGTGGACATTGTCATATAACTATTAATTGCAAGATACAGAGAAAAAAAAAATAGAGGGTATAAACTAGTAAATGGAATTAATTTTGATGAAAAAGCTGGTAACAGCAATGCATTGGACAGGTGAGAAATGTGTTTCCAAAGGGAGAGAAGGCTGAGGAGAGGAGCAAGCCAAGCAGCAGCACGGATAACTTCAAAAGTGGTTAAATCTAAATACAAGCAGCCTGCACTTTCTCAGGGGCTTTCTAATGAAGAAATACGTCTAGAATGAGAGGAATCTGCCACAACAAGGAAGAGACGCAAAATAATACATGCGAATCATTAGAGATATTTGTTAATAGGTTTTGTGGAAATCTCTCCGGCTATCCAGTTTCAGGAAATTACCCCGCATTGTGCGTCCTCATGCCTAATAGCAGCGTGCTGGTCACAGGCATACACAGTCACTTGAAAATAAATCGTCTGGAGGCAGGCGATGAACAATGGTTATAATGCCATCTAACATTGTTTAGTAAATGTGCCCATTTGCATAGCCCACCAGCTGCGTTTTTCCAAACCGCTGGCGATAACGCGACGGCTGTGTCAGCTGCTGACAGAACCTGAGTCCTCAACAAAAGCAGGATAATGAACTGCAGTTGTGCCATAGCACGCTTTTTAAAGCACAAAAGAATAAATGACTGCTTGCTAAACTCAAAGCAGTCATTTTATAAGATGTTTTAGAGTGAAATTGTAATCTGTAATATCTCAATTTTCAGGGCTTAGTATTATCATTATTTAATACATACGATAGCAAACACAGTGCTACTCCGGCTCTCCGTGTTTCCTTATCCTTAACACAGAGAAGTACATGGCACTGTAATGTGGCCCGATATGACATTACAATCACAAAAACTTACATTTACAAGGGGAAAACATGCTTTCTTCTGCACGGCATGCAGAGGGGATTAAAAAGTTGTGGTAGACTGAGCTCCTTTTCAGTCAGCATCAGTAGCACAGTAGTGCCCGAGCAAAGCTGAGAGCATGGCAATTAACCCCATCAATCTAAAAGGAGCACGTAGGCATGCAGACACGTCTTTCACTCCGGCACTTGCCTTTTGACCCAGCACCTTTTCTTACCAGCATCAGCTGAACATTAGAGCACTTACTGCCTACTTCAGACCACCTTACTCGCGACACTTCAGCATTAAAAGAAAGTTCCAGCACTTTAATGAGAGAAAAAACAGACTTAAGTTTCACCCGCACGGACCAATATTCGCCCTCCTCTAAATTTCTCCTATTTCAGCCAAATACATCACTGATGCCTCTCCTTACGGCTTCCATGTGTCACCTAGCTTTAAAAAAAATCAATTTCCATTAATATAGCTATCTAAATGGGTTTAAGTGAAACATAAGCCTTCACTTTGCTTTATTTTGAAGTTACAACCATTTCACCACGCATGCAATATTGGCATCAACGTCCTCAGTGCCAAGTACGGATTACCGTCTAAAAGTTTCAACCACAGTATGAGTAAATTGAGATCTGTGAAATAAATTACATGAGAAGCAGTAATTAAGCAGTCTAACACGACAGAGCCCACGCTTTCCTGAGAGGACGATACTTTCTTTTCAACAGGCAATTACCACCAGATATTCCCTTTTCAGCCTGGCGAAGCATGGCGTGTCTTTTCATAGAGAGGCTGAGCTAGTGTAGAGCAGAAGGATTAAACACAGCCGTATTTTACCACATCCTTACTAGAGGGGAAAGAGACGTGTGGTTAAGGAGCCAGCGGGTCAGTGCTTTATTTCCAGCTCGGTGCCGAGCCGCTTGTGTGGTCCTGGACAAGTCAGCGACCTTCTGTGCCTCGCTTCCCCCGTTGGCTCAGTGGGTTAATTACATACTTGACAAACACTGTGATATTTGTTCATGGATTTGCTTTCTGAAGGGAGAAGGCAGCAAGGCACATAAGGAAATTACCGAATTAAGAGGCGAAGGTGCTGAAGAGCAATCATGTTTTCTGAGCATGCTCTACACAAGAGGGAGGCCCAGCTGTAAATATTTACACCCTCTCCCTCTCTCCGCTGATCAGCTGCATGCCCGTGGGTGCAGTTCCTTCATACCTCTTCACCAAGGCAGAAACGAGGACTCCCATTGTCTCTGAGAAGTGCCTCCAGATTTCTGCAGGCTCACACTACCATGGTCAACGCCCCTGCCCGCTGCGCAAGACCAGGCTGCATGGCTGACCACCCGCTGGTACACGTGGAGCATCCACAGCTACCCTCAGCCAGGCTCCCACATACCCCCTACACCACGTTTTCCCCTACACCACGTTTTCCCATTTGGTGCTGTGCTGCAGGCAGAGGCAGGGTCTGAGGCCAGGCTGCCAGATGGCCCAACACTGCGAGAGCTGCAGACGGCAGCAGACGCACTGCTGCACCTGCAATAGAGGTCTGGCTGCGGTGTATACAGCACAGCGGACTTCATTTCAGTAAAACTACACTAAAAAGCCCAGCACCACAGTCACAAGGTGACTGCACACACAGCTGAAGCTCACCTGTTGCTGTGCTTCATCCCAAACTACTCAGATTGAAGGTAGCCGAGGTACAACGCGTGGCTATAACCGATGGGTACATCACGGATTTGCTGCAGCACGGGCGATGGGCACAACGAAGTACTTCCGTCTTTCCTGAGGTAACACAAAGCGGCAGAGAAAAACCACAGCCGGACGCTGTACAAGCACCGATTGCTGCAATTAGCAGGAGCTGCTGTGAGAGGCTGCTGACGAGGTCCCTGGAGAAAACCGGCGCTCCCCAGGGAAGCAGCTCCGTCTGTGCAAGCACACAGCTCCTCTGGGACAGCCCGTTCCTGCTCTGCGCTCCCCTTTCACACCTGACACAACACCGACAGGTACCTCTCCCCTTTCAAACCGCAGCACTGGTGGAGCAAGGCTAGGTAGGTGTTTCCTACATCTTCGCACAGGACTCAATCAATGCCTCTGAAATGAGCCGAAAGCCCCTGCAAACGTTTTCTTAAATCCTAACCACACCACTTATAGTTTCCCCTATTCATTCCTGCACCTTTCTACCCCTGACGATCCTTTGCACTTGGACATTTGTCAAAACTGAATAATTTTCACCAAAAAAAGCACCTGTCACTAATTTCAATAATGCAAAGTCCCATTAAACTTCTCTGAAGATGCTGCTTTCAGAGTTGCACACAAGGTAGGGAGCTTTTTAACTCTGTGTAGGGACACAAAGCATCTGGTGTTTACCAACAGCTTGTACAGCCTGCGTGCATAACCTCACCTCCACATTAAAAACCAAGGCAACCTGAAGCAGTTCATCCTGTAATGAAAGCAAGCCATAAAAGCCAGGAAGCTCCTAGAGAGCAGTACACCCCGGCAGCACAACCTCGCTGCGGGTAGGTTACCTCGCGGTAACAGCACCGGTGCCTGTCCCGTACAAAGCCAGTGCAGCTCTTCAGCAGTAAGTGTGGATGCAGCTCTGGAAATTGAAGCCCGCAGCAATGACCAGGGCGAAAAGTGTAAATAAAGATACGAAGAGAACAAGCTTTCATGTTTTTAAACAATTAAATTTCAAGTGGATTTTGCTAACTGGGTTCCAAAGGCCTCCCAGAGGGGCAAGTCTTATGACAGTACACAGCTATAAAGATTACTTTAAAAGTGATACGAAAAGCCAGCTAAATGCAATTGTGATCATTAACGTGACCTAAGAAATAATAAAACATAGACCTGGAATTTTAATCAGTGGAGTTCTCCTATACTGAGCATAGCACGCATTAAAATTCAGGTTTTAAAATAAATAAATAAAGGAGTAACTTTTATCAGTTCCACCTTTTTCCTTCTGTGTATTTACATTATATTTCTTTCAAAATGACTCCAATGTTTTGTTTCTCCCTTCTCCATTTAATGGCCATGGGCGAGCAGCAGGGCCGAGGATCCCCAGGATGTGCCCTGCTGCTGCCGTGTCACCGCCAGGCGCGAGCAGAGCTGGGCTGCGAGGCTGCAGCTCTCTGAAGGAGCCTAGTAGCAGGAGGAACAATTCGGTCTGCAGAGCAAATTATTCATGAAGATGCAAGAGCCAGGGGCAGGACTCCACTGTTTTGCTCTCGTTGGATTTTAGGCCTGCTTCTTCAGAGGAATGAGGGAGCTGTGTAGTTCAAATAGGTGGAAGAAATGTTGTCATCGGACATCAGGGTTTGATTCTGAATTTCCTCGGCTTCCGCAGGACAGACGTAAGCACATGTTGTTTGCCTGCTGTAGGTACCAATTTCCAACATGCTGTCCTTCCCACACACACTGTAATTTATACACAGAAGAGCTGCACGTTGAAAAACATTACAAGGAAAAAAAAGTACATCCTTCTGCTGCCATCATCAGAAGGCAATTCCTGAGAAATCTGGGCTCAGCCATCGGCAGGTCTTTGATCCAGATGCTCCGGACCACCCACTGCACAGCTCCACAGGCAGCAAAGCAAGAAGGTGAACAGCAAGGGGCTGGCTCCTGTTTGCCAGAGGTGCTCAGGACAGCACAAGATGTTCAGGACGGCACGAGATGGCACTGCGAAACTCAGCTCCTCCTGCTCTCCAGCTCTAGGCACAGCCGATGAATCTGAAGCTGCACGGTCTGCCCTGAAAGCCCACTTTTTTTCAAGCCAGAGCATCAGGTGAAAGAGATTTATTTGTAATAAACTGTTCCATTTCAGAGCTCTGCTTCCTGCGTCAGCTTTTAGTTTATATTGCAGAATAACACAAAACAACAAAGTGAATTATTACGCTCTGCACTCGAGTTCAGAAAGGAGCAACACACTTTTTGGAAAACAAATGACAGAAAAATTCTGGATTAAATATATATGGCATGCATCTGAAACAGAATTCATTATAGAAAAAGAATAATTTCACTATTACATACAACTTTAATCTCTAAAAGTAATCAAGAAAAACTGTGTTTTTATTGTATCTCTACTTACAACACGTTTGGCATTCAGTAATGTTTGGAAACAACGCCTTTCAGAAGGCAACAAAGCACGGACACACCAAAGCAGAAGCAAACTGTGAAAGCACCTAGAGTTAGGGCAGCCTTTACAACTGTCTAATCGCAGACATAATACATGGTCCAAGAAAGCAAAACACAGACCACCTATAAAACACAACATATACTTTACAAAATTAGCTAATATTAAAATATTTTGGATCCGAAAATCATAACTCTCAGAACAAGGAAAACCATCCTTTTTACTATGAGACCAAGCAAGTACTGAATTATGAAGTGGAAGTAATTTAGAAGAAAATAAACCATTTCCTACAAAGTGCTCTCCAGTATAGTAGCTGCCTATGGTAAATACTGAACTACAGAGATTTTATTTTATTTTTATTATTTTTTTTTTAAGCCAGAGGAGTAGCATCCATGCATAAGCAATTACACACCCACCTTGAGAGCATTTTTAGAAGGGGGACTCCCAGGCGGGTCCATCAGATCTCCCCGTAGCAGACCCTCCCCAACCAGGCGGCCCCACACTCCTCCCAGCAGTTGCTGCCCACCAGAGAAACACCACAAAAAACAGATTTGGTCTCAGTCTGAAGCACGCAATTGCCAAATCCGTTTCAGAAGGAGATTTATGATACAGTTCCCTTCAGCAGCTTGTTTAGACTTCTCCAAATCCTAAAGGGTAAACAGCAGTACATCCAAGCTAATTACTCCGTATTCAAATATCAAAAGAATACTTAACTCAGCACAAATTAGCTTTTCTTATAAAAAAAGCCCTCCTTCGCTGCTGCTGTCATTCTCCAGCTAGGGAATTACACCCAGCAGGGATGTCTGTGCTCTGGGGGAGCAGGGCCAGGTCGGTATTGCCCCAGCCCCAGCGGATGCGATGCGGGACATGGGTTACCTGCGGCCCCCAGCTCAGCACGGGGGCTTCCAGCTAGCACCAACCAAGGCCGACACAACAAAAGGGGCACCAGGAATTTACCTCCGACATCTCTGCTACTAAAGGGGAGGTTTGCAAGACACTGAATACAATAACATTTCACACATCAACATCTGGTTCTAGTTTACCAAAGCATTATGCTCTGGAGCGGTTGCTGGACACGCGGTGAGACCGCTCCAGTGCCTGATGTAACAAGCTCAATACCCTGCTTTACATCCAGAGCATGACGTTTTCTTTTTCGACCAGGCTGGCTAAGTCTAAAACACTTAGAAGGCTTTTAGTGTTTTTATTTTCTAAAGCAACAATTAAGCATACACGCATTTTACATGCACAGAGTATCAGATTTTTAAAATCACGTTCACTGGCTGCTTTATAACACAAAGCCCACGCTGACAGGCATCACATTTAAAAGCTCTATTTATTTCATCTAGTCCACATTTTCTTGTGATTTCTGAGTTTGGACTTTCCAGAATAATAACAGGCAATGTCTGTTTGTGCTGGGTTTTATGAAGAAAAGCTAGAAAAAGCAACAAAAGCTGCTGCTAATAAAATTCAGTGAGAGCAGGAAATACTGATCTTCTTAAATTAGTATTCTTAATGGCAGAAAAAAATATATATTCAGTATAGGATTGGGAAAAGATGTCCTGACATACTGTCAAGGAGGACCCCCACCTGAGGACAACGGGGAGCCACCCGTGCTGGGACTTCTCCTCCCCTCTGGCTCTGGTCCCCTTGGCCCTACAGAGCAGCACCATCTTCTGCAGCACGATAAACAAATCCGCGGGGGCACACCCTCACCTTGATCCACACCCAACACGCCGCAGGAGCGCCCAGCCTCCTGCACATGCCTCGGAGGAGCCTTCACAGGGAACTGGGTGCAGGCGAGCCACTTCCAGAGCTCTGCGCAGCCAGGCTCCGTGACGCACGGGGCAGGGCTCCCATCACCTACTCATAATCCGGCACAATTCCTCGCCTTACCTCAAGCCCTGTTGCTGCATTTAGTGGTTTATTAAAGAAGCTAAAAGTTCTGAAGGTCCAATTTATTTTTTAAACTGTCCCTTAATATGTTACAGCAACATCAGAGTCATCTCGGAGACGCTCCAGCATCCCTGCATTTCTTCTGTATTTCACCAACTTCTGCTCAGAAAGATCCTGAGAACTGGAACAAAGCAGCTCTTCTCATCACACGCACAAAGAGGTGCATCTCGGCGAGTTTCTCACCAGGAGGATATTGCTTCTGACATTTAATAGGGAAGAAAAAACTTTGTGGCCCTTGCCTAGGGGAATACAGAGTAACTCAAGAACTTTGAAAGCACATGCAAAAAAGATGGGGTAAGGTGAAACTACTTTCTCATTTAGTAAGTGTGGCTTAATTTCTTCAAACAAATGAAAACACCTAAGTGGGTGCGCACACAAATATACAGACACTCCCAAGTCCTATCTCCATTTAAAACATTTCATACCCACGTAACTTTCTCTCTCCTATTAGTAATTCGGCAAGAATACCAGAAACATTTTAAATTCCCATCTGAGTCCCTGGTTCAGTAAAGACATGCATACCCGGAACAGAAATCCTATAAACGTAGCCACTTAAAAAGAAAACTGCTGGTGATGTACCAGCGCGCTCCTCCTGCAAAGGGCTCAGAATCTCGCTGCATCAGCAGCAGGCTGAGCGTGAGAGAATGTGGAAAGTATGTCCAAAAATGTGACATCACTTCTCCAAAATGGTGTCTGTTTTCCCTACCAAGTCAGAGATTCACTACTTTCAGGACACCTATTAGCATGAAAGGGAAAGCTTGCTAGAATAAATTCCCCACGTTTCTTTGTAAAAAGAAAGCCCTTTGAATTACAGCTGTGGTGTCATTGAGGACACATTTTCAATCCACTTCCTAAATTGACTGCTTACCTCTGAGTTAACCAGTTCCTTCCTATCTTCAGCTCTTTTTATTTGTCAGTGACTCATGGCCTTGCAAGCTCCCATTTCCCTCATGTGAATGCGTGAATGAAACAGAACCAGGAGTTGCACCCACTTATCATTGCCCCCAAAGCTTTTCCCTTTGCCAGTCTCCAGGGCCATCCCATGCTTTTTCTCCTCCCCTACATAAGACTGTTTTTCTCTCCAGTCCTTCTCTTTCTGCCAGCCCAGGGCCAGCTCTGCGGGATGCCACATTGCACCCCCCGGTGCTCAAACACATTTGGCCTTCATTAATTTTCCCTTCCGTCAGCAACCTGAGCCCTGAGACACAGCACACCACCCATTTGGCCATAATTTAGTGAAATCAACAACCCCACACGTCATCAGCACAGGTGCTTTTGCTGGTGCGTGTGCCTGGTGAAGCCCCTCGCCTCACACAGCACTCAGAGAACTGAAGTTAGGTTCAAAGACCTTCTGCATCAACGCTTCCTCGAGCCACGGGCACTTGCTGGGCACTGCAGACGGCGAACCACGGAGGCCAGGCACTGCACCTTCAGCCAGAGACAGGGAAAACTCCCGTGCACGTTTCCAGCAGGCCCACATGCAAATAAAGCAAACGGGAACTCGTCCAAGAGTTTTCAGTCGGGAGGCATTTCGCCTTTTGTTTAGCTCTAATTGTGTTACTACCTTCCTATCGCTCCACAACGAGAAACTGAAGTGGAACGTAGGTCACCCTCACGTTCCTGCTACCTGCTTAAAAAAAAAGATTAAGTGTGACAAAATAATTATAAAAATTATTTCGGATTTAACAAATACCTGGAACCAATCTGAGAAAATAACTAATGCTACCAGTTGAAAACAATGTGACACTGCTACGACAAGCAAAATGGATGTGATTATTTTAAGAACAAAAGCACCATATTGGCCTCTGTTTGTTTAAAATGACTTTTTCCTGATTTCAGAATTTGACTCATTTCCCTTTCACGAGCAGTATCAGTCTTTCTGACAAGTGCTGTGTACATCTGTGCTTGCGAGCTCTCGAGTATTCTTTTTTCTTTCTCGCTTTTGAGCAGTTCCACTGGATTATGTAACTTCCCTCAAAGGCAGCTTGGTTTGCTAGATTTTTTTCATCTGTCTTCCACTACCAGATTTGCTGAGCATTACAGTAAAATGACCTCAAAGAAACAAGGAAAATATATACTGTACGTTAAAAAGGAACCAAAAACCAAAAAGCACAGATGCTCTAACAGATCTTGCTGAATTTTTTTTTAATACTTTTTTTTGCTCCACTTTTTATTTTCTTACTGCTCACAAAACATTTCTGAGTGAGAACATCTGTGCTATGCTCTGGATTTATGTTAGAAGAATTCCACTTTATTTTCAATATACATAAGCATTGGTTCAGCATTGTTGCATGTTTTATCCATTCAATTTCTGCTGGGATGAAAAGGTTTGTTTTCCTTTGAAGAACCAGGAAATTGTTTTAAAGCTACATGGAGCATATTCGGTATAACTAACATCGCCAAAGTTTCTCCCCCATTTACTCCACCTTATTTTACCAGATTAAATGCGCCACGACCAAAAGATGTCAGAGTCTGGAACAACTGAGAAAGTGTTACTTCCAATGGTGTTTTTATAACCCAGCTAAAACATCTGCAACCATTAGAACTGAAGCTGAACTATGAGAGTCAGATGGTTTTCCACTGGTCGAGGCTATCGCCCGAGACAAGGAAGGCTGGCAGCTCCCTAAACCCCAAATTACAGACAGGAACCACTCACGTAACGTGCTGAGCGCTTTCACAGACTTCCACAACTTCTTCCACGGAGCCACAGGCACTGGGCTCGGCAGCCCAACGTTGCTTCTGCTCATAGTGAAATCGCTCACAAGGCTCTTCCACCAACGCTCGCTCCACTTCTGCCATCAGCGAGTGATGCTTAAATATTGACAAACCACGTAATGCTGAACCGAAAGCAATGACGCACCCCATCCAGCTACAGATAGGTATTGCTCACATAAGCAAAACAAAGTAATACCACACATACCCTCCACTGAAAATACTTCCCAAGCTGAAGGACTTGCAAGCTGTCCAGCTTTCGTGCCTGGCTTGTGGAGCAGCCTCCTGTCCCGGGGGCTCAGTACTTCTGCACGGTGAGGTCTGGGTGCAAGGGACCCACGGGGCCACCACCACGCCTGCAGGCTGAGCCCTACCTCTACCCTGCAGCTTCTCATGCAACGCAGGAACCCATTTCAGCACTTTTCCTCATTAAACCAGCAGCTCTCCACCGCTGTCTGGAGTTCCCACCAAGCCACAGCAGAGTGAGGTACCAGTCAGCTGGGTTTCACCACCACTGCTTGGAGCACAACACCAGCAACAAGGCCAAGAGCTGGCTCCAGAAAACACCCAGCAGGGCATTCTCCATTGGGAACCAGGGCTCTCCTGGCTGAGCTCAGGTACAGCATTTCAGTGCCAGCATGCACACACCACAGCAGGAGCAGGGAGACTGCGTCCCCACGTTGTCAGCTGGAAGTAACCAGTCAGCTGAACAGCAGGGGTGAGAGGGTTTTCTCTGATTTCTGGTTGTGTTGTGGACCTTTTTGGGTGAAGAAGGTTCCTGCACGCTGTGAAAATAGCCTGTGATACTACTTTCTACTTAAAACAGTCTGAAGAGTTAGAAAGGTATCAAAAAGAAGTCAAATTAAAAAAAAAAAAAAAAAAAAAAAAAACTTTGCTGGACGATAGTACATTAGTACCTATAAGCATCTTCACTGTGACTGCAAAGGAGTGTCCCTGGAGGAGCCTGCTGCACCTGCACCCAAAACCTAGTGGATGGTCTTAAGTAGGGAAAACACTGAGATCAATACAAAGTACACATAAAATCAGTAAATTTTCATAGCAAGCCACTCCTGTGTGCTCTCCACCATGTAACAGGTCATAAAAACTAGCCCCTCACAACATGCTCACGAGCAAACGCACAGTTGTTTGCTCCACAGAACATGAGAGGCACGAAAGTTGTCACTGTGCATCTGCAAGGCAGCCTGCTGCTTGGCAGCTGGTTTTTAAGCATAATCAGTCTGAGAAGTCCTGTTCAGCTGGCACTGGAACAAAAAGAAAAATTCAAGAAGAGAAGAGAAGCGCATCACGCTTTCCCTAAGACTACCACCTTCCCCGCCAATGAATTTCAGGTCTGCCAATGAGGTGGAGCTCTAAACTTTGGGTGGCATTTGACACTAGTTACCTTTGCTTACACGACCAACTTTTTTTTGAGTTCCGGTCTCATATCAGCAGCTGCGTTCAAATGCTATCAAAGAACAGATTACAATTACTTCTAACAAACATTAACGCGCTGCGGTTTCTAAATTAACAATTCAAGCATTGTTCTCCACGGTATCGCAATCCCTCCAGCATTTAATCTCCCACAACCTTTTGGTGAGGCTGAGGGGAAAGGACTCTCTGAAGAGGTCTCCTAAAATATTTTCGGTTCATTTGCACTTTTGGTTAATTTTATTAGTTCTCCTAGAAAAACAGTGTTACACACAGAGCCTACGAACACTACTACAGGCTCATGATCTATGGACGCTACTACAGGCTCATGGTCCACAACACATCAGACTGAACAATCACAAAGAACGTGAACAATCCTTGCAGAAACCAAATGGGAGACTGAACAATTCCCGTAAATCCAAAAAAATATGAATTCCCAATTCTTGTTTACTGTGTTCATTTACATCACACAAAGACATTAAGCTAAAGTACAAAATTAAAAAAAAAAAATGTACCTACCCATTGCGTATGCATGACTATTTACATTTGCAGAAAAAGTACCAAAATGCTTATATCTCAAAAAGCCCCCCACACAAAATGATAATGGTGACACTAGAAAGTTACCAATAAATAAATAATCAAAAATAAAAATAAAAATCACAAATATCTCTGACCGGAACCAGGTTAAAGCAAAGCTACAGGATGGATGTACAATTCCTTTTGACAAAAGGTTACTTGATGCATTCCAACCTTACATTATTTTTAGGAAAACTTTCCACATTAGGTTATAGTCAATCATTTGCTATGTTTCACAAACACCTACCTGTCTGTGCCCTTTTGGGGTAGCTGAGAATTTCTTTCCATTAATGATAAGAAAATCAAGTGTAGCTGACATCCCTCTCCTCAAAACTCCTTCCTACCTTACTCCAGCAGTTTTCTGTCCTCAAAAAAACTGACAGAAAGCCATGAGCAGAACTACGTAAACACACAAAACCTGCCAAGCCTCTGACCTCCTCGACAAGAGGAGTTTGGGAAACGCACCTCAAACTTCCCAGGCCAGTCGCCACCTGAACAAACCGTACTCATTAAATGCTCACTGCAGAAACTGTGCCAGAGGCTGCACCAGTCCAGCCCCACAAACAAAACATCGTTAGTATGCCCCCGTGCGAACAAGATCTCATGGACTGCGATCAATTTTGGCCACATCCAGTTACTCTGGACAGCTGGACTTCTCAGACATCTATTTTCACTTCTTCCTTCCCCACAAACACAGCTGGAAGAAAAATGGAGCACATTTCAGACACAAAGCTTCTCCTGCACTAAAAGGAAAGGCTCAGAAAGATTTCCTGTACACTCTGCACGGATCAAGCCCCGAGCACAGCCCGCCATATTAAGTTATTCAGTACTTAAAGATTTAGCATTGAGAGCTGTGTTAATCCAGCCTGATTTTTTCTGCTTTGAGATTTATGCATCCTAAGCAAAGCCAGCAGCACCCACAACACACTGCAGTGAATTGTGTGCTGTCCATATGCTCTTCAACAGTCTTAACATTTCACAGAGAGGAGAACCTCTCTTTACCATCATTATTTTTGCCCACGTTCTTTCCGTTCTCAGCACGTCTACTTAACCTAAATAACACCAAGTCGAGAAAACTCAAACTGAGGTCAGAGCTTGAAGTTACTTGCTCGTAGCAGCCTGCAAGCACGAAGCCTTGCTGTCTGGCCACCGCTACCCAGGCAGGGCAGCTTACTGCCAACCGTAACCTGAAAACCACAGCAAAGCGCGAGGCGGGCTCAGCGCAGCTGGCACTTCAGCTCTCGTGTGCTTCAAGTGGTTCTCCTGCAGGAACTGCTGCATAGAGCAGGCACGCTCTTTTTCGCAGGATGAGAAACGCTGTTTTTCCTGTCAGTATGAAAACCATAAACATAATTAAAGTATTCTGAATAATGTTCCACCAGATACGCTTTTTTTCCTAACAACACGGTCGTGGTTAAGCAGAGCTTGGTGTCAGCTTGATGCCAGCTGTCAGATCCTGCCAGATGTGCCCACATACCTTTACCCTGGCAGTGCGGGAATTACTTTGTTTCCTCTCTGTCTCTTTCTGAAGGGAAGACTTTTTCCTTTGCTACACTAGCAAAGATACAAACTATCTAAGTGCTACAAACAGGCAACAATCTATGAAATTCTGCCACAGAAGCCCTGTTATGCTACAGAGAGCACAGGATGCACACCATGGGTTTACTCACCAGGCGCTGAGGAGCCGTCTCTCACTGCCACACATCGCTGTGGAAAAGCTTCAGAAGTTAAGCTAAAAGCAAGGTGTGACAGTGCCTATACACAGCACTCAGAGAAAAGCCCGTGGACTCTGCTTACTGCGCTTTCAACCACAGTATTTCCATATAATAGAAGCAATCCCAGTAATTATGACTACCTCAAGTCCATACCACTGGCATACAGCATAACCGCCATATAAATACTAATAAATAAATAAAAATGTGTCATTTGAAACCCTGGATCGAGAGCTCTGGGGACTGGGGACCAAGGGGCAGGCCAAGTTCGCCTGCACATCTGCAAATGGTCTTGTTAGTAAATACACCAGCACATTTGAAGAAGTTACATCACAATGTTTTTGCTTTTCCACAGGTGGGCCACCTCCCTCCTGCACAAGCCGTGCCACCTGCGACCAGAGCCCTTTCCCAGTGCCCAGCATGCCTTCCCTCTGCTGCATCGTACCCATCCCCTAACCCAGCTCAACAGCTGGAGGCAGGAGCGAAGGGCAGAGCCAGCCAAGCTACCTCCCCACGGGACACAGGTTTGGAACACGAGACGTCAAAATAATGAATTTTTATCAGTGTCATCACGCTGAAGAACGAATTCTGCAAACTCTCCTCATCTGAATGCCCCAGTGAAGCACCCAGAGCTCCTCTGAGGGACACGTTTGGGTGCTCACTGTTACCTGCAGCACTTTCGCCCACCGCCTCACCCATGCGGGCAGGTCGCCGTGCGCCCCGCTGCAGCGTGCAGGTAACAGCTGGTGTGCGGCCATTCCCTTGCAAACCCTTTTATTCCTCCTCCAGCCAGAAACACAACTGTTGCAAGGGGTATAATAAAAGTATATCAGGAACATTTCCTGGTTTTTCCCTCCAAAACCATGATCTTTGGTCATAAAGCAGGGAGGTGATGGAACATCGGTTACTTTTCTCCCCACAGCACTGAGGGAACTAATCTCAAAAACTTTGCTGGGAGCCCTCTCAGACCAGGCAGTCCTATCCACAGAGCTCCTCCAGCATCGAGGCGCGGTTCCAGACAGCCTCCGAGCCGGCATTTGCCAAAACAAAACGTCCCGATTGAGTGAAGACCATTGGAAAGGCTGCGGAAGCGAAGCTGAACCCACCGCTTGAACGAGCCAGGTGGAAAAAAAAAAGGGGGAAGGGAGCTTGCTTAAGTTTCCCGTCCCGACAAACCGGCTGACTGAGAACTCTGCAACAACGCCGTGCGAGGAGAAGAAGAAGGATTTTTAAAAAGCGGGGCAGAAGCCCCAGCAGCTCTCCTGCGGCAGGCAAACCCAGCCTGCTGGCACCGATTGCAACATGGGACTGAGGGAGGCCGGCACCAGCGGGAGCCGGGACCGGCCCCTCGGCAGGCCGGGGCCTCACGCACCCGCCGAGCCGCTCCGGGCCCCTCGGGGGGAGCTGCCCCCGGCCTCCGTCCCCGCGGGGCCTGGAGGGCCGGGAAGCCTGGGGCTGGATTTCCAGCGGCCCCCGCGCCCGGCCCGCAGCCGGCCGGCCCCGCTCGGCGCCACGGCCCCGGGGTTGGGGGGAGGAGGGGGGGCAGAGCCGGCACCGCGCCGGGGCCCCCGCGTCCCTCCGCGCCCGGCCGGGGAGCGGGCGGCCCCCGCGGCTCAACCGCACCCCGGCGGGGGCCGCCGCCGCCTCCTGGCCGCCGGGCACCGGCGAACAAAGGGCGGAGCGGGGCAGCCCGGACTTTTCCCTCCCCGCTCCGGGAAGCGCCATATTGATCGCGGGCGCCGCTCCCCGCGCACCCCTCCCCCCCCCATCCATCCATCCACCCACCCACCCCCCGCGACCCCCGCCTCCGGCTCCCCTCACCTTGGCGATCGCCTTCTTGTAGCGGGTGACGGCTTGCTGGATGAGGCTGAAAACTTTCATGTTCCCGTCCCCGCAGGGCACGACCACCCGCGTCCTCCCGAAGCACACCGTGACTTTCATCCTGCGGGGGGGTGCGGGGGGGTGCTCCCGCGTCCCTCCGGCCCCTCGCAGCCTTCCTCCTCCTCCTCCTCCTCCTCCTCCTCTCCGCCCTCCGCCACGGCCGCCCCCCCCGGCCGGCCCGGCGACGAGGGGACGGGGACACGGCAAGGCGAGGGGGCCCGGCGGCCGCCTGGCTGCGGAGGGGGAGCGGGGAGCAGGCGGGGGCCGCTCACATGCCGCTGCCCGCGGCCACCTGCTCGGCGCCTGCCCCGGCACAGCGGCGGCGGCGGCGGTGGCGGCGGGCGGGGCGCTGGCGGCGCTGCCTCCCCGCTCCGGAGGCTCGGGGCATTGCAGCGGGGCGGGGGCAGACCGGGAGGAGCGGCGGGGAGCCCCCCTCCGAGCCGCCGGGGGCCGGCGAGGAGCTGAGGCGGCGCTCGAGGGGCCGCGCCGGTGGCCCGCCGGGCTGGGTCGGGGTCCCGAGCCGCCGGGCTGGCGCTAGGGAGCCTGTAAAAAACCCCCGCGGCCCCGTGGGGATCTCGCAGGGAATGCTTGGCCTTGATCCAGGGGGCTGCCTGCTAGATGACCCGGAGAACCGCAAAATGTCCTCGGTTGGAAAGGGCCCGCAAGGATCTTCGAGCCCCCGGCTGCTGGGGCCGCGCGGGACCGCCCCAAAATCAGAGCGTGTGTCTGAGTGATCTCCCTCAGAGGTGTGAGTGTGAAGAAACCAAGACATTAAACCACACAATTTGGCTTTCCGCTTTCTGCTTTCCCACCTGATGTTTGGGAGAGCCACCACACAAATCCAGGTGCTCTTCGTGGTCCTTTACATTTATGATAACGCCACTGAACCAACACAGAGTGAGGGGAGAAAACTGGTGCGTCACCACCGACACCAGCATCAATGAAACCGCCGAGCAATTTTCTCCTCAAAGCACTCAGAAGTCAAAAGGTTTTGCAAATATCACTCGCATTTTTTCATGGATTTCACCCAGGACAATGGAGTTGCACAGCTGACCGAACACTCGGTATGGGCTGACAACGTATTGCTTTTGGGTATAAATGGTGAAATTCAAAGTAACTGCAGGGTGAAGGTGGAGTTTGGAGGACAGGAACGCAGGAAAAATGGCCTTTTCTCCCCTGAATTTATTAGTGGTACCACAGACACAAAGCGGTTGGTAGTCCTATGGTGCCCATAGGCAGTGGTATTAGTAACTTTCAGAACTTCAGACATGATACAAATGGCAAAGCTATCGCCAGTCTTGTGGCTACATAGTTAAAGGGCAGATTTAATGATTTTCTGAAAACTTCAAGGGTTTAAATTATTGCCTAATTAAGTCAACGGTATCATGAGAATGGCATCCCTAGCTCTTTGCATTGTAATTAGCACTTCCAAGTGAAGCAAGCAGAGGAGTCGGTTTGTATTGGTCCCTCAAACATCTTGTCCAATTTCCCTGAAATCCATAGTTGTTTCCACTAGTGGCAAATTTGGAAAGCTTCTGGACACACAAAGCTGAAACAGTCCAAGCAGTAGTCTACAGGTGATTCTGCTTTGTTTAGATGTTAATTTTATTTCCATTACCCACCTGACTTATCTGAACTAATGACATAGATGAGGATCTGAATTCTTGATGAGAAATGATACGGCTGCCTGTGAAAGCAGGAAAAAAGCACACCTGCCCTATTATAATATTTTATCTTATCCCCAGCGTTTCAATTCTGCAGAATAGAACGGCAGCATGCAGGATTTCAGGAAGGCAGAAATGAAATAAAATTGGAGTAAACAGCTTCCAGCTTGCGACTGAGACAACTGAGCACGCTCCACAATTTTATGGCCATAGCCTATCAAATTTATTATTGGAAAACACTGAAAATTTCCATTAACCTGCTGTTTTTGTGCTTTCTAGGTGATCATAAGAGCTGCCGAGAACATACTGAGAGGATAAAAGAGTTATAAATCCTTGATTTAATAGGCATCATCTGAGAAGCTTGCAGGAACAGCTGTAAAAATGTGAAGTCAATAGAGGCTCTTCCAAGACATACTGCCTTTAAGAAGCAATTTTACAGTGGCATAGACTTTGTAATGATCAACATTATGTTTCAGCAGTCATTTGCATGTATCCACTGAAACATAATGTTGCATATCAGGAACTTTACCACACTGCTGTAAAACTTATTATTAATAGATACAGTTGCTGGTCAACAGCAATTATTCCACTGTTCTGACACTGCTACAGGTTTTTCATGTTTTCCTGTGATCTAATCCTGGCTCTTACTGTCTTTAGCAAGTTTCTTGGCAGTTTTCCCAGCTGTTCTAAGAGTCTCCTGGAAAAAAAAAAAAAAAAAATTAAAACAGTTTAGAAAGAAATATTGACAGTTTTTCTATTCAGTGTTTAAAATGGGAAAATTCAGTAGTGAAGTACAAAGAAAAACAAGTTTATCCTGGAATCTGATTTGAGGCCAAAACTCTAGGACTATCGCTTGAATAGTGACAGTGCTAACAAGAGCGAGGACCTTTGAGATTTGAGTTTCTTTCTTGCTGGATACACACACACATACACATTACGTATACAGGATTCTGAAAACATTTTGAATACCGTTTACCAAGTTTAGTGTTTGTTGATGTCTTAGAAAGAAGAAAGCTTTAACAAACAAAAGTAACAAGTCTGTGAGAGTGTCCAAGGTCTAATTATGTAAGATAAATGAAGTATAAAACACTATTATAAGAGATTATGAGAAAAGGATTATACTAATCAGGAGAAAAATTGGCAAGAGCTGCTGGTTTACAAAAATTACAAGTACTTTCTGTGTACTTAATGAGAGGGCACCATGTTGCAGTATGGGTGGCAAGTATATATATGTCTGGATGTTGAGCTTTTCTGGGCTAAGATACCCTAGAACCTGACAATCCATTTATTAACCAGTACAGTGTTGGAAGGCTTCCACTGAGAGGCAGTCACCTGTCTGGCAGAAAGAAGATGGAGATGGAGCAGGGGATGGAGAGAAACAGAGCTTATGATTACTGATGATAAATATCCGTGTTCTGTTTAAAAGTGGTTGAAATCTCTGGTGCGGACACCACGAACATACAAGGAGTGAGAATCTCGCAACCCAGTGCACATTACTACAAGTAAGTTTTATCTGAATGTTAAAAATCTCCAGGCACTGGAACATTGCTAATTTCCAGAACTACTTCACAGTTTATCCTCCAGTTCTACTCAGTGTTGAGGAACTGATATGAAATTATTCTGCACGTGTTGGATTTAGTAATCTCTTCGTGGTGCGGTTTGACAACAAGACATGGATTTAGTTTACAGTATGCTTGAAGCTGATGCAGTTTCAAATACAGACATTCCCTTAATCCAAGCAGAAGTTAATTTAGAGCCCTGGAAAGACCAGTGTCAAACTGGAGATCAATACTGTTCCTCAAAGAATTAAGTTAAAAAAATAAAAGAAGTTATCTAAATCATACAGAAGTCAAATTTAATAAATAAATAAATAAATTAATAATAATAATAATAATAATGAAAAAGTGAGGGCCTAGGTTACATAGAGCAGTCAAAAAAACAAAAGACTACAGCAACAACAAAAACAACAACAACAAAACACCTGCAGCACCTGATGTAAGTACGAAGTGCCATTTTCAAAAATTACTTAGGACCTGTAACGAAACACTACTAGGTTTTAATGAATTAACATCCTGACCTGCCCTAACTCTCCTCCTGCTCAATTATTAGACAAACTTTAACTTGGATATTTGTCATTTCTTTAAATATCTGACTTTTGGTGTTCTAAATCATTGACGTTTTACTCTGTATCTCTGCTCTTACCAAATCAAGCATGCATGGGGCTGTTTGAGATCTTCCTATGCATAACTTTATAACTACAGGAACGGGTTGACTTCTCCACTGCTGTATTTCATGTTTTTTTCCAGTGTAATTCCAGGACTTCCATAGAGGAGCAAGGCAGTAGTTCCTAGCATCTACTTTTATGAATGAGACAATCATTAAGGCTTATTAAGCAATTGTGGCTAGCTCTGGCCTGGAAAAAAATAAAGTTGAATTAAAAATTATTGCCTACAACTTCTCAACAGAGGCAGGGATTTGGAGAATGGCAAGTCCTTAAATCATTAAGAAGTAATTACAGAGACACAGGTGTTAATGTCATGCTCGGGAGACTCACATGCAAAGTTTAGGTAGACAAGAAAAACTGTCTTTGCAGTATAACAGAAGGAAGAAATTGTAGCAAAGAAGAATCCCTGATTTGAAGGAAAAGTCACAAGCCCGGGGCTCTGATCTGTGCCTCCAGCAACTTCAGGCAGTGAAAAGATAGTTAGGGGTAGAAGACAAGTAAAGGTGAACTTACCGCTTTGTCCCTTAGATCTTCACTGGCATTATTGTAGTTTAAACAGAATTACGTTCAAGGGGTTTTAACAATTTCCTTACTAAGTCTCTGGTGGTTTTCAGCCCTCCTCAAGTTGGTTTGATTGGGGTGATTCCTGTAGGATCACGTACTGGCTTCACGTATGCTGAGCACTGTGAAGGACTGAGCTTGAGTTTGGGGTCACTTCTTGGTGTGGACTCTTGGAAATAATCCACAGGAAAGGAAGCAGAATGGCTAGAGGTGTAAAAAGCAAAATATGTGCTCTATAGAAAGAGTGAAGACAGCAGGGGTGTCCAGAGTAGAGAAAGGGGCAAAGGGGCATTGCCAGGAGATACCTGCACAGTCTGCATGAATGCTGAGGGTTTTACAGACCCATTCCCAGAACTACAAATTGTCATAAAACATGCACACACCTTGCTTTACCCAGTCCTAGGTGTCATCCTGTGCACTGCATGTACTCCATGGGTCAAAAAGGATTAAGCTCACATTACGAGAGGCCAGAAGACGCTGTCCTGTGCATCCAGAACTGCTCTGGGAATGACAGCAATCCTTCAACGGAGGAGAGGGCAGTGCTGTAACGAGTATCAGCAAAGCAGACAAGCGTAAACCTGGCACTGATGGACCAAATACTCTTTCTAACGGATCTGGAATTTCATTCCTGACAAATTTCAAAGGGCAGCTCAAGATATAGCTATCAGATTTTCTCAACAAGAAATCCAACATTTTGAAAGAAAATCACAATGTTTTTTCAGCATGGAAAACACTGGATAATCTAAGTAGATTTCTGGCTCTCTTTATAATACTGAGAGCAAATATATATAAATGTTTAATTAGTAAAAGTAAGTTCTTAGCAACTTTTCTGTAAGCCATCAATTATCATTAAAACCAGCAAAAAAATAAAACCACTAAGAATAGTAGAACTTGGGGGATTTACGAGCACCACAAGAAGTCAAGGTGAACATAGTTAGTTTACAGAAGACTGAACTACAGGCTACTTGCAGAGTAAATGGAATTTAAGACCCGAGATGTTAACTTTAATTTTGTCTTAAAGCCTTTAGAGTCTTGGTGCTTTCCTGAAAGTTTCAGAGGTTACTTATCTTCTCAATCGGCATCTACAAAAGCTACTTGGAGACATTTTGTCTCTGCTGAGAATTTATTGCTGGCTTTCAATCCCCTTTCCTCCTTTCTGGCTGTCCAGAAGTTTACTCATTGCTCTTCTTCCAGCTTTTCAGTTATTGACGAAGCTCCTGGCACAGATTTGTGGACTCTGAGACCCAGAGCACAGGATTCGAGTGACTAAAAAGGCTTGTGGAGCCTCTCGCTGACTTCTGTGGGCACTGGATCAGGCCCTAGGGCCTTATCTGCCCTACCCAAATAATGAATAAACAACATTAAAACAGAACTGCAGCACTGGGCTCTGTTTGTCAAGTACTTGCCAGGGCTGGAACCAATTCAGATACCCATTTTCTGAACAGAAGCAATGCCAAATTATTTGCCACAATCAGGTTATATCTATTGATGAGCATTCCTGAAAAAATACCTTCCTCTGACATGAAGAGGAACACCCAGGGGGTACGTCAGACAAAATACCTATCAAAACACGATGGTATGTATATTCCACTGTACCAACTATTCAAGTGGTTTATGAACATGTTAAGAACACATTTCTCAGCTGCTGTTCCTGTTTAGGGATCCCTGTTTAATGCCTTGCTTTATTCTCACCCATGTTGTGATGAAAGGGGATGGGATAAATCATGGCTTTCAATAACAAGTTATCTTGACAATTACAGGAAAATTTTGGGAGGTATAAAAGGAAGCACATCCTTTTGTCAGCTTCTCCTGATGTCATTGGTAAGAGGGAGGACTGCGTGGGGTACTGATATGGCAGCAGAGGCTTTCCAATTTGCACAGGAATTTGGAGGAACACAGATGCAGGCATGCACTTGGAACACATTCCCTGTTTGTTACACACTGAGCTAAATGCACTGCTCATGCTGAAAACACACACTGTCGCTCCTGTGTAAATGTTTGCTCCCGAGCAAAGTCCCGTAGCACCTGCAGAGCACTTTTTGTAGCACAGCAGCCAAGTGTCGGAGCACAGGGGACGGGCAGGCAGTGAGCTGCACAGCCCTGTGTAGGCAGCGGGACCAGGACATGTGCAGTCACCTCCAGGGCTGCTGCAAAGTGGCTCCCTGGCAGCCTCCCCAACCTCCCCAACAGGTGCTTGGGCCAGACCTGAGTGCTGCTGGGCACCTGTAGCTCCTGCAGAAGAATGGGCAAAAGCAGATAGGTGAAATCTGGACACTGTTTTTAAAATCATTCATGGCTTATGTAGGGAAGATGAATTAAGAAGCAAAGAACCAGAGGTGCCACGTGGTCTGTTTCATGCTCTGCTTTCCCCCACGTTCCTTTAATGACCCTCAAAGCCTCCTTTCTTCTCCTCCTCATGCTCTGTTTTATTCCTTTTTCCATATCTTCTCCCATTTCTTCTTTCATCTTACATCCTTTTATTGCCTTCCCTTCTGTTTGTCTTCCTTAAATGTATATTCAGCTGCTGAAATCAGTAAAAAGAAGAAACACATGAAATAGGAGAATCCCCAGGAGTTAAAATACGTGATGGGTTGTCACAGCCTGCCAAAAAAACATTTTATTCAAGACTGAAAAAATGACAGTAAATGAGCATGTTTTCTAACACTCAGTGCAGTGTTTTACAGCAAAAGGATGTTTTAATTCTTTCCAGAAAAAGCCCAGCAACTTTAGCTGGTCTGCAAAGATGCAAAATCTGTAATCGAAACCAAGTTGCCTTCTCCAACACAACACCAACGGGCCAGCCTGGTACGGGTACACAGTGAGTGCATCAAGGTAAGAAGATGGTAAGAAGAGCTGAAATCAGTGGCAATGAAATCACAAAATTTGGGGTTTTCATCTGCTGCTGACTGCTGCAACAGACAGGCTACAGCACACTACAGAAGCGACCGCAAGGAGAGCAACATCCAAGCAGCTCAAGAGCCACTGCACAAGGCCATGAGGGTCTTCAGTCAGGTTCATCTCGTTCTACCGAGCAGCAAACAATCCTCTGCACAGGCCCATCAGCAGATGATGCACAGGGACTCAAGCAGATGCTCAGCAGTCCACAGAAAAAGGAGAAGTTCCTACACCTAGGATTACAGACTCATAGAGCACCACTCATGAGCACAGGTCCTGCTGCAAGGCCCACATGGTCAGATCTGAGAGCAGAATTTAGAGCAGATAAACTTGCACTTCCACACCAAACCGGACGCATCAGACAGACAGGATTAGCCCTATCGATCCTCCTGCTGCTAGGCAGGCACCGGCTCCACAGCCCTCCCGTGTGCCAGCGGCTCACACACTGCTGCTCCATGCTGATCCCATGGTGCTGCCCTTACACCCCTCCTGACATCTGCTCCAGGACTTCTATGCACCCTGCTTCTAATAACTACTCCTGTGCAGAGGTAAATGTGCCTTAGATATACCTCAGTGGTATTTCTTGCAGTTCATTTCCTCTTCTGATAGAAAAAAAAAAAAAAAAAGGAAAAAAGAAAAAAAGAAAAAGAAACCCACACAACTTCTTACTAGTAAATTATTCAGAACTTAAATTATGCCTCAAATTGATGAATCCAAGAGCAGTGAATCATTAGTCTAGTTCAATGTTCAATCCAGAAAGACGCTGGAATTAAAGCATGGGATATCTCTGTGCAGTGTGTTATAACCTAAGAAACAATAACCATTTTCAAGGAGTGAAATATTGGCTGTCTTCCTTACACCACTGAAATTACAAATGCACAACCCCACCTGAAACCCAGGGAAGCCGACAAGAGGTTTAATTACAGATAGGCTGTTGCAAGAGTTCAATAATTAAAATCTGCCAGGGTCAAACAACTGTTTTCTATAATGGAAAACTATTTCTTATTAGCCTGTTAAGCTGATTACACAGCAGATAGAGATGATTCACTCAACACATGGTTTTGCAAAGCATTTTCTTCCTTGCAAGATTTATCAATAAGCTGCTGAAGATTACAGGTTTGATTCCTTACCGAACCCAGTACTTACTCCAGCTCACAGCTTGAAGTGAGAGCACATGATCTCTGTTTTCCCTATACTTTCTTTTGGTGCCTGGAATAAATTGTGAAGCCTATAACTACTGGGCAGAGATGTGGACTGGGCCCATGTTTTCCAGCTCCTGGAGTTGCAAAGTTGCAGTGCTGCAGACACAGCTACATCAGAGCTGGAAAGCTGTCTGGAGATCCCTGCCTAGGGGTTTTCATCTCCACCTCTCTCCCGCAGGTTGCTGACCTGGTCCCAAATGGGCAGACTGCACGCTCAGCACCACTGTAGGTCAGATCACAGCCTGCAATGGCCGGCCTGATTCAAAGCCCCCTTTTTTTTTTACAGTGTACTTACTCGAGGAGAGGACTATCTCTGCATATTCTTACACACCGAGTTTCTTACCTCTGCTCAAAAAACCTAGGGGTTATCAGGAAAACTGAAAAAAGCTTATGATATAGATTTTCTATATAATTTTATATTTTTTAAATGACAACGAAAGAACTGAATACACTTTAGTCAAATAAGCTTTATAATCCACAGCAATCTGGTTAATTTGAATAACCGTGCATGTGCAAAATCATAAGAATAAGATGTCGGTGTGAATGTTCACATACGATGTGATTTATGTCAGCACTTAACCTCCTAATATTCGCTCTGAGTTACACGCCTGCCACAAGGCTCGCTGCTCAGCCAGCGTCATATTGGCAGCCGAGTAAATAAACATCCTCACCAGAAAGCTCTGCAGGGAGTGATTGTCTGTGAGAAATCTCAGTTCGATGGATCCTCTCCATCTCACCTGAGGCTTTTCTGTTGATGAACCTAATCGTTTTTTTTTGTTTGTTTGTTTTTGTATTATTTTTTTTCCCCCAGACAGGAAACAGCTCCTGTGCGTAAGTCTCTCACTACTTCTGTACTTCCAGGCACCCTCTTGCACAGAGCAATTTTCTGAACTTGTTTTGCTCTTGCAGCGACCGCAACTTTGGATTCTCGCAGTTCATCATACAAATGTTTTAATATATTCTGCCCATCTTTACAGGTCAGGCTTGTTTCCATAGCATCTTCTTGCATTATTAATTCTGATACAGTGAATATGCTTTCTTACCTTTTTAAATGTCTCGAGCTTTTAGGATATGATGATTTTTTCTAACTTTTCACATTGTTCTTTTTCATCAGATTTTAATTTCATCTATTCCCTTTTTCTGAAGTGTTTATGTAATATTCATGTTCCTTTTTTTTTTTTTTTTAATTATTTTTATGTTTCCTCTTTGCATAGACTGATACATGACATCACAGTTGCTTATTAAAAAAAGAATCTTTTCATCCCTAATATAAGCCCAACATACACCCAACCGAGGGATGTGAGAGATGCCCACTCAAAGCACTTGAGGGAGCTTCCTTTTGCTAATATTGCCTCTCAGTCTTCCCAACCATCATTTCTCTTTCTGTTCCTCTTCTTTAATATGCCATGGTGGGCCCAGGCCGCATGGGACCCAGTACTGAAGGATAACTCTGCTGCAGCTGCCAGCATCATTGGGAGGCTTTTTCTCATTGATGCTAGTGGGACTAATTGTAAAGCACAGCCTGAGTGCGTGGGAGGCTGGAAGTAATTTTAGTGGTGGTGAAAGGTGCCAGACTTATCAGACATGGAAGATGTTTCTCTAGATTTCGCTCGTGTAGTGCTTTATTACCTACGCTAACTTAGCACAAAACATTGTTGCTGGTTTCACTGGGGAGTTGTGCTTTAATAATCCTGAGCACTTGTTTTGGAGCACTGAATGACTAGGCAAAGTCAGAACAGGTACTATAGAAGCAGAAGGATTAGCAGCATCATTTTGCTGGTGTCTGCCTATTCTGCTGTGGAGTCACTACTTCCACACATGCAAAATCATTCAATGTATCTTTGGTACTGCAACTAAGCATATTAACAGGTTATCCTAGGCACCAAAACAGGGAAACCATTCATTTATTGTTGTGGAACACTGCACAGACACTCGGCACTGAACTGTCCTGTGATGTACTTCCTCAGAGAAAAATACATATTTGGGGGGATGTATGGACTCTAGAAATACGAAGGAAAACATATATTGTGTTATCTTACTCAACCAGAGACTTGAGAGTTATTTAAAACTTTTTCTTGGCTTGCCCCACAGTATTGTAACAATTGTAGTGAAATCATAAAATAAATATGATAGAGTTTTATTTCATTAAATTCTATAGACTTTATTGAAGGGCAGATGGAGAATATATTGTTACTGTGCTATGTATTTCCCAACAGTCAGACAATAACAACCAGCAATTGGCTCTATTTGGGATACATTTCAGAGATCTTGGCTTTGTCAGTCACAGCAGATAGCACTGGTTGCCATTTTAAGCACAGGTATGCCCAGGACAAAGCCTTCAGTGCGACACCCTTGACTTAGAAGAGAGCTTGAAGTAACACAGCATTTCCATCTGGGTGTCAGCATCTACAGTGGAAAGAAATGAATCCAACGGGAGCCTGATATACCTCCAAACTACAGTAAGATTTGGCTCACTGTCACCAGGCTCAGGCTCGTGTTCATATTTGAATATCTGGTTGGAGGATTACACTGCCTACCAAGGAGTCAGTAACACATCCAGGCAGCCCTGCCCTCCCTGGGGGCAGAGGTTCCTCGGGAGTCCAGCGCTTCCCTCCTGGAGCTGCCTAATCCTGGCCACGCTCCCAGCTGCCACTAGCTCAGCCTTTCTCAACAGGCACTCTGCAGAAGCTTGTCTCTGTTTTACTCTCACCTGATGGAGAAAGAGAGCTGGTAAAGCACAGAGCTCCTTGAGAAAATACCACAGAACACCTCCCTGCCCCAAATCTCAGTGTATTATCTCAAGTATCTCCTTTTTCTCCTGCAATCATGAGAACAGTGATCCCTGAGGCTGATAGGGCCAGTTTTCTTCATGATCACTGTCTCTCTGGCCAAAACTTTTGTCAAAAGCAACACGAACACAGTCTTTGGTCTCCCCATGCCTCTCCTACCTCCTGTCCCCACCTCCCTGTGGCACTGCGATGATTTCCCATCCGACTGCATTAATGTCTACAACCGAGCAGGCTGAATACAAAGCGGAGCTGCAACTCCACTTTGTGACCAGCGGCTTCCATTACGTACCTCACCACTCCAAACAGAGACCTATATAAAAGGATTAGTTTCCTTGGTATTATTTTCCGATGTCTGATGTGTCTAACAGAGGGATGGAAAATTCATGAAAGCTGAGGGAACAAGCAGTAGAAGAATAGCAAAGTGTAGACAGGGCCTGGACACATGGCCCTGGGAAAAAGCCTCACAAATAGGCCTGAGTGAGCCTGGAAAAGGATTTAGATCTGAGAAACTGCTGCTGCCTAAGATCTACCCTATACTAATGGAAACTAGGCTTTGATTGTAAATAAACAGGACTGTGCCACAGACACACCTGATTTCATCACCAGTTTCTCATCAGACCATGGAATAACCCACAGCACTGAACTTGACTGTTCATGTCAACCAGGGGAGTCCAGCACTTTAAAAAACAAAAAGCATAAATATAGATAACTGTGCAAATAGTAAACATCCTAAGCACTAACCTGAATTCAGTTGGCTTTCAGGTTAGTCTGAAAGAGGAGCAACTCTTTCACTCAGCCCATTTTTGGATCCAGGCAGAGCTGGCACAGGAGAGAATTAAAAATGAATAAAGAAACAAATAAAAAACTCAGCTCTGTGAGCCAAGGGCAAAGAAACAATGTAGGGAGCAAAATGAAAGTTACCTTGCAAATGGCAAGTTTCGGCTTGCTTCTAACTACAGTAATAAGAAAGCAAAGTGATTCACTCTGGCAGCGTTTTCCAGCTCGAGGAGCCTGAAATCATGCGACCGCCCACCACCACCACTGGCACGGCATGCGAGCAAGCCCGGGGGAGGTGGTCAGGGGCTGTCGGGGGGAACCAAGAAGATATGGGGAGGGTTTGGGGGGGACATGGAAAGTTCATTGTTGGTATAGTGGAGATAAGTGGTAGCCTGCCAGGGTGGAGGGAAAAGAGGCTGAGGCAACGGTATTGCAGCCTCGTAAAAATAAAATTGAGTAATGATGATTTGTGCTATGAAAGAAAACCGTTCTGATCTTTCACAACGGGCTGCAGGATTGATGTTCATGTGCGCTGCACTGCTGGGCTTCGGAGGCACCCTCGAGTCACCGCACAGTCTGTTCTGTGAACTGCTGAGGGAAGGTGTATGTAGAGATGGGTAAGACAGGTTGAGTGATTTACTCAGGCTAGAGACAGAATGACAAATAACCCCAAATCTAATATCAATTGACTGCCCAAGCGTGGTTAATATTTACCTAAGTGTTCAAGCCAGATATCAGATTGCAGCTTATAAGAGGTTGGCCAATCCTAGCAAGATTTTTCAGCCAAACTGTTAACATTTTTCAAGTACAGACATGCTGATACAACTTGAAAGGAAAGGTACAAAATAGCAGGTCTCATTATTGTCACTTAAATAAAACCTACAAGACAGTTAATTATATGCAGGTACATTTAACTTTGTCAAAATGTATGTAATAGGCAATAAATTTAATTTTCTCAACCTATAGTTAGGGGGGTGCACTAACTTTTTTTATTATTATTATTCCCAAATCGCTTATCACCAAAATTGTACTTTGTCCCCAGGCATTTTCCTCATTTCTTTATATTCTGTAATTCAATGACCACAAAATTACATGAGCTTAACTACAGAAAGATTAATTTTAAGTTGTAACTGTTTCATCTTGCTTGGGCGTTTCTCTTTGTGGGCCATCTGTGTCTGATAGTGTGCGACTCACATTTCATTTACCTTTTTTTTTTTTAAGGGTAACTTATGCTTAGTGGTTTCAACACTTTTCAATCCTTCCCCTAAAAAGCATCAATGGACTTTGATCCTTCAATAAAAAATCAAGGTCTATTGACAACAAGAGGCTTTTTTTTTTAATTTGCTGCTTCTTTGTGGTAGCACCTCAGGGGTCCATGGACCACAAAGTTAAAGCTGCCGAAAGCCTCCGTAAGTTGCCCAGACCTACTCCACCTGTTCTGCAAACGAGTCTGACTTCAACTTTTGTTGTGTTAATGAACAGCACTAAAGCTGTGGGCAGTGTATGAACATTTATGTACTGCATGGGACATACAGCAAATACACAGCCTGTGTAAAAGATGAGCTAATAAAAATGGAGTATGGGCTCTTGGATAATGGAGGTATGAAGAAATGCCAGGTTGCTGTATCTAAAACTCAGATTTCTAGTTCCTTCCTTCCTGTAAATCTGTAGGAAGAACTGGCCGTGTTTGGGCCAGTTCAACAAGAACTGTTTTACAGCCTGGGCGTACGAAACCTGACTGCAGCATGGTAGGACAAGCTCATGGAGGTGAATCCTCCTCCTTCCGCAGCCTGCCTAACCCTCCGGCCCTGAGCGAGGGTTTTCCCCGGGGTTGCTCATGCCCAAGGAAGAGGAGCTCAGAACGAGCCGCACCCACAAATATTGGGTGAGCAGCCTCATTTAAAAAAAAAAAAAAAAAAAAAAAGGGTTTGAAAAACTCGTATTTCGAAAGATCCTGTTCACTGGCATGGAAGATTTTCTTCTCTGATGACATTCCTCTCTGATTTATTTTTAATAAGTTGAAGCAGTTCTCGCTGGTACAGCTGCTGCCTGAGTTCTGCCAGAGGAACCATAATTTCTTAATAGCCTCCACCGATGAGTTGCCATGTTAACAAAACAGGAGCTGAGAAAATGTAGTTGTAGAGCAGGCAGATGTAACCTGGGGCTAAGGAGGCAGCTGCTTGTAGCACCTTCTCCAACGCAGCCCAGAGGAAACCCAGCACTGATGTGCCCAGCAGCAGGTGGGATGTGAGCCTCCCCTCTGATACCACCCAGTTTCTGTCCACCTACTCAGACAGCCAAAGCCCCAACCTAGCTTCAGTTGTGTCCTGACCATGGCTGAGGCAAAAAAACAAACCCAGGAGATTTCATATGTCCCATTCACTTCTGAGGAGGGGGCCAACAGTAAGTACTGAGTTGAAAAGATAAGCCTTCAGCTATTTGAGATGATCAAGAACAGTAACTTTTCCCCGTTTTCAGAGCTCTCAGCAAGCAGAGCTAATTAATTCTTGCATCACTGCACTTAAATGCAAGTAAGTATTCATCTCCCCCTTTGACAGACCAAGAACCGGAGTTCAGAGCAGCATTTAGGGTCAGAGAGTGAGTCACTGCCAGAGCCAGAGTTGCAAGCTCCTGGGTCACTGACTTTTCATTTATGTTGTTAGATTGAAAAATATCTCCTTCTTAGTGTGAATTAAAGGAAATATAATGTTCTATTTTCAGTAAGAATGGGATAACCTTTTCCACAAGGCAACACCAACCATCCAAGCACTGTGACTGATGAGCAGACCGCAGGATCTCTCATCTAGGGGGCTACTGAGGTAGGAGAGATGAGGTGACAGAGAGGTCCTAGGTCTGGTGGGCTGGCACACAGGGTGTTCACAAAGTCCCCTCCTTCGCTGCCAGTCCTTACCTTGGCTGCCTCCTGCCCTACAGATGTTAGCCCCTTTGGCCCCAATCAGCATGAAGAGCCCCACTGCACCCAGAGCCTCACAGACTGTGGAAACGGCTCCTGCCCCAGTAAGCGTTACAACAAGACACAGCAGGTGGATGAAAGAGAACTATAGAAATAAGCTATTGGTGAAATCAGCCTCTCTCAGGTCTCCTTTTAAACTTTTTGTTTTAAATAATCCCGTTTCTATATATGATGCACATATAATTTCATTTAAATTTATCAAATTTATGTCATAATTAGGATCCAGAATAATCTAATGTACATATAATTATCTACGGACAAAGAAGTAGGTGTGTGCATGGGCGTTTGAAGGCAATGACTTCTTAAAGTGCGTGTTGCCTAAACTAACCTGCCTCAACCTGTAATAACGCTTTTTCCAAAGCATAACAGTGGGCCAGTTTGCTGGGCGTAGCAAAACTGGAGAGTGCAAGTCAGAGATCGGAAAAGTGGCATAAGTATCACTTTTATATCACCCTAATCTTGAGGTTATTCTCTGAATCGCCTTTTCCCTTTGTGCTCTGGGAGTGTCTCACCACCTTTGTTAGGCAGGGCTACGAACTCAAAAGTCGCTCGGGAAGAGCATCCTATGAGGGCATCTGCCCTGAGCAGCTCTGCCCACACCCTCACATGGGGATGGGAACAGCAGGTAGCAAAGGATCAACAGTACCCAAGATCCAAATTGCTACAGGACATGCTTCCCAGAGACAAGCTTCCCAGGACCAAGTAAATCAGCTTTGCGGAAAAAATAAGCCTGCTATGCTGTACAGGATGATATGGTCTTGTGGACGTGTTGAGTGATATCTCTGCAGATAAGTTTTACCCTCTTTACCCTTTTCTACCTGGGGAAATAAACAGCTCAGAGAAATGTCTGAAACACTGGTCGTCACAATTATTAGTGAGCCATAAAATTGGTTCACATTCTGACTTCAATAAAGTAATATATATTTGCAGGACTACCATAAACAAATCTCACAGATAAATGCACATTCATGTTTCCTTATTTAAAATTCATATCCAAACTGGGCATCTTTATCCTCTGCTGAATTTCATCAATGGCTATCATCTGGTATATTTTCTTCACCAACCCCCCTTACAAACATTATTGCTTCTAAGCTAGGTAATTCAAAGCTAGCTTGGGGTGCAGTTCTATCCTCAGCAGCACCATCTCAAAATTTGCATTGCAGTCAGAATACTTGCTGATCAGATTAATATCAGGAACCTGGAAGCAGAGCCCTGGCTGTGTGCTGGGATTATAGACAGTCATTCTCACAGTCAAGGTGATAACTCTGCTCATTTTCATTGTTTGCACTTCTTCTTCCCACTTCTTTGCCACAGCTCTTGAGGACATTACCCAGTCTGACCAAAATACTTACAAGATAACGTATAATAGCAACTAGATTCAATTGAAATAAGCAATAAAATAATATTTGATGGTCAAAAAGCACCTCTGACTACAGTTTCTTTCATTCTCGTCTTCCACATATTCTTTCTGTTAATAACTTTTCTTTTACTGGATGCTGGTTTTCCTCCAATCCACAAATTGAGGTCATTTCTCTCTCTTTTTTTTTTTTTTTTTTTTTTTTTCCTAAGAAGCAATTTGGAAATGCATTACTGTAACAAGCAAGACTAAATTAATACATATGTATAAGAACATAAAAATGGCCATACTCTGTCAAGAATCAATACTCATCTAGCTCAGTATAGCAACTAGTATAAGATGTTTTGGGGAAAGACTACAGGAGAGAATTTTTAGTGTGAATCTCCACATGTACTTCTTCCCAGCTCACAGCACCACATTAAATTTTTATCTGCCTGATGTGATATTACATATTTCCATATTTCCATATCTCCTAGTGCTAGAGTATAAAAAGTACCCACTAGAGAACAGTGAACCTCCAGGCTGTTCCGAATCAGCCCATCCAACGTCATTCTCATCACCAAATTCCGCATCGTTGGGCTTTTTTTTTTGTCCATTGAAGCAAGCTGATTAAGAGTCTGTATTAGTGTTCATAAAACACTGGGAATACTGGAGAAAAAAAGTCTCTGAGGCACAGTCACTGTCACTGCATTATTCATACATGCAAATCCCAAAGCTAACACTGCACAGGCTTCTCATACAGGGCCTGTCTCAGCCCCGTGACCTTCTGCTCCAGGGCCCAGGGGGTGAAATCTGGGTCTGTTTTTGTATTCAGTCCTCTGACAAGGTTTGTGTTTATGTCTCAGAGTGCTGAAGTTTAGCCTGTGGAGATAAGTCTGTCTCTCACTCAAGACAATACTGTCAATCTCTTCTAGGAAAACAAATAGAGGAATTGCCCAGTTTATGGCCATGCATATGCTTGCATTGACACATTTCTATGAACACATTGGTTCAAAGCAGATCACTGTAATTAACAGACCTACAGTAACGCAGGATCACTAGTCAAACTTCCCAAGAGGCCTGTTTTCTTTGTAGAAATAATGTCATCAGATAACCCCCAAACACAAGGTACAACCACTCAGGGCAGTGGCAGAATGGCTGCCACCAGGGGTGGTAACAAATGGAGTGACCACAGCAGCTGCCTAGGAGCAGGGCTCAGCCCCAGGGCTGGGGACATCTGCACCCGCTCCTGTGCCCACAAGACTCCAGCTGCCACCCCACTGCCCAGCTCCTCTTCTTCCACCACCAACACCGCCAGGCACCGCTGCCTCCTCCTTGGCCCAGCTCTTCACAGGCTGGCTGAGGCTGGCAGGGAGCTCTGGGCACAGCAGGCCCAACTCTTTGCAGGGCCACCAGCAGCAGGGAGCCTAGGGCCACGAGCAGGCCGCTTCTGAAAATCCCCAAGGAGACCCCACCGCCTCTCTGGGCAGCCCTTGCCAGCGCTCCATCACCCTCACAGCACAGAAGGGCTTCTGGTGTTCAGACGTGGCCTCCTGTGGGCCACTTTGTGACTACTGCCTCTTGTCCTGGCTCTGAGCACCACAGAAAAGAGCCTGGCTCCATCCTGTTTGCAGCCTCCTTTCGGATATTTATAGACATTGACAAGATCCCCCAGAGCCCTCTCTTCTCTAGGTTGAGCAGTCCCAGCTCCCTCAGCCTCTCCTCACAGGAGAGGTGCTCCAGTCCCTTCAGCATTGCAGTGACCTCCTCCTTAGCAAAGCCCCTGACAGACTCTTGCTGAACACAGATAGCTTGCTCTGCATACAAATTCTAAAGCCAGACTAAAGCAAAAGCTCTTCTGCAGCCAATGGCAAGTTCTACCTCTCTCTGGGCTATATGTCCAGAGGGGGATGCTGTGCCTACAGCTTTCTTTTTATAGGCTCTGTGTTTTCTCTAGCCAGATGGATTTTCTTTCTTAATTTCTCATGTGCTATTGGCTTTTCTACTGCCTTTTCTCCATGGAAGGGCTTTCATAAAGGGGTTTCTCCTCTGCAGTTTTTAATATCAGAAAAAAAGATTTCTATCATACCTTTCATTTTTCATCTCACCTTGAGTCTTTCTAAACAATGTTTTTTCCCGCTCTGTCTTGCATGAATAGCATTAATTTCTCCCCGTGTCACTATTATTTATCAGCCTTACTGCATTGTTGTAAATCATACTACGATGAATTTTGAAGGCAGAGGAAGAAATACAAAAATACTCCATCTTTTTATGTATTATTTTTCTTGTTTTCCTTGTAAAGCAGCATTTTTGCTAGGCAGCTGCACGCTTCTGAAATGGATCACAACACTGTGCACCATTTCAGAGACACACAACAGAGAGCTGCTGCTAGTCCATGCTCCAATGCATGGCCCAGGCATGGAAAGAGACCACCTTTCATTGTTTTCCCACCAGAAGACTGCCTTGAATTGAGCAGGGTTAGGTCAGTATGATATTCGTGGGTACATATGACCAGTAGCAACAGCTGACACTGGGAGGAATCCGGAGTGGGCTCCCGCAGCCCAGCACCACTTGCTTAAAAGCAACAGAAATAGCCCTGGTGGTGTGGGGGCAGCTGTGTCAGCCGGTGGCTGAGGTTGGGGCCAAGCACCCTGCTGCTGACAGAGGGTTTGGCAAAGCTGCTCTCGGCTGTCCAGCTGCCCTCTGCTGCGATCCAGTTCTCCAGTGCCATAAGCACAGGAGACTTCACGGCAGGTGGAGGCATTACCTAAAGCAATTCTGCTAAGGAATTTATGGGTTAGCAAATATTCTTAGCTGCATCTTTCTCTGCTAAACACAGAGCACGTAGTGATCATTGACAGCAATTTCTCTGGAACTCCTGATAGTTTAAAAAAATCATTAATACTAGGGTAGAAATTTAATGAAACCTCACTGAAGCAGAGCATGAACAATATTGCAGCCTTCATTCAGGATAAAAATAAGCTGCTAAATTCCTTTTAGGAATAAACCAGCCCAAATGAGAAAAAACTGCTGCGTCTGGCAGGTGTTGCACTGGTGATAAGTAAACGATGTAGGTGGCGGTGAGGAAGGCAGTGGGGGGCGAGGTGGGCATTATGGCTTCATGGAGATGTTCCTGGGAAGAGAAAAGAAGGAAGTAGGAAAGGCAGGATGACAGCAGATACATGCTCTGAGCCTGAGTTTAGCCAGCTGGGAGGGCAGGCAACCAGAGCCCACTGCCTCCAGTGCTGCTAGGAGGGGCTCTGGGGCTGTGTGAGGGAACCACCTCCTGCTCTTTCTTGCCTGCCTTCCAGAGATCAACATTTCACGTATGATTCTCATAAATAAAAAAATAGTATCTCAAATTCTGTGAAAAAATTCTGTGAAAATTCTGTGGAAAAAAAAAATGTATGTGGCTAGTATTGTTTTCATTTCCAATAAAAGGAAGAACTAGGATCCTGAACATTGACTGTGTGATCAATGGCTGTTAAATTAGGCAGAACTCCCCTCTCCAGCTGGGAGATTAAAAAAAAAAAATCCATATAGCAGTAAAAACATCACCAGTAAACACAATCTAGAGCAAAATTCTTGATTAATTTACACAACTTTAGACCAGTATGCAGCCAGACTGTGACCACAGCACCAGTGTAGATCTGGGGAGCCCTGAGAGAGCTGACAGATTTCTCATAGTTTCACATATATAATCCAGTGGTTGATGGGTGTTCAGTTCCCCACTATCACCCCATGAAGCAGCAGCACAGAGAAGAGTATCCCATAGGCCCTTCTTCCAGATGCGCAGCTCCTGGGTAAAAAACACCTTCCAAAAACTTGACATTGTTCTCAGCCCTGCTCTTCCATGGCCAGCTCCTGCAGCTGCCTGGCTTCTGATCATCCTTGTCTGCTGTGAAAATCTCCTCCCCATCCCTCTTCCTCTTAAACACCACTGATATAACTGGTAGCTAGCTATACAGTGATACATTTATTAAAACAAACAAACAAACAAACAAACAAAAAAAAACAGCCCAGTAACTCCACAAGTAGGGAATGCATTTTGTCTTTCGTAATTATGTATGAATGAAGCAGCTTGAAAATTCCCAAAAGAACTAAAAAAATATAATTAGAAATGGTATGATGTATGTATGCTGCTTTAGGGTTTTTTTTTCCTCAGTTACTTCACCAACAGTTGTAGATTAGGCTGAGCATTCCCCTGAGCTGATATGGAATATCCCCAGGTACAAGTCACAGGATCTGCTCCCAGGATGTGGGTACTGTAGTCAACAGTCAAAACAATCATTTTTGTATCAAGGTACCACATACCACTCTAGTTATATAGCATGAATGCATCTCAAAGGTGTCAAGGAGCTCCAGAGATTGTTTCCAAGTGAGCCCAGTTCCACTAAGCCAGGTGATACCCAGAGACAGACATCTCAATCTGAAGAGACACCTCTGAAAAGCAGAGCTGAACAGAGCACAGAGTGAACACACCAAGAGCAGGGAAATGGTTTGCAAGGTTTTCAAGGCTAGTTTTGGCTGCTGCTTGGAAAATAGTGCAAGACCTCCATCAAATCTAAAAAAAAAAAAAAAAGCTTTGAAATAGCCACATAGATCAGCATGAGATGCTAAGTCAAACGTCAAATTTGCTGCTTGCTTGTTTTTAATAAGATACTTATTTCTTGATGGTTAAATGTAGTTGTTCTTGTCTGCCATTAAAACAATTATTTAAAAAAAAAAAGTAGAAATACGTTGATCTATCAAAAGATCTTTCCTTCCTATAGTGAGTGTGATCCTAGGAGCTCTGTCATAAAGACTTGGAGAAGCAAAGGACAGCTAAATTGTGTGTCCGTGCTGGCCCAGGTGCTGCCTCCCTTGGACACGCAGATCTCCATTCCTTGGCTTCAGCAACCATTTCACAGTGAATTCAGTCACCTACGGTCAGGTGAAATGTTCTCTGAGATGGATGAGCAGATTAATTCTTTAGTGTTTCTTCCTTGGAAGACTCTGCTTGGCCTAATACATGCCTTTGCACTACAAAGCAGTCCAGCTCCGATCTCTGCAAGACTTGACTGTATGAGTGCTACATGATAACATCTTCAGTAATCAACAGCTCAGAGAAAAGAAAACATCAATAATGTGGTATGATATGAAACTACTGATTTTAAATATACATATATGTAAGTTATTAAATACAGGAGATATACGTATTTACATAAAATTATAGCTCCCAAATCACTAGTCAAGTATTGGAAAATTTAACCCCTAAACATCTTGTGTTACTATCCAAAATCCTTAGCTTTATGCACTATATTTGGTTTAACAATTAAAATAGATCACTTCTGATTCTGGTCCAGTTCCATTATCCGACCTCAGCACCAGAAGCAATATCTAAGATGGAAGTTTAAACTTAATTAAGAACATTTTTGGTAAAACTTTGCTAGATAATGTCAAGGAGATATTCTTCCTGTGCAGTCAGTCAAAATTATCCCCAGAATAAACCCTTCGGCATTATTAGCAAAATTTAAGGAAGGAAATACAGCTTATCCTTATAACTTACTAGTTCAAATCCAAGAAAGCAGCATCACACCAAACTATGCAAATCAGATTTTTCTCCCTCTCCAACCTGCTATTTCTTATCTTGTCTGTATTTAATATTCCGTCCTTCTGACTTACTATATTTCTGGAAGCTGAAAGCTGTAGAGTTTCATTGCTACTCTTGCTACATGCTTTAAAAAGACATAAGGATTGAATCTAGGAGGGTAGTTCATCTGTTTTAATGTGTTTTCCGTAACAATACACACATTTCTTACTGCTATACAATGGTTTAACCATTTGCTTGAGCTGCTAGGTCTTTTGTAAGACAAGACATACTATTGTTAGTGTGTGTCCTTGAATTAACGCATTTTACTTTAAAAAAATTCATTTGAAAGAATATACAAGCTTAGTATTAAATGTGGTGAGTTTCTGTGCATTGTGATTACTGTAAAAAAATGTTTCTTTTTGTCCTGGTCTTGCTCAGGTTGAGATTCACAGCTCCTGCTCTGTGCAGGAGGATCCTCGCCCAGGGTCACACGGAAGCAGCAGCACACAGTAGGATGGGTCAGCCAGAGGTAGACCATGGTTTTTAACAGTTATGAAGGCAGAGAGAGTTCAAGCTTTGCCAAAAAGTGCTGAGAGACCATATCATGCACAGCATTTCAGGAACACATAAGCATTTCCATGCACATGAGAAAGTCATGAAGGCAGAAAACCTTGCAGATGGGGATGCCATAGAGCTCAAGAAGAGATAAGGAGGAATCAGACAGAGCTCCTACCATCAGACACCATGGCTTAAAACCACTCCAACAACTTTCCTTTCTGCAGTGAGCAAAGCTTTTATTTCTAATCCTCCAGGGCTCCTAGTTAGATGTGGTGGCAGCTGTTCACGCCATGATGCAGTGACAGAAGAATTTTAAATATGATGTTTTTAAATCTGGAAAAAGCCTTCATTCTTCAAGTAGCTTCCCTTTCTGGCCACCTTACGCAGTTGGTTGCTGCACGCTTTGCACAGCTGTGAAGGTCTCCATTTAAGATACATTTTAGACAGCTACTGAGTCAGAGTGAGTAGAAATGAATAAAGCAATGAATCTTGAATAAAACATGTAAAGATAAACTTAGTTTTCTACATTGGATATATTCTCACAGTGGCACTGTGGCTTAAATATCACTAAAGCTGATAGGTATAAATGCTACCCTCATCTTGGTGTATAAGAAAAGTACAGACTAGGCTCATCCTCTAGCAAGCATCACGTACAAGAAGAAAACTCATGTTGACAAGCCACTTCTGTGTGTCACATATTGCCTCAAACTGGCATCTACTGAAAACATGTACAGACTCATGGGGGAGAAAGTCATCCTTGAAAAGAAAAAGAAGAAAAAGAAAAAAAAAAAAAAAAAACCTTTCTTCTCAGCTCAATCTACTTGTTCACTAACAACCCCTCGGTCTTTCAAACTCCATCCAACAAAATGAATAATGAAAACAGAGTGGAGCACTGGCAGATCTCATCAGAATCATAAGTGCAAATGCTCCCACCCTTCCCCCAGAAGAACTATAAGAAGTGTTCTTAGTTCCTGAACCTTCCAAGTTTACATCCAGACATGCAGTATGTGGTACACATCATACAGTGAACCAAAGGCCCTTGTAGAATACATGTGGGTGTAACCTGCCTACCACTATGTTCTAGGATGAACTCACATGAGTTAGAAATAAGGAAGCACACTTATCATTTAACAAAGCAAAACAATAATTCCCTTTCACGTATTAATCTCAGTCCTCAAGGAAGATTTACAAAACATTTGGTATTAAAAATTATTACACTACTTAGTATTAAATAATACAGACTAGACATTGGTTTTATGTTCATTACAGTTCTCTCAACATCTTATCTCCTGCTGATTTGTCCCTGTTGCACAAATGCTGAAATATTTTACCTGTCCTTACACACCTTCTTTCTGCTTAGAGTATTGGAGCTACAACACAACTTCTGTAAAAAGTGAAGGAACAAAGAAGTGCATTGCACAGGCACCATCGGGGAAGGGTGGCACGTAGGGAACAGGAACCCCAAGCTGAGCAGCTACCTACTGATATCCTGCTCCTGCACTGTTCAGAGAAACAAGCTGATGTATGTTTTGAAATATTTGACCTCTGACACTGTTATCTGGTGAAACTCATACAAAAGACTCCACGTGTTAGTGTATATATATTACACTTAGATGTACAGAAAGTATCCTTGAACACTAGCCAATCTATTAATACGGTACAGCCCCTTCCCAGAAGTACTGATGAACTTGGAGATGATTTCTGCTAATGGAAGCTTTCATGCTGCATCTTCTGCCCGTATTTCTGTGGCTGTGCCATGTCACCAAGACCAGATTGAGCCCGCATTTGTGAATGCAGGCTCACCTTCTCTTCTCTACCACCTTCTCTTCTGTACCTTTTCACACTCTATCTTAAGCTTCCAGACAGCCATTTATGTTCCTACCCATGATACAAACTGAAAAAAATGTATTTTATACATTTGCCATATAATGGCAAATACATCAGTTAGGGTTTCCTTGACAATCACCACATCTCTCAAAATGGAAAGCTCAAGACACTCTCCAGAGCCCTGCCAGCAAGACCCTGCAGTGAGCAGGGTGACAGCTGGAATTCCTGCAGCAGTTCTGGTCTGAAAATGTGTCCAGTGGGAAAGCATCTGCTGCTGACCAGGTTGGGCATGAAAACCAAGAAAATAAGAAATACTATTTCAGAAAGGCACAGCTTTCATAAACAAACAAACAACGTTTATTTTGATGATTTTCTTCTTACAAGCACTTAGGACAGATATTATTTCACTTGACTTGCTTTACTTAAAGTAGTTGTTAGGAAATATTTCTGTTAGAGTACAATCCTTAGACTCAGGTCCCTATTGTGTAATGTGCCATGCAAACACACGAAACGCAGTCGCTGTTGAACAAAGCTGATTCTTTAAGAAAAAAAGAGCTATGAAGAAGAGGACTAGGTATTTAGATAAACAAACATCACACTCCTTCCTCCCTTTAAATCATAAATAGTAGCTTCTTTCATTTGTCCTACGCTGTTGTTACTCATTGTTTCCTTAGAACGACATATTTTGGGGAGAGGGTTCTAATCTTGCTGATGAACTGGGGGAGGAATCTTTGTGTATAGGGGCAAATATGAAACAGAAGTGTGTACATACGTGTACATATACATACACAAATCTCTATACATGAATGAAAAAAGACAAGTGGGTGGAAAATGAAAGTATCATTGGTAAAAGTGAAGGTTATGGGTTAAGACAGGAGAAGATAAGAGAGAGAAGCAAAAGTCTGAAGGGCATTCAAGGTGAAGACAAGCAGCTTAAACTTCACATGATGAAATAAGAACAAGTCAGCAGGATGGAATGTGCCCAAAGTGACACGCAAGAAAACTCTCTGCACAAGCTCTGCACCCTGGGGAGTGTACAAGGGCTCCAGGGAGCCTCAGCTCTGACTGCCCAGTCTCAGTAGTAGGACATGAAGAGAACTCAGAGGGAGAGCTTGTGGTAACTGATAAAAAGAATAGAGTAGCAAAAGCCATGATTAGTACACAGAAAAGAAAGCCAAGTATGAGGGACCCGTGAATCAGTCCACCTGACAGCTTTTACACCGATTGTTACTTCAGCACCTCAGTTAGAAACCAGAAGAGGACTGGGTCATGAAACCACCGTAATGGACAAGCGCCCAACAATATGTCCATGAGCTATAGCATGAACACACAGCTGTGAATGTTGCATAAAATAAGAACAATGTGTATATTGATCAGAGCTACTCCTACTTCTATAAACAGGAGCAAAGGAGGCATGCACCTGGACCATGTTTACTGCTTATCCTGAAGCCCAAAAACCAGCCCTGTACATCAGCCTCCCTAATAATTTCACAATTGATCATTTAGAGCAGGTCGGGAAGATCCTGAAGCCCATAAGCCAGCTGCAGCCTGCAACATCATCTGTCTGGCATTTTGTCTGTTATTGTTGGATAGCACCAAGCATGCAATGCTGCGTGGGCCGGTGATTTCAGCAGAAGCAGCCAGCTACCAAGCATGGCGTAGAGCTGCTGACTGTCCCCCGCAGCCGTCCGGGTTCCAAAAACGACAGGTAGCCTCAAGCTACACACTGCAGCACAGGGAGTACCGCACAGCAACCCAGCTTTTGGTTACCTATATATAGAATTACACCAGATTAAAACAACAATGATGAAACAAAAAAAAAAATGCACAGAAAAAAAATGACAGAGACCATACCATACAAAACACATGCATACAACTGATTCAGCTTTAACCATGCTCATCTTCAAATTAATCACAAATCTTTAAATTCAAATAATTTAAGTAACCCTTTGGAGGGTATTAAGATCCCTGTGTCAGTTGAACTGCAAGCTCTGTGGTCCCTGCTGAGGAATTCCAGCTTATCCCATGGAGCGTGGCTGCAGCAGCAATTTACAGCACACTCTCCCTTTTATTTGTGTTTATATAAGATTATTTTATTACTTCTGAGGCTTCACAATGATGCATAATCAGAATGACACTGGCAGAGACAATGTAAATGCTAAATATCTTTGAGTAATCAGCAGACCTGCTCTCACTGACTGCAGACAGTTTTTACGGTTTGTTTGTTTGGCTCTATCAAAGAGGTCCTACCTCCCACACGAGGGTTACCCTGCTGTAAGATTTTCTAATTTGTTTACTGTAGTGCTTTCAGACATTGGCTTTTTTTTTAAAAAAAAAGACAGAGAACATCTTGCTCTGCCTTTGAATTCGGATTGCTTTCCTTGTACAAAGTCAGGCAGCACTCACACCTTTCCCAAAGCACGAACTATCAGACTCTGCTAATCACAACTGTCTCTGAAGAGCTGGTCCCAGATGTTGCCCAGTGCCGAACTCATGCTAGTGAGGAATGTGTGCTTGATAGGTCAATGGTCTGAAGGCATTTCAGACAGAAACATTCCCAAATGCAAGATGCAGATCAGAAAAACACAAAAGTCCCTGGACTAGATTGCATTACTACAGCCTAGAGAAATACCTCATATCTCGGTGATGATCTCACTGGGTTTATTCTGATTATTTTTTTTAAAGTGCTCAGCTCCCACACTCCAACTGAGCTAGAATCTCACCCTGCTCAATGCAACAAAATAAGAAAATAGGGCGCAAAAGCAGTGGGTGGGTAGATGGGTGGGTGAGTGAGGAGGTATTGAAGTAAGGGTTCGTCAGACTGAGCAATTTCATTTCTTGGCCTTAAATCCCTTTTTGTTATGTCAACTTGCTTGATATAACCATATGAAGAATACAAAGTCTGTGAGAAAGTCAGAGCTCAGCAGGACACAGGCAGGTCTCACAAGGTGATCGTGGCATCTGTTACACCTCTGTGTACCAACTCTGTGCTCCTCCCCATCTACCTCAAAGAGGCAAGGAAACTACAAAGCGCGGTTTATAATACACATGGCATCTACAAGAGGTCTCCTCATCTACTGCTTCAGAATCAGCCAAAGCAGCAGTCTGAAAAATTATGAAGAGAAATAGAAGCTTTCTAGCATATTGATTCAAACAGCTGTTGGTCAAGCATCCATTTGGTAACACAAGTACTTTCCTCACTCTTCTTCAGAGCTTTAATTTAAAAATCAATTATTTCAGTAATATGCTCAGCTGATGTGAGAGCTATGCCTTGTGGCTGTTTATGACTGAAAATTTGGAGTCAGACCTTCTCAAGAGTTAATTTCAGGAACCTCCAGGAAGCAATTTCAGGAACCTCTATGTAGCTGGCTCAGTACTTGCAGGCTGAGCCCTGCAGAAGGGCAGGTAACAGGAGCAGATGCTTTACATGTGCAGACCTGGAGCCACCACCAGCACAGCCCTCCTGCCTGTCACAGCCTTGGGGCTCTGCTGTGTGCCTGCACAGCGGGTCACTGCTCCTGCCACATGCCAGGATAGTATCACAGAGCCTGGACATAGCTTCCTCCTTCTTTTTCTGCTGCCATTTCTAAGGTGGTTTGCTTTGAAGATGAGTCAGCTCACCCTGTACATTCACCACTAATTTTTGTACCTGCTTCTAACCAGGCAAAAATTGTTCTCTTGGAGCAAATCCCTGGGAACAGGAAAAAGAGAAATAAACACTTGTTTTCCAGCACAGCACTTCTGCTTTGCAGACACACATCACTTCTCCTCCCCTGACTTCCAAGCTGAGCAGTTCAATGTTACCTGTGGGACTAAGCACGGAATAGTGCTAGCAGGTGAAAATGTAAAGGAGCTTAGTGCACACTCCTCTGAGCCCTTATACAGTGGGTAATTTCCCAAGGTATCTGTTATCGCAGATATTTTATTACCTGTTATCACCAAGGCCACGGGCTCATTCAACTCTGAGCACAGCGTTACTCATAAAAAAGTTTGTTTGGGTTGGCTTTGTCTGTTGTTTTTATTTCAGGTTTGGGCCACGCTTACTTTGCCGAAGCATTTGAACAGCTCCCCTTGCTGCTAAAAGCAACGCGTTACCATTGCTGTGATACAAGTGTCATCATTTATATTACAGAGGTATTTAAGATCCCTAAAAGCTTCCCTGGGCAAAGCCCTTCACACATGCCTGCTCACAGGGAAGCCTTTTCCAAATCCCTGCCTGATTTACTTTCTGTAGATGTGACAGCAGCATCAGGAAAAGACAGAAGAGGCAGAAGTGAGACCGCACAGCCACAGGGCTCTCCTGCCCCAGGCCTCCTGCTGCACCCAGTGCTTGTTGACTCATTCCATAGGTCCTCACAGCTGAGCCCCAAACCTTCCTCATGTTGCACAACACAGTCTTTGCACCAGGCAGAATGGCAGCCATTTCATACAGCTTTTAAAAACAAATTTACTACAGCATCCACATGCTTTTCTTTTCATTAATTCTGAGCTGATACTTACTAGGAAATGGGATAAGAGCATCTGAAGCAGATGAAGGCAAAACCAGAACTGCTGTGAGCACACTCATTTCCAGATGCTTGAGAGGAAATTCTGAGCATCTCCCTTGTCAGTGAATTTTGCAGTTTGCAGAGCATTTGCATGTCCAAAATATACATCCCAGGGACTGCAGTGCTTTCTGTGAGGACTCACCATCTCTGCAATACAGGCAGAATTCTGGACATTCAGAAACAGTTTGTTTTTGAGGTAACAGCCCAGAATTATACAACCATGACTGCATAATGACAATCCCCAGCACACTAAGAAATATTGAAGCCAGATCTTCCACTCAGCTCTTCCCATAGCAAAAACTGATGAATGACACCAATTTGATGGACTCTTCCTTCAGGTCAGGCAGTGTGCTGTCAGCCCTCACCTGCCACAAACCCACTGCAGGCTGCACCATGCTGCATTCCTCACCAGAGGTGGCAGCAGCCCTGCAAGCGGCAGGCTGTCAAAGTACACCTCGCTTTTTCCAGATGCACAACCGGTCACAGCTGGGCATCAGGCTCACTTTCACCTGCCTCATGATCATCAACCCAGGCAAACACAAAAGGGAGAGATAAGTATAATTCCTTTCCTCAGAGCAGATAAAAGTGAAGTGCAATGTGCAAGTGAACTTCCCTTTGGATGGGGATTAGAAAAACCAGAAGTGCCTCAAGGTAACGACTTTCCTAATTAGATCCTATACCCGTGGTAGATTTGCATCAGCCCCTCTATCTAGAGCTGCTAATCATGAAAGCAAAGAAGATTTGTGTACTTTCCGTTGTGTAGCTATCTGCACTCCTTCGTGATTAATGTCACCTTGCACATCACCCGAGGGTTAAAAAAAAAAAAAAAAAGTACCCTCAGAAAACTGAGGAACATTAAGACAATGGAAAAAGTCTGGGAAGATCATTTAAAGGAAGAACAGTTAGTAAAAATCAAAAGTCTCCAGTATTTATTATGCCTGTTGTAATTCTTTGTGCTTCCCACAAGAGAGGCCTGGCATGTTTTGTGCCATTAATTCATGGCAGGGTAAGCAATGCCAACACACTCCTGGAGTTGCTGCTCATCAGCTTTTAGGACAAGCTCATAATTATTAAATGTCAAAAGTCTTCTGAGATCATTGTAAATAATTTAAAAAGAAGCAGAAACAACTCTTTGTAGGTTATTCTGGAAGACAAGATGAAAGTCTGATCTCAGCAAGTTAAATCTACATCTTCTGGGAGATCTGTTTTTGCACTTTAGGAGTGCTTTGGCATAAACCTTCCCACCCCCTAACCCCCATCCCCCCCCATTCATTTTGTTCCCCTGAGATAAATATCTCATTTTAAAAACAAATATGAGTAAGGCCAACAAAGCAAACAATTACAACATGACAGGAAAAGAAAAGATGTTTCTATGCTACTGCAAACATGCATAGTTGCTCTGGAATAAATGCAACCAAATTAAGGAAGATTAAGTAGCTTCCTACACATGAAAGATCATTCACAAGGGTTGTAAAACGTCAGTGCTGAGGTGCATCTAACCCTGTATCTTGTCTCCTTAAGATTCAGCCCAGATCAGAGCATACGAACAGTACAAGAACATGCTGTACTGCTGCCACTAATCTCTGTTCTCTGGGACTTCTTGGGCTCCTCAGTATTTGCAGCCCTTGACAGATTTCCATGAACTTGTCCAGTCTCCTTCTGAGCAACACACACTTTTAGCAGTCACAACATCCTTTACGTGAGGAGTTTAACAACTCAATTACCCGTTCTATGAAAATCCACTTTATTATCATCACCATTTTTAGCCTGAGTCCCAGTATCCCATAGTCCTTGTATCAGAAGAGGCAGCGAGCAATAATCCTTACCCATCATTCCCACACCACTCCCCTCTGTAACCTCTACTGCCAACGTCAGTCTCAATAAGCACACCCTTACTGCTTCCTGAAGAATTGATTTCCCACAGCAGCTCCCATTCCCTGCTCACACCCTGAGCATTCCTGACTTCAGGATGGAGACATTTCCAGTTTTCCTGACAAGTTTTGGGCCTAGCCTTGGTTCCCCCTATGGCCCAGCTCCTAGCACAGGGCTCACCTATGTAAATGTAGCTGCCTACACATAACCTAACCTCTCAATATTCCCCTCGCAGTTGGTGGGCATTTAGTTGATACAGGCAATAGCTATTGTGGAGCCTTGCTCTCTGCAAGGAGCCAGAACAGCTCTGAGGACACCACAAAGCACCTACATTTCACTATTGACTACACAAGAGCAGATGAGTAGCTCAGGTATAAACACCTGTGCTATGGACTTCTGAAGTTAGACGACTCATAACATCAAAAAAGGCTGTGTATGCTATCGGGATAAAAGGGCATATTAATTCAACAAATAAAAACTGCAACGATTCCCATACACATACGTTTCAAAGTTTGTTATTAAATGCAAAACTGCTTATGATTACAAACTGCCTACTCACTGGAACAAAACCTAAGACATTAAATCAGAAGGCCCTTGCTTTCAGTAGGGACTTAGAAAATAATTTAGTGCTTGAAAACAACTGCAACTATACTGCAGATCACTTGTGAGATGCAAGCAAGTGTAATTGTATTTAAAGCATTAAAAAAATCTCATATTTAATTTCTGTAAAGGACAAAGAGCAAAGCTCGTTGGAGCCCTGTGGATGTTCTCCCCCAGCACATTAGCTGTTTTTAAACCTAAGCACATCCCTTGAAACCAGCGCATGCTCTGAGAGCTCACCTGCGATTCTGCAGCCTTCCTGCCACACCGCTGGGCCAAGGTGCCAGTCCTGTACTTAATAAGGGCTGGCATCATCAGAGCAGAGCCACGCTGTGCACTGGGAGATGCAAGAGCGCTGCAGGCTGGGCTGCAACAAGGGAGGAAACACCAGCGACAGCCAGCCCCAGGGGAAGCACTGCAGCTTGTGCGGGCATAACGCTACTGGTACTCACACGCAGGAAGAGTTCAGGTACCACCATGCTGTCTGCAGCCTCAGCAAGAGCTAACATAATTTTTTTCCCTATGTTTTTGTAAATCTGATGTTATTTGTTCCACCATTCAGCTTCGTTCTGTTTTCCCTCTAGCTCCTCTCCCAGAGGTTTTAATTTTCTCATGCAATTTTACGCATGTTTATTTCATTATGTCTTCTGAGTATAATCACTGACCTCAGCCCCATGAACAAGATGCAATTTACCCGTAATTAAAATCATTCCTCACCTGTAAGGTTTCACGCATGGCAGTGGAAAGGACATTAACTTTAATTGGAACAGCCTGAAGTGCAAACTGTGCTGTCCCACCACGGCTTCTCACACAGCTTCATATCACTGCAGCAATCTAGTCTCCTGCTGGGACCTCCTGTTATTAATGCTTTTTTTTTTTTTTTTTCCTTTCCACTGAGAAGGGATGCAGGTGCTATTGATTAAGTGCTAAAGAAAGAAGCCAGAAGGTGAAGTTGCACTCCTTAGAGCTTTTTAATCTGTTTCTAAATGTTTGCGTTGGCACTAGCACAGGGATGCTCTGGTGCAGATGCAGGTACCACAATCGATATGCTCTGCTCATGGATGCTGTGCACAAGGACCCATGTGAACAAGCAGGGTGTACAAGAGGCTATGTGACTTCAAGAAAACCCACAGCACAGACATGGGTGCAGTTGTAGATGAAAAAGCATATTTGAGAAAGGCAGTAGATGAGGGTTGTGGAAGTAGGGATGAGCAAGAAGCTTGTCAAAAATCTGAAGGGCAAAAGGACAGAATGCCCAAATAGAAAGGGACAGTGAAAGGATGTGCCAGGTAGCTGTGGGAAGGAGAAAATGGCCAATGTGTTCATTACCAGCTTGCCCAGAGACCTACAGGGAGTACTGAAATATTTACTACGTTACAGGACTGCACTAATACCAAAGCATCCAGCTGGAACAGGCTGTTCTTTTACCAGCTCCCTCTGCCACCCATTCTAAGACGTCCCTGGTTTCATGTGTGTGCTTTTGTTTTAATAATCATATAAGAGGATTGCAGATATTTTTTCCTCCTGGTGCTTTCACTATATTTAGCATTGTCAAAATCTCCTCCACTTTGTAGTTTATCTCTGCCTAGGGTTGGTATTTTGCACACTCTGAATTAGGGCACTAATCCACCAGTGGGGTTGCCTGCAAAAAATTCTTCAAGACCTTTGTTGTATGTTATCAGGAAAATAAATAATATCTCTGCTTCTCATAGAGATGGGGATTGGTTTTATTAGGTCAGGATGTATTCAAAATTAAAATACGGTGCCATATTATCAGGCTAAATCCAAGAGTGACAAAAAGATGTCATCCCAAATTTTCACACTGAGAGTCTGAACGGCAGATACTTCCTTCTGAAACAGAGCAGCCTTCTCACCTACCCCTTGTATTTGATAGCCTGGTGGCTACTGCATATGGCCAGGAAACAGAAGACCCAGGCTCGGTTCCCTACACTAAGCCCCAGGTAATTCAAATCAGCCCCCTAGGGGCACACCAGTCACCAAGCACAGGTTAATTTGCTCCTCCCTGCTCCTGTTAGTGAGGCCATGCTGCTGAGCATGGAAGAAGCCAGGGCTCCGCCTGGACAGACCCAGAGCTCACCCTCACTGCTCAGCTACCAAGGCAAGCCTTGGTTTCTGCTCCCACATCTCTCCATGTTTCTTAAAATCCACAGCACTGCAATCCACCCCACTTCAGATCCACCCTGCTGTGACAGCTTTGTTCCACAATGGATTCCTGGATTTCTTCAATGGTTGTCGAAAGTGGGACAAAACCGATCACCTGGGAGCCAAAGTGTGCACCCAGGCTTCTCTACCCCTGTGTGAGCAACCACCAAACGAGGATCCCTCATGGTTCCCCTTCTGAACTCTTAAACTCCTCTCAGCACAGCAGACGTGCTTCCACAGGTGGGGTATAAAATATTTCCTGCTCAGCTTACAGCATCATGTTGCAGGCATTTTACTGTACTTAGCATTCATATACATAACATCTTTTTTAAAACTGTTTTTCAGGGAAGGTGAGTGAATGCGTGTGTTCTTAACCTCACTCAGTGGGCAAAATAGACTCCAGGTATTGCATCTCATTTATCCACAATAATAGTGATGTACTCAAAAATCCAATTAAAAACAAAAATTTTAAAAATAAGGTCTATTCACAATTAAAAGCTGCAACTAGTTGTTGTTCTGACGTAATCACTGTTCCCTAAAAAAAGCCTCATTACCTGACCACAGGCATCTCCAGAACTTCTCAGCATTATCTGATCTTTACTGTAGTTGCATGATGCTCTTGAATGTTCTGAGGAAACAGCAGTAGATAGGGGTTTTGTTTTATTAAATTTGAAAAAAAAAAAAAAAAGCATCTCGACTAAATGTATTTTATATTTAATTAATTTCAAAACTTGTAACTCTTATTTTCTAATTCAGATCTCAAGGATTAATGTATTTTTCAACTCAGATATTATCAGAAAACATTAAAGTAATACTTCTTCTCCATGGCAAACACAAAACAAAACTAAAGAAATTCACAAAACACAGCCGATGCTCTACCTGAAGGTTGAATAACGAGGCCCCAGCTTAACTCACAAAAGGCTCGCTGCCACCAGAGGTGCACATTGCCTAACTCCACTCAGTTCCCTCACTCCTGATCACAAGCAGAAACCTCATTGCCAAGCTGATTTTGATATTGGTATCTTTATACCATGCTGACATACAAAATGCTGAAAGCTGTTTCAGCTCCAGTGTGCTGAAAATGCAGGTGGTTCTATAAAAAATGATATTCTGTAACACGACTGGTTAAAGTCTTTAGGACAACTGATAATCAGAAAACTTAAATATTTCAAATTCATTATGGGAAGGCAACATCTATAGTTTGCTTTCTTTAAGAGTTTCTTCTGCTACAAAATTGGAAAACAAACAAGCAACATCCAAACCATAAAGACATTACAAAATAGCAAACAACATTCAGACAGGAACTTCAAAACAATCAGGAAGCATTAAGCAGTGCAGTACCAGCCTCCTAATGACAGGATTTATTACATCCATTTTCTGCTGTCACATCTTCCTCCCCCCACAGTGATTCACTGCAGCTCGTTTCGAATGGGACCACAGGTGCAGGTCCCTGGCTCCATTCCCGGTCTGCTCCACTGCTTCAGGGCTTCTCCCATTTTCTCCAGCCCACTCCTCTCAATACACACAGGGGATTCACACACAACACTGCTGACCCATTTCAAGAAATTTGGAAAGAAAACTTGATACCTGCACCTGGATCTCTCATTGGTTTCATTATTACCAGCTTGTTCCCAAAATCAAGTTCAGATCTCAAATTCCACTCCCATGCATCACCCCTAGCTGAGGAGCCCTTTATTTTCAACAAGGCTCCAAAAACTCATAGCATCACATACTCCACACAAAATCAAAGGAAAGAGGTTTGGGGCTGAGGAACTTAGGGAGGATATCAGCAAGCTGTGTGTGTGGAATCAGACACCGAGTGTCTCATTTGTTGCCTGTATAAGCTTACTAACTGCCCAGCTTGTAGGTTTTTTTTTCCTGCTCTAGACAAAACTGATGCACCACACACAAAAACGCCAGTATTTCTGTACTGTCAGCTCTGTCTGTATATTTCTTTATTTTATACACTGCTGTATCCCCAAACTGTTTTTGTCCACACTTCTAGAGCCCTTCTACCATGAAGGGGTGATCCTTCCCCTTTATTCAATATTGGTGAGGCCACATCTGGAGTACTGTTTCCAGTTCTGTCCTCCCCTAGTACAAGAGAGACATGGAAGGAGTCCAACAGGGCCACTGCAATGCTGAAGGGACTGGAGCACCTCTCCTGTGAGGAGAGGCTGAAGGAGCTGGGACTGCTCAGCCTGGAGAAGAGAGGGCTCTGGGGGATCTTGTCAATGTCTATAAATACCCAAAGGGAGGCTGCAAACAGGATGGAGCCAGGCTCGTTTTTGTGGTGCTCAGTGCCAGGACAAGACGCGATGGACACAAAGCGGCCCACAGGAGGCTCCGTCTGAACACCAGAAGCCCTTCTGTGCTGTGGGGGTGATGGAGCACTGACACAGGCTGCCCAGAGAGGCAGTGGAGTCTCCTCCTTGGGGATTTTCAGAAGCCGCCTGGCCATGGCCCTGGGCTCCCTGCTCTGGGTGGTCTTGCGTGAGCAGGGGTTGGGTCTGCTGGGCCCAGAGCTCCCTGCCAGCCTCAGCCAGTCTGTGATTCTTTAACAGTGATTTGGCCATGAATAGCTTCACACTGTGGTGGTTTCACCCTCTACCTGCTTCACTCTCCTCCCCCTGAGCACCACAAGAAATAGGGAATGGGGCTGTGGTCAGTCCCTAACGCCTCATCCCCCACTGCTCCTTCTTGGTCCCTCTCTGCCCCTTCTCCATGCGGGGTCCCTCCCATGGGATGCCGTCCATCCCAAGCTGAGCCTGCAGGGGCTGCCCACAAGCTGCAGCTCTTCAGGAACTGCTCCCACACAGCTCCGTACCACGGGGTCCATCCCCCAGGAGCAAACTGCTCCAGCACGGGTCCCCCATGGGTGGGCAGCAGCTCCCCTGAGACCCCCTGCTCCTGCGGGGGCTCTCCATGGGCCGCAGCCTCCTCCAGGCCACATCCACCTGCTCCACTGGGGGCTCCTCCACAGGCTGCAGCATGGAGATCTGCTCCATGTGGGACCCGTGGGTTGCAGGGGGACAGCCTGCTCCACCAGGGGCCTCTCCACAGGCCTCAGGGGAACTTGTGCTGCGTGCCTGGAGCACCTCCTGCCCTCCTGCTGCACTGACCTTGGAACCTGTGGGGCTAGCTCTCACTCCTTGCTCTCTTTCTTTTTTCTTGCTTTCTTCAACCTGCTCTCCCAGAGGCCCAGGCAGCATCACTCACGGCTCAGCTCTGGCCAGCAGCGGGTCCCTTTTGGAGTTGGCTGGAGCTGGCTCTGATCTGACATGGGGCAGCTGCTGGGTTCTGTTCACAGAGGCCACCCCTGCAGCCCTCTGCTACCAAATCCTTGCCAGTTAAACCTGAGACACACATCTATCTTGCTTCCCAGGTTTTGTACCTCTTTGCCTTTGCAAGGGAAGGATCAATTTCTTTCACAAGCCGCAGTGCTCCCCAAGCCTCCTCATCATATGAGAATGATGCTCGTCTCCACCCAGCATTCCAGCAGAAAAGTGAGGTATTCTGCAGCCTGTGGTATCCTTGCTTGGAGAAGGCATTTGATTGGGATGCAAAGCATCTTCCCCAAATTTGCTAAATGGTTGCAGCTTCCTATCTCAGCAGAAATACATCCCAGTAGGGTCTCAATTTTCAGTCCACATCTCCACCCACAAAACCATGAGATGGCAGTGGCACTCTCTTCCCAGCTCCCAAGCGTCTCTGCACAAATTTATTTCTCCCTGTACCCTTATTTCCCACACCTTCTAAGCTCTCCCATTCTCCTTGCTGGACTACACAGACTTGCCAAACATCCCCCAAATACTGACTCCACAGTAGAGCGCATGCCCTCTCCTCCAGCATACTCCCAATGCCTGCTGCTGTGGAAGGGGGCTCAGGAGCAGCCAGGAGCAAGCAGAGGCTGTCCTGAGGGCAGCGATGCTGCTGCCTCCCCGCACCCAGCCCCTCTGACACAGCAACCTCTGCTGGCACAGGGCTGCAGCAGATCTGCTGCAGCACTGTCAGCGTGCACCCAAGCCACCTCCCTGTTAACAGAGGGAAGCACTGTGTTTTAATTTCTTTGCACTTGCCTCCCAATATTTGACCTTTTCAAAGGAATGTGTTTTCACACTGCTCTCTCCACAGTCTCTGGGGCTGGAAACGTTCTCACGAAAGCAGAGATTCCCCTGTAAGAATACAGTTTGAGGAAAGCACCCAAGTTTCCACACTCTAATCCAGAGTAATGCTGCTGCAGAGCTAGCAGGCAAATTACATTTTACCTGCAGATTTGGGAAAGATGAGAGCAGCCTGCTGATGGAAACTGCCCCAAGCAGGCTTGACAGCTTTCTGCCTTCTTCCCCCAATTTTCCCAATCAGCCAAAGACTGTTGAATGAAGAAGTTAATGATCCTATTATGTGAAAGCAAGGCAACAGAAAGATGCCTTCCTTCGATGCTGTAGCTTCTCTCACAATCGGTGATTTTAGTGCAGTTGTTATTGAACGTAACAGCTGTTGCTTCCTCCATCAGTACAGACATCAGTTCAGCTTGCCTTTGTCTTGCCTGTACTCCACCCAGTATGTAGCTTAGTGCAGGTTTTCACAAGCATTTTTATCAAAGAACATTTTAGAGACACAAAAATGAACAAAACAACCCCAAAGATGGCATTCCCAACAAGGAGTTACTTCACCATATCACTGTAGCACGTGGAGGACTAATTGATGGCCTGCAATGCTCTGTAGGAGTAGAACCAACACTGGCCTGCACAGGCAGGATCTAAACTGATTTTTCGGTTTCATAATCAATGTACAAAGCAGTGGTCTATCAGAAATTACCAGTGACGAACACACGAATAAATCCTGTTTTAGTATTGCATAGAGTAGGACAGTAACAAAATCACCCTGTGAGGAATGCTAGGCCAAACTGCTTGCTACAAAAACAGACAGAGGAGTAGAAAACTGACATATAGATTAAAAAAATAATAAATGTAAGGCACTATGCGTAAATGCCATGTACAAAACACCTTAGTGAGGCAGCAAAATCTAAGAGGGTACAGCAAGAGAGAAGAGCTCCACATAGTGAGAAGGTGCCCACCACAGCAGGAGCAGGCCCTGCAGAGGAACAGTTTTGCCACATCTGGAGCTCTGCCAAGCCCAGCGTTACAGACGTGGACCAGCACAACACCCGGGTTAGACAATGTGGAAGGAAATTCTGGAAGATAAAAAACCCAGAGGTTCTGTCAGCAGGAAATCTGAATTATACATCGCATAAAAAACCCTCCAAAGTAAACGTTGCGAAGACAAACTTTTCCAAAGTCTGCATTTTATTTTACAACAGGATTTATGAACCGATCAAAAAGGGCAAAAGCAAACCCGTGCATGAAGCTGCTGTTCTACCAGCCCTATTTTCATCTTTGTCAGTGCAGGTGACCCACACAACCTGTTGCTTCCTCTGATACATCAAAGGTAAACTACGAAAAACTTTATCCAATGGAAACTGCTAATGAAGTGTGAGACGAATAAAATAAGTTTGATCTGCTCAAACTTGTGCAACGGAGCCGCACCGTGACGCCGTGCAGAAACATGTGGTAGATGCCGCTAGGGGCTATGTAGTCATAGAGCATTTCTCTGCTTCTCGGCGTTTTTATAGGCAGTTTATGGCCTCTGTCCCTATCTCAGAATTAAGCCCACACGGGTGACGCCTCCTTTGCCACCTGCGAGCCCGTAGCAGCCGGGCAGGCCGCCCGAGCAGTGCCCGGCTCTGAGGTGTGCCGTGCCCCTCGGAGCCAGCCGGCAGAGCCGGGCCTGTTGGGGCAGGCAGGCCTCGTGCTCGCAGGAGCTGCCCCAGGAAGGGAAGTAGATATTCCAGCTCTGCCTGTCAAGTCTGCATTTCAAAGGTTGTGCCTGGGTGTGGGAAAGAATAAAGAGGGTCTGTCAGTCCACATGCAAAAGCCCACACTTCTTTGCCCTGACTGCCAGGCTCTGTCATTTGGGGCCGGAATTCATGTCCCCACTTGCCCCTGCCCACTTCAGTAAACACCAGTCTCGCTCAGGGACACGTGCCCTGCTCCTCCTCCGTCCTATCTGTCAAACTACGTATGTGTATTTTAAAATACGCACCTCTTAAATTAAGTACCTAGTGCTCTGAAAGAGGGAGGACATCCAAAACAAGCAAGGTCTTGAGGAAAGCGGGCTGAGGAGCAGCTTGTGTAATTTCTCAATTACTTTATTAAAAAGTGGATGGATTTGTGGGGTCTTCTTAATGGTAAAGATTTTTTAAGGCTACAGTCTGCTTTTATGCAGATGGAAGGTTAAGACTACCGTTGTTCTCAACAGGAATGATACACTTTCTAAATCTCTTTCAGCAGCTGCAATGGGCACGTTTCTGATTCACAGCTATGACTCAGATTTTAAGCAGCACATGCTTTGTGGGTGTACATCTATTCCCTTCCATTTGTGGCTTACGTACATCATTACCAGTACACTAAAACATGTGGCAGCAGACACCCACCTGGGCAAGGAGAGAGAGAACCTCACCTGGAAGCTTTGAGATGAGGCTACAGGTGAGGTTCGTGGATGGAAAGAAGAAAGGAAAACAGATGAACTCAACTGAAACTGAAACATAATATGAAAACTACCTGAGAGTTCTTATCCTACCTACTTAGGAAGTTATAGATGATATAACTAACACTGGAAGACAGGCAACAGCAATCTGCCACACTTCAAAACAGTCCTCAGATCACTCCTCTTTAATAATTGTTGGTGAATACAGTGCCACTGTTCACAGCTGCTGAAAAAATTAGTTTTAACACACATCAGAACAACCAGCTTCCACCTAAAGGTTATAATTACAGTGTTTACCTGTTCAATGATTGGGCTAAGAACAAGGCCTCTTTCAGATGAAAACATGTCCAAGTCTCCTTATGTATCCATTGCTCCTGTAAACACTAATACATCAAAAGTGTGGTTGGATAAGAGTCAGACTGAAAGAATTGATCCCTTGGCTATGCAGACATTAGGCAGCCTTTCATCCATCTTACTTTACTTTCTGTAGTCTCAAAACACACAATTTTCTGCTCCTGCTACGTAACAATACAACAGAGAAGATAAGGGGGAGAAATATTTATGGAAACACCAGTGTATTATTTTATTTATCTCAATGGAGGAGTGGAAGGAAGGGCACAGAGATAAGTATAGCCCTCCTGAATGTAAAATACCAGAAGGTATTTCTGGCTAGGCCATTAAAGGGTTTATGTACGGCAAATTCATTAGATTCTACTTCACTGGTGGTTAAAGTGCAAAGTTTTTCCTTGATAATAGTAAAAAGCAAGTCCAACTGGACAGCCTCCTCATCTACCTCTTTCCTTTAGCTGGCTGTTGTTTTCTTCCTGTTGATGCAAGTGTGAGTTCCATGAAGCAGACAGTAAGAAATGAATCTCTATGTTACATGTGCCTGCTGACTTCTATTGTCATATTTCTTCACCTCTTTAAAACCATAAACACATACTTGTGTTTAGCAAAGTCTTGCACTGTTTTAAAACTATTATACCCAAACAATGTTTTGATGCTTCCTCTTCTTTTGCCTAGCAACACACAAACTCTCTGTTTTGTTATCAGCTTGAAAGTGCAGGATAACTTCCAATTTGTTAATTATAAGACCAAATTATAAAACCAAATACTCAGTTCAAAGACAATTGCTTCAGGAGAATGTGTTTTCATGAGTTGTTATACCATAGATTAATTGACTGTAGGTAATTATCACATTTGCAAAGCACGGACAGTCCTAACATATTTGCCCCAGGATACTCATGAACCAATACCATGCTGTAAGGATTGCTCTTAAGGGTAAGAAATGGATTTTGAAGCATAGCTGCAAAATATCAGTTTATAAATTGCATTTCTCCATTGACTGATCTCTGCTCTGCTCCTAATTTGGAAAAGCAATGTACTCAGTAAATGACTTCTTACAAAGTATATGTTCAGTAAAGAAAACTATCAGGTTTGAAAACTGTTTCTCCTGTTATGCCCATCTAAGTACCTTTCATGCTCCAGCAGCACTGTATATATGAACACAATGAAATATCGGCACACATTTTTCTTTCCTAGAATAAGCCAATCAATCTAGAGACAAATTTAAACCTCATAGAAGTATATTTTCAGTTTGCATAAGAATTATCAATAATGCCCAGTACTATAGGCAAAACACATTTTGATCTCAGAAATACATGATATATATCAATGTATCAATGTAGCCAGGGGAGTTTTAGGTTAGATGTTAGGAAGAACTTCTTTACTGAAAGGGTTGTGAGGCACTGGAACAGGCTGCCCAGGGAAGTGGTGGAGTCACCATCCCTGGAAGTCTTCAAAAGATGTTTAGATGTAGAGCTTAGGGATATGGTTTAGTGGGGACTGTTAGTGTTAGGTCGGAGGTTGGACTCGATGATCTTGAGGTCTCTTCCAACCTAGAAAATTCTGTGATTCTGTATCATGCTTCCAGACTCAGCTATGTGGATCCCAATGAGCTGGCAGGTCATACATGTTAACAGGCATATAACAAATAAGAAAAATTCCACACCTATGTCAGTTAAAAATTCATGGCATTTTTAGGCATCTTCTGTTCTTATAACTCGCCCTTGTGTTAATACCCACTACCCATGAAATTACCCTTTCCAGACGTATTTAGCTGCCAGGCCGCAGCCCTACACGATATGCTGCATCACTGTGTGCCAACGATGACTTCAGTGACCTAACCCAACCACAGAGGGCTGAGGTTTTTCACTACTTCTTTCCTTAAGGGGAAGGTGTGAGTTATACAGGCGAATTCAACACGTTTCCCAGCTATGTCTGTGTTTCCCAAGAGGCACTGAAAAGACTGAGTTTGTGTATAATTATGAAAGACATTGTCTGGGGATGCCAATTGTGCTGAAATATATGAATGTTTTTAACTCACTAAACAAGTTTCAACTCAGCAGCATGCTTATCTAAAAAACAAAATACTACTTTTGATGTTTTAGGTATGCAAAAATTCAGAGATAAGGTAATGCTAAAACCTTACACGTTTGGGCTGGAGCAGTGAAGTGGCTGTTTTGTTTATGAACTGATTTTGAAAATAAGTTTGGTAGAGCTTTTTCAAACATAAGTCTTACAATTTTGGCACTGCAATTCAATTTAAATACAGTTTTTATTAAACCTTTAATGAAGAAACGAGCTTAAAATCTGTCAACTCAGATCACAAATTACAAGATAAAATACATTTGCTTTCAGAAGCTTTGGTGCCATTGTTTGTTTTTCGGAGAAGGGATCTGATGATTCAGTGTTCAAGCAATATTTTTTGATTTTTTTCTATTGTGTCATAGAATATTTCCTCTTTTTTTTTTTTTTTTTTTCCCATAAGTAATAATGAATTACTTTTTATAAGGGACAGATTTTTTCACACTGAAATAAATTAAAAGTTGCTGTTGTGAAAATCTATGCTAACGTGTCTCCTGTTTGCTACACTTAAAGACAAGATAAGCATGTCTGCTGTCTTTCAACACCCATATACAACTCTGAACTACCACTTTGGATAGTGACCTACTGCACTACAAAGATCAAAAAACAGTTCTTTAAGGCAAATCCAATTTCAAAAATCTGTATCTAAGTGCCATGAATATGGAAGAAGTGTTTAGTGCCATTCATTGTTTACTGCCCTTTATTTGCCTTCAGCAAAATCCGCATAAGAAAAACTTACCATGTCATGATGCATTCCCTAGTTAGCCACAGGATGTTTACTATATACTCTCCAGAGGACATATGAATGTGAGGCTACTTAAGAAAAAAGAAACAGGAACAATCTGAGAGGCAGAGAGAAACCAAGCCATTCATACAGTGAAGAACTAGAAAAAGAAAGAAAACAAAAAAAAAGCTTCCTCCTAAGGTTTTTTCCCTTTGAAATTAATTCTTGCTCTGCGGACTTTTAGCAGATGATGAAATATCAAAAGGACTAAAAATAAATAAATCACAGATAATACATATATTAATATACACCCAAATAAAAATCAGCAAAAATAGAACATTTGAAGTTAATATAGATCTCATCAATGACTAACAGAAGGCATAGCCATGAGGAAGCTTTTTTCTGCAGCAAGCATTCAGTATGTTCACGCTCTTAATGATCTTAAACTTTAATTATTTGCATTGGTAGAGTTAACACTTTTAAAAATTACACCTTCCTTGTCTGATAGTGAGCAGTCACCATGCCATCCCTGATGAATAACAAAGGACACGAAATAGCCCACAGACTCCTTGTCCCACTCAAACCAGAAACCTGACTGAGTCAGGGGAAAACATAAGATAAGTAAAACCATAAGAGTTCGGAGGGAAAACAAGAAAAATGCATTACGGGCTTATGTGGAAACAAGTATGGGCATCTACCCATGTAGTGTTTCTACCCAATACATTACAGAAAGAACATACTTTTCAGTTACCAGTCTGGTATATTCTTTCCCAGTAACAGTGTGGTTTCACAAGCCACTGAACTATACCTTCAATATTTACAGCAACCAATCCTAACTCTTTGTGAATGATGCAACTTAAATTCCCTCAAACATCTGTTGATTTTCTTTTGTAACATATACCTACAGAGTGGGATTAACAAGACAGAGTAGGCCTTACTAAGAATGGAAGAAGTTAGTCTAATCTCAAGAAAAGGGAAAGGCTGTGGATGTGGTCTACCTTGACTTCAGTAAGGCCTTTGAGACCGTTTCCCACAGCATTCTCCTCAAAAAACTGGCTCCTCATGGCTTTGACTGGCATAGGCTTTGTTGGGTTAGAAACTGGCTGGATAGCTGGGCCCAAAGAGTCGTGGTGAATGGAGTCAAGTCCAGTTGGAGGCCGGTCACTAGTGGCGTTCCCCAGGGCTTGGTACTGGGGCCAGTAAGTTTGCAAGTTACCCTCAGTAAGTTTGCAGATGGCACCAAGTTAGGTGCGTGTGTCGATCTGCTTGAGGGTAGGAAAGCTCTGCAGGAGGATCTGGATAGGCTGCACCGATGGGCTGAGGTCAACTGCATGAAGTTCAACAAGGCCAAGTGCTGGGTCCTGCACCTGGGGTGCAATAACCCCAAGCAGAGCTACAGGCTGGGAGATGAGTGGTTGGAGAGCTGCCAGGCAGAGAAGGACCTGGGAGTGATGGTTGATAGTCGGCTGAATATGAGCCAGCAGTGTGCTCAGGTGGCCAAGAAGGCCAACGGCATCCTGGCTTGTATAAGAAGCAGTGTGACCAGCAGGGCTAGGGAGGTGATCGTCCCCCTGTACTCAGCTCTGGTGAGGCCGCACCTCGAGTACTGTGTTCAGTTTTGGGCCCCTCGCTACAAGAAGGACATGGAGGTGCTTGAGCGGGTGCAGAGAAGGGCGACGAAGCTGGTGAGGGGCCTGGAGAACAAGTCCTACGAGGAGCGGCTGAGGGAGCTGGGCTTGTTCAGCCTGGAGAAGAGGAGGCTCAGGGGTGACCTTATCGCTCTCTATAGGTACCTCAAGGGAGGCTGTAGCGAGGTGGGGGTTGGTCTATTCTCCCACGTGCCTGGTGACAGGACAAGGGGAAATGGGCTAAAGTTGTGCCAGGGGAGGTTTAGGTTGGATATTATGAAGAACTTCTTTACTGAAAGGGTTGTTAGGCATTGGAATGGGCTGCCCAGGGAAGTGGTTGAGTCACCATCCCTGGAGGTCTTTAAAAGATGTTTAAATGTAGAGCTCAGTGATATGGTTTAGTGGAGGACTTGTTAGTGTTAGGTCAGAGGTTGGACTCGGTGATCTTGGAGGTCTCTTCCAACCTAGATGGTTCTGTGATTCTCTGAAATCAAGACATGCACTTAAACAGAGGTGTTTTTTTTGTGTTTTGTTTTTTTTGCAATCATATCAAACATAACATCATACCTGGTACTCAGTTTTATATACAATTCTTATGACAGTCTTTACAACAGATCTACTTCAGAGGTTATTCAAAACCTGAACACAACATTATTTTCAATCTTACCAGCCTCAGAATTATTTACAGAGATTAATGCTATATCCATTTTTACAATAATTAGAGACACATCATATAACTTTATTTTTTTATTTGACAAGCAGCAGTATCATGTTCGTTTTTTTATTTTTTTTTTTTACATTTTAATGTAGATACAATTATTAGGTTATCTGTCATATTACAATATTTAGTTGGTTTCTTTTTTTTTTTTTTTTTTTTTTTTTTTTTACTTTGTCTTAAGATACATTAAAAAACATCAACTGCAAACGTGAAAGGGAAGGGGGAAAAAAAAAAGCATGGTACCCAACCAAATTTCCACATTTCAGCAATACTTCACTCATTCTTTTAGTAAAGTTTTAAGAAATGTCATAATGACATGAGCTTGAAATATCTATAGGCATTTTCATTGACGCTCATGACATGGCACTGGTGATGTTGTAAACAGCAGAAAAACAGGGGCTGCCAAGTGACCAATTATGGAGGCACAGGCCTGCCTCTTCCCACAGGAACACACCAAACAGTGACAGCAATGATCTCCTTACAATCATACCTGCAGGATAGCAACATCATGCTACATAACTGTATTCGTCTGCAGAGGCCTGGCTTCGTTCTATGTACTGTTTGTCTATCAGAACTTCAATACACTTCTTAATCATGCTGATACTTGGGTTAAACCTAGCTCTTGATTGGCTAATCACCTGCAAAAGAAAGACAAGTTTCCCGTGTTATTTTCATTTACAACAGTTATAAATGCAACAGGAAACTCACTAAGCACTTTAAGGAAAAAAAACAAAAACAACAGTTTACATTTCTTTTAAAGACAAGATTAAATAAATACAGGACAGTTAATTTATAACAATAAACAAAGCATCTCCATACAGTAGTGTCAAGAGACTTAAACAGACTGCTTAACTCATTGGTTCAGTTTGCATATTAACCACATTTTTTCAGTCCTCTTGCTTGCTTAATTTGTTCTGGTACAAGTGAGGATAAATATCCAAATTAAAATCAATCTAACATTTCTTCACTTACTGTTAGTACAGTTTAAGCAAAGTGAAAGCATTATAAAACCAGCTATGTCTTTTCCAGTATCTATGCTGGCTCTTCCTAGGTTAGGTATCTTTTACTTCCATTTATATACTTGTGATGTTCTGTAATATTTAATTTGTGGACTCCCAAAAGGCTTATGAATTTATGGACTTGCCTTCAAGTCTTACTGGGAAAATAAATGCCAATAAATGCCAGTGCAATAAATATGTTAATCTTAATTTTCACAATATACAATCATAAATGGTTAAATTTCACTTGACCAGATTTCTCAGAACTATTTCTAAACCTGAACACAATTTTCCTCTCATGCATCACCACCTTTGTTATTATGAACAGATAGAGAAGACATTTTCATTTAATAAAGTTTTGTGAATTCTATGTTTTCTTTATAACATTTCAAATAGTAACTGACATGCATACAGATAAATAGCAAATTCTCCTAACGTCGGACTAGGATCTTATAATAAGAGCTTATTTATTCTTTATTAAGAGTTTAAATTCATTAAAAATGCAACCCATCGTCAGAGACTCTATTGCACTAGGCAATCAAATTTGTAAGACAAAATAAGGTTTACATGTACTTTTAAAAAATTATTTTGTTTTGTGAAGTTACACTGCAACATTGCTGTCTCAGTTGCCACCCTATTATGATGTGAGCTAGATTTGTTGTGTTTTGTCTACTAAATTCCAGCCCACACCTGGCCCTGAAAGGCACCAGAACAACTGAAGCAGGGTAAATGGAAGCACTGACATCCTTTTCCATACAATTTGAGACTATTAAGATGAGTCTTTATTTATGTCACTAAAGATCCTACAATTTGGCAAGTTCAATCCGGCTATGCTGGAACTTTTTAACAGATACAATAAAAAAAAATATTTATGATAAAAACAAATCTATATGTGCATTACAGAAGAAACAGCAGCTGCTGGCTAAACTTCAGATCTCTCTTAATAGTTTTGAGTTCTGTGCGTTCTCTTCTAGATAAGTGAGGAAATGGCGTGTAGCAACAGAATATGTAACTTGGAGAGTTTTTCACATTAAAGTTTTGTGGCCAACTTATAGAAAAGAAAATTACTATTACTTTCTCCTTTCTACTTCCTGGCAGTGGGAAGTGAGGGAAACGAAAGACCTAACTACTCAAGTGTTAGAATATATTTAGCCTGTAGTTTCACGTTTGTTCTGTAAAGAAAGTGATTCTTATTTCAGCTGGATTTCCTGTTTTCTTTACAACTTTTCATGGCTGGCTTTGTCCCAGCTCCAGTGAGGAGCTGGAGCTCTCTGTTAGCCAACAGAACTCACCAGGTAAAAATCACCCAGCAGAACAAACAGAAAGCTCAGAAGAGATAGTTTTGTTGGGCTAGCAGCCAATGGTCTGGTAAGTTCCACAGCAGCTCAAATGAGAAGAAACTTGGTGCTAACAAGCTATTAGATCAGCTCAAATTTCACCTAATTTCAACCCTACACTCAGACTCACTGTCATAACCAATACTTCATGTATTATTCAGGACAGTTAGATCTGAAGACAGAATTTTGTATTAGTAGGTTTGTTGTTTGTTGTTGGTTTTTTTTTTTTTTTTTTTTTTTTTTTGCAATACAGGTCAGTCTGCTGAGAAAGCTGAGCATGTTCAACCCAAAACCACCTAGCAATCTGGGCTTACTCATTTAATATAAAGCAAAACAAGTTACTAAGCTCAATGCAGATGTAACTAGGTAAAATTTCCACCTAACATGAAATTTTCATTTTTAGTGCTAAACACTCAAAACCTGTCTCCCCACAATTTGCTCTACAGTCTGGCAACAGTTTCTGAAGTACCCAAGAGTCCATCTGTATCCTAGACTGCAGCGTAGATATCTAACAGATTTTGAAGAACCTAGCTCATATGTCCTAGTTAAAGTTTAGCTGAGGAAGCATGAAGATTGGCACAAATTCAAACAGCTAAAAATCACGAAAAATTAACTCTAATGGATTTTTGTACTGCTTCACGTTACTGCTTGAACTTCTACAATTGTTCATTTAAGATGACATCAGGTCTCCACAGTACATTGCAACATAGATAAGAATTATTTAGAAGTCTAGCCTTCAGTTTTTATTTATATTCTGGGAGGGTTAGAACATGAAATATTAAAAACTGGGAACTACAGACTAAATGAATAAGGACATGATTTTCATAAATTTATATGTCATAAATTTAGTTAAAAGCTAGGGTAAAAAAAACAATACACATTGATGTGGCTGGTGATAGATAAATGGAGCACAAACTTTATTCTGTACTGTTTTTTAAGCTGACTAGTTATCAAGATACTCACTTTTCTGGACAAACTTGAAAAATCTCCTGATGTTAATAGACTGTACTATTCTGCAAGAGTACTGCACGAGCAAAATGCAGCATAAACATGTCAGATACTGCCTCCTGAGCTGGACAAAGGAAAAAGTAGTTTTTCTGTTTCTAAGCTGTTCAAGTTTGTTCTCTCTTCCACCATTTAAACGGGTTTCAAGTAAAGCACACTTTGAAAACTTTTTAAAGTTGTGAATATGGGGGAATATATTTTCAAAGATAAAACAGGGCTTGCCTACCATTTTCTGGTTTTAACATAGAAATCTTAGAGGATTTCATCACGATTGCATGAATTTAAGTAATAGAAGAGCAAATAACCGAAGATTTTGAGAAGTAATCAAGGCCTATGCTTCCTCATCTTTTACATGTTCGAAATCAGATTTCTTAAATTAAGCTTGCTTTCAGAGAGTTTGCGTACAAACACTATTTATTTAAAGATTCAAAACCTTTCAGATGTCTCGTGTTACTAGTCAATATGAAAGCTCTGACTTATAAGCTCTCTGTAGCTGCTTATTTTGCTTAGGAAAATAATAAAAAATAATTGGCAACTATGGTAAACTGTTTTCTCCCTCACCACAGGACATAAAGAATACAGAAGACCTCAAAATGATGGAATGCCTCTCCACCACATTCAAAATGGTCCAGAAAAGCAGGAATCTTTATTTCCTCTCCCACCAATCTGCTCTGAGGTTATTCAGCAAAGCTTGGGAGACACAAGAATGACTTGGAAGGTTGAGAAAAACTAGGGACTAGCTGGTATGAGTGAAGGTTAGGTTGGAATAGGAAATGCAATTAGGCAGGCAACTATCACAGATGGAAAAGTAGAAGAAAAATGAAAGAAACAGCACCTTTTTCTAGGCCAGTCCATGACAGTTCACAGATCATTATTTTAGAATATTAAAAATCTAGACAACTGTACTGCTAGTAAAAATAAAGATTAAGAGGTGCTTGTCTACATACTCAGACAACATTTAAAATATAAGCCATGAATTAGAACAAAATCCAACTTTACAATTAGAGCTCAAAATTGGCTAGGTGCTTCTGTGGAAATGTAATGTCTAGAATATCCATACTCAAATGTCTTCAACTGAACCTACAGCTCTGGCAACGATTCCTATAGGACACAACATCTGCAGGCACAGAACCAGACAACTGGAAAGAGCAAGCACAGAGACGCTTAATGCTTTAGTGCTAAGACATATTTACAGGGCTCAGTGATCACAGGTAAGTGCCCCAGTGCTATGGTTCAAAGTAGACTCCATTGGAATTCTCATCAATTTCACTGAAGTATTAGTTTTGACATTGGAGTTTTGTGGTCAGATGTTTTATCCAGCTATCCTGAAGATTTTCCTCAAAATCATGCTTAAGAAGAGGATTTTTCTCTTACCTCCTGAATAAGAGCATTATGTCGCAACACTTTACGTGCTTTCATGATACGGACTATAGCAGCTTGAAGATACATTTTTCTATCTTCATCTACAGCGCTTCTGGTCTGTTCCATCTCCTGCGATAAAGGAAGAATGGTAAAGCTTCAAATATAATAAGATCAATAAACACATCATAAATGTACCTTGAATCTAAACTTTTTACTTTATTAAAAGTATTAAAAGTACTTTATTAAATGTATTAAAACTAATATAAAAACCTAGATAAAGATCAATGTAAAGCACTTCTGTAAATCAAGAACACAAGGTTTCATGGAAGTCGGCAGGTAGGTAGGAGGAAGCCAGCCAAATCAGATTTTGCTATGGTGAAAAGTGGGCAAAATTTACTATAAGATACTGAGTTTATCAGCACATACACCTCTTGTATATATATCTATGTCTTAGGAGATATAGAAGGAACCTGGATTATTGAAATTTGAGTTGATTATAGTTGATAAAGGACGCAAAACCATATGAAAACAGAGTTCATTGGCTCTGCTGTTTCTGGAATAAATTACTTTTATAAACACTAGTAACAAAAAAAGTCTCATTAGATAAGACAAGGTGAACGTCAATTCAGTTTGGTACAAGAGGAATAGCTCTTGTTCATTTTTTCTTCTTATTCCCCAACCCTTTTTTTTTTTCTACCTATACTTTAAGTACAGAAAAAATTGCAGTGCTTAAACTGTAAACTTAAACAATGTTTTCAGTGATGTAAATCTTACAGAGACCTTTATATCTGCTTTTACCAACCTAATACCATCAATTCAATTTTAGAAAAATAAGCTTCATAAGCTGTTCAATCTACAAACATCAAAGAATACTTGCCTGTGGTGTGTCTTTCTGCATTGATGTAGTAATTTTAAATTTTGTTCGTTTACTGCTGAAGTTCATATTTAATGAAAATGTAGACTCTGCCTCTACATCTTCCTGCAATAAAGAATCTTTTTAAAAAACGGAAATGGAACCAAAAAAGAATAAGCAGCAATGATTTACCAGGATAACAGTTTACTTAAAAAAATCACAGGTAGGGGCTTGCATACAAACAATTTCAGTGGATTTGTAGGTGAAAATTCTGAAGAGCCACCTGAATTAGGTTAGTTTTTAAAGTTACAGTTTAACTAACCTAGAAATCCAGTCTATTTTACAAAACACCATAAAGAACTCTGATACACATGAGTACTGTTAGTAAGTCAATATTATGAATAGAATAGTTCCAGTCCGAAGGGGCCTACAAAGATCATTAAGTCCAACTGTCAGACTACTTCAGAACTGACCCAAAGTTAAACTATCATTAAGAACTTTATCCAAATTCCTCTTAAACATGGACAGGCACAGTGCATCAACCACCTCTCTAGGAAGCCTGTTCCAACATATACCTACCATCTTGGTAAAGGAGTTTTTCCTAATATCTAGTCTGAACATTAAGAAAAACTTCTTTACTGAGAAGCAATTAAAGCAATTTCAGTTTTAATAATTGAACAGCTGTTTTAAGTTCTGGTTTAATACTTCAACAGTTTATCTTAGTTGGAAACACTCTCCTTTTAAACACATTTTTGTCCCTGCAAAGAAAGTAGGATTTGCATTTATTTATGGCAGAGCCTCAAGAGAGCAAGCTATTACTTTCACAAACATTACTAAAGTTGCCTTAAAGAACTTAAGGAAAAAATAAACATTTTATGTTGTATCAGAAACAGTTGATGAACTGCAACTTCTACAGTTCCACAACTGTATGCAATTTCTCTTTTTTTTTCTCATCTGGATCTCAATTTTTTTCCCCTACATATGTCAAAGTCCATTTCTTTCAATAAATTGTAACTATTCCCAGCAGTCCCAACACCTTTGCATTCAACTAACAGGATGACCTGAACAATCTTTCCAATTTCCAGGCAAGAGTCTGTACAAGTATTACCAATTTCCAGCAGAACACAGTTACCAGGCTTCTTAGACTTTGGAATCTTGCCAAACTACGGTTGCCTCAAGTGCAAATACTCGAGCAAACTCTTAAGCAAACACTGTCAATATTTAGTTACAAAATATACCAAATACTATTACTTTTAATTTTATATTCTGCAGACATTCTCTATTAGAATATAGTATCTAGTCATAGTATAGAAAATTTAATATGAAAGGGCAAAGATCAACAGCTTTAAAAATGTCTAAAAACTTTAGTACTGTTGTGTTTATTTGAGTATAAATATATTGTTTAGTTGAGTATAAAACAAAACAAAACCAATAAAAATTTTGTCAAAAGTTTGTTTAAAAAAAAAAAGGAACAAGCAAAAGCAAACTGCAGTATATAATACATTGTACTTTGCTGTGCAGCTCAGACATAGGTAGAGAGAAGTCAGTATATTTAATTTCACTGCTTAAGCCACTGAATTTCACTGGCTTATCCAATGAATAAGCTGACAGACTGCATACAGATCAGCTTTCAAATTGCTGGATGGAGTGCAAAGAAAACAGAATTAGGAAATATGTTTGAATACAGCAGCCTGTAAGTTAAAGAACCAGAAAATGCAGTGGTAAACTTTAAAAAGTAAAAGGATTGGAAAGCTATACCATTCAATCTTCAATGACATATGCTTAAAGAAACTAGATAAACCTTATATGGCAGACATAAATAAATGTAAATCCTTTAAATAATGGGCAACTTTCTAAGATGATGAAAAATCTCACTGTTTTCTGTAATAGCTCACAGTGTTATATTTCACCCATGGTTTAACAGACATCTTCCCAGCCACTGTTCCAACCTGAGCTCATTTCTAGATATTGGAAGCATGTCCTATGCTTCAGCCAAGCATCAGATCTTCCTTGCGATCTCACTTTCCATTTTCTAACATTTTCCTGGTTAAAAAAAAAAGCAGCTATCAGAGCAGCTTTGGATTTCTTCTCGTAAGCCAAGTGAACAGCTTATCAATTTGTTCTGCTTGATACTGTCTGAGTAACTTTGGCTTTCTGGGCTAGCTGGAAGTGCATACTAAAGTTTGTACAGTATGCAAAGGCACTTCTGTAGCATTACTTACGTAACAGACTTCGGTGCCCTTCACTGCATGGAGAAAAAAGGTAAGTGATTTGATGTAGGTCATACAGAAGTGTGAGGCAGAGTCGGCAATAGTACCTGTATGAACCTTCACCTTAACCACAAACAAAGCTCAGATATTACTAGAACTCCATGAAACTCATGGAATGACAGCGTTTGGCAAAATGCAGCAAAAATCCTCTCACACAAGCCCTCCTTGCTCTCTGTCCTCCCTCCTTCTCCTGTGTCAGCCAGGAACTATATGGTTGCTGTTACTTTCAGTCTCTTAATCCCACAAATTTATTTTAAGGATCTCTTTAAGACACTTTGATTTACTACTCAGGCTCCTTCCCATGATCCCACTACTTTGAAAGTGATGTATTTAAAGAGAATTTCATCCAACAGTAGTGAGTTTAAAGACACATGGATTCAACAGGAACAATAAACAGTCCTAGTATTATTACCTTTTTTGCAGACCCTGCTTTTATAGGCATATAGAACAAAGATGGTCTACTTCTTCCTCTCTTTCCTTATAAATATTTATAATTGCTAACAAGGCCCATAATATATTAAAAAAAAAAAAAAAAAAAGAGCTGATTGTTTTGTATTAAAAAAGCCCTCGACAAACAGTAGAATCAAAAGACTGAGAACATGAAACACTTTCATCATTACTGCATACCTTGTCTGAGTCATGGTTGATCATTTTGACATCGAGTAAGGATTTGATAGTTTTTGTCAGTTCCTTCTCATTCATTTGTGTACTGTCCTGAAGCTCCTTGTAACTGACAGTTTCACTGTTGTTGAAGGCAAGCAACACTGCCATTTGGTATGTTGTGACCATGGCTACATACGGTTTGCACAAATAATTCATTTTTACTTCACCTGTAATGATACAAGTAGTATTTTATAAACTGATTAACGTGCTGAAAAGGCACCTGAAGCCTAAATGCTAGAGCTACTCATACAGTTCCTACACACATGCAATTCAGACCTCAGTATGGCATGGGAACATGAAAACCGATGTTGTAAATTTAGGCACATAGGATATGGTTTGCAACAAAAGAACTCTGATTAATTATGAATACCACAACAGTGGTGTTTTCAGGAGAAAACTGAAAGCGTTGAATTTGAATAATGCAATACAATTTAAAGTAGTAAAAAAAAATCCAAATACCCTCAGTGCAACACGCAAGCTTCACTTAGTAATAGCTTACACAGAATCACAGAACAGTGATTAAAAAAGGCACTGAAGAATGTACATTAAGGTACAACTGTAGTTTTCCCTGGATTTAACAAATCACAGGTAACATGCAGGTTTACAAACAAATTTTGGAAATACTAAATAGCAAATATAACTTAATGATGCAAAAATAATAAACTGACTTAATATGCAGTGTAATGCTCCACCTCCAACGTTTGGAGTCACTTGACCTTTAACAAACAATTGCCAGTTGTACAAAGCATAAGTCAGCAAAGCGTTTGTTTTTACCTGTACAAAGATAATGTAACCAAGTAAGCTTCCTTCCACTAAAATGTTGACTGTAGAATAATTCAAACTGCAAAACAAGATGAACTTCAGTTAATCACACATATAAACTTACAATAGTTTAATATCACACTAACACTTCAGCAAATAAATACTGGTTTTATGCTCACTGTATTAGATACAGACCTTGTGAATAAGTTCATGACAGCACCTTCTTTTAGAAGATGGGTGATCGAGCACCAGTTATTTAGTGAACTCCTTGAACACATTAACACGCCACTTGATGACTCAATCAAAAAGATTGTTGGGACATTCATACTCTCAAAGCATAAAATATTGTAGCTAAAAGTACCGTAACTCGACTGAATGCAACAGTTCCTCAATGTTTATCAATCCTGTTATGTTTCATTATTCTGTTCTTTCCAATTTCATATAAAAACAAACGTATTTTTGTTTTTTCACCATGGTGAAATCAAACCCATATTCAGTGGCTTTGCCTTCATTTGATTTAATTTGATTTATAATCAAATCAGAAAATCCATTTTACTCATTTTTTTAAGCATCATTTAAAAAATGTAAGCTTTTAGTTAACAGGTATTTCCCCCACAGTCAGCTACACAATGACTCTCAAGATGAATCTCATCTTATGTTCCTCAACACATTTTTAGGGGAAAATTTCAAAAAAAGCAAGCTTAAAGGAGGGTAACGTTTTTGTCACTCATCCAATTTGGGTTTCAGGCTAGACACAACTACACAAATGGAAAACATCGCAGAACCCAGAATGACTGGAAGTTCTTAAATTTCTGCTGCCAAACTTGTAAGACTTTGAAATCTTCCAAAACCTATTTTCAGAAAGAAGCACACATTTATGATTTAGAAGTAACATTTCAAACTTATGTTGACATCAAAAATTGAAGCATCTCCTTAAAACTGGCATTTTAAAAACCTTATTTCCCGAATTGCATTAGTAGTAATGTTTTAACTTCTTCCTGAATTTTTTCTTTTTATATGAATTTATAGTCATTATGGAAAGTGTTACATCATTCACTCTGGACAGCAACTTTTCCTGGTATTTAAAATATAGAAAGACACATAAACACATAGAAAAACAAGAATATGAAGAGATCTACCTCTGAGCAAGAAAAGGACTTAATTTAAAAATTCCTCTCTTCCTTGAGAAACATGGAAAAACTTTGTTCCATGCTTTTGTGCAAGTGAAAATTAGCTATGCAGACTGAAATTTGGCAATAAAGTACACAAGTCTGGCATCTATAAATGAAATAGCTCTACAGAACACTCTAGAAATGCCATTCCTAGAAGATTCTTTCAAAATTACATTTACCTACATTTAAATATCATTTTCACAGAGTAAGAGAACGAAATGCATAAGTGACTTGTGGATTGTGACAAGAAATCAAGTTTATAGAGAAGATGCAAAATTATCCTACTTTTGTATTATATGTAATTTATCAATCTTGCCATTCCTGGAAACAAGTATCCAGTGCAGAGACAGAAAAAAACAACAACAACAACAACAACAAAACCACCTTGGAAAATAAAGGAAACACTGGATACAACTCCAGTTACCATCAAATAAAGTTAAATATATAAACATATAAGGAAAAAGGTGGCTTTTGACATTTTTAAGAAACGGGTGTTTCTCCATCGACAAGCTTAAGTAGGTACAAAACAATATTTGCATACCATCCAAGTGACTATATATTTATAAAAAGTTTGCAACTTTTTCAGGTTTGAGACAGCTGGCAGTTGTACAAATACTGCCATAGTTTGGAGTGCAACTGCAAAATTATTATTATTATTAGTACTACTATTATTACTACTACTACTACTATTATTATTTTCCTTTTCTCTAAGTCCAGTCAAAATTCATGAGAAAAAAACCTCCCTTTGCTCTCTTTCTGGGTCAACTGATCAAATCTGACAGTAAAGACAGAAGTTGTCAGTATTTCAAAGACATCCCAAGAGCATGTTCTATTTCCTTAGGGAACTATGAGGATAATTCAGAGCATTAATTCTAGCCAGGTGCCCCAAGAATAAGTGTTCTCCTTTGAACTGGCAAAACACTGAAGCTAGACAAGCCACCCAGACTCTGAGCTTCTTCTGATATGCAAGCCCTTCTTTTCCAGTTTTTCAAATGAGGCACAACTCACAATACTCCTAAATGTTAAGCCCACAAAGAACAGCAATGTGTCATCAATTACCTTCTGTGGATCCCATGTTATCCACGGAATGTAGGTTGGAAACTTATTACTAAAATTAACTGCCACTTAATGCATCAGAAATAAAAGGAGAATTATTTAAGTTCTAACACTTAGTGGTAAAATGTGAAAAAGCTCCTTCACCACTGAAGCAGACATTTGCCAGTACAATTTAGATCAGATAGCAACTCAAGGCAGCATACAGCAAGTATAAAAACTGCTACATTTTTATACCTAAAATGTACTTCATCATTAAAATATATGTTAGCAAAGCTGAAATACACAGAGTATATGTTTTGAACAAAAACACTTCACAGATAACTTTTAGAACAGAACAATATCATCAAAATTAATAAAATGTTCTACCCATACAAAACAGAAATAATGTTAAATAGCAAGAGAATATTTGGCCAAAGTAAAACCTTTAATGCTTTGAGAATTCGCAAAATTATGTTCAAAGAAGTTTGCATGAGTTTGATTTTGAACAAAATGTGGCTCATACAAAATACACGACAAGAAAGCTGTATCTGCTTTTTAATATACCAGGTCTATTCAATTTTAATATTACTTTTTAGATTATATAAATAATTGGTTAAAATCATTTGGAATTGTTTTTAAAGTTAAGAATCAAGTCAGTTCACTTGATTGTATTTAGTAGCATTTTCCTCTTCGATCACTGAGTGTAGAAAACAAAAGAAATAAAAGTTACGCAAATACATACATAGAAATCAAGATATCATTTGGGTGACCTTTCCAAATTTCATATAACTAGAGAAAGGGTAGCCTTGATCTACAATCAAAATGAAATAGCTCAGGTTTTCCTCTGTTAGAGTGATCATCATAGTGTTTTTTTTTGCAGTTTTGACATTTTCCACATGTTTACAAGAAGCCTCCTACTAACCTACCATCTGTACACTTTTTTCCAGTTCCTGAGGAATTGCAAATGTAGAAGAAGGAGCCTGAGTTAGAGGCCATGCACCAGCCTAAGGGTATCAGGAAAAATGAAAGCATTAACATTTTCATACAATATATATATCAAGAAAAAAAATAACACTACTGAACAGTTTTACAATGTATATTGTCATAAGACGCTCACCTGAGACCAGAAGTTTTACTGCTCATTATACATGCCCCGGTGAGACAAACTCAGGTAAAAAACACAAGGCATTTTGCATCACTACTATTTAGTGTGCTAACAGGTTAATTTTAAAAATTAGAACTAGGAAAACAAATTATTCCACACTGATCACAAGGTGTCATATAAGAAGTGTTCCTAGTTAGAAAAGTATTTCATTTGTTATCAAAACAACAACAACAAAAAAGTACAGATAACTCAGTAATAATAAACATACATTAGTACCTGTAGAACATATATCTGAAAACTAATTCCCAAATCTATAATCGTGTCTTGGTTTTTGATAAAGTTGTTGAATTTATTGTTGAGATCAGCACTAACACTCATGTCTGTATACATTCGATGAAGCTTGCTGGTAAATTCATAACCACAGGCTTGCTGTGAAAAAATAATTGTAAGAAGTTTTATTGTGAAAACAATACCTATGAAATAAATATTGCACAATCACGCATTTATTACTATAATATGAATATCTAATTTTTAGAAGCGTTATACACTGTTTACAGGGAACAGAAAATATATGTATAATAGAAAACAAACGCTATAAAAGAAAATTATCAAATTTATCTTATCTTTGTGCACACTAGTTTAGATGAACAATATAATTTCTTATAAAATTAAAAGATAAAGCCAGTTTATGACAGGCTGCTTGTGCTTTTACAACATAAAAAATGGGCTATTGAATACACTTCATAAACTGCCCAAAAATCATTAAAAAAAAAACAACAAAAAAACACCAAAAACCTTGAATATTTAAGTGATAGTTCACAATGTATCTTTCATACACTACTTCATTTTTGGTTTTAACTATTTTAAAAAGAATCTACTGATTGCTAAGTTATCTCTGGCACCCTCTGCTGCTCCCTCTAAACATTACATTCTCTTACGCTTGTTTACTTTACATTAGAAGAGGATTACATTACCTTTAGTTTATTAATCATGGCTTCTTCAGAGTCCATAGACATAGACAAACCATGAATTAACCTTTTTGCCAACATTCTGGCATAGAACTGCATGGAAAAAAAAAAACAAACAGATATAAGGATTTTTAAAAGTGTAACCACACTTTTGTGTAAACTTTGTGTAAAGTTTAAATTTGAATATCAATAGTTACCTTTTGGAATACATCTTTGTCATCAATGTATTTGAAAACGGTAATGAAACTTGTAAGTTTGTCTTCTACTTCATTCTCTGTCATTCCTTTTGCTGACTTCTTCAACAAGTTGTCACAGTATTTGGCCAGCTCAAGTTAAAAAAAGAGAAACCCAAACCTACTTGTCAAGCTTGAGAACACATGTATACCAAAGTACTCTTAAATTCTACATGAAAGTTAAAACATGAAGTAATTCACAGTCCATAGTCTCATGTTCTATTATAAGGGCTGTATTCACAGGTAAAAGACACCAACTACATCCACTAAAAACACAAATTCTATATGAAAAACTGTAACTGCACCTTTTTTTTTTTGCATACCTTCAAATGTGCATGGGGGTTAAGTAACCACTACTGACATATACACCTGATGCTGACTTAGAGAAATGGATATTCACGTGACAGTCCCTGTGCTACTTTGTTTGACAGTTATAAGGAAGTATTATGATTAAATTCTACAATAATACTTATCACTTACCAACTCAGGTGCTTTGCAGATCGACTTGGGCTCCCTATAGTTAACTACTGATGTCAAAGCCTACATAGGAACACAGAGTAAAGACATAAAATGGAAATGACTTGAAACTTTTTCTGTTATGAAGTTTAAAATAGTTAAAAAAATGTTCAGGTACAGACCATCCAAGAGCCTATGAAACTCAAAAGAAACAATGAATAAAGGGATTTGGATTACAGCTGTGTGAGAATTTGTTGAATATTTTTAAATTGAGATTTGAGTTGGAGTGGAAAAAGTAGAGGAATATGAGTTAATTTCAAAAAGCAGGAGAGAGAATTAACTTTCTCTTTAGAGAAAAGTTAAGAACTTTAGAATTAAAGAACTTTTAGAATTAAGAACTTTTAGAATTAAAAGTTAAGAAATTTAGAATTAGAAACTTAAATGCCGAAGTATGAAGGTTTTGGTATACAGCAATAAGTATGGTCTAAAATTATGGATGGAAAGAAACTAAGGAAAGCAGATGAAGATTTGAGCAGCCGCACATCAACAGTAGCTTACAAGAGAACACAGCTTGATTTGAAGAACATACTTGGTATGCAGTAAGAAAGGAAAACTATTTTGGTTTTCAGATTTTTGTTAGACTAAAGAAAATTAAAAAATATATTGTTGAGAGTGATTATGTGGAAATTCGAAGCAGTGTGGTACAAAAACCATGGTAGACAAAGAAAGCCTGAATATGAGGAAATAGAAAAGGAAGGAGATAATGGTAGTTTGGAATTGGAAATTGCACAATAAAGATACCAGAATCATCAAGATTAGTTTATATGCTATCAAATCTAAATTAACAATTTACATTAATACTGGTCTAAAAATATTGCACAACCATGTTCCTAGGAATTTAATCTGTTTTGTGACTTTAGCTTCCAAATTCAGTAAGACTTAAACTAGTGTGAGTACAGGAAATTACTTCCTTGAATTGCTATATCACATTACAAAAAATTAATGTTCAAATGAACCTATGCAGAAAATACTATTATTATTATTAAAAAGAACTGACAAACAAGTTTTTGTACAATGTCTCAACATTTCAGTATTTGACAATAGGTCCCTAGAATCCCTATGACAAAGGAATGCATTATTTGACAAGAAATACAGAAATCTGAAGCTTAATGCACTATTTTGTAATAATACTGGAGGTGACAATAGCAATTTTGATATTGACCATGGAAAACTGGCAACACATTAATATTTTAAATATTTGTTGTAATAAAGATCACTGAAGTGAAGAACTGAAGTATTTCACGAAAAAGTACACTGCCTATGTACCAGTAAAAGTAGCTGTCAGTCTCCTTTTACTCCACCTTCTGGTAGAAGACTTTAGTTGCACTTGAAAAGTTGTACTGAAATAAGCATTCGTTTTAAAATACTAAATAAATAATTTCTCAGTATCACAAAGACAGATGGTTACTTATCAACTGTATTATTGCTATCTTTGTCGCTATGCCTTTCTGGACTAGCCTTGGCTGAAACTTATCTAAAGCTTTGCATAAGATTAATTACAAACTCCGAATACTATAAACACCAGAAAAAGAGTAATGAAATGTATGCATACATCTTATGACTTAAAAATCTAGATAGGTAAGTATTACATTCACTCTCCAGGATAAAAGATACAATGATATATCTGGAAGAGTGGGATATTAACAAATGGATTAGATAAAATGTTCTTCTTCTTTGAGAAGGAACCACCCAATCTCACAAGAACCTGGGCAAGCTCCAGTCCCTTCAGCATCTCATTGGTCCTCTGTTGGACTCTTTCCATGTCTCTCTTGTACTGGGGGGCTCAGAACTGGACACAGATAAGGCCTCACCAGTGCTGAGTAGAAAACCTTTTCCCGAGTTGCCAAAATTCTTGCAACACACAATTTGCCTATTTATTACCTTAAATTTATATTAAGTGGGTCAGCTCCATTTTTGGTTTGATTTTTGATTAAAAAGTCTTCCTTTCAGTAAAATTTTAAGTATTACCATGTTTTTCTTTGTACATACCTATTTATTTTTTTTCCCAGTACTAGAATTTCTTCTATTTAATTGCATTTCCAAACTAGAAAAACTACATGAGAATTCTATTATTAAATGTGCTGGTGCCCTGAAGAATTCTGGTGAACCTGAAACAGGGTTCCACATTTTGTTTTCCAATGTTGTGTTGGTTTTTTTTTAAACTTAATAGGTTAAAATTACCTTGTCAAGGGCACTCATAAAGTGTTGATCACCATTCAAAACTGTGTTGATAAGTTGAACAAATTTACTATGCACTTCCAAAACTGACTCCACAAACTGAGTTGGCATCTAAAAAGGAGATAAAGCAGAAAGCAAGTTATTAAGAAAAGGGTTATTACTTACACACAAACATAATTATATCTACTTTAATTGTACATTTTTTTCTAATTATTCTTTCTGATAAAAAGTTTAAGTCACTAGTAATTAAACCTTTGAGAGGACTGCTTCTGCAGTCATACTCTTGCACTAGTGTGCTTGAGCATGTTTTTGAATTAAAAAGTCTATGGTTACATTAAAAATCAATTACATATTTGAGTCTACACTGTTCCGATGCTATCTAATCTTTTCCATAACAACCGAACATAATTTATGAGCACTTTCAGAAATTGTTAATGGTAATATGTAAATACAGAAATCAAGTGGAAAAGCTACTGAAATAAGTTAACTGTTTCTTCTACTGACTCTGAATACAGAAAGCTGAATGAGACGTTTGAACTTTCCTACGTAGAAGAACAGTTACCAATCAAATTTAGTGTGCCACATGTCAGCAAAATATTTTGTGTGGAAACAACTGATGTGAATTTAAGGAGCACCTGCACAGATAATATAGCAGGCTGCAATGTAAGAGTGTGCAATGCACTCACTATGTCACTTGACTCCCCAAGTGCATTATCAGGTCACACAGCAGAAACGTTTTGTTGCCAAAGTACTCCACATAGTGGAGCCAAGTATTTCACATTTGAGTTTACCTAGGTAAGGCTATGAATCACCTTCGTGGGTCTGCATTGATTTCACTGTGGAGACACTATTAGCTTGAAAGCTAAAGACTTGGTAAACTTTTTTTTTTTTTTTTGAAAGCAAAATATGCTACTAAATACTTCAGTCCATTTTCTGAAGGTACACAGGAGCTATGAGGAGTAAGCAGACTCCTGTGCAGTCAACAGAAGTTAGTTTACAACAGCTCATATCTCTTTACTTTTTTAGACAGAAATACTGGATAGCTAAAGTCACTGTCCTACACTGAGCACAGATCTAGACAGCAAGATGTATAAATGTACAAAAGAGCTTCCATGTGGTGTTATATTTGTTTTCTCCTCTGAACAGTAATGTTCAAGGAACAAAAATTGATTTGAGTAATTTAAATACACATGAGTTAAAAAAAGTTTAAACAAAACCACTTCGGTAGAGCAATTAAGCTACAGTATTTTCAAACGTCACATACAAACACGAAACTACAAAACTATTAGTGAAAAACACCACACTGAAATCAGGACAGGATGTCAAGTCTTTACAAATAACACATAGCTCAACTAAATTGTATTACTGGTTACTAACATATGAGAACAGCAAATGTCAGGGAAAAAAAATAAAAAAATAAAACAACAGAAAAAAACACATACAACAAAAGGACCTACTTGCCACGACAGCATTAAACAAGCAACAATGAAAAATATCTATCTGTAGTTGCTTTGGTTAGATCACAACAATCAACTCTCAGGATAGATATGTGTTGTACAGCTCAGATTGCTGATTAGAAACTACAATTTATGCATAAAGTTCCAAACCAATTTCATATAAACAAAATTAAAGAAACATAATATATTAAAAAGAAAAGGGTAAACATTTCATTAGGAATGTCAATCAAATAGGTAATTTCAGCTGCCTAAAGAAACTCACATTTTCCTGAGAAAGATTGCTGGTTGCTCTAAGGCCCTCATCATGGATATGGTTTTGAAGTTCCTGAATCATATGAGGTAAACCACTTGACACAGCACGAAGGAGAGTATACATATTTGCCATGTCTGCAACAGAGATACATTTTTATAGAATATGCTTAGAAACACTAAAAATCAACACTTAAAATAGTATCATAATTTCACACAGAACTTTTAAACACTGAAACAAGACCAACTGTTTTGAAAAAAATATTTAACATACACTGAATCACCGACAAAAGAAGAAAAGGAAAGTGCAGGGCTAGTATTAACATTTACTGAGTACTGCCATTGGGACTACATTACTCTTCCAATAGTGCGTATCTAGGATAGACTCCAAAAGGACAGGTAGCCTGGTAAAGAAAAGTGTTGTGCTAGTTTATTTTTAATCCTCTGCCTCCCTACGTCTCCCTTAGCAGCAGCTGACTAAGATCAGTTTTGATGTCTTCTTGATATTGTTTTCCTCCAATGGTGGCTTGAGATTTTTCTCAGGTAAGAAAATCTGTAAATAAGCAATGTCTGGTTTTATTAAATTCATGTTAAAAAAAAAAATCCAAGCCATGATCAATTGTGCAAAAACTCTTTGGAAATTGATCACTAGTATTAAATACATTCTGCCTGTGAAAAATAATTTGTTTCACATAATAGATACCATCCTCCATGCAAGAATAACTATTCTTTCAAGGGTAAAAGGCATGTAGTTATCAGGAAGCTTTTTTTTTTTTTTTTTTAAATTAAAAAAAAAAGGGGAATATAAATGTAAGAACATCTGCTTCTGTAAAAAAGGATTTGGGAGGGGAGATTACAAAATTCAGGACAATAAAAAGTGGCTATGGAAAGAAACCAAAATGTTTTATAATCCTGACCCGTCAAATGAAGATGAAGAAATCTGTAAAGATAGAGCCATTGGTTTACAAATGAAAACACAAGCATAAAATATGATTAATTCTACAGGACACAAGACTTCAGTGTGTTTTTAAGCTGACTATGACAAGGAAAGGGAAAGAGTTTCAGCCAAAAGAAGGCTTGTTAACAGTAAAATGCAAAAGAAGATTTAGACTGTGTATTTGGGAGAATGATGACAACTTGAAAGGTAAAAGAAAAATCTCATTTGGAATTTAATTGAGTTTCTCAATGAGTAATATATATCAGCTGAAAATAGTTATGCGCATCAAAGGTCACTGAATAAAAATAATAAATTGCAATGCTAAATTAATAAAATAAAAAACATTTCATGCTTTTTGAGATCAGTAAGTCTTACCACTTCTTTTCTCTTGTCTGATAATATTGTGACATTCTGCATGTAGAAACTGCAAGTGATCTGCTACCATTCTCTGTTGGCATTCATGAATCACTTTGCCATATGAGCTGGGATGCAAATATTTCCGACACCGCATTTCTTCATCTTTTAATCTACCTAAAACCTACAGACAAGTTTTTAAACTGAGAGCAAATGAAATACTAACAAACAGCCTAGATCCATGAATATAGAATAGTATAAATACATAGAATAAGAGACAGAAAGAGACAGAAATGAGTAACCAAAAGGTAAAAATGAACTCGCCCAAGATGCTGAATAACTGAATTTGCTGATTTGAATCAGGCAGTTACTGAATTAACATAATCTTCTATTTCTCAGTCACTACTGGAAAACTAATAGCATTCATTAGTCCTCAAAATTTCTTTTTCCTTTGACTTTGTGACCAATTTCTCCTACTACACTTCTTCTATTCCTTCTGAGCAAGTATGTACATAATATACGTACGTAAATATAAAAATCAATTTTCTGTTCTAAACCCTTGTTGTACATAAACATGTACAGATCTACACCTGAGCTATTCAGAAAAACTCTCTTTACAATCTCAATGAATGAAATAGGTATTACCATAAAAGAAATCACGAATATCTGACATAAAGGTATTTTTAACTGGTGAATATGAAAGGATGCTAGGGAGACTAGCACAACTGCAAAACACTAATAAGCAAGATAAATCTGCATTTTTTGTGGTTCAGTTGAAGCCTTAGCCTGTCCCTGAATTTCACCTCAGGTGTTCAACCATTACATTATGCTTCTTACAGTTATAAGCAATCTCCCAACCTTATCTTCAACTTTTCCATCTTGTTACTGTGAACAGCACAGCACCAAGGACTAACACCTAGTCTTATATTAATCTCTGCCTTCTCAACCACGGTACTGGTACCAAAACTTGACTTCATAAACCGCAAAACAAAATGAGAATATATAATCTTCAGAATATATAATCTTTAAAAAATGCTCTGTAACTACTCTACCATATAGTTTTCCCTAAACATTACACTGCTAAAACTCTCATGTTACAGATAACGTGTGTTTATGAAAAAACAGAAGAAAAACAAAGAAGTGAGGAAGCAATAAGGATCAAACTGCTGTTTTTTAAATATCTATATTTATTTTTACTTTTCATGCAATTGTTTTATCATTTATTATAGGTTGCTAGCTTCAAAATAATGTATTTAGGCATATATTCAGATACAGCATGCCATCAGAATAATCTCAAACTGTAAGAAAGCACGAGAAAGAACAAATATGGAACAGAACAGGAACACATGAATCATTTATAAAATGATAATCTTGTATTTCAGATACTGCACGTGTACAGAAGAATCTCTTACCTTCTCCATGTATTGTGAGCAATTTGACTCTTGCAATAAATTTGAAGCTTCTTGTTTATAATACTCCCCTGTTTCATTCAGAAAAGGACACTCAAAAATTTCCTGATAAAACTAAAAGGGAGAAATATTTTTTTTAAGTGCAAATAATACATATACTAGACTAACGTTCACAACTCAGAATATAAATCAGAAATGTGTATCTACCTTTAGGGGGAATTTTTTCTTATACTGTTCAACATGAACAAAGGAGTTAATAACCCCATGGATTACTTTCTGGTTTGGGTCTTCTCCACAGCGATCACTGAAATAGTGAAAACAAACATTCATGAGAATGCAGGTATCTAGGTGTAACAAATCTGATAGCCTAATGAAATAACTTAGTATTGGATGAAAACATTTTCTAGTAAATTCCTCTGTTTAAATTGGCCAAAAAAAGAATAGGATTAATCTCAAAATAAATGAATATGATGTTTCTTCTCTCCCATATGTTTAAATTTTTGAAGTGGCAATTCATAAACTATTCACAAGCATTTGCAGATCATGAAACTTCCAAATATTTGCTAAGGATTTAAGTATTCCAACCTACATACATAGTCTAAGCAAGAACTTTAGAAGTTACATTAAACTCCACCTCGTATCTGTAGCCTTCATTGAACAGATTACTTTCACGCTCCCATCTCTGCCAATAAAATAAGTTTTGCCAACATCACACCAAGAAGCCTAGTGTGTGCTTTTCAGAATATTTGCTATTCAATCAACATGCAGATGTCAAGTAGAACAAATAACGTACTTGGCACAATCTTTACTCATATGCTGGAAAAGGAAAGCCTTGCATTTTCCAGTCAATTTCTTAGCTTCAAGCGAGTGGGCTCAAATAAAGTAAACATTCTCTTTAGTTCCATTCAGTTGAAAACAAAAGTAACGTCAAAAAAAAGTGTTTTGCATGCTACAATTAGCAGTGTTCATTCCTTTGCAAAAACTGGAAATAACAGACCCACTCAGAGCAGCAGAGGCACTCCTGAAACATGAACTGTTCTAAAAAAGACTACCTTTCACATACGCTTTGCCAAAAAAAAAAAAAAAATCCTTAACTCCTACTTGTGGATAAGATTAAAATACTACTTTAAAAAAGTATATTTACAGGCAAACATCCACAGCTGTAATTCCAAATGTTTTCAATTTTTAAATACATTTATACGCATATATAATTGTAGATATAAGAATTTTACTGAGTCTGCACTGAAAAGAAAAAATCAGTTCTCTGTTGGAAACTGTTGTTGGCTCAGGAGAGTGGGTTACAGGAATGACTTAAAAATTAAAAGCGGGGGGGAGGGGGGGCAAAGCCAGCATAAACACTTCAAATCCAAGCATTAACATACACACATCTAGGCTGCAGGTGGAACAATGGAGAAATCATCTTTCCTTGCCTTTATTTTAGAATTGATGAAAAACATACAGAGGATGCCCACGAGAGACATCCCAGAGAGGTTGAACAGGGCAGCCACAGCAGCAGTTACTGTGTTACACGCACCACACCACATTCCTACGTTCACATTATTGAGTATATGCGTTGCTTCTAAATACCGCCGTATCCTAAGATCCTTAGATTTAAGCTCATGATGACTAGAAAGAATTTTCTTTCCCCTGGGGGATAGGAAGGCTTCCTCTGGTTCTGGCAGCTGAACCAGCACAAGAGGTCTACTTTAGGGTACATGTAATGACATCCCACATTCTTTCCAATAGTCCTCTGCTACGTCTGGTTACGTGATGCACAGGTGGCAGCACCCCACAGAAGAGAAGTGGGATGTGTAACACTAGACCAGAACCTGGAAGCAGTTCCATCCAGGAGGTGCCCAGCAGCACAGTAAGGCTGTGTGATGCATGAGCTCTGAAAACAACACGATGTCATGGAGCAGAGAAAGCTAGGGGACCAGAAGGTAAGCATATTGGACAGCTGGCCTCTGCCAAGAGATGGTACAACCTGCCTCAGCATGCAGGTTTCTGGACCTGGAAAGACAGGGGTGATAAAGCACTGTAACTGAGGATGAACCAGCTGCCTGCTGCTTGATTCACAGACCTTAGCTCACATAGATGCTGGAGAAGGGGCAGCAAAGGTCAAGACCAGGGAATTCAAAGGGCAACATATCATTAGAAGAAGTGTTTTGTTTTTGTTTCTTTGTGTTTTTGAACAAAAAGTAGATGCAGCAGATGCAGATCTTGCCTGAGCTGCAAGGGAGAAGACAGGCTTTAGATGCAGAGGCCACAAGGCATAAAGGCAATAGAGGAAAAGGATGGCAATGCAGAGCTGGCCTTCCATGGGGGAAGCTGGGTGTACACAATATATAAGTAAGAATTGATAATCTGCTGTTGAGTAGGGTGGTAGTGAGGATGGGATTGCCAATCAAATGATAAACTTAGAACAAAATTCTTAATATCAGGAAAATTACATACTGCTAGATTTCCCTGATTTCACGGCCTTCAGAATGGTGTAGTTTTAATAGTTTAACTAAGATCACAGTTTAATACAGTCAAAAAATAGAACGATTGCCAAGAAGTACTTCACAGATGCCAACAATCTTTTCCCTCATACTCACAGAATTTTATGCAATTTAACCTAGGTTTCCTCTGTGTGAGCATTACACATCTACAGCAAAGTTATCACAAAATTTATTGACAGAACTGTGTTATGAACTTCAGTATGAACCTGTCTTTCAAATGAACCTATTTTCAGCTGTACGGTTTCCAAGATATGCAGCATATGTCTCCAAAGTATCATTCTCCTCAGTTCAGTAGCATCTTCAGGTTTTTATTTACATTTATTGAATGCCTCTCAAGAAAACTTAGAGAACAAATGGGTAGTTTCAACAAAACTTGATAGAAGTCTCAGTTGTTGCAGAAGGTTTAAGGACTATTGTTATGAAAGTTGCAGTAATGAGAACTCGAATGAGACAAACTGGTGACCTGGGAGGTGGATGTTTGTTCTGCATACTTTCTGTGTGGTGGTAGTCAGCAGGCAGTACGGATGCAAATTTTTACAGAAGCAGCTGCCACCCAGTTTGAAGTAGGGATGTCACAAGACAGCGTGGGAGGATGGAAGAGAATGAAAGAATAATTTTTGGTGGGGAATCAAGCTAAAATATAAAGCACCAGAAATAAAAGCTCCTCCAGTTCTGCTGCTGATATGGTTCCCTTTTTCAAATTCAATGCAGAAAACTACAAAGCAAAAGCTCAAGGAAATTGAGCTGTTTTATTAACTCCATCTTGAGCCTTAAGACTAAACCTAACCATGGAAGTTTAACACATACTGTACAGTGTACTATTATATCCATATAGCACACATTTAAAGGTCAATATACAATAATAAATCCTATATTCATTAAAAGAAGATTCCATTATTCAAGTGTTCTGCTGTGTCAGACCAATGGCCTGTCTAAAACTACAGAATGTGCCCTGAACCAGAAGAGCCTATTTGGAACACTCTAAAAGAAATTATTAACTTCTAATAGATTTTCTTCCAAATGATACGTTATTTGTATCAGCTTATAGAGGAATAGGTTCGGTTAGTTAGAAAGTGTTAGTTGTGTTTAGTAGAGAAGCATCTCCTGGTTAGTCCGTGCTAATCACACCAACATTTGAGCTAGCACCTGCATAATTTCCAAATTATTTAAGAATTTCAGAGATGAATTTTCTCACAATTCGAGATCTTGTCGGCTTCCTGTTGTGTTGAAACAAAAATGCGTAAGTTGGTATTCAGCTTGCCTTGTAGGAGGAGTGCTTGGGCTAGAGGGAGGGGGAAGAAAGTGTGTTATATTCAGAACTCTGTATTAAGAGAACTGTATTAAGAGAAGTGCAGTCAGACAAGACTGGCTTAAGTGATTTAACAACTCTCTGCTGTTTAAGGGGGCTAACGCTACTCCCTTTTGCTCGGTCACAGGCTTCTGTATCCCCTCTTTCACTGCTTTGGCACTCGTCTAAGTCTTTGCTGAACTGATTCATCATGCCAATCCATAGAAATATTAAGACTAGATGGTTTCCTGTTGTATTAGCTGTTGAGTTGGATCAGTAAGGGCTTCGGTAAGTAAAGTCAGCACAAGAAAGGTAGTAGGTAGGGTACAACCTGCCCCTTCGTGGCATTAGCAAACTCTTAGAGCAGTTTAATCATCTTGTTCCGTTGAACCACAAGTTACTATCTGTGCTTCTTCATTTTCACATGCCCTGAGTGTTTAATTTCAATGTATTTTTAACAGGTATTGCAAAAGTTTATAGCTTCTAAAAACAGCGGACGTGTATAAGAATTTAATCAGTTTGTTTGTTTTCGTGCCTTTTTTTTTCCCCCTTTAAATTCCAGTTCAACATATTCATAAAAACTGAAAGCAAAATATGTGGCTCTGCTCTCCATATCTTTTCTGGTACAATAAAGACATAGTTAAAACATACTTTTATACACAGCCGTTTGACTCCTTTTTGGTTATTAACTCTGTGTATTGTATTCTATGCAAAATCTTCTGGTATTAGAAGTTCAACTGTCCATCTATTTATATTCTATTTTCTCGGTAAAATAAATTTTATTAAATCATGCATGTTTTAATTACTACACTAAAGACATCTGATGGATAAGTTTAAGTATATATATTAGTAATTTTATTAAGTTTATTATTTATTTTAGGTAACAATCATGCATACTCTTGTGCCTCTGATAGATGCACTTGATTGATATCTGTTTCTTTAAAAACATTAATCCCTGATTTGCTGAACTCAACGGTAGAAGACATTTAACAGCCCCTTGCAACAAAGGCTTCAAAATTGTCTCTTGCAACCTGCATCAACCAGTGGACTAAGAGCAAAGAACAGCAACAGTACTGCAGTTACATGCAAAGACAACCTTCAGAATACAAACAGCATTCCCCCCATTTCATGGTATCAGGAAGAACAGCTGTAATACTACGTTGTCTTATATAGTTCACTACATCATATACAGATCAAAAAATGACTAGAACAAAACTAATACGGATAGTTAAATGGATATTTTTAGAAAGATGTGGGGGGGGGAATTACAGACCCAACTACTGTAGACAATGACTCAAGCTTTATTTAAAATGTTTGAAAACGTTTAACAAATAACATTAGCATGTTACAGTCTCAAGATCTAACATCCTGTGAAGCTAATGACCTAAACATCTTTGCAAGGTCCACAGTTAGCCTCAAGGTAAATTTATACCATTACTTTTAAGCAGCATCAGATGTCTGCTGAAAAAACATTAAGATTTCTGCTTCCACCTCTCAATGAAATATTCAGTTTCACTGCACTTGATGTAAAAAGGCAGAATTTTATTCACCATGAATTAGGGAATCTTCATTTAGTAAATATAAAGCCATAGTACAATTGTTACAGTAAACATACGAAAGAAGGCACATTAGCACTGTTTACGAAGAAAGCATGGTTCAACAACCAGAAGTGAATACGTCCTGGCTTCAGAAATACCACTTGAGAGAAACATCCTGCCAGTTATTAAGTCTTCAGAAATCTAATTCAGGAAGGAAAAGAAAATGCTCTAATATTGAGATCAGTATTCCAGTGCTTTATGGATACAGCTTTTTGGCTGACGAAGTCCACATCCTAAGGTAACTTGATCTGCCAAATAAGCTCATTCTTTCAGTTTATGTAATTAGCCCAGTCACCTGAGTCACAGAGGCATACAATTCCTTAAAAAAATCCCAGTCATTAGGCGACTCCAGAACTACCATAGCTAGCAGTAAAAGTGTAGAAACTGATACAGCCTCTGTAGTTGATTTCAAACTTCCTGGTTATTTATAAATAAAAAGATCTTACAGGAGTTAAATAGTGCAAAGGTTTTAAATCAAAACTTAAAAAGCCCTAAGAAGTTAATGGGGATACTACAACCATATCTACCATGTAATTACCAGGGACATCAAGGAACAAAGATTCCAAAATAAAACAATAAATTCCCTCAAAGTCCAAAAATAATTATTTCAATTTCACAATTAATGTAAAGCACCAAAAACATTAAGTAAAGTCATTCATCTGAGCAACAGAAACTCAGATGCTGCAGATAAGCAATAATTTATGTTGAATCCCAGGCAAAGCAATGAAGCTTTTCTGTCTTTGGCAAATCCTCGCATAAGACCTTATGTTTACTGACAGCACAGAAACCATAAGCAATCAGCATCGGATCAAGAAAAAAGTAAAAGACATCGTTTGGGCCCTGGAGAATTATCCCAGCTATTCCCCAATCACATTATTGGGGAATAATGTAGACAGGTTGCTGAAACAGAAAAGATCACTACACTGGAGTTACAGTAAATGAAGTGTTTTTTTTTTCCTCAGTCTTCCTTCACATACATGAATAGCAGTCATATAGCTACAATTATAAAAGCTGATAGAATAGCATTATCAGGCAAGAACATATCTACAATTAAATCATAAACCAGTTTGATCAAAGTAATTAGACTTAAAAAAAAAAAAAAAAAAGTAGTACAATACCCCCCCACTGTGTAAAAGCAAAAAAATATGCACTCACTTTTTGATTTCTCGGAGGAGCATCCGAATAAGGATGGCCTGTAGTGGCTCAATCATTAATTTTCTCCACATATCAAGAGCTAGCTGTCAGGACACAACACCAAAAGTTTATATCAGAAAAAAAAAAAAAAAAAAAAAAAAAAAAAAAAAGCAGAGGTAGCAACTCCCAATTCCCCACTCAGTATTTTAAAAATAAAGAACTTAAAAAGAAGGGGAGAATATCTAATGATTTTGTTTGGACACCCCTCCCACATCTGAAACATGTGCAGACACACAATTACTAGTATAAAGCATAGAGAAAACATGAATGAAGAACAACACCATGTTTGCCCTGCAGATCTCAAGAACAGACCCCTTTTTGTAACAATCACCAGTATTTACAGAAATGGTACCAAATCTCCTCAGCTGACAAAACAGAATGTCTCTTGGCCAATCCGTACGAAGGTAGCATACAGGGTCCCTTGCAGCCAGGTGACCCTGTCCCTAACACATCACTACAGGGATTAAACAGGCTTGAATATTTCAAACTCTCGTGGGTATAGTAATCACTCCCAAAACACCCTATTTTTATAAACATCACTGCAATTGTTCAAATGAGTTTTTACAACAGGGCAGTCAGAAATCAGATTTAAAGTCCAAAGGGGATAGCATGATCCCTGGTATGTGGGGGGAAGACCACCACATATTTGAGACTTCTAAAGATACCTTCCAGTAGGTGGTAAACTGGGAAAGACTGAACTGCCCCAAACCAGTGAGGACTGAGGGAGTTTGCTGCTGAACAACCTTTGACACAACTAACAGCTCCCTAGCTGTTAAACGTGAAATATCGGGGAGGTATGTCTTAATTGAAAGTAGGCACCTAGCTACTAAGCATCCAATCTGATTCACTCTGCAAAATAAACCTTCCTTTTAAAGACCAATTTGTAAGAGCTTCAAGCTGTCTGCTGGAATTTTCTTGTCAAGTAAGCTACAGACAGATCAAGCCAGCAACCTGACCTATCAGTTCAGGAGACCTTTTTCTCCTTGAAAAGAGGAATTGATCTTACTTCTCCACCTAAGACCGACAATAGAGAACGTGGCAGTTTCCTCCAATTTCCAGAATTTGTTTCCCTGTGATGAAAGAAAAAAAAATAGAAGACAGCCTAACTCCCTACTAGCTCAGGGCTCCCATGAGTCCTCTCCCTCATTAAAAACTCAGAACTCTGAAGTCACTGACATGAGCTCAACTCAGAAAAAGCAATATCCTTCATAAAGCATTCATAAAATATTGACAAAAAAATATCTCATTTTGCAAGCACTACCAGACTATTTTTATAGACTGAGTTCATCTTGTCTTCCTAGCACAAGAATTACTGAGCGTCTGGAACACCTATTGGAATGATAAAATGTTTGAGGCCACACCAATATGTATTTCATACATATTTCCACAGTCTCGTATGTTCCTATTGTGACATACCCCAGAAGAACTATGCAGGCATGTAGTCTTGTTTAAGATTACTGAAAAGCTCCCACAGTTTCATGAATACATGTCAGTGATGTTCAGACAGAAACTTCATTGCACAGAGAGAACTTTGTTTCTACAAATTCTAAATACTGAATATTATTTTTGTAACTTCATCATGAGACTGAAAAGATCTATACATAAAATAAGCCCATTTGCTCTTGGGTAGATAAAGGACAGATCATCCCAACCATCCAAAAATATTTAAGTGATAATTCCGTCCGTTCTAAAGTGATGAACAATGGAGATGGACTTTTGTCAAAGCCCCTAGTGTAGTCCAATGAATACAAGGCAGAATCCTAAACAGGAACCACAATGAAAGAAAATGCTTTCAAAACAAAGACTTGATACATTTGGCCAATGCCTTGCAGGTCAAGAAATGTGAACCAGTTTTATTTCTGGAACACTGTAGTTTAAGTACATTAGATTGTGTGTGTAGGACTCCAATCCCCACTGCTTTTCAGAGCAAAGGAGTAACTGCTATAAATCTACTCCTACATCAGTAACGAACAAAGATTAACTTCACTGCCACAGGAGCCAAAATTTACCTCCCACTATTACAGCTTACAAAGACAGCATTTGTAAAGAGAAATGAAAAGAATAGCGGGGAGTGAGATAATGAAAAATTGGTTAGTAGAATTCTAGACATTATCCAGAACACCTTCGTCTCAAACCATTGACTGTCTGGTGAAGCTTAAAAACATTGATCCTCCCCATAACCCACTGAAATGATGAGCTATGGATATTCTGTACTGTCTAACAATCAACTTCTGGGAAGCTTGAAGAGTAGTGTCATCATTCCTCCCCCCCATAATTCCATAAATATGAGGAAAACTAGACACTCAGAAGCTGAATTATCTGCTGTTTATTCTTCTTTGGTAAGCATATCCTAGGGCAGAGAGCTATGGACAAAATGCAAAATTGCTACTACCATCCTTTGGTTGATACTTCAGAATGGAGCAGTGCGCAAATTCCCAGCCCCAGGGAGCTCAGAATAGCCCAGAACTATTCCCAGTCCTAAAAGCAGCTGAACTAAAGTAGTCATTTGCACAGAGCTAAGGACTACCTCCAACAATTGTGGAGGAGTCAGTTAAATCTCAGCCCATGGAGATAATGAAAAATGCATAGTGCATTTTGAAGTCCGCACAAACAGCACAGAATTACGCTCTCCCAAGCTCTGAGAGGCTCTTACAGATGACACTGATTAGAAAACCCAGGTGACAGTACAGGTAGATCAGAGAAGAATTTCCTTTTCTAAACTGCCTTGATTTAAAGCGTCTCATATTGATGGTATTTTTTCCAGCCCACCCCCAATCTGTCAAAGAATTAGCAACTTCAACTGGCAACGTCATCTTCATCAGGATAGAAGATGCTTCCTCATGCAACACATTCTCTCTGCTCTTAACTAAGACAGAAGAGATCTACTCCAAACAATGAAATCTAACAGCCAGAAGAACAGTAAAACTTGCAGGTCTAGTTCTGACATTAGAAAAAAATAAATAAAAGCTTTCTAGTTTTCCAAATCAAGAAAGGAAAAAGTATTTGCTTCCTTTTTAGAGAAAAATCATAAATGTAGAGAGGAAAGGAAAGGAAAGAAAAAAAACACCACACCACTTTGAGTGTTAATAGAGTAAAACAATTCCCCAGCTAGCATTGTGTTACAGAAGCAAAGCAAACAGATACACAAAAAAAAAATTCAAAATTAAAGTTTCTATTCAACTGTATTCTGGATTGTGTTTTTGTTCCAATTCATACTCAAGTGGTGTTTTCAAAGTCTTCCTAAAGACATACAAAAATATTCTGCTGTGAAAAATCTGAAAGAGATTATATACTTGGAAATTTTCATTTTACTTTCTTTTATTTCAGGGCTCCTCGACTGCAACAGTAGCTGTGAAGTGACAGAAACAAAGTACACTTCACTTCTGCAAAGCTGAATTGCACAGGGTGGTGGTATCTCCAAACATACTATTGACTTTTTTTTCATTTTACAGATAACTAAAAATGAGCCTCAAACTCTCCAACTTACATAAGCCAACTGTAGTTGTCAACACACTTGTGTTTATTCCCTCTCCCGCACCCCTTTTTTTTTTTTTTTTTTTAAATAGATAAGACCTCCCTACATGATAGTTAAGTGCACAGAAGACCTACTTCTTCTTCCAAAATCTGAATTGTTACAACTGAAGCACAAGAGAGCCTGCACTGGAAAATAAGATGTACAGTATTGCTGAAGGCTCTACTCTCAAAAAAGCTGTAACACTTTGCAACAACACGAAAGATAAGCCTAAAAGTCGTATTTCAAAGATTTCCCCAAACCAAAGTATCACCTCTTCAAAATCTTTCCTAGATAGTAGTGTCACATGAAAAAAAACAATTTGTTTTTCCTCAAGAAGAGATAACACTTTGAAGTTCTGCAACAATCTTTACATTTGCTTTCCGCCCTCCACCATAAAGAGCATTACATGTGTAGATATATATATATACACACACATGTATATATATATTTTAACTTCGCAACTGTAATCTCATTTTCCATCGGATTCAATATTTATATCTTCGACTTTAATCAACTATTCAGATTCTGTGACACAGAAAAGTCAAAATTTGAAAGGGCCAAGCTGCACCTGTAGGCAGCTGAATGCAGTTGATATTTGTAGATACCTACCTCTCCTATTTCCATCAATGGTTCGTTCATATCCACTCCTCCATAGCCATACTGAAGATCAGCTTCTGTCAATTTGTTCTTCTTAATAAACTGTGTATTGAGGTACCTGTACAAATAAACAAATTCTAATCAAAATACAGAAAAAAAATGAGCTATTAGTTTTTAAAAATACATTTGGAATTCTGGGATGTCTTCCACATAATAAAAGATAGCAATGATACTGGTTAAAAGTGGTTATCTGTAGAAAGTTCTTAAAATACAGATGACTACAGATGAATATTGAAGCACCTTACATCATGTTAAAGCAGTACTATGGCAGTAACTGAAATATTAAATAGTCTGATAGATCTCTGCCAGCATTTTCTTGGCATGCAATATACTTGTATAAGAATCCACGGAAAGTGAAGAAGAAAGTTCCCAAGCATTATATTTGTTTTTTTTTTTTTTTTTTTTTTTTTTGCCTTCACCCTACCCCCCTTTAAAAAAAAAAAATAAAATGTGTTTTCTAACTATTCAGCTTATTACTTTGCATTGCTTTCAGTCTAAACCACCATCTGTTTCACTGTACTTCAGGTACAACAATTTATGCAATTATTATTTTTACTACTCCACAGACATCATAATCTATTTAAATTGAGAATACATTTTCTACTTTGGAAAAAAAACTTAGTTTACGCAATCCTGGCTAGCTTCAGCATCCCAAAGGGGAATGTTTATAATGATAAAAGCTACCTCCTAAAAATCAGTGACTATGAGAACCACTTGAAAGTTACACTGAATTATTGAAAACTCCATTGCCTCAGCCAAGACAACACTTGGGACAATGTACAATGAACTATAATCTAGAATAAAAGACTGACAGGCTAAATAAATTTAATTAGCATTTGTTTTCCTGCTAGTATTCAAAATCATGTTCTCAACATGTATGCTGAACTCAAACTGTTTTGTTGACAAAGGTGAACTCAAAGCACTTTAGGGGAATCTAAATGGCCCTTCTAGTAGTACTCAGCAACAAAATCTGCTGAGAAAAAATGCCTGTCATTTTGAGATTAAATCCTTCTTATAGCAGGACTGCACGGACAATTCAAAGATTAAGACTCATGCACATTCACTTGCCATAGATACATGTGCTACAGAAATACTCCTTTCAGTATTTTGATTTTTTTCTGGGAAGCAATCCAGAAATAATGTCAATTTTAACACGGTCAATTTGTTAGGTAACATCCCTTACTCAGATCATGGTAACTGCAACTAGCAAATAGCTCTACCACAAATTTTAAAGAGAGGAGAAGAATGTGCATAAATTAACTTCGTGAACAGTTAAAGAATAAATGTTACAAATGCCTTTTAAAATTAATTTTTATTTTAGGATTCGATATTTATTATCATATGTATAGTTTTTGAAAGAACAGAAAATGGCTTTTGCACATGACCTGATAAAACATCCAACTTGCCAATATTCCTTAAAAAGAAATACAGTAACATTTTCAAATTGAACCACTCTCCCTCTCTTGCAGAGAACCGTGAAGCATTTTCTAATACCATCTGTCATAACTGTACTTATACTATTTGTTACATTCATGCTTAAACGAGCTAACTAAGAAAACTTCAAATATCACATCTGTCTAGTAGCTCTGAGATGTCAGCAGGTACCATACTACTTTCTTTTAGCTAGCTTGGAAGGAAAAAGTCCTACACTCTCCCTATTCACAGCACATGCCTTCTCAACAATCTCAGACCAGGCAACTGATTAAACTTAAAACTAGCATAACCACAAGTAAATAGACGAGTTTAACCGAGATCAGGTACTTCTTTGCAGACCGATCTGATTCAACAAAGAGAAGCAGACAGGCAGAACCACTCCTTCAAGAAGAGCTCAGAAATACTGAGAACAAACTTGCCCATATTTCCCTTCCACTTATCTCATCATCAGCTCCCAGCACAAGCAAACATCTGAAAAAAGACGTGCAAACAGTATAATCTCACATCATCCTCTCCAGTGAAGTGATAAGCCACTTTTCACCTTGAATAACTACTCAAAATACTTAATCCACGTTTCTTACTTGTAAAAAACAACCCATGAGGTTCATCAGTAACTTATTTTGGAGACAAGGATCGGGTAGGAATTGATAATAGCAGAAAATACCCACAGACTCTTACTTTGTATTGTTACAAATTAATCTTTGTTACCCTTGTTGTTACTCTATTGTTACTCTTACTTTGTATTGTTACAGACTCTTTCTTTGTATTGAAAGTTGTATTGTGATACAACTTTCAGGTGATAATTTGGAGTACCTTACCACACAACTCAGGCCCAATTATTTGGGAGTACACCTATGCAGGCTTATGCTATACTATCTAATGAGGAAAAAAAAAAAAAAAAAAAAACTTTAAGGTTTGTTTCCTTTCACAGTGTTAGTGAAGCAATATACTTTTTGGTACCCAAGCCTCAAAACACATCCTCTGAAGTTTCACTCCAGAAAAAGGTTAAAACATTTGGAAGAGCGTTACAGGACTCACTTAAAACCATCACCTATTTGACAATGGAATACTGAAGGACAGCGTTCCACCTGAATTACCAGTTAACATCACAAAAGTGGCTGGTACATACATGCATATTCTTGGGGGAAATTTTTTCAGATAAAAGGCTCCTGATAATTCAGCGGATAAGTCTTTCTTCAAGAATTTTAGCAAAAAAAATTACACTGCAAACATTAATAATTAGAAGGGTAGCTAATTACTGGGACAGATTGCCAGGTTACATGGTAACTTTCACGTATTTGGTATTTTTAGATCAACCAAGGGCACCAATCTATCCAGAGATCCCTGTTCTAAATACAGCGACCACATTCCCAAATCAATGTTTCCAAATCACAATAACATGCAATGTCCTTGCAGATATAGACGTTGCAAAGCCTTGTCAGAATGGTTAGTAGAGCATATATATTTTTTTCTTTAAACATGTTACGTGGGTTTAATGATTTACATTGCACACTCCTGGATAAGAAACAAATATTAGCACTGGCAAAATAGATGTTGTGAAATTTAGCCTGAATATAAGAATCCCGAGACTGTATCTGCCTCAAGACAACTCCTTGTAATTTTCTGTTCTCCATCGTAAGTCAAAAAAAGTTTACCTTCATTACATCTTTGTCCACCCATGATAGGACACCACAAAACAACACATTTCTAGAAGTGCCATACTTACTTAAGCAAAAACTGTGAATCCCTCCTATTCAGGTTATTTCCTCCCCTGAAAGCTCTCCAAACATAAAGAAGAAACTTTTGAGTAATGGATTTTTTTTCTCCAAACTTGTCCCCACTTACATATTACATATTTTAAACTTTAGCAGCATCCTCTAGGGTGCAAAATGAGTAAAATCTGTACAAGGAAAAACATGTTAATTGACAATGAAACACTATTTATGACCAATTGTCAATTGTTCCTCTTTTTTAGAACTTTTTTCTCTCTCATTTAAAGTTCTAGCTAGATCTCTCCATTTTCAGTTTAAAGTACCAATCCAAGTTTTCACACATAACTGGCAAATGAGACAAAGAGCTACTTAAAGAATTGTTTTCTATACTGATCCTCAAAATAGCACACGAGCTCAGGACAGTATACAGAAATAAACTCAACCAAGTGCTGAGAAAATTGCTTTAAGAAATTTGCATCAGAAGTGCAACAATGTGAACAGTTTTCACAGATTGTTGCAAGTGCTCATGGATAAAAGGATAAAGAGCCTACATGACAATACCATCCACTGTTCTGAGCCATAGGAGGCAATTAAAACCATAACTAATTAATCCTAATTATTATAGATAGTTTTCAAAATAATGATTTATTTATTTAACAAATACACTTCTTTGCAAGCTACTGAACATATAGGCATATACATTTACTAAGTGCATAGCAAAATTACAAAGGGGTAGATTACTGTACAACAGCAAATAGCAATCTTATTAATGCTTTTGATGATTTGCATATGCTTTCATATGCACTTACGCTTAAAACTAAATATTTTGTTCCTTAATATTTCTGCCTTTTGAAAAAGGCAAAATCTCCAAGATTTTTTTTTATCTGGACCATCATCCCAGTCAACAACAAAACAAAAAGTGGGGAAGGGTTCTTTAAACATAAATTATTCCAAAGTCCATAGACACTTCAAAAAGTCTTTACATACTCTTTCCCAAGGAAAAAGACTCTTTTAAAAGCTTTTCAGTAACATGACAGAACTGTCAAAAACAAAACAAAACAAAAAAAAAAACACACCAGAAACACTTACTACTGGCAACAGAATAAACAGTAAAATCTTAAAAATAAAGTATTTGAACTTTTATATATAAAAGAAAGGGTTACTTGCACTCATTCCTTAAGGAGGTTTTACCTCTTGAGCTGGAAATGCTATACAGCATCAAACTAGGGGCTTAAAAAATGGAAGTTGGACATGACTAAGCCTGTGATAGCAAAGGGGGTGTACAGAACCATTCTGGGGGAGCTAGGGAACACCACTGCAAGGCACACTCTATCATGTCTGAAAGTCTACAACAACCAGGGGACATTTAATGATTTTTAAAAAGGGCAGAAGCATCTGGCTGGGAAACTCCACCGAAGTCACACCTCAGTCCCTGGTAAAATGGCAGAGAACACTTGAAAGTCATTTCTAGTTACAAGATAAGAAAGCGACTGGGAACAGCTAGCACTGATTTACCAACTGCAAATCATGCCTGAGTAACTTGAAATAGGATGAAATGGGACTGTGGATGAGGGGAGAGCAGATGATTTCATTTACCATTGGTGTGGCCTTCCATAAAGTCTTTGATAATATCCTTGTAACCAAGCAGGAAGGGGCTGGATCATGGACAAGGCGGGTGACCTGTCAGACTGGAAAGGCACTGGAATAGTCACTGGTGCTAAATCCACCTGGGGACCAGCTGCAGACAGCACTGCTTGTGGGTGGGCACTAAGTCAGCAAATTGCCATCACAGCGTTGACAATTAACCACTTCCTTTGCTATGTCAGCAAGAGGAGGGATGCCACTGTTCCATCAGCACTGTCCAGAGCACACCTGGAGTATTAGCTCGAGTTTCAAGTACCCAAATACAACAGAGGTTGACAAGTGAGAGTCCAGAGGAAGCTCAATGAAATACAATCATTAAGGTTGGAAAAGCCCTCCAAGATCATCTGGTCCACCCATCCACCTACCACCAATGTCACCCACTAAACCACATCCCTAAGCACCACGTCCAACCTCTCCTTAAAAACCCCCAGGGACAGTGACACCACCACTTCCCAAGCATGTGGCATACCAAAGTCGAAGATAAACTCTTCTCTGAGGAGCACAGAGGAAAGACAAGAAACAACGCACACCAGACATATAGAAAAATTTCTTAGAATGAGAGTAATTAAGCATGCTGCACAGAAAGTTGCAAAATCTGTCCCTGAAGGAGCTCAGAATTCAACTCAACAAAAGCCTTAAGCAACCTAGAGTAACTTTGAAGTTAGTCCTACTCCAAACATAAGGTTGAACTGGATGACCTTCAGAAGTTCCTTTAGACCTAGGTGTTTTTTTTTTTTGTTTGTTTTTTTTTTTTTTGTTTTTTGTTTTTTTAAGGAAAAGTCACCATTACATGTTTCAGTAAAAACATTGTTCACCAGAGTTACACTAAAAGCAGCAGAACCACTCTGCTTTATACAAGCAGGATGCTTTAACACATCTAGCAATACGTATATACAAGTTTGTAGCACTGGAAATTTTCATAATCGTATCTGTTCTGATTCACTTATAAATACCGATGAAGTATGCACTGGTTTGCAGACCTGTAAAACAGGGTTAAGTCATCTAATCACAATTTGAGCATTACCTAATAAATGAAAGCCATTTCAACGTGACAAAGCACTGCAGATAATAAAAGTGTTGTGACTCCAACAGTTGTAACAACACGATGAGATCATTAATACATACCTGACGTGGAAGTAAACTTCCAAAGGCTACAAAATGCTATAGCTTAAAATGAAGGCAGTCCTTTCAGTTGAAATCTCAATACAAAAATACTGTTCAAGTTAGGTTTGAAATGCTGAAATGACTTATTGTTTATTCAAATCTTTCCTGTATTAATTAAGTTACATATTTAGTAAGCAAGACTAAGAACAGCAGCTTCTTAACACTTAAAAAACAAGAAAAGAGGACTGGAACTAATGTCAGTTTGAATTGTGTGATGGGTTACTTAGGTTGCAAGATGTCTCATGTAAAATGAGAAAAATATCTAGATAAGGCTCAAGATCTGAAAATTACTTCAGATGAATATGCTGGTATATTCATTCATATTTTGTAACAAGTGTTACAAAAAAGACAACATGGAACAAAACAAAAACTATTGTGTTCTTTTATGCTTAATTATGAGCAAATTTAAAAATTAAGTTATTTTAAAAAAGCAAACAACCATTTAAATTAAATTCAATTTGCTGGGTATGAAACCCCCTCTGTTGTTCGGAATAATGATACATGAAACAGAATTTGTACAAATTACCTGTGAAAACAGTTACAGTAGCATGACACAGGTAAGTCCCAATGCCTAGCACTGCTTTCGTCTATTGTTAATCTGCTGATAATAATAAAACAAACCCTACAGTTTAGCCAACACCAAGTACTCCTTATTCCATCAGTTTTATCATCTTGTGTTAAGTCAAGCATGTGGGATTTGAATTTTCAAATTGAATTCAAATTAAAAAAAAAAAAAAAAAGAATATTATAAACTTCAAAGATCTATTATTTTTAATTCCTGAAAGAATTATACAAATTAGATCCTGGAATAAAACTGAAGTTGACTAACTTATACTACCTTCTTGGGAGCAGGAACACAAGAAAACAACTTCAACTAGTTTATAAAAACAGAATATCTATTTGTGGTCTTCAGAGGTATTTTCAGCGAAAACATTTTCTTGGAAAATGAAAGAGTGACATAACACTTAATGAAGTGCTTCCAATGCATGCAAGCTATTATGACTCTACTAATCAAGCACTGAATTAGTTCTTGCCTTCACTTAAGAGTGTCTTTCAGTTCCCATTACAAGGTGTGTTTTATTATAGAAGATAAAGTCATACCTTTAAAGACTTTTCAAAGATGCTACATGACAAAACTCAATCTCAAAAGAAGGAAAGAAGATACAAAAGAACTCCACTAAACTTTAGGATAAAATTATTTCCAACAGAATGTCTAATGTTAAGTAATTTTTCTGGATCAAAACACTATTTGCAAAGTCCGAAGAGTTAGAATGGACAGAGCTGACGTGAAATTAACTTCACAGTTTACAAGTTTGGATTCACTGAATATCACTGCACAGTTACTGACCTTATATATACTCACAGGTAAGTGTGTGCACAGTAACTGTTACAGAAAAACAAGTCCTGGGTTGTTTAAAAGTAAAACAAATTTTAAAAAAATGTAAAAACAAGTGCACACTGCTAGAAAAGTATTTTTAATTTGTTGGTTTAGGACCAGAAGCACTCAAGAGTTCAGAAAAACTGTTACACAAAGCAGAATCAATGAGATTCCTACACATTAAATGGGACTTTTTCCCTCCCTTATCAATCCTCCCATTAGGTCAGCAATGTGTTATGGAACTGAAGTCTGCATGCCTAGGACAGACTCCAGCACATCCATTCCCAGTCTGCTAGAGGTCATTTAATGGATTCTTCAAGGTAACAAACAATTCTGCTCAAGTAGTGGTAAAGGTCTTGAAGCCCTTTGTAAATCCTTACACCACATTGTCTAATGTTACAAAACACAGTATTAGCAGTACCTCATAAGTTACATTTACTTGCTGGGTATCACAAGCATAATGGACACTAGTATGTTCAAACTGCAGCCAGACCAGAACTAAAATTTAAGTCCTAGAATATCTCAAAACATCTCAATATAGTTACAATTCTGTCAGTTCATGCAGAAGCCAGTTTTACATGCTTAAGCTATCACTAGTAGCAAAGAACACTCACAATTCAGACAACATCAAAAGTACAAAAATAACAGGGAGCAGTTGTATTTTTATTTGCAGACTTTGCTATAATTTACTAAAAAAAGTGAAATTTATTGCCTGTATAAAGTCTATCAGCTTCTGAAATTCTCTGTAAGGAATAAAGAAAAATTTCCATTGCCCCTAAGACCTGTAGCCTTAACATCCACCTGAAAAGACCCCAACAGCGCATAGCCTTGTGAGAAATACCTCTCCCTTCTAGGAGAGCCTGTTTTTGCCAAGGTACATGGCCAAGGTTTGAAATGAACCGTACTGGTTCAACAGGACAATGCCATCATGTAGAAAACTACCTAGTATTACAAGCTGCTGCACTACAGGGCTGGTTAGCACTGACAAATTTGGCATTGGAACATCAGAAACAACTAAAGTAGGCTATGCTAGTGATGACAGAATTATAGGAATCATCTTGGATAATTACTTCAGTGGTAAGGAGCAGTGCACAGAAAAACCTGTTGGAGCATTATTCCTGTTTTCTTATGTTCTACTGCTATAACTACATTTTGTGCAAAACTCACCTGGGGCACATATACTTCTTGCTGTCTTTAAACATTCTTCAGTTTAATATGTAGATCCCAGTAATAATCTCAGAAGTTTAACAACTCATTTGCAAAACTTACCTGTATAAGCAGTCCATATAGTCTGCTCCTTTGCTATACTCTTCCCAGTATCTGTGATACATAACCAGTACTTGTTCTTCGGATTCCAGAACTCTCTGTGAAGGAAGACAGGTGTGCCCATGTGTGCACACACACACAGGTAAAGTTAGTAAGAAAACAGTATAAATTTAAAGTTGTAACAGGATTACTGTTTTGGAACAACCACAGATGCAAAACTAAGACCACACCTAAGCTTCAATAACGGTGAAAATAACATTTTTGCAATGATCTGAAAACTACCAAATATTATGTAGAAGTTTTGATAAGTCAATTACAACAGCCAAAGTTGTTTTATTTTGTGTTTTACAAGGACAATCTGTATAATACTTTAATTTTCTATCTGTCCTTACAGAAGCACTGGCTTGAACAAGGACTGTTCATATTCTCAGCATATGCTGGTGGATAACTCACATAACTACTTCTCCACTGACATGAACTAATTTTAAACTCATGCAGCCACATGCACACTGGAGGAGTTGCCTCACTCACTGTAACTATTTAAAATCAGTATGCATTACTCATTTGAAAAACCCTCATACTCACCAATAATGCTGGAATAAAACAACTTTAACAAAGCACAGGTACATACAAACTTAAACACAGCTTAAGTTCTGTGAAGCTAGGCCCAAATTCTTTGGAACATCAGCCATTAATCATCTAAGAAGTTGTTGGCATACTAAAGTTCTCAAAATATATTAATATTTCAACAGAATATAGTTTAACAATTTAGATTTAAACAAATGAGTATGATTTGTGGAGGCAGACAAGATCCTAGGAATTTAACTCCAGAGACTGCAATTTAAAACTTTCTCAAGGAACAACAAAGCCTGTTCCAAAACAATGTAAAAAGAGGAAAGCCAGTAGACCAGGTACAATCAAGAGTGCTTTCTTCTGTAGTACGAATTTCGCAAGAATTTTTCAAAATTATTTCAAAGACAAACGACGGATAGCCAGTTTAAGAACTGGATGTACGCTTTCCACTCCTTCCCACAGCTTCTACTGTGCCTGACTGCCTTAAGTGAGCTCGTTCAGCTCACTAAATAACCGAGAAACAACTTTGTGACTGAGTTACCTGCCAGTTTTGTGAACTGATTTAGTCTGCCAAAGCATCAGAGGTAGCCTCTCTGCAACCAGTGGAATGACCTATTAAGATGTCTAGCCTATGCTGTCAAACATACAACATACAGGTACTTAAGTTCAAAAAACAGCAATAAACCACTCAGCAATACTGTCCAGAACTTGCAATTCTTCACTCCCTATAGGGATTGCATATATATATGTTTCTATATATATAGAATATATATATATATTCTATATATGTCCTTCACCAAAGACAAACAGACATCTAGTTTACTTCTTGTTTTACTGATGTACAAGGAGATACTGTTCATGCATTAATAAATCACAATTCTGTTGCATTTGTGTGTCATCAGGTAAGACACCTATGTTAATTTACAGCTATAGTGGTATAGGAGTACTGTTATATGTCATAATAAATAATTTGCCTTTACCACCTCCCCTCTCAAGCATTTTTCCTTCGTTGAGTATACACAGTTGGCTGTCAAGATGCTACAGCAGTTTTACACTGAAGGGAAGGCTAATGACAAACTGTAACACATTCTGAAAATGAAGACATTTCTGTAACTCATTCAATTATAAGCAGTGAACAGAGAAGAACAAACATATGTATTACAAATTTTATGCATTCACTCTTGGCTTGAAAAGTAAGTCTGTGATGTATCCAGACATCTGTCTCTCTTGTAGATGTATACTCTGGCTCCAGAACACTGACACCTCTGATTTTACCTCAGCAAATATGCACAACTTCATGTGAACAAAACGAAACCCCACCCTGAAGTGAAAAAAGGACAAACAATAACCACACACACATCATTAACTGTATAGGTTACCTTGTGCAAATGGCGTACATGATTTTCCAAAAAAATTTTAGTCTCAGTATAAAGTCTCTCTCCAAGAGGTTCAGGATAGGCCACACACAGAGCATAAATGTCTCTGGGTTAGGAGTCAAGGCTTGTATCTGCTTAAAGTATGAAAACTCAACAACAAAATTTAAAGGTCACATAACCTACTCACCCACGTTTTAGTTTTTTTGTTCTGGGGATTAAATTGATCTTTTTCTGAAGTTTCTGTAATCCCTGATTTGCAAAGAGCAAGTTTTCAGCTTCAATTATCAATATCTCTGTTTTAGTTAGTGGAAGCAGCGGGAACATTAGGGCTCTGATCCTGGAACTTCTATCAGCTCCACACTGACGTGGCTTCTACCACTTATTTACCATCTACAGATAAATACGATTATCTGAAAGTGAAGATCAGCATTCATCTGAAATACTTCTGTATCTGCAGCCAGTGTGGTTGGTGGAACAATCAGTTCTACAGCTGAAAAAACACCAAGACAATTACAGGAAGATCCTGACATTCTACCTGCCCAAAAAAGTCCAACTGTTAGACAGCAGTTATCAAAGTACAGTTACCAAAGTTATAAACTACCACTGCCTACTCAACTTGATCAGCGTCTTAACTTAAAGAACACACCCTAACCAACGGAACAGTCAGAAGCGAACTCTTAAAATTGTATTGGGTGTTCATAATAACCAAATTCTTGTAAGTATTATCTCAAGTGGAGAGATGTGACTGTCGCTTATTTGCTGGACAATGAAACATCTCCAGAACCACTTGTTTCCACAAAGAACCGGTGAGGAGATCTGAAGGTCAAAGGTGGCTGGAGATGACTCACAGTTTAAATACAGTGACATATGGTCTTTCAAGTGATCTTTTCCAGAAGATTCTTTAACCCTTACAGAGGCAGGGCTCTCAGCTCATTGCCATTCTAGCATTTCCAGGTATTAGCTAAGTTTAAAGATGAGCTATGTTTAACAATAGAATTACTATCACGGTTACAAAGAAAACATTATATTTTAGTTTTGGGAAAGTAATGATGCAAGAAGTAGTTCTAGAAGATGGATCTGCACATTACAAAGCTTCTCAGCCCTAAAGGACTGCTAGCCTGTGTACTGTGCCTGACCTCAGCTGTCTCAAGCAGCGCATAAGAGAAAGCAATCACTTCTGAGAACAGTGCTGCAGACTGAAATCACATTCCTTTGCTGTACCTCATTCTTTATGTCATTGTTGCAACTACAGAGGGAGAGCGCTGATTATCTGGTGCTATAATCAATAAAACAGCCTGGATTAACACGTCGTGCAAAGCTATTGGTCATCTCTTCATTATGCTTATCAAGCAGCAAGAAGAATAGAGTAAACAACCAACGTTTCCTCACCCATTTTTAAGTCAGGTCTATGAAGAGGTCAGATACATACACCAATTTTACAATCCCTCTAGATCTTTAGAAACACTTTACTCCAATTAAATTAAATTTGGCAGAGAGTAAAGAGCTATCACAGAACAAGATACATTGTAGAAAGATTTGGCATTTAAAACTTATTAATAATATTTCAGATTAAAAAAAAAAAACAACACAAAAACAAAACATTTAAAACCCAAGAAAAATCTTCCACACTAGCTGTACAGAAGAGCTACCAGTTTCACTGAGCTATTCTAGACTTGGTCAACAGTTAATGTTAAAACATACGGCTTGGTTAACGCAGCAGAAGTACCAACCTGCATTTAAGGTTGGAAGTTACAGATCACACCAGCCCCTCAGGTCAGTCAGCCATGGAGAATACTCCAAAAGGCTCCTGACTGTGCCAAATTCAGCACTAACAGTGCCACCTTCCCAGGAATATAACAATGCCTGCCTTACTGTCATCTCTCAAAGAATTACTTGCCGATTGATTCTTCCCAAGTCTGCTATTCCTAAGCGTTTGCCTCCTGATGCTCAGTCAACTGAAGTAAATCCCAAAAGAGGATCAAACAGCAGACCTGTGTACAAGGTCTCTACATAAGAAGTTGTAAGTGGAGAAGTATGATAACAGGAATCAATTCAACATCTCATTCAGCTATTCTGAATTTAAAATCCACTTTGGGCACCCTTGTTAAAATGGGTAGAGTTTTACACTACAAAAGTTAACAACTTGTTAAGACTGAAACGTGTGGTTCTTAAAATCTGCTTAGGAAGAGTTACTACAGCACGATCTGTAAGCATGGAGTGCACACCTAATTAACGAAAAAAAGTCACCAATGTTTTGGTGTTGTTTGAACTTGACTCAAAGACAAGGCGAAGAGTCATGCCCCCAGAAATTAATTAAAAGTTTTAAAATGAAGGAGCCACTTAAAGATTATTGCACCATACAACTGCACAACCATATTCTACGTGGCCTATGAGCAACTACAGTTTTATATATTTACATGCACAGACTCAAAGTCACAGGCAAATGGAAAAGCAAGTCTAAGAAATAGTAACACATTCAGAAAGAGAAGAGGCTACAGAGCCCAGCTCCTGCACAAAGAACAAGGTCATGCTGTAATAACTTCTACCTAAGAGTCTTCTTGGAAGCTTCCTTTTCCACCCAGCAGAATTTTAAAAAACTGATAAACAAGTCTAAACCATTCTTCCACCTTATAATCAAATCCAACTCAGTCAGATTGCCGGGGAGCAGCTCTGAGCCTCCAAAAATTCTCTCATTATTCACCCTACTGACAAGGGTAATGAATGCGCAGACACAGGGCACAGCTTTACTTCTGCAAAAAGAAGTTCACTGAAACACAGATCTTATTACAAGCCTGTTTTACACATAAAATGCAAACCTTTCACTACAACAATATCACTTGTGCAGTTATAACATGAACTGTAAGCCTGTATGAGCACAGCTAGAAATCTGTCGAAAATAATCACTCTTCACTGTTCAAGACCAGGGAGCTAATAACAGTGGCAGAAAAGAAGGCTGTTCTATAAACCCTGGTCACAGAAATGTTTAACAGCACAAAGAAGATGGAGACATGTTTAAACAAACCAAAAGCAACCTCAGCTCCATTGCCAACAAAGTTTAGAGATGAATTCTCTGTCTTAGGTGCTCCCCTCACAACACACACACTTAAACATGTAAGAGAAAATCATTATCACAATAGGGAAAACTGACGCACGTACTTTTGTGAACATCTACAGCACAAGCTAAATATTGATGGTAAAAACGAGCAAAAGCTCAGTCTGCACTGAGCTTAACATCAGACACTACCTGAAAAGGCACTTCTGATCAAGACCACTGAAACTGTTACACAGCACAGGCATGCTCCGTGCTAGGCACATCACACAACCCTAGCAGGATTGTCACTTAAAGGATACGAGAAGCGGTCGTTCCACGTCGCTCTTTCAACATAATCCAACATAACAACAGCTTTAATTGTTGTTAGAAGTTTGTTCCATGTTTCATCAAAGTCAACTACTCGTGGTTTCAGGGACATCGTGGGGCTTTAGTGTTAATCTGTAGAAAAATTAAACATATCAGGCAACATTGCATGATAACTAAACACATTTAATTTGGTTTTTCACCAATTTATCGAACAACACCACGCCTCAAAGTTCATCACCTTACAGAGGTGCCCATTCAACAGCACCACATGAAGAAACTGACTTTTCTGCAGATTCTTGGTCACTTTTACACAAAGACTGCTTCAGCTTCTCAGTAGCTGAGACAACTTCGAGCAGAAACACGCTCACCAGATTAGCAGTTTATCTGAAATTACTGTTGTCAGCTTGTAGCCAACGTTCACCTCAAGCTTTCATGAAACAATTGTTGGTGTTATATTTGAAAAGCCACAAAACCCAAAAGCTTTGATCAAGATGACAAAGAGAAAACAACACAGAGCAGTAAGCACAGCTCGTGCAGCTTATTGCACTGTGCAGCAGGACAAACAGCGAACTCCTTCAAATAAAACATGGCTTGAAAATATAGAAGCCATGTTAACAAATTCATGTAAAAATACTTGGAGATTTATTGAAACAGACAAAAAAATAAACTACTGAAATAGAACCAGGAGAAGAGTAACAGAATTCAGAAAAGATGTCCTGAGAAAGACAAGAAACTGTGAAGGCCTCTTCCGTGTTCCCATTTGCTTCTGTCCCATACACCCAACCCAGCAAGGGAATCAATCTCACTTGATTCCCACATTTTCATGGTCAGAAGGAAAAAAAAACTAGTGACAAACAGACTTTTAGCATGAAAAGCCTTCCCCTTACAGACGTGTTGTCTATAAGGGGAAGAATCAAAGAATATATTGAAAAGGTGGTTATCCGACCAACTTACTCCCTTAACCCTACTGGCTTTGTATTTTTCTCAGGCACACAACAATTTTCAAACTGCAGAATATGCAGCTTCTCAGTTTAAAGAAAATAATAAGAATCATGTCAAACGCAACTTCTACACCTTGTATCTGCAAAACATCACCCTGCCTAGTTAACCAAGCTCCTTAACTGCTGTAAACTCAGGAACCTCAGAAGGCCGATTCCCAAACCCTGCAACAAAACAACTTCCATTTGAAGTGCAATCAATTTACTACCCACATTTGCTTTGATTTCATAAAGAAACTGAGTAGCAAATAACATCAAGGAAGTGGTATTATCCTGGGCTTTATGAACAGGATTTTTTTTTTCCAGCAGAAGAAATAAAAATCAGTAAATGATGGTTGGACCAGACGATCTTGAAGGTCTCTTCCAACCTTAATGATTCTACGATGCACTTTTCAGTTCAATAGCAACATGTAGGTTGGTATATTTGCAACATGGGTATTACTGCTTTGGAAAATTAAAAAAAAAAGCCTTCTCCTACTGCCATATATGGGTTGGAATGCGTTACGCAACAAAATCAATGAGAATTGACAAAATAAACAGATATCCACCAAAGGTAAACTGAAAAACACAAACTGATGCATGTGTCAAAGAAACATGAACTTCAGTAGAAGCAACCCACTTCAAAGCTCTCTTCTAGGAGAAAAAAAGTCTTTTTCTAAAAGCTTTAATGTTTGTCTTCTGGAAACGCAAGGATATTTTCAGATGATGCCAAGAAGCTGTTGTCATGGCCCATAAAACTTGTAAGAACCCCAAGAAGCAGCTGGGTTAATGAAGTTACACTTAATTGAGTGTTACATGTTACCAAGAGCGTCTTCTAGAGCCTGTATCTCCAAATAAGCAGGCACTCCTTCAAAGACAAGAAAAACCGAGGGGAGGAAGGAAAGCTGAGGAAAAATTCTTCCCTTCACCACAGGGCACAGGACCAGCAACACTGCATTTACGGTCAGCTGAACACATAAGGTGGAAGCAGAGAAGCATTGAGGGGTTAAACAGCTTCGTGCAGAGCTCGGTAACCTCTTATAACTTCTAAACCAACACGAACTGAACCTTTATGAACAAATTAACCAATTTGGTGTAATTTTTTCCGTACAACACCAGGATTTCAGGTGCCAGCAGCCCAAGCTCCCCACCCCAACCCCAACCCCCCGGGCACCCGCCCCAAACCGAAACCAGGCGGGGCTGGGCCCCGCCGCTCCCTCCCCTCAGGGCCCTGCCCGGGGAGCGCCCAGCGGGGCCCCCCCGAGCCGGGGGCGCTGCCCGGGGACCCACACAGGAGGGGGGGGGTCCCGGTTCCCTCCCGCCGCTGCCTCCCGCGGCCCGGCCCCGCCGCCGCCCCCCAGCCCCGCGCCGCGGCCCCGTCCCCTCAGCGCGGCGGGGGCGCGCCCGGCGCGGCCTTTACCTGGCGGCCGCGAGCACGCGCCGCGCGCGCCCCCCCGCCGCCCCCGCTCCCCGCCGCGCGGCCGCGGTCCCTGCCCCGCGCCCCGTCCTCACGGCGCTGCCATTACCCAGCCGCTCGCGCCCCGCCCCGCCCCGCCGCCGGCCGCCCCCACTGACGGGGCCGGGGTGAGGCGCGGCCCCGCTGCCTCCGCTCGCCTCCCTCCCGCCGCCGCCTCACCCGCCTCGCCTACCGCCTTCTGTCGCCGTTCGCCTCCCGACTCGCTCCCGGAGGCTCGCTCCGGGCGGCGGGCGGCGGCTCCCGGTACACCGAGGCTTTCCGGCCGCGCCTCCCCCCCCCGCCCGAGGGGAGGCAGTTGGTACGGCCCGCCCTACGGCAAGCACGGCGGGCCGCAAGGCCCCGCGCCGCGCATGGGCCGTGGGGGGAGCCTCCATGGGCGACGGTGCCCGCGCTGCGCATGAGCCGGGGCCGCCCTGGGGCTGGGCCGCTGTGTGGGGCTGGGCCGCCAGTGCTCCTGAGCCCAGTCCTGACGTTATTAAACATCGACTCTCTTCTCTTTAATAAATCTGTATTCATTCTCTTTAATAAACCTGACCCCTTTTGTGTCCTTAAGAGATCCCTTAGCAATAACCAGGTCACAAATAACTAGTAACTGCTTAAGATAGTATGTTCTCCTTAATATTTTCCCTTAGTTTCATGTTAATGAGTTACCATTACATCACACAAAACGCTTTTTTTTCCTTTCTAAAATGCATCCATGTCCAGAAATGCTTAGAAATAGCTCGCTATAAATTTTGAGGGTTTGTTGTTTTTGTTGTTGGTGTTGTTGTTTGTTTTTTTTTAGTTTTGTTTTTTTTTGTCAGGAAGTTCATGAATGTGAAGAATAGGAAGACAATAAGAAACAACAACAAAACACATCAAACAGTGCTATGGAAGAAAGAAAAAATACGACATTCAGCGTAGCAATTGCTAACGCAGCTCACGCAATGCTCAAGATATAATACATTTATAACTCCAATTTCTCCTTTCTATTATGCATAGTGTTTCCTTCCAGAGGGGAACCTGTGTCTGATTTCAGCCCGCATGTTTGTTTATTTAATTATGGAAATGCCACACAGCTGCTGCTATTGTTCAAGGTGGTTTTCATACCTGGATCCTCCTTCGCATGCTATTCAAATACTTTTTTTTTTCTTTTCCTATTTGCCCAAGTGTAAATAGCATTTGCAGAAATACACAGCTGGTACAGTGAGGTCGTTTTCTGAATAGTGACTTAAAACTCTTTCACACTTCTTGTAACTTCCAGAACAAACTTGTTAAGGCCTGGCATGTAGCCAAGGTGGATTTCTACACACGCACGTAAACACCCAGTGACATCAAATGCTTAAATATCTTTTTTTTTTTTCCTCTGGCTGTGGAAAACAAGGGCTACCATTTTTCTTAAATGTCAAGTCCAGCTCTTCAGTTATGCAAAAGCAAGCCTAAATACGCATCTTGAATAAAGAGGTATTTTATCGCAAAATGGAAAATCAAGTTCTTAAGATATATGAGTGCTAACTCTGTAGTCTACATTGAAAAGATTGTGCACATTTCTGTATTTTTGTAAAACTGGATTTAGTTATGCCAGGTTTAAATTATTATAATTATAGTACTACAAAATATCTTAATTTTACATATATGCAAAATTTTTTAAACCTTAAATTTTAAAAAATAAGAATATTTTAGATTCTCAGTTTGCCACTGGTCTTCACACAGACAGCTGTAAAAAAATGCACCAGATAAAAATGTTATAATTTTTATTACATATTACATTACATACAGGCATTTAAATCAGCAGGTATTCCAGCTGATAAACTCTAACTGTTAACGTTCACAAGTTCAAAAGTCCAAACTAAAACCTCTGAAAATAACACAGTGCGGATACCAAGTCCTCAGCACCAGCAGTTCTCTCGTGTCACAATAGTGAGTGTAAATATAGCCAAACAAAGAACATCAAAATACAAAAATGTTTATAATGTGGTAAACACTCAGAATGTTTTTTTGTTTGTTTGTTTTTCCTGGAAATCTTCTTTCCATCTATTCATTGCATAAGTTATTAATTTGCTTTCAGTCAGTGATCTACATGGGTTAATTTGCAGTAGATGCATATGTGACCTTAAAACTGCCACACCACCTATGCAAATGGTAAGCACTCCCTGATTACATCAGCTACCTCCACATCATTCTTACCAGCACTGCAGTATTTCCTGAAATTCCCCTGGTGTTTATATGTATTTGTTCTCTCTTATCTGATACTTATGTTTCTCTGTCTGTTTGTAATCGTTTGTTTTCTGTTACGTAATTCTTTTGGCAGGAGCTGCCTCTTTTGTTTATATTTATACTACATCTAACACTGTGTTATTCTGGTCCAAAATTAGGAATCCCTAAGCCTATATTAACACAAACACTGTATTAAATATACCAATATATGGCCTACTGCTTTGTTTAAAAATAACCTCACCTTTAAACTGTGGTTTCCTCATAAATTGCTGGCAGAGCCTGGTACCCCTCAGCAGAAAGAAATCAGTCAAGGCCTCCTTTTATTTGTAAAGGTATGGATCATCCTAATTTGCACATTTACTTGTCACTCAACTAGTTCTTTGTGCCTGCCCCAGGCCGAATTACACTGTGAGAAATCATAGAATGGCTTGGGTTTGAAGGGACCTCAACCCCCCTGCCATGATGCCTGACTTTCTTAGATCATTATGTTATTTCTTCTCCTTTCTGATATGTCTGAGTTGCAGAAGTTTATAAAGTTTATGAAGTTTAGTCTGAGTTTATGAAGTGTGATAATTTCATGTTTCAAAACCTTTAATTCTTGAAAAGAAATAATCTCACTGCAATCATGTCCACTAGGTGTCAGTGCTGAATATATAAAAATAGCAGTTTAAGAATTCAAGTTGCACATCATACACCATGACTAACAAAATCTGTTATTGTACATGAAATAGGAAAACAGACAGAAGTTGAACTTTCTCAAACAGCATTTATTAGTTAGCCATCAGTGGCTTAGTTCAGCCCCCATATTTGTTCTGTCCTGCCCCAGGACCTGAAAAAAAAAAAAAAAAAAAAAAAAAAAAACAAGTAAATTTTTCCTTCATTCCTAAAAAGGGGCACCAACTTATTTTCATGTCACTGTAACCAAACAGTTAAATTCAATGTATGTATGAACAACTTTAACTATTTTCTCTTTCTCTCTCTCTTTTTTTTTTTTTCCACACAATTATTTTTAGTGAAATTCCGGAACACGATTGACAGGTAAAATGGCATATTTAGAACTTGTATTTAAAGATCAGTGGGTTATATATACATATATATATTTGCAATAAGTCTGAATCAGAATAATAGTATTTAAAGGACTTTTCAGACATATCTTCATATCATAGAATTATGATTTGGGTTGGAAGAGAAAGGTGCTTTAAAGGAAGCACCTTTAAAGATCATTTAGTTCAACCTCCCCTGCACAATGCAAGATATCAAAATAGGGAAGACTTTTAGAGCTTTCCCTTGTTCCATTACAAGATTTTAATCCTCTTCTGTGAGTGTATTAAATGCAGACATCTCAGGTACTTACTTGTTACTGGCTGGGATGAAATAGCTATAATAATTAAATACCAACACACTGCATCAGGATGTTTTCACACTTGCTTACATTGCTAATCTAGGCAGTTGCTTTTGTTTTTGTTTTTGTTTTTTTTTGGGGGGGGGAGAGAAACAAACAAACAAAAAAATAGCTTCTAATTGAAATACGTGACTTTTTTTCTGACTTGCTGGAAATGGAGGAGGCCTAGCTGAGTCATTCCTTACCAATGGGTTTGAACCAATCATTGGGATTTTGCTTCAAGGTTTTTAATTTGAATATAAAACTGGCCCCAAAGGTTTACTGTAGCAGACAAGATGTTGTTTGTAGCTTTCGTGCTTTGTTGTGTATGCCTAAAATCCCTGAGACAGCAGGTGTTGCAAAATGTAATAGCAACTGAATACATAGAAGAGTTGAAACATTATATACACTATCTGTTGCATTAGGAGAGGAAACAGCCAAGTGAGGGCACTGTATACAACTGAAAGAAAGTTGAATAAGTTAGAGAGTAAGTTATTTTACCCCTACTCATTCATGATTAAGCAATACATTTGTTTATACTACCAGTAGTGAACCAAACAACCTGGCCAGTAAGCCCCTCTCCTTCCCCTTTAACTCAGAAATTGTGTAACTGCCTTCAGATAATGATTATTATTTATTTTTTTTTAAGCAGTATGGCTATTTTTTATAAGTATATACCACATCAAAATCATATTCAAATCATCATTTTAATATTCACAAGGAATGTAGTGAAACAGTGGAAAAGGATTGTTTAACAGATATTGTAAGAGGAAGAAATTGGCTTCTTTCTGTTTGCTGGGCACAACGTTATGGAGAAAATAGTAATTTAAACATAAAAAGTAAGCATAAAAACATAAAACCCAGAATATTACTCTTTGATATCTCTGTGTGGGGTATGTATAAAAACACATAGAAAGAAGAAAAACACTGAAATTCAGATACTGCACAGTCCTTAGTGATGACAAATTTTAGGCAATAGAATTTAGCTTTGAGACAAATCGAATTTACAGAATGGTTTCCAGGAAAAAGGAAGGGGGCAAGTAGTATTGGTCTTCACTGAAATATAATAAATAGAAGATGTCTAGTGCCTATTTCTGAGACATCTCTTTCAAATCAGAACAGAGATCAGTCCACTGATAGTTTCCTCAACTTATTTTTTTTTAAAGAAATTATTTAATAACATGTCTCTCAAGTACTTCAGCATAACACATTTTTCATACTTAATGGAGACTGAAGCCTCTTGTAATGTGCAGACAAGTAGAATGAGAAAAAAAAAAAAAAAAAAAAAACAGGTCATAAATAAGTCAGCTGGCAAAAGAGCATCATCAAGGAGACAAGTTTGTTGAGCCAGCATTTGATAAAAGAGACAAGATGGAGATTTCCTCTCCAGGAAAAACACATTGCTTTAGCCATTTATGTGTATTACTGGGAGCTTAAGAACTAAATAACTCTTGACATGAAAGAAATATAATGCCTCTGTCACATAAATAACATGGTGAATAGCTTGATAATCTCCTGTTATACTGAATACTACTCCATTTAATTATTTTTTACTTGAATCTCTTCCTGCTCTTTACTTACCCAGACACCTCTCTTTTGTGGCTGGTGAGCTCCATTTATTCAGTTGCTTTTGCTTTTCATTTTTTTTCTTCCCTTTTAAACTTCATGGTCATTTACAACCATCTAACAGGAAAACAAACAAACAAACAAACCTGCTCCCCCATCAAAAACAACTTACAGGTGCTAGAAAATATAGTCTACAGCCAGACTGTTAAACAAATGCATTTTTTCTAAGTTTTTCATATTTTCAGAATGTATTTTTGAAGGAGTCTGAGATCTTTATATGTGTTTCTCTTTTACTGCATTACCCAAATGGCTGATGCCATTCACCTGGCATTCACCTCTGTGTGAGGCAGACTCTCAATGTCTGTACGAGCATCTGCCACATTATTACATCTGCTTACCTTGCTTTACAGCATGAATCTTTTGCAAAACGTGGTTGTACAACAGCAAGCAGTTTGTGGTATGCACATTCCTGTGGTACAGTATATTCTCATTAAGCTACCTGAGCCTTTTAAACCTTTCAGGAAGCATTTCATACCGGTAAACTCTGTTATCCATGTAGTTCTCTTATGCAGCCTACTCAGGAAACTTTTAATAGTACAATTTTATGTATTGAAATTTTAAATAGAACTCAGCCAGTTGTGTGCAAATGGACACGAGTTTATATTCATGCTATAAGTACAAAATAATGTGTTACATAAACCTTATACTTTCCACCAAAGAAGTGCAAAGATCTCTTCAAACAGTAATAAACTGTAAATAATCAAGCACACTGTAAAGTACATATTATGTCCATGTTATAAGCAAGGAAATTATTATACAGGGAAATAGAGAAAGTTCATTATTCTGCAAAAGAAATAAAAGAAATTGTGTAATAGATCTCAACTGCCATTATTTTTCTCCTGCAGCAGAAATGTCATCATTCACGTGTTTTGAAATTGCTAGCCAATCCTTTAAACATGAAATGAGCATGGGACAGATGAGGACAGCAGTTCAGAGAATCTCAAGCTACTTGCCCAGCTATGAGTATTTAAGGGGTTCCCCAGTTTTTGGCTCCTCCTGGCTCCATTGTGCATGGAGAGACATAACCTGGGGATGGCAGATGAGAAACAGGCACTATGATTTTTATTAATTCCCCTTTTCATAAAGCTTTTCTTACAAACACCACACCAAACATCTAGCTGCACATTCACAAACCATTTTAGCTGTTGTGTTACTCGAGCAGTGATGAATAATGTTCAATATAACCCATGGTTTCGCTGCAGGTGTACTCCGCTTTACTTTGCAGGTTTTGGCGCACCAGTAAGCAGCCCTCCTTTCAAACTACACGACATATCAGGTAGTAGTGTACCACTTGCAATTCCAGTTTAGTATTCATAAAATTAGATTTTGAATTACAAATCCTAACAAAAAGTCAAATTTAAAGTACGTTGAATTGTTGTATTTCAGGCTGTGCATCTGTGCTTAGGGAAGTAAAATATTGTAGCATTATTGCAAGTTATTATCCAAAAACAAATCACTACAAACCCAAGAAACACCAAAGTAATAATACCTAGAAAGTGTATTCCTTGAAAGCAGATTATAAAATAAGAAGAGGTAACATAAATCATTAGCTTTATATTTTACCATCACAGTATATTATATTTAATGCTTTTTACAGGATGCTTCTTACCTAATCTGTTCTCTGTTTCAGACAGGCCAGGATTCTGTTGCATCATGAGGGTACTGGTTACTTCTGGCTTTCACAACACTTACAAAATCAGTTGTGAAAACAATGGCTGTGTGGTATGACCACACTTTTGTATGACCACCCTACAAGTTCTGCACATCAATTCCTTTAGAAGCAATGAAAGAGTAGAGGTAGAGTTGATTAATGACCCACTAAAATGTGAGTGGTCCATGAAGAGATCTGTGGTGCAATTATTTTTTGGTAATTCATGGAATCAGAGAATGGTTTGGGTTGGGCAGGACCATAAAGCCCGGCCAGTTCCACCCCCTGCTATGGGCAGAGACACCTCCCACCAGCCCAGATTGCCCAGGGCCCCACCCAGCCTGGCCTTGAGCATCTCCAGGGATGGGGCAGCCACAGCTTCTCCGGGCAACCTGGGCCAGTGCTTCACCACCCCATGAGTGAAGAATTTCCTTCTAATACCTAATCTAAATCTCCCATCTTTTAGTTTAAAACTGGTACCCCTTGTCCTATCACTACACTCCCAGTCTTTCTAGGTTTATATAACCACCAGGGAATTAATTTATGACCTACAACAATAATTACAAACATGCAGTATTTAGGGAGACAAAGATGTAGACATCAAACGTCAGATTGCATAATTGAAGAAAAACATAGCATGGCTAGAAAATGATAACAAGGAGTTTCATTAAGTGCTACATGAAAATAAATTTACTGGACATCTTTTAGCAAAGCATTCAATGGGAATTATTTCTGGTATAAAAAACTACCTGTAAGTTATTATATTTTTTATACAAATAACTATCTTCTTTGTACAAATAACATTTAGGGCATTTCAGACATAATTTGAATAAAGACTTTTTTTAACCTGTAAGTTTTACTTCATCATTTCTTAATGTTTAGGGTGTGTAAGCATGGGATGGGCTGGAAAGAGATACATGTAATACACCAAATGTCTGTTATTAAAAAAAAAATAAAAAAATCACAGAACAAACATCAGTCAAGGTGTCAATATTGGGATCACTTTTAAAAGCAAAAATATTAAATACTGGTATCATTTCAACTAGAATGACACTTTTTTTTTTCTTTTTTTCTATCAGTCTAACCTATATTACCTTTAAATGCCTGGATTCTAATTAAAAAGAAATCTACAAATATAAGTGGCTTATTCATTTTTCTGTTCTTACTTATGCCATGACTATCTATGTACTTTATACAAGAAAACTACATGTGTCTTTTAAGATTGTAATTGAAATATAACTTCTTTGAACTCTATTCTTTAAAAAATCCATCTGAAAGATTGAAGACCCAATACGTAAAATTAGTTTTTTGGAGATTACACAGTGTTTATAGTGATGTAATATACCTTGGTGAAGGATTTACGTTTTCAGCAAAGGGCATCACGTTTCTTTTGCATTTCTTTTGGTGTCAGTGCCAACTGAAGTCACTCGACTCCCTGCTCATATATTAACCCCTCAGTCAAGATCGTAGTTCTCTGTGTGATGGTGCAGAGTGCCAGGTTGATCCAGGTTAAAGGCAACTATTTTTTTCTTGGTGTACTGTTTCCAACTCGGGTTACTTCCCAGATAGGCTTCTGGGTTGCCTCAGTGGTGGGAATGAGATGCTAGAAGAAACTGGAGGCTGCTTCAGCTGGCACCGAGTCACATTTTTAACTCCTTAGAGAGGTTCTGACTTTGGGCACCAAATCCAAAGGCAAATAAAAACAAACAAAAACAATGAAAAACTGCTACTGAATTGCTGGTATTTCCTTGATGTTGTAGGACATAGTTGGACATTTCAGGTTGGAGAGGAAAGATGATCCAGGTAGTCATTCTGATGGCAGCGAAGTGCCTGGATTTTTAATTTTTGTTCAGAACCACCTTGTGTAAATTATGACAACCATAAATAATCCTGTCCTCTGTGGTCTTCTTATTTACTGCTTTTGGTTTTAGCCTTCAAAATCAAATTGGTGCATGTCAGGGACTGATCCCACTTAGAACAATTTTAGGATGATTTTAGCTGCAGTGATGCACTTTTGTAGCAAAGTATTTGTATTTGTATTTGTATTTGTATTTGTATTTGTATTTGTATTTGTATTTGCCTCAGCTGACAAATACACTGCCCCAGCCTTGCCACAGTAAAAACGCAATGTTTCCTGTTTTTTACCTTCCACTTCCAGCCCTCTGACCCTGTGGCCAGACTAAACCCAGGCAGAACTTTACTGGCCTCGGTAAGCCATGTCAAGTATTCAAGAGCTGCAGCTGGTTAATCATCTTTACATCCCTAAAGACTAAATCCCTTTGGCAGTTCACTCATTCCTCTGACCAGATGTTTCTCAGGCTGTAAGTTAAATTTTCGATTTCTCATTTAGATAATATCACAGAATCACTTAGCTCAGAAGAGACTTCTGAGGTCATCAAGTCCAACCTTTAACCTAGCACACAGATTAATATACTTCGCTAAACTAGATAAAAAAGGTACAAATAGCAATAAGTTATTAGGTAAGCATTTAAAAGCTGCTAAAGACCTACTTGAAAAGTAATAGAAAACAACTGCTTTTCCAAGTTCACACCACCAGAGTTCTGTGGAAATGTGCAGTTTGTTTATAAACAGCTCACTCCCTTGGTTTCCACCCTTTAACACATTCTCCCAACATTTCTTCCTGCTTGTCATCAGATTTCCACCTTTAAGAGTACTTTTGAGGTGTTACTAGCATCACAGCGGCTGATTTTGACTTCTTGAATATACCAGACAGGGACAGGATTACTTCCAAAGGCATCAGCACAGTTACTCCCAGTATTTTAATGCTTGTCTGCTCATTTGATCATGTTATTATTCTATAAAATATTTTCAGGGGTATCTAGTAAAGCAGGTATCTGAGGGATGGGCACCAGAAGTTTGTTCCTAACGGGTTATCGATCGTGTGCTGCTGGCACTGGGCGTGAAACAGCCTCTGTGAGACGCGTGAACAAAGCGAGCGCTCAGAGGCAAAGCCCGTGTAGATAAACGCGATGCCCCTGTCATGGAGTCACAGGTTAAGGGTCTTTATTTTTGACAACGCAGTGAAATCAGCCCTCAGGTCCTCCTCACACCATGAAGGGCACAAACTCCCGTTCCCCCACCACAGCGAGCCACGGGCAAACAACGCCGGGCTCTGCTCTTCCCCGCGCGGCTTCTTACAGAGAAACAACCGGCAGGAGGGGGCACACCCCACAGCGGGCGAGGTTTTTTAAAATCGAGGTGATTTTAACGAGCCGGGACCGCGCCGGACCCTGACGGGGCTGCCCCGCGCCCCCCGCCTCAGCCCCGCTCCCCGAGCCGAGCCCGCCCGGGCGTTACAACCCGCCCCCCCAACCCCCAACAAGCCCCGCCCCCCTGGAGCCTCGTCCCGCCCCTCGGCCAATCAGCAGCGCCTCCCGCGGCCCCGCGGCGCCGGTTGGCCAGGCCGCCTGCCGTTGGGGAGCCCTTCGGCCACTCGGCGGCGCCGCCCGCAGCCGGGCCCCGCCCCCTTCGGCGGCCGGCGGCGCTGGGAGTCGCCGCGGACGCCATTTCCTCAGCGCCCCCGCGGCGGCGCGGCTGCATCAGCGCTGACGTGAGGCCGACGCGCGGCTCCGCCCGGCCCAATCCCCCTCCACCCCCACCCCCCTGTGACGGGGGCAGCGCGCACAGGGCGCCGGGTGAGTGCGGGAGGGGGCGGGGACACGGGTGCGCGCAGCCCGGCACCCCCCACGCGCCCTCCCTCCCCCCCCCCCGCAGCGGGGCCGCGCGCGCGCGGGGCAGCGGCGGCGGCGCGCGCGGCGGGCGGGGGAGGGCAGAGAGGGGCGCTGCGCCGCCGGGAGCGCGCACCGGGGGGGGGGGGAGCGGGGGCGGCGCGTGCTCGTCGGGAGCGCGCTCCGAGGGCCGCGCCCGAGCGCTGTGGCTGGGCCGGGCGGGGGGGTGAGGGGATGGGGATGGGGTTTTGGGGGGCGGGAGGGGCGGGCAGCGGCTCTGTCCCTGAGGAGAAGGGGATGAGCGGGGGGGTTGTGGCCGCTTCCCTCGGGGTTCGCAGCGGTTAAACGGCTCCCGGTGCTGGCACGGCCCTCAGGGGGGCTCAGTGCCGGTAGTGGGGTGGTTGGGGGTGCGGTGGCTCCTGAGGTGATGGGCTGGGGGCTGGTGGGGAAGAGGAGGGTGGGGAAGGGCAAAGCCGTGAGGAAGTGAGGCGGTGGGGGAGCAGCAGTGAGCGCGGCCTGGGTGCTGCGCTCCTCACGGGCAGGGCAGCGCCCTCCTGCCAAAAAAACGAGCTTTTCACCCCAAATTAGCGCCCTGTGAGCGCTTCCACGCGAAATAGGCCTGTGTGAGTTCACACGCTTTCTAGTAACTAACCCCGGGAGTAAAAGCCTTCAAAGGGATGCGTGGAGCTGGGGTTGAAACATATTTCTGAGCCTCTTCCTTTGTCGTGAGCCAGCTCTGTGAGCAGCCACCCGTGTACGAAGCGTTGTGGAAATAAAGAAGTTACCTTGAAAACGTCTCTGGGTGTTCAATGAGAAAGTCATGCCTGCAAGTGTACGCCGATCTGCTGGTGCAGTTGCACTTCATCAACAAATCCTCATATTAATATTCACTGATGTGCTTCTAAAACAAATAGCACTATTGCTAGGAAAATGATTTTTTTTTGTTTTGTGATCTTTATCACAGAAAATCATATCATTAAAGATATTACCCTTGTCCTTTTATCTGTGGACAAAATATACTAAAAAATGCCACCTATAGGTACTGAAGGCATTACCTACAGATGTCAATGACCTCCAGTTGCCTGCTGTTCCCTTGAGCTCACGCTGTCAGTTTTGTCCCATTGGCGATGCTGCTGTTAGCAGCTGAAGAAGCTTTTGGTGTGTTTTATGTGCATCTTCATCATCTTAATCAGTGTTCACCTGCTCCTGAGCTACTGTACCTAGGTCTCAGTACGTATAGTAGATACATATAGTAATAGGTATTAAGATGTTATTAACTAGGTAACAGTTAAGCTTCCTGCCAGATCCTGAAGATTTGCTCATAGGGAAAATGAGCTGCCTTTGCTTACGTTAGGGAAAGCCATCCCCCCCCCCAGCCTTTTTTTTTTTTTGTTTAGTGGGAGGGATATATCTTGTTTATTAAATTAAAAATCCAGACTAATATTTAACATTACTGTCCAGTCATTGTAAACAACTAAGGCAGAATATGTAGGAAATGATTGTATTAATAGTGAATATAGGACTAAAGCTTGTATGTCATTAATCATACAATGAAGAAAAACATGTCATTTTAGATGGAGGTTAGGACTATATCCCTTAAAGCTAATTGATTGATTGATTTTAATTTGAAACAGGAGGAAGGTTACAATATTATAGATAGGATAGACTTTAATTAAAGTTGTAGTGTAATGCGTATTAATACTGATACACCTATACAAAGGATTTTAAGTGGTTGACAACAGTTTTTTTTTTCTTTGAATCTTAAAAGGAAAACAATCTTTCAGAATTTTATTTTAGTGTGGAGTGATTATGAGACATGAGAGAAATTATCTGGTAGGTGCTACGTTAATAACTTTCTTACAACTAATGTTTTAGAAAACCATTGTTTTGACCTACTCAATTTTATTCTTCATATTTATTGAAGTACTTCAGTGTTCATGCTGAAGTGATATGTGAGATAATACAGGAAATAAACAGCCTGTATGGCTCAGGCTGTATAAATCTGAGAGTTTATGAAAAGGCTCTAAAGACAGTGATACCTGGATCAGATTGTGAAATTCAGAATTTTCGCAGCATGCACAGTCTTGAGCTGTGTGCGAGCCCACGTAAGGTGATGTGACTGTACCGTGGCACTGTGGGTGCCAGTGGCTGCAAGTGACCTTTGCCTGTGAGTTTAATAATTCCTATGGTTATGTTTACGGAAGGTTCTTAATCTTGTAACGTGTATGAATTATGATATCAATAGGCTACAATGTATCTTCAGTTAGCCTTCACATAGAAGTTTCATGCCAACCTGAATATTTTAAAAGTAGCTATGTATTTGTTGTGGTTGTTTTGGTTTTGTAGACTGCAGTTAGACCTTTGTAATTGGGATGGGGAATTTCTGCAGCATAGTTACTCAAGACCCAGTTTTCCAACATGCAGCCATATTTCCAAAAAGCAGTGGGTTTTAGCTTACCTAGAAGTAGTGTCTTTCTAGGGTAAACTTGAATTCAGTGACTGTCAAAAAAAAAATAATAAAGAAAAGCAGCATAAAAATCTCCAGTTTTTATTCTTCTTTGTTAAAGATTAAAAATAAGTCATCGTCTTTGTTGACTCAGAATATACGCAGTCATAGGTGGAAAATATATTTCAATTCTTGAGTTTTCATGTATGCCATGTCTTAATTATGTTCAGCATTTCACTGACGTATATAATGCTTGCTGTTGTTCTTCTGATTTAATGTAGATCATCTAAAAACAGTCCTTTCCCTGTACTGTACTGTACTTTATAAAATACTAGGAATAACTTTTTATTGGAATTTCTGCTGTGCTGATGCTGTTTTCATAGCTGTTAGCTAACAATTGCTGGACTGCAGCAGCTGGAAAAGCTTTGGGAAAGAGATGCTGATAATAAAAGCAGTAAAATAAAACATTTTTGATAGTGTTCTGCAATCAGTAAAGGATTAAGCTACAATTTAGAACATAAAACCCGTTTGTTCATGAAATGAAGTCTGGCTTTTGCCAGGTAAATTTTCTGTGAAATCTTTTCAGTGGGATGAAAACACGTGTGTGTTGGTTTTTAGGTTTGCTTTTTTGTTTGTGTTTTCAGCAGTAGGTTATCTGTGACATATGGCTTTGGGTAACAAAATACTTCAAGGCCTGTATGAAGTGAATTAATTCTGACTGTAGTCGTACAGGAAGAGGTTGCAATGACTGTGGTGCCCGTACATAGTCATCATTTAACCTGCCCTGGTGGGTGAGCTTTTCTGAAGCTTATGGAGGTATTCATAGATGAACCAGATACAGATTCAAATGTGAAAGCTGTGTGGATGTTCCCGGTTTACTAAGGAACAAACACATTTTCTACTTTTTTATTGTTATATTGAATACATATATACAAATGAAATGCTGTAATAAGATAAATATTTTGAAAAATTATGGTGGAAAACTTGGTGAAAAGTCTCCCCAGGGTTGTCCGGTTTGGTGCATTTCAGTGGCCTTTCAATTAGCTTGTACCTAGCGAAAGAGTTGATGAGTTATAACTACGAGAAGGCAGGAATGTTGAAAGAAGTTATGAATTTGATCTGAATTGGTGCTGGCACGGAGTGTAAAACTTCTGTTTGCAGGAATAGCCAGACAGGTATAACTGCTTAACTTGTGGGGTCCTGCCGGGAAGGCAGGCTGTTAAATCCGGCCAGTAGGACCCCATTAGAGGAATGCAGGTGTGAAATCTGCTGCTCTGTGTCATTTCACTGGGTCCCTCTCTACCTGCATGGTCTCAGGTTGGCACGCAGGTAAAGCAGTGTTTTCATGCCTCTATTCCGTGTGGACCCAGAAGGAGCTGAGTGGGACGCAGCGCCCTTAGCTTGCAGCCAGCTGGGACAGCTGGAGGAGGCGCTCGGCCTGGCTCACTGAGCCCTGCTTCCAGTGCCTGAACCCGGTTGATCTGAGCCTGCAGGAACATAATTTTCTGCCTCTGACAGCCCCTAGCGGTGTCACTGCCTCCTGCGGTCTGAATTCCTGCCCCAGCACCGCGCGCAGTTGGGAGCGCGTCTGTGGGGCGCGCTGGGCTCTGTAGGTCCCGTATCCCTGTACCCCCGCCTGTGTTCTGTTGGGACTTGCACGGTTGCCATGGCAATGCTTGTGACTTGTCACTTGTTCCATGTTACACCTTCAGTGCAGAGAGTGGTAGGAGAGAGGGAGCCGAAGAGAACCTTGTTTTAACACACACACATCTTCCGTTATGACTAAGAGTGCCAAGAGATATGGAAAAGCAACCGTAAGGTAACTGCATTTCTATACAGCAGATAACATTTAGAAGCTTTCTCTATCCGGTTTAAACTTGTAGTTTAAGTTGAGGGTCAGGGAGTTGTTTATTCTTCTCTGAAACTTGCCCTAATTTTAAAACCTGCAGAATGAGAAGAATGGCTGAGGGTCTTAAGCCCCAAGCAGTTTACAGATGGTTGGAGTACAGATCCCAGACTGGGGTCAGTCTCAGCAGAGCCTTTAGAGGGCTGTGCCAGCACGTGGCTGCTGGGAGACACAAGAGACCTGCTGCAAGCAGTGCTGGTGGGCTTTGAAGGAGCATAGTGCTTGCCAACCCTTGGCCAGCTCTGCTCAGGACCCCAGGGCTCTGCTCATTCCTCCCCTGAGAACCATTTCTAGAACTGCCCTTCCTCACAGCTTTCCAAAGCACACATTTTGTAGCTTCTGGCTATGTGAATGAATATTTAATATAAGTCAGTGGGAAGAAAGGACTTCAATTAATCTGACAAGTTTGAGAAAGATCTGTGTGTTTACTGTTAGTTGTTAGTTTACTGCTCCAAATATAAAAGAATCTCATAGGGCTCTTTTCTCCCTAGATGCCTGATAAACCTTAATACGGCAAAATTTATATATGTGTGTACTTACTTTTAGACAGATGACCATGGAAATGGTTGAATCGCAACAAGATGAAAATACAGTGGATTCTCTGCCAGACAGAGATGCTGTTCATGATCAGAGTCAGCCAGGCGAAAGTCATATTTCCTCAGTACCTCAGGTAAGTTGAAATGTGGAAAGATGAGAAGAATCAATAAAGTGACATTCAGAAATGTTATGATTCTTTTATTGTTGATGATGAAATTACCAACTTGTATGGTGTTGTCATATGCTGTAAGTCTTGTGATTAAATAGGAAAAATACCAAGCGTATACTACAAACCATACCTGCTGCATTTAACAAAAGGCCAGTCAGGTCTGTTAAAAGGTGATACTTCTAGGAGATTGGTCTTTGCAGAATGATCATTAGGGATCCTTTACACTTTTCACAGATGATCGTATGTATTTGTTATGCAGATGAGGATAGAGTCCTAAAGAATTGAGGTGGCTGCAAGATCAAACAGCGGAAATGTGTGCCTTGAAGATGTGTTGCAAAACAAAAGTGAAAATGAATAAAAATAGTCATTGCTCTTTCCTACTTCCATTTTTTTTTATAGCTTCTGTTTAGTCTTGCAAGTACAATTGTGCTTGTTCTGTTTCATCTCTGTGCATGTGATGACAGAATCTGGGTTTCTAAAATGTACGTGTTCTACATAGTAATCGTACCTGGATACTTCTTTGGCAGTTAATGGCTAAAAATGACATAATAACAATTCTCAAACATGAAAATAAGCACTGAAAAGTTCAGCACTTGAGAGAATGTTCTTGCCAGTGCTAAGATTTATAGCTTCAGGATGTTGTGTAGACCCCTTTGAAGAATCTTCAAAACAGTTTTGTGAAATAAAGGAACTGAGTTAAAAACAAACAAACAAAAAAAAAAACCAACAACTTTAGAGAAATTCTTCAACATCAAAAGTTAGAAGTTAGTAAGATTTCTGTCTGAACTATAAGGGAGGGATGCTCCATTATTTCATGCCATGTATGTGGCATGTTAGATACTCGATTTACATTATAGGTTTATTTTCAAGAGTGAATGCAACTGGGTTTTTCTGGGTCTTCAGACACCAAGTAGAACCCTTGTTTGTTTTTTCTAACCTATGGTATTGGGTTGTGGTTTTGATATCTACATCCCTGGGAATCCTGTGTTTTTTTGTTTGTTTGTTTTCCTTGAATGGAGTATGAAACCAATTTTTTTCATTATTTTTTTTAATGCTGATTTCACCCCTTTATTTCATCTTTCTTTGATGGTTCAAATTCAGTGGTTCAAATTTGATGGTTCAAATTCATTTCTTTGATGGTTCAAATTCATTTAACTTAGCAGATTTTACATGTAAACCATTAGCTTATACAATAGTCTGCTGGTGTCCTGGTACTTGAGTACTGGGTGGTGGTAACTGATGAGGTTCAGCCATACTGGGCAGGGCCCCTAGGTCTTTCAGTTAAAAGCAATAACTCTTGAAGTACTGATGAGGAGAATAGCCTGGAGTGTACATCTCTGCGTTCCTTAGACCTTCTGACCAAAAGGAGGAGCCGGGGCAGAGCTCAGAGGTGCTCCCAGCTGGAGTCTGTGTCCCTGTGTGGGCCTTCCAGAAAAGCGGCTTCAGCAGCGTGGCACCGCTGAGGAAAATGGCGGAGCCAGGAGGCCTCCAACAGGCAGCCCCTGGAGCCCCCGGTGGTGGCCACTGACCAGAGGGGGTCCTGCCAGCCCAGGCCAGGCCACTGTGCTCCTTCTGCCACCCCTCAGCCTTTGGGACACCCACTGCTGGCCTTGAGCTGCTAGAAAACTGTGCCCACCCCCTTGGCACCCTGAGGCTCAGTTGCCACCGTGTTTCGGTGGGTCTGCCTGACCCGGGAGGAGAGCTTATTGCTGAGAAGGGGGAAAGGCCTGGTTTTGCAGGGAGTTTTGGCTGAAGATGAGGAGGACGCTTGTAATTTACATTCCCACCTGGCATGTTCTGCAGGTGAGAGGTTGTCCCAGTGAAGGTTAGGGAGCCGTGGTGAGAGAGGAAGCAGGGACTTTTTGGGATGAGGAACATCCCCACCTGCTTCTGCTGGGTGCGGGATGGGAGACTTGGGGCACTTCTGAGGGATTCATGGCTGTGCAGCTGGTCTGGCACCTGTGAATTTGGGACGGAAGGGCACAGATAGCTCCTTCTCCCTCTTTTACCTCTGGAGAAGTGCAGTTAAGAGAAGGCAGCCACTGCATGTGACTGTCATATAGCTTTCTCCAACTTCCAGTCATCTCTCCTAGTAATTTTCTTGAAGTTGTGCAGGAATGTGAGGGAAGTAGGATGAGTTAGTGCCTACCAAGAGGTAAAATGTCTGCTTGTTGAACTTGAGGGTTGCTTTTCAGACATCTGTGTGACGTGTTTATTTTTTTTCCAACCAGATATTTGTTCAACCTTCTTTTTGTTCAGTCAGAAGTAAATCATTTTCATAAATTATCTTTTAATACTCAGTTTGTGGTTCTGTGTATGTTATCAAAGAATGCCAGGATGGTTGAGGCAAGCAGGGACCTCTAGACCAATAGCCCTGCTCAAGCAGGGTCAGCCAGAGCAGGTTGCCCAGGATTGTGTGAAGGTGGATTTTGAATATCTCCAAGGATGGGTAGTCCACAACTTCTCTGGTTGGCCTGTACCAGTATTTGACTTCTCTCACAGGGGGGGAAAAAAAATTTCTTGTGTTCAGGTGCAATTTTATGGTTATTAATTTCCTTGGCCTTTTGTTGAATTAATACTTTGTCCAGGGAATGATGAGCAAAATGCTGAAGAATATAACTGTGTAGGAGTATATTTTCCTCCTCTGGAGTTCAGGCTTTTTAGAGAAACACCTGGCACCTAGTGTGATAAAGGCCGACCATGGAATTCAGTGTGGTGATCGTATGAAAAGAGCAGGCACTGTTTTTGTGCTGAAGCATTCTTGGTGTCTTCCCTCTGAAACTAGTGATCCTGTTTGGCTGGAGAACTGTGGTGTGGTGGGATAATCTCCAGTGCTATGGGGACCTCTCATAATTTATTAGCAGAGACAAGAGCTTTTTTTTTTTTTTTTTTTCTTTCTTATGTTGTGTAATAGATACTGTTATATGCTCTTGCAATTTTTGATGATGAAAGTAAAACTTTTTTTTTTTTCTGCAAAAGCAAAAATTAGCAAATCAGAAACTAGCAAAATGAGATAAATTTTTCATCCATTGAGGCAAAACTGACAATTTCTGCTTTTAAAGGGATATTTTTATAATAAAATTAATTAATATAGATCAAGATAGGTATGCAAGAAATTCAGCTGCAGATGCTAAGTCCCAGCCACCAACAGAATTATGTAAGAAAATATTTATAAAAGTTTTGGTTGTCTTTAGAAGCTGTTTGAACTGTGTAGAACACCCATACGAGAAGCTCGATGCCTTTTCCTCAGTGAAGAGCAGAGGTGTGAGGTGGAAAATGTCTCCGTGGGTTTTGTCTCATATGCACAGGTGATCTGCTAATACATATAGGGCTGCTCTTAGAAAAATAAGTTAATTTGGACTGAAATATTCTCGTAATATTGATGATAACATTTGGAACAGTTACATGTGCATTGTTATTTAAATTAATGTTCATTTTGCTGCATTTTTAGAGGCTATATAGCATTCTGTGGTGTACTGTGCTCAGCTACATAAATATACTATGTGTAACTATAAATAAATAAGAGCAATATACTTAGAACTTTTTTTCAATTTTGACAAAGTACTTTTTTTTTTATTATTTAATCCTGCATCCTGGATAAGTTCTTTGAATCAGTTTTTGCATTTGTTATATTCCATCTATTATTAGGGCTGTGTTTGCTGCCTTGATCTGAAATGTTTTCTGTTGACCTCACAGTGCTGGCCCTGAACAAGGCATGGGTCAGGATTTACAATGTGAAAACTGCTGTCAGAGGGATTAGGAGGGACCTTTATGATGCAGGCAGTGCAGAGCTGTTGGGAGCCAGGACTGCTCAGGTTTAGCACATCAAGGACGTTTACCTTTTGGGCTCGCAGCATGAAATGTTACATTAAATCTTGCTCCCAGGAGACTGAGCACTATAGAAGTTCTCCACAGTGTGAATATGGCTCTAAAACCAGCCTGCCAAGTGCAAGTCCAGGGCATTTAGGAAAATTGATGTTAGAGCATTACGAACCTGCAGCTTTGTCACTGTTTTGTGCTTCTTCAAGGGTATCCTGTCGCCAAGTGGCTGAGATCAGTCAAACCTTGACTTCCTTAAAGCTAGGAGTTTCCTTTTTGGTGTTGGCCTTGCAATTGGCCAAAAGTTCCCTATCTTCAGCTTTTCCTCATGAAGGTTAGGCAGTGCCTGAGCGTGACAAGTCCTGTGCTCTTCTAGTAGGTGAACCCACAAAGGGTTTGTTCTTTTCCAGAAGCGCTCCTCTCATTACTTCTGGAGTCCTTGCAGCTTTTAAATTCTACAGCTGAGACACAAATCAGCTGGAACTGTGTGAGGTGTACTTCCTACTAGCCATGTTTGAGGCACGAAAGGTTGAGTGTCAGTGTGAGCTCTGCAGTACTCTGTAGGGGAAAGTTACCTGAGCTTGAGTGACAGTGCGTGTGTACGCAGGACAGCTGTTCAGTGAGCCGTGGGTCTTGAAGGCAGAGAACTGATAAGCAGCTGAACTCCTGAATGAACACGTACCTCAGTGTAAAGATAATTCATGTTTATTTTTTTGAGGGGTGGGGTGGGAGGGCGCCTCTTCTTTTGTTTCCCTCTTTTTGCAAGAGGGAGCTCTTCGATTTCCAAACATACAGAGTACGGGCCCATGCTGCCATGACAGATTACGTGGTCGGTATTTGTTGAAGCTGTTGGGCTCGACTGTTGCACACGTAAGAGGCTCGACCATCAAAGGATATTGCAACATCCAAAGTCTCTTAGCAATCACTGGGGCATAACCCTTGCACTGTTTAATCAGGTACTTGGGGTGTTAATCTTCTGCTCCCTCTCGGTGTTGCTGAATTGCTCAGGGATTGTTTTTGGTCATTGTGTTAGAAAGCCCTCGGAGTGATGGGGTTAGAAGGAGCATTGCTCATTGCTGATGGCTGAAAGTAATGTTTTTTTGCCAGGGCTGTGTCAGTCAGTGTGTGTGCAGGATAGCCTCAAATGGCCAAAGTATCTTGGCAAACACAGGACTGTTCAATTTGAAACAATTCAAAGTGAAATGCGAATCAAAATAATTTTTACAGTTCAAAAAATTTGTAGAAGACATGCAAAACATGAAGTTAGAAATGAAGTCATAGTTCTGGAAAACAAACCTAAGACAAAATAGTCACAGAATACTATACTACGAAGTATAGTTCGTAGGGACTGCGATAACATGAATGTGAACACCACCTAACTTTCAGAAATTGGTGGGAACTCAGCCGTGATCACATCAAATTGAGATGTTTAAAGTAGATATAAATGAGCAAGCAAATCACTTTTGGTTTTTGAACCAGCTTTAAAGATACTATTGTCTCCCCTCCCCCTGCACCCTCCACCTCCACTTAATCTCCTATCTGAATTAACGGGAACAAAACAATTCATCCTGCGATACTGTCAACTTTAGACTAAGGGTATTAGCTGACTGATTTTTTTCTATTATTTTTTTCCCTCCTTGTGTGGTTAGACTGAATGAATAAGTAGCTTCTAAATGACTACAGTGTTTCTTAATTCTGAATACTGGCTTACTTCCTGCTTATATGTGCCTGACCCATTGTGTACCAAACACAGGAACTAATCAACTGTGTATGTAGTGCAGTGTGGTGTTTGTGCTCAGCATGTTCTTCCTGATACCCTAGAGAATTGTAGCAGATTACTGCTATCTGTGAGCGCTGCAAACTGAGAGGTTTGGTGAAATTGCCTTTGTAATGTTTTGAAAAGTTAGCATGCTTTGTAAATGTTTAGACTGCTCCATGCTCCTTCCTTGAAGCTGGGGTTTGGGATGATGTCAGCTTTGCCTGGCAGAAAATAGACCGTGATCTTCAGGATGTTCAAGATGTTCTAGATCTCAAATATGTATTCTGATAATAGCGTTTGTATTTGGTTTATAGACAGGGAAGAGAGCTTGTGTATCCTATTTACGTGTTGCCATTTAATGCCATTTAAGGATTGACTGCTTGCATTTAGGGATTAAAAATGTCCTCAATTGTTTTATTTCCTGAAAATCTCTTCAGTTTACTACAACAATCGAGCAATTGCATAGTGAATGTGGACAAGCTCTTGTCCATTTGCTAGAAACGTTGCTTCTTTGAGATAATATGAGCCAACATCTGTTCTTCTTGATAGCAGTATGTCTTAATAGGAGATAAACATTTTCTCGTGCCTTAAGGAATGTTTCCCAGACGAGCAATGGCTTACTGATCATAAATAAAATGTCATTTAATATTAGGAATTTAAAAACAACAAAACCCCCAAAAAACATCTTCAGTGTGAATATAGAAAAATACAAAATACTTTAATTTTTTTTTTTTTTTTCAAATTTGACATTAATCATGTTTTTTCTTCTCACTCTCATCTGCTTTTACCTCCACTGCTCGTACCAGCTACCTTCTTGGGCTGAGAACCAAGCTAGGAAAGGGAAGATACCAGCATCTTAGATATGACTCAGGGCGTATTCTTGCACACACGGAAGTTAGAAATTAAGTTTTCAGTGCAGTTTACTTTCAAAAAGACTCATCTATTTTTATCGTATGACTTTATGAAGTTGTAATTTTTTTCCTTTTCACTCTGAGTTTCAGGATGTTTCATCACAAAGAGCTTGAGATCAATCTTAGTGTTTTCCCTTTTGCTTCAGTATTTGTTTCTGATGACAATTTTAGCAGTAAGAGAATAAAACGTGAGTTATTTCTTAGTCTGTGGATGCTTAACTATCTCTTAGCATGTTCAGCATCAATACAGGTGATTGAGAGCCAGGGGCTGGGCAAAGCTGCTTGTGCTCTGAAATGTCATCAGAAAAAGGGCTCAGGTGTCTTCCTATACAGAATGGGGTACCATTTTCTTCAGCTCTGCTGAGTTTAAAGATTTTTCTGTACTTTATTTTAGTTGTATCAAAGTACTTCAACTCTGTCCTGATACTGTGAAATACGCAAAGTGAATTTATTAAACTAAAACAATTTACAAATCCATGCATTGCTTTGTTGAACACTTTTTTCTTTCCTATTATCGCATCCCTTGAGACATCTGTCTGAAAACCAAAAGTTGAAGCTAAGCTTCCAGCTTAACAAAGCAAAAACAAAACAATTGTGGATATTTTTTGGACTGAGAACATTCTGCTCTGTATCTTGTTGCTGCAGCATACCACTTGAATGAATATTGGTATATTTGGTTACGTTTCTTGAGCTTCTTCCTAGCCTTCATGCTAGCGGCAGCAGATTTACTCCGTGATAGCTTAGGGTTGTTTTTGATTGAAAAGAAAATGTGAAGTCTCTGGGGGGAAGGGGGAAAAGATGAAGATTTGCAGTTTGGTAGGGCTCAGTTTTCCACACCTTTTGGAGAGATACCACGTTTTTCCTATGAAGACTTGTGTACTTGCGCGTGAGATAAGCACGCCTGCTCCAGCTGTTCTGGGTACGGCATCAGAACCAGGTTGTTTTAGTATCGCTTCTAAAAGCCTTTATTGAAATCTTGCGGTGTGTTTCTTAAACATGATGGTTGTAACTTTTGCAGGTTTCTGTAGCTGCATCAAGTGCTGGAAGAGGATCTCCAGCAGTAACTCTTGTGCAGTTGCCTTCTGGTCAAACTGTTCATGTCCAGGGTGTCATTCAAGCCACACAGCCCTCAGTCATTCAGTCACCACAAATGCAAGCTGTTCAGGTTAGCTCTTTTATTCTTCTGTTTTCATGAATATTTGGTGCTTCATTACTCATGCCCCTGCTCTCATCTTCAGCTTCTCTTCATTCCTGCCAGCGCTGGGAGATTTACTCGTGCAGTTGTAGGAAGGTGGGGGTGGGGAGGGTGGTGGCAAGCAGCCAGCTAATAGCAGCTCTGCAAGCATTGTGTAGCGATTCCTTAATGCTTCCTGTTTATTTCTTAAGAAATTGTGTCTTGGAACCCTGAACTTTTGCAACAGCAAGTTTGTGTAATAACATGACCTTGTTTTAGCGTACCTTGCAGTTCTTCCGTTTCGTTCAACTCTGCGATCGTCCTGATTCAAATGGAAATTTGCAAGTGTCTCTTGTACTGTATTTCTGAGAGCATCTGGATGTGGTGGAAGTAAACATAGCTTCAGACGATTCCTTGTTGGTGTAGCAGGCTCAGTCAGAGCATCTGGTATTGCTTTCTGTGGGCGTGTAAATGTAAAGAGCAAAAATAAGGGCAGCCTCAAAATATTTATTTGGCAAGTCTTCATGTTTAAACCTGCTGATGTTAGAAAACAGGGACCAGTGCAAAATGCTTAGAGAGTTTTCAGAGCTTTTAAGTAGTGAAACAGACTGGAGAGAATGACTTTGCACTCTTTTGCAAATGACTAGGCAAGCCTCCCATTAGTGTTTTTCTTGTAGGCAGGAGTGTCTTTGATCTGCTTTTCTTAAAAACTGTTTGGAAAATGAAGGCTGAATTAGTTCTTGCAACTAGAACTGATAATCTCTAAGAAAGGCTAGATAACAGCTACATGTGAAGTGTTTACCTGCAGTCCTTGCAACATAGGAAGGAAAAGACAAGTGTATTGTCAGGCTTCTTGAGAAGCCGCTTTTAACCTTTTTAGTAGCTTTCAAGTATAATAGATAAAAAGGCATATGTAAGTATATTTATCCTGGAGACTAGAAAACAAGAATAAAACCTTAACCAGGTATTAAGTAGTTTATTTGTAGGCACAGATGATGGGCCATGGTAAAGTTTGGAAATCCTAGGTCTCTCTTGAAAAAGTGCAGTAGATGGCAAAAGGCTTGGGTTTGGTCAGACTTGAAGGCAAATCAGGGTATTAAAAAAATTAATACTCTTTTTTTTTGAATTCTTTCTAACTATGATTTGCCAGGGTGAGCTTTATCAAATAATCATGTTATAGTCATTCCCAGATTCTGTCACTGCTCTTCTTTAAGCTGGTGTCCTTGGGGCATACATACAGAAACAGTCCTTGCTTCAGAGCTCGGGGGAGGAATTTCTCCAGAATGTCTTGACAGCTGCTGCTGTGTCGTCTTAAGGGGTGGAGATCGACTGTGTTGTATTGAGTCAACCCTGTGCTCTCTTTCCTGAAGGAACAGAGATGGGAAAGCTGTGTCCTGGTTAATACTAACTTGTTAGTTCTGGGCTTTTGCTTTGCTTTCACTTGAGCATGTTAATGGCGAATAATGTGACCCTCCCAGAAGGGCTTGAAGATGCTTGAAAAAAGCCCTGTGAAGGACTCCAGTACAGCATTACAGAGGTTGCCTAGGCTCTTCTGTGATCTTCTTAAGCACTTTATCCTGCCACCTGGCACTTCCTCCAGATTGCTTGGCTTTAACTTAGTGTCCTGCTTCTGCCAGATAGTGGGAGACTTGGAAAATGGTATCAGTCTGCTTAAATAAATAAATAAAATACATAAATAAAAATATCTTGAAGGCTGATGTTAAAGCCTGTGTGACCTCTCCCTCAGACACCTGCAGCTTTAAGCTGGAAGGCATTTAATTTTTTTTTTCTTGTAACACTATTGCTTTCTGGATGAAAAAATGCTTATCTGCATTGTGTTCTGTGTTCTGTTGTTGTTATTTTACTTGTAGAAAGGCTTGCAATTCAGATTATTTGACTTTGCTACTTGCTTCTTCCCTGTAATACATCAGGTATTGACAGAGGAACATGAGCTCATGGCTGTTGTGAGCTATATTTGTTCAAATGCAGAACATCGTGTTAAGGCTGGAGCAGTCAGACTGATGGCCAGGAGAAATGGCACTGGTTCCCTTCTGTGAGCCTCGTGGACATGGCTGCTTGCTATTAGAAGAAACAAACACTACATTTTTCTCTCCTATCCTGATGAACTTCTGACACTTCTTGCAGAAAACCTCCTCTTCCACATAAAAACGCTTCCATTTCCTTATTTTCTTACCATCTTATCAAAGTGCTGCTGTTCCTGACTTCTTGGTTGCCTTCACAATCAGGAAGAGGTGGCCATTAGTAACTCTATATGTAAGTGCAATGAGAATGTTTAAAGACCCCAAGATCTTGTTTTCCTGCTGTTTGTCCTCAAACCATTTTTTTTTTAATTATTTTTATCCCATGGAGTGAAAGCTCTCTTTGAGTTATGCTGCCCAGGCTCTTGGCTGTGTAATGGTGCCTTTAAAGGTTTGTGCCAGAGGCTTGAAGGTTGATCCATGAGCCGATCCACGTAGGGCACTGGAAATGCCTTTCAGATCTTTTTGGTCAGCATTGGCTCATCCTGCAAAAGAACGAATACAAACGTCTTGAAGCTCTCATGTTTCCCCAGTCAGCTCTGAAGCCTGGTTTGGAGCTGTCTGCTTGTAGACATGCAGAAGTGCCTCTCATTATTTCCAGGTCTGTTTTAATTAGATACACATAATGTTTTAATAACATTCCTATCTACTACCCAGCAAAATTGAGGCTACATTTTTTTTAATTTTAATTTTTATTTTACAAAATTGGAATGCAATAAAATTAACAAGTAGAGAGAAACCCTCATTGTGCAGTAACATGTAGTTCTTTCAAGGTGCAGTTGTACAGGTTTGAGATGGAGTGACACAGGTCCATGAACTTCCCGAGCCTTCTAAGCAGTCATTTTCTGTTGGTCATGCAGGTTTTGTTTTCAGGCACCAAGTGCTGAGACCTGGCAGCCACATTACTTCTCGAGGTTTGTCTGGTCTTTCCTGAGCTGTAGAGAAGTCACCACCCAGGTGGGACACTTGAGCCTTCTAGTCACTTCACTCTTGTTTAATGACAAGAGTGCCTGTTCAGCGTTAGTTTAGAACAGTATTTAGTCTGCAACTGTATTATGGGCTTTATGTAAAAGGTAATTTTCCACACCACCATTTCCATACTGCTTCAGTTTTGGAAATCTTATACACCAATAGTTCTGAATAGTTGCAAGAATCAAGAAATCTGCATGTTTTTCTTGTTCAGTAATTGGATTCTGTTCTGTGTAATGTAATATTTGCTGGTGAAGACTGTGATTCAGCTCCAGGCCTTCATGTATTTGTTAATTCTAAGAGAAAAGAAACTGTGAAAATAATGCTAATAAAGTCCTGAGAAAATAAAATAGATATTGTGAACTTCACAAAAGTTTCTAAAAGTTTCATGAAATTGCTAAGCAGTGTATTTGTATTTATGAACGTGATGATAAGTGTAATTTAATAAATGTATATTTAAATAAACTTATCTTCTAAATAGATTTGGTGTGGTTTTGAAGAAGTTTTTGTCTTGTATACAGTTACCTAAGGTGCATTCATGCAGTATTCTGCATTTTAAATGTTTAATTTTAATTTAAAAGCTAATTGTACAATATTTTTACATTTAAAGAAATCTATATTCGATACTTTTCTTGATGTCACTAACAATGTAATGTGAATTATTTATATTTTTTCGAAATGGAAGATGTCAGCTAAGTGCCTGTGCGTTGCTAACGTCATAGTTTGTGATGTGTTGTGGAAAGAGAAGTCCAAGATCACATGATTTGTAATTTTTTTAAGAAGTGCATAAACTTCCTGTATGCAAACATGGAAGGAATTTTTAAGAATAATCTTTTTACTTTTTTTTTTAATGAAGTTATAAATTTCAGAAACTTTGCTATTACAGGTAGCATCGATTGCAGATGAGTCTGCAGAATCAGAAGAGATAATTGATTCTCAAAAACGTAGGGAAATACTTTCAAGAAGGCCTTCATACCGGTAAGGACTTTTGGTTTTGTTTTTGCTGGTTTTAAAGGCAGGTTATATGTAACAGCAAAGCTGTCTGATAAAAGCCAGTGACTTAATTTCTCATGGATGTGGAATTTCAAATATATGAAACTATCTTTGTTCTCTTTTAGAAAAATTCTGAATGAACTCTCTTCAGATACTCCTGCAGTCCCGAAGATTGAAGAAGAAAAGTCGGAGGAAGAAGGAGCGCCTCCTGGAATTTCTCCAATGTCCATGCCAACCAGCCTGTATCAGACTAGCTCAGGGCAATACAGTATGTTTGCAAAGATCTGTGTTTCGTTGCAGAACACAAATAGGAACATTTTTTTTCTTCTAAAAGTTCCGTAATGAAGTAGAGATGTTTTGGTGAAGAAGAAAGAGAGCTTCTATATTTCTAAATAATCTAAATTTTTATATTTAATTTCTCCTAACGTGGGCACAACAGACATTTTAGTCTGCTTCTCTTAATGCTTGTTGATTGCTAAGCTTAGTCCTTCTAGAATTCCTACGCATTAAAAATGTGGAGGTGAGGCTCAGATGAAATGACAAATGTTGGCACTGGGTTATGTGTTGTGTGCATGTACAGTGTTATAAACCATTGCAGTTTCATGTTGCTGTGATTTGATGTGTATTAGTTTTATACGCTACATGAAAAATGACAATTGGCGAGGAGTTCCTTTTTTAAATGTAGGGGTGGAGCATGAAATTCTTTACTAATTTTGAGTTTTCATTTTTAAAACAAATCTCTCTCTCAAATTGCCAACGATTAACACTCTCTTAACTGCAGAATTAAATTCAATTGTAGTCTTCAACATTTGGTACTTTATCCAAACACAGGCTAAAAGTTAGTTTCACAGTTCTATGCTCTAGTTTTTTTTAATTCCTGTGTTTATGTTGAAAACGTTGCATAACTTGCTCTCTATATCTTCTCTGTGCTTAATCGTATCTCATCTAAGGGATACCTTTCTAATAACTTTTTTTTTCCAATTATGTATTTGATAAAGCTTCATTCCTGCAGGTATTTTTTAATGTCTTTGTATGCATAGACCTGCTGAAATGCAGGTATTTTCCCTTGGATATAATGACAGCAGAATCACAAAAGGAATGTTGTTTTCTGAAACTTTGCTTTGAGAACAGAAGAAGTTTATTAAAACACGAACAGTAGAATATAAAAGAAGATAAAATGTCTTTTTGCATGCAGTGTTCTAGTCACCCTTGGAATTCTTCATTTATTTTTAGTTTGTACAACTGAGTTGTTATCAAGTCTGAGAAAGCAGAATGAGCATATAAAATCTGTGCTTCTGCATAGAAAGCAATTTTGCTTGGAGTTCCTAAGCTGCTTTTCTTAACCGCCCTGTAAGGTGCAGACATAAAAATCTGCTTTGTGATGTCCATCATTTGAAATGCTCTTTTCCATGGACTTCTGGTCATGCTAAATGACAGTTATCTAGTCCAGAATCTGTATTTTTTTTTTCTTGGGGTGGTGGTGGTGTTAGCTTCAGAGGAGTATTCGCAGTTTAAAGACTAAAAAAGAAAGTGCTATAGTGTCCACACTAAGCTGTAATGAGCCTTCAAACCTTAAGGATTTCTAAGAAATGAGTAAGAAATCCAAACTCCTGATAAATTCCTCTGTGAAACCAGACTTGTGGTTACAGGAGACCATTCTCACGTCTTAATGGAAGGATATTTTAGTTTGAATGTTTGCATAAATAATAATGGCACGGAAGTGTGTAAAAGAATAATGACAATCTCAGTCTCTTGTTCAAACAAACATTTACTTTTGAAAAATCAAAGAGCAGAGAGCGTCACTAACAATGTGCTTGCATTAGCAGAGTCTATAGAAATTTAATTAAATCTCATTTATCTAAATTTAAGCCTGGCTTTAGCATGGGTCAAGCATAGAAGAATTCTGCTTCATGCTGCTTTTTCTTTCAGTGAGTTCTATTGGTAGCTTTTTTTTCAGTATATTTAAGATAACTAAATCTACAAATATTTATTTAATAAGTTTCAGACATAATGAGACCTGGCTTCAGGATGTCACAATGTCAGTCTTCATAGACCCTACTGATTGAAGCTTAAAAATACATTTTGAGAGCCTTGTCTTCCTGGAAATTGCTTTCTTACTCAATTTATTAATTAGATGTTTTTGTTTTTAAGTTTACATTTCCAAGTTAAAATGTCATATATCTTTTGCTGCAATTAAGTCTGTTCTCTCCACTTCTCGTTAGGAAAAAATACAGCCTTTGTCCTTAAAATTACTGCTGGCCTGAAGAGTTACATCTGAGGTTGAATCCAAGTGGTAGCAAGGATGGTAATCTCCTTGTAGTAGATGGAGTCTTCATTCGGAATTTAGCAAAGAGAGCTTGGCTGTTTGCTTCTAGTTCTGACAGCAGGCCCAAAAAGCACAAATGTGCAGCATTTCTGAGCAGCTGTACTGCTGCCTGCCTGGGGTCCCCTAAACCCAGGAAGGCTGTGTGGGATTGGAACATCTCCCGTGCTGACTTCTGGCTGGGTGTAGTGCAGAAGGTCACTACATAGATCTATTTTATCTTTATTTCTCTGTCTGCTTATCATCACTGTATCTGAGTACCTCTCTTTCCTTGAGCAGTGTTGGTGGCCTGGGTTCTCCTGTGTAGGCAGCAAGCAGTTTGTTTATAAGGTTTTTGTAGTGTCCATGGCAATGAAGTGCTGGCCTTGTAGTGTCACTCCAGCTATCTCTCCTGTGGGCTGGTTTAAAATATACCATATGTCATGAAATTTGCTGAATCCTTGGTTTTCTTTATTTCTCTCTCTATTCCTGAATGGGAGAGGCAGCTTAAGAGTAGCTGAAAAGATAGTTTAGGCTGTATGTTGGTGTCGGTAGGTACGTGATAATTATTCTTGGAAGATCTTGATAACATACTTGGTTTTAAGATAAATTTACTTGGTTCTGTTATCAGCACTGATGGTTGCTCTCTGCTTACTTTTTACCAGCCAAAATGATATGTTGCCATGGTTTCCAAATACCATTTTCCTTTCCTTAGAGTTCTTGGCTTTGGCCTGTGGAAGCAGATGGACTGACAGGCATGACCAGCTAGATGAAATGTGGGTTTACATCCATCACCTTGTGATTTTTCTGTAAGAATATACACTTTTTCCGAGGGTGGTGTCTTTCTGTATGAGCCATGTCGCTGGATTTGCTACAGAACTACTCTGCTGGCTGTAGGTCTGTCACAGTGGTTATTGAATACTGAAAAAATTGGTTTGCCTCACCTGTGGTGGTGGTCTAAACACATGAGTTGTTTGCTTAGATGGAGATTGTGAATCAACTTCCTTCTTTCCTTCTTGCACAAGTGTGTCATGATGTTCTTTCTGGAATAGTGCAGGGAAAATGAAAATAACTCGTTCTTTTGCCATCTGTTTTGGTTACTTGCTGTCTTAGGAAAGGTTTTTAACAATTTTTATCAATTGCAGAATTAGGAAATACGCTGGGGGAGATCAGCTTTTCCCTGTCTTGGGAGGGAGGGAAAGATCTGATCTTTGTGAATGAGAGGTGTTGATCATACCCAGAGAATGGTGGCAGTTTCACCTTCAGTCCTAGCTAAGAGAAGCTGCCTTTTGCATCCACGTGCATAATGTACAAAACCAGGGGTTGTCTGGGATAATCCAGTACTCTGTGAAGGCACAGTTTCAAGTAAAGCTCCAACACAAGAAGTATGTGTGCAGTGGTTGGGATTAGGGCAGTGAATAGGGTGGGAGGAGTGTCATGTTCATACTAGGGTAGGAATCAATCTCATAGGAGAGAGAGCGGAGTACATTCTCTGTTATATAAAAAGAACTGAATTGTGATCTACCTGAACAGTTGAACTGACTTTATGTAACGTGGTACTCTAACAGTATAGACATTCTTTATAATGGTATAGCACCTTTTTTTCTTGGTGCTAAATCTGTGTGAGTTCAGTGTTTGAGTAAATTTCACTTCCCTGGGAGGTACTGGCTTTCTGCTGGGAAGCTCGGATGCTACTGAGAACCTGCTATTGTCCTGGACCTAATGAACAACAGAGGAGACAATGATTTATTCTTACTTCTCTTTCCTCTAAGCTGCCCCCAAATGGGGCGCTTCCTGCTTTGGAGGCCAGACAAAACCAGCATATTGCTCTTTTCTTTCTTTCTTTTTTTTTTTTTCTTCCTGCAATGTCTTACAGAGCCTGCTTGTAGCGTGCATCTGGTTGTGTGATGTTCCCCATCCTAAGGGTGGGACCGGAGAGTATGCTGAGCCTTGCCGCAGATAAAGCTCAGCCTGAGAGGAATTCCCTGTTTTACCCCAAATAGAAACTAAATTAGCTAATTGGATTTGGCCACTTTGGTAGGTGATTCTTATATTTTGAAATAAATTATCTGAGGTTTTAGTAAGTTATGGAATAGCAGCAATCTGCTAATAGCAGTTAGTGATTAGTAAGTAATCGCCTGGTAGTGTTTCAGTGCTCTGTGGAGTGTTACTGCCTTATGCTGTACTTTCAAGTTAGCATATTGTTGTCAAGACAAAACATCTGAAATCAACTGTCTACCTCCAAAATTTATGTGGGTATCTAACAAATAATGTATCAGATGATTGGAGCTGAACATTTAAAAATGTCCTCAAATATTGTGAACCTGGCCATGAAATCTGAGGAGTTGACAGTCCTGAACCTGTACTTATATATCACGTTTGTATTTGAAGTGGTCTGAGGTGGTACAATGCCAATGATTGTCGTTTAAATATCTTCTCAGAGAGACATAAGCCTGTTACTTCTTGAGGACTGGATTCTCTTCTAAAAGTTTTTAATTAACATATTCGTGTTCTTGATGAGGGCAATGCTAATTTGAAAAGGCATAGACGATTAATGAACTCTGTAGGGAATTTCATTTTTGTCTAAGTATTTAATTATGATGAGCAAACTGCAGATTACACAGCATGTTTTTTGTGGGGAAAGTATATTTTTCATATTGTTGACCACACAGGAAGAAGACTCCGTTCTGTTTCTTTTCACATAAGCCAGACTCTTTACAGCTTTATAAAACTTGGGAAAACGTTTTTGTCCTAAGCTTTCAGTTGAACTAAGAAAAGGAAGAAGAGTGACTGTTAGAAGAATTGTTACTCTTCTGTCTAGATGTCCTGGGTTTTATGTCATGGGATTTGATAGATTTTTAAAATAATCTTTTTATATTAGTGTAGAAAACTGCAATTCTCTAAAGCTAAAAGCTACCAGTCTTTTTTTTTTTCCCTTCTTGTGTTAAAACTATTTCAGGACTTTACAGAGAAATTTACAGAGAAAAATATGTGCAGCAGTTTTATTTCTTCCCCTGTTAGACACATGGCATGTACTACACAACAGGCTTCATATTTGTGAAAATCAATATTAATGTTAATGTGTTTTGGGTTTCTTTCATACAATTGCTCATTCAACAAGAAGAGGACATAGAGTCCTATCAGACAGTGTTTGTTTTAAAAAGGGAGATGTGCTTTAGCATGTTGTATGTCTCTTTCTGTTGCCTAACCTGTCATTTTCTTTTTATGTTTAGTTGCTATAACTCAAGGTGGTACAATCCAGATTTCTAATCCATCCTCTGATGGAGTCCAGGGACTGCAGGCGTTAACGATGACAAATTCAGGAGCTCCTCAGCCTGGTGCTACCATTGTGCAATATGCAGCACACTCGCCTGATGGCACACAACAGTTTTTTGTTCCTGGAAACCAAGTTGTTGTTCAAGGTATTGTTTATTAGTCTACTACATTTTACTTTTTTCATATTAAACTTTTCTTCCTAAAAAGCTTTTATTTTGTGTTTACATTGTAGCACTATTTAAATAACATTTCTGTATAATATGAAAGATGGTCTTACAAGGAGACTGAGTTCCTCTGTTCAGTAAAGCAGTTACTTCTTTAGATTAAAAAAGTTACGAGGAGGAAATAACAGGATAAAATCACCTACTGCTTTGAATGCTTTTGTCCATATTCTGAGATGTGTTTAATTGAAGTAAAGATGGTGTTGCAGTTTGAACTGAGATGCTGAGTCTGCATCTCATTTAGTATATGAAACTAACTTGTTTTTTCAACAGCATTCATACAACACGGGTTCTGAAGTTACTTGGAAGGTTATTAGGCTATGTTTAGGGTAGAATTTCCTTGCAGTTTGTGTCCTGCCATTATTGGAAAAGAGAGCCTTTCATGAAGCTGATTTTCTCACAGAAGAACAACTTACAGGTCCTGTGAAATGTATACATATGAATTGAACTGTGAATAGTGAATTCTTAAACCCTACTGTAGTTTATACAGGATTTCCTATTCTTCCCCTGTTCCCAGCCATTCAGAAATGCAGAGGGAAGTGGAGAACCAAACATACATTGGATTCTTATCAATACCAGTGGGGTTGAGATTTGGATTATATTGAGGAAACCTTTTGGAAATGTGTACAAGATTTCTATACAGAGACACTAAATTAATGCTAGGGAGGATATAGGGAATTTATTTTCCATTTTCCTTTTTGTCTTTGTGTCAGTACAGAGGAGTAAAGTAGGAAACATAGGTGAATGCTTTCTTAAGCTAGAACAGCTAACTGAAATAAACCATGAGAAGGATAGGAAGACTTTAAAAGTGTATTCACAGAATGGATGAGTGTCATCAACTAAATGCAGACACAGATAAAGAATCATGAAATAGTTTGGGTTTGGAGCGACCTTAAAGATCATCCAGTTCCAACCCCCCTGCCATGGGCACGGACACCCCCCCAGATCAAGTTGCCCAAAGCCCCATCCAGCCTGGCCTTGAGCACCTCCAGGGATGGGGCATCCACAGCTGCTCTGGTTCCAGTGCCTCACCACCCTCTGAGCGAAGAATTTCTTCCTTATATCTTCGAATCTAAACTTACCCTAGTTTGGTCTGAGATAGTTGCTAAAGTCCAGGTCAAGGGTTTTTTTCACCCTAATAGGGATGTTTGGGATAAGTTCTGTCTTTAAGTGGCTGTTTCTCTCCCTTTGCTGTAAAGGAAGCACAGGATGTAAATAACGCTATTAGCTTGTAAATATTTAGCTTTTTGGGACAGTACGAAATAGTGACACCGAACTTGAATTCTTCCATTGCCTCTGGTTAATTCCTTGTTGACGTATCATGTCTGTCTAGGACTTAGAAGCATTACAATGAAACTTTAAGACTATAATGTGAAAAACCTTAAAATGGCCTTCATCATGCAGAGAGCACTATTATAACTACCTGAAGTGTTACTAGGTATACGTTCTTAGTGAAGCCTTAAGACCCAAATTTGTTAAGGTGTTGTGTCCCCCACCCTCCCCACCCCTCCAAATTTCCCATTCTGGTAGTGGTGCATCTGTATCTCACCTCTGATGAAAACCTTCAAAACAGATTCAGAGACAGTTACTGGATACCTGCTACGTCCTGTTTCTGGAAGTTTCTAGATACTTTTCACTGAATTGATTTGTTTTCTGTCCATGCTTAGCAAAGTTGAATTTTCCTGGAATTCTCTGTTTCTTTGGCCCAAACAAAGACTGGTGCTTTAGTGATATTCATGGTGGTTGACACTGAAGAAAAATGCTACATAAAATACAGAGGAAAAAATACCAAGGGAATAGTAAGTGAGCATGAACTCAGATGATCAGAAGAGGTTTCAAATTATTATACACTGTTGTTCCAAACAAATCCTTTAGGTGAAAAATAGAAGTATGAAAGCCCCTGAGAATGTATAAGGTAAGAGGGATCTTGTTCTGCTAATTGCGTGTCAGCAACAAACCTGAGAACCTGAGTTACTGGGGATGGAGTGGGACAATGGAGTAGTAAGTCCTTGCTGCAGGTCATGCTGTTTGATGTGGCTGAAAGTCCTTAGGTATATAGGTGATGACCAAGTGTCATTTATGTACACTTCCTAGTTGACTGGCTATCGATACGTGATATCATGATAGTGCAGATTATAAGAGGAAAGCAACATTCTGCTTAGTAAACTTTCAACCTGCACATCTATATTTTTATAATGATTTTGGGTAGACAGCATTTAATTTTGACTTCTAATAATTATAGAAAAGAGGTGGGACAAACCCCACAAACATCAGTCCTGGACTGTAAAGTATCTGTTTCAGAACCTTTGAGATAGGGTATGTATTTAGACTTTTTCCTAAAGGATTTGTTGATGAATCTCTTGTGATAATGGTTGGCAACATACAAACATGGTGCTTGATGTTTTCTGATAACCTATGGTGGAAAAAAGGACTAATATAAAAGGGCCAAAGATGTTGATCTATGTGGTATTTTGTTAGCTACTAATTTGCCTCGTTTTGCCAGCAAATGGAGCTCTGATTGTCCTGATGGTTTCCTAATACAGGTTAAGGGCTTTTTGCTAGCTGAAGAAAAGGAAGTGTTTAATTTCTAGTGAAAATCAGTGTAGGAAAATTGTATCAAAAATATTCTGTTTGGCTCTAGGTGTGTTTTCTTAGTATGGTCAGTGATATTTCAGAGATCCGTGGCTGGTATTTCTTCAGTGCTTCAGTTCTGATCTTTTATTCACATGACCTTGAAGTGGTCCTGGGATTACAGGGGGATCCTCCCTTTCACTGATGCTCCCATTACTGCCGTCCTTGACAGAGTTTCACAGCTATGAATTGCCAGTGTAAATTTGTTACAGGCACAGGCTTTAGGAGTTTGCTGTGTCCTGTGTACAGAACAGTGCCTGGGCTGCTGGTTTGAATCTAGTTTGATTCAAGCTGGTGTAAAGGAGTAAATACTTAAAAGTCAAGATTTTTTATCTTTTATTTATTTTTTAATAAGTCAGCCAGATCTCTTGGACTTATTTTTGAAAAAGGAGGGAATGGCTGGAGGGGTTGCACGTCTTCAGAGTTACTGTTCTGCCTGTTAGACCGTCTGAAATCACTCTCATTAGGTTGACTTACTTTGTTGGAGCTTTCTTCAGTCTTTTCTGAAGCTTTGAATTGAAATGAAATGAGTGGGTTGAAGGTCTCCCCCTGCCTTCCCCCCCCGCCTTCCCCCCCTGCCCCACAAGGAGCTGTAGCCTTTCATTTACTTGTTACAGCCTGTTAAGCTCTGCTGCCTCACACGGCTGTCTGTCAGATTTCTGCCTTCTAGTGGAACTGCTCAAACCAAAACAATTGCACAAGTCCTTTTAAAATGTCACTATTTTCTGCCCAATCGAGATTTTATCCTAAATCATTCATGAATTCTGCAGTCATTTTCTTAATTTCTGTCAGTCAGTGCTCTGAATCTTTTGTCTCGTTTTACAGACAGCCCTGTGGTGAGTGCTTTCTGTAGCTTTATGTATAATTCAGGGGAAGAGAACTAAGCTGGGTTTACAGAAATACGGAAGGAAGAAAAAAAAAGCTTTACTGGAAAAGCAGTTCTTTGGGCTGCAGTTTCAGTGAGCTGTTCCAGTGACAGAGCATATTAATGACAGCGGTAGGCAAGTGAGGTCACTGTGATGTCAGTGCTCTTGCTTGTAATCCTGCACATGCTTGCTAGTTTGGAACAGTTCATGCTGAGCTCTGGTAGAGGGACAGGAGAAGCCTGTGTGCAGAAGCTGGTCATGGCTGTAACAGGAGATGAAACAGGTAAAAATTATATTAGTCTTTTACATTATTTACATTATATTGGGGATGTTTAAGCAATGCTCGGTATTTGTGGCATTTTCTTTTGAACTTGTTGCTGTAACTTAATCTTTCAGAACTGGTACAAAGGCTGTGCTTATAGTCACTGTAGGATTTCAGAGTAATTTTTACAGTTTCATTGGGGGGGAAATTTAGGGTTAGTTTGTAAGTTCTTGTACAGATTGATTCAGGTAACTAATATTTGATGGAGGATTTTGCTGAAAAAAATCCACCACTTTTAAATCATTTACTGTGGATATAGTCATATATATTGCTATGCTTGTAATTTTTTTAATTTATTTTGTAAAAATGACACTGCCTTTTTTGTTTAGCAATAAAAGCTAACAGATTTGGTAGCTAAAACAGGCTTAGGCTTAGCTGTAAGATAAAGGTGTAAGTTGTTTCAGTGGTATAAATAAACCCTTTTGCTTCTCTTATTAAAGCAAATAGTGAATAGAAGCAGATTTGAGAGCAGAAATTTTAAGTATCACAGTGCCTGCTTGTTTTCTCCTCCGCTGTTAAAATGGTCTGTTCCTCAGCTAATTGAGTTCAAAAGGCTGACGTCACTAGATTTCCTGGAATCGTGTTGCAGTAGGGAACTGGAAAAGTTAAACTCCAAACAAGATACACATTGACGTCAGCCCCAAGTCATGCTGTGATTTAGTCAGTTCCTCTCTGCTTCGTCAATTGCCTCCGGCAGCTCGGTAATGTTAACCAGTTTGCAGCCGGTACCGACGTGCTGCTTGTTGCTGGTACGTCTTTTTTCATTAATCCAAAGATATTTATCTTCCCCGAGTCTGTGCTTTGTGTTTTTATACACAAAGGAATAATGATTCATGGCTTGTTTAGCCAGTTCAGTGGTGAAGTTTAAAACCCTTTGATAATTTAGTCTCATCATTATGACTCACAGGAAGGGAGAATAGATACACCAATACATAGCATGTATCGTTTTTTTTCTCCTGTGTAGTTGCTGAAAGAATTCAAATGCAGGGATGCTCTCTAGTGTTCAAGCTATTTTTTTTCCCCCAGGAGCTTGCTGATACAAGGTGCTTGATGTTTTTTTGGTAACTTATGTGTTGTTTTTTTTCTTTCCAGAAATTAATTTGAAAGGGTAGTTGTGCCCTTCTGAATGTAATGTTGTGTTTGATTTCCTGTTAATAATTTCCTTTGTCTAAGTCTCAACTCAAAGCTTTAGGTTTTTGATGACTTTTTTTCTCCCTTGCAATTTTAAGGAGAGAAAAAAAAAAATGATCTAGGCCAACATGTTAGGAGAATATACCACCTACAGGGTTGTTGCTCTGTTAACATTCTCAGCCCTATGTCTGATACATAGGAATGACTTTAAAGCTCTGTAGGGTTTCATTAGAAATGAACACTGCTTTTAAAGGTCTGGCAGTCTGGATCGAGGTGTTGGGGATTTGTGTCTCAGGTGCTGTCATGGTAGGTACCCTTCTGTGTTAAACACCATGATTATGGTGTACACCATGTGTATGAGTTAAACACCATAATTTTTTCCAAGGCTATTTTAGCCTTCCTGTTTAAAGACTGTTTCATCTTTCCCAATCTCTTTTCCAGGGGAAACAGTACTTTCTTGTAACATTTAGAGATATTACACAAAAATTTGCAGAGTTAGAAATAATCAATTTGTGATCAAGTCATTTACTTCATCGTAAAGCAAACATTACCGAGGTATGCTTTTTCCTTTTTTTATCTGCAGTGCCTGGGTTTGCTAGGTCTGTACCAACAACCAGTGACTTATCTGTGAGCACACTTGGCAGTTCATAGCTGAGCCAAGCTTTAGGCAGGGACAGACACTCTGGAACATGGTCAGCCCATTCGCACAGACGTTGTTGCTCGCTTACGTGGTGCTTGTTGATCCCAGCTGAGATAGGGGCTCGCTGTTGTTGAGCCGTGTTGCAGGTGCATATCGCAGAGTCCCTTTAACAGCAGCAACAATAAGTCCTGGTAGGTAAGGTCTGAGTAAAGTCAAGCAAAGACAACAGAGTTGTTGGTGCTGTCAGGCTGAGGTGACCTGGGTTATGGGCTTGTCCCTGTGACTTGATGTGTAAAGGGCTTCACTTTGTCTTCTAATTCACTGTAGCTAATGCAGTGTAAGATATCATCTCTTTTTCTCCTAGTGAAGAGAGATAGACAAAGGTAGTTCTTGCAGTAGCCTTTATGAAAAAAAATGTAATGTGGCCAGCGTGAAGGTGAGCCTGGAGAGTCTTTAAATTTCCATTTTGATAAGCTGAAGTATCATCCCCTTGACATACCCGGGGCTCCTAACAGAAGCAGAGAACGCAAATCAAGGGTTAAGTCATTCTGTGACAGCAACACGAGCAGCCCAAGGCCGAGGCAGCTGCTGGGCATTGCTCCAAGGCCGGCCTCGGTGGCGTTTGCTGCCCGCCCAGCCCTGGCCCCGCAGATTAATCAGAGCCCCGCTGCGCTCCCCCAGCCGTGCTGCACGCCCTGCTGCTGCTGAAGCTGGTAGGGATTTAGGGACAAGGCTGTGGGATTGTAGTCTAAACACAGCTTGAGCCAATTTTTTTCTATTTAGTTAGTGAGCCACCTGCACAAATTGCATCGGATTAATGGTGATTTTTTTTGTGAAGTTGAGGATTTGGTTTTGGTTCTGCCAGTCTGTTGACTGCTGTCTCTGCACTGCTCCACCTATCCTCCCCCAAACTGCTTTGTCTACATTTTATTTTTCCAATTTAAGTTTTTCTGTCACTTTAATATTGCTGTAAGTATAAATTAAGCATAGTTTAACACAGCCCATGAAATTTCATCTTTTATATTCAGTTGCTTTAATGACAAAAATTGAAGTTCTGTTCTGGGATGATAGGAAATGTTTATGGAGTTGAATAGGCAAATACTTGCTTAAAAGTTTAAGGATGTGATTTTTGTTTGATTTTTCTGTCAGACGAGACAGGCGCTTAGGACTCTCACCATACTTGAAAGTTGAAGTACGCAATGCCATAATGTAGGAACAAAGTATTTTAGAAAAATGGCAATGAGGTGAGTGTATCAGAAAGGCATTGGCTCCAAGATGAGATTTCATATCTGCATTTAGTGTGGGAGAGCTCAGAGCCGGCAGGCTCGGGAGATGAACTTTTGCACCCCACTTACTGTGCAGCTACGCCTCTTCCTGTGCTGCAGCCGCTGCTTCCTTGTGCCTGCTGATGCTGCAGCATCCTATTTGTGCTCCTCCTGCACCAGGGATGCGCTCCTGCTCGCTGTGAGCTTTTGGCTGTTCCATTTCATGTTGGCAGCAGCAGCTCTCCCCAGTTTTCCAAGGGTTGCCAAGCTGCTGCCCTAGAGGAAGGGGCGGCAGAAGGGCTGGTACTGTTGCTGGCACAGGGAAGAGGAGCGAGTTGACTCCTAAAGCCCTGAAGCATCTGTTAGAGGATAGTGGCAGTATATAACCCTCAGCAGGACCGTCTTTTCGTGGGATTGTACAAACAGGAAATGAGAGGGCACGATCTGACAGCATTTCTCAAACAGCTTTCCCGATGTTGTTTGAAAGGAGCCATGTGGAAGCTTTCACAGGCTTCAGTCTGGCCGGCTGGTGGGACCAATTTAGATGGCTTGCTTTACAATAGAAAAATGAAAGCTAGTCAGATTTAAAAAAAAAAAAAAAAAAAATCTACTTGTGACATTACAGGCCTGTGAAATACTGTGTGTAGTAGAGATCCTGATAACTCATCAATCAAAACCTGTTATTTCCAGAGAGACTTTTTGCAGAGTTCTTTTTTTTACCGTAAAGATTTAAATATGATTCTTTAATACAGCTGCCACTGGAGACATGCCAGCTTACCAGCTTCGAACTCCCACTACTACCTTACCTCAGGGAGTGGTAATGGCAGCCTCGCCAGGGACTCTGCATAGCCCTCAGCAGTTGGCAGAAGAGGCAACACGCAAGAGAGAGCTGCGACTTATGAAAAATAGGTAAGGCTGCATAACAACAGCTGCTGTTGCTAAATAAATAAATAAAGAAATCACTCTAATAAAGTTTTCTTCTTAAGGTCATGAGCACTGCCTGTGATTGACAAAGGGAAGGAAAGAAATTCTTTGTCAGTCATCCCACGTACTTAGAGAATTGATGAATATTGGCCATTAAAATCGTTGGCCATTAGAGCTGGCCTTATCTCCATGGATTTTTAGTTCTAAAATTTTATGGTAAATCAAAAATCAGTATTGGTGTTGTCTGTTACTGGTCACTTTTGTGATAATCCAGAAGTATACTTACTGTTGAACGATTTTATTTTTTTTCCACTGCCAGTACAATGACCAGTATGGGCGTGCTCATCTTGAAACTTCCCTGGAAAGAATCGGTCAGAGTAATATCTGAGAATCTCATTAGCAGCTGTCCATTTATGATGCTGTGAAGAAGATTCATTTTAGGATTGAATGATAATTACAGAGTTTCCTAACTACCTCGCTACTGTGATAAGTTATTGTACGATGCCCTTGTCATTTAGCATACTGTGTGAGATGGCTGTATATTTTTTTTTAATTAGTTGACATGGAATTGACCGTATGCTGTAAATACCTGTCTTTCTCTGCGCATTTTTCTTGCTATTTTTAGGGGACTTCCTTTTTTAAATCCTTATCAATAGAAATTAGATTAATGCCTTCAGGAAGAAATAGTCTGCTATGCAGATCTCTAATACATTGAATAGCCAATTATGGTTGAATTCATGGTATTGCTTTGCTCTCATGCCTGTCCTTACTTTAAATTCCTCACGAGGATTGCTGCACTGTAGTGCTTCCCTTTGTTTCTCCTCTCTTCATTTTTAAAGCTAGTCTCTATACTGTCTCGCATGTAACTTGCTGCAAAGTTCTGTTCTCACAAGCTGACACTTTTTAAAGTTCCAAAAAGTTAGCAGAGTGGAATCCCAGTACTTATAGAACTTCTTTTAGAATTGAATGCTTGTTGAGATGTGCTTCTGAAAATGCTATCTAAAGTGTGTAGCTTTGGTATAACAGAATTCTGAGCAGAGCTGTGGCAATGGCTCTGGGCTGTCACTTGCCAACACGACAAAAAAAATCACTGAAATATGCCCAGGTGGACAGTTCTGAAAGGCTGAAAAACTGTTTGGACTTAACTTCTTGGTTAAAAACAAAAAACTACAGCAGGTTTTAAACATGGCATCAATTTTTTTATCTGAAGAGAGTAGTGTTACGTTTGTATTTTCTGAAAGTAAGTTCTTTGGGTTTGAATGTAAGATTTTGAATGCAGAGATCATACTCCAGATAAACACATAAAATGGAGTATGACTGGAAGAAGAAATGCTGCTTTCAGTCTTAATGTGTCCCTCGGTCATCGTTTACTGTGCTTTTCTCAGTTCCTCTGTGTATTCTATCATTGTATTTGTTGGTGCTGAATTTGTTTCAAGTTGGTTTAGTTGTTTTGAATTGCATTTTAACCATGTTATTGCTTATGGCTGTTATCTGCTGTTCTGTTTGTGCAATCCAAGAGTTGTTGTTAGTGGTGGTGGTGGTGGTTGTTGACCCTCAGGGATTGCAGGTAATTTCATTTATCCAGTCTTTGCCGTATTGTGGCTGTTCCTGTAGTCATTTGCCTTGTATTGGTTCCAGGGAAGCTGCCAGAGAATGTCGCAGAAAGAAGAAAGAATATGTCAAATGTCTTGAAAATCGTGTGGCTGTGCTTGAAAACCAAAACAAGACTCTCATTGAGGAACTCAAGGCCCTCAAAGATCTTTATTGTCATAAAGCAGAATAACTGTTTTTCATTTGGACCTTGTTTATTATGAACTTTAATCAAGGCATGAGAGGAAGCAATTCTACAGATTGCCATATGAACTTGAGAAAGAGACACTTGAGGCCCTTGTGGAACCCAGTTTTGCTTAGTGTTTTCAGACTGATTTGGGAGATATTCCAAAATTTGGAATTCAGTCGTAGTCTCCCTACTCTGCTGAGCTTTCTAATAGCATGCAAATGGCTTTTTTGTTTGCACTTTTTACTTCTGCTTTTTGCAGGGAAGCTGCTAAAGAATGTCGACGTCGGAAGAAAGAATACATAAAATGTCTGGAGAGTCGTGTTGCAGTGCTAGAAGTTCAGAACAAGAAACTTATAGAGGAGCTTGAAACCCTTAAAGACATTTGCTCTTCCAAAACAGATTAGTAGAAATATTTATTATACTGTGAACTGACTAAAATATTTCCGGTTGCTTTATAAGGCAATACATAGCCAACATGAATTATGGTTTTCTCTTTGTGTCATTTATATTATATTCCAACTTCTAACATTCCCAAAATGCTTTCCTGCTTTCTGTCAATTCATAGCTCCAATTTCAGGTTTTCCACGCTCCTCCTTTCCACCTCCCAAGGAGCCAAATGCTGTAAAAAAAAAAAAAAAAAAAAAAAGTGAAAAAGTGCATAATTTCTAAGAGCTGTTTCTTTGCCATATATTTACATACTACTTTTTACATGTTACTGCTAGTGGCCTGCACATACAAAATATTTTACAGTTGTTTTAAATGAATCACAAAGATAATGCATCCAGTAATACAAGAAAATCAAACAACCCAAGGTATCTCAGGAAAGAGTTTATAAAAGAATGTTATGATTACATGTATGTACTAGCATACTAGTCTACAAATGATTTTATGGCATATTTTTATATTAGTTGCTTTGTGGGGAAAAAGAAGTATTGTATTGCTGTCACTGAGTGCCATGGTTAAAGATAGTTTTTAATAGAACCATGTTGTTTAACCTGTGTAGTGTCTGATTTCCTTTAAACATCTGGGCTTTTTTTTGTGGGGGTGGAAGGGGTGGGAGGCTTTTAAACCTGTGAGAGTCTAGAAGGGAAGGAAGGAGAAAGGCCCACATAAGCTCTTTGACATGATGTGAAGTATGTTGTAAATATCTGAAAACAGCTCTCTGATATATGACTGCTATTCACTTACATTGTCTGTAGTTTGTGAAATACGTGGTTTATTAGAGTTCAATGTATCAAAATTCAGTTTTGCATCCTGAATACTTTATTTTAGATTCTGGACGGTTGTACACAGTTACCTATAGTGAAGGCTGATCGTGTAGTTCTTTTCATATTTTCTGCAAAGTACCAGGAGGAAGTAAACGTGGCTTACAGAAGGAAGCTTCCCAATGACAAGTAGCAATTTGCTGATTCACAGGGTTCCAGAATATAGGTGAGAACTAAAGATTTTTAAAAACAAACCCATGCTTAAACTAGATGACAGTTCTGGTAAGTGCAGCGTGCCAACTTACCATAGTACTTCGAAAGAAAATGGAGCTTATGCAAAATCTCTTCCAGGTTTTTGTTTAACTCAGGAATTATCTGATTGGTGGCCTGTACAGTCTATGAGCGGGGTATTTGGGAGCTTTGCATGTGTGTGTTGGAGCGGGGGGGTGGAATTCTGCCATTACTAAAGGCACTGAGATTTCTTTGCTTAATTTAAACTGAATTCACCTTTAACCCAATCCCACATTCCTTCCTTCTGATACTGCTGGGGTGGGAGTATATTTTTTGATCTGTTTTTTTCTGTCACTTTCTGAATTTACTTGAAGTAAACAGGATATATTTCTCAAATCCTTTTGAAAATCCCACTAGGTACCTAAGTGAGACCATTTGTAAGAAGAGGTAGTCTCTCTTTTTCCTGCAGCTACATCGATTGATTTAAGAAGGAAACAGACCAGCTTTTGGACCCAAAGGCTCTGCTTCAGGTCTGGAACCAAAATGAAGTAAAATTTAAAATAACCTGTTTCGCTGTGAAAATGCATCTGAAGTGCTAAAGTCAGGGGGTCGGTGGTTCTTTGAAGATGAACAGGATGAACACAGGCTCTTGCAGGTCCACATTGCAGCCTCTAGACTGCAACAAAAGTGTCCAGCAAGTTGTTTGTTTTGGCTCTATCACTAGAATCTGTGTTCTGTTACAGGTAGGCTCATTGCTCCTGACAATGTTACAGGTACACATTGCTCCTGACTCTCTCAAGGGATTTGGAAACTAATTGAAAAGAAACTTGGGCACGTGGTGGATGCCTCTCCTGTACAAACCTCTCTTACCTTTATCTTTCCAGTAGTATCTGGTACTACCTCTATATAGAAATGGCAGGAGGAATCTTTGTCTGCCTCACATCTATGTCATCTCCAGTCTTTGCTAATGCTCTTAAAACATTTGATAAATGCATACATTTATGTAAACAATTACTCTGGGGAAGGGTGGGGAAGCATCTGTTAGTAACTGAGCTAAACCAAAATGTTCTTGGGTGTATGTTTGGTCATTCTGGAACAGTCCATTTCATACATTTGTCTGCACTAGGGAAAAGTATTCTGCTTTCAAAAAGTCCACTGCACAAAACCTGGCTCATTTGGACCAAGTCTGGGAAAAAATATATTTGACACATGCTTCTTTCATTGTCAGTTATTTGGCTTCATATAGCGTTGATGTTGACAGAATTTCTGTAAACAAAACATTTATGGATTTTAAAATGCGAATGAATGTTGGTGAACAAGAACGTTCAAGATGTATGGTTGGTAAATTAGATCCAAGGAGCATCTTGTGGTGAAGGAAATGACTTATTTGCAAATAAGTAAATGAAGGCCTGCAGAAATGCCAAGGATCTGATGTCAAATTGACATGGAAGAATAGAGTACTTATTAATCCTGTTTTGAGTTGATTTGAGAAGGTGCATTGAAAACTCTTTCAGAGTTCCATGAGGTTAAATGAAGATTTGAAGGAAAGATCAAAGTACCACTGACGTTAGTCAGAGAAGTAACACCGTAATTCTTACGTGAAATGGGACTGCTGGAACCATTGAAATGATAAGATACATCCTAGGATACGTGAATTAGTTCAGATACCCTTTGCTGTTGAGGTTCATGTGAGTACCAGGACTTGCTCTCTCTCCCAGTTTTAGTTCTTCAGTTCTCTTGAACCAGCCTTTAGCTGAGGGGAAGAAAGAAAATGGAAGGAAAATTACATCTGTCTAGAGCTTTGTCTTTGCACGTGGGGAAGCACGCACAAGTCCAGTGGACTTGGAACATTTTCATTTTTGTACATCATGAATTACATTACTGATGTTTGTCTGGATTCACATAGGATGTCTCCAAAAACAACAGCTGCAAAAGAATGATAGTTTATTCTGAAGCACTTTTCTCAATGGGCTGGACCGAGTGTGGCTTCAGGTGGCTTTCATTGTCCATGTTTTATCCTTAACCTTACAGTCAGGGCAACAGTTGCCAGGTAAGTCTTGTACAGAGAAGTCTATTTAGGAAAAGCAAAGTCAAAATTTTAGGTTTAATCTTCCCCTGAAATTTAATTTTGGACTGTGCAATAGCATTGAAATGTGGAGCTTTCATTATACCTTATAATATTTTTGTATGCATTGTTGGTGACTGTAAAATTATTCACAATTCGAATTTTTCGAAAATTTGGGATTTAAATGTTTAAAGCACAGTATCACATACAGTACAAAGTGAAAGGGCTGAAAGGAAGGTAGGTTGCTTGTTACTCCTTGCTTATTTATTTTTTTAACAAAACAAAAAAACTTTTCTGAGAAGGCATACAGGACCCTTGATGCCTGCTTTGGTCCCTTCTGCATGGTTAATGCTTGGCCTTTTAATTATGAAGCTTTTCTATGAAGACTCTCACAAAAATTTGTCCTAATCCAGTTGTTGAAGAGAGAACTACTCATGTGTTGAGCTGCCTGAATTAATATTTCAGATTTCCTGTGCTCTAGGTCTTACTTGAATTGATCATGTTTGTATGATAACCAAATTGTCATTCATTGCATACTATCCTTTCCACACCAAATCTATGGGATTAATTCATAAATTTTTAATCTTTTTTTTTTTTTTGAGTGCGACAGTCCATTTTGGTATTGTGAAAAGCATGGTAGGTAAATATGAAGCTGTACCAAACCGTATTAGAAGCATCTACTGTCCTCCTCTGTACTGAAGATGATTTAGTTCCCTCTATCTCAGAATCCATAACCACAGAGGTTTGATGACTGTTAATAAAGGAGACTTTTCAAACAACTTCTTGACCACAATATCAAAACCCACATTCTGTCTTCTAGCATGTGTATCATTGGTTTTAAAGCCTTTTCCCACATCTTGATGTTGTTATTACTTTCAGAAAAAGAGGTTACTAAGAATGTACAAATAACAACTGGAGATGTGTTTAGTCTTAATTATCTTATTTGATGGCTGTGTCACCATCACATTGACAAGTTTGGGAAGAACCTGCCTCTACAGTGAAAACCTAGCTCTGAGCTCTAGATACCAATATAATTCCCATAGGAATCTGATTCTAATGCAGATTTGTGAACTCAAGTGCTTGGTGTGGTACAGAAGGGCCTTTTGGACACAGTGTTGTTCTTAGTATAGAAACATTAAATGAACCTGTGTTTATTAGAGGAGAACTTGAGCATTGGCCAACCTGTGATTATCAGAGCCAGGATTTTTTTTCCTCCTGTACCAGTTAGAAAAACTGAAATAATTGTGATTTCTCTTTTGGCAAGAAAATCATATCCTTATTGCACAAAACTACTTTCCTTTGCTGAATCCACGAAACTGTTTGCAAATTTCTTTGAGATAGCTGGATGATCTGCTTTTACTTCACAGGAATATGCACACAAGACTGCATGGATGTTTTTTTATTTTCAAACATTAACTTCATGTAGCTCAGGGGAAATGGTCTCTTCAAGAATGCCTTCAGCCTCCCAGAGTTGTGGGTGATGAGGAATGTAATAGTCAGCTTCCTCTTAAGGTACAGCTTTGAGTCACAGCTGTTTTCTTCCCCATCTAAACAGAAGGAGGGGGAGCAGAGTTAAAAAGAGAAAATCTCTAGGCTGTTAGATCTTGAATGTCTAAACCTCAGCTGATGTGAGCTGGGAAAATTGGGATTAAAAACAGTATGTTGTGTGAGTAGGTGTGGGCTTGGTGATTTGGTTGGGTGGTTGGTTTATTTATTTATTTTGGGGGGACATCGTTAGTTCCTATGGATTTTACAAGATCTATTTGCAAGAATAACTGCAGTTTTTCGGCCTGCACAGATGCAGACTTAAGGACTGTGGGCTCTATCACCTCTCACTTGGTTCTCCAGGGCTTTCTTTCCATTTTCAAACATAATTCCTGATCTGTCCCAGTTATCTACAGATGTCAGAGTAATAGCTAAATCCAGCGTGAACTTTTTCTGAATGAAGTGTCCCTTCAAATAGAACAGCAGCTCAACTGCTGTGGATTCCTTAACTGTTTTGGATTGCCTCGTTTTGCCCACAGTTCTTTTCTGTTTTATCTCACTTCAAATTTTGTGCTCGGGTGTGTACGTGACAAGAATGTGTTGAATGCTGATGCTGAGCTGTTAAGCTGCTGATTCTTGGTTGTTAGCATTCCTGTATAAAATGTGGTCTTATGGGGGCAGTGGGTTTCATTTGGTTGAAGATTTTTATGGCAGTATCAAGCTCTTCTGGATGAGAGATACCAATGTTTTCATTATTCCAGCCAACGTTGCACTAGTTTGAGTATTTGCTTGATTTAAAAGCTTAGGAAAATGAGTTAGTCAATTTCAGGCTGATTTGATAGTATCTCATGCAGACTGACAACGGCTAGTAGCAAAAGCATTTTATTCCATCTGTAATGAATCTTTTCTAGTTTATTTTCTCAGGTTTCTGCTTTTTCACCACTTCTGAGATGCAGCTTCCTTATTGCAGTGTGTTTGTTCACCATGTTATGAAGCAGAAGGTGTGTATGTACACAAAGCCTCAGAGAGGGTAATGTAAGAGTTGAATGCTGTGTGTAGACTGAGGGGAAAAAATAACTTCATTATGTTATGTATGACTTGAATGGAAAAACAGCAGAGGAAATGTCTTTGTTATGATAAGTGCTGAGGTTTTTCCTCTCCTTTAATAGCCATATCAGTGGAGTCAGGTGTGATTAATACGTCTTGTGAATAGAATAACTATAAAAATGTCCCAGCTCAGAAGTCTTGCTACCTAGCCAAGTTATTGTTTTTATTTTGTGGTTTCAAATTTATAACTTCCAAATGGTCTTGAGTGAAGCTTTTGTTGGTCTTGTTTTCATGATTTTTTTTCCCTGAATGTGGTTGTGCTTATACCAGGTAAGCTGCACCAGAGCCATTTAACAAGATTAGTCTGGAGAAGAACATGAGAGGTAGGAAGAAGCCTCTGCTTCATCTGAGTCTATGATGGCGTAAATCTCATGGAGCAAGGCAGGGTCTAATAAAAATAATAGAAAACTAAGACACATTATTCTATAATGTACAGGGCGCTGCTTCTACTAAAGTAATTCTTGTAACATTTTTTTTAATTATTATTGTCTCAGCAAGGTATTTATGAAGTTTCTAACTTTCCTTAAGTCTTACAGGAGTGAGAGAAGTGCAAACACTTTCTGAGGTCAATGCATGCTGACATGGTTTGGTTCTGAAGAACTAGATTCTGAGAGATCCTAGCTGTATGTAATAAAAACTTCCTGAATTTTGTCAGCTGCCATGCAAAGAAGAAAATACTCGGTTCTTACATGTGTGCCTCTTCACTAGTGAGGCTGTCAGTTGCTTCGAAGATCAGGGCATGGGCTTGGAACTGCAGCCCTCTTGATGCAAGTACACAACCAAAATTCGTTGAGAACTTTTTGAAGTAGATATTCTCTCCTGTTTTCCTAATCTGAGCCCTGACCTAATTAACTTTTTTTTTTTTTTTTTTTTTTTTTAAATGCATCTACCAGAATTTGGCTTGACATGAAATATGAAAAAGAAGGAAAGAGGGGAAAAAAAATCATGACTGAAAAGTCGTTGAAAGCTGTAGTGTTAGAGTAACACAAGCAGACAGGTATTGTCAATTTTGTATGTTGGACCTTTGCTTAGCTCTGTACTGTTTTTATATACGAATCCAAATGCTCTATGCCAGCATTAGAGCTGTTGTACTGAGCATAGGATGAAAAGCATTAACATTTGAAAATTGCTTCCAGTTTTTTCTGTAGTACCGTGTAGCTTGTCAACTATAGCTCTCTCATACTAATAGATCTATTCCATGTGTTCTGTGTCCTTTCTCAAAAATGCTTTTAATTTTCTTGATAATCCTTTTTATTTTCTTGATTAATCTTGTTTCCTACAAAGTGACAGGTGCTGATGTTTGTGTCTGATTTCTTCTAGTATGTTTTGAACCTGATGGTCAATTTCAATTAAATAGATGTCTTAAGAATCTCTCAAAAGTTTCATGAAAATAGGCGATGCCAAAGAAGGCCATGCTGTTCACTGAGGCAATAAAGGAAAAGCTATAATGTAGTCTTTGTTAGATACAATAAAATCTAATTGGAATTTTTCTGCCTGTTAGACTCCAGAGACTTAATTCACTGATTGCAGGGGAACTGTAGAAAAGGAGGTTTCATAGTCTCATTGCTGACAACTATTTGTATTTTGGAGAGACATTCAGAAACACACCATATATCTTTAAAGGAAAATGTGTTTATAGACAAAATATTTATTTTTATTAAAAAATTTACAGTTTATGTCTGCAAAGCATTTGAGTCTGAAGCTGTACTCTGCATCTTTGCTAAGCCAACAGGAGTTGGCTAAGAGGCAAGGAATGAATGTACCCTGATTAAATATTGCTGGATGCTATCCTGGATTTAAACAGTTACTGACAATTTTGTAGGCTTAGGCTGGGCACAAATGTTAAATAAATAAATATATATATACTGGCTTTGAAATGCGTTATTTACAAGAAAAAATACCTATTTCCCTTACAGTGTTGCATTAAAGTAGCTTTAAGTAGTGGAAGTCTGGTAGTTCACTCCGTTAGGTTACAAATGCCAGTCATTTCTGACCTTTTGGGTCAGAGCTTGAAATACAAGACACGAATTTTCCAGCTGTTTTAGAGTGACACCTTGTGGAGTATAAATGTCTGCACTTCATTTCCAAAGACTTATTAAGCAGTCAAAAGGTATTACAGAAGGAGCAGGTTTTTGTATCTAGATGCAATAATTTACAATTTCTTGCATCCAAGCTGGGGGGGAGATGTTTACTATAGTAAAAGGTGTTCTGTGGTCGAGAACACAAACTCAATTTTCATGCTGTTCCTGTGTCAACACATAGTAATAAAAGTAATTTAAGGTTTGATACCCTTTTAACGGGAAAGAATACTGAATTGACTCAATTTCAATTTCTGGAGTCTTCTTGACTGATAATTTAATTTATTGAAAGATAAAATGACAATTCTTTAATCTTGATTACATTCATTCTAATAATCATGGAATGTTATCTAAATACATAAAAAAATGTTACAAATACTGCTGTTGAAGCACAGCACTTGCTAGTTCTGGGTCATGAAAATGCAATACTATAAATAAGCATATTTAGAAACAGAATTGTGTGACAGTAAAAGGAAATAATTTTAATCCAATGTTAATGCAGCTTAATACATGAAAGATCATTGGCAATAGAAAAGGAGGCAAGGGATTGAAGGACAGAATATAGAAAACAGGAAAAGATAAATGCAGTTATGGAGAAAGTCCATTCTCCAGGCTGGATAGGCTCCTCTTTTCTAATAAACCTCTCACTTATGCATTACAGTGAATACAGAGTATTCCATTCGATGGTCACATATGTGAACAGCTCTCTGTATGTACAGATTATACAGAACTGTGTAGTACAGTGGTTTTCCCAAAGCTCTTATAAGGCCTGAACTGAGCTCCTCAATAGATTTTTTTTTTTTCTTCTTTTTCATTAAAGAGAATTAGCCAAATACATGAGTTGTGATCTCAGGTTCAGCAAGTGAATTGTTGAACGGTACAGTAAGTTAATGGGCATGTACTATGAGAAACCAAAAGCTGATGCACGGTTTCAGAACAGTTGTTACTGATTAATTACTTAAATTAATCTCTTAACAAAGCAGTTACACCATGTAATTACCAATCATAAATGTAATGTTAACTCATACTTTAAAACTGTTTTTAAAGTTCATGTTGTGGTTGAGACAATCTAAAGAGGGTTGGTATCCACGCTCACTGCAGTATCACAGAATGGTTGAGGTTGGAAGGGCCCTCCAGAGAGAGATTCTCTAGTCCAACCCCCCTGCTCAAGCAGGCTCACCTCAAGCACGTTACACAGGATCACACCAGGCGGGTTTTGAATATCTACAGAGAAGGAGACTCCAGAGCCTCTCTGGGCAGCCTGTGCCAGTGCTCTGTGACCCTCACAGCAAAGTTCTTCCTCATATGGCAATGAAACCTCCTGTGGTTCAATTTATACCCATTACCCCTTCTGCTGTCACTGGCCACCACTGAGAAGAGTTTGGCTCCATCCTCTTTATGTTGTCCCTCAGGTGTTTATAGAGGTTGATAAGATCCCCTCTCAATCTCCTCCTCTGGGCTATCCAGGCCCAACTCCCTTGGTCTTACCTCATAGGACAGATGCCCCAGTCCTCATCTCCGTGGCTCTGTGCTGAACCCTCTCTAAAAGTTCTCCATCCCCCTGCAGTGTATGACTGCAAAGTTTATACAGTCAATTTGCTGTAGCAGCTGTTTTCACCATAGCAAATTTAGCCAACATTAGATCTGGATGCGTGCCTTTCCCCTGGATTGAATCTTTTTTGAGGGTAGAAACACTGTTCTCAAACAACTTTTGCCATTAGCTCTTGCTGTTTGGGTAGATCAGTTGATTTCACAGAAAGCCATTCTGTTCCCAGAGCCCGCCCTCTCCTGACGGAAAGAAATAATGCTCCATTTCTTCAGCAAACATTTTAGCTCTAGAAACACTCAAGCCTTCTGCTTGGTCTGCTGTGTTTGCCATGAGTGCCCTAAGGATTGGAAATGGATTTTCCCTTACAACACAACTGACCTCTTACAGCAGAGGTCTCACCATCCTATTTTAAAATGTTTTGCAGAAGAGGAGAAACAGCTAGTGCAAATATGTACAGCAGCAATATCTGCAGGCCTCAGGTCAGAGCCCTATTATAGTGGTACAGTTGTACCAGTTCTCCTTAATAAATGGATGACAGCAGAACCTCTGCTGGATATTCATCCAAAGCCAAATACATGGAAACTTGTACAAGTTATTCGCATTTCTGCAGGTATCATTTTTATCAATTTCTTTTAGTTTATTTTTCAAAGTCTTCTCTTGGGGTGATGGCTGTTGTTGCAGAGTTTAATGACCTCGCTGGCTCTAGGTAATAATGTTCACATGCAAGTTTTTCTCGAGAAAGGTGGTTCACATCCACCTTTGGCAATGGAATTTGTTATGCTTTATCATACATGCTTCACTGCCAGAGAAGGGGCTACAGAGACATCAAAGAGATTTTCCAAACATACTGGTGTAAAATAAAGGTGTATGATTAAATCAGAAGGTAGGAAAAGCTTCCTCACAACAAGGAGGGCAATAACAAAAATATCAAAGCTGTGCTCTGAAGTTTTATAGAAGACTTTAAATCAGGCCAAACCATTCCTTTGCCTACCTCTCTACCCCTTGCAAAGGTTTTGAAAATAGGAGATTTCAGCTACAAAATCTAGAGTCTGACAGAATCAGTTTACAACAGATGATGTAAAAATACTCATTCAAATGCCTACCTCTGCTGAAATTTTAAGAAATATAAAAACAAGAGGTTATATGCATTTACTACGCACTGCATGTAGACTTAAATATATTTAGGACAGAGGAAAATGTGATTAAAAGTACCTATATAGACTTCATTTGTGGTTAGGATATGGGTCTACTTTTACCTGGCTCTTGGAAAAAATCTTCATACAAACAAAAAAAATGCTTGACTACTTTATAATGATTTGTGCAACTGCACAAGAAAAATTGTGTATAGATGAAAACAGAAAATGTCAGTAAATGGGTGCTCCTTGCAAACTGGCACAGTAGTTAAGCATCTAGGTCACTTTTTAGATGTTACTTATCTGGGAGGTTGGACAGATGCCCAATGAAGTGAAAAACAATTAATGGAGTTGCTGATATAAAATTAATCCTAGTTCAATACCAAGGAATGTTGTAAAAACAGCAGCTTGCTTTTAAAATGCACACTTGATTGGGTGATAAACCTATCGCATTAATAAAATCTCTTCATAAGCACAACGGCTCTGAATCTTTAGCAATATAATGCAAAATAAAGGGTATTTTAAAATAAAGAGAGCAGAGCTAGTACCTGATCGGGTAATACTTGATTTTAGCTTGAATCAGCAGATTTTTTGTTCATTTCAGTTGGTAATGTAGCAGAAAGCATGGCTGGACCTGACAGTATGTTTTCCATGTGAACCAACAGAAGCTATTCTAAATTCTTTTATTTGAAGCTGCTTACCTAAGCCAAAACACAAACAAAAGAACAGCAAAGGAACAACAAAAGCAAAGTAAGTAATGATGGAGTTTACTGCAATAAATGTGATGGGGGAAAAGAAGTAAAACCTGCTGTCTTAGCCCAGTATTGAGTAGGAGTGGTATGAAATGCCGTGGGGTGTTGGGAGCGCTATGCCTGGTTCTCATTCAGTTCCTGAGGCTGAATGTCATTGTATGAGAAGCAGAACTGACTGAAGAACACCGTGCTTCACTGCTGGGACTTGAACTGCATGTTTACTTCAGACTCAGTGGTTAGTGGATGCACTAGATGGAGCCAAACTGACAGAGACCTTAAAGTGCAGCCCGCGTTGCAGAGAACTACCAGGAGAACTACAGCAACATTTCTGGACCCACTGCTGGAGACAGCATTACCTTAATGCCCAGACAGATCAAACAGTAAATTGTTTCACATTTAAATTCTAGCTATTTGGTGCTGAATGTGGTGGCTGGATCTCTGTGTCAGTGTGTTCAGGCTCCCAGCACGGTATGTGAGTACTCACATTAATCCACAAACATTCATAGGAGCAGGCATGGGAAGTCCAAGACTGCTTTGTCCACGTTCCTGGGTGAGTTTGATAATTGCTTGAAGTCCTATTTGTTTCATCTAGAAAATAGTCATCTAAAACGTAGGTATTCCTATGTAGTTTTAATTCCCTCAGTGCAATAACAGGCAGCATTTCTGCACTGCAGGCTGTAGCTTTCTGAGGATGGAATTATTTACCCTTGGCCGAGTCCATTTCCTTCCACTGAATGTACAAGCAGTTTGGAGAGGAGCTAGAAGAGGACAAGCCTTCCAATACGTAAAGTTAGTTGAGATGCATCCCACAACAGAGTTACCTTGAGCTTTCTCAAGACAGATCAGTTTTTCATGGAATCACAGAATCATGAAGGTTGGAGAAGACCCCCAAAATTATCTGGTCCAACCATCCCCCTACCACCAATGTTACCCGCTACACCATGTCCCTAAGCACCACGTCCAACCCTTCCTTGAACACCCCCAGGGTGTGAGAGCGATGCTGTACAGATGATGGACCCCGAGTAGCATGGTCGTTAAAGACTTCCTAGGAGAGGTAAGGTCGAGTATTTTTGGACAAAGGAGGAACTGAAGGCAGGTCCCACATGTCAGGAGGGTAATCCTGATTCTGCCATAGATGCTCTATAACCATGCCATGGATTATGTCATTTTAAAGGGCTTCATGGCAAGTTTGATCAGAAAGCTCAAGGCAGGTTTTGCAACTCTGTGATTAACTGAGACCCCTGGTGGTATCAGGCCTGGGCTCTGAGCTGGTCACACAGCCTCACCAGCCCTGTGAGGACTGGAAAAAATGGTAGCTGTTAACAAGAGCAGAACTGTAGTCATGTCAGGTGCTCTTAATTTTAAGAAGTGAGGTTATCCAAGTTCATTCATATCCCATTTTATGTAATGAAGCCTTTCTTTAGATCTGGCCTTGTTGCACTATGTTTTGTCAAATATCTGACCGTGTTCTCATTCATTTTTCTACTTTGGTGAACCTGCATAGAAATACACAAGACTAAAGTACTAAGGTATCCGTGGCCATTAAATACTAGATAATGATTATTTTATTTCAATTTTCTTTACACCTTCTTATCAATTAGCATGTTTTACCTTTCTTAGCATAACCCATTTATGGGTTTAGTAAAAACTTAGGTATTTCTGAGTAGTTCTTAACCTCTTGAATATATTCTAGAAATATTTTATGGATATTTACAGAAGGGAAGAAAGCCATTTGGGGTCAATTGCATAACAATATAGACAGGGTTTAATCTAATGTGATTCTGCAACTCTTGGGAAGGAGTCAAATGTTGATTTGGAATTCAATCCCATGATAAGATTCCAAAGTGGTGTTAATATTTTGCTAAAATGTTGGATTTTTGTCAATAAATTCACTGTCAGCAATGGTATGTAACCGAATTTGCTGTTGCCTGTGAAAAGGTCTCACAGTAAAAGCTCTAAATCTTTATCAGATTATTTTTATTTTATTTTATTTTTTAAGGAGGAAGGTTTAAAACTGAATATTGCACAATGTACAAATTGCACATTGCAATTGCAATGAGGTTTCCCAACCTATATCTCAAGTCTAACCCAAATAGTTAGTTAGTTTATTAGGATTCCAGATGACAACTTCAAAAGTTGTGTTTTTCATGTGAATAACATAAATTAATAATCAGTACAGATCTGAAAGTGTTCAAAGTTTTTTTTGTCTTCATTTGCAGTACCACTTGCCACTGATGCTGGCAGCTTTAGGACACGTGTGATTACTTCTCAGTGCAGACAGAAATCTTCTTGTTATCCTGCGTTTAAGCATACGCATGCAATCTTTCCAGTAACACACCATTTTTTACTTACAAAGTTGTGTTACAGGTGCTGCTTCTGCCATTCTGTGTGTTTATGACCCATGCAACCCTGTCTGGAGTCCAGGGGTTGTTTTGTGCTCTTGCATTTTCTGGGCATTACCTCGTCATTCTCCTCACTTTTATGATCTGGCAGATTGGATTTAAATTGCTGTTGTTCCTACTAATGCAAATCAAAGTATTTAACTGGTGATGCCCAGTACATAGGGGTGCAGCAACACAAATTAGCTCAGTGAAATAAACTGCTGTGGAAATTTTCCATGACAACTGGTTTTATATTTGGTCCATATAGTTAAATTACAGACATTAATAGGGTTCCAAAATATATATGCATTAAACATAGGGCTCCAGGATGGTCACAGAGACACTGGTGGAAGTAACAGTAACATAAGAAGTTAAGAAACTGAGCTCCTTAGCTGCCCAAAAGAGACAGGTACATACAATCCTTCTCCCTCAGAAAATCCCACAGACAGAATTAATCTCTACTTGCAACCCTTCAGCACCTCGATGCTTTCTTCCACAGTGCTTTTTGCTGTTCTATAAGGGGAACTGGTTAGTGACAAAGGCAGCTGCCTCCTGCTGTGACTGGCTAAAAATAATTGGTTTGTAATGGACTAATGCTTTTTCTTTAAAAAATAAAAAAGATGCAAGAGTTTGTGTAAAGGTATGTTCGATAATGCTTAGTTAAGGGCATCCATGCCTCCCATTGTGACATACTGCTGTGATTTCAGAATCTTACATCTATGAACCTTCAACCTAATTCCTCTTCTTACTCTACCTAACAAGTTCTTGGATGGGACACGAATAACCTCTACATGCTGTGCCAGCAGTGAAGTCCTGATACGTTTGTATCCTGCCTAAACTTCCTGTGTAATGTTTTGGGGATGATTGCCATACCAAGATAATTCTGTAAGTCACATGGAAGTTGTGCTGAGTTCGATGGCCAGTGAGGACAGCACATCTTTATGTGCAGAAGCTTTGGCTGAGAACAGTGTTGTACTGTTAGCCTTGCGTCTTTTATAGGGATACCATGTGAAAAGTTGATTCAAGTTGTGCAGTCCTTCTCTGTTTCAGGCCTTACTATGGTTGAGAGAGAGATGGGGTTCGTGTTTATTTAGACCAAATGTTTGAACCTGCTTGTTCTTCAGCCAGATCAGGTTTTGTACCACCACAGTCTGATAGCTTGTGTTCTACTCCTGCCATCCATTTGTTATCCTTGAAAAAGGAGGAAAAAAAATAACCAAAAATCCACCATAGGAATATTCTCAAGAAATACAGACATGCTAAAACCAAGCAGTGGTTGGTGGAGTGAAGAGCAAGGAGTGAATAGCTCAACGTAATTCTGCCCATGCTACATCCGGTCAAAGCCCTTAGAGTTATTTGGATTCTCCTCACTGACTGACCTTATGATTCAGTTTTTAGCGATGCATTCGTTATTCCACAGGAATAAATGCATACATTTACTGCTTGGTGTCTGCAGATTTGTACGTGGCATTCAAGCATGTGTAAAGGCAGGATATTGAGCATTTGCAGGCAGACAGTTAACTTGGTGCTTGTACTTCTCTTTCATCCTGTGTTTGCTCCTGGGGAGCCTGGTTCTGCAAGGCTTTTTCTTTTTTTCTATTTTTTATTTTATTTTATTTTATTTCATTTTATGCACTGTTGTCAGTGGGAGTGCGTGTGCTGAGTGGTATAGATCAAACTGAGTCTGTGAGCCCTAGCACTCCACATGAATGATAGAAGATGTATTTTGCATTACTGTCATCTATAAGATGTTCTTTTATTGGCTACACTGTGGCCAGCAGCATGATTTATCCTAAACGCTATGCCAGCACATATTTGATGAGAAAAAGTAGCCACCAACAAATAGGTGTCCTTTAGCAACGTAGAGAATCCCATGCAAGTCGCAAATTCTTAACATGTCTCAGTCTAAACAACTGGGAAAATTATTAAACCAGCTAAAGAAAATACTGTGCCATCATTATGGATAAACCACCACATTTAACCAGTGAGATGGACCTTTAGTAATGCTCCTATGGTCAAATATAACAAAGGTTGAGGTTAGGGGCTTGAATTGTATAATATATATATGTGAACTTGTATAATTTGAATGTATCAAGTCCAAAGACTGCATTTCTTCTGCTTTAAAGCTCCAAGGGGTAACTGTGAAACCTGATCTGAACTGCCAAAGCCTTCCAAAGAATTTTGCATTGTAATCTTGCACCAAATTCTGCAAATCACGCAATTCACCCATTGCAGAAACAAAAGCAGCCTTCTTTAATTGTGCTTTTGCTATTTACTGAAGAGATCTTGCTGCTGTTTTAGAAGTTCTATAATAAAACGTAAAGAAATTGTGCATATGCTTGTATACAGATGTTCTGCTCTGAATTATACAAGATGTTTTTAGAAAATAAAAGTGAGGTCTGTCATCTGCTTTTTCAGCCAAGCATATCTAGCAGAGCTATAATTCAGAATCATATGTTGTAATATGCTTTCATTTTCATCATTAGAACTTAATAAATTGTCAAAATGTGAGACAGTTCCAAGTTCCTGAAATGTAAAAAATGATGTCTCTAAATCCTTTTCAGTTAAGTAGCTTTAAAATAAAGGGACAGAGTCATCACTGAATTAGTAAGTTATCTTTAAAACAGCGTTGCTTTTGTAACTGCAACAAAATTATGCTGCAATAAACCCGGTGATGCAGTGAACTGGGCCAGAGAAAAAATGCCTTTCTAATGCATGCACTTTATGTCCTGTAGCACATCCCCCTGAAGGTGTTTTATGACTGATAGAGGTATATCAAAGGGGACATTTTGGGAAACTGTTAAATGAAGAGTTCCAGCAGAAAAGGGCAGCATTAACTTAGAAGGAAAAACGGCAAGGTAGATCCTTATCTGAGATAAAACTGTCTTCAGTAATTGTATTCTCAGTTATTTAAAGTATAATTCAGACTAGGTTCTTGCCAATATTAGTCAGCAGTTTTCTACAGAAGTTGCTGTGCTGAGTCCCCTGTTCAACCATAGATTCCTAGATGCAGCAGCAGATCTTAAAGCCTTCTGGCTTGCCAGCTGCTACAATTCCAGAGCTGCTTGAAGGACTGCAGAGTGGTGAAAATATATAATTACCTCCTCTTAAACAGTTTGAAAAGTATTCCCTGGTTTTTTATTTTTATTAAAAAGTATCTTTAAACAAGCCATTTTGCCTTTTGACTATTTAGAACAATTACACAATGGTATTAATGTGATTTTGTTACTTCTCAGTTTTATTTACATGTTTGCCAGGACAGTCTATTCTTTATTTTACCATATGGTTCTGTTTCTTTATCTGCTCTGGCTCTTGTCACTTTTAACTGTGTGAAATGGATTCACAGACATCCAGTGGGAAGTGTTTGTAGGTCAGTGACTAATTTTCCCAGGCCCATATTGCAGACTCTGGTGATTTAGACTGACGCTATTTATAGAGAAAAGATGACCTTTTTTTTTTTTAACCTATGAACTTACACTCTCGTGTTGGCATTTCTGCAGTCAGCTGATGCATCTGCTTGTTGAGTGATGATGACAGCAAAGTTAATATGCTACGCAAGTGGCAAAATGTGTTACAACATACCAGAGCTTGTTTCACGTTGAACGACAGGTACGGGCACTGTCTGCATCAGGCAGCATTAGTGTGCACCTCAAGCACCATGATAAGGTAGAATATCTATGATGACAGGATTCTGCCATTTTATTTACTTGGTCCCCTTTTCTATGACATGTGAACAACTTGCTGTTTTCAGGATTTTAGACTTACAAATATCATTTGAGATAGTGAGATATTACTCCTGATGCAGTGAAAGGGATCTAAGAAATGGATGAAGGGTTTTTGAATGTCTTGCACGCAGTTTACAGAGGAGCAGAAAAGTGAATTTGGGTTCCTTGACTGCATGCAAATCAATGGGTTGTTATTCTCAAAAATAAAGCAGGCAGTGCTGCTATCCCTGTGGTGACATAGTTGAAAATATAGAAAATAAATAAGCAGAAAGTTTTGTGGCAAAATACAGTTTAAACTGTATTTCAGATCACTCATGATGTGTCTGGCTGACAGCTTGCTCATAGCAACTGAAATGGAAATAAACTTCACCTGGCTAAAGGAGGCAGCCTTCTCTTTCTTTTTTTTTTTTTTTTTTTTTTTTTTTCCCCCTTCACAGAAATGGAAAGAGATTTTAAAATCATGCTGGCTCTTCCTTTTTGGAGGAAAAATCTTGAACATTGATATCACTCCCATTTTCCAAAGAGGCAGAAAGGAGGACTCGGGGGAACTGGTGAACCTCACCTCTGTGCCTGGGAAGATCCTGGAAGCAATGTCAAGGCACATGCAGGACAAGGAGGTGATCCAAGAGTGCCAGCAGAGCTCTGCCACCAGCCTGACCAGTCTGGTGGTCTTCTATGATGAAGTGACTGCATCAGCTGACAAGGGAAGACTGACTGATGTCATCTACCTGGACTTCTGCAAGGCCTTCAACGCGGTCCCACATGACATCCTGATCTCCACACTGGAGAGAGATGGATTTGAAGGGCAGAGCATTTGGTGGATAAGGAGTTGGCTTGAAGGCCACACCCAGAGAGTGATGGTCAATGGCTCTATGTCCAGGTGGAGGCCCTCAGGGGTCTGCCTTGGGACCAGTGCTGTTTAATAGCTTTATCCACAGCATAGACAGTGGGATCGAGTGCACCCTCAGCAAGTTTGCAGATGACACCAAGCTGAGTGGTGCAGTTATAACAGAAGGGAGGGATACCATCCAAAGGGACCTGGACGAGCTTGAGAAGTGGGCTCATGTGAACCTGCTGAGGTTCACAAGTCCAAGTGCAGGGTGTTGCACCTGGGTCAGGGCAATCCCAGTCATGAGGGCAGACTGGGAGAAGAACTCATTGAGAGAAGCCCTGCAGAGAAGGACTTGGGGGTTCTGGTGGACAAAAAGCTTGGCGTGAACCAACAGTGTGCTCTTACAGCCCAGAAAACCAATTGCACCCTGGGCTGCATCAACAGAGAGGTGGGCAGCAGGGGAGGGAGGTGATTGTGCCCCTCTGCTCTGCCCTTGTGAGGCCCCACTTAGAGTCTGGCATCCAGGTCTGGGACCCCCAGCACAAGAAGGGTGTGGGGCTGTTAGACCGGGTCCTGAGGAGAGCCACGAGGATGATCAGAGGGCTGGAGCACCTCTGCTATGAAGAAAGTCTGAGCTGGGGCTGTTCAGCCTGAAGAAGAGAAGACTCCAGGGAGACATCACTGAAGCTTTTCAATACTTAAAGGGGGCTTATAAAAAAGATGGAGAACAACTTTTTTGTCAGTCAGATAGTGACAGGACAAAGGGGAATGGTTTTAAATTAAAAAAGGGGAGATTTATAATAGAGGTTAGGAGGAAATTATTTGCTCAGAGGGTGGTGAGGCCCTGGCACAGGCTGCCCAGAGAAGCTGTGGATGCCCCATCCCTGGAGGTGCTCAAGGCCAGGCTGGATGGGGCTTTGGGCAACCTGGTCTGGTGGGAGGTGTCCCTGCTATGGCAGGGGGGTTGGAACTAGATGATCTTTAAGGTCTCTTCCAACCCAAACCATTCCATGATTCTATGATATGGGAGCCTTAATTTTAACTCTGAAGGATTGGTTATGTCCTTGGTACTTTTTTCATTGAGAGGGAGAGGACTTTGAAAATCATACACTGAGGTTAGCATTACTTTTGTAGTCCAGCCTTTTCTTTCAGAGGGCACTGGGACCAATGTGCATTGATAGCAGACAGAATTCACTGTTCAAACAGAAAAATAAAGGAAAGCTTTTCCCCCATTTAGGTGAACAGTTTTAAATTTTACATTATTTTTCAAAGGATGGGGTATTGCCTAATCTCTACGGGATCTGAGAAGGTTGAATACAATGTTTATGAAATACACGCTCAAACTGACGTATCTGCTATTTTGTTAAGTGCATTAATTCATTTTTGTGTGTGTGTTTTTTGTTGTTGTTTTGTTTTACCTCTGTTTCCATTTTCTGTATTTTCCAGGCATATGCACAGAAACAGGGGATTTGTCTTGAGGAGAGTAATGTTACAATTCTACAATTCTAAGTGTGTTCCTACAGGTATTCACAATTGTAGTACTCTGCTAAAGATCAATAAGGCTTATGCCTGGACACTTCTCTGCTGAAAGCTTGAACACTTTAAGAGCTTTAATTTTCATACTGAGAATTTCCTCACTTTTTTGTTTCACCTTGTAATTTGAAAATTAACTGAGGAAAGTCTATTTTCACCTCTATATAGAAGATGATACTAGAAATTTAATCAGTTTGAGAATGTGTTTCATGGGGGCAATTCTTGAGATGAGTCAGTACAGTTCACAGCACTCAGCTTGGTTCCCTGTCTCTGAAACCTTTAACTTTTCTTTGAATCAGTTCTTCAAACACAGCTTTGCACTATTCTAGTTAAAAAGGCTGGTCTTCTAGGGAACTGATAGCTAAAGTAAGATGCTTCCCTGACGCTTTCCTTCATATAAAGGGCTTAGCCTGAGCATATCTGTGTACAGTGAGCTATACTTCTAAATACTTAAATTCCTTGCATATTAACATATTAGCTCATGTTACACGCAACTGTTTGCAACTACAAGCTGCCATGACTGATACTCAAAAGTGCTGTGTGTTGAGAGTTGGGTGAAAGTTTATTCTTTCAAAAATACATATTTTTAAGATGAATTTGAGAATAAAATATGTCTGAACATGCTAACCTAAGTTTCTGTTCCTGGTTCAGTTCTCATTCCTTGCATAAATTGCGAGCAGCTTCATTGAAACTGAAGGAGTTACCCTTGCCTAGACCTGTACGAAATCAGAACACATTAACAGATACCTCTTTACAGAGCAGGATCTTTCACAAGCAGAAAGAACTAAAACACAGTAGCTTCTTATTCATACTCCATATAGACTCTCCAGTTGGCAAAGCTCTTTGTGGCAGCACTGTCTGTTTTTACACATTATTTTGTTTTGTTTAGTTAGGCTTTGCTATACAAGGGGTTTTATTGTTCAAGAGGAGGCAGTTCCACCCTTGCTAGTAGTCATCATGCCATACTATTGGATAATTATAGCTCTTTACATGCCAAGATCTCAGACCAAGAAAAGGCAGCCAATCCTGATATGGGAAGACACACACTGGCACAAAAAAAAAACCCACCACCAACAACAAAAAAAACTAGCTAGAGAGACAATGAAGAGAGAAAAACAGAGAGAGACATTGTATGGGATTGTGCTGTATCTGCCTATGACAGTAGCATCAGGGGCAATGTTGTTTTTCCCCAGTAGTTTTCCAATATAGTTACTCTATTCACTGATGAATTAAGACTATGTGAAACTGTGCCAAAGCTAATCCAGTCAAATTCCACCCAGATGGTTAAATCCAATTGCCTGTGCCTTCCCCCACAAAAGCTTCCCTGGTACAGTTTGCTTTGTTCCCGCTTTCCTCCTCTGCCAAACTGCAGCTCTGTGCTGTGCGGGTGATCTTCCCTCATGCACAATGCCTGGGCTTCTGACTGCCTCCAGGCACAGATCTTAACTTGTTCCATCCCTGGAGAGATACAACAATAAAGTATGAATGGTTAAGTGTATATATAAATATTCCAGTATGAAATGTTTCACCCAAAACAATGATCAGCCTTTCCCTAACTGAGGGATACTCTCTATTTCTGCAGTAATTTCAGTTTGGTGAGAGAACTGGCAATAATACTCCAGATAATATATTATCTGGCTATTATGTATTATCCTAGGATTCTCCAGTTGTCACACACTTCAGAGCAGGACTGTGACTTTGTGCCCTAATTTACTGCCTAATTTACTACCTCTTCAGTAGCTGGCAGGAGATTAACATCCTAATTCATGCACGGCAGTTAAATACATATAGTAGATAGCCTGAATTTTGCCCTTTGCATTCAAAAGAAATCGTGATTTACTCCATGTACTGCTCTCAGAGTCAGAAAAGCTGCTTACTCACTAAGATACAAGAGTGCTGTTCACCAAAGAGCTGCCTTCAGTTGACGAAAATCCATTTGAAATGTTTTCAGTTAGGTAACACTGAGCAGGAACTCCATAACTTACACAATTCTTGTTAAGTCTTGTTAAGACCTGTGACTGGTCACTGCAGGATCACTCTGCCAAGTACTACAGAAACCTCCAGCTGCCTCTGATGACAGCATAATGGTTGGGGTAGGCATAGGAGGGGCTCCAGATAGCTTGTGACATGGCTGAAAAGACATTTTTTGGCAACCATTGGAAAACTTCCTTCAAGAAAGAGAAGACTGCCTTAATCCTAGAAGACTCAACACCCTAAACAAAGAGGGAATGTGCCCCAGGAGCAGTCCACCCGAACCCACAGGGGTGGACATCTAAGTGAAGTCTGAGCCGTGATGGGTGAACGCATCCTCCAGAGGAATGCAAAGACTTCGCCTTCCTGGTTGGGTCAGAATCAAGTAGGAAGAACTTGCCTTGAGGAAGAAAGTCTTTTGCTGCCACTGAATTGGGGATTGCAACATAAGTAACAAATAATAATAAAAAAAGATCAGAGGGTTGATAATTAACATCCCTCAGCTGTTCATCACTGCTGTGCTAGTTAATATTCTAGTCAAAATAAATTTAGGCATGATTGTAAACAGAGGTTAGGGTATGATTCAGTCGACCAGCCAAATCACTTTTCACATTTGTACATAGGAATGTTCATTTTAAGCTTTCCTCTAAAAAAAATCCCATACAACAATTAACCCTGAGATAAATTTGGCAATATAGCATCTTAGACTTCAATGCCTAAATTGTTAGTAGGACTCCTATTAAACATTAGGTGGCAGTGTGGGGAAGGTATTGTATGACACAAATTTCTCAGAGTGAATCTGGAAGACAACCTAGAGTCAGAACATCTAGTTGTCACCAAACCTTTATTTTAAAGAATTTAATTTTATTTTTTTAACCTGTGTTTCCCATATCATTATGTTTGCAAGCAGAAAGTACTTTGGGGTTAAAAAATATTTATCACTTCTTTGTACCTCAAATAGGTAAAAACCTTTTCTAAGCAAAACAGTGACCTACATCTTCTACGTTTGTTGATGATGTACCAGGAAGACTTCAAGAACAAAATTTAATGGGTCACATTATTAACATTAAACCTATAAAAGTACATTGTCTGCTGTATAGTGGAGATGCTACAGATTAAAAAATATCTTTATGCAGGAAGAAGCCCTTTGTAAACAGAGGTAGCTCAGCACTGACCAGCCTTGGCCTTAGTTTTAGGTGCTTTATGGCGTTCCTCAGCTGATGCATTAAGTCCCTTGGGAGGACAAACTCATGAAAATACATAACCTTAAACTTAAAGGACAGAATGGTCTCCAAGCAAGGAAAGACACAAAAGATCGTCTTTTGAAACACGACATCTAAGCAAGTCATGAGGTACAGTGAACTGTTCTTGCTTTACGGTGCCAACATTTATCAAATAATAATTTACATTACACACTTGATACAGCTGAAATAAAGTTGTCACAACTGAAAACCAAACATGCTTTCCTGACGTATTTCATTTATTTACTTGTCTCAGCGCTTAGATACCAGCGTGAGACCATTACCCTAGAGGAGTGTTCCTTTTCCTTGACCTTATCCTTAAGTAGGCATTGTGGCACCTTTGCCATTAGAACGTACTTCAGCAAGCTCTTAGGGCAAGAGGAGGAATAAAGGCATATGAAAAATTCAGAACAAGAGATTGCAAGCAGGAAAATAGGTTGCTACATAGTGATTACGTGGTCACCACTGGTGATCACAAGTATTAAATATTTTATATTTTAAAACATTTTTAATGTTTACCTTTAAAGTATATGGACTGAAGTTTAAATCATTTGTTTCTAATGAAAAAAATACTGTCTTTAGTTTATCTAGTTAGACAAGAAGACTTTGCAGTTAACCCATCTCCATCATTATGTTGTTGCCTGGTTTGTTTCAAAGATTATGAAAACTGAGGAATATGTACAACATAAAGATTTGACTAAGGATTTGTTATAATAGATTTAGAGATGTTAGAAGTCCTGTGAGGTGTGAGCTAGACATTTTGCTAACATTTTATTTTTCTATTTTACGTATCCTAGGATAGATTTGATTCTTGCAAAGTTGTTTTTGATTTTTTTTTTCAGATGACTGCTTATGACCATCTGTGAGTTAATCGGCTCTGGCGAGGTGAGCGCGGTTTATGCCATGTCCTAGTCTGAGCAGAAGAGTGGGCTGGCAGCGGGCTTGGGAGCAGCTCCAGCCCTCCAGCTGAGGAGCTGGGTATGCCTGATGGTTGCAGAGACCTACGTGGTGGTGGTGGTGGTGGTGGAAAGGGATAGTTGACATTACATCCTACTATGGGACAATATTTCTAAGGTACAGCACCAGCAAATGCTTAATTTCCTTTTGTTTGGACTCAGGCTACAGAAGAGACTAACACACAAAAGATACTAAACATATTTTTCATCTTGCATTGCTCAAACACAAAAGGACAATGTAACAAACAGCTGTACATCGCTGCTGCGGGGTATCGCAAAGTTATTTACAGAACCCCATCCACAACATGTTTTTTAAAATGTTATTTTTCTTTATTGTTTTGTACCCCAGCAGAGTACATTTGTATCTAATAAACATTGAAACACTGAAAAAAAATATTTTTTCTTTGCAATGTGTGATCTGAAAAAAAATGTGGTATGAAAACTTGAAATCTTTCATGTAATTATCCAACTTGGGGCATTATTTACAAAGACACAATTGTGTCTCTGTAATCGAATTATCAGTGAAACCGTTTGACTACCATGACTCAGACCTCCAGTAGTCACAAGATTTGCTTAGATTATAAAGATTAGAAAACAAAACTAATGAGAAACATCCACAGTCTCCATTGTTAGGATTACTCTGATACTGGAGAAAGGGATTTTGACTGGGAAGGCTCTGAATACATGGTAGGGGCACATCACCAGTCGGTTGCACGATCTCTGTCCACTCATCTATGACCAACAGTGGAGTGGGGAGCTGGGGATCAGCCTCTTCTCACAGATAATTAGTGATAGGAGTAGAGGGAATGGCCTCAAATTGCACCAGGGGAGCTTTAGGTTGGAAATTTGGGGACATTTCTTCTCAGAAAGAGCAGTCAGGCGTTGGGACGGGTTGCCCAGGGAGGTGGAGGTGTCACCGTCCGTGGGGGTGTTCAAGGAGAGGTTGGTCGTGGTGCTTGGGGACGTGGTTTAGCGGTTGGACCAGATGATCTTGGAGGCCTTTCCCAACCTCTTCAACCTTTATGATTCCATGATGCTCTGAATTCCCGAATAAGCCGAGGACACACCCCGCTGCGGGGGGACACGGGGCCGCTGCCGTGAGGGGACCCCGGCGGGGCAGCACCCGAGGCGCAGCAGCGGGGCTGTGCGGGGGGAGCCGCGGCCCTCAGGGCGTGAAATACCGCCCGGGATCCTCCACCTCGGCCCCGCCGCTCCCTTCGGCCATCCCCGTGCTTCGTGTTCACCTCACGGAACCCCACAGGGGGCTCGGACCCGCCCGGCAGCGGGCAGGCGGCAGGCTCGGGGGCCGCCCCTCAGCCCCCGGAGAGCCGGGCACGGCCGGCGGCCCGAGCAGGAGGCGGCACCGCCCGCTTGAACCGGAACCGCTTGGCGGAGGCCGCCCGGGGCGGCTGCTGCTGCTGCTGCCGCTGCCGCTGCGGCTGCCGCGGTGCCGAGGGGGTGAGGGGGGCCCGCGGGGGCGGAGGAGGAGCGCGGCGGCCCCGCCGCCCGGCGATGGGGCTGTGCCTCGGCCGGCCCTGCGCCGCCCGGCCGCGCAGCAGCGCTTAGCTCGCCCTCCGCTGCCGCAGCCCTCGCCGCGGGGCTGCCGCCTCGGATGACCCAGCGGCGGGAGCCGCCGGCGAGTGCAGCCGCAGGGCGCCGCAGCCGCCGCCTCTCCCCATCCTCCTCCTCCTCCTCCTCCTCCTCCTCGCCCATGGCCGCCCGCCGCCGCCGCTGCTGCTGCTGCTGCTGCTGCTGCTGACCGGCCGCCCCTCGCCTCCTCCCCGGCCGGGGTGGGCTGGAGCCGAGAAGATGGGGAACACCACCTCCTGCTGCGTCTCCTCCAGCCCCAAGCTGCGCAGGAATGCCCACTCCCGGCTGGAGTCCTACCGCCCCGAGGCCGACCTGAGCCGGGAGGACACGGGCTGCAACCTGCAGCACATCAGCGACCGGGAGAACATCGACGGTGAGGGCGGGCGGGCGGCGAACCCCGGGGGGCTCCGCTCCGCTCCGCTCCCCCCCCTCGCTCCCCGTCCCCTCGCCCTGCCCGGCCGCGGTGTCCCCGCGTCCCAGCCCCGGCCGTGTGGCGCCGGGGTGCGGTGCCCGAGCCCTGCGGCACCTCAGCGGGGGTGCTGGGGGACGCCTGGGCTGGGCTGCGCGGAGCCGGGCCTGTCGCGACTGTCGCCTGTCGCGCATGTCGCCGGCGGCGGGCAGAAGCCGCAGGGGCTGCTCCCCCGGCCCCTCAGAGCAGGAGGAGCTGAACCCCCTCAGGCTGTAGGGGCCCCGGTTACCGGCAGCACTGACCCCACAGCCTCACCTGGGGAAGGTCAGCGGCGTCCCGGGGCAGTGCCCACGCCAGGAGGAGCGACTTTGCCCGCCAGGGTTTTTATTTTCGTAGCTTATGTGATGGTGGTTTTAGTACGGTTTTGTGCTAAGCCAGTTCCTGGCACTGGGGAGGTTGTGAAGTCCCTGGTAGCGGATGGGTGCCCGCTCTGGGTAAGGTTATTTCTCCGAATTCTGGAATTCGGTCCTGGAAATCGGAATGTTTTTCAGATGTCTTCGCTGCACGCAGCTGAAAAATCGGAGTGTAAGAGGATCAGTAGGTGGAAAAAAATACATAATGGTCTGCTCTGAGAAAGTCAGGGAAATGAAAGAAGCAATTGTTGAGCTCTGAATGATGAATTCTGCCAGCAGCAGCGTTGTCCAGCGTAGCAGCGTGCATCTCTATCCATACCGACAGATCCTGCAGTAAAGTTTTTGGTCAGATCAGTGTGGGTTTTGTGCCTTGTTCTTGATGCCTTTTTTTTTTTTTTTTTTCCTCCCCTGGATGGGAGAAGGGCATAGGTGAAAATAGTAAGGGCACATGTGCTTGCTAAGGTGTGCACACAATGCAGATAACTTCCTGTAGCTTAGTGGTTATATCAAGAAACAATCTGTGTTGGGTGGTTGTTTCGTGTGTTGGACCAAGGCACGTGTCTGCTCTGTCTCTTTAAACTGTGGTATGTTTCAATCCTGGGGTGGGATTTTTAGTGTTCTAACAAGTTACGTTTTGTATTAATAATTTTTGAATGTTTGTTGTTGTTGTTTGTTTGTTTTTTGTGTGTGTTTTTGCTTTTCGTCCAAGACTGCTGTTGGTGAAGTGCCATGTTTTCAAATGGGCAAGCTGTCTGATTCTTGAAAAGAGCAAACAATTGCAAGTTTCGTTTTTGTGCCTTGCTCTGATCTTGCTGCTCTTTATGGGTAGGGGCCAGGAAATAACTTGTCACTGAGGAGACTGGTGGTCAGTAAATGCGTGTAGACATGAAACAACTGGAGAGAGCTGGGTAAAACAGCTCTTTGGAGTGTGCTTTGTTGCAGAGCTGCTACCCTGGAGTCATCCTCACTGCAGGTCTTTTAGTCAGAGATGGCAGGCTGATTGCTAAGGGTAGTAAGAGGATACTGTGTTTCTGAAATTTTATTTCTTGTTAGACTACCTGTTATGTTTTCATGGTCAGGTTGCTTGAAGTTGTACAGCACACACATGTTCACAGACGAGTCATGGGGGTGAAAGAAAACTTCTTAACAGGGAGCTATAATGATTTTTTTTAATAATTTTACAATTGCATGAAGATATTTGAACAATGGAAGAACAATGGCCTGCTTATCTGTGTCATGCAGAGAAAATGCTGGATGCTGATTCCTTGATATTACCACAGATCATGAACTATTTCCAGGAGTTTCTCGAATTGCAAGTGTTTGCCAAATGTTCTTTTTTTTTTTTTTTTTTTTAAGCAAGTGATGATAGCAACTGATGCACTGAACGAGAACGTTTCTGACACTTTACTTCATATTTATTTTTCCTGCTGCTCTTCAAATGGGAGCCCTTCCATCCAGCCCGGTGCCAGTGACAGAGGCTGCCAGGCACAAGAAGTGCAAATTCACGTCTCTGGCGAGCCTCTGCTCTGTGAGCGCTGCTTCCAGGAGCTGAGCAGTCGTGGCATGCAGCAGCTGAGTTAACGTGGTTCATGTGGAAGTTGCTTTCATGCTCATGTTCAGCAAAAGTCGTGACACTTTTTTTATTTTGGAGTGGGTAAAGCTGCTTGAATAGAACAGGAACTTTTAAAGCCTTTAATTCACTTGTGAGCCGTTTCTGAGTTCTTAAGAGATGGGTGGTTTTCCTTGTTGCAGACCCTGGTTCTGGGAGTATCAGAGGGAAAGGGGGAAAAGAGGGAGGAGTGACCCAGCTCTAACAATGGTTTAAGTGGAACCGTTAGTAGTGGTGGAAGTGGAACTGCTTGAAGTTTGCCAGTGTTAAATACCTTATAAAGAAACATTTGTCAAATCTGCTTTCAAGGTTATGCCTTTAAATCGTCTCATCTGATTCAACCCAATCCAGTAGCAGCTTTTCAAAGAATGGTTGGAGGAGTTCTGCTGCCTTAGGAATGGGTTTTATAGCAAGATATTATCTCTGTGTCAGTGGTACCTTGTCAGAAAATCTCCATTTCTGTAATGCTTCACAACTGTTTATGAAGTGATACCTGAAAGAGAAGGGAATTTTGAAAGAAGATAGAATGGGAGCAATTTATCAAATGACTTATGCCAGAGAATGTTAGTGGTGGATTTATCTCTCTTTTACAGTCTTTTATGGTTTTTCCTAAAATTTCTAAAAGGTAACTGACTTCTTTAAGACTCCACACATGCCCAGTTGACTCTCTCGATAATGTGTAGTCCTCAGGATGCCTTTTTTTTGTACAGGCTCATGATAGCAAAGACCACCCAGCAGATTTTGACTTTTCTCTCTGGAGACAGAGGAAGAGGATGATGGTAACATACAGTTCAGAGGTTACCCACCCTTGGCAACCTGCTCTGTTTGATGATGATTATTAAGGGGCAGCTTCAACATTTTTCAGTGCTTCACATTTAAAAATCTACTTCAAGAAAATTCTGGTGGTAGGTTCGAGGTTTGCAGGCTCCTAGTTCCCTTAGCCAACAGGACATTGCTTTACAACAGTGTTGATGACAGCAGTAAGTAGAAGCAGTAGAAACCTTGACATTTCAGGTTCTGTGTCTCATTTGTGTGTAAACATCTGCATGTGCATGCCATGGAAGTGGCTGGGCTGCGTGTTTAAATCCTGGCTAGCTGGAGGGCTGCGGTGCGGGCTGCGCCTCATTCTGTACCCCAGCAGCTCGCCCAGCCAGACCCGCTGCTGCCTTATCTCGTGCAAAAGCTGAGCTGGAAAAGGGGGCTGTCAGGCGTGATTTCCCTGTTGGGGGCATGATTTCCATAGTAAGCTTCTCAAGTAAGGAGCTGTAGGGACGTGACACAGGATATCTTGCCACAGATAAGATGGCATGAAGCGAAGCTGCTCTACCTCATAGTTAAATTGGGCAAAATGAGGCTAGCTGGAGAGTTCCTAGGCCATTGTAAGGGAAGATGGTACTTAATGATTACACCCTCCACCTGTCTCTTCCTTCCCTCTCCCCCCAAAAAAAGACCCTATGATTTTTTTTCCTCTTTGTAAACTCCTGCTAATGTCACTAGGTCATTTTTCATTGCTAACTCAGATAATGTCATCCTGTGCAACTGGGCATCACAGATAAACCTCTTCAGCCCTTTTCATCATGTGCCAGTCATGTTAATTTTTTTGCTGTATAATGCACAGACTACTAAGACTGGACTGTTTTTTTTTAAAGCCCTTTTTTGTTCTTTTATTTATTTTTCCCCACCCTCTTGAAAATAGCATGTGGGAATCCCTGAAAAGAGATTATTTAGCATTTGTATATCTCCATCTTCAAGAGCTAGGGCATGATGGGTTGCATGTTGTGAAGGAAATGACTTACAGTCACAGGAGTGAAGATAGGAGCACTTCAGAAGCAAATTAAAGATTAATAATTTGTTTTGCATGGACCTTCCTGGTAACATCTGGATCATAACAGGATAGCCCTTCTTTTTTTTTTTTTTCAAAACAAATAGTGTGGTTTACATGAGAGTCTCTTTCAATAATCTTCTTGCTCCTTTGGCCAGAATGCGTGCACAGAGGTGTCCATACACTTTCCTATACTGTCGTTTGCGTTGTGCTTCTAAACACTTGTCGGAGGTCATGCACCAGAGTACCACAGCAACCTGGTGCATTAAAAATCAAAAAGAACCTGCCATGTCCCACCTCACCAGGCTTCATCATATGCTGCACACTGCATGTGATGCATACGTACCTCACAGCTTTCTTTTGTACTTCACTGCCACCCTCATCTGTTTGCTGGGGTGTTCCCTGCTCCTCAGAGAGGCACCATCGTGTTGAATAAACCCTTCCTAAAACCTCACTTTTACATCATTCACATCAAATCAGTTAATTTACACCTTTTATGAAGTGAGTATCTTAATATTTAGCAGCAGAAGGTTTCAGATGCACGCATGCTAAGGCTAATCATATTTGAACTTGCTGCTAACTAATTTTATTAGGGCACTGCCATCTGATGAAGACTTTCTTTGAAAGTGAGTTACACGAGATCAACAGTCTTGGCTGAGTAAATTGGTACTTGAAGTAGAACGACATGATTTAAAATTATAGGTCTCTGAAAATGTAAAGGACTGCCGTATTTTGTGGTAGGTTTTTTCCTTAGATTTTACATGCAGTAGGAATAATGTATTAAAAAGAAACAGAGCTGCAGATCTGACTTATTTGTCCAAAAAGCAGTCCTGCAAGTTTGGCACCCACATGTGGTGGGACGCTGCTTCCTGAACCACATGAGATGCTGGGTGCATGTTTGCTGGGTGCATCTCGCACCTTCCCGTGAGTACCACTTTCTCTCTGCTGTCTGCAATGAGTCACGAGCTTGGAAGGTGACTAAGTGGGAGTACCCAGCATGGCTGTAGTGGCTCTTGTTTTGCCGGCCAGCTGCAGATCAGGCATAGCCTAAGTACCCTCCCTCTGTATCTTTGCAAGCATATGAAATACCTTTTACAAACTGACGGTATAAATGCTGAACAGCCTTCCTCTGAGCTTGCTATGTACAAGTGAATTGGATCACTTTAGCTACTTTAATTTTCCTTTGAACTTGGGTGATTAGAGTTTCTTAAATCCCATTAGTTTTCTGTGTGCATTCTGATATACGGGGTGATCTTTTTTTACTGTGTCCTACTGAATATCTAATACATATATTCTATAAATCTTTGAAATGTATGTGAAGTGATTGTAAATGCTAATAAACTTTTAAAAGTTAATAATTTGTTATTTAGACAAAATATACCTAGTAGTAGGCTTAGGTATTGCCTTCACTGGAGTAGTTACCAGTTCCCGTGTATCTTCTGTAGCAGTTTTGTCTCCTTACAGTCCAACTTTGAAAGCAAATACTCCCAAATTGCCAAAATGAGCTGTTGGCATATTTTCATGTTCCTCAAGATGAAACTTCTTGCAGAAGTTGACCAAAATTCAGAGATGGATTTGTTTAGCTCAGCTTAAACTACTCCTGTTGCCAAGTAGGTAGGCCCAATGTGCCATCATAACTCCCCCAGCCAGTTGGGTTTGAGCATCATCAGCCCTTGAGTTTTATCTGGGAGAATTAACTAAAACTCAGAGTGTTCCCTAGCCCAAACTGGGGAAAGAACAGGAGCACCGGTGTCCTGAAGACTGGTCCTTGGCTAGTATCGAAGGCAGCCAAGGAGCTGTTGTTGGGGTATTAATGAGAAATCATTAGTGAAAGCTGGTTGGAGAATTTGCTTGAAATCCTTTTTATTCTTGTTTTTCTTAACTGATGTTCTTTACTTCTCTTGTTATTTCTTTGCAAAGGGGTGCTGTTTCTGTTAAGTGTGACAATGTGACAGTCGTACTGAAACACCTCTGCTACCCCATCAGAGATGCAGTTTGCACTGCAGAATCACCCTCTTGTCTATAGCTCGTGATGAACAAAACATTGACAAAAGCAATGTTTTGTTACTGAGCGGCACTTTACTGCTGTCTTTGTTAGAGTAAAAATGCTACAGAAAACTGTAGTATTTGAATGCTAAGACAAGTTTATGGAGCGGAGCTAATACTGAGATTAAAAATTGTGTTTCACCTCGTGTAATACTTGCCACACTCATCTCCACTGTGCTTCTTCAGGGGAAGAGCATCTGCACTGGCATCTCTGTGGATTCATTCTCTCTGCAGAAGTCAGCCTTCAATTACTCATTCATAACCTTCTTTGAAAAGTAACACCACCCAGCTTCAGTTTAAAAACAAAAAATAAAAACCAAACAAACAAAACACCAAACCTTTGAGCTCAGGCTATTTGCTTGTTAGTTTCTTTGTCTGCAGAAATGATTTCATACATCTGTGGCTGAGATCCCAAAGATACCAGGTTAAAAGTGAAAAGATTTACTTTCAACAGCATAGAAATCAATATGAGACTGTGTTGAAATTTTGAAAGCTCCTTTTCTTTGCTGCATTGGTATTTCAATAAAGGTGGGGGTTGATGAGTTGTTATTCCTGAATCCACGTCTGAACATTTTTATAAAGCCAGGCTACCCCAAATGTCATGTATAAGGGGCGTTGTTACTAAATGAAGGTGTGGAGCTGGTGGTACAGAGATCCTACTCTAGTTTTGGAGAAAAACTAGCAAATTATTGGTATGTTTAAAGCTGTTCCTGGTAAACAGTTTATCCCTGCACACGAGTACTGTGAGGAGGGCTATGTTTTTGTTGCCGTGTTGTCGTGTTATGACATCTTACCAAATACTTATTACTCTCTTTGTTCCTGGAAAGAATGCGTTTCTTTTAGATACTGAAAGTAATACTGCGTGAGGAAGAAGCTATACTTGATCAGGAAAGGTGTTTTGAAATACTGCCCTACATCTGTTTGTGTCTGAACTTCCTAGGGAGAGGGCAATTTAGAGATCACAAGAGTATGTGAGGCTGTGCATGTGCAGTGACTGGCAGGAGTTATGCTTCTGTGCTTGCAGTTTTTAGTCTTTATGAATAGTTCCATTTTCTACCTCATTTTGTCCTCTTTTCTGCCCTTCATAGGGAAGGAGGTTGCAGTACTTGAAGATCCAAAGTTTGGGAGTTGTACCTGGTCCTGACCAGGACAGGACATACTTACCTGCTTTGGGAGCAAGGAGCTCACAGGCTGCAGTCAGGGAGCTTTACAAGCACTGATTACGTCTCTGAGCCACTAAAATGTCTCTGAAATGATGCAAGTTGTGTAAAGACCTCGAAGAAGGCCTCCCAGAATCTGAAAGGAATTAGAGCTGTGACTTGTGGGCTGACGGTCAGAGCTTTACATCCCGTCTGTTCTTGTCTGTGTGTTTTACCAGCCTGTGTACCACTGAGATCCAGTGAACTGTGGTCTCTGGTGTCTGCCAGCCCCCACTTCCTCCTCCTCAAAGAAAGCTGTTAAAATAACCAGTGTGGCATACAGGTTAGAAGAAAAAGAAGTGTTATGATGAGGAACATACAGATAATTGTCATACAAATTTAGATTTCTAGATGATTGGTTATTTTACTGCTGTAGGATTGCAGTCTCTGGTATGTCACCTAGTATCGCACCTGCTATGAGTCAGGACATTTATCATCTATTCTGTTATCTATTTGTTCTGTTTCCTTTTTATTTTGGAGGATTTTGGAGCAGACTGATTTTCATTAATTAAATTTATGAAGCTATATAACTGAGATCAGCAGAGACAAATTCAGAAGGGTGAGTCTGGTTACTGCAGACCGTTTTGCCTAGTCATTCAGAGCATTATTCCACTGTATACTTCGAGAGAGGAAAAAAACAAACAATTTCAGATCCTATCAGCAAGGATTTTATTTCTAATTGCTCACACAATTTCAACTACAGCTGTAGGCAGGGCCTTAAAGCTACGGGATCCCCAGGCTCATGAAGTTTGTTGAGAATGATCTGACATGAATTTGAAATTCTCTCCTCTTATTGCCATTAAAATAGGTAATGCAATTAACCTCTTGGCATAGGATTTCAAACCATGTATCTAGACGACTAATGTTACTGACTATTAAGTAGTAATCAATCGCAGATTTATTTACGTCTGAAATGAATGTTTCCTGAAAAGAGATTCTGAAACCAAGATAGAGGAAGCTTTCTTCTGATGACTCTTTTGGTATTTCTTCCTACGTGGTTCGATGTAGTGGATTTGAGAGTCACATGTTAAAATAGGCATCAAGATAAAATCCATCATGAGGAGTGAGTGATGAGATCTTGGGCACGTCTCTGCTGTAGGCCACGTGGCCACCCTACCTGAACGCTCCTGTGTAGCTCTTGGTAGCACTTCCTTCTCCAAGCTTTTTGTTGTGGCTCTTCCCACCTGACAGAAATCCATATGCATTTTATTCAGTCAATGGACGTTGAAAGGGGGTGAACAGTTTGGAAGTGCAGTTAGATTTTAAGCTTTCAAACAGTGTTGCCTGCAGCTAAATGTCCTCTTTCCTTTTACAATAATTCATTTGCGATGCTCAGTGTCTGCTGTACTGCAGATGCACAGTTATCCTCCCTGTGCCACACATAGGAAGAAATTGTTGTTTTACTGGGAAGTATGTGTACTCTTTCTGGGGTTAGGTAAGAGAAGGATGCCTTTAACTGAAGTGGTCCTGGAGATCTAATCTGTGCCAAAAACAGTGTGCAGAAGGAGAGCTCTAACTTATTGTTTTTGGGAAAAAAAAAACAAAAAAACAAACCAACGCCACCTTGGAAAGCTAGAACAAATAAAAAAATTACAATTCTTTATTTAAGCAGTGATGTGAATTCCACATCTAGGAGCGTGTTTCCACTTGGCAAAATGGATATTTAAGTGAAAGGGATGCTGCCAAGTTAAATTTAACTGGAAGCGAGTGTTTTGTGAAAAGTAAGCTTTCAACCTCAAGTCACGTTGAAAAATATTATAGTAAACAGTTATTTTTATAACAAGTGGTTGAATCACAGTTGATGTAACCCAAACACTGCAGCATTATGTTACTACATGGGAACCTGAACTTACATTGAACAACTGCTCTTACATTTTCACATATCTGGTTGTGGGGGTTCCTTCTTTATTTTTAACTTTTGAATATAAGCTTGCAGCCCAACAGCACTGAAGTTACGTGTAGGTGTGGGTGGTAAAAGGAGAGAGCGTAAGGGAGCACATCAGTGGTTCTCTTACCCCCTGATTTTGTGTGGATTTACCTCTAGATGGGTTCATACAGATAACAGCGTTTGTTACTCTAGAACAAAATGCACATAAATACTGGCTTCTACAGAGCGATTGCTGAGGACGCAGCGAGGTGCAGAGCCTGGAAGAAGTCACAGCCCCAGGAGGTTTGGTACGAGAAGATGGGAAGGCAGCTGTGCAGACCAGGTCCGGGCAGCTCGCTGCTGGCTCCCTTCCCCTGTTCCTGGAGGCAGCTGGGGAGCTGGGTGGTGTGAGCCCAAACACCGGGTTTGTCTTTGGGCTGTCTGTGAGCTTTAAGGGTTGGCCCTTGTGGCTTCTTTGGAAATATAAACCAGGGATAGGTAGCAGCCTTTTTTTTCCACTTGCTCTTTTTTTCCCAAACTCTTTTTGATGTTTCTTAGTGAAATACTTATACCTAAGATATTTGTATTCAACAAATATTTTGGAAAATACCATTTAAAAAGTAAAATATTACTCTTTTTTTTTTTTTTTTTTTAATCATATTGCTGGTATAATCTTAAACAAGCTTTGATCTGAAAGAGAAAAATTTCATTTCAAATACTGCCCTCCTCCATCTTTTCAGCTTTAATGAGACTGATTTTTCTGCCTTCCCCCATCCCCTTTTTTGTACATCTCTGCCACAGTCTGCAGTACTTGCCTCCTGCCAGTGCTTTGCAGCTCTGCTTTTTTTTTTTTTTTTTTTTTTACCCCAAACATACCCAAGTTCCTGCCTCTAATCTCATTGCCTTTTATTTGACCCCTTCTGTTCTGCTGTGCTTTTTGAGCTATGAGAAGTGAACAATACATACAGTGTATTTCTAGGGCAGGGGTGGTGTGATGATTGCAGGATGACATAACTTGCAGTGTGAATTTCAAAACCCTGTTTTATATTTTGTCATGTTTGCATTTTAACATTTGCTGTGCATTCCTAGTTCCTACCTCCTCCTGCATGTTTTACAGCCAAGCAGATAAAATAAGCCTTACTGTTTTAGATCAGCACAAGTTACCACATATAGGTAAGATACCTATAGTTTTTTTCCTGTATCTTTGCACTTAAAGTGGCATTGAGTGTGTTTTTTGATCTTAATTTTCATTTTGACTTTTGGAAATGTGTGCTTTGTGACGAGTTTGTGTCCTGGATTACAGTTTGGGATTACAAATACACTGCGGTGCTTGAGCTGTAATTCTTAAAATACAGGCTGAGGCTGTGTAGATTGTTTCTTCCCAAATAATAGTGGAATACATATACACTACTTTTGTCTAAATAAAAAGCTGCAGAGAGATTTAGTTAGTAACAGTATTAAGATTTGCAATTCATGGAAGAAAATTCTTGATAATTAGCATCTCTGTAATTGATGCTCTGCCCGTGCTTCAATGTGTCCAGCTGTATGTAAATCTTCTCCAGCTACATATTTGTGCATTTCTTTCCCCATGTAAATGAGGAATCTCCTTGGTTTCTATTTGGGGATCGGGACCCGATGGATTTGGCATTGCCTAATTGAAAACCAGGATATGTTGCCAAGAAAGGATTTTCCTTCTATTCAGGGAGCGGGGCGGCGTGAGCTCCAAGCTCGCAGGCGTTTCCGTGTGCTCCCCGCCTCGGGGGCAGTGAGCGGGCAGGAAGGTTTGTAGTGCTGCCCCGGTGGGTGTCTGGGGTCTGGCTGTACCTTCAGCCTGGCCCTGGCTGGCTGAGGAAGGATGGGACCACATTTACATCTCCCACGTGTGGCCTGGGCCTGGCACTGTTCCTCCCCATGACTTTCATCGGTCTGAGGCTCTTGTCTGTGTGATGGTTTGGTCTGAGGCTCTGTAGGGCAGAAAGGCTCTCCAGCCTCTATCTGCTTTTTCTCTTATTTTCTGTTATTTGTAGAAAGTTCCTGCAATGGTCACGAGTGTTTCCTGTGCCCTACTTGTGGCCATGCCGTCATCTCCAGCAGGCAGCTCCTTCAGCCTAATCACACTACTTGGCCCTGTACGCCCCGTGTTAAGTCAGCACGTTGCCACATGCCATTGTAGCTGTGTCACTTCACTGGTCTGATTTATGTGACAAAAGTGAATGGAAGCACCAGGATCTCAGGAGAATGTGCTGACCTACCCGATCTGGTGCCAGTTCTAATGTGGGGATTTTAATCCCATTTTTCATCTATGCAAAGTAGTTTTGATGCAGGTATACCAGTTGCTAAAGGTAACCTATTAAATACGAAAATATATGTGTGTGTGTGTGTATGTGTATCTCCTGATACAACTCTTCGGCAGGGAGTGTGGAGCAGTAAATAACTAACCCTGTGAAGCTTCAGTTCAGCAGTGCATGTAAGCTGTATCCTGAAGCCCATTGCTTTTATCTCTAAGGATATCAAAGCACCTGAGCTGGCTCTTATCGTGCAGTTAAGTCCTGTGATAAGTTATTTGCTAAACAGGGCCTGTGTGAGAATAACACTTGCTAAAATAATTGAGAGCACGAAGCTTGCTGCTGCAAGATGCTTAGCATTCAGTTGCCTGTTCAGCAGGGCACTTGTGGAGAGAGGATCCTGCATCTGATTTATAAATAGCCCGATTAACTTCCTCCTGCTTGCTACGGTTCTCTTTCCTTAAGTATCTCTGGTACTTTTTTATGATATCCATTGGAAAATAGCAGCGAAAGTGTATGCTGATGCCTTCTAGAGAGGTGGTAATATGTAGCTGGAATCTGAAAAATACTTTGAGCCACGAGCCTGTTTGATCTCTGGAAAAATCTCTACAGCATCTTTCAAGTAAAGGCCTGCCAATATTTGCTTGCTGTTTGGAGAGACACCTAAGGCCTGGTTCGGGAAAGCAGTTCTGTGTCATTTAGCAAATAGTGTAACCTCTGCTTATCTGACTGTCTGGGTCTCTTTCTTTGTTCACCCACTATATTTTCATTGGACCCTGATCTTTTGTCTTTGTTTCTCTCTTTGCGGCAGGGATTATTGTTTTGCAACAAGTAAGCTTTCTTATCCTAGCAGGATGAGGTTGTTACCCAGGACTGGGTCATGATAACTTTTTTTTTTTTGCTCCCATAATAATAAATAAACTCGTGTTTAAGTGTATTTTCTGAATGGATCTGAAAACAGATGGGAGGGATAAGTCCCTGTTTCTTTATGATAATGTATAGCACTTCGCCTCAGGCACGTGCCTATCTTAAATATCTAACACATTGGTAGTTAGCATTAATTATTTCCATCAGCTTCATTCTTTTAATTAAAAGGAATCATTATCATCTCCATGGTGGTATATTGATGTAGTAAACAGTGGAGAATCAGAAATGGAGGTTGCTGTGATGAACAACATTCCTTCTGCATTTATGCCTCTGCTTATTAGTCTACTGGTAATGGGTGGCTCCGTGTGTTTTCAAGCTCAGACAGCAGCGAGGAGATGTCTTCAGCTCTCTGTTTACCAGAAAGATGGAATTAAACAAAAAGGATTGATGAGATTTAGAAAGAAAGCTGAAGGAGATTTTGGATATTAAGTAAGCTGGCAAATACCGTGCCTGAATCTTGGGAGCAGGATTTATTTTTAAGCTAATATATGTTCTCTCCCACTTAATGGATTTTTTTATTCCCCAGTTATAAAAGATTTTTATTTTTTAGTAACAGTATTTTGATGCTACAAGCTAGCATTAAAATTAACAGTCGGCATCTGTCAAGCAAAGCAGTCTCCATGTCAATAAGTAGTATTTGGAAGACAATTAGAAGCCCTTGAAACACATCAGAAGATGTGTGGTGAGTGGGTAAGGAAATGCTGTACAATTTCGTTGTACATTTGTGTACAATTTCATGTATAATTCATTGGTACTACAGACTCTAGGTGCAATTTCAGTATCCCTAATTTTTTGCATTAAATACCATTCTCTCAGATTTAAAACTCACTTAGGGCCGTGTACTCATCTGTTGTGAAGGAGCTTAAAGGAACTCAGTGGAACTGCATCTAAGCAAATCTGTTTGTTTTCCAAGCTGATGGATGGACACAGCTCTTGAAATCAAATCCAAGGTTTGAGACTTCCTTCAGCTTGCCTCAGGTTTGTGGACTGAGCATTTTTCTACCAACATAAGCCCTGTAGAGTTAATTTAGTTCTTGTAGTAAAATTGATGCAGTACATTTTATTTGTGGGAGTGTAATTTACATGTATGGATATATAAAAACTCCACAACAAAAAAAAACCTTTCTGTAAAGAAAATCAGGGATTCTGTGTGAGTGTAGATGCAGGACATTGAGTTTCCTGCCAGGAACATGTAGCTGAAATAGAGCTGGTAACAACTCAAAGACTTATTTTGCTAATTTCTTCATGCCTCTGTACACTGTACAATTGGTCTCCTCAACTTCTATTTTTTCTTCTCAAAAAAAAAAAAAAAAAAAAAGTGAAAAACACTGAATGGCTGCACCTAGAAAATAGGTGCCTTTTTAATTTTTTTCATCCTTAGTCCATGGGTCACAGAAGTTTTTTATTTTCACCACTCACAGATGGAAACTTTTCTTCTGAGCTTCCTGTGGAGGTGTGAAGGACGCAGCCTGAGAAGTGCCTCATAGAATTTGCAAGGTGGAGAGCGCGTTGTATCCTTGTTAGGGTGGTTGGTTGGGCCGTAAGTAAGACAAGATCAGCAGCTTTTCTCTTCTTCTGAACATGAATTTAGCATTAAGTGATCTGTTAGACTTGCTTCTTTCTTTCAGAGGGATGTCGAGCTGTATCTCTACTTAGAGCTTAATTTGTAGTTGCTTTGATAGTAGTTTCAACCCTGAGCTGTGGAAATCCTTCCTCATCTTTTCGAGCTCCTTGTGGGTTTTAGCAAAGGGTGGAATTTTTCTTTCTCAAATATTTTCTCTGTGAAAGTATATTTAGAAAGTAGCTTACCAACTGCTCTTCTGCCTCCCTCTCTTCTTGCACACTCTGGGTCTGCTACTTGCCTACGTTATTTACTGCACAGCATTTGCTGTGTGTATACTGTGCTAAAATATTCATGATGTAAGACTGACTTTCAGAAAGGCAAACCACTTGATTACCCTGTAAGGCTAAAAACAAATGCAAATTAAGACTTCTTTTAATGTACGTGTATATATATATATATTATTATTATATGTATATTTTTTTTAACTGAGTTTTACCTTTTTCCAACTAGTGCCTTACATACTTGCCTTAAAGTGTTGCATTGGACTGTAGCAGAGAATTTGAGAAATCCCACAGTTGGTCAAACCAAATGGCTTTGACAGCAGCAGCTGCTCCAGGAATGTGCATAGAAACATCTGTAGCGTGCTGTGTTAGATAAAGAGCCTTACAGGATTGGAGAATACCTGGAAGCATTTAAAAGACATGGAGATGTAATACAATTGTATTTGGATGTGGAATTATTTTTAAAGAAAAGATAGCCTTAACCTTTAAAAAAAAAAAAAAAAGCATGAATGTTGCATGTTTATAAACCTCTGTATTACATTTGTATTGTGTCTGATACAGGGAAGTAAGTTTGTTCATGCGATAGTTTTGGAGCACACTCCTGTATTTCCCAGGCAGGAGGGCATATGTGAGAGTCCCAGAGAAATATGCAGGTCTGTGAGCAGCAGACGTGCTTAGATACTTGATACTTTAATTTTTCTGGGCTTAGGCTATGTTGATGGTCTAAGAGAACACTGAGGAGTTTTCAGTGTCAAGTAAAATGTTGAAAAATACATGTATTTTTCTTCTTTGCTTAATATTTTTCTTAGATAAAAAATTTAGTTCTTAAAGACAATCCTCACACACCAAGAAGTTTCACAAGGACACACAAATCAAGTTGTAGTTTCAATGTGAAATATGATTTTAGTGCTGCAGCATTGAAATTCTATGCCCTTACAGACTGAAGTGTGCTTTTGTCCTTAGAGAGAGCATGGGGTCAACTCATCCAGAGTCAGCTACGGAAATGGCTTCCCAAAATCAAGTTTTTAGTTTACTTCAGCACTCACTGCCTTATAATTTCTGAAGGAGAAAGGTCAGCCTGATGGTCTCACTAGTTCTTTTTTTTTTTTTTGCAGAGCATGCTGGAGGGTGAATTGGGTATTACGTGGCATGTAAATACTGTTTGGGGGGAATGCAGGAATGCAGTATGTGCTCTAAGTTCTGTCTTATTAGAGCAGGTTTCTTTAACTAATAATGTGCATAGCAGAAAAAAAGAATAGAAACACAAACTTGTGTTAATAAATAAATTTCTGCTGCTCTGTGTATTGTTTGCACACGAAATTTCTGCTGCTCTGAGCATTGTTTGCACACGAAAAAGAAAACTGGGTTAATATGGAGAAATGCTTGCTACAGGATAAAAGGAAGTATTTTCTTCTAGAAGAGGTGTCTTCTGCACTTGATTATTTAGGCAGCTTTAGTAATTATAAAAAATACACACTTGAAAGGTAAGGAAAATTCAGTGGTTAAGCTGCAGTTAACCATGTGGGTAGTCCACATCTCCAAGTGGGTGTGCGTATCAAATCTGACGATGCCTTAAAGCAATATATTGGGGGGTGAGGGGTGGAAATCTGCCCTCACCCTAGCCCCTGCTGCACGTACTCACAAGACAGATTCAGCGCGGAGGCAGGACTGCAATCGGAGACCACAGCCAAATGTGTTCATACATTTGTGGCGTTAGTGTTTCAGTTCCATTTCTTTTCAAATGAATAGAAGAACCTTTTCAAAGATAGCATTTCAAGAAAGATTAGGCTTCCAAATACTGAGCTGAGCATAATCAGCAGGTGACATTTGAGACCGTAATTTTTATGTATTTTAGCTAAAGCCTGTCCGTAGCACTGATTAAGAAAATGCTTCTACTCTCCCCTCTTATTTCAGAAATACTGAGTAAGCTTAAAAAAGAAAAGATTTAATTTCTGTAGAAGTCTGTTCCTCTTGAAGTCTAATGCAGATCATGACAGATGAAACCTACAAAGAGCTCCCCTGTCAGTATTTCTGAAGGTGCCCCTGATCCAGCTCAAATTCTGAGGTTTGAAATCATCTCTGTTTTTAATATAGTTTTATCTTAAAGACCTCCCCAGTCATTCCTAAAACCGCAGTAAGGTCTCTGTGTTGCTTAGTGCTACGTTACAGAGTCTGGATATGAAATTAAATAGGAAGTGGTACAGTGATGATTCTCTCTCTCGTTTCTCTCTGATTGCTGCTACCCACTGCTGCCCACTTCCTGAGGCTCCATGCAGACCTTGGATGATCTGATCTACCTGGTTCCTGAAAGTAAAAGCTGTACACGTGCATGACAAACAACCCTTTGGAGGTCTGCACCTTCTCGTGTCTGCAGATAAGAGAAAACGAGCTGCCAAGTACCTCCCGTGCCAGCGTCCAGTGGCATGAAATACCACACACCAAAGGGCATTTTAGCACAGTGGCTTCTGCCCAGTGTTGTTCTCTCTGTGCCTGACACTCATTAGGTGTGTTCCGCAGTGGTAGCTGGGTCAGGGGCAATGTACAACACCCATACTGTGTTTCTGCTCAGAGCTGGCTAGATTTAATTGGTGGACGAACAGTCAGAGTCCACTAACAGCTTTAATCTTGCTATTTTTTTTTTTTTTTTAAACTGAAATTGCTCTGTGATGGGCACTGGAGCTCTAGCTAGGCAGGTGGAAAGACTGCAGAAAGGAGGCCTGTAGGTTCAACAAGTGCAAGTCCTTCTTCTGGCATTTACCATCTCAGTTCTAACTTTGTCAGTAAGGAGTGGAAGAATATTGCTCTCATTAAAGAAGAATACTTTCAAGGAAGTGTTAATATTGTTAATTCTGGTTTGTGTTTGTTCTTTCAACCCCATCAGCTAACCAAGATACATACCCCTTTTCTCTAGGAGGCTGCTCTTCTGTCATTTTGATCACATTAAGTTAGGCCTCAGCCTATTAGTAAGTAATTCCAGTTGTATCTGTGTTTCCATTCAAATACTCTTCATGGATTCATGACTAATTTTCATGCTTAAAAGCATGTTTTCTGTTATTTATGAGCATTGCTTATTTTTGTTTCACTTGGACTTCCTTACCTTTTGCTGGGTGCTGCATAGAAATCCCTGCAGACTGCTGAAAACTTGTCTGCTTTCTAGATGGCTGTTCTTGTTTTCCCTTGCTCATAATAGTTAAATATTCTGCTTTTGAAATGAATAAATTTTCAGAAGCTTCTTGTTAAAATTGAAACCCTACCAATTTACTTCCAACATGTTCCATTTCAAGTGTTTTTTTAGAGTCCTCTTGACTATTTCTGCTATTCTCTTCTCTGTTGCTATGTGAAAAATTTATTTCTGCACAGGGCAAACTCACTGTTTGCTGATAAGCTCCGCTATGGTGTAATATGCTCAGTCTTAACTTGTATTATTTAGAGTAATCTTAACAACGACAGGCCTCTCATATACCTATACACGGTGTTAGATTAGGGTATTATGCTTATGTTACAACCATGTTCTTAGATAAGGGTTGTGAAATCTCATATTTAAAATCTCCGTGATTTTAATAAGCCTGATTTGGGAGTTCTGGTCATTTATACACTGCAGAATGTTGAGAACTGTAGGATACAAGAAAAACAGAGCAAAGATGTACAGACGCCAAAAATACTGTCAGGGTGATTCTAAGCAATTATATAAGGTCTTTTTCCCTCTCTTTCTTCCCCTCCCTCTCTGTTTGTGTATTACCTGTAGCTTATTAAATGTTCTATAGAGAAAATTAAGGTGGATTAATATTTCTAGAATAGACACATCACCTTGAAATTGTGTGCTAGAAATTGAGATGAACAGTGTATTATATTAAAAAACTGTTTTGAACTAATAAATACTTTTTAATTTTGATTAAAGAGTTGGTGCCTGTGTTTGACTAATCATGTAAATTAACTTTGTTACAAGTGTGAATTGGTTATTTTCACTCATAATCTGGAGATTAGTTACCTGAAATTAAAAATGATTTAAGTAGTTTCCTTATATTACTAGTTTTGCATGGAGAATTCTGCCTACACAGTTTGAAAAAGCCGCGTGTGTGTGCCATTTGTAAGAAGAGTTAAATTAGTGTAAAGGGGATCTCCTTTTTCAAATAGTTTTCTCATTCTTTTCCATTGTGCTTTGCAGTTCTCAAAGTAGACATCCACAAAGAGAGGAATCAAAATCTCCCTGTAGGGAATGCAGCTCGTTGTATCAGTGGTAACAGCACCAGCCTGTTTTATTCTCGTAAGTTGGAGAGGATGTGATGTCTTAAGAGACAGGCTTATTATCCTGTTGAAGTGCCTTGCTGGGATGGCACTGGAAAATTAAAATACAAGAAATCAGTCTCTAAAACCTCTGTTGTAGTATTTAAATGTGCAAAAGATTTGACTCTGTTATGTTCCTGCCTCCTTTGGAGAAAGAAAATGATTCGTTAGTCTTCAAGCATATAACGGCCTTTTATTTGCAGGGATTTTCAGATAGGTTATTTTTAGTGAAACATTTATCAAAATCACGTCTGTATAACTTAGCATTTAAGTGTTTTAAGTGTTAGAAAATGGATTATTTTTCTTGGGTTTGTATTGATCAACACTGCTGTTGGAAGGTATTTTTGCCCTTAACAAAGAAGCAGAGTTTCTCTTTTCAAGGAGCTTTACCTCTGCCTTAGTGCAGATTGTTCATTTCATAGCAAAACCGAAGGCAGAAGAGAAATGCAAGTGTGCTGAGAAAAGAAAAGCTTCAGGGTTAACTCTGGTATCTGTGGGCACATCGATCCTTTTGAAGAATTTTCTTTGTGTGTTTTGTCTAGCTCTAATCTTTGCTTCTGTTCTGGAGAAAATTTACTTTGGAGTAATGAAGTTCTTTAACAGATCATTTTCCTTTACTAAATCAATTATTTACTGACTTTTAAAGATTCTATGATTTTGAAAGACCCAAACCCTGATGCTAATTCCAGATAAACTGGTGACACCTGTGCTCATTTATCTCAACACTGTAATCCCGTTCAAAGGCTTGAATTTTCCTGTTTAATCTGCAGGATCACATCACAGTGTCTCCTTTCAAAGCCATTTCTGCGTGCTCTGAAGTTGATTGCTGATACCATCTGAGGCCGTGCCAGGCTGGAGCCTGATGAGTTTTTATCACTGTCTGCCATAATGTGCCTATGGTAGGCAAACTTTCTGGTGTAATTATTTTAGTTTTGTATTCTAACAGTACTGTGCCAAGCAGTTTTTTTCTGTGTAGCCAATACAAATAACCAATAAGTAACCAATACAAAACTATAACTTCACAATAATGTTTCTTGTGCAGCTGATATGAAGCTGGACTTCAGAAATGTTTAGGGTTCCCCATATCAGAGCCTTTATCAGAAGGGATCAATACAGCTTCTAAAGTTCACATAAAACAAAAATCCCGAGCCAGTTATATCTTTTGGGGGAAGGTGAATGGATAACTAGTAGAGGGTGTTTTATGTTCTAAAGCAACACTTGTCAATAGAGTGTGAATAAATAATTTCTAGCTGATGCTTATCTCTCAGATAGAGAATTGAAATGTCCATTATGGGGGCAAAAGTAGATAATGCCCATTAAAAATATATGGCAAAAATGATAACAGGTGTTAAAAATTCTTAAAACACTTTATTTGTTTATTTGTTGTTGTTGTTGTAATTTGTTTTGGGAGTTGTAAAACAAACAGGGATCCCAAAACTGTAGAATGAAAGTAACCTGTTTGAGTGAGCAGCAGCATGTCACTTTCTTAAAAGATCAGTTTCGTGTTTAGTCATCAGTGTTCTTTTCTGTTTGTTAGAAACATTTGAGGACTTTTTCAGAGGTATATAACACCTGCAATCTGTATTTACCGACAACAACACTGTTAAAGACACACAGCAAAATGAATTTGCAGTTCCTCTTATCTCCAGTCTGACTTGCAGAGTTGGCGTGTTTCATGCCAGAACTTGTTTAATTCTGAGGAGCTCAAGGAGTTAGGGCCCTGTTAATCTTTCCATTTCAACATCAGTGACATTTTTAATGGTTTGATTGATCATGTATATATATGATGGCATGTTGTGTGCTGGGAGGGCTGAAAGCTGCCAACAGGGAATTGACTGAGAAGGAGTATTTTGAAGTAATTCTTGTTACAGCTCAGGCTGCTGCGAAATGGATTGGATTTTAGCTGGTATAAATTGAGATATTGGAGGTCTCTAATGGTCTCAGTCTTGGCTTTGCAAAAGTGAGCATGGACATTCACTAAATAAGTGGTTAGAAAGAGCTGTCTGAATCGTAGATGGCTTGTGCAAGACAAGAAAGATATGAGTAATGCATTGTCTCACCTGTAGTAACGAATTTAATGGTATTTTCTTAATCTTCCTAAAACTTTTTCTCTGGTTTGAGGGTTTTATCTTATTTTATTTTACCTTTTTTTTTTTTTTTTTTTTTTTTTTGTCATTGGTTTGTGTAGGTCAGGGCTGCCTAAGGTTCCGCCAGGCCTAAAGTACCATGTGTGTCTACCTGTGGTTTGCCTCTGGCTGCCCTCTTTTCTGAGGACCTTGCAAAGTTCTGGCCAGCTCTTGGCCAGTTTGAATACGTAGTGGTTGAGGCCATGTCACGTGGAGGAGCGGTGTGTGCCCTTGAGTTCCTCAGATACAGTGCTCCTATATATAGGAGCATTGTGCTGCACCTGTGTAGAGAAATAGGAAATACTCTATGTGGTATGTGTACTCCACAGCTCAGTGTCAAATCGTTATTACATACCTGATGCCTGAAGTCAAATTTCATTGCTGTAATGTACGTGTTTACTCATTTAGCTGTACTTAGAATTAACTACACTTCATGTTCTCTGAACTGATTTGGCTCACAGGAACATTTTCTGCTTATTTTGTGTTTGAAAGGTCATTGAAGTAAAAAACCTCACCCTTGATTCTGTTGCCATTGCAGTGAAATGTTTGGATTGTGAATCACATGCGTGCTGTCACCTTTGAGTTGCAGTTCCTCTCCCCCAGTCATCCTGCCTTCCGAAAACAGGAGTGCTGCATCATCAGGTGTCAGGAGGCATCCACTGGAGATCTCTGCATGGCCTATTCTCTAAGTTTGACAAGAATTTTTTAAGAATGAGCAATTTGAAGCAAGGATCAGTTTCCCAGGGGCTAGTAACGCTGGGAGGCAAGTGCCTGAATTCCAGCCTCTTTATAGTTGTTGAATTTCTACCAGTTTATATAACCGTGGAAGATCTACTTAAAATTATTTTCTGGTTGTGTAAATGTTTATCTTCTTTCTGTAAATTCATTTTTTACGAAATGACTTTGGATACATTTCTCCGTTCTCTCCCCTGCTCCAACAAATCAACCCTCTCCCAAACTGTATGCATTTTAACTTTATTTTTGATTTCAGGTTTTGTAAGAAATAAATTTTTTTCAATGCTACGGTGACAGTACCATTACATTTTAACTTCCTGGTCGTGCTTCTCTTGGCTGAGTGCTTTGTGACAGGAACGAAAACCTTCATCTTCGTGCCTGGCTGATCAAGCGTGCTTACCCGAAGTGAGCTGGTAGCCTGAGGAAGCCCTGCTCTGCTTCTTAGGGATGTGCTGAGTGCTGATGCAAACCTTGGAGACTTGTGTTACAGGGCAGCAATATATCCTCATAAGGATATATTGGGTGCCCAGGGGCATGTTGCATGCTCTTGGAAGGCTGTAAATACTTTCCCCTGTAAAGAGGCAATATATCTTGGAAGTGGGAAGACACTTGCCAACAGGAGGTGTTTGTCTGGAGAGCTTTCCTGTTTTGGCATGTTTGTTCAAATGTGTGACCTTCTTGCATGCAAATGGTCACCCTTCCCCGTGTTTGCTCTTCCCTGTGCTGAAGTTTGTTTTCCTTCTGAACTGAAACGAAGCCAAGTGTTGATTTGGCTGTCTGTCTTGTAGTTGCAAGTTCTTTTTTAGTTCGCCCTCTCCTCTGGTTTTAGTGTATAATTTCAGTGCTATTGTGATGTTGGAGGAAATAAAAATGTAAAACATGACTTGTTTTGTTTGTCGGTATGAACACAGCTTGAATTTCTGCATCTGAAACACCCAACCCTCCTTGGCCTTCTCTTTTGTCCTGTGGTTTTCTCTTTTTGGCCTTCTCTTTTGGCCTTCTGTTTTGTTCTGTGGTTACTTTTGTCATTAACAGTGGATTGACAGCTTTGTCCTCTTTCAGGTAAGATAGCAAGCAGGTTGGTAACCCAACGAGGCCTACAGATGGAAGCCAGAACCTTGCATGTGGTGATTTTGTTTCGTTCCTTTATGACTGTTGTTCTTTCTGGTAGAGTTGACAGAAATTAGTCAAATTGCAGCTTTGCAGCCAGACCCGTTTATCAGGGAGGTAGCGCTTGTGGTGAGAGCAAGAGATGGGGAGGCGAGCGGAAGGTCATGGATGGAGAGGGAAGAGGAGGCCATTTTGTGCAGAGGAGTGGCAAGGCTGGAGAGGGTGTTGAGCTATTAGGCCAGCCCTGCAAAGCTCAGTGCTTTGCTCTGAGGACTAAAGCAAAGTCCCCACAGGGACTTTTTTGGGGGGTGGAAAGAATGGTCTCTAACCACGGGGCTGCGCTGGAAATGATGGGGAAGAAAGTGGAGTGGATGTGAGGAAAGATGGGAGGGAAGACAAAGATCTCTGGGTCTCTTAGCTGATCTTGTCACGAGATTGCAGCAGACTTTAGCAATCTGGAGAATTCTTGTGTTAAACTTCAGTCTCTTGAAGGGCTGGCTGTCCCAGCAAGACCATCCCTGTGAACCGAGCAGAGCAGTACCACTGGAAGTGTTCGGGCCAGTTCATCTTTGAGGCAGAAAGGAGGCAGAAAAATTAAGCTGAAGCCTGTCACATGTTTGCTTACAGTTTTTGTTGCTGTTCTGCAGTGGAACTGGTGGAGAAAAACATACAGTATTTTATACCGCAGTGTGTATTTGAGTCTGGCTGCGATGAAGGAAAAGCTCAGTAAGTCACTCACAGCGTGCTGGAATGCACTGCAGAACAATTTCAGGATAGGTTCATAAGCTGCAGAAGTATCAGTTTCTGTTACCGCTCCCTGATGAGTGGTTTTCAGCTGACTGTTACGGTGTACCTTACTTCAAGTCTGCCTCGTTTCCTGTGCAAAGCTGAAGTTTCTGAAAGAGCCTTGTATGCTTGAAGCATTTATTGGTTCCCAGTGAACAGTTACGGCTTCTCAAGCCTGTTTTCACTTTCTGTGTAGCATTGCATTTTAACAGTTCTGAACATGAGACACAAAGGTTTAGTGGGCCGGAGTTTGACAGTTTACTATTAAATATCGCAACATTAACAGCTTAGTTCTCAAATGACTTTCTTAAAACATACAAACATGATGCAGAAGGCGTTATTATTCAGTAATGCCTCAGTAAAGTCCTGTCAGCCTTTTACTGACAATTAGGATCATAACTTGCGGACTTATTACCGAGTTTGCTATTTCTCCTCCACAGGATGAGGTAAAAACCATAACAGTGTGTATTTGGGAAATGCTTGCATTTCCTATTTATGCATAGTGCGTAGAGTTTAGGCTCTAGATGCTCAGGCTTTTAATTTGTGATAGAGTTGCTCTTAATTTTATACATTTTTGTGGTTGTATATCCTCGCAGCACAATCTGATAGATAGACAGGTAGCATCTTGTGTAGTGTGGGGTTCTGTTCATCCTTCTTTTCATCAATATTGAGCAAAATTGTTCAAAATTGAGTAGTGAATTCATAATTAAAAATGAAAAGTCTGCTTTTCTATTATGTATATTTTTCAAAAATTAGGCACAAGAACAATGAGTTCAGATCATTGTAAAATCTTTCTCTCCTCAAAGGAAAGGTATTTTGTAGGACTGTGTCTAATCCCTGTTTGGACAAGGATGTTTCCTGTAAACCCCTACAAATGTGCTTGCCCCTTGCCCCATCTTGATTAGGAAAAGTGAACAAACCCGGAGTCTTTTTTTTCTTTCTGTTGTGCTCTCTGGATTTGAATTAAAACTATTAAGAGAAAGACAAATCATAGTAACTACAATCACAGAGATAATTTACAAGTATTCATAGCTTCTTGCAGTCATTTTCCTTTTGACAGGGGTTTTGGTATTTACTTTTAATTCCTGCTGCTTTACCATATGAAGTTGACTGGAATGGCATTAATTATGATGCTAGATAATAAACATTTTGAAGACAATGAAGTGATTATTCTCTGCTCCTTAAAGCAATGCAAACAGATCTTCTCTATAACTATTAGGCATGCCAAACAGTTGTTGGTGCTTTCTTTTTTTTTTTTTTTTTTTTTTCCCTACCACCAGTCTTGTTCAGAGAAATCCAATATTCTCCTCGTGCGTCCTAGCAGGAAGTTGGCTGCCTCACATTAAATGAAATGATTTTTAGTGATCTTTTGAGGGGCTTGGGCTGAGACCACCATGCCTACTCTGTTTCAGACTTCAAAGTAGAATCTGAGAAGTGAAATAGCATTCAACCCACACAGCTCCCACCATGTGGATCGATAATGTTGAGCTTTTGATTATTGAGTTAATCCAGAGAAGCTAGTTCCTTTTTTTTTTTTTTTTTCCTCTTTCAAGTGTCTGACCACCGTGGTTCTGTACTCAGGATTGTAAAGCGCGTGCTAGTGTGCTTTCCCATCACGGATTGTTCTTCACACTCAGAGTTGCATTTCTAACATTTACTTCCGCACACCTCAAATTTCAGGTTAGTAACTCACAGGGGCGTAGTGTGGGTAGATGTGTTTCGGTGACCTCTTTCTTTTTCCTCCTCAGCAGCAAACATAATGGGTGTAGAATGTTTGTGTCTGATGAAAAATAGAAAACTTGTTCATGTTTTAAAATCGCCCACGTGTTACCTGTGTAAAGTGATTGGCTAAATTCAAAGGTTTGGGTTGTTTGTTTTTTTTTTTTGGTGACAGTTTTTCACTTCTCCTGTTTTCATTCTTTCTTTCTACATGAGTTTCTGTTGCCAGACCCTGCATCTGGTTTCAGTGTCACTTTTGCTCGTGTATGAGAGGCTAGTTTGGAATCGTGTCATGTGAACTGAGATCCATGCTTTCAATTTAATTAATCACAGAATCACAGAATTTCTAGGTTGGAAGAGACCTCAAGATCACCGAGTCCAACCTCTGACCTAACTCTAACAAGTCCTCCACTAAACCATATCACTAAGTTCAACTCTAAACGTCTTTTAAAGACCTCCAGGGATGGTGACTCCACCACTTCTCTGGGCAACCCATTCAAATGCCTAAAATGCCTAATCTTTTATTTCCAAGAAATTAATATTTTAAATGAATCTTTTAAATCAAATAAATGAATCTTTTAGATAAAAGACACCCTGTTATTAAAGGCGTGCTGAGCATATATTATTTCTGTGGAAGTTGTATATGACCAGCAGGCCAAACCTCTTTGAATTAGGGTTCTAGTCTTAGGAGAGTATTTAATTTCGAAGCAGTTCTTTATATTTATGCTTTGGTGATACAGAACAGCACATACTCCTTGTTCTGATTTTTTTTTGGGGGGGGGTTGTACAGATGACTTAAAAGCATAACTTTTGTAGTATTTACAGTTCTATGTGTGCTGAGGCTTTTAATTGTTTCCTATATTTTTAGCTGTATTTGATGATGAGTCTCTTGATGGTTGGTTGAGCAGTTTAAATATTAATGTGTAGCAGGAGTCGGCAAATTTCTTGCATGTAAGGCTCTGAAGGCTGAGTCAGGGGAGCACAGACCTGCCTCTGCCGAGTGGGACCAGGATGTCCCTGTTGGTTTTTGGTGTGCTGTTCCTTTACGTCAGGTGTCTGGTAAAGTCTTTGGTAAATGGTCTGCCCTCAGAATTGCGACATAAATAACTCCATTAAGACAAAGGGAGGAATAGAATTACAGCATCTTCCGTCTATTCACAGTGACATCATTTGGCTGTTAGAGTTCTTTCTCAACGTATAGTCAGCTAGCAAATTTTCCTAATGCCTTCTGCAGCCTGGGAATTTTATCTCCTGTCCTTTCTCATGGTAGATTAATGGAAGTGGGCTTTCCAAGAGCTGTGAAACAGATGTCAAAAATGCGGCTAAGAACAGTGACAAATGCTGCCTTCTGTGTCTGTGTTATCGTTGGATCTCAGCATGGTTTCAAACCAGGATGAAAGAAATCATGTCGATATAATAATTCCTTTTCCTTGTGGTGGGTACTTATCGTAAGTGTTGCCTTTAGAATATTTTTGGTACCTTCAGAAAAAAAGTCTGTAAGAAGCAACAGAAAGAAGCTGTTACAGACGCATAGCTGCAGAGCGCTGGGGAGTCTCTTGCCTTATAAACACCAGTGTGCATGGTGCCACATAAGAAAACAAAATGTTTCCTGTGGTTCCCCTGCCTTCCTTTCTTCTTTTTTCCTGAAATGAAAAAACAAATGAGAAACTATATTAAAGAAATGAGTTCTAAATGGACTTGAATTTTTAATGTTTATTAAGAGCTGTCATATAAAAAAAAAAAAAAAAAAAAAAGAGCTCACATCTTAAGGTATTTAGTAGTCTGAGAGTGTGCAATTTGGAAAATGTGGTAAGTAAAAATAAAATAAAAATACTGCAATTTTGCCTCACTGTTTAAGGATATTTTGTCCTTCCTTCTTCTTCAGTCTAGTCTGTTCTTTACAAACTATCCTTAGGCTAATGTTTGCAGGCTTGGGAAGAGGAAAATAAATACCACCATACAGAAACTGTGACAGAAAAACAGCCTTAAAAAGTGCTCACAAGTGTGTTCTGAATTCATAGTGTGTTCTGATTTGGGGCACATTTGCACCAATGTTTCATTTGCACAAATGATACGGATTGCATAGCACAGATGATGTACAGGCTGGGTCATGTAAAGATAGATTTATTCTCAGAGTGATTATTTAGCATATTGTTTCTCTTTAAGTATTAGACTGGATGAGTTGTTACACTGAAGTAAATCTAAGTAGGGGATACATCCAGTTGTTCACTTGCAATGTAACTATTACGTTCCAGGTAATAACAGATGTGCTATAACACCATTTTTCACCATGACTGCTCCCATTTCCATGTTTTTCTTTATTTTTAATTAAGATGCAAGATTTTATGAGCCTATACGGTTTGAGTGAAGTTTTTGCCATTGGCATCAGTGTGAGCAGGCGCAGGCTTTAAAGTGGTGTTATGTTTGGGGATTAGTTTGATGTTAATTTACCATGGAAAAAAAAAGCTGCAGAATTTACCACCCATGCTAACTCCTTTACTGAAACTGAACCATGCTGCTAACAGGTTTGCAAAGTTTTTGAGAGAGCCTGCAGGCAGGCAAACACTGGATTATTAAACAGGTTGTTACGTGTGTCGTGGGAGTCAGTAGCTATTGTCTTGTATTGACAGTAAGGGATCTGCCCTTCTTCTCCAAATAAACTAAAACATTAGTTTGTATTTATAGTATAAAGGATTGTTTATGTTAATTACTTGAACTATTTGTTCAAAAAAATGCTAAACTTCTGCCGTAAGAAATAGGATTTTGAACCCATGTAGCAAAGTCAAATGTCAGTGGCAGGAACTTACTCGAAGTGCCTACAGACTGTCTTGCTGTTTTATTTTTAAAATCCTGAAGCCTGGTTATAGTACCCACCCCGGCTTAGTTTTTGCTATCAGGTATTTGACAGAGATGACTCGCTGCAGTCACTGCATGATTCACTCAGGTATTTTAAGCTGCTTTTTCTTCAGACATCCTATACCACATGGCAAGTTCTGATGTTTTAAAACACTGTAGGAAATGCACCAGTCTCCCCATGTATACTTTTCCAATGTACAGTTACAGTTACTTATAGAAGACTACATTTAAGTTCACGTTATTTGATAGAGGAAGATTTTGGTTAAACACCCTATTCTGCTGAGTTCAGGACTAGAATCTTGTCCATGTAAAATGTTTTATTTTGTTACTATGCAAGACACAGCATGTATTCTTATATATTTCCTTTTTTCTTTATTGTAGCAAAATGAAACAGAAGTGTTTACCTTTAAAATAGATTAAGACATTCAGCCTTAATTTGATCACTTAGAAGAATCACCACATCAGTAGATAAATTTGCTTTTAAAGGTTAATTGTTCTCACAGTTAAATATAAGTTTTATCTAACTGTACTTATCACTGCTTTCAGCTATTAGATTTTATTATGGCTTTAATAATACATTATATTACATCTTGTGTACACATGTGCTTCTGCAATTTCCACTTCCTTTTTTTTTTTTTTCCTGAAGAATTCGGTGCTCATCAAAGTAATTCTGTCAGTAGGTCTTGGGAGCTGTGCTTTCTTGCTTCCCAGCTCTGACTTTTAAATCTAATCATTACCAGAGCGGTAAATTACAATTTTATTTCCCAGCCTTTTTTTCCATTCAGTAATTGATGAGTTTCAGATGCAATCACTGACCTACTCCACCTCGCCCATGTATTGAACCATGGTTTTTCCCTGCTCCTGCAGAAGGAGCTGGCCTTTTCTCTCCTGGTTGTGTGCTGTTCTGATGGGAGTAGAGGGGAGGTTGTCCTCCAACCTCGGGTGCCTAATTTAGTCACAGCACAGCTTGTCTGTACTATAGTTTGTGGCAGCGTGCACTTCATATTGATGAATTACGTCTATTAGGCATGTTGTAAAACAACAAACTCCATGAGAACATTGGCAGGAAGCAACCAGTCCAATTTACTACTTTCTAATTCTGAACGTAAAGAGATCTGAAGATGTTTTTTTTCCAGAAGAATGCTTGTAAGTGGCCATGGAGGGATCCTGAAGAGATGCTGAAACTTCCACAGGCGACACGGGGTAGGAGCAGCAGGGCGCAGTGCATGCGCTGGCTGAGGCCTGGCGGGGCTGGCGAGGCCTGGCACAGCGAGAGCTCAGCCCTTTGGCACCGGCATCCCTTTTGTAGGGCTGAGGACGCCTCTCTGCCAGGAAACCCTCGTCTCAGGCCACGCCTGAGGAGCTCTGGGCAGCGTAATTGTGGGAAGCAGCTCTTGGGCAGTGATGTCTGGGGTGGAGGCTGGAAGCGAAGAGCTGTGCCTCTCTGTGCCACTGGAAGCTGTTGGCTCGGTTCAAGCGGTAAACACCAACATTTCCAATGAGTCGGGGAGGCACACTGCCAGAGATAAAACGGGGTCAGTCAAGAGTGCATAAAGCCATCCACAGTCTTTCCTGTTGCTCCATTTTGAGCAGCAGGCAGGGTATTCAGACATGTAAGGATGCTAAGTGCATTTCATCTGCTGCTCTGTGTATGCCAGTGCTTTGCCGTCCTGAGAAAGGAGTACAGCGGCAGCAGACCCTTCCTCCTGTGTTGTGTATTCACACGGTTGGGAGGAAAGCCAGGCATTGGGGCTGTTTTCTGGCAATTCTCCCAGCAGGGGAGTTTGGCATTTTAGTAGTGATTTCTATCTCGTTTTAGAGAGAGGTTTTGTTTTTAACTGCCCTTCTGATCAGGTAGAAATTACTATACAATTAAGTGCAGCAATGTTGAGATTAAACAGCTAAAAAAACAAAGGAATAATAAAAAAAAGGAAGGCCCATATTCAACTCTAATTTGGTCTTTTTATTGGGTGTATTTTTTTTTTCTTGTTACTTGAGATGCTTTCTCGTGCATCTCAAGGTGAAAAAGCTGCTTGCATTTTCTAACCCTCTACAACCTTCTGTTAAGCTTTGAAAGAGCTTTGGGATTAATTAGTTTTCTTCAAGAAAAAAACAAGCTACACTTATTACACTAGGCTTGAATTTTGCACTTAGGTTTCATTTTAATAAGGTGACTGAGGTGTGGGATGAAAACATCTCTGACATCTGTCCCAGCTATATGTTTTCTGAAACTATAGTTTTTTCAGGGCTAAGCTGTAGATCAAGGCAATGTGCAAGATACATTGGCTATATCAGCTATACCTTTTCGCATTTAAAAAAATAATTTAAACTAAAGCTACATTTTTCTTTAAATGTAGATCATGATATGTAAATAAATGCACTGTTCTGTGATTCTGTGACATCTCCAATACAGCACTAATTGGTGACCCTGTTTTTTAACATACACATTAATTACAAATGGTGGTTGGTAATCTGTGGTTTCTATTTCTTCTTGCAAACTTCACTTAAACTGGGGGGTGCTTTCTTACGGTTTCACCATGTCAGTGCGTGTCGCGCTGCAGATGAGAAGGGTAAGGAGTGCTAACCCCCTTGAGCTGCTGATTTCTGTCCCGCTTTGTTGTGGATGCCTTGGACCAAAGAAGTACCTTATTTTTGAAATATGCTTGTCTCCTTGTCTGAAAATGTTCAACGCTAATAAATAATGTTCTAGTAGCGGTTGCCTTCACGGTAAAGATAGGTAAAATGAACTGTGATCCCTGAGAAGGGCAAAAGCTGATAGATTCCATTAATGATCTGAACAAATCCTTTAAGGTGTTCTCAGAAATGAAAAAACAAACAAACAAACAAAAACCCTCACATGAAGAATACTTGACATAAGGAATGGCTGACCGCCTCTGATGGTTGAAACTTGTTTAAAAGGATGACAGATCAAATGGCTTTTGTAGAATTATTGCTTGCTAATTGTCTACTGTGCACATTTTTGATTATATATGATATACAGCCAAATATTAGCTTGTTGTTGTTGTTTTTCAAGAACTGCTAGTAAAGAGGGTTTTTCTCACAAACTTCTGTGTTTATCTGCCTTGTGAGATGCTTGTCATAATTTTAAATCATAATTAGTGAAATTGTTTTTTAAAGCATACACTCTCTTTCCATTGTCTTCTCTCACCCTTACCTACACGTGTTCTCCAACTTAAATAGTGTTAGGAGTTGCCCTCAAGATGTTTCTGAGTATAGTGTAGGAGGAAATTAACTCCTGCAAATTGCTACCTAATTATATGCCTTTAATGGTACAGGAATTATTGTGGGACATGATTTCAAAGTCCTGGAGGATGATATTATAGTTGTTGCTTTTTTTTCTCCCCCCCCCCTCTTTGATTGGTCCTATAAAATGCAAATAAGGTCATCTTTTTGGTTTGCTTGTTTGTTTGGTGTGTGTGTCCCTGGTTTGTTCTTAGGTGACATTAAATACTTCTTTTTTATTCAGGGAAGAAGTCTTTGCTTCCATAGCACAGACACACATCAAAGCAGCATTCTTATTGGAAGTGTGCTTACTGAGTTCTTGATTCAGGGTAGACTTTTTTGCTGTTGTTGGTTTTTTAAAAATAAAATATTTAACAGTGTAAATATATAATGCATTTTTAGTTTGCAAGGTAGATAAATCTGCCACTCTTACTCTTGTTGAATAATTGACTTTCTCAGTAAGTGTATCTTTTTTATTTAACTTATATGGTAAAAATACTTGCACAGTAAGATTCTTTCTAACATGATTAAACTTGCAAAAATAAATCCAGTGGCATATTGCATGCATTCTCTATTACATGGGAAAATGTTTCTTACAGTTTCTCCTCTACTATCACAACCTGCTTTTATTATTGTAATTTATCAATTCCTGTAATGCAGTTTCATGACTCAAATTGTTACGGAATTACACTCTGTGTCAGTAGGGATCTCTTCACTTCAATCACTGCCAACCACTCAAGCTTTTGCCCTGGTGAAAAATACAAGTCTTTTCATGCACACCAGTGGTGAAGCAGCTGAAAGATGTGCTTGAATGTGCCATGAACTTCTAAGGTTGATTGGCAGGATTTAGCCCAATGCTAAATCTTGTTCTGTCTATGTCTAGTAACCTTTAAAATTATATTATAATCTTCATTGGAGACCATCTAGATGGAAGCTTGCTTTTGAAAATGAACTATGTGAGCTTGTCCACCACAAAATGTCACCAGGGAAACAACGTATTACTTGCTTATGTCTCAGGACTAAAATCAGTATTTATTCCTCTAGCAAGTGCCATGCTTCCTGCTTCTAAAGCCCTGGATTATACGAACTCCTAATGTGTACAGCAAGAACGTGTTTGCTTTTGTGTCTTATATCTCGAGAAACTATTTGCCATCACCAAAATATGGGCTTGTGGTCGAATTGATTTCTTTTAGCGCAGGTTCCACTTAGCATGTTGTGTTTCCTGGTGCTTCGAGGTTGGTGCTATTTATAGTTAGTGACTGAACAGAGATACAGAGATTACAGTGAGTGGAAATCTTTCTGATGTAATAGTACACAGCAGTGTTGATATATACATCCTGTCATGGTGTCCTTTCTGCTCTGTGAAAAAGCCATAGATAATCTTTTATAGCTGCTTTGAATTGGACCTTGACTTCTGCCGATCGAGTCTCAATCTGTGAATATTGCATTATGTTTGTTTTAGGCCTTCAAGAATATTAATTCACCCATGTATGCCTGATAGGGAGTTTTTATCTATTTCAGCTAGATTACACAGAATGTTGAATAAGTCTTCATTATAAAGTTGTTTTCCTTATAAAAAATTGAATTCTGGAGAAGAATTAGCCTGAGGCAACCAAATATGCATAGAACAGGGTTATTCTTTAAAACATTTAACATTCTTTAAATTTCTGTATGCTTTAAACCAGAGCTTTCAAACTGCCTTTAAAACTGATAGGATTCAGAATAAAGTGCAGGTTAAGTATGGAAACATTTTATTTGGCTTTGTAAGGCAAGCCTTAGTTCTGTGTTCTACAATAAATTATTTTCTCCCTGTATAAAGGTTACCATTTATTCAGATAACTAATTTTTCTTTCTTGCTCCCTCTTCCAAAGTGAATCATCTGCCAGGTGAAGAGAGAAGACTGAGGGGAGACCTCATCAATGGGTATAAATACCTGAGGGGAGGGTGTCGAGAGGATGGAGCCGGTCTCTTCAGTTGTGGCCAGTGACAGAATGGGAGGCAACAGGCACAAACGGAAGCACAGGAGGTTCCAGCTGAATATGAGGGATAACTTATTTACTGTGGGGGTGACAGAGCACTGGCACAGGCTGCCTAGACAGGTTGTGGAGTCTTCTTCTCTGAAGATGCTCAAAACCTGCCTGGATGCCATCTTCTGTGCAGCATGCTCTAGGTGATCCTGATTAGCAGGGGGGTTGGACCAGATGATCTCCAGAGGTCCCTTCCAACCTCAACCCCTCTGTGACTCAGTGATTCTGTGAAAAAAACAGAAAATGTGAGGGCTCATTGGGCTCCCTGAACATCTATGTCTGTCCTTCAGCTGTAAAGAAAATGGTGTCCATGGACAAAGAAGCGGGCTGAACAGCAGTGAGTGTGTCGTGCATCCTTTTGAGTCAATGTGTATGCACTTTGCAGCGTTAGAGCCAGTGTGTGCTGGTTGAGAACTGCTTTAATCCATCTGCAGCAATGGGGAAGGGATGTTGTGCATTCTTGAGAGATAGTTTCTGTTCTGGTGTGGTCATTGTAGTGTTTTGTTTTTTGTTGGTTTGTCTCCAGCTTGTCTCTGGAGACAGGTGTGCCTGTTGTGGGTTTCCTACAACTGCTTCCTATAAACACTTGAAAAATGTGGCCTGCAACCAGTACCCTTTTTATAGGTTCTCTTTGTTCTTCAGCAGTAACAAAAACCTGCTAATCTGTTTTGGCAATATTTTGTTACTTATCACAGTATCTTCTGAGTTGTCTTGAAAAATCAGTGAAGTCATACTGATAGAATTGGCTAGTCTTCGCTGTGGGGTTTTGGGTGCTAGAGATGGTAGATATTTATCCCTTTGCGTGGGTTCCTTGTATCAGAAGCGTGTGTTTGTCTAGGGAGACGTGTTCCTGGAGAGGAAGCAGAAGAGATTGCAGTCCTGGAGACTGCTGCAGAAGGCAGTCTGCTTCAGGAAGGAGCTATGTGATCTGATAATTAATTGTGCTGATAGAATGAGACAAAACACTCGGGTTCCCTTCTGATGCCAGATCCTTATCTGAAAGTCCCCACTCAGTGGAGTGGGGCTCAGCAGAGCCATCTGGAGAGAACCATGTGGGTGTTGGCGCTCTGCATCGTATTGCCACAAATACTTATTAAAATGTTTGCTTTCTGCTGCATTACAGGTTTTCTTCCCTTGAGCATTTTTCCATTATTAGAATGTTAATGGAAATCAGTTCCTGTCCTCTCCTGGTGAAGTGGTGTATCTGGAAGTTGTACATGTTTTTCTTTCTTCAGGTTTTACTAATAAAGGGTTTAAATTCTGTTGTACTGTCCCGGTCAACAAAAAATTCTGTGCTGCCTTTCTCTTTCCTTTAGAAGTCCCGTTGCTACCATTTGCTCCTCGTTTTTTGTAGTGTAGCTCAATCTTAATCAGAAAGTGATCTCTCCTGCCTGCTCCCCAGATGCTTTCATCTACATTTCTTTCCTCGAGAAAAGGATCTTTAATTTTGTATGAAGAGTATTCCTAAAATAAACACCATGTTTCTGGGGATGAATTTGTCAGATTTCCTGCTGTTGGTAGTAATTCTACTTACGAAAGGTTGAAATTGCAGATTGTAGTGTTGTTGATGTATTTTGTTACTTTTTAATATAATTTCAGTGGTGCAAGGCTCAATATTTTGCTTTAAAAACATATCAACATTAAAAAAAATACTAAAAAATGTTAAAAACATATCAAACATAATTTTGTTTATTTCATCCATCCTATTTTTGTATTCAGAGGTCCTTTTTTTATTTCACCTCTTCTAGAATTGCATTAAAAATGTCTCTGACAAAGATCTTGTGCCCGTTTGCTAACTCCAGCAGTAGCATCCTATAGAATGGGCCACGGTGCCTTCAGGTGGCACACTGCTATACAAGTTCAAGAGATACTTAAGATGAAATATGTATAAAAAACAAACAAAACAAACAGGGAAAAAAAAAAAAACACTTTATAATGCCTCAGTTTATAGGAGGGGAAAATAAAGGACTAGGAGCTTTGAAAGGAGTAGAGGAATTGCTGGTGGGGTAGTGTATGTTTTTCCACAGTTTGCCTCATGGAAGCAAGGACTTGTCCTCGAGGTTTGTGCCTGCTGCGTGAAGTGCATGCCGTACATATTCCTTAGATCTAGTTTGATTTTTGCTGTCTTTCTGGTCAGTATAGATCTAACCAGACTCGACTGAAGTACTGCAGAAGGGAGAAAGCAGGTCTGTTCAGTTATTCGGAAAGTGTGGTCTTTCTTCCTCAGTCTGGTATGGACAGTCTCCTCCCTGCCTTTTAAAATTGGTATCTAGTTTGTGTCTATGTAGATCCAGTTTTTCAACTAAATATTTCAAAGTCCATTTTGACATCCTGAAATGACCGAGCTAATTAACTGAGCTAATCCTCTCTCAACTTCGGAGGCACTCTTAGTTCAGTAGTGGTATTTTTCACTGGCTTACCCTAATGGTTCATTTTGCTCTTGTACTGTGTTGTCAGCCGCCAGCACACAGGATGGACATTCGGAGTAACATTGCTTCTTCTCTCTGTAGAAGAGCTGCCTTGTGGTTCACTAGTCTTAAGAATAATGAATTTGCTGTTTCAAGTATAAGTGAAGCTTGGTATAAGGACTAAGTTACATGAGTAGGTTAAGTGACTTAAAACGATTTTTGTTTAATGCAGCAATAGAAACTATTTTAAAAATACTCCGACAAGAACTTTTGTGCATGCAAGGCCTGAGTCTGCAGAGATGATCTCTCAGAAGCTGTAAAGCTGATCACTGAGGGCAGACAGCATGGCTTTTGTAAGGAAAAGTTTTAGTTAAAAGTTAGTGACTGCTGATTTGTTTAACGTAGTAGCTGAAGATGGGTGGGATTAAACTACGTCTATAAAAACCAAAAATATTAATACAAACTTTTATTATGGTCTGTGAAATGTCTTCTTTCAAGGTGTCTGTTTTCTTACTTCAGGATGATGTTTGTTGTAACTCTTACAGCGCTCTGTGAGACCGAGCTTTCAGCTCTTTGTTGCTCACAGCTGTCACTGACATGTTTTGTCACCCCCAGTGGGTAGGTGACATTATTTAATCTTAGCATGTTGGATGGCTGCTCTGGAAGGTAAAAAGCTGAATTAAAATCCCTTAAAAATGTACTCAATGCTGCAAAGTAGTATTCTGGGCCAGGGAAAATCCTTGTAGAACTGTTTATTAATGCCATCGGGCAATGTCCAAGGAACAGCAGAGCAGTAACACAGCTTGTTGCAGTAGGTACTAGCCTTCAGCATTGTATTTCCATTTTCTTAAGGTCAGCTACTGCCTTTATCTGATATTTGCTCTCCTGTTCTGAGGGGTTTTCCTCAGTTTGCCGCCCTTCTCCCCCTTTTTGTGCACAAAAAGACCCATCCCTGCATGTTTGCCTGCTGCTGGCAGGCTGTGGGGTTCCTCACTGCTCCTTCTTGCTCCGTATGTGGGTTTATCAGTTTATCCCCATGCTGGCAGAGCTGAGTACCAATTTCTGGTTTATAGACCCCAGTGGATGTGCGTGTTGCTTTTCTTGTCCAAACCTAATCCCAGTGTGAATTCAGCGCGTGGCCTAAGCAGAGCAGGCCGTACCGCTGTTGGTGGCAGGAGGTGCAGCTGCCGTCCGCTGGGTGCTGTCCCCTGCCCAAAGGCACCTGTGAGACCTGTGTCTTCTGCTTTGTTTGGCGGACATCACAAGTCAAGCCTGCATGTGCACTGCCTCCTATGTAAATCAAAATGTGATTGGGAATGTACTTAAATACAATAAAAACAACCTGTGCTGTTAAAGGGAATGGGTAAAAACACATCGCTCAGTTGACAGTGCCTTGAGCTCCTGTGAGGTATTGGGGTCCAAAGTTTTCAGCAAGGGTTTCCAAGTGAGGCTTCAGGTGAGGCCTGAGGTGCAGGCTTGTGAGGGGAGGCATCATCTGCCCCAACCATGTGTGCTGCTCACACACTGGAGCTGGATTTTGTGTCTGTCATGGGGAGCTGTGTAAGAGTCCTAAACCAGGCATGACTTCTGATGTTGTCTTTTCCTGTCCAGGAGGAAGAATGTAGGATAAAGACTGAACTTGGGCTTCTGCATGTGCATTAAAAAGGAAATAAATGTCTAGCAGAAAATAGCAGAGGGACTCTGTCAGCTGTTCGTCATGGTTTCAGGGCCCCTGCAGGCTTGCTCCTTGTTCTTCCCGCTGGCCCACAGATGGCTTCTGTGTCAGTCCAGAGGAGAATACCCATGGCACAGCACTGTCACTCACTCTCCAACTCTGCTGGTGACCCCAAAGCAGGGGTGACAGTCAAGAGTAGTCCCTCTTGGACTGAACATTCATACCACAGAACTAGCATGAGACGGGGGGCTGGTTTCATGGCTGCTCTTGTGATCCTTGTATCGCAAAAGTAGTACTTTGTGTAAAAGGAGTGCTTTGCTTTTGTAATTCACTGTGCCAGTGTAATTTACCCCTTCAGTGGAGTAGACGGGCTCCTTTGCAGTGTACAGGGCATAGCAGTGTTGCTGCGACTGTTAATGCTCTGGTTTCATTTAAGCTGCTAACCAGATACTACAGAGCTAGTAATTGGCATTGAACGTAAATGAAGGCCAGTTCTTTATTTCCCTCTCAAATGGGTAAGGAAACACAAAAAAAAAATGCTTTTACTTCAAGAGGAAAATCTATACTTTTATTTTTCCAGAAAAAGACATCAGAATTAAACTTACATTTTTGTTTTATGTTGAAGTTTTGCCCTGTTCAGTGCAGAAATGTGGTTGACATTTATGTGCTTGTATGTTTTTCTAAACTTACTGTCTTGAAGCCAGGTAGATCTCCAGCTTATGTGCCTGTATTACACACCATAATGCAAGACTATCCCTATCCCTTTGCCTGCAATAATTGAGAGATTCACAAAACAAAAGTGTTTTTGAATAGTAATTTCTTTTACAGATCTGAAGCTTACTTATTTTAGAAGTATTTTATCTGCTTCTCTGTATAGCCACTATTACATAGTAGTGAGCTCAAAATTCATAACTTCTCTTCTAAAAAAATAAAATGTGGAAAATATCTTCGCAAGAGGTTTTCAGGCCTGAACTCATCTCAGCTAACAAGGTTACAAGGGTGCTGTTGTTATCCCTAGTGGTTTTTTAATTCTGTTTAAATGCACATCTTTCTTGTTCAGGGATTTTTTCTCACTTGCCTTTGTAGTAGCAAGGAAATATTTCAGGCTGCAGAACCGTTACGCTTTTCAAAAAGTCAGTGACAGAATTATGTGGCATCTATGTAGATCTAATAAAAGTTTAACAACTAATTTAATAACAAATACTGCCTTAGAAACGTGTGTAGTGTTTTCTAATAAAGGTGTTGTGACTCATTTTAGTAATTTGGAGAAGTATCATTGTAGTCTTAAACAGAAACTAAGATTTAGGGCTACGAAGATGGTGAAAGGCCTTGAGGGGAAGACGTACGAGGAACGGCTGAGGTCACTGGGCCTGTTCAGCCTGGAGAAGAGGAGGCTGAGGGGAGACCTCATCACAGTCTACAACTTCCTCGTAAGGGGGTGTCGAGAGGCAGGAGACCTTTTCTCCATTAACACCAGTGACAGGACCCGCGGGAACGGGGTTAAGCTGAGGCGGGGGAAATTTAGGCTGGACGTCAGGAGGGGGTTCTTCACAGAGAGGGTGGTTGCACACTGGAACAGGCTCCCCAGGGAAGTGGTCACTGCACCGAGCCTGTCTGAATTTAAGAAGAGATTGGACTGTGCACTTAGGCACATGGTCTGAACTTTTGGGTAGACCTGTGCGGTGTCAAGAGTTGGACTTGATGATCCTTAAGGGTCCCTTCCAACTCAGGATATTCTATGATTCTATGATTCTATGATTTGAACTATGTAGTTAAATGTTGCAGTGTTTTTTGCACGAGGGATGCTACGGTCTGTCTCCAGCAGAGCTTTAAGCTTTGCTAAAGTCTTTGTTCTTCTGTCATTATAGTGATGTTTAACAAGCTTCTGCAAGCACTTTTTTTCATTAGCAAACACGTTACAAGTTGTAAGTTCATGGGCAGCATGCGTGATGCTTATTTCCCACTTGTGCCAAACATAGATGGTGCACGTGTTCACATGCAGAAGAGATGGCAAAATACCAACCCCCGAAACTTGTGTTCCTTAATTTGTTTTCCTGACTGAAGATTTTGGCATCGTAATATAGAGCTGAAATATTTTGCCCAAGCATAAATTTTAATTTTGCATGTGTTTTGTGGTACAGAACAGGAGAGAGTTTCTAGAGCTTTATAATGAACTTAGGGCCTGTTGTAATTTAAGACTGAGTTTTACCTGCCCTGCAGTTAGATTAGATCCTTGTAGGTGTAGCCCTCTGTGCTGTTTTCTTTCCCAAAAGCAATTAGTTGTTGAGTGCATGCCTTTTAAAATGTGCCCCTGATGAGTTCACAGGCTGTCTGCTGCGTGCATGTGATGCTGTCTTATTTGTACCAGTCATTTGTGCACAAAGCAGAGACGAAGTCAGTAACAATGTGGGACTTGCAGGATTTTCCTACGCCTGCATTTATGTAGCAATTTAATTTTTTTCACCTTCTGTTCAGCCTGTTCCAGCGTTGAAAAGAAAAGTCTTTGGAGACTTAAATAGAACAAAGCTTTTTTGTCAGAAGAAGATCCTACACTGATAGATGCCTTAGAAAAGTGGATAGGTGTTCTGCAGAAGTAGCTATCACTCAGAAAACCATTTAGTTCTGTTCATTCAGTGGTGCATAAACACCGTTAATTTAGCCTGGTGTTTAGACTTGCATCTGCAATGTTGAGTACTGAGAAATCCTATTGCTTCATCTTAGATCCAAGGAAATCATGAGGGTTCTAAGATGACAAAATAGCAGTGAGTTGAAAACTGACAAAGTTTTGGACAGGAAAATTAAGATCTAGTGCTTTGCTGTTTAACATTATTTGTAACGTGAGTGATGCTGGTGGAGGTGAAAACCTACGTCTGCCTGTTTATTTATTTCCTCCTTCCTTCTCTCTGATCCTCCTCTTTTCACTTTCCACTGAAAATGTAATGCTCGTTACTAGCAGATGAAAGCCTTGGTGTAAGCGGGCAGTGTATCTGACAGCTTGCATCCACAGGCTCAGATGCGTAGGGAGAAAAAAGCTATCTGAAATGTTTCCTAGACTATCCGGTGAAGGTCTTACCAAGAGAGGTGACTAATAATTACATCTTTATTATCGGTTTTAAAGTCATTTTGATGCCTGTCTACATGTGGTGAGAAACATGAATTATACAAAGCGTATATACAAAATACATATTATTAAATAAGATGTTATGCAGAGTACCGTCATACTTTGTAAATGAAACATCACGGTGTTTCTGTCTTTGAGATGTTTGTGTTTTGAGTTCATTCACTTCTGTCTGAGCCACGATGCAGAGCATGTGCTGCGCCCCTACACTTGGGGCATGGGTTCTCCAACTTGCCAAGTACGCCCGGTAAGAGTGCAGGCAGGGTGGGAAGACTGCAGGAGCTTGCTAGAGAAATCAGAGCCTGGGAGGAGGCAAGGATCAGTCAGACCTGATGGGGAGAAGACTGAGGATGCTGCCAGCTGTCTAGGAGGAATTTGGAAGGCAGTGACCATGGAGGGGTTGGAGAAGCTGCAGATTATGCATGAGAGAGAGCAATGCGCTTAGGTTAGAGAGCAAATCCTGTTCTCAGTTCCACGCTATTGCACTTATAAACATGCTTTCTAAAATGTACCCATGGTCTTTTTGCTACCCTACAAACACACCAAAAGTGTAGTGTTTTTTATTAAATTCATATTTTGGAGTTTTGTGTATTTTTTTTTTTAATAATCCTTCATATGGAGTCAATTTGTGCTTTGTGTCTTGGTGTTGGAGACACAAAGACATGTTGGAGACATGTGCAGAGTAACAATTGGGGTTAGATTCATCTCTGTCAACCGTGCAGGGTGGCTGAGGTAATTAGACCATAATTTGGGCTTTATTTAGCAAGATGAGTTGAATGTGAACCTATTAAGGGAGTTGTTTTTTTTGGGGGGGAGAGGGGGAAGCTAATGGTATTTAAATGCAATTCAGTATTATTCAGACTCTTTGTCACAGAGTATGTTGATAGGACAAGGAGTAATGGTTTTAAACTAAAAGAGGGGAGATTTAGGTTAGATATTAGGAAATAATTCTTCACTCAGAGGGTGGTGAGGCACTGGCACAGGCTGCCCAGAGAAGCTGTGGATGCCTGGAGGTGCTCAAGGCCAGGCTGGATGGGGCCTCAGGCAACCTGGTCTGGTGGGAGGTGTCCCTGCCTGTGGCAGGGGGTTGGAACTGGGTGGGCTTCAAGGCCCCTTCCAACCCTAACTATTGTATGATTTTATTGTTATAATGTATTTGTTCTCTGTTGTCATGCATGTTCTCTCTGTTCTCATGCAAACCCTGTTAATCTTCTGTTTTTCTAGGCCACAGCCCTCCTTTAAGGTGCTTTAAGTTTTAAGACACTTACCCTATGTAGCAATCTTCTATTTTTGTAACTGCATTTCTTACATTGGAAATATTTCTTACATTGGAAACATGGAAATACTGTGGCCTTTCATGATGAAAGCAGCCATGGGTTCACAGAATTGATGAGGCTTGCCCTTGTTCCACCAGCAGTTTTTACTGCTCTAGGCATCTGCGTGTCTCTCCAGAGTTACAAATGCTCCTGCCTTTTTCAGAATCAATCATCGTGGTCTGGGTCATTTCTTCTTCACCTTGGGCCTTCTCAGCTCCCTGAAGTCATCTGGCCCATGCAGTACAGGCATCAGTGCCCAAGGAATCATTGCCACTGCACCTCTTGCATACTGTGACTGTTGATGCTCTTCTCAGCATTGAAGCCCTTCAGCAAACCCTGCCAGTTTATTTCAGGCTTGGTGCTGAAATAGTGAAGATACGAGTAGCTCAGCTGCTGTACGGTGGGCAGCCTGTGACACAGCTGCCTCATGTTTGCTCATGTATTGGTGGATGGGTGGACGGAAGTAAAGAAAGCATAGGAGGAATTAAGTCAACCTGGTGAAGAAATCAGTGCTCCATGTTGAAGTTAAAGGAGTAGGTAGAAGCATTCTCTTCTGCTAAAGGAAAGGAAAGAGAGAAAACGTGGTAAACATAAAGACAACTCCCCTGGGCAAGACAGATAAATACAAACGAGGAAGAAGGAGAAATAATGTAAACTTATAAAAATATATCTGGAGGGAAAAAAATTGAGCTCTGTGACTATAGGGCAGGAAGCATAAATTCAGGAAAGGAAACGAAGTATGGGTAAGTTATGCTACATGTTATTGTAACACTGCAATATCACCAAACAGTGCACATCTGAACCTTCCTGGTGGACTAGGGTCCTACTTTCCAGGGTTTTTTTTTGCAAGATTTTGTCTTGCAGATTTTGTCTTTTTGCTTGAATAGCCGCTGAGAATGCAGAGGTTCTCTGCTGATCTTTATTCTGTGGGTGAACTTCAGGGGTTTGCCTCCACACTATAGTTTTTGTCAGAAAATATATATCCTATACTCTTTTTTTTTTTTTTGAGCAATACCGAAAGCTACCTACCTGATTGCTGAAGAAACATGTAGCACTGAGTTAATCCTTGGTCCTAATGAGAAGTGGAGGAGCTGATGCGTGTTAATGGATCGAGGTCACATCTCTGAGGTGTCTTCTCCACATTAGAGTTGTGTGAAAGTACCGTCTCTCAGTAGCCATGCATGTTGGTGAAATCTTACTCCTTTTGCAGGTTTATTAAAAGCCACTGTATTTCTTTTCCTCAGTGTATTCTTATATGCAGTGATAATCAGCGCATTCTTCTAATGGCATGTTCGCTGTTAACTGAATTCAGATAATGCAGATTCAAGCAAAAGGAAAGGCCATCCAACTGCTGAAGAGAAAGCAGTTTGTCTTCCCAAAGCTTCTCTTTCTTTTCTATTTTCTTGCTTTCATTTCTCTCTCACTCTAGTAGTCGTCCAGTAAGATTGTACTGATAACAAACTTGTAACAAGAAACTATGTGGAATTTATGCATAAGCTGCCAGAAACTGTATTAGCAAGTTTGAAAGTTATAACATCCAGGTCTGAAAGGGATGCCCACTGCCTTCTTCTCAACTATAAAAGACTACATTTGGCTGTTCATGTGGCTCACTATCCTTAGAAAGGTACTGAAATTTCCTGCCTGGGATCTTTAAGTGGTATGAATTTAAATTTGAGGACAACAGAAGTAATTTATGGTGTTTACCAGCAATGATGAATGTCACCGACAAAGAGGAAAACCAGATGCCATTAGTTAAATTCTGCACTGTCTTTGCTTCTTATTGCATCTGCAGATTTTGTTAAGATAGATCACCTTTATGTCCTTTTTTCCTACAGGATATGAGAATAAGCATGTAATTGCTGTTCAGAATGAAGAGTTGTATTAAACAGCCTAATGCAGTTTACCAATTTTTTTTTAATTCAATCTGAACATAATTTAGCCTTCATCATAAAATTATTAGTGCCAAGGGACGTATTTTAAAGATTGTGAGGAACACTTAGGATCATTTTAATCAGAGATGGGTAAGTCCCATTAAACAATTGAGTTAGTATTCCTGCCAAGACACGACATAGTCTGCTCTATGCAGATGTATATATGGGGTTTCATGACCAGCAAGTGTAATGAATTCTCTCATTTTTCTTTTTTTACTTAACAGATGCTTGTTACTTACACCCTGCCCTGCTGTGCCTCATCTTTCTCCCATTTTCATCTCTGTTTGATCGGACAGAAAGCCACGTGTGTTGTCCGTGGACTGGAAATGGAAGCGTGCTGGCTGGCCAGCCACTTTCCCTCGGAGGGAACTGTCACTCCTCCTTGCTTTTAACGAGGTCTTTTATATGCTGCCTGTCCTAAATCTGCCTGCCAGCTTTCACAAAACGTGCAGGCAGCTAGTACTTTGAGATATTTAGCCTTTTTTTCAAAATTTATTGCAGTTGGCTGTGGGCTCTAAGGATGTTAGGAGAGAGGGCTGAGCATTAACACAGTTACGTATGCCTGATTTCCTTAGGAAGTCAGCTAAAAATAGTATTACACTTTCATATTTATCTACAAGCCAAGAAGCTGACATCTTCTATTGTCTAGTGTGCCCTATTTGCAAACAGCAAAAATTAGTAACTGTGTCAGTTCTGTGTGTGTCAATGTATAAAAGATGATAGCTGAAATTTCCTAATTTTTCGTAACAATAAACTTAGGCACTAAAACTCCATGTACTTTCATGCTCTAGTTTTTTACCCAAATATATCCTTTTTAATTTTATTTATTTATTTATTTTTCCTATCATTCTGTCTTTCATAGATGACATATCTATTTTGATGTCATTGACTACCTGGAACCTAGCTTGTATATTGGCTTTTTGTCTAATGTCCTCTGTTAAATACCGGCTAGGTAACAAGGAAAGAATTGGTGTCTTCAAGGGCAGCTCTATTTGCGTGAAATGTGGCACTTACTGGAACTAGCAGTAACTAAATAATGTGTCAGAGACAAATTTGTAAATCTGATGCTTATTTCTAAACATTATTACTTCCATTTTGTTACTATAATTTTCCACTGTCTTTTAAGAGTATTATACAAAATATTTTTAAAATAGCTGGGTATTTTGGTTTTAAGTTCTAAAAGAAGCCTGCGTTTTTACCAATGTGGTAGTGGTGTTTTGTGATTCAAAGTGTGATTACACATTGAAATCAGCAGCGATATAGCACTCCTTTTCTCAGACACCTTCCCTCCCCGCCCCAGTGGTTTGTTCAGTCATTCTTCCGAGGTCAGGCTTTTTCTGATGAATTCTAGCTGCTATTAATAGCACTTAACTGTAAGCACAGGGCCAATCTGTTAGAGCTGTGTTACCCCACTAAATGCAACAGATTTCTAATTCAATTAGAACTGGAAGATGCATGAAAGCCCCGCATGTTGCTGTGAAGTCTGGCACTTGCCAGAAAGATGCAAAGCAGAGCAGAGAGGTTTTGAGGTGCATTTACATGGTGTAATATTAGCAACGTAGCTGCCTCTGCTGTGCTCGGAGTGGATGAGTTGCTAACATAGTCGTGAGGCCCCTGGAGATGAGGTAGAGCAGTCTTCTATCTGCCTAAAATATGCTGAGTAAGCGCAATTTGTAGTGGAACCAAGCTCATAGTGCTGCTCGATACTTAATGAAGACCTGGAGATAAATGAGACCAACAGCGTAACTACTTGGTTTATTTGGTAAACACACAGGAGTATAAAAGAGAGTGCATGTTAATGGCTTTGCAGATACTGCATTAAAATTTGTTCTGACAGCTTCATGGGCTTTGTTTTTCACTGCAGACCAAATAACACTAGGCAAGCATTTGCATATCTCAGTCGGTGTTCAGTCTTGATGTACTGTGTGCTTATTCAGAACAAGGATCTGTGTATTTACTTACTGGCATAGTTTGTAATGTTTTATCATTTAGACGAGTAGCTCAGACATTTTAGAGGACCGTGTCATTTATTGCATGCCTAGGAAGCTGACAACCAAATAGCTTTTGTTGCTTAAAACCCTGTGTTGATGGTCTATTCCAGAATTCAAGAGTGTAAGCTATTTGCTCTCTTGAACATCTTATTGTGCCTAATAAGAAAAAAATATATATCTTCTAGGTCTTGCCTTTTGAGGACCATAAATAGATTATCCAGAATGAAATCAAATGTAAAAACTTTTTTTCAGGGTTATGGTGGTAATGGAAGATCTGTAATTGGTATTAGCTATTGGGAAGAATTATCTGAATTAATTGCTAATATTATATATTCCATTTTTTTCATAATGCTTTTTTTTTAAAACTTTTTTCTTTTTTCTTTTTAATCCTAGGCTAACATTTTTTGATTTGAGATGGATACTTCAGTAGGAAAATTTGCTTAGCTGGAAAACCTGACCCGAGGGACCTGCTTTTAAAAAATGGTCAGCTGTGATGTACAGTTCCTGTTCTTCAACATTTTTTGTATGAAGCAAAGTATAACATTCCTTGAACATGTTATGAAACAGATGGGCAGTAAGCATTCCCCGCATGAATTGTGTTATAAATGGTGCATTCAAAAAACATTAAGATTCAAAAATTGAACATTTGAAAAATAGGAAATGTCAGGAGTTAAAGCTGCGTTTTGCACTTAATTCATCTTGCTGTTGGCCTCTTGTTGTATGAATTCCAGAACCACAGACTGCTTCCTGCCTTATTCAGTGGCAGTGGTCCCATAATGGACAGATTTTCGGCATTTTTCTCGTCCATTGTTCACTCTGCGGGCCCAGGTCTTACTCATAGTGTTTGGATCTTGCTCCCAGGTGAGTTTCACGGAGTGCTCATGGACACAAATGTTTTTCAAAGGCTTTCAGGATTTTTATGAGGAGAAATCATTTTTGTGGGTACCGAGCATTATCCAGCAGTTTATGTTCTTAGCAAAGCTGCTTCTGTTAGTTGAGGGTTGCAGCTCTTGATTACTCTACCAGTCTTTTAGTCTGGCCTTAGGAAGAGTTGGACGTGCAGAACTGCACCTAAGGATCGTCTCTATAAATGTTTTTGCCTAGCAGCACGCAAGCTCCCTTTGGAGGCGAAAGAACCATTTTCTACCTTTCATATGAAACTCCTTTCTCTTCTTACAGTCTACACCTTGTTTCTCTCAGAGAGAGGACTGTTCTGCTGTGTGTCCTGCTCTGTGACCGGGCAGGGAGTCGAAGGAGTGTCCATGAGGAATGCAGCGGAGGGGCTGGCATGCAGAGTGAAGGAGGGCACAGGAGGCAGAGCGTAGGTAGATCCCCAAGTCCACATGTGTTTAGCTGTAACAATTCAGAAGCAGTAGTGAAATGAATAACCGCAGTCCTCTCTGTAGCTGTTACCTTGCAGAATCCTCAAAAGGAAGGTGAATGTATATCCTGCTGGGGAGAAAATAATCAGTAGGGAGCAGTTGGTGAGCAGGTATTTTGCTGTTCTGTTTAGTTCTGGTGTGCTGATGGGCCAGACAACGCAGACATTCTTTTTTTCAGAAATTTAGCTATGAAGGGATCATAAATTCATAAAATTAATGAAAGCAGATAAAACAAAGATGACCAGAGAAGCTGTGGATGCCCCATCCCTGGAGGTCTTCCAGGCCAGGCTGGATGGGGCTTTGGGCAACCTGGTCTGGTGGGAGGTGTCTCTGCCCATGGCAGGGGGTTGGAACTGGGTGGGCTTTAAGGTCCCTTCCAACCCAAACCATTCCATGATTCTTTGACCAGTTTTTTATCCCTTAAGAGCTGTGTACCAATAAACTCATGTAGCTGAGATCCTTAAGACAAAGTATGCATCTCTAACATGCAAGTTGGATGTGAATTCTTGAAAACCACACATGAACTGGAAGTTGTGTATTGACAATCTGCAAAATGCCTTTCTTGTGCAGTGTCATAACTGGTAACAGCTAGACCACCCATTCATTCTGTAGTCGTAGAATGCAGAGTTGGCTTGGTTGGACTTCCCTCTGTACTGGGGAGAATGAGTTTCTAGATTCCTTCTTTTAATATTTCCTGCAAGTAAAATTGTAATTTTGGTATGGGAATGTGAGGGAGTACTATAGAAGGTAGCTGAAGATGTTGTGAAGAGAATGCAGAATGCAAAGGAATTTTTATGACTTTTGCATCTGTGCGTGCAGAACCTGCTCCTGGGAAAGAAAGCATTAGTATTGAAGTTATACTCAGTAGTGTAATATTCCTTCTTGATAGTGTCCCTGTTGTGGGACAGAAATCTTGGCTGGGGTGGTGTAGGCACCTGAGTGATGACCTTTTCAGATTTCCTTAGCGTATCATTGGCACATTTGAGAGAAGAATCATCTGTACCATGTCAAACCATTAGCCTGTCAGCTCAGGAACCCTTCTTCTGCAGCATCCACTCAAGCACTTCAGGCTTCAGAGCAAAACTAATAAATGTTCTTCTTGCTAGAGTGTCTGACAAGTCAAGGGGAGCAGTCTCCTGAATTTATGTCCTCAAGTGTGACGCTTGTATTTCCAGCATAGCATTCATATCTGTAAATGTTATGTACCCTTCAGAGTATTCCATCTGCCTGAGCTGTGCTGCACTTATTTAAACCAGAAAATCTGTCCATGTAATGATTGTGTCATGCATTAGGAGGATACATGGAGTTTGAAACTCTGCTAAAATAGGAGATATTAAAAGTGTTCGTGAAATGACCACAAGGGACTGTTTCAAGAAAAAAATGACAAACTTTTTTTGACCAAATTGATACTGGTGTAGAGTACTAATATGTACTTCAGGTATTAAAAATATTCTTAGCATTCATTGCTGGTCTATATTGCCTTAAATTATTTTAGTAATAAAGAGCAAAGAGAAATCATGAGCTATAATTCAAAATATTTTTGCCAGGTTGTTAATGTTTAACTCTCATATGGAGATAAAAATTACAGAGAGAATAGTGAGATAACATTTCTCTGTGTAATCTAGAAAGTTGTTCCAGCCTATATACCTAAAGAATATTTTCCTGGTTCAACATCAAGAAAAAGTGTTGCTGCCTGCTTTACAAAAGAAGGAACCAAAGAGCCAAGCTACTTTCAAAGCAACCAAATCAGCTGGCTGACTTTGTATTAATTATTCATGAAGAATACATTCATGTGAAATCCTTCATTGTCTGAAGTGTCAGACTTCCTGATATTTCATAATGAAATGCAATAAACCTCTCAGTGAAGAGTTTCTATTTATTCTATCTCTGTTTCAAGCTCCAGAAAAGATGATTGTGGTAAATGAGACCCCATATCTTTTTGGAATGCCTGATTTGCTACCTCTCTGAAATTTGATTTGTAGTTGTTTTCCCTGATGTACGTTTAGGCTTTTGATCTTCCGACTAATCAGCCAAATCTGTATGAATCTGGAATGATTATGCCAAGGGTTGTTATTTAGTGTAAAACGTCTCCCCAGTGGTCAAAAACTTTTTTTCTCGCTTTTTATTAAAATCAAACAACATCAGTACAAGAAAATGAAATGGGCCTGCATGGTATTGTGTATTTTTGTTTGTTTGTTCAGTTGTGTTTTTTTTTTTTTTTTTTTTTTCGTGTGTGTAAGTGTTATTTCAAAAAGACTTTCTATTGGAATAGTGCTTTGTAGTATTTTTTTTTTTTCCTTCTTATTTTTGTCATACCATATTTCTTCATTAGTTTCTGTAATATTTTTGCTTCTTTCAATGTTGATGATAATAAGGTCAATTCAGCTTTGTTATATCTCTCTATTACTGTGTTAAAGGAAAGGTCAAGGAAGGGTGTAAATAAAGACGAAAAGCAGTGCTTGTTGATGGATCTTTGGGGTTGACCATTTCCTCAGTGACTTAATTGTGAAGTTACCTCTAAGTTCTGCTTCCTTGGTCCCGTGGTGCTCCATTTGCTGTCTTCCACCCTCTAAAGTGGGAGGAGGAGGAAAAAACTAAGTGAGATGTGGTCAGATGTTGGTTTCTTCAAATTAGCATTCCAGATTCCAGGGTTGCATTTTCTTAAAAGCAGAAATACGGGCTGAAAGATTTTTCTCAGCCTTCATTAAAAAAAAGAGAAAGTTTTAATTTTCCTGGCACTGAGAGGATGCATGACAATCTTTAAATGGAGTGAGACGTGTAGTGAGAGTGTTTGGCAGAACCAGGAGGATGAGTCAGTCCAACTCGCTGTCCTGTGGGCAGTCGTTTCATCCCTGCGTCGCTCTTCTACCCAGTGGAGAGTGGGCTGGGAGCAAAGCTTTTGATTGCATCAGAAGGATGGGCAATGTTTTTTCATTCTCCTTTTGAGTCACTGTAACTTATTACCATAGCAGCTTATTGTTCTCAGGATCGTAGAAATTGATTATTAGCAAAATGTTTGATGAAAGGTACAAAATCCTTTTTTTTCCCCCTTTCTCTTCACATGCTCCAGTCAGTGGCTGCTCCCTGTTGACTTTGTTCCTCCTGCTGTTTCTGTACGTTGCAGACGCTTGTCGTAATTTTCCTCTTGAGCTGTCTTTACATGCTCGATGTGAAAAACAAAACAGAGAGTGCCCTCCCCATGCTCTTTTGTTTGTTTTAACTTAACGTGCTGTTCTTCAGAGCTCATAGGCTTGTGGGAATTTGAGCAAGATGAAGAAGAGGCTGCCTAACAAGAAGACTATGTCATTGAAACTGAAAAATGGTCCAGAACCAACTGCAAAGTCAAATGCTAGTCACATTAAAAGGAAAAAAAATAGTATGGAACATTTTTCTCCAACACCTAAAGGTTTTTAAATGGTTTGATGAGGAAAAAAATGAAAATGGGTCAAAGTACTAAAGCTGGGAAGAGAGAGCCAGTTACTCCTGTTTGATTTTACTGATGATTGGTGACATAACAGTAATGCCACAACATATGTTTTTGTGATTTAAAAATAGAGCTGTTTGCCACTCTGCTGACATAGTCATTCATTGCATTGAGCACTGTAGATTAAAACCAACAGCCTATTCTGCAAGTGCTATAGCATGGCAGCGTGATAGCAGAGTGTTAGTTCATTTGATGCAAATTAAAATTAACAGGGAATTACTATTTAACTGTGCAGTACAGATTGTAATACGTGATGAATTTCAAGGGTGCAGTACAAGAAACGAGGTTCTAGACAGCAAGATCTGAACTTTGAAAATGTTCACTTTTCTAAGCAAGAATAGGCCGAATTGGTTTTACACAGTAATTCTTCTTGTTGACCAGAGAAGATAGATCTACAGGTTAGATAACCAACTGTTTAGTGTAATCTGCTACATAGGTTAATCTATCTGTATTAAAAGATGCTAAATGATTAATTCTACATGAGAATAAGGTTTCTCAAACTGTGTGTGTCAGTACAACATGCAAACTGCTTCAGAATGGTAAGCAGTATGATTTATAGCATGGATAACGACTGGTGATATTTGATGCTGTCTCTTGGGGCATCAGCAGAAATATTTGTGCTTGGTTAAAAAGGAAATACATGTGCTTGAAACACTGTGCTAACATAATTTGCTTTTAAATGTGGTGTATGTCCTGTCCATTTGCAAGGAACTTCGGATTTAAAAGCAATGCACGAAAATTGTTTAAATGGCTTACTGGATAAAGTAGCCCATTGTCTGAGAGTGGCAAGAAAGAGAAAATATTAGTGTGTTCCTTAAACTTGTTCAGGAGGGCAGTATGGTAACTGTTGTTGAACTGCTGCTACGCATGTTATCCTTAAATTCTCTAGCTAAAGATGTAATTTGACTGGTTTTGTTCATAGTTTTTTCAAATTGCATCTGACTTTTTCACTCAGTTCTGTTAATGAAAATAGATTCTGCACTCGCAGAAGAAGCTGTGGTTGACATAAACTGGTTGGCTGTTTGGCCACCAACTTGCATTCGCTAAACATAATGACTTTTTTTTTTTTTTTAAAGCATTGATTGAAAATGTAAGGGAAAACTTAGAAAACACCCTGAGGCCCAAGTGTAGGACAGACAAAACTTTCAACTTACTTTAATTCCTATTTTTTAAAATGGAAAAAAATGAAGTGGAAGTACCTTCCTTTGACCTCTTACTTTCCCTCCCGTTCATCTGGTGCAGGTGTCTGCTCTGGCTTTGGCTGGGAAGAGCACTGTGGGAGTTCATCGTGGAACTGACCTGTGACAGTCTGGAGGAGACTGTAGGATAATTTTATTTACAAACAGTTGGAAATGGAAGTACAACATTTACTCCCACCAAACACCAGTCCCTGGCTATAGAGCTGTACTACGTAGACTTCTATTTAGCACGGGACAAGAGCAGCTTTCTGTCTTGCTTAGACTATTCTTCATTCTGCTATTCTGCCTTCTCCTCTCATTTTCACCTCACCTTGAATTTGTGGGTGGATCAAGGATTTCTTTTCCTGTGTCCTTTCTTTTCAGGAGGCCTTTGTGAGGGCTGTGCTAGAGCCTGCTGTCTCGCATGCAGCCCTTTTGCAAGGCCATGAGCGCTTCCCCGCAGCAGCCGATGGAATTTCCTGGAGAAACCTCCAGGATGCAGCTGCAATGTAACATCAACACTGAGTTTGGTCCAAATATGTTCACCTACTCTTATTTAGCACCTTCTGACCATCTTGCAAACTTACTTTCTACTGAGATGTAACTATTTACTAGATTATTTTTTTTAATATCAAGTTGAGTCATGGGGACTTGCAAAATGCCTGTATTCTTCAATGCGATGGGTGGAATTTTCTGGTTACATTTTTCTAGCCCATGATGCTCTAGGCAGTGTTTAGAAATTCTCCAAATGTTTTATTAGCTAGTAAGATGTGATCAGAAAAAACATTCAAAGACTGACAGTGTTGGAGACTGTTGTGGAAGGATGCACTGGTGTGCGTGCTTGGATGGACTGGCACGTGCATAAGGAGGAAGAGTGGTAAAATGTGTGCTGGGATGAAGCAGCAGGGTAACAGTGCATGGCTGATCACTAGCTAATACTAATTAGATGAATCTATTTGTACTTGGAAAAGGGGAAATGATCTTATCTGTTGCAGCAGGGGTTACTTTTGATGAGTTTAGTTGTCATCTCTTTTCAGTTTTTGCTCTGTTCACTGAGACTCAATAATGGCATCGTGGCTGAAGGGTAATTTGCCCAAAGCACATGGTGATGTCCAATTCTACACAACTGAGGGAAGAGTTAATTTTTCCAAGAATGGGATAATATTTCCCCTTCCCAAAATAATGTGCATATGTGAAAGTCTTAATTAAGAGACTAATCATCTCCCTGAGAACAGAGTAATCCCTGAGATGGAGGATAGCAGGTGTTGAACATGGAAATATTTGCAGGGGACACTGAAACAAACCAGAGACCAGGTGTTTTGTGGCAAGATCTCTCTTAAAGCTCTGCTTTTCACCTCAGTAGAAATCAAATAATGGCAGGATAGGTTCCTCTCAATTAAAATTTACTCAAGGGCCTTTACCAATAGACTGCATGAACCTTTGTCTGCCTACAAACAGTGAAAACTTGAGAGAACTGACCATGGTGAAATTCAGTTCTCTGTGCAGGAGGCTGTTTTTTCTTATGCCTTTCCTGCTGAGTTCTTCCCTTTACGAACAGAAGATAATCGAGTGTTGGGATTGTCAGTGATTAAATGAGAAAGTGGGAAATGAATTGAGAAAATGGGTAATGGGGATTAGACTCTGAGTACAGCCTGGGATGCTGCTAATTGCCATTTGCACAAGCGGACAGTATTAGCTGCTTTCATAAGGCTTCTGTACTTTGCTGATATGTTCATTTATAACTTTTATAAATTTCTGCTGGGAGTTTTGTTCAACAGAAAGGCGTAAATCATAAGGAAAATCAATATGCAATCCAGAGATGGATCGTAGATGGAGAAAGTCATAACCTACACGGGTTATATATAGCTGGTAGAAACTTGGATTTGCATGTGATTTTTTTTTTTTTTTCATTTCAGGAAATACGAAGTTGGCGTTAAAAAAGCAGTTGTTATTTATTTTTTTTCTAGCAGAAATCCAGCAAGGTAAATTGATCTTGGTGAAGGAAAAGAAAGGGAGGTAAAGAAAGATACTTTGCAAGCTCCTTTTTCTTTTTTTCCTATTGCGTTTTAAATGTACTTGCTTTCTGTGGTGACTTGAAGGGAACAATTTTCCACTTGATTGTATGTGTTTTACTGTATGACAGTTGAAGACACGCTAATTCATTACAGAATGGATATGAAATTTTTCTAGTGGAGCAAAGTGGGAGGGAAAGCACAGAGAGAGATTTTCTTATGACATTTAAAAATAATGAGAAAAAATTGCTTGGGAAAAAAATATTTCAGCGGAACTTTCTTACAGGTATTTAGACATCAACTTTTCTTCTCTTTGCTAGATTTGTTCGTTAAGGTCACCTTAGGACCAGAAGTGAAGAAAGCAGTGGCTTGGAAAGGATGCCCTCTGTTAGTAAAATCATGATTCTTCTGACAGCAGTGTGACAAACTTGGAACAAAAGTATACAAATGAATTTGTGGCTTATCAGAACAAAAAGACGTAGGCCTGTTAGATGCTGAGGGAAATCTGGGACACGTTTCTGTCGTGTTCTTGTCCCACAAGTTTCAAAAACAGGAGTAGTCCAACATGGGCTGTGTAAATGGTTATTTCAAACCATGACTGTAGCTCTTTGCATCCTTGCTCTTTGCAGAAGCTCATCCAGTGATGGTTTCAGTCCGTGACAGAGATGCAGGCATTTTGATTTGTAGCTTTGCATCTCTTCCAGAGCTCATCTGACTGATCCTTTTTTTCTGTGGAGCTGACACTGATCTGTTTGAGTGCTCATCAGGCTGCTCTTGGTCTCGGCAATGCTGAGACATCTGCTATGCTTTCCGTGTCTCAGGAGGCCATAGTATTGTTTCTTTCTTGGCATGCCTGAAAGATTTCCCATTTTTAGGCTTATTGTCACCCTGTCACGAAGTGGAACTCTGCACCCTGACTGCCTTTCACTCTTGGATCTGTGCTGACTTCCAGGATATTTTAAGGCTTAAACACTGCAGCGTCCTGCAGCTCTGTCCACACAGGCTTTCTGGGGCATCTGCTGCACGTATAGGTGTGTGTTATGCGTCAGCCTATACTTTAAAGTATTTTCTTTAAAGTATTTTAGTACATCATTGCTATTTACATAGTAGCTCAAATTACATAGGCAAAAGTGTATAGTTTATTCCTAGTTTATAGTTTATAGTTTAGGCAAAAGTGTATAGTTTTTGTTGTATTTGCTCTCCTGGATTTAGGTTGTGAGGAGGATCTTTTTCTGTGGGAGCACCCATGTTCATCCTTTCTTCATCTCAAACACACCCAGGGCCGCCTTCTTGCTTTGAGGACCTTCAGTCCCCAAATTCATTTTCGTTACATAGCTCTGATGAGCAGATTGTTCAGCCATTCTCATTAGTCCTTCAAATATTTGGTCTAAGTACAGATGTTTTAGTCAGACTTGAAACTAATATGCATTGCTTTAGCACAGACAGGACCTCCTACATACAGACAGACATACAGACAGACAGGCTGCTGTATGAACCTTGAGGTGCTATGTGGCATATGTAGAAAAAAAGTTATTCTTCTAAAAAGTTAACAATTTTAAATGAATCCATACAGCAAGGTTAGGAACCCAGAGAATTATGTATGCAAATTCACAAAGCTTGGGGTGAAGTTGAATATTTACTGTAAATTCCAGTAGTCTCACCCTTTTGCCTCAGCTGTAACAACGACCTTGCCTTTATCATGCTGAAGGAAAGCCAACAGGAGAAATGCCAGTGGCTGTTAGCACACGTGTGCCACGGAATACAGTGTGTGTACCTAAGGCCAAGGCACCACAGCACGTGGCAAATCTTTGAGACACGAGTCTCAAAAATTGTTGCTTTTTCTACAGTCTCCCTGGTATTTTGAAGCAAATGAAGGACTGTGAAGTATTGAGGACAAATGATTTTCTGCTTTTGAAGTCAGACAGATCGGAGACAGCATCAAGTTTTAAAGGTTGAAAAATAGAAAAGAAAGATGCTGCTAATGATTTTTCAAAGGCTGATACCTTTGAGCTAGATTCACCTTGCTAGTACTTGTGCTACAAAAATATGTCAAGAATTGAACCTCCTATTTTTTTACCTCCTATTATTTTCTTCAAATTTTTTGAGTCTTCAAATAGAATAATTGGAACTTTGCTTTTCCAGGTGAGTCTATATTGCAGACAAGTGAATGCTAAAACTTTTTTTTCCTGTGGTATCTTTGAAAATGTTAGCTAATTGCAGATAAATGAAACCAGACCGACTTTGCCGATACCTGGAAGACTTCCAGTTGCCTTAAGACCAAGGCATGTTGAATATTGATGGATAGAGGGTATGGGAAGACCTGTCTAGTACTGCTGTTGCTGGAACTGCTGATGTGTTACGTGCTTGAGTGTTTGAGAAAAGGCTAGGGTTCATCCAGTTCACAGGTTCTCAGAAAAAGCTTCTAGCAACAGTGACGTCAATGTCAGTTCTGGTGGGTGTATTTTACTGTGACTGATCTGCTGGTATGTGGACCAAAACCATTGAAGTTATTGGATAGAGTAAATTGGTTTTAAGTTCATTAACTTCTTTGGAGCAGTTCTCATTTACATCAGGACCAACGTTAAGTTATTAAATAGATGTGTTGGTTTTTGTGTGTTTGTTTGTTTTTTAATATTAAACTCTCATCTGTCCTTTTTTCTAATGTTTTTGATGGTACAGAGTGAAAGAACTCCATGTGACTTCATCTACATGGATGTGTACTTTGGAAAAATACTCCGTTGAGCTTCTGAATGCATAAGAAGTGGCAGGTTTTTAGGCAAGATTCCAAATCCCTCCCACATATCTGCAAGTTATATAATCAAATCCTGTGTGTGTTTCATGCCGCTAGGACAAAGTACAAACAGCAAAGTGAAATTAATTCTTCTCCTTGTATAAAAGGAGGCTAGGAGCTGCCAGATTTTGCAGCATTATTACAGCAAAAGTTACAGGATTTTTTTTTTTTTTTTGGGGTGATGAGGATGAAGTACAGATTGTATCCACACTGAACACAGGCAGGAGGTGAAACTGTGGCTACTGAAGTCAATTTGTGGCACAATTAGTGTGAGCATCAAAGGGGGAAAGAGAAGGACATCTCTACTGTCTTTTTGCAGGTGGCCTGAGGCCAGTCAGATCTTTTAGTAGAAGGCAATGTGTTATCCTCCCGCATTTTTGAAGAACTGTAAGGCAGTAAGGGAATGTTTAAATGATGTATCTTGTTTTGTTGTGTGCCATTTGAAATTTGTGTCTCTGGCAGTGGTCACGATTTACAAATTATCGGAAATTCCTATGTGTGCGTGTCAGAATGAAGGCACTGCATCTTGAAAGCTTCTCTGCATCCAAAACCTGTCATTTTGTTTAGAAATATGGACTTGTGGTATTTTGAAAAATATTCACAGAAAATAATTTTGCCAAGATTTTGGGGTGCATACAAAGTGGAGTCAGTTTTGACCAGCATTGCTGAAGTGTTAAAAGTTTCTCAGGCTCTCGCTGAACAGGGGTGTGCTTCTGGTGTAGACACTTGATGGACTCGGGATCTGGTGCCTCCTTACAGCCAAGTCTTTTTCGAAACCTCACTGGATTGTATAAATCTGGGATGAGTTTTGTGTTGAATAACATGTTTAAAAATTATCAGACAACTGTTCCAGAAAAGCCATCAGATGGTAGCCTGTTAGCTCTTGCTATGTCATCCCTTCTTTGGGTTGTCTCCTCTGCCTGTGTCTGAGTAGGCTTTTGCTTTTTAGACGATGTTTTATTAGCTGTTGCAGCTTTTCTTTTCCTTGTACTTTATATGGTATTGCCTGTTCAGTGTAGTATCTCTTTTTCTCCACATTTCTGATTTATTTTATTTCACCGTCTGTTTTCTATTTCTCATGCTATTCCACGTGTCTCAAGCAGCTGCCCACTCCAAAGTGTAGGGGCCATGGTAAGCAAAGCAGCCCAGATGAAAGCTGAAATCCCTTTTGATTGCTTTTCACAGGTAGCAAGGGCCTACAGAATCCTATACATCTAATTTTCAGGCATGGGGAAGAAAACACAAAAGCCCAAAAGCCAAAACCTAAAGCATCCATAGTAACCATTTCTCTCTACCCAAAAGTCCTGTGGATTTGTCATGCAGAAATAGCAACTCTGGTCATTTTTACATAAATCAGATTTTTTATTTATTTATTTATTTTGATGTGTGGCTTTGGTCTAGATGTGCACTGATAGGAAAAACAAGGTTAATGACCAATTCTTTCTGCATTGGTCCAGGTCCCTAGCCAATTTGCAGAGTACACGTGTATAGTATTAAATGGGAAATGAGCTTTATTCCATCTGGAAAAATTGCAGCATTGCAATCCACTGACCCGAAAGTTAGGAGGAGTTGTAGCGTGGCCTGTAGCAAATGAATAATTATGTCCTTACTGAAAGGTTGGTTTGGGCTTGTTTCATTTCTGATTCATCCATATTTTGGGTTCCTGTGGCTGATACATAAGGCATACGGTAACTCCCTTTCACTCTGCTTTCCAAAACATCACCTACCTGAAAGACAAATGCATGTCTGCTCAGTGCTCTCTGAGGACGAAAGTCCAGATGCTGCAATAAATCTGGTACTGGAAAATTGTCAGAACTGCAACAGTGGAGGAAAGTTAGTTAATGTTAAACCTCTAGGCTGTGACAGCTTTTCTCCTTGCTCGAAAAGTACATGCTGGTCCAGTTAATTCCCTGCTTTGAGCTAAGTTAATCCAAATATTTCAATAGCTCTCAAAGACAAAGGACCTATTTGGTTTAATTAAAGCTGTTTATTTTTCTCGTATCAGATTACAGTGAGACAGACCAAAGTGCTGGCTCTGTCCTGTCTCCCGCAGGAGCAGATGAGAGAAAACCAGTGAAAACACACATCTTTTCTTCAGAATAACCAGTGTCTCAAAAATGGCACCTTGGGAGCTGCTTGAGCAGTTACTGTGAGCAATCCTCAGGGAGTTTGTCTTGTAGGAACCTGTCTAATCCTTGCTGAACCGTTCAAAGTTGTAGGAACTTCAGTGACTTTAGTGTCTTGTGGAAAGCGGTTCCGCAGCAGTGACGGTGCTTAGGAGCCTCTTCCTTTGGTTTGGTTTGGATACATTTCTGCTGTTTGCATTTGTTCCCCATTCCTGCACCATATTTCCAGAGCATATATTCGGAGCTCACAATTCTGAAGATAAATGAAAAATTATTTTTCTGTGTGCATCTTTTTTTTTTTTTGTGTGTTTAGCTGCCGTTTTATTGACCTGTGACTAAGACATTCTCCACAGCCGGTGCTTGTTTGCTGTGCTGTTCTATCATCTGCAGCCTTTGGCATCTTATTATAGGCACTTCATGTTTCTGAGTGCTTTGGAAAACAGCGGACAGCCCTCAGCTGTTGAAAAGTGACCATTCTGTCCTGCCCTTCGTTTCCGATCTTTTTAGCAATTTGTGCCTGACCTTTCCTGGCACCGAATGCCTGCTTTGTTTCAGAAGCAGGCAAAAGACCTCGTTAAAGCCTTTTTGTGAGTGCTGGTAGGCTGTGTCTACCAATTTTCCCTTATGCAAATGCTTGTGGTTCTTGAAAGGGTCTTCAGCATGTCTGTGAGATGTGATGTCCCATTACAGAAACCTTCTTGACTTCCCTTCTGTTGCGTCCAGATACTTTAAATATCAGGACCTTACTGTGAAAAATAAGTTCTTCAGAAGAGCAGGACCTTCTGGTAAATGCCACGTACTTATTTTATCTGGTGGTTCCTGAATGTATGAAATTAAATATAATTTCTTTTCATTTTGAAAGGGCAGCCAAGAGTTTGGGTAGCTACTTCTATACATACACCACTTGACAGTAAAACCTCTCCTCATGTCAGGTCTCCGGCCTGTTTGAGTGCAAGAGCATCTGACAGGTTTTGAAGTGATGAACTACTGTCCCGAGTAGAATGACTCACTGCATTCATTTTTTTATTGGCAGATCAGGCCTTCAGAACAGAAAATTTCACGTCTGCTTAGCAATTGCTTAAACGTTTAATCTGTGGCGTGACTAAATGCATTCCTGATGGGAGTACACGCCGTTAACAACGTGGGTATTCTTCCCTGTCAGTAGCTTCGCTCAGTAGGTTGTCTTGGAGGAGACGTGATGAAATCAGTCTGAGCATGCTGCATTACGAGTTATCTTTTCTGATTTAATATATTGTTGCTTTTTATTTATTTTCTTTTGTCATGGCAACTCTGAAGGCAGTATTGCTTGCTGACAGGTAATTTTAACTGCTATGTGGTAGCCGTTCGCAGTTGTTACTTGGAGTGTATCTACCTGAGAGGTTGCACTTGGGTCTGAGCTGTGCTTAGGTGGATATATGGAATGAATGTTTGAAAGCACTGAGCTACTTAAGGAAAAAATAGCTCAAAAGAATTAAATTCAATGAGTTAAATTAGTATTTCCTTGCCAGGCAATAATGTGAAGTGTTCATCCAAAAATGTTACGTTAGATGCGGTCTGACATTTGCATGCATCTTCCCAGTAGCCTTGGTACATGGAACGCTTCCCGTAATCTGGAATAAGCTGCTGCTTATAAGTAAATGTAGATCTGAATTATTAGAAGCAGGCTATAACAAACTATGACTATGTTAGAGTAGCACTTAATTTAATGTATATTTTGAATTAATTCTCTGGTCCTTTGTCAAGAAATGTGTCAGGAAAGATAAAGGGAGTCCTAATGTCCATCTCTGACATGCCTGAGAAGCAGCAGAGCCCAGCTGATATGACTTAGAGTACAGTTCAGTTGGAAGGAACCTACAAAGACTACAAAGACTCATCGAGTCCAACAGCCCCTTACCACTCTAGGTCCTGATTCTGGTCTGAGGCTACATTTTCCCAGGGCAGCAGATTTTCCCAAGAAAGAAAAGGATCCAGATGTTAAGCTCAATGTATGCTCATGGCTTTAAGAAAAGGCTCAGAAAATTGAGGAAGAAAAACTGGTTCTGGAGATTTAAAGATCAGACTTGAGGAAATTTAGTCTGCCTTTCCCAGTTCTCTGAGATTATATGGCTGTTTCTGTAGGACTCCTGCCTCATCCTGTACCAAGAATGAACTAATCTAAAGGATGCATTAGATTGTGCAGTGAAGGATTGCTAGTAGGAATCCAGACTGATTTGTTGCTGAAATGAAGCACTGTGTACAGAGGATGTCAAGGGAGAGCGTGATGCCAGGGCAAGGAGTCCAGCTTTCAGGCCAATGCACTGTCCACAGCAGCAGCACATCCTGTGTGACACTGTCAAGTTAGAAGTTTTGTAACTGAGAGAGGATCCATTTGGTTTAACTTCAGGTGACTGGATGTGAGTTGGGTTAGTCTGAGTTTATCACCACTGGTTCGGCGTGCAGTCAGTGGAAAAGAATCACCATATCCAGACTTTGACTCATTCCTGCCATCCCAAACATTTGTTTCAAGATTTGACAAATAGCCACTTGACAAATGCACTTTCAAAAATGTGTTCTTTATTGTCTGTGGGGCAGCTGGGTAACTAGCTCTGTGTTAGGCATCTAAAAATAACAGCGTTGACATTGGGTAAGACTCCGGTCACTAAGCTGTGCTCTTCTTTTTCTGCCCATCTAGATCAGAGCCTGGAGTTGGATTTGCAGAGCTGTGGAGGAAGCACAAAATGGCATGAGGATTTTAGTGATTTTAGTCTTCATTACTTTGCCTCAGTCCTTCACCTGTAATGGCAATACCAGGACCCCCTCAACCTTTCTTTTGTACTGTACGCAATCTGACTTTGCGTGTGTTCTTTGCATCATGTCTCAGAATTGCAGTTTCACAGTGACCTTCCCTCTGCTTATCAGTAGCACAGATATCCTTCTTCTGCGCTTGATCTGATAAAAACGTTGTCTGCCTCAGTTTAGGACAGCTGCATTGCTTGTGGCTGGTCAGGTCAGCCTCAAGACTTGAATATTATATGCAATGCCTGTATTGATGTGTCTGGGAGAAAAACAGATAGAAAGCTCTTTTTATCCCTTTTTTCAGTTGCCCAGAGCGCCTATTAAGAGCTAGAGAGTTGCAAGATATCAGACCTGAAGCTAATTACTGCTCAAGGGCTGGATGTTACTTGTCCTGGGCATTAAGCCAACATAATTTTGGGAATAAGCCCCTATTTGGGATAAGAACAAAACATTTCTCTACTACTGAGATCTAAAAGTAGATATATAAGACTTTTCTGTGGATGTTTAGTGCTGCTCATGCATTCAGAGTACTAAGGTAAATCACAATGCAGGTGGATGGCAGCATTAGAAGTCATTATAAATTCACAGCAGATAACACGATATACTGCTTTTTTTGTCAGTGTGGAAATAATATCACCTACACTGACAATTGTGCAACATATTAAGTTGTCATGAATTGCTTCTCCAAGATCAGCACGTAATAATCCTGTGCTGACGCTTCTGAAAATAAATAAAAATCAAAGCTCGTAATCGAAGACTGAAGGTAAATATCAGTTAAAGATCTGCAATTGTTTTCTTAAAGTTTTAATGTATCTTTCTCCCTGTTCTTGCTTATTCTCTTTGTCGAGTATATTGGACAGGTGGGTGTGAGTTAAATTGATAAGTTTTGGTTGTTTTTTTTTTTTTTTGTGGACAGGCAAAATATATGGAGGCTGGAGATTCTCAGGTTTGACAAGCTGTAGTGGCTGGAGTCCAAGCAAGCATTACAGAGCTGCATCTGAAGCTGAGCGAGCTGTGCTCTGCCACAGGACTGGAGGGAGGCTGAGCCTCCTGGGCTTGGGGATAACACTACAGCTTCGTGTTGTAGCTGTATGGCCGTTTGGGTACATGCACAAATGTAGAGGTCCAGTGATGAGAGAGGTTTTTAATTCACTGCCAATTGCTTTTCAGTTCTAGGTGGTGATCTGCAGGCAGTACTGATGTTAACGCTGTATCTTGGTAGCAGGGTAGTTTGGTTGCCATGTGAATATAAATCTGCAGGGGAAAAATTGAAAGCCTATTATTGCAGTTTACCAAGTATCCTGTGGTGTTCCTCAGAAAAGATTGCAAATTACATTTTTGCATATTAAAAAAGCAGCTGCTGCCCTTGAAATCGCAGAATACCCCTACAAGTGCTTTATGTTACACTTGTATTAAATTCTCTGAGAAACCTGCATAGATTCTTTCTGCCTGTATTTCACAGATTACCTGTCTGCTGTTTGATAAATACTTCAACTTTAGATCACAGCTCAGTAACAAACCAAAAGGAAAAAGAAGAGATCGTGGAAAGATGACTTTTTTTCTTTTTTTCTTTTCTGTCATTTATTAAAATGATTTCAGTAAGGAAATGAGGAGGGATAAGCTCCACCAGCTCTGCTGGGCTGGTGTAAGGGCTCTGCAGAACTTGAGTCGCTATCATGAAGTTACATTTTTCCATATGAATAGTTGACCTACAGCTCAAAATCTTAGGGCCCAACCTGTGGAATATAACACATCCTTAAGGTCTTTCAATGATTACTGTGGTAGTAGTGTCTGCGTTTTGAGGAAGGGTGAAATGAACACACCTCAATGCAAAGCAGCAGATGATGTTTCAATCTACGGTTAAAGGCAGTAACACCAGCTCACCTGTGAGTTGATGACGATGATCATGCTTTCTATTGATCTGTGTCATCATGCAACATTGGTTCACTTTACTGTAGGTTACCCCAACGCTTCTGCTGACTGGTATTGTGTTTTTGACTCAGGGACGAATAATTCCCTGCCAGCTGCTAACATCTGGGTTAAATTTGTGCCAGGAGTGCCTAAAATCACATCCACCCTCACTTGGGGCATTGATGGTTTGATGCCTCTTTTGGTGGAGAGCATGGCAGTACTGTATGAATGCTTTCAAATGGCAAGTAACATAATTTGGTATGGCAACAGCTGCTAGCATTTGTTTAGGTCTGTAATGGTACTACATTTACATCTGTAAATGATTTTTCATGTATCATATTAAATGGTTATCTTTCATTAAATAACAGTGTACCATGATGTAATTTTTCTGATGTGTTTGTGAGAGGGAAAATAAGATTTTATTATTATTTTTAAAAAGAAGTATTTAACAGCAGCTTGCATTCTGTCCTGTCTACCTTTGGATCTAATAGAGCAGAGTAAATTCATTTTAGAGTGGAGTATACATGATGTAAAAACATATTAGGGAAAAATCATTTGTGGTGCTCAGTTTCACTGAAGCATTAGAAAAATGCATCAATTTCTATTTAAGGTTAATAGGACTGCAGTTTTGGTCACTTTGTTGCTATATGTATCTCAAGTGGGGCATGTAAAAACATACACAGAATGGAGAGACACCAGCTTCTGATGGGATATTTACTGTGATAGTCACTTTAGCTGGTTCTGTGGGATTTAATGCAGGAAGGTTATTAAGAGGGAAAGTTCCCCAGCCTTCTCTGTTAACTGGGGAGAGCTTGAATACTGTGTTCTCAAGCACCAAAAAGTGGTGTTTAGTAACAAAACAGGAAGGTCAAAAGTAAAAGAATGAGCAATGATGGGAGATAAACAGCAGAGAGACAAATTGCAAAGTAAGATGCTCTTTTTAAAGTGTGCATTGTAGTTCCTGCTTCCATTTTGCATTATTTGAAGGCAACTGTATCACTTAAGTTTGTTTAAAAAGATTTTGTGGGGATAAAGTCTTCATATCATTGTTCAGACTATACAATGTTCAGTGAAGGTCGTGCTTCTGAAAAAACGATGCCAGGTCTTGCTTGCCAGCCTTGTCATCTTCATATTCCAGCAGCAGAATGGAAATGTCTTGGGTGCATTTCCTTGCCCTTTGGTGAGAAGCGTTAGAACAGCTTTGCTTGGCTTCAGCTTTTTTCCCCCAGCAGTGTGTTCCTCGGGATGAACTGAGGCAGGTTGCAGACCTGAGACCTCTGAGGGACCCGCTGTGGTGTCTGCTGGGTGTTCTCTGCCTCCCCAGCTCTGCTGGACTGAAATGTGCCCTGTACTTGATGCCAGGAAGTCAGAAGCAATGCAAGGTCTTCGAGTGTTGGACAAAGAAGGGCTCTGCTTGCTGTCCAAAAAAAAATGTTTTTCATTCTGAAAGTCTGTTTATAATCTCAGGAGAAAGAAAATTGGGTTTTAGAATTAATTTTTGACCATACAAAAACAGTAGCATCACAGGGAATGTTGTCCCACATCTCTAGAGTCAGTGTGTCTGGATTCTGGCACGTCTGCTTGATATCACTGGATGTCCTCTATAAAAACAAATCAAGAAGCCAGTTGTGATTCTTGGGCTCAAACCTGTTGATCTTTTCATTAAAAACAAAAGCAAACAAAAAAGTTTTTAAAAGTTTTAAAAAGTTTAAAAAAAAAAAAGGGTTTGGGAGGTGAGCTTTCTGGGTGGACAGTTTTCTACTGAATATTTATCAGTGTCACTTGTGCTGTACCATGTCATAAGCATGCTAATAGAAAGGAATGGAGGCATGCTCATCCACAGAGGTCTCACTGTGTCTGCTGTACCCCATTCTCCTCAAGCCCATCATAGCTTCCTGGTAGGACACAGCTCTTCATTAAGGCACTTGCACAGTCCTTTCTTCTTCTGAATTCGTTAATCCCAAATTGTAGGGTTTTTGAGTCAGATTTATGATTTGTAAAGAACCTCATAGAAGTCTTCCCTTTGATCACAATTATTCCATGTGCTACAGTTTTCTTTAACTTTTGTACATCTAAGATGAGGGGGAAAGTGCATTGTTTAATACTACAGAAACCAATGGGAAAGTACCAATTTAAACTTGCCACTCTCTCTTGTAAGCCCTGAGAAAGTAAGAGAATTATGTTAATTACTCTTGATTTTAACAGGAAAATGTTTTGGCTGGATAATGTTGAAGTTACAGTACTTGAAAAGTTGCTTCTGTTTGCTGGCCTTAGATTTCCTTTCAGACAAGAAACATAAAGACCTGGATTTTAGAGTAGACAATGTTCTGCACATCTCAGGTGTTTTCAGGTATTGTAATGAAGAATGATGCTTTATCCCTTCTAACTTTATTTACTTCTCTTCTCATACTCAGTGACAGAGCACTGGGATGTCATCATTAACGTTCTTTCTCACAGCAATACTTCAGTGGAGAGACATTTTCTTTTGAAGTAGCTTAGTTGCTGCTTACACTAGACATAAAGTACTCTAAAAAGGTACTGATAAATCTTGTGGTTTTTTATGCTGCAGTTCTACAATGCTTGAATGACTGGAGCTGAAACTTTTATATAGTAGATTTTACATCTTTGAAATTCCAGTGTTAAAGCAGATGTGGCTATTGTTATTATCCAGTGAAATCAGAGTATACAGTTTAGTCCTATTTTGGCTTGAAAGCTGTGAAGACTTCTGAGCAGGAAGTGTCCAGAGTTATTTTATTCTCCGTGCTTGGTGCATTCCGTTTTTGAGAGACATAATGCCAAATTAATGTGCAGACGTCTCAAATGGAAACTTCAGTATGAGTTTAGTCATATGTTTTTCCAAATATAAGATTGTGTCCTGGATGCTTAGCTTAAATCATGATGTTTTAAAATAACAATAGTGTGTAAGAATATACACAACAATGGTGAGAAATGGCTTTCTTCAGTCTTCTTCTTTTCTCTCTCTTGTGTTTTAAAGTAACCTGTGTTCTCTTGCTTCATTTTGCCAGAGAGGGATGTGGGACATCCTCTCAACTGAGGTACTCATTTAACTCTTACCAACTTCTGAGGGAATCAATTTTTTAGTCACAATTGTGATGTTTAAGGGACATTAATTTCTTTTTTTTTCATTACTGTACATCTAAATGGCTAATTGCTGTTACTAGAAGAAAGCAGCCCACCAGAGTAAAAGGGAAGCAGAAAGACATAGGGTGCAGACTGCTGAAATTTTATTTTCTGGGTTCAGTGCTGGGGCCACTTATCTGCTGGTCCGTGCCTGGAGAATATTGTCTCTGTTTCCCTTCCCAGAGATTACATCAGCTCATTCACAGAGCCGGAGAAATGCCATCTCTGGTCCTGCTGGTACCAGGAGGGAGGCTTCGCCTAGGCGAGGGAGGTGCAGCTCTGGCAGGGCCTCTGTGTCAGGGCCTGCTGCGAGCACTCACTGGTGCTGGCTTCCCTCTGGTCACCTGTGCTTCCCTCTCGCGGGGTTTCCATGGCAATTGTTTTCTGCTCCTCTTTGATGTGCCTCCTTGAAACTCATAAGGCTTAATCAGACGTTGCTCCTCGCTGTCGTTCTTTGAATTTCTCGCTAAACAACTGCGTGGTGGTTTTGTTGTTTTCCACCCACGAGGCCATGTGGGGTAGCTGCTCTGTCATGTCAGGTTGTGGGTGTAGTGAGGATGGTAAGGTTAACAACTTCGTGTGGCTGTAGGCCTCCTCTCTGACATGCCCTTGACAGGTGTGCTCTTTTCTTTACCTGGAGTCCCTTTAAATAATGAAAAAATGTATCTTCTGGGAAGAAGAAGAATGGTTTGATTTCTGTAAGTGTAGGACAGATCATGAAATTAATACGTGACAGTCTTTTTCCTTAATTTTAGTGGTGTTTCTGTGGTGGCAATGAGAGCCTATAGTCTCCAAGTGTAAAGGGAAAGAAGCGTAATTTCACCAGATTATTTCAGGACTGCTGAAGTATAAAACAAGTATTCTACTCAGTTTAGATTTTGGATCATCCTTGAATCAGCACCAGAACATTGGCAGGGCAAACTTACTTGTCTTTCATTGTTGAAAAGGAAGGAAACTTTTCTGATAAAATAAACACATTTTCAGGCTTGCTCCCTGTAGTGCAGCCAATAAGCACTATTACAAAAGAAGCAATGGTGTTGGTTTTTCCTGTTTGTATCCTGGCAGAAGCTGTGATCCACGTTGCGCAGAATGTAGCTGCTGTAGAGCTTCTCCTTCAACCTCTTGTGGTGCTTGTTGCTATCTCAATAGATTTTTGAGTTGGAAAAAAAGTTTTTTTTTGTTTTGTTTTGTTTTGTTTTTTTACTATTGCCACGAATGATGTCATCTTATCCTTTTCTGTTTTTCTCATGCATATAATGAATTCTGACCACAAATCTTAAAATGTAGATGTCTCTGAAGTAAGAATTGCAGCAGTTTGGTGCACTTTTGGAAAGTTTACACATGTGCCACTGGGACTTGCTGAGATTTTGTGCTTAATAATTTAAATGCTATTTTTTTCTGAAGATTTTATAGAATTTAAGCTAGAGGCCCCTGGGGTCATCTGATCTGACCCACATATGAATCATAAGCCCACAACTTGCATCCAGCTATTCTTAAATCAAGCCTAAATATATATGCAAGACTAGAGCCTGAAGACGTTTGACTGAAGTAATCTTTTAGGAAGGGAAAGCATTGAAATATGTTGAGTTCACATTCCTTGGGTGTGGAGCTGCAGTGCCTAATTATCCTTCTTTTCTTTTTTTCAAATTCATAATTAAAATCTTTCTGCTTTCATTTTCCATTGCTTTTGTTCTGTTGTGCACTAGATTAGAGAGAACTTTTAGTGCTTTTTCTTCTCCCCCTGTGAAGACGTGTGAACTACAGACAATTCCTAGCTATCCTTTTTGATCAGTTAAACGTTTTGAACTCTGCAAGATTCTTATTTTAAGGCATTTTCTGCAGTCCTCCAGACATTCTTGTAGCTCTGTTCTTTACTCATCTGAACTTTTTCCTTATCCTTTTAAAATCTGCAAACTGAAGCTGTATTCAGTATTTTTTGTCCCAGTAATGCTTTTTAAGATCTTGTGTAGAGATTAGAAATCTTGCCTGGGCTTTAGTCCAAGTCTGAAATTGAACTGTTTTACAGCTCGCTTCTTTTTATGGCCATATTTGAATGCAGCTACCGTGGCTTTAGGAATAAAGTTTCTCACAAAGTCCAGGGAGAATCTCATTGTGGTCTTCTGGTGGGTGTCTTGAACTTCAGGGCAGTTACATATCAAACTGAGTCACAGGCAAAATCTACCTTTTGCTCTTGAAGAGAAAGTGAATTTATTTTGATGTGATAAATCAGAATGCCTGTTATGACAGCTGTTATTTTGGCATGCTACTGAGTGAGGAAGAGAACGCAATCTTAAGCTTAATTGCATGTATTTGTAGCTCTGGTCTTGCCCAAGTAGTCTGAAATTGTATAAATTGTTTTTCAGCATGTGATATCTTAGCTGAAGCATACCCAAGACTGACTTTGCTTTGGCTAAGCAAACTGAAGTGTGATATCTTAAAAATGACATTTTAAATATATGACTGTGGTGGTTTTACCCTGCTATACAGCTGAACTCTACCACAACTACTCTCTCACTCCCCCTCCTCAAAGGGAAAGGGGGAGAAAATATAATGAAATGGGCTCAAGGGTTGAGATCACTCCCCCAGTTATGATCACAGGCAAAACAGACTCAGCATTAGGGAGATTAATGTAGTTTATTACTTATTACTAACAGACCAGAGCAGTGAGAAACTAAAAGCAAACTAACAATACCTTGCCTCCATCCATCCTTATCTACCTCCTCCCCCCAAGTGTCACAGGTGAATGGGGAAGGGGGACCATGGTCAGTCCCTGACGCTTTGTCCCCGCTGCTCCCTCACGGTCCCTCTCTGCCGCTGCCCCAGCATGGGGTCCCTCCCACGGGATGCCGTCCTTCCCAAACTGAGCCTGCGGGGGCTGCCCACAGGCAGCAGCTCTTCAAGCACTGCTCCCACACGGCTCTGTACCACGGGGTCCATCCCCCAGGAGCAAACTGCTCCAGCACGGGTCCCCCATGGGTGGGCGGCAGCCCCCTCCCCAGACCCCCTGCTCCTGCGTGGGCTTCTCTCCATGGGCTGCAGCCCTGGCCGCAGGGGAACTGCTGCTGCGTGCCTGGAGCACCTCCTGCCCTCCTGCTGCACTCACCCTGAGGCCTGTGGGGCTGGTTCTCACTCCTTTGTCTCCCAGCTGCTGTTATGCAGCAAGGGTGTTTTTGCTTTTGATTTTTTTCCCCTTCCTTCAATCTGCTCTCCCAGAGGCCCAAACAGCAACACTCATGGATCAGCTCTGGCCAGTGATGGGTACCTTTTGGAGCTGTCTGGAGCAGGCTCTGATCTGATTTGGGGCAGCAGCTGGGCTTTGCTCACAGAGGCCTCCTCTGCAGGCCCGCTGCTACTAAAACCTTGTCATGTAAACCCAAGACAATGGCATATATAATAGAGATACATCTTTCTCTATATATATATCTTTATAGATATATATGTGTCTGTATAAATACCTGTCTTTATTATAGATACAGATTTATGCATGTGTATGCATACATTTATAAATAGACACACACCTTTGGTTTGTAATCCTGAGAAGTCAAATAAAACTTGAAACTTTCATGGGACATCACACTGTTTAGGTATTTCCAATATGGGAGCTATATTTTAGTCCTTTGGAACTGGGGAAAAAAAAATCCAAACTGATTTTTGAACTATGAAGAGATCTAGGAAAATATTTCCTATCCATGTAACATTTCTTGGTGTGATTTTAAGATCTCAATTATTGTTAGGTGGCTGCAGGCTTGACTAACTCCAGTACAGAGGGATAAGAGGTAGGTTTTATTTTGCTCTAGAATCATAAATTCTTGGGAATCTCGAATATGAGATCTGAACTGCAAATGATACTGTCATGTATCATGGGTTTATGTTCTGGAAGAAAGTAGAGCCTAGCTAATTTTACTCTCAGTGGTGGTCAGGAGGGGTTGATTTATTTGTGGCTTTTCCATCTTGCATTTATTTTGACTGGAACAAAAGATATCAAAATCAGAGGTGCCCACTGTGGACAAAAGCATGGTACTGGATTGTGTAGTTCTTGGGTATGTTCCAGCATGCAATTAACTTGTTACTGTATCTTAAGTGACTTCACTATTAAAAACATGCCATTAAGGAGAAAAATGCATTTTTACTCTTTTTTTTTTCCTTCCCAGATTTAAGTAGCTTTACTGAAGCAACTTATGGAAATAGGTATTATCATTGGCAAAGGCTTTATAAGTGTTTCGCTAGTTTAATACCTAATATCTACACTTAAATATTTTAAAAGAATAAATACTAATAATTTATTGTTATTTGTATTTATTATTGATGATAATTATTGTAATCTTAAATTCTTTCAAGATACTGGGTTGCTCTCTAAATCGTTGTGTCAATTGTTACTTGCTCCATCATTTTTAAAATAAATGAAATCCTTGCAGAAACTCTAAAACCAAAGAATCTGTAATTAAGAAGAATGTCCATTAATCATGAACAAGTATTTCCTGGAAATAAAATTTATAGCGAAGGATTTGGGATTTGGAGAGACAGTGACTTTTTTTTTTTTTTTCTTAAAAGCATTTTGGAATGCAGGGTAACTGCTAGAAAAAATATCCACTTCAAATCCTTCCTTTGTAAGGCTACGATGAGTCACAGAGCAGACTGCTAGTAATGGATCAAATTTTTGTACAGATTTTGATGATTGAAATTCTGGCTCTCACTTGCCTCTCTAAGAGTTGAATATTGCTTGTGTGAGTTTAAATTTCTCTCTGTCGTCAGCTATTCCATTACAAAATGGGTAAAGCATTCATATTGTGGCTGTTTTTCATGAATGCTTTTCAAATGCTAGAAAGAATTACTAAGATCACTAAAGCAATATGACTCTGGGATGGAGGTAACTTTTGGATGGATAACGCCCATTGGTGACATGTTAGTAACCTCACATGCTGATAGCATTTGATCCCTTACGGCACTGTTTATAATGACAGATGTGTAAGAATTTGTTGCCAGATTCAAAGAGGCATTTCTTTTCAAGCTGTACAGTAAATTAAGACATCTAAGGTCAACTAGCAACTGAAGTCTTCCTTGTGTGTTGTGAAACTGTATCTGCTTTAGTCTCTCCATATGGTGGCAGTGATGGCCTGGAGAAGTATGGTCCTGCTGGTGGCCTGTGCGGTGCTCGGATTTGCCTCACGCTTCTCCTGGGAGGAACAGGGAGTGGTGGAGTTGCAGGCACACACCACACAACCAGGGCTTTTCAAGCCCCCAGGAGCTGTGCTGTTCCTCAAAGGGAGCAGGGAGACAGCCTCTATTAGTAGCACTTACCTTCTTCTGGCCACCTTGCACTGGGTGACCAAGCCTGATAGGCTTTGCCTCTCCCTTAGACATGTTATCTCCTCTAATTTTTGTGAGTGCACTTGGAGGAAAAACAGACAGATGTGTTTGGCTGCTGTTTTGGGGGAGGGCATGAAAGAAGGATCTTGGACAGAAGAAGACACATTATCTGAAGGGTTCAGGACGGATGGTCTGGGGCAGGTGGAGTGGGATGGAGCCATGGTGCTGCCTGGAAGGAGGGAGCTGCCTCTCCCAGGCTGGTTCCAAATCCTTGCTCTGGCCTCTGCAGCTGCTGAGGTGGTATCTTGCTGGCCTTCTTTCAGCTTCTGCCAGAATAACAGTTTAGGCTTTTTTAGAAAGATTTTAAGTCCTCCATTGTTTCACTGCTTCTGCATAATAGTCTTTTATAACACAGGAATCTCAAATAGTTGCAACTTGACTGCAAGATGTGGCAATTGGTTTTCTTTATTTTCAGCCCTGCAAGCAGACTGTAAACCTGTACCAGGCTGTTATTACTCCCCAAGCAGACAATTTTCTAGGCATGAAGGAGAGGAATGCTCGCCTCTTTGGGGGCAGTGTTTTGACAGTTGAGTTCAGTTGTATTTTTACCAGTCCTGTTTTGTTGACTGAATTTGCCTTGCTGTACTTTAAAAGGTTTTATGGAAAAACTGTCTGTAACCGTTTATAACAAAAAATGCACTTTTTACTGTTAATGTATTGTGCTGTTTGATGAAAGATTAACAGGATGATAAAAAGCAATGTATTTTGCTGTTTTAAAATACTGATTATTCTTTACTTAATGATTTGCATCCTGATGCAAATGGAAATTTAGCTTAATGGAAAAACTATCCTGAAATGAAAGACAATCTTCACCAGCGCTATCTGTCATGCTGGGTAATTTTTCTTCTTCATCTCCATGTAGCCCCATGGTGAAGGGTCTGGAGGGGAAGGCATATGAGGACGGCTGAGGGCCCTGGGTTTGTTCAGCCCCAAGCAGAGCAGGCTGAGGGGAGGCCTCATGGCGGCCTGCAGCTCCCTCACAAGAGGAACAGAGGGGCAGGCGCTGAGCTCTGCTCTCTGGGGACAGCGACAGGAGCCGAGGGGACGGCATGGAGCTGGGACAGAGGAGGGTCAGGATGGGGGTTAGGGAAAGGGTCTGCACCCAGAGGGTGGCTGGGCACTGGGACAGGCTCCCCAGGGAAGTGGTCATGGCGCTGAGCTGCTGGAGTTCAAGGAGCATTTGGACAAAGCTCTCAGACATAGGGTCTAGTTTTGGGGTGGTCCTTCGGGGACCCAGGAGTAGGACTTGGTGATCCTTGTGGGTCCCTCCCAACTCGGGATATGACTCTATGATCACGATCACATGGGCTGCAGAATACAGGGAGATGGAAAGGAAACCAGGAGAGCATGAAATCTGTACTTGATTCTCAGTTTTTGTGAGTTTTCAGAGACGGAGGGGAGACAGAAATGTAGAAGGCCTGGGTGAATCACCAGAGATAAGCTTATCAATGCCCATAGGTAGTTTTGCATAAATGGCCTGTATCAAATGCAAGAGAAAGTATATCTAGAGATCAAGGGAATATAAAAGAACTAAGGTTGAAGCAGTTACACTGGGAGAACAAGAAAAAAGGTAAAAAGCTGTGTGCTGTTTTTTAGCACCATGCTTTCAAGTGGATGCAAGCATTCAAGGGTTTGAAGAATTGGTAGCAGAGTGGAATTTTGGAACAAGTAAATTCAAGGGATTTTAATCCTACTAGGGAAAATAACATTTCCCAAAGTTCATATATGCTGTGATAGATTGAAATCTTCAACCTGTTTTGAGGACTTTTTTTTTAGAAGTTACAGCAAGAAGTATGTTCACCCGTGAAGTGTCAGAAAAGTTCTAAGCTTTAGTAATCTTGACCATTTAAAACAGTCTGGGCTAGACTTAACTCGTTTACATTTAGCTAGCTTCAATACCTACTAATGTAATCACATCTAATCATGGAAACCCATCTATCTACAGAGGGCTGCATATTTGTTTTATAATACTTCATGCTTCTGTAATTACATACAACAAGCTGTATTCCTGCACTTAGCAGTGGCTTCGGGGTATGGAAGAATAAACTAATGGAAAATGGATAATTCCCAACTTCTTGTATACAGGCTTTTCAAGCTGCTTTATCTGTTTTCATCCAAAAGCAAAGCAGCCCTTAGAACCCAAGTCTAATCCCAAAGCTGTGTTAATGCAAAGCATTTGCATGCCAACAAGAGCTACTTGTGTGAAGGGTATTAAAAAAAAAAAAAAAAGAAAAAAAAAAAAAGAAAAAAAAAAGTGGACCTCAAGATTCATTTTATTTTACAGTAATGTAAAATTGGTCTTCTTAATAATAAGAAAATCTGTGCATACTGCTGGATTATCAAATGTTTTAACATGCTATTTTTAAAATTTGTTTCTTTCCAGATTTGAACATGGAATTCAACCCATCAGATCATCCACGGGCCAGTACGATATTTCTCAGTAAATCTCAAACAGATGGTAGGTTACTGAATTTATTACAGTATTCACTACTGCAGTTATCTATGAAGTCTTTGTTAGAATGCATGTGATAGCTACTTAATGTATAATTTCCCTCCCCCAAAAAGAGGCTTTTATAGGCATCAGATTAGAGTTGAAAGAAACCAAACCTTTAGTTAATTATTTTGTCATACTCAGCAGTAAAAGATACAGGTTTGAGTCCTCTCATCTTGAAATTATAAGATCCGAGTAGTCATTGTATCAAAACTACAAGTATAGGTAAGGCTTAATATGTTTTTAAAAAGTATCTGTGCAACTGTTTTTTGTTGTTGTTTTTTTTTTTTTTTAAATTTGTTTTGTTTTCTTCTAACACGCTGAACAACAGGCCAAGCTTCTTGGAAATGAGATTTAGAAGTATTTTCCTGAAAAATGACAGTTTACATTAGCTTAGAAGACAGTCCAGAGTTTCCTCTGATATAGCTGATACTGTAAATGAGTTCAATACTAAATTTTAATAACAAAATAACTGTCTTCCCACCCAAATGTTCTGTCTTCTTCTTTCATTATGGATTTGATGTAATCATATATTTGTCTGGAGTATTTTTTTATTATTTTTTATTCATAGACAAAATAATCTCTCTGGAATTATGTCTGTTAAGCAGACCTCTTGATAGACTTAGTAGAACAGAAGCAATTTACTCTGGCTTTTTCATTCCCTGTTGGACATGTATGACATGTTGTTTTAGAAGTAGATGAGAATAATTGATGCAAAACACATTATTTTCTACCAAGACTTTCAAAGCAATTTCTACATTGTAATTCTGAACTGTATGAATTCTTTGTCCTTCTTTCTGTTGCCTATAAATGCCATTTTTGATTTACATAGTAAATTGCAGTGTCAAGGATATCACTTTAAAAAGAAAATGTAGTTTTCACATACTGTATATTTCTGGCTAATTTTTGAGCTTGACTAGTACAAAGAGGATACATTTAGGCCCTGATTGAAGAGTTGATTATATGAGTACCTCTTTTGCCCTTCAGATTGTCCTGAATTCAGCGTAGTTCTGTCAATGCCTTATTATGTAGTTTTGGATGTGATTTACCATCTTGGTCTGCTTTGGTAGTCTGTGAAATGAGTATGATAATATTTCCGTAGTATACTGTGTTGTCAAGATCGATGTCTATTTTATAGTGTTTTGAGATTGTATAATCCCATATGGATGCTGCATGTTTCTCATTGCAGTTTGTTGGAAAAGAAAAATGAAAAAACAATTCCAGGTCCACCAACTTAAATTTTGACCACACCTAGTGATTATTCTTACTTGTAGTAATAGTGGTTAATTTATTGCAAGATGGAGTTAGCTGTAAGAATTTTTTAATATGATAGTTTACACCCATGCTAGGGTTGGTCTATGAAACCTTGTTCTAGCTTAAGTAATACAAAAACTTATATGGTTTTGAGTGAGAACAATGAATTTATTGAAAAAATATAGAAACTTTTTCAACAAGGGTATAAGATCTGTTCAACTATCCCTGATTTAGGTGGTAAAAATGCAAAGGGTTGTACAAAATAAAAAAAAAAAAAAAAATTCTGCAAACAGTTATCTACTGATGTATTGCCAAAAATCATGCCATTCAGGTGGGACAACTCATTGTCATAAGCATTTTGGCATTTTGCTTGGCTGTATTCTGGTACTGTCGTGGAAATAAGTGAGCTGATAGGCAACATCCCTGAACGATATGGTAACTCCTAACACCCCTGAGTGTGACAGCCTGCTGTAAGACCCAGGAGATCTCCAAGGTGCCTGAAGTTAGTGTGGAAGGGGAGAGCTGAACTGGCAATACTGTAAGCACCTAACCTGGACATGTAACTACTTCTCTCCATTACATATATAGTGTTGGGCTGTCCTGACTGTTAACAGTAAATGAAAATATATTTATAGACAAGAACTGCAGATGTTTAAAATACATATCGGAGAGTGGAGGAATACCAGGACTCTGGGTTTCATCCAGGATCCAGCTGTGGCTTTTGAGTGTCCATTACATATTTGTATAGCGGGAAAGAGCCAGTCCATAACTACAGGCAAGAGCAATGTGGCAGCGTTGTCTTCAGGCAACTCCACGTTTGGCTTTCTGAAACCCACATTTGGCTTTCTTCTGGTGAGCTTGTGGTACTGCCCTGGTACAGGAGCTGCACTTTGAGCTGCTTGTGAGCAACACGTGAGTGAAGAGCAACAAGTTCACTACCCCAAATACAGTGGAACAGGACGTGGCATCTCTGGATGTTATATGGTCTGAATTTCCTGCTGTTCTGTTAGATGCCAGGCTAAGCACCTGGACCTGTCCTGGCCCTCACAGTCAGTACGCTGCCTACACCCTTAATTACCTGAGAGTCCAGTGACTCTGGAGAGGAGTTGAAGACACAATAAATATTAATTTGATATCTAACTAAAATAGCTTTTAAAATGCTTCCAGCTCTTTGTAGGAGTTTACTAGGTGCTAAATCTTACATGAGTGATTCTCCCTGATTAGGGAGATAGTAGAGAATCACCTTTTATTTCTTTAACAACTTTGAGTACTTTATGCAAGTTCTTGTTTGTTTGGTGAATTTGGCCTGTAAACAAGATGAGCTAGATGACTGAAAAGCCATGCACTGTTCAGTGCATGATTGTGGTTAAGCCAGGGTTTCCAAACCCCAGCATTCCAATAATGTCACTTCCTTTCCTTTTAATAGCAAGAGGACAGTGTTTCCTCTTTCAGGGTACTGGTCTTTCCTGTAAGTGGGTTACGGTTGTCCTGTTTTCCTAACTTATGTTGGGCCTTACACATTTGAATTTATTGGCTAAATTTTGCAATATCAGTGTAACAATTGGCTTTAGACAAATAACATTTTGAAATTATATTTATACAGTGGATAGGAGTGAACTAGGCTGCAATTTATTTTTATTGTTAAGCAGGATGAGTCTGCTGTTTCTTAGACAAGACAAAATAAAATGATCTGCAAACAAAATGTGAGACATCTTCATTAATGTTATCCTTGAGGATTTTGTCTTCTGTGCCGGTGTGGGTAGCATTGAGGTTGTCTATAGAAATTGCACAAACGAGACATCTACTACATCTCAGTGAAAAATGCATACATGCATCCTCACGCATACATATATATATGTGTGTGTGTATTTCCTCACTCCCTTTTATTTCAGGGTATGTTTTCCTGCGATAGCAAAAGTTCAATAATAACAAAAGGAAGTGCCCGCAGAAATGAGAAATGAAGAAAAATAAGAAAATTTGGCAGTATCTCAGTCTCCACTTGAAGAATTTCATTCCAACTTTCAAGTTTTAAAATATAAGAAAGAAAATACTTTTTTTTTTTCTTTTCATGAAATTGTTTAAACTGTGACTCTAAATCTGTTCAGCATCATTTCATCCAAAACCCATCATTGAAAGTTAAAAGCCTGGAGTTGTAGTTAGGAGTTTATGCTGTGAAATGATGGTTAATTATAAAGCTACAGTCTGTGGTCTGCTGAACACCACGCAAGCAGTAGAAAGCATCTCTAAACTTACCGAAGCCAAGTAACAGAGAATTGCCTTTCCACAACAACAGTTGTGGAAGCCTGGCAGAAGTGTCTTCCTGCTTTTTTGCAGTAGCTGTCTGTCTTTTTTCTAATAGGAGATTTATGATCACAAAAGAGAGCAGTTGTGACAAAATGGGTTTCTGCTCTGCCCTATTTGCCATCAGCATATGTTCTGGAAAGAGTTGAGCCCCACGCCGTGGCAGAATGGTCCAGAAGCACGAAAGCACAGCTGCCTTCTTGTAGTCCCTCACTGAACAATCAAGGCTAACTGAATTTCTGTTATGTGGGAAGAATAAGGGAAAGGAGGTCAAGGTGGTGGTTGGAAGAATGTGCAGCACAAGCAGCGTTTGAACAGTGAGAAGTGAGGGGTCTGTATAAATACAGTGATACATTCTTCTGGAGACAGGAGATAGCAATGGCAATGAGCTGCAAGTGATGTTCTTGCTTTGGTAAATAGATAATCGTACTTTTATTGAATAATATAATGGGTACAAGGAAAAATACAGAAGATAAAGATGAAGGTAGGGAAAAAAGGTGATTAAAAATTGGGATTTGGAGTTGATATGCAGGCTGTGTTTATAGAATTTTGTCCATAATAATTCTGTGTATGGTAAAATTGTGGTTGTTGTCTGTTAACTGTGAAATTTTGAACACAGTTAAGTATTTAATAGCTGTTAATTTTCACCTGTGTACTCTGTTAGGTGTACATGCAGTTTACCAGAGATGTTTACTGCCTGTATATTGCAATATGCAATACTAGACAAATACTTGCTCTGTTCTAGAAGTGAGTACCTGTCATCATTTTGTTGTTTCCCTGGAGGTTACTTATGTCCCTTGCTGGTTATAAATGCAGTATATGGAACTTAAGTGTAGTGCAGTGTTTTAGCAGGATTTCAAGCAGTTTAACTATTCGCTAGACAATCTGAATTTTTGTGCTCCTCCTGTTTAATTCTGTTTCTTATACAATGTCCATAATTGTGGATCTGAGCATGTACTAAGTGACATGGCTAACATCTTGTCATGTGTGATTCTCCTTTCTGCTCCCTGGGAGGAAAATTATGTAAGGATTTTTTAAAGTTTTTCCTTATTTTCTTTTCATTTTATGTCTGCATTAAACACAATTATTTCACAGTATCCACACATACAACCTTGTTTATGTGAGATTGCTTGCTTCTAAAAAATCACAAATAATGGCTTCTCATCCAACAGGGAATGGACAGGCTAGCCTGTCGTTGCGACATTGCTCTTATTTTGCTAAGTGCATTGGGTTGCGTAGCTTTCAACTCATAGTGCACCCAAGTGCATTTAATCATCTACAGCATGAAACCATTATTACTTTAATCCTGCAGTTTGATTTATGTATTAGTTGCCTCCAGACTTGTATCCTAAATGCTGTGGTATTTTCACTGGAACGGAGCTCTATGGGCTCTCTATGGGGTGAGTTAATTGGGAAAGTGCTTAAAAAAAATTAAATAGAGTATATTTAATCAGCTGTGATAAGTATTTGCCTGACAATTAAGACTCTGTACATCTGTCTCCCTTGTTGCTGCTGTTTACTTTGTGAATATTTTGGCTAATAACTGTGGCTTTGACTTGCAACCCTTGCTTGTGGTGACTAGTTCTTACCCACCAATGTAATACGCTTACATTGTTATATCGACATGAGTAATAGCTTCAGGCTTGCACCTTACCATTATAGAAGCCAGTGGTGTAACACATATGGTTTCAAGGCTCTTCAGTGGGAGTTAGTGCACAGTAAGCTACAATGAGAATTTGCTGACTTCATGGTGCAGCTCTTTAGGTGCTTTCATACCTGCAAGGCAGAGTAGGCCACTTTGCAGCAAGGTGCCTCGCACAAAGGCATGAGTGATGCCCACGCAGATCTCTGGTGAAGGGTGGTGAAGGATCTGTTGCTAACTCGGACTGTAGCTTACTGCATATTAACTTCCCCACGCGGACCAACGCCTAGTGAAGTACCCAAAAGGATGAGAATTTTAATCCCTCACCACACTAGCGAGCGTAAATGCCTTTAAACATAGATACATGTTTTTCTCTATTTGATGTATGTATACTTGGTTAGTGCAAAAGCAATGACAATGTTACACGTAGATAGCCTCCTGTTTTTATTATGAATGGTATATAAGAAGCTTAATCAGGAAAAATAGTCATGTAATATTTCTATCATATTTTGTGTTTTTTGCAGTGAGAGAAAAACGCAAGAGTCTCTATATAAACCACGTAAGTGAAAATGCCTCGCTATGCAGCTTTCTCCTTGTTGTCTATATTATACAGTAAATAAGAGTTTTCACACGTTATTTCCATATTGGTGAGAGAGCGCTGATGCTTCAAATGTCTGTTCTGCATCAGGATCCAGAAGGATAGGTCTCGCCTACTGAGCTAGCTGAATGGGTCTGTTGGTTTGAGGACAGTGTCGTTCTTGCAGCCAGTGTCCGTAGGTTAACTGCTACCTGGGATGAAGAGCAGCAAACATCAGCATGGTTTTGAAAATTATTATCAAAAAAAAAAAAATCAAAACTTTAAATTGTATTTGTATGTATGTTTGCTGTTGGCAGAAAGTCTGTAGCATTTCATATTTACACAGAAGTCTTGAAATGCCTGACCAGAGTTGATGCAATGTAAATGTGTATTTGTCATGTGGTGCGTGCTGAGTATGAGGATGGGGTTTTGATACACTTCTGTGCCCTGGGCATTTTTCAATTCAGTTCTCTTCTGTTAGAACTGAATTCCCAGGGATGCTCAGAGCAAATCTCCTGTAGCCTGCTTTGGGTGCAGGATCAGGCTCTTTGCCACTGCTTGTACTACCGAAGCACCTGGAACCAGTGTGGGTCCCCGAAAGTTAAGCCTTGTTCTGGACTCATGCCCCGGTAAAATTGGGGAGGGAGAGAGCTAATTGTTTCTCAAATGGTGTTTGCCTTTAGGGTGAAATGGGGAAGAGTTCTCAAACTTCTCTCGATCTGGAAATGTAGTCCATTTCATGAATCATTTTTAAGCTGGTAAAGCTGCTGAAAGCAGCAGATTTGGTTTATAGCCTCTACTCTCCCTCCCTTTGTGCTGGTGCTAATGTCTGTGTAGCTATGACTAAACTGGATTAGGGCCTGCATGCAGGTAGATTCAGCACAGCTAAAAGCGAAAATGGATTTTGTTCCTAAATGTGATTTACTTCAGTGCTTGCACCTGCACAAAGGGAGGGTGGCACAGAGGCAGGATTGAGCAGCTGAGTAGGGTGAAAAAGAACTGGTTTCTGACACTTCAAAAGCAGGCTGAGATTTTCAGTTTCCCAAAAGTTAAGATTTTGAGAAAGTCATGAAATACTGTGAGGTTTATTCAATTGGTAGGGCTGGCTGCAGCAGGTCAGCAGATGTTCTCTGTGCTTCCCAGCCTCTATTCCTCTGTAAAACATTCTGATTGTTTGCAGTGCCTGTGAGGGTAGTTTGCATTGCCATTGTATTGTTATAAAATTGTGAAGTTAATATGCTGGGTCCCTGTAAAATTGATAATGTGAGCTCCGTAACTTCCAACAGGCTTTTTAGCTTCAAACTTGGAGAGTTCAAAGAAAAAACAGGAATACACAGGCACTGTAAATCAAGGTATTGACAGAGTTTCTGTGTCAGGCCACCTTGCCACATGGGTAAAATTCTCACGTGTCCCAGAATCTTTTCATGCCATGTAAAAGATGTGTTCTGCATCAGGCAGACTGGGAATGGATTCCTATGGCAGATGGAACAGAAATGGCTGTTACAAATTCTCCTGTAAGCACGCTACTGGAAACCCTGGTACAAAACATTTTTAGGCAACACTGGACTTGTTGCAGAAAGGATGACCTGAGGAGTTGTGCTGTTGGGGGCTAGATGTAGCAGCTTGTACAGCTGATACCCTAAGCAATACACCCTTTCCGATTTTTCTTTTTTCAAGTATCATTTAGAGTATTAGCTAAGGTTGCAGAGATGTAAACTTTCCTCAGTCTGGTTTACGACTAAAATCTGATTTCTTTGTACTTTCAAAGTACCTCTTCTGAATTACAAATCTCAAAAAAGAAAAAAAATTAAAACCAAAAACCTTATGAAGCTGAAGTCCTTACTATAGTTTGATGTATGTCCTTACAAGTTAGTTAAGTTTTTAGCCAATGTTCAAAGATAATCTCAGTATTTTCAACTGTGGCCTATAACATAGAAGCTAATGAGATGGTTTGAGATAGGGTTGACTTGAGCACACCTGTGAGTGTTCATTCAGCACCTCCTAAGAACTGGGTCTGCTAAAGTTGACGCAGAAGCTGGTGATCATTTTTGAAGTGGTTGTTGTGGCCTGCTCTGCATGAGGTCTTAGCAGAAGTGGTTTGTAGACTGCAGGGAGCTGTCATAATTTCCCTAGACTGCCTTGTTTGAAGAAATGCGAGGAAAATAGATTTAACAGTTGTATGTGATAAATCTTGGGTAGTATTTACATGATAAGTGAATTTACAGTATACAATATATATATTGGTTGATCATTTCTTTTTCACCATTTTTCATTGTTCTGTTAAGTGCATTTCTAACAGGAGCTGTTACTACTCATCTGTTTCCTTGTTGGTGCTCAGTCCCCACATCTGCTCTGAAGGAATCAAGCCAGAGAACATAAATTTTGGAGTGTTGTTTTCTCTTTCTTTTACAAGAACTCCTCACCATCATGCAGCACTCTTCACTTTTGTGTTTTTCCATAACGTCATCTTTTTTTTTTTTTCTTTTGTAAGTCTGCATATACTTAGTCTCCTTTTGTATCAAATAATCAGAAATGCTTTTATAATACTTTCATTTTAATCTTTTTGTGGAATGCTACTTACTTTGCAGGAAGAGTTGAACATCTCCCAGCTAATCAATGTGGTTAGCAAGAGAAGTATGAAGAAATGTTGTCCTTTTCCTTTTTTTTAATTGCTTGTCTAGGCCCATGTAGTAACAGATGAGAACAATATCTTACATAAATACCGTTTTAGTTTGTTACCCAGGAAAAATGAGAAATAAATTGAAGTTGACTCTCTGATCATATGTAACAATTTGTGGCAGTTTCTGGAATAATTTTCTGGAAGTTTAAAGGAATGACTATCAAATAGTTTATTTTGCTCTTATTTTCCTGTCATGGTTTTCATTTAGAAATGCACTTTCTCAGCATGATCTCAGGCCATTGTTCTTTTCCTTTCTTGCTTGCTTTTGTCTGTAGAATATTTTCATTGGCTGGATGGTTTCCTTTTATCCCCAAATCCAAACAGGGGGGCTCCTGCTTTGGTTTATTGTGCTTTGTCAGGGGCTGGCACTTGCCAAGCTTCAGACTCACCTTGTCAGTAGGTGTGAGGGAAGAAGCCAGCGGCTGTTCTTTTTTGGGTGGGGAAGGCAAGGGGGAAGGAGTGAAAGCAGGGATGACAGGGTGCCATGGAGAAGCCGTCAGCTCTCGCTCTTCCCACAGAACCCAGGGAGATGACAGCCTTAGGGTGGTGTTGAAACCTTTGCACGGCTAGAGTGCTCATCTTCGTAGGGGGCTGGAAGCCTGTGGCTAAGCGAGGGAGCCACCTACCTACAGGGTATCTGCTGTGCTCGCTTTCTTCCAGCCTATTTTAATTCCTGAGCAGTTGCAGCCGATTGCTGTCCTTCCTCACTGAGCTGGCAGTTGGTTTTTGTTATGCCTTTAATGCTTCTTCAGTGTGCGCTTGTCTGTTCTTTTAATCTGCTTAGTCAAGCTGCTGAGGGGGATAAAGATGCAGACTGAGATAGAGACATTTCCTTCTTCAGTGACGAGAGATTGCATCAGTGCCTCTGCCTGTACAGGGAGAGCCAACAGGAAGATATGTTTTATGTTTTCAAGGGGAGGGTGGAGAAGGAGTGGATTCTTATTATTACCTGCAGTAGCTAGTTTTTTGTTCTGGCTGGATTTTTTTTCTTATTATCTTTTTTTTTTTTTTTCCTCCAGGAGAAAGGAGCAGGGCAGGCAAAGGGAAAGTTGTTCCTTGTCAAGTTTCTGCTACAAATTTTCCCCTTCAGACAGGATGAAAATCCTTTTTTCCCAAAGAGTTTTCTTCTTCTTGACAATAGAGGCTTTTAAAGCTTATTCCATGTTTGTGAACAGTAATAGCCAGTAAAAATAAGGGATATTTTTTGCTGTTTCTGGGAAAAGGGAAATAATATTTCTCGTGAGCACTTTTTTTTTTTTTTTTTGCATTCTGAAGACTCTTCTTCAGCCTTGTAGCAAGAGCTTCCTTTCAGCACATTTTGTTGAGGGATCTAGAAGTGGCTTCCACTATCTGCAGACCTGGGAACTGGGCAGTCAGATTTCCAGCAGATGAATACCGTTTTATCAAGAAGAGAAATAAACATCTGTATATAGACCAAAATTTTTTTTCAGCATCCTGGGGAAAAGTTCCTGGGCATCATGAATGCCAGAAACCCAGTCCCTATAAGCGATGCTCTCGTGGTTCACCTCAGGGGAGGCTTCTTCCCACTGGCAGCCCTGCTGATGGGGACTTGCAGAGAACGGAGGGGCCCTTTTGTGTGTGTTGTGTGGCACAAGCAACTTCTGTGAGTGTTTTAGCATGCCTGAAGTGATGTATGGTATTTGCTCCCGTGTAACCCCCAAATTTTCTTGTCAAAGTGGATAAAGAGGCTGTTCTGCTTCCCTATTGTGAAACTGCTGGGCATATGACTGGTAATCAAATACTTTCAGCTAGTGATTATGAGAGTAAATACGGTACATGCTGAAGTGGGAACATGGCATGAAAAGTACTTGAATCCATGAAAAAAAGCAAAGCAAAATATAAAATATGAGATGTTTTTGTGAGGTGGACTGCCTCAGGCTGCCTATTGTAAGAGTTTATAATTGCTGTCCAAATTCCTTGAGATATTTTAATTAACATTCCTTACTCAAAGAGAAGAACAAAATAAACTGGAGGATAGATTAGAGGCTTCTCAGGTACTCTTGCAGCTCTCCTAGAGATTGTTTAATCTGGTCTTTGCTCCTCTCCACTGCAAGATCACAAAAAATACAGGTCTAGAGGAGCCTTTATAGTCCACCTGGCCCATCTGACAGGTTCCCTATACCAATGCCATTCCTAACAAATGCTGTTTAAGATGCTTTTTCAGGCTTCCTATTAGAATCAACAGGTTCTCTTTGATGCCTTAGCTGAACTTATTCTTTGAAATGCTTTTCCTAATATTTTTCATCCTCTTTCTTCTTTTCCTGTCCTCTGAGGTGAAGACTTCTTAACCACTCCTATCAGCCTCAATGCAATGTTATATGAAGTGACAAACTTTTGTAGGGGTAGAAGCAAAGATAACTTTTAAGGTGCAATGAAAGTAGATGGGAGAATTCTTTTGCAAGATTACTGTGTAATAGTTACTGCACTGGGAGCCTAGTAAAGTCTTCCTGGTCAAATTGCACAACACTGGCAGTTATATGCTATGTAAATATAAGCCTCCAAGCTGCTTTTAGTGTTCCAAAAAATATTTAATCTCTTCAGGTTTGGAAAGCAAGATGCTTTATCAGTGGTTTAGTGGGGTCTGTGTTTGCTGCAGAAGGGTTTGCCAATGGTTGATGAGCCCTCTTGGGGCTCTGTGGTACCCTAACACAGTTTTCTGTAGTTGACATGAGGAAGGACAAGCTTTGAGAGCTCAAGAAACCTGCAAGTACAGATCTAGTCTAAGGCACCAATTCTGAACGTTATCAAAACATTGGTGAGACTAATCAACTGAGAACAAGGCTGAATCATGTCACAGATGGATAAGATACAGCAGGTATTACTTCAGAGTGGTTGAACTGGTCTTTTTTTTTATTGTTGTAAATGTTGTTGACAGAGAAGCGTAAGCATACGATGGTGTGGTTTCCTGTAGCTTTTGTTCAGGTGAATATACCCCCCTGTAGCCACTAGATATAGATAATTGTGCTGTAGTGCAAAGTTACGCAAGATGAAAATAAATGCAGGATTTTGCAGAGCAGTGCAGAGCATTGTCTTGCAGGGCTTGCCTGATTTTTGGAAAGCCTTTGTTGACCTGTAAGATCATGTTGCTTCTGTGAATAATCTTGTCAGTACTAAATCATGTCCTGAAGCAATAAAAGATCCCAAGTTAGGAGCCTCCCTTTTCCAAGTTAGAAGCAGCCCTGCTTACTGCTGTAATTTGGCTTCACGTGCACGTTCACATGCCAGTTTTGCCTAGTAGCATTTTGGCCAGTCTCTGTTGCATTGAAGCTAATGGACATAACTCCACAGATGGGTGCAAGCAAGCTTCATTTTTTCCACGGGTGAGATACTGCTTAAAAAATTCCTTCTACAATCATGCAGTAACTTACACCTGGTGTGATGGACGAAGAGACAGCACCATTATTATTTAAGGCAGAAGCCGCAAATTATCTTTTGATGGACAAGTGGAAAAGAGCACTGAAAGAGACAAACTCCTCTGCCAGACTGGAAGCTGACTGGCTCAAGGCCAGCTCTGGTATAAAAGCTGGATGGCTTCATTAGGCGAGTGCTGTGCCCCAGTGAGCAAACCCTGCTGAGCGGCAGGGCAGAGCGCCACATGAGGGCTGCTAAAGCGCATCCAACACTGAGCTGGCCTCTCTCAGTTCTGGTCAACTCTGTGTGTGGGTTTTGCTCAGTGGGCACCTCTCTGTTACGTATTTCTGCCCAAGGACACCCTGAAATGTCTGTTACCAAAACAAGTGGTAACACTTGTAAGCCCTGTCCCTGCAAATTCAAGTTTAATCTCTGAATGATTTGAAAATGAAGCCTACGAGACAGTCATCCTTCTGTGTATAGGCAACCTGAATTAGTTAGGAATGTCTTGTGATTTCTGTCATAGCAGGAACATAGAGACAGTTCAGCAGAGCTTGTATGGTTTTGACTTATGGTTTAGTGGGGGACTCGTTAGTGTTAGGTCAGAGGTTGGACTCAGTGATCTTGGAGGTCTCTTCCAACCTAGATGACTCTGTGACTTAATTTCTCTGGCTTTTTGCTAAGAAAAGTCAAAAATCAGGCAAACTAAGCCATTGCATTACTGAAAAGATGCATTTCATGTAAGAGTCAAGTAAAGCGTATTATTCAAACAAAACAAAATTAAAAAAAAAATATTTGGAAAGTCGGAAAGTTCTAGGATGAAGCTGGGAAAAGAAATAAAGCAGTGATGTTTCCTTAGTACTAGCTGTGCACGAGGGCCAAACTGCTGTTTTTAAGAGCTGGAAACAGCTGCTGCTAAAGGAAATACATCGGATCTTGATCTCCTAGAGCTTGTTCTGTAACATGTGTAAAAACATAGCAAGTTAAACAGCGTTTTTTTCCATTATATATCCTTTTCTGTAAAGAAAGAAACTTCACAATATAAAAGCTATTATGTTATCATCATAACCCATGTTGTCAGCATTCCTTAATGATCTTTGGTTGAAATGAGAGAAACAACAACTGCTTCTGGAGTAAAGACCTAGAAAAATCTCACTTCCAAAAGAGATCACAGAATGATAGAAAATTGGTCCCGAATTCATCTCAAGAGATTGTTCAGTCTGATTTCTTGCCTCAGAGCTGAATCCCACAGCTAAGCTACTGCTGCCATGTTTGCTTTACCTCTTCTTTACAACTCTCAGTGATGGAGATTCTGCAACTGCTCAAGTCACTCAAGCCAGAATTTAGCTGTACCTGCCATTCAAAACGGACTTTTTTTAAAATTTATTTTCTTGCCATTATGTCCTCTTACCCTTTTGTGTCCAATCTGAATTTTCCCTAGTTGAATATAAGCCTGCTCTTTCTTATGCCTTTATCAATGGAAGTGGAGAACAATGTTCTCTTCTTTGAAAATCACTTCAATATGACATAGAGGTCATTGTTGTTTTGTTCTTAGAATAAACCATTCTGTTTTCCAGTCTCTTCTTCTAAATCAAGTTTTTCAAACCTCCGATTAATCTCGCTGTTCTCTCCTGTTGATTCATCTTTCATCATCAAAGAAATTAGTCTTTCTTGAAATACAGTGGTCAAAACTGGACGTGGTATTCCATCTGAGCCAAGTGAAAGGGTGCTCCATCCTGTTGCACACATGGTAGCGCTATTTATAACTCCTGCACGATATTTTCCTTTGTTTTTTATAAAAGAGAATAATTGTTGTCATGTGATACGCTTGATCTACTCATCCTTTTTTCATCTGATGAAAGCCTCAACAGTTCATATATAACAGCCTCAACAGCCATATCATATTTAGACAGATGGTTCTGCTCTAAAGCGTATAGCCTTGCGTCTGTTCTTAATGGATTGCAGGGCTATATTTTTGTGCAGACCACTTCTCAAGTTAGTCAAGATTGCTCAGGATTATAACCCTGTTTTCTAATACATATGTAGTCCTCCAAGTTAATGCCATCTGTAAATTCAGTAAAGAATACTTTGGTTCTGTTATCGAAGTTATTGCTCGATATTTAATGCTGAGTAAGCGAGACCTCTGTGGATTCTCCCTCAGCCTTCCGACCTGAACACGATCCTTGGGTAAGCAGAGTACAGTTTTCCAAGTAGTTTCTGTAGTAGGTTTAATGTTAGAGGGTTTGGCTAATTTCTTCAAAGGTTCTATATTCTGTCTCAGCTCTTTCATTTTTTCTCTCTTAGAGCCTCTCTGACCTTGCTAAATGGAAGATGATGTGGGCAGCCATGATGCATTTGAAATGTGAAGGCATTAAGCACATGTATGATTTGGGAGGACTTACTCCATTGAAATGGATGTGGAAGTGGGGTGTCTGTATAGGACAGTGCTGGATACTGAGGTGATGCTCAGTAAACTTTTAATAATTTGCAAGAATGGAGAAGGTTCACCTTCAGCATTTGATGGAGGCTCAGAAAAGCTTACTTGCCTGGACTGTGCGACCATGGATTTCTTCCAGCTTAGTCAAGCTAGAATACGAAACTGGGGGTGTTTTCCAGGGATTTGGAAAAGGCAGGAAATGTTATCTGCCTTAACATATGGCTACGTAAGAGTAGAGGCTTGGAAGCTTAGAGTAAAGCTGGGAATGTTGCTCTGTCGATGGGTTAGTTATTCACAGGGCCCAAGTGTGTGTGGATATCCAAGGGAGGAGGCTTACACTTGGCACCACTTTTCAGGCTGGGAGAGGTACCCCGTACTGCCAAGGCATTACAAATGGAAAGCAAGGCATGAGACACCACATATTTCTCTGAGGTGTGAAAAGTTCTAAGCCTAACAACTGTGGGGAGCTCTGTGATGTGGTAGCTTCAGAAAAAAAAGCTGTGTGGCTTTAATTATCGACGTGCATCAAATATTCAAGTTCTGTTTGCATAAGAAAATTTAAATCTGACAGTGGTGTTGCTGCAGAGTTGTTTTCTGTTTTTACTCATGCTTGCTTCAAATGGGTCGAGTCTGTTTATCTTAAATTCCATCTCAACCTTTAAAGCATAGACGTTTAATGCAGAATTAGAACTTTCCATGTGCTTTTTTTTTTATGATGTCGATGTATCTGTACCTTCCTCCCTTCCAGACCACTAAACAGTCTCATTTTCAGTGTTTTTTAAGTTTTTATCATACCTGTGGAAGGTACTAACCCAGAAATATGAACCACACTGTGGTAGAATAAAAACTATAAATCACCAGAGCCCTGGTCACTTTCTCCATATACATCAGTGCTGGATGATGCATTAGTTGGCATTAACACCTCCAGTGCTTTAAATTTTCTGTTTCTGTTGCCTTGCTTAGCACGTAATAGGTTGGAAGGTAGATGGATTGTGAGCTTCCAAAGCATTACAAAGTACCTTTCCAAACTCTTGGAGAATTTTTGAGGGGACAAAATCTCTTTCATTTTTTTCCACTAAGCTTTTGTAGCCCAAGAAAAGCAGCTCAGCCTACAGATTATCAAGTTGTGGATCTTCATAGAATTTCTTGGTGAATTTTGGAATCATTTTAGCATAATGTTCCTACTATTGTAACAGCTTCATCAGAAATATTTTTTTTCAACTGGTGGAAGACTTTGAATGCTCTTTTGCTCGTAGCTGGGAAAAATAAAAAGAAGGATGACTCAGACGCATGTGGGTTTTACCAGGAGTCTTGTCTCTTCTATATCTAATGAATGCTAACAAGTCTGTAACTAATGGAACACGAAACATTAGGGAGATGATGGAGTGCTGGCACTTTTAATAATATCTGTTTGGGAGATTAGGCAGGGGAAGATGTACTGAGATGGGAGTCAGAAGAGCCTAGATTGTGGTGAGCTGGTAGATCTCTGTGGCTTCCACTGGTGGTGGTACTGACATTGGACTCTGCTGAAACAACATTCATTGTAAGGCAAATTAAAAACTTTATGTGAGTGTGCCAGCTGAATTTTAAATGTATCCTGCTGTAAGTTCAACGTGTAATTTGAGGTGCCTTAACTTCACTGATACAGGCTCTTCTTGGTCAAGTTATTCAGTAGTGTAGGTAGAATAACCAAGGATGAAATCAAAGAGCCTTAAGGACTGTGAGAGCTATTAACTGGTACGATTAAACTGTTCTCTTTAGACTGGTGGAGTTCTGGCTGCTCTAAACAGCTGAAGGAGAAACCCTCTGAACAAAAAAATCCTCTGAAATAAGCAGTATTGTCAAATGTCATTTTGTTGCTGTGTTTTCCAATGTGTTTTTTTTTTTTTTTTCAGTAGTGCAGAAATAGAATTGAAATCTCTTGAAAACTTTTTCTATTGAGATATGTAATCTATTTTTATTTGCATATGTACTTTCTCTTACTTCTGTAGATCAATTTTCTTCCTGTCTATATCAATCTATTTTAATGAACTGATTTTTCTGAGTTTTCCCTATTAATTTTTAAAGTTGTTAGTAGTTTCACTGTAAAGACCTCTTTCCCCTATTTCATCCTATTTTTTTTGGCTTGTTTTGCTTTTTTTTTTTTAATTTTCTTTAAGCATCATTTTGCATCTGTTTCTAAATCAGTCTTTAATGTGGTATCTTTTTCACTCTTCCACTTCTTCTTTTGTAATGAGGACAGGAACATAGATCTTGTACATATTTTATTTCCAAATCTGTGTATTTGATTTGAGTAATTCTGCATTAAGATTTTGCATGGCATTTTGGGGAAGAGGGAAGGAGGAGAGATTGGGACTTGAAGAAAGCATTAGGCAAGGCTCAGGCAGGAATTGTGACTTCTGCACTGGTAATTATTTCTGAACTTTCTGAACTGCTTCAAAACATGATCACATTACTGTGTGCGTCATTGTGAGAGACGGAAAAATTTGTTTTCTCTAAATTCTTACATCTCCTCAGAAAAATGTTTTGGTGTTACATAATTGCTATTGTTCTTTTGCATGTTTTTCATAGCATCCTCCTGGGCAGTTGAGAAGGAAGTACAGTTCCTGCTCCACTATTTTCCTGGATGACAGCACAGTCAGTCAACCAAACCTCAAGTATACCATCAAATGGTGGGTTCAATAATTTTGTGTATTTTTTAACTTGAAACTACATTATGTATTACATATGTGTACACATCTGAACCATTACTAAGCAATCTTCACAGGGGGCTTAGTTTTTGAAGCAGTAAGTCTTTTTAATCCAATCATGCTCAAGACGCAATGAATAGAATGAGCAAAGGATATTACTCTGATTTTAGGTTTGTGTGTAATCAAACTCCCAATACTGTATATCTCCCAAGAAAGCAGCAATTAAGTTTCTCAAACTCTATAAGCTGAAATCTTTGTAATTCCACGTTCAACTGTGCACTTGCTTTGGATAAGTCCTCAGAAGGTTACTTGGGTACTTACTTCAGAATTCCCTAAAGATCTGAAATCTCCTGAAATTGAAGAGCTTTTTTTCAGTTCATGAGAAAATGTTCATTTGCTAAGCTTTTCTTCCAGTTTTCTGTTTGAAATGAAAATGAATTGCCTCCAGATTTATTTCCTTATTGAGTACAGAGACACCAACACTTTATTGCACAGCAGTGGGGAGCTTTGTCTGTGGTGTCTACATGGGCTTATACTTGGGTGACATCTCAGATGTTCATTTCAGGTTTCACTGCTGCCTGTGTCCGTTTAGAGAGAAACAAAATTGATGTGTATAATGTGTTGATCTTTACGCTTTGTACAGCGAAGGGAAAAATGAGAAAATGAATGTACAGTCATTTTATGCTGTTTATTATGGTTGCAGATACACTCTCTTCAGTTGTTTGCTCTTAATCTAATCCAATGCAAAAATTTATGAAGTTCAAATCTATGTTATAAAGTTATTTACATGAGAGAGAAATGTTGGCGGTCAGTAAACACATTCTCAATTATTCTGTTTAAGAAAAAAAAAAAAAGGGAGGGGAGTGGAGAAAGGATTTGCAGACCAATGCCTAATTCCTTATCAGCTATTTCTGTCTGAAATACAGTCTTGCATTTCCTCAAGCTTCTCTAATGAGTAACTTAAAAATAATTCAGATGGGCTGTGGAAAATGATTTTAAGGTTTTGATATTTTTTTTCCCTCTGGGATTTTAATACTTTTCTGCTCTATAATCCTTTGCATGCAGCTTTTTTAAGTGCAGACTCTTGGGGGTGACGGCCAGTTTCAGCACCCTTTTAGCGCAGGAACTGGGCCCATTTGTGGAAAGAAGAGCTGGGCTTGTGGCAGCAGCTGAGACGTGGTGTTGATGGGCAGCAACAGAGCCATGAAAGGGAAGGCAGAAACCCAAGCCCTGGGTGTGGAGCTGGGGGCAAGGAGGTGGCATCTGGGGGCAGAGCAGAGGGTCAGGAGGGAGGAAAGGGGCAGCGGCAGGGCTGGGGCTGGCAGGCAGCTGCACGGGGTCGGAGAGTTTAGAGAAGGGGTTATGTGGGGTGAGAAACTGGCCTCTGGCCTCTGAGTATTTTCCTCCTCTTCCCTCCCGTCTGGCTGTACAAGTAGCAGATTTAAGGGTTGGGAGACCACAGGATTATCGTTTTTGTAGTACAGCTTAATTTCCTGCCCCCCGCCCGGACGTCGCTGCAGATGAATGACTACTGCACATAAGGAGATCTATAAGGGCTACGTTTTGGCTGGCTCATTTATTTCCTCTGTGTCATGTTATGCACTGGTGGGTTTAAAATATTAGCATGTCTCTTGGAGGTCTTCAGAGCGTGCGAGGTGGCAGGGGAGGGCGATGGAAAGCTGCGTAAGCTGCTCTCTGCACGACTGTCACAGCCCCTGGGATGCTAGCTGAACCAGTGTGTGAAAAGCAGAATACAAATCGGGCTGAGTTAATCTGTTACAGCTCTGAGAGACCTTCAGATTCTGATATAGATTTCTAAAGAGTAAATATTTTCCTAAACTTAATTTGTTATTTTGTTACAACAGCAACAATATGGGCACCAAGCAGAGCTCTGCATGTATGCTCTTGCATCCACTTTCGTAAAGTGAACTGGAGCTGCAAGTATGTTCCTGGGGGCATAATTTAAAATTAAATTTTGGGACTAATTCATTCGCTGAATAGCTTTCAGTCAAATTAAATTCATTCATAAATCTGTTTTTTATGTTCAGCGAGAACTGTGTCTTTTAAAAGTCCATGGGTACACAGTATTTTTTAACTTATTACATATATCTATAGAAAAATTCAGTTTTAAAAGCAAGTTTGAGCTAAAAGCTGATGTAGCCCAGTAAAAGCTATAGCGCTTATAAAAAGTCAGTAAAATACATTTATTTTCAACTGAGAAAAAATGTTTTTAAAAAATACTGAAATCAATTACAATTCTACTAACTTGGTAGCTCCAACATATAACTTTCCTAACATGCAGTGTGTTGATTTTCTTGTAAAAATTCTGGAAGAAAAATATAGAGTGACCGATTCACTCTCTTAAAAGGCTTTTTGTGAGGGGAATTTAACATCATTGTAAGACATAAGAAACTTACAGTGAATTTGACAAAACAAACAGTCAGCAAATAGAATCACTGAACTCACTCCTCATTCCTCTGTAGTTTTTGCTGGGTTTTGTGCTGTTAGAATAAGTGGGAAGAGTGCTGTTCCTGCTTTATCCTTCAGCAAAGCTGCATCCTGAGTAAAGCATGTATCCTTTGATAAATCTGGAGTCACAAGTTGGAAACTCAAGAGTAAGCATGAGAAGCTAAGTCTTAGTTTTCTTCAGTCTCAAAAGTGAATGGGATCAGTTAGTTATTTGTATATGTAATTAAAATCTTAATTTTCTGTGTCTATATGGACAGTATGTGCAGAATATAAACAGATGTACTTACATCTTTGTCATGGAAGAGCATGGGAAATGCACAATGCAGTAACTTATTTAGGGAAATATCTTTCCTAAGTTAAAATAAGTAACTTGATGCCATAACAATGTTAGAGCCTTGTATTTGAGTCTCCTATGTGAGTAATTACATAGAAAGAATCAGAAGTTTGTGGATTTAAATATAAAATCATAAGCCAAGTGTAATTAACATGTTTCAAGTTAGCCTTGCAGCATTATTGGACAATCAGAGTGAATATCCAACACTTGTGTCACTTATTTTCAACCTTGGAAGTCAGGAGGAGATTTGTTATTTACTTTAGTGGACGTAGGCTTTAAATGGAAGGCATGTGTGACTTGATATATGGAGTATGAGTATTTGTGGAAGGTACTTCGTTACTAGTGGGAAGGAGGCACTTGAGTGTGCTGAACAAATATTCTAAGATGACCTATTTACAGTGTTTTACCTGGCATCTAATAATAAACAGAAGAAAGTAGGCTATTGAGCATATTTTTTTGTCATGTGTTCTGCTAAGTTTTAAATTTGGATGTTAATATGACAATCCTGAGGTGTTAACTCTATATTTTTCTTTACAGTGTAGCTCTTGCAATATATTACCACATCAAAAACAGGTATGTGAATAATGAAGTCTTGTACTGAAGATCTCTTTAATCAAAACAAACGAACTGTTGAAACCCTAAAAATCTGTGATTTGGTTCTTTGAAAATGCTTTTGGGTAGTATTTTTTCTTATCTCCAATGTTAGAAAAAAGAGATGTGTTCTCCTATATAGATGTATTATTTTATTAAACGAATAAAAATCAGAGGATTATGTATCATAAAACTGTGCAAATACAATTCAGCATTGAAAAGCTTTGATTCAGTATTTGGCTTTATATGCTCTGGGCACTTCTGTATTATGCATATGTCTCAAATGGATTTAGAAGAAATCTGCATAGTGTCTTTCAGATTTATTTTTTTAGGCTACACCCTTGTAAAATTGACTATGTAAGTCAACAATCACTTAGTGGATTTTAAAGTACAAGCCCTTAATTATATAGTAAGATTGACGTTGTCAATAAACGTAATTCAGGACATCGCAGAAGCAGAGCAAGTCCTGTCTTACCCCTCCTGGTGTAGTATGCTTTAGATCTATGCTCAGCCAGGTTGACTGTTAACACTAAAACAGGTTCTCTAAAAAAAGTAACTTGGTGCATGAATTCATGTTGTTGTTAAGCTGCACTTCTGTTTCTTAAATTACATGTTGTCATGATGTAATATGTCACAGTATCATCAAATAATATTGCCTGAAATTTTTAAGAGATTTGTATAAATATGTCAAATCACTTATGCGTCCATAGCTTTTCAGTGTCTTTTCAGAGAACTTAGCCAGCTTAGATCTCGATCTAACAAACCAACTTACGTCTAATTTTTTTCTTCAGGACTGTAAGAAGTCCAACTAGAACAAAAGGAATTACTCATAAATTTAAGTTAAGCTGGTACATCATTTGGGACCATGTTACAGGTCACTGGAACTCATTACACTTGTTGAAACAAGGCTGGCGTCTGAAGAGAGAAACATGTAAAAGTGCACAAAGGCAGAAAAGTTTAGGGCGCAATCCCTGCTGAAAACTCTTAGAAGACTTTCCAAGATAAAACATGGCAGTATGTAAAGCAAATGTTAGAGTGAAATCCTTTTACTAACTTTTAATCTAATTTCCTAGGAAATGAACCATTAATGATCATGCTTGGTTTACTTGTTTATCTGTCCGTGGTTCCGTTCTTCCCCTTTCCTTCCATCATCTCTGGGTTAGTTTGGCCAGCTAGTCAATTGTAACTATGCTTGACTGACTAATAGAGATCCATCCCAAAGACAGACAGATCCTAAAGATATCCTAAGTGCTCAGTTAAACATTATGCCAGCTGGGTGAGGAGCTCAGCAGAATGGGGGCACTTCAGGAACCACGTGCGGGTGAGAAACTTCAGTAAGGGCTCACAGTATCCAGGAGGAAATCCAGAGCCAAAGGAAGCTGAATCCCTTCAGATTGCCACGAAACTGATTTCTGACGACAGTAAAATATGCACATTCATAGTTTTATTACAGAACTCGATGCAAGCTTGACCTGCAGCTATTAGAGGCTAAATATTTATAAATGAAAGGGCCCTGTGTCAGTGACTTGAAAACAAATACATTCTGATTGTTATCTTCTTGGGAAACTTGGTATCTGTCCGTTCACTTTGGGGGTGGAAAGGTGATTTATTCGGTAGGAACTGCTTGCTGCTTGTCCCTTCTCGAGTTCCCCAGGGCAGTGAGATGCGTTGTAACCGCGCCCTCTGCTGCACTCCCTACAGACAATCTCAGGCCTGCGTGCATCAATTAGCGGCTCTGAAACGGAGGATGTGAAATGACTGCTCTGCCTTCGCTTGTCTCTGATTTGGGAACGGAGGGAACAACGTGATAACAGCTCTTGGTTGTGTTTGCTGCTGAAACGGCAACAGCCAAACATATGTTCTGTTTCCTGCCATTATAGGGGGAAAGGAAGTTGTTGACGTATGCGGTAGAGTCGGGTTTGTTATGGGGGCTGGGGAGTAAGAAACCACTGCAGCTCCTGGGTAGGCTTAAAGTTGGTTTTGACAGAAAACGAGTCAAGCTCTACCTGAGAAGAGTTCTTTTCAGACAACAATTATCTGTCCTCTTTCTCCTCTATGCTTAGTTTAAAAGAAAACTATTTTCTAGTGTTCCAGACTCTCACCAATCCCAGATGTCACTTTTCAGAATACCTAATATGTTTCATATGTTCCCCACATTTTGTTTGATTGTGAAATTCTAGTTATTCCTAGTTTTCCCAATGTCTTCTCTCATTGTTCTGTTGAATTTTTCCAGCTTTTGTTGCATTTAGCTATCTTACAGGTGGTAGGAGACTTACACCTATCTTGCTTTTGAAGGAATGCACGAGTGTTGGCGAATTTGCTTAACAAAATAAATAACCAAACTTAAAGCAAACTAACCATGAAAAATGCTTAGATCAATTCGTAGACAATTCCTTTTTGAAAGACAACAGTACAACTTTATTTTAGTGAGGACAAAAGCCTATCAACTCTTTTTCAGTGTAGGTTTTTTTTTATGGCGATCAAATGTGCCTTCATAGCACACAGCACGAAGAAATAGAAAAATAAATTTTTTCTTTCCCTCTTCTTATTGTGAAGGGCCACAGCTTATGTTAACACAGCAATGATTCCAGTGAGACCACTTCTGCATTAAAATACCAGCTTTTTTGTTGGGGTAGAAATCTGGCCTAAAATCTTTGCTGATTAGGCATTTTGAAGTAATTATCTCAATCTGTTAGTTTTAAACTACTCCTTTTAAAAAAAAATAAAAAAAAATATTGATTTCCAGTGTGAACAGGCTTTATAGCAGAAAAGAAATCAACTTTAGATGTTGAGGTTTAAATGTTATCTACCAATAAGCACATTTTTTAGACATTAGTCTCCTGTAAAACTCGTGTTTGCATGCTCTGTGAGACACGTGTTGAGTAAAGATAAAAAACATTCAGTGGTTTCTCTCTTAAGACCTCTCTGACCAGAGCACCAGGGATGCAATATATAAAGATGGTATTGTAGTAAGAAAGTCACATGGATGCATCTGTCCAAAAAGTGTCCGGTTCTAACTGGCACTGTTACACCACTCGCTTTTGTGATGGTTAATATTCCTGATAAGATTACACACAGAAGTCTTAAATTGCATACTGGATGTTAGGCTTGTGAAGTTGCATCAACTTTCATGCTGATCTTGAACAACAGGGATGAGAGAAATATAGTGAATTAAGATCCGTGAATCGAAATATTTTGTCTTTTTTTTTTTATATGCTCTTTTTTGCTTTCAGAAATTGTTAATGGTATAGGGTTTTCAAAAGAAATAAGAAGTGAAGTATGTATATATTAAAATAAAGGATAACTGGAAAAGATACAAATATTTGTAAATGTCATGACTTTGAAAATAATGGAGGAGGAGAAATTAGCTAAAGGAAGAGATTTCAAGGATTGTCACGAAGTTAAGAAAAGCAGAGTAAGCTGAGCTGGTTTTAATATATTAGAAGTTCATCGTTGTACACCTTAGGCTGTGAAAAAGCCTCACAGTAGTGGGCAGAAAAGTTTTATGTCTTGAGCATTGAAATTTGAAAATTTTAGCATACTTTGTAATATGGATTTCGTATTGCACATGAACTTTATGGTAGAATATATCCAACTCCTATATGAGAGTCACATTTCTGCAGTGTTTCTAAGCGCACCACAGCATAAGGAGTATTAGAGCTTTAATGATCTGCTTGCATCTGTGACAGCTGCATGTTATTACATTCAGATAATGACACTACTTTGGTTTTAATACTTTTTAGGGACACAGATGGAAGAATGCTCTTAGATATTTTTGATGAAAACCTTCATCCCCTTTCGGTAAGTTCATTTATCTCTTCTTCTTTTTCATGTGAACTGTCTTTCTGTCTGCTTCGTTTTGTTTCAGTCACCTATTTGGAAGTATTTCTTCCTTAGAAATCCGAAGTGCCACCAGATTATGACAAACATGATCCAGAGCAGAAACAGATTTACCGCTTTGTTCGGACGTTGTTCAGTGCTGCTCAACTGACTGCTGAATGTGCCATTGTCACCCTGGTGAGTGTCTGAGAGATGACATCAGCTATCTGACAGACCCAGTTTTGTTCCTAAAGCTTGCTTTTGTATGATTTAATAGAGCTAGGTGATGCCAGGGGATTTTTTCTCACCATGGAGACCAAGAGAATTTCTTGATGGGAAGAGATATTGCAGTTCATTTTCTTGGGGAGAGTTACTGATCAAAAAAGAGGGTGGATAACATGACACAAAAGCCAGGGTTATGTCTTGCTCTCACAGAGTGATAACATTACAGGCCACCAGAGTGACTAATAGAAAACGCAGGTGGCATAAGCAATCTGAACAGGAGGGAATGTTAAAAGCAGAGATTGTTCCACTTTTGTGGGTTTATTGTGTATCACTGTAACTCCCAATGGAGATTCAGGGACAGCTGCAGGTAATTTAAGAGCATTAATAAGAATTGATGGACACGCGAAGGACTTGGTGAGTGACTGCAGCATGTTGGTGATGGCTTTTTTTTTTTTTTTTAAACTTCCACTGTACTTGTCTTTCAGGACTGCATCACAGGGCTGAACAATTGTACTCAAGGCTGAAGTTTAGCTACTTAAAAATAGCACAACACAAAAGAAGGTTCAGATTTTCAGCTGGTGTGGATCAGCATAGCTATGTGGATTATAGGAGCTAAAGTGATCTCTGTCAGCTGAGAATTTCTTAATTTTCCTGAAATCTGTACCCTGCCAACCCTCTATAGCTTTCAGGCACAATTTTGGCCATGTTCTTGACTCAGAAATTTTAGAAGAATGAAATATGTTTTTATGATAACATGTGGTCTCATAACAGCTTTGTTACGCACTTCAGATAGGAGAAAGGGAAATTGGAGAAGGTGGATTTTGAAGGCTAGACCCGCTCATTTCCTCTGTTAATCTTAGAAGACAAGGGAGAGAAATTAGTTGGCAGGCTTTTCTCCTTCAGATGGTCAGAATGAATTGTACAACTCAGTACAGAACATGAATCTGAGGGAAATAGGGCAAGAAACACCCTGCAGTGCTCCACCCTTGCATTTTGAAGCATTACTCTACCAAGTTACTTGACCCAGCCATTAGTTGTTTTCTGAAATGACATTTTATCTGTCTTTTTTTACATAATTGTGCTAAGTACTTGTCCTTCTTTTTCTTCCTGAGTGTTTTCTGCTGGAGGCAAGATATGTTGTGTGAATCAGTATGTTCTTGTATAATTTAATTAATCTACTGACAAATACAGCGGAACTTTGTTGTAGTTATCTGTTGTTTGATCTTAGGCTATTTGATCAATGAGGGCACTCTTTAATAGAGAGGAAGAGGACGCTTTTTTTAAATAACAATATCTTCCTGTCATTGCAATGCATGGAAAGTCCTTTCCCAGAAATCTTGTTAGCCCATGAATATATTTAAATATTTTACATTTATAACTACTTCACTGCCTCTTCTGTTTCTCACATGGTTTCCTTGCAAATAACTGCTTTTGGTGTGATCTACAATTAAGTATAAATGTTTTCCATTCATTTGCCACATTGCTGTTTCAGTAGTTGTTAGTGCTTGAAAGCCTAGATGGCTTGGGTGTTTTACCCAACACTGGCACTCAAGGCAGCCGTGCAGATGTTTGGAGATAAATTTGGTATAAGTGATCAGCATTACTGTTCTTGACCATTTTTTCAAGATGATAGCACCTGCCTCACCCTTCTTTCCAGAAAGCTTCAGAATTTGGGGATAAACATTGTTTTACAAGTATGAAATTCTGCTGCTGCTGTTCTCATTTTCCTCTGTTCTTTTTAGATTTCATTTCTTTATTTCTTAGTGTCATCAGAAGGGGCCCCAGAGACAGATCATATTGTTTCTGAAACGTTCAAATGTGGAAATTAGTCTGTTTGAAAGCAATTGACCACCCTCTTCCCCACCCCATTCATCATGTCTTAATAGTGTTGATAGTGCTATTTATACGTCCTCCAAATGTTTTTAATTTTAATATCCTGACTGAAGAAGAAAGCATTTCCTGCTGAAGCTTATGTTTTGCCATAGTCTGGTCATACATTGGAGAGCAATGTGATAGCCCCGTCTGCTACTTGAGCCTTGGAGGAGGGTTGCCAGAAGGTAGGAAGTATATCTGTGGTGATCACAATACACTTGGAACTAGATTCTGCAGCTATTATCTCTCACTCTAATTATTTTTAAACAGTCCTAACCACCATTTTTTATTCCTCAGGCAAACCAAATAATTAATGTGGACTAAGGTCCACATTATGTTGGATGCATTTGTTTGTCTTTTTATATGCCATTACCCAGACAGAAACAGTACTTACAACTAGTTATATAGCAAGATGTATGTTCAGCATGGGAGGAAAGTAAATGTGAAACTCCAGACTGTTAGGTGAGCTAGTATCCAGCAAAAAAAGACAGCATCGTATTGCTTCAAGCACTTAATTAAAATATTTCAATTAAAGTCTGCACTATTACAGCAAAACCAATTTATAATTAAACAAAAGATTTAATTTTCACACAGTCTCCAGAGCTGCCAAGAGATTTTCTGTATTGATGGGTGAAAAATTAAAATCTCAGGTTGAAACAATTAATTACTAATTCACATTAATTTATATAGTAATACCTTAAGAATTATTTTAGTGTTAAGAATTACTTTTGTTGCTGATGTAAAATCTTGTACCAGTGAACAGCTGAACTATACCCTGTGACCTGACTTTGGGAGAAAAACAATGTGTTTTTCCACCTGACCCAGAGTATTCCCATCCTTGATAAAACTGAGAAATGCCTTTCGTCTTCATCATCTCCTTGGGCGCAGAGGTGGCAAGTTGCACTTAAAATAATGTGTTAATTGAATAGCAAATGCGAATAGTAGTGTTATCCATGCCAATAGCAAAACAATACATGGCCCACATGTCATGAGAGTTAAACATTTTCACTTTGTTGTTTTCTTAAGAAAAACAAAACAAAACAATCCTATTAACTAGACCTGAAGAGGAGAATGATCCAAGCTTTCTGCTTTGTCTTGGCATGCCTTTCTGAGTTTTGTTTAAGTAGACCAAATCTAAGGCACCTGATAAACTCCAGTGTGCATAATATTTTCAGAGGTTACATTTTGCATAGGCAAATGTACTATAGACTCTTGTCAGATACAGTGCTATCTAACTACATGCAGTGCATGGACTGATTTTTTTTTCTGCAAAGTTCAGAGGAGTGTGTTTTGAAATATGTTGCAAAGTCCATACTGTGATCGAAGGGATTTGATATTGGGAAATTTTAGATTTGAAGTATGGAAGAGTAACTTCTCCTTATGAAAAGCAGGGATTTAATTAATCCAGCCAGATTTTCCTGAGTTCATACTGTACTCTCCAGTCACATTTTTAGCAACTAGGTAGAGAATATGTAGAATGAACGTCTTGAATTATGTGATGAAAATTGTGGCATTTGAGGGGAGTTTTGTTTTCTGTGTGTTTGGAGTAAAGGAGAAAGCCTTTAACTGGTTTCCTTTCACTGGGATATTTTTAAGTGCAGATATTTCCCCCCCCCCCCCGCTGTATTTAAAGTATCAAGGATGTGATATTGGTTTAAAGAAAACAAAGTTGTTGTTTTCTTTTTTAAAAGAAGTGATGAAAGTCTGTACAGACGTTTAATCTGTAGCAGAAGTCCTTTTCAGCTGGTGTGGTATACCTACTGTTCCTTATACAGCTACTGGAAGATGCAGGCTCCTCTGAACACCTCAGGGTACAATGTGAACTATTTGCTGCCTGGTTTGAAGGCTGCCACTCTCCCTCCAGTGACCAAGACAGAGATCATGAGTGCAGTGAGAGCAAGGCAAAGCTGGGCTATGCTTGGTGTAAGAAACCCATGAGAACAGTTGTGTATATCTGGTGGTGGTGGTGGCCACCTTTTTAATTCCCCAACAGAAGAGCACGTTCATTTCAAGCAATGAATACTGATCCCAGTTTGGGACTGGAAAGTCAATGTTGTCTAATAGTTTAAGTCCATTTTATGCGTATTACAGATTTTTGTCTTAAAACAAGTAAACTGGGGGACAAACCTGAGGATGTGTGATTTTTCTCTCAGTTCCATTAGTGTTTCCTATAAATATCTTCAATGCTACTTTGCAATTATTCACATTTTCAGAGCCGTTTTATGAGTGCATTCATTACTATCTTTCAACACTTGGTCTCAGAAATAAAAATTGGATGAAATTGCAAGGACTGTGATGATGTGATGTCCTTTTCCACCAAATGGATGGCACTAGACCTTTACAGAACATTTTTAAATGCCCAGCTGGGTAATTTTAAAGCACAGTTATTTCGGGAGTGTTGTGGTAGGGAACTGGCTGATTGCTTCGAACAGAGCATATGGCAATTTAGTGATTGGATTGGAGCCGTAATTTGGCTATATGGGACCCACTACCAATTATAATTTTTCCATACAGATTTCTTTTTAGTTTCAAGACATTGTAACACATTGAAGTTTTCTCATTAAAAGAGGACTGTATATTTCCTTTTACTTCTTGGAGATGTGTTAGGATGGATGCTGCCTTTGTTAAATTAATCTGTGCTTCTGCAGCTAACAACATGGGTTACATAGTGACACCTAATGCAGCTTAAATGTGAGAGGGAGGGAATGAAGTTGTTGCAAGTAAACGAGCATTTGTAGATTCTCAATTATGGACCGTAAAATAACAAAAACATAGTCTCCATCAATGTGCAACTAGTGATAATTGATTAAAGCCACTAGATTTTTATTTTTTTTTTGGTAAAACATGGGTAGAATTTGACATGAAGCAACACAAAAACAGTATGAGAAAAGGTTGTGCTTTGCTCTTGCCATTACCTCAAAATTCAGAATTCTTTCACTAATGCCAGGGATTCTTTGGTGATTGCCTGTTTCTGTAGTGTGCTGAGACTCCCACTCAGCCTCCTTGGAGGGCATGCACAAATTCTGGTCTCTCTGGGTTGTACCACGCTCCAGAACTGCAGACAGAATCACAGAATAATCTAGGTTGGAAGAGAACTCTGGAGGTCAAGTCTGGTCCAGCTTCAGCTCTAAGCATGATCAGTTGAATGATTTTGCTTAGGGCCTGCCCAGTTGAGTTGAAATTTTATCACTGAGGATAAAATTTCACAACGTCAACAGAAGACTTGTTTGGTTGTTTTATGAAGTTAAATTAAGGGATTTTGTGCCCATAACTGCAACTTCAGTATGATAAGAAATATCATTTGGATATTGGAGGTTAATGTTGAATACCTCCAAAATGAAGGAACAAAGAGAAACAAAACTTTGAAGGAATCCCATAGTAAGCTTTTAATAAAACTGGAGTTTTAATAAAACTGGTTCCTTTGGATTGCAACATATTGAAATGAAATAATTTGACACATTTTTTAGATACATGTCCTTCTCAAGGGGGAAAAAGAAGAAGAAATAAACCTCCTCAAGTATTTTAACTTTTCTTCTTACTTGAGATTATTATATAATATACAAAATATGGTATAATGTCCTCTGAGATGGAAAAAAAATGAGATACTGCTTCACACTAATTAAAACTGAACTCCTCATTGCTATCTTTAGTTTTAGTTTCATCAAACAGATTTATGTTCTCTTGACTGGGTTGTTGTATAACCAGCTGCCTGGTATCCAGAATCATAGGGAGCTGGGACATCCTAGAAAACTGGGACAACCCTGAACACTGTGGTTGTTACTATGGGAAGTCCGGGATGGATTCACCCAACTGCAAATAATCACCCTGGGGGTCAGTTGTGGCTGGAGCAGCACTGCTGAAGATTGGATGCTGTTGCTAGGCTGGTGCCATTTTGCAGTTCTGCCCTCCAGGCCTAGTGATAGTAACGTATGGCTGAATGATTCTCCACCATGCAAGTTCAAGTTGTGGGAATTAAGAAAAGAGGCACCCAAACTAGCTCAGCATAGGGGCATTTCGGGTCTGGCAGATTAATTAGCTCAAGATAATGTGCTGAAGCAAATCAGAGCTGTACCTCTTCTGGACTTGAAATAGTTTTGGAAGCCTTTTAACTACATGCCTATGGTGCTGCATCGAAGCTAATGAACCGCTACAGACTGTAAGACAGTTTGGGATCACCTATACCTGCAGAGTGGTAATTGTATTTCATTAGTAGATAAAAATTCCTGTTAATTCAGATAAATAAATTCTTAACAAAGACAAATCATCTGATTGGTTTCATGTATGATTAAATAATAATTTGCTCATGTTCCAATTTTAAAGGTCAGTCATTGCAAAATTTTGATTGGGAGTCTGTGGGAAGAGATGGAAAATAAATACTGCTTTGCCAATCTCTTCACTCAGTGCAGGGTATCTTCTGAAATGTGCACAAGTTATTAAAATATCTCCAGTGAAGTGCAGGAGCTGTCCATAAAAGCTTGTTAGGCTGACAATCACATAAAAGCATGTGGTTCATTCCCAAACACAATAGATTAATAATGGAGGAGGCATCAGGCTCCAAGGTACTGAATTTTTAAGTAGAAATGTATTGGCAGTCCATTGGTGTTTTCCAGGTCGGAATGGTGTTTTCGTTTCAGCTACGAAATGAAACATAATGTGACAAATGAATTTTGAAGTTTGTTGGTATTAACACTGGCTTATACTTGTTCTTTGCAAGCTGGGAAAATTCAGAATATGTTGTTTGACTGAAGCCAATAAGAGTTTTTTCCTCAGGACACATCAGCAACCACAATCATTTACTTAAATGGTCATGCTATCGCTCTGCAAAAATCTGTGAACATGCACAGAACAAGTCATAGAACTAAGTGGATGATGGCAGGTGTTGTGAAGATGGCTCTTGGAAGCTATTAAACTATTTGAGGAAAACTAGGTGTTGAATTAAGGCAGAATTAATCTTTTGTCTTTTCGGAATTCAGCTTTCAAATATTCAGAAGAGAAGTGCTTGGAAGTGTTGCCCACAAAAGCTTACTTTCAGAAGAAGCACTGCAGAGGATGAGTTACAGAGAAAAGTAACATCAGTGTAATAGCTTCAATTTGTTTTAAGCTTTAGATCCATTCCTAAGCATTTTTAAAACTTATTTCTTCTATATTTCTTCTAGGTAGCAAAAGCTCTTTTTATCATTTAGTTTTGCTTCTCTAAAGGAATACCTGCTGAAATAATCCAGAGATGAGAAGAGGTTTTCAGACCATTTTAGTAAAAGTTTCTCGCATTGTGTCTTCTGAGCTTTTTGGTCTTTCAGTGTGTAAGTAAATTTCTACCAGCATCCTGAGATGTGAGTTATAATACTCTTTTCCACAGTAGGCTTTTAAAACTTAGCTTGTTTTTATACGATTTTAGAGCTGCTAGTCCTAAAGAAAATGTAGAAAGTGGTTCACTTTTGCAAACTAACCCAGTGAAATTCATTGCAACACACGAGTTTATTGAACCACGTAGTACACAGAGAATACAGAGTCTGATTCAAAACCCGTATTTGAGAAAATGGTCCCTGCACTTAAGACAGTATTCAATATATAGACTTCACTGCATAACTAAGGTGAATACAAATGACATTTCCATACATCACATTTACCATTACAGGGTCAACATTTTCGGAGCTTTTTTTTTCCTTGAGGTGGATGGAGTGTGTCTGCCTGCATGTGGGAAGACGCGCTTGCTGCAGCCAGCAGAAGCAGGTGGCGTTCTCCCACCAGCCACACGTTTGTTTGGGATGAGTAGCGGAGTGACTAACCGCCCACCAGCCTTCCTCTTCAGATGGGCTGGGAGCCACCTGGCCCTTCTCCAAAAGTCTGTACTGATTCAGCACATCTTTGCAGCTGCCAGAAGCATCCCCCTGCAGTAGCGTAGGCTAGTGAGTACGTGGCTAACTCTGCCTCTCCTTCTTACTTACTCCTTTTTTACCCATCAAGGTCAAAATCTTGGTGCTCACACTGCTCCTGTGGGCTAGACCAACTACATGGCAATGATCTGAGATAAAAACTATGGTTGACAGTTTGCTTTGTCACAGTAAGCTTTCTCACATGCTTGTAGGAGAGAGAGCTCACTTGTCTGTGCCTACACTGCTTTGAGAAAGACACTGCCTCAGAAGGGCAAGAGCTCGAGAGCCTTTCCTCTGCTGGAGTTATGCTGTCTGTGGAGTCACCTGGTTCTCTCCAAACACAGGAAAAAAAAGAACTTGTAGGTGATGTGAAGGTTGGAGGCTGTCTTGGCTATAGTGAAGAACTAATCTAATGTGGTAGTATAGGCCTATATTTGGGAGACAAGTCCCAGGTTATGTTGAATTCCCACATTAGCAGAGGACCTTGATAAACTTCTACAAATATTTGCTGCAAGAGGAGTCTTGTTCTTTTTTTGCCTTCTTGCTTGAACACACTTAAAACTCAAAACTGAGTCAGGGAGGCCAAAACAAGTGAGCAAAACAAAATGTTCTCTTTTAAGGCATTTTCCAGGAAGGAGCCAGAAACCATGCAAAATGCCCTTCTCCTGGTGAGGTATTTCTCATCTTCAGTTTTATTCAAAGATTATACAAAGCCTTGCTCCAGCAAGCTGTATTTCTGGAGTTAAGCCCAAGTTATCACTAAGGACTCAAAAGTGATTATTCATTTTCCTCAACATGCTACTAGAAGATGCTCAGATGCCTTGGTGATATAAGGATACTGCCTTAACAAGCTATTTCATTTTTAAAGCTGATTTCTCAGGTATACACTGGTGGGAAGGTAGTAGCAAGTTCGTGCTCCCCGTGTACTTACACCTTGAGTAGATGAACTTACACCTGAGTTCTCTGAATGCCATTGAATTTGAGCCCACAATAGAATCCTTGCTCTTTTTTTCCCCTGCATATGCTAGAACTGCATGTAGGAAAGGATGTTATTTTCTTGTTTTTGCCTGCTCTGTGTGTCTCAGTGGGGTATTCATTTGAAATCTACTGAACTCTCTGTGCCATTGAAATTTCAGGGGCTTGCGTTAACAGTAGAGGAGCAGGTTCAGCACTGATGTAAAGCAAACCAAGTTCATTTCCATTGCCCTAATTTAAGAGTGGCATGATCTTGCAGCGTCCATCCTCTCCTTGCATTAGCACTGTGTGTTGTTTTAAACAAGCCTTTCACTTACCTGGAACAACTCCAGGGGTTCTTTGAACTATGAACTAACAACAATTTTGCTTGCTAAGTTGAACAAGTATGTTTGTGTTACATGGTAAGAGGTTTATGCAGGCTCTGTATGAAGCAAAAGGCAGCCTTTTTAACAGAACCATCAAGGAGTGCAGGCTCTGCTGAGATGCACATGCCAGTTTTTTTTGTTTTTACTGAGCTTTGTGTTTCTGTGGTTTTGACGTATCACTGGAGGAGTCAGTCTTTTGAGTCCCCATTGCTGTTCCCACCTCACCCACTTACACACATTTCTTTCAGTTTCTGTCTTGAACCCTTGTGTTGGAGTGACCACGTGTTTATTTTTAAGGACGTAATTTTCTCAAAATGTTTAAACTGTGCTGTTTGTTTTGCACTCACACACCACGTGGAACTCCAATACCAAATCTTACATGTCAAAATGTGATGAATATTTTAAAACAATAAAACCAATGCTGGTATTATGGGATCTTTGTTGTTACTGTGCAACTAGTAAATCTTCATTTCCACATATTTAGCGTGTTAATTTTTTGCACTTCTTTCTGTCAAACAATGGGTCCAGTGCAGTGGTCCCGTCGGGGTGTACAGGACCAGTGCCAGTCCTTGCGCTCCACTGGCTGCAGTGGTGATGCTGGGTGTTCTTTGTAGTTATGGGCTTGTGGGCGAGAAATGAAACTGCAGAACAAGTTCACTTCTTGATGCTAGCTAGGGAAGCCAGTAAAAGGTTGTTTCTTAATCAGAGCACAGTTTGCTAACTGAAATGACTACATCTCATTTACCCTAAATCAGCCAGAAGAGTGCAGTGAAACCTGCTTGAAACAGCCTCACAGTGGACTGGGAGAGGTGGTCTGCATTATATTTTTCCCCAAAAGATTTCTTTCTCTGTATGCCTTCTATGCTGCGAAGTGAGGCAGTTCATTTTGTGCTCTGAGTGTCTGTGCACATTCAGATATTGAATATCTTTTCATAAAACATGCTTTCCTCTCTAAATTACAAAATGTTTGCAGTCTGTTTTCAGTGACCTTGTTCCCAAGTTCTAATTGCTTGTAGTATTACAATAGTTAAAATTAATGAACAAAACTATATAAAAGCTGTAATTGGTTGTGATATTATTGGGGACTCAAAAAAAAAAAAAAAAAGAGCTTAGAATTACTTTTTTTTATTATAAATTAAATACTTTCTAATGGTAGACCTTTCAGGAACCACAAATCACTGAAGGTCCTCTGTGTGCTTCTGTTAGCACACATCCTAATAGAAAATCACAAGTAAGCTCTTCTGGGTTTTAAAGGTTTTCCCCCTGTGCTCCCCTTTCCCTTCCCCTTTATCAGCACGAATTTTATATATATTAGCTATTCTTATGGTATTACTTGATTAGGTGCTAGTAAATATTAACTTAGTGAAACTGTAGAAGGTTTATTATGTGCCTTGTCAGCTGGTATATAAATTGTTTGGATGTGGATTGCAGAAGCATTCAGTTTTGTTCACCTCATGTAACTATTCGTAATGGTTGTAATTTCCCTTTTCCTATTAGGGGCTAGAGGAGGGGGGCACACAGATGACGCACAACCCATATTTCTTAGTACACGTTTTGTTCATCGGTCTGTTATTAATGTAAATGAGCCACTGTTACTGATAGCAGGTATATTCATACAGCATGTTGGCTTACTGGAGTGATCCAGTGGGTCCCTGGCATACTTAATTGGGGTTCCCTGGAGGGAAGGGCAAACCCAGCTCTGTTTTCATAAGCAGAGGCTGATACTGGCCTCCTGGCAACTTTCTGGTAGGTGTTCTGAAAGTCTCTACATGGTCCCTTGTTCTATCAGATGTGGGGATATAATTCTGTAGCCTTTGTAAATAGCAGCCTCTCATGTGAAGTCTGGGTTGTAGGAGCTCTTGTTGATGCTGGTCTGTGTTGGTGGTCTTGGGCAGTTGGACCAGACTCCTGTGTCCTTAGTTTATCAGTTCTTGCAGGTCCAACGGAATTACTGATACGCATCTCCAGCGCTTATCACTCCAAAGGAAACTGTTAGGTGCGTTATCTCAGCACATACATTTCCTTCGTTCAGCTCGTTGTTTCTCTGGCGGCTTTGTCTCCATCCAGATGCCTGGGGAACCTCTTCACCAGAGGGGACCTGCAGGACATGATGCTGTATCTGATAACTGATAGGCTGTAAATTAGAACCACAGCTGCTTGTGTGATAGCTAATAACAGTAATTGGTAGCATGCCCTTGCCTTCCTCATTAGTAGCTAGCGATTTATTTGTTTACATTATTATTTTAATAATTTATTTACACTATCATTTGAATTCATTCCAATATGTGAATATATTAGCAACAGTTACGATAGAAAAGCAACAGTTTTGTTTCTGGTTGTATGATCAGAATGCAAAGGCCAACTAAAACATGAATTTATCACATCCAGTCTTGAGCTTGGCACAAATGTATGGATTTAAACCCACAGCTTTTATAAAAGAACCTTCTTGAGAGCATATTACTGTTTTGAAATTGCTGGATTGGGTTTATTGCAATAGTTTTTCATTTCTACTTAATAGCAAACCAGATTAACTCTTGATTTTAATGTGTTTCCACAGGTATATCTTGAAAGACTTTTAACTTATGCAGAGATAGATATTTGTCCAGCGAACTGGAAGAGAATTGTACTGGGTGCAATTCTACTGGCATCCAAGGTTTGGGACGACCAGGCGGTGTGGAATGTGGATTACTGCCAGATCCTAAAAGATATCACAGTCGAAGACATGTGAGTCCAGTCTGTTTCTCTTTGTCAGCAAATGCCAAGATTTGTGTGTATGAGGGAGAGGGGAAGTTCTCTCATACCTTGTGTAAAGTTTGTGTGTCTGCCTTCCATCTGAACATGGTGGATGCTGATAAATGGCATGAGGTCTACTAGAGAGTTGCTTACATAGAAAATGTGGACTTTTTTTTTTTCTGGTTAAAATGTATTTTACTGCTGGGTGTTCACACAACTGTGAACCTGCAGAATATTGAAATCTATGACTTAACAAAAAAAAAAAAAAGAAAAAAAAAAAAGAAAAAATGTTGGATAAGTCAGCTTGTCATCACTTCAGCAGCATTTACTGTAATGTGTTAGTTCTCCTCACAGATGGTAGAACAAAGTAATGCAGAAAAAAATGTGTTCTGACCCTAACAACTCTTAGACAGCTACATGCTTCTTGCTGCCATTACACAACCCTTAGATGATCACTCATTTATTGCTACCATTATTCAATAATTGGTTTTTTTTTAGTTTTTGTTTTTTCTTCTTATATCCTGCTGAGTTTGTTTGCAGGATTAAAAAATACGTAGTATTTTAACTTGCAGAGAGAAACTTCTTGTGGATAACTTTTTCCATTTTTTACAGGATGGCATTATTAACAACACATACAGCTTTATAGTGGCTGTCTGGATACTCCTCAGTCATTTTAAAAGAATATTCCAACAGTAATAAAAGAAAATATGATGAGAGTAAACAATTAAGGTCTTAATATTTACAAATACTAAAACAAATGCTTATTCTACTAAATAGTTGAGTGCTCTTTTAGTTGATTGATCAGTAGTTATTAGACGTATTTGCTAAAGTGTCTGGGTTTCATGACATCTATACATTGAGTGCTGAGTCACGTACCTTGCATGCATTTAGAGGTGTCCTCATCTGAGTTGATGTGCATGTAAGAGCAGTGCTGCAATGGCTGAAGTTGGAATCATGGCATGAAGTTGGAATCATAAAAACGCTATTTACATTTATTGATATTTATATTTATTTTATATTTATACACAGTATTTAGGGAAGAGGAAAGAAAGGAAGTAAACAAGAAAAAATGTTTATACAGCATACCTTTTGAATCTCAGTTTGCAATCTCAAAGTAGTGAAAGGCCAAGCATTTATGCTATAGCAGCCCTAAATCCATTTCTTAATAGTTCACTGTTTGTCAGATTTATAGCAGGTCTAAAAATTATCAGTAAGGAAAATGTTCTAAGTTGTGAGTCAGCTGACTTTAAAACTAAGCATGCTTATACACTTCTAGACTAACTTGCAGACTGTTAGTGAGTACCTGTCACTTCTTGACTATTAGAAAAGTTATCTCTAAGCTTGTATTAACAAGCTATTTGTAATACATTCTTCATTGTGTGTACAAAGGTAAAAAAAAACACAGCCTTCATTGCTATGGTACACTGTAGATGCTTTTATTAGTTTTGGGGAAAAGTCATTTCAAAACAGAAGTTGGAAATGTCACATGATAACTATTTCAGTATCTTTTAAAATATAAATGTTACTTTTAAGGATAGTTGATTATGCTTCTCTTCCAACATAACCAAACAGAATGAAATTTCTAAAATAAAATGGGGAGGAGTGAGCAGGGAGAAGCTAAAATCAGGCCCTCTGCGTTTCTATATGTAGTTTTGTTCCATGCAGAACAATTTGATAACATTTCCTTGACTGCTCTGGGTGTTCCCTGACTGATTTTGCTGAGATATTTTCCCTTGATCCTTTTCTCTTGCTTTTGGGGATTCGGTTACAATAAGGGTCTCCCTCCATTACCTCTTTATTCAAGGCAAATCTGAGTGCTTTTAGAATATTTTTGAAGCTGGGATATCAGCTAAAGTAGAGTTCTGAACAGCTTGAAGCTGATCGACAGGTTTGGCTGTGCCATATGACAGTATTAATCAAGAATGGTTATAAATAAGAGTTTTGAAATCGCTGATTCTCATGGCTTTTTTTGAAGGCAGGTGAAGAGGCATGCTGTGATGGTGTGAAAGGAACAACAAAAAAAGAGGTTATTGCTTTTGACAAACACACGCGATGGTACTGTTAGAAGTTGCACTTCAGCTATATAAAGCCATTACTCAAATGGCAGACCTGTGCTCACGTGCTGACATCCGTCCTCTTTCTGCACTTCACACTCTCTAAACAGATCTGTGATTAAGTCCTTGGCCTCAAAGCTTTTAGCCTTTTCTTAAAGATATTGTGGTTCTCACAAAATGAGAAAAACAAGCCTTTTTAGGGGCTTGTGCTCTCTTTCTGTATGGTACTTTATGACCTGTTTTGTGGCCTTTGTGTTTGGGGCTCCTTGTGAATCCTCCAGCAAAGAATCGGGTCCTTGCTGAATTGCTGATGTTTTTATTCCTGCTGACCATTTTTCCAAACTTTTTTTTTTCCCTATTCCAATGGGGGTGGATTTTCCCTCTCTTTCTTTTTCAGGTAGTTGGGATGATACAATGTTATGGTTTTGAAGAGCCCTGATCTACGTTATTTATAGTAATAAGGCAGAAGAACTCTAGGTCTAAATCTTCAACTCCTGTGAATCATCACTCATGAATGTTTCTTGGAAAACCTCATGCAGACCTTTCAGAGTTTTATAAATCATCAACAGTGTGTTGAAGTACACTCAAAAGTTAGCAGAGGACTTAGGAGGACTGACCTGTGTGTCTGTAGTTATTTATATAGCATTGTCTTGAATTTCTATCTGAATTTGAGGGGTGGCCACAGGAAAACATATAGTAAAGCAGTCTCATATGGAAATATCAGGAGCAAAGGCTATGGTGGCTAGTTATATTAGTTCAAATCAGAAATACCTGTGGGCTTTTTGTTGTTGTTCTTTCTCAGCTGTAGTTGACCTGCTAATCTAATCTTTAAATCTGGGAGCTAAGCTACAGTAAGAATCTGAGACTATTTAATGTTTCTGAAAGATTCGGGGATCTTCCTCTGTAGCAGTACAGTCAATATGTTTCTCTATTAAAATAGGCTTTATATTATTCATTAACGTACACCTTAGCTTGCAGAAAACAAAATATTACAAGTATAAAAGGACGTTTAAAAATAATCTATATATTATCACTAGACTTCTTAAAACTTAAATTTCGTTAACTGGGTTTTTGAAAAGCTAGAATCTTCAACAGTGTGAATTCATGCCAAGGAGTCCATATATGACTTTTAGATGGTTTTCTAGTGTTGATTAATACTTATCACTATGTACACAGAGTGATTTTGACAAGGGATAGGATTTTGACAAAGAAACTGAAGATAAGGGAAGAAAGTTATTACGATGTAAGCAAGATGGCCTTCCAGTAAGAAGTGAGAAAAAGAATAATCAGTGTTGAAAAACTGCTATACTTCTTATCCTCAGAACCTCCCTTTTCTGTTGGCAACTGCCTGCACGTTCCTTGTGCACATACACTGCAGGCAGTGTGTAACTTGACTGCAGTATCATAGTCAATCTGTACCTGTTGGTTACGAAGCTGTGCAGCCCATATTCTCTTTAGCAAAAGTACAAAATTCCCACCCATTTATTTTTTATTTCTCCTGTCTTGAAATCACTGTTTTGGGTATATTGTATGTCCTTGTATATGTATTGTGTAGGAGGATATCTAGGTACTATACAATTTAAGAAAGCTGCAAATTCATTTTTGTATTTATTTACCTATTTATTTACATGCTTTTTACTGTACCGTTATGGGTAGTAATGTATTGATGTAGCAAAGTATTCATGGAGTGGGAGCTCACATAGGGCCTCTGGTTCTATCAGGGATTTTGAAAAACACATTTATTTTAGGTACTGAAAAACAAATGATGAACAATGTGAATTTTGCTTGCATGTTCTAGGGAAAAATAGCTATATTCTGTTCATCAGCATAGATAGATGGTGTGCTGAAGAAAGCAGGTTTCTCACATCTAGTTTTACATGATTGATTCTGAAAGGCAAAAGAGAATAAATAAGTTATCTATTTTTTTATGTTAGGGTAACTTGCAGCAGTTATGAGAGATGTCTGACAAATTTAGGGCATGTCTGTGTGTTTCATGTTTGCATAGCTGTGTGTGCAGATCCACCTAGTGGAGGTATAGCAAAAACTACAAGAATTTTTTTTCCTACTAGCTTTTCCTTTCCCAGATTGCATTAACTAAACTAAGTGGCTCTTCTGCTCACAAAAGTTTGTGTCTGGGTTTGATTGGCACAGCAGTAGCAGCTGCAAGCTGCAGCAACTTTCATATTCCTCACTGATGTACACGTGCTCACAGAAGTTGGTAGACAAAGTCAAACTTTAGGTTAGGATAATTGTGTCTGACAGGAGTAAGAAATTAACGTGGTTTGTACTATTTGCAATTTAAAGTAAATTACATTCAGGATGCACAACCTGAAAAATGTTTTCACATTTATCTTCTTTCTACAGGAATGAGCTGGAACGCCAGTTTCTTGAGCTGTTGCAGTTCAATATTAATGTTCCCTCCAGTGTTTATGCCAAGTATTATTTTGATTTGCGTTCCCTGGCAGAAGCGAATAACCTGAGTTTTCCTTTGGAGCCCCTCAGCAGGGACAGGGCATGTAAACTTGAGGTAAGACTTTTTAGATTGAATTAAACCTTTTTAGATTGAACAGAACTGAATATATATATATATATACTCATATATATACACATACATATATTTATGAGCATATGTATGAGTATTTTATATATATGTATATAAGCATTTGGAATTTTTGCATTATGTCTCCCTTCTCCTTCCATCTCTTCCCAAATATTCCCATGTAATGTTAGAAGGTGCCCTAATGTCCAGAACTGTTTTACTTGTGTTTTAGGTATTTATGGATATGGGGGCAGTTTTCTGGCCCAATCTGTTTCATATCTGGTATTGCTTTCCATTTCTTTCGGTTCTAATTGTTGAAATTGGCCTTGTGAAAATACAAATTTTAAACTCAGTTTTCAGTCTGGTTTTTGCATGTTCTTAAGACTAACTGTGCAGGACAGAGTATTAACAAGGATTGCTGAAAATAACTATTCCGTGTGCTTGTTACCTGTTACTGCTGTATTTCACGTGAATCCAAGTCTGTCATCTCAGCAGTATTATTCTCAGTAACAGTACAGAAATGAGCACACCATTACTAGATGAATCGTGAATACTGAGGAGACCTACATATGCCATGTGCATAAACCACTATGTCAGGTAGTCTGGACCTGTGGAATGCAGGGCACTATGAATTCCCACAGGCTCTGGAAGAATTTAAAATCATCAGGCAGTATTGGATACTTTACAGGACTAGAATCTTTTTTTTCTTGATTTTTTTTTTAGATGAAGTTTTTTGCATATGGGCATTCTTGCATGAGTATGTACACATATTGTTCCTAATTTTGAAGTCTGCTGTTAGCTGCTAACTGCCTTTAACATTGGATGCCTTTAATTAAATAAAAGCGTTACGCTGTAAGTTGTTTATCTGTGGATTAGAGCGAGTGTTGCATGTTTTGAAACTCTTACTGTTCCTGCAAAACAGTTTTTGTGGGGGAAACCATGCATGGGAAGATGAATTAACTTGTTTGCAGCTGTAATGGGAACAGGGGTATCTGGAAACTGGTGGAGAAACAATTGAAGCAGATTTCACTAAATTTGTATTTCTTCTTTCTAAAGATTCTTTCTAAATTTCCCAAACATTCCTAATAAGAATGTAATTTAATCTTTGTATGAAGTGTAATGTAAATTTGCATCAGGTTTTGTCTGTATTAAGGAGTCAGAGTAATAAAATATGAAAATTCATTGGGAATGTAATGAAAAGAGGTGGCTTGCTAAGATATTAGATGTTAGGTCTTGATAATTATTGCCATTGCATGTATTAAAATTAAATTAATTACTTTTTGAAGAGATCTTAATACACAGCATTTCTGAACCCTTTCAGTGAGTTATGAATGAAGGTAATGGAGGTAGCTCCTAAAACCATGGAAGAAAAAGCAGAAGATGGCTGTAAATACACAGAGAATACTAGTGGTTATTCTGAACTAACTAAAGAGAATGCATATTTAAAAAGAAATGATGGAATATTTTTAAAGTAAATCCACATTATTAAAAATTCTCCCATAGTAGGGATGGTTTGTGCTGCTAGCGCGAGGTAGCAGTAAAGTAACTGCTAGCCAGGGGGAGCCTCTGCAAGGAAGAGAGTCTCTGCTGTGAAAACCCCGTGGTCTTAACCAGCTCCTTGCCTCTGCTCTGTGGCCCCAAGGAAGGGAACTCGATGGGAGCTGCCTTGTTCCCTGGTAATATTGGTTGTCATTAGTATACCCTTGGAAGTAGCTGACAGCATAATTTATTGCCTAATTCCATGAGCACAGTTAAGCATAGAGCTTGCCAAGAGTTATCAAAATGCATTTACAAAACTTTTCCAGGTCTATCATGTGCTTCTCAGCCCCAAGTTCTCTGTTTTTGAAACTGAGAGAAAAGCTGCAGGCTGTGGTTAAAGACAGCAGACTCGCAGTAAATGTATATATGCAGAGGAATGATTTGGCATGCCTGGTAAATTGAAGGGACTTTGCTCAGTTCTAAGATTTAAAGCAATTTACTGACATTTGATATCACCATGTTGATTTACCTGTGACCTAAAAAAGGGCAAGGCAAGGCTAGGAAGTACTGCTGCTTGTCAAATGGTGATGCTTGAGAAGATCCATCAGATTTGAGATGCTACGAGAGGCTTAGCCTGTGGCCTAAAAGTGTCCCGAATATACAAGTCCAACTAGTAGTAAGGAACCATTTTTGTGTCGCCCCTTTCTTTTTTTTTTTTTTCATTGTATGAAATCATTCAAGTTAAAAATGGCACACAACCTTTCATTAGATCATGCAGTCTATTCACCTGCCAATGCTCCTTGTTCAGAACAGCACATCTTGCAGTGCGTTTTCTCCTTGCTTCTAATTGTGTCAAATGTCAAGGTTTCCTTTGCTTCTCCTGAGAAATTATTTTCTAACATGGGAGATATTTCTGCCAAGAAGATTGTCAGATATCCAACCTTAATCCGCTGTTTTGTAATTTCCTACTTGTGCACCTGGTTTTTGTCCCGTGTACTGAGCTAAATGTGACTCAGATCCTGCTCTTTTGGTAAGTCCACAAAAACATGCCTACCCTATTTCTGCTTGTGATCTTAGCACTGTACTCCTTTCCAGACTAAATTTTTGTAAGAGCGTTCGTTAGTGCACTCTCAGTGTATAGGGCTGTGTTGTCTCAGCTTTTTATTATTAGAATAGTGCTTGAGGAATAACTCTTTGAACTACGTGCTGTATTTTCTTGACCCTAAAGAGGGTACCATCCTATAGATCAGACAGATAAAAAGAGGAGGGAAAGATGTAAGTTACAAGCAGAGAAGTGTCTTTATATCCCTCTGGCTTCCTGCTGTTGCAGTGGTTGATTGCAGCCCTACATGTCCCGTGTGTTCAGAACCTGTGTGTTTGTAGCTAAAAGGCAGAGGGAGAGCAAAACTCCTCTGATTTTTCTGTCAGTAGTGAAGTGATTGTTTTTCTTTTCATTCTCCATGAAAAAAAAGTTAGGGAGAACCCCCTTCATCACAACTTCCTATCATTTGTATTTTTACATAGTCTATCCAGACTCAGTTTTGCCTCTCCCTGCAAAGTTGTCTCTGGATTGTGTGTTTTAGGGAGCATTGCAGCCTTCACAGCTGAGTGCATTTGTGCATTTCCAGCAGCGAAGCTAAAACCAGCACTCCTGCTTTCCTGCCCTGCACAATGATGTCCATGCAGGCAAGATTTATCCTACTGCTGCTTGTCTCCCCTGTCCCTTCTCCTCATCAGCCCCCTTGGGCAGTGACAATCTTCTCTAGATCCATGCAACTCAGTGGAGGAATTGACTTCCAGTTCTGTGTGTATATATATCATGAAGAAAATATGTTATGTGTATTTCTAGCTAATTACAGATATTACAATCAAGTCCCCCCAAACTTTCAGATAATGTAATGGTGTTGCTGTTTTTCATAATGCTTTGATTTGGTTTCATTAGAGAAAAGGTCCCTTGCACCAGTCAAAAATTAATTTATTCTTCTGGCTTTCAAAGCAACATGTACCAGATGACAGAAAGGTGTTACAAGCTACTTGTCTTTATTTTAACTGAAAGGCAGTAGTAAATAATTACAATTTTCTGCTTTTGTCTTGTTTCTCCATATGTTCCAAGATGCTATAGTTGACTTGTCAAATAGGCTCCAAATGTCGGGTTTATGAATTGGTTGCAAATGAAGTGGCTTTAAACCGCAGTCAGTGGGCTTCATATCTACATGAGTAATCACCGGGACTGGAGTTGCCAAATATTAGGTGCCACTTCCAAGCAAAATTTCATTTTGTCTGACTGAGTGCCAGAACAGGGATTTTGCTGTGAAACAGGCAATTTTGTAGTGATTACTTTCCCTGTTTAATGCCTACGATAGCAGGCTGGTTTGGCAGCTGCAGGAAGCTGACCTCCTCCTCTGAACACCTGCTTGCCAAGCCACACCTTGGCACATCATCCCGTGATCGAGCTGTTTTCATCTGCTGGATTTAAAATCCACTTGAATTGCATAAACATTCTTAGTGCACTGAGTTCCTGGTTACATTAAATAAAATATTACTAGGAAGTTTTGAGTGAGTTAAGTTACGGTCTACAAAGCAACAGGAATATTTGTGTTACTTTATTCTGTGCTCTTCTTGAGCACTAAGAAAGTTTCAGGAATGGCCATAGCAAAAGGAAATTCAGTTTCCAACTGAAATAGTAGCAACTAGTTTCCAGGTGGTTTTCTTTCTTTGTTTTAATTTTTAATGTTTTGTGGCTGGCTGGAACAAAGCATTAGGTGAACTCGCTTATAGAGGCATGAGTTGGGTGCTTCTGTCAAAACTGCCTCTGATCTTTGCAGCACTGTTCACTCCTACAACTTGCTGTGCTGTAGAAGTAAAAATCAAGAAAAAGCATGATGCTCGCAGTCAGGACTTTTTATTTGTATTGCCTTCTTTTATAATCAAACCCTTGTACTGTTACTGTTTGTGCCGTAGTTTTTATTAAACAAGCTATCTTAAGGTACCACTTAAAAGCATTCCAGAGTAAATACAAATACTGTTTTCCTCCATCTCATTTTCTAAGTTGGCTTGAGTACTCCTTGGAACGACCTTTCTCTGCAGCTCTGTGTGTTTAAACACCAGAGTTAATGTCCCTACTGATAGAAACCATAGCTTGCCCCAACCATATCAATGCTTAGAGTTGAGTTATGTACAGTGCGTAATCTACTTTGTTTTAAACTTGCCTAAAAACAGTAGGAACTTAAAAATGTTAACTCCAGTGTAGTTTAGTAAGTCTCAAAATTTGAATTATCTTTGCATCTCTTTTTAAAAAGGTTTTTAACATTTCTGTGTATTTTGAATGCTAATAAGGTTATTCTTGATATGAGTGAAATTTCCCACAAGCAGTTTAATAGAACCTGTTCACACAGAAATCACCGTCTCCTGCCATTAGGGTTCTTCAGAAATGCAGGAAGACATCATCTGCATGAGCAAAGCAGGGCAAGTATTCTGACAGACCTTTTAAAACTGGAGGAAAACATATTTGCTAAGAGACTTTAGGAAAGAAAAAAATTAAAAGCCATTCTCTTCCCAAACTGAATATGCTGACAATTTCTGTAATTGTTCTACGAAGTTTTCCATATTTTTTCACCCATGAAGTTCTCTATTGATGTTACAGCAGTGGGTAAGTGTTGTCAGATACCTTGACTAGATTTGCAATGGTTAACCTCTAAAGAAAAGGCTTGGCATACACGTACTGAAACCTTCAAAAGCAAATATGGTGGGAAATGCAATGGCAATGTGTTGAGTATTTTAAGATTAATGAAACTAATAAGAGAATTTGTTCTTCACATGGTTTGTTTAATGAAGTACCATTTTGTAATTCTGCCTATATAGAAATCCACATTTAGTTCCCTATTACTTGTACAGCTGTGGCCACTGCAACTGAGGTTTCTTCCTTCTCTCACGTTACAGGCCATTTCCCGCTTGTGTGAAGATAAATACAAGGACTTCAGGAAATCTGCAAAGAAACGGTCAGTCAGTGCTGACAATCTGACTGTGGTTAGATGGTCGCCTGCTATTATCTCCTAACAGAGGAGACTGGAATATTCCCACGGACGTACTGTTTCATCCATCCAGTTTTTTTCGGGGTGGGTTGGGGGGAAAAAAAAGAAAAAAGACTTTTGATTTTTTTATTTTTGAATCTGTCGAGCTGCCTTTACAGTGCCTCCCCATTGTGTAGCACACGAGCAAAATACCTAGCGGAAGCTGAAATGGAGAAGTCAAGTGTTTGGGATAGAAGATGGGCAACAATCTTTTTCTCACTTTCACTAACAGCTTTACCCTTTCTATGAGGAAAGAGCAAATCAGGTGCTTGGAAGAAGAAACAACAAACGAAGTAGAGGCAGACAAATATTTAAGAACTGTGCCATTTTCCAATATGCTGTACTTTGAAGAGAAATGAACCGTGTAGTCAGATGACTGTGCACTAGAGGAGTGACGTTGGAGAGTTCCATCTTAAAGGTTTCTCTTAATACCTTTCTCAGTTTTTCTTTTTGCATTCCTCATTGCTGCTTCCCAGGATAAATTCTTCCCCTTGCACAGCAGCAAACCAAGTCTGTATTAACAGTAGCACAAGCCCCTGGATAAATAGTGTTGTTTTTTTTTCACTGCACTTTTCTCTGTAAGCTGTCTTATTAGCATTATTCTCCATAATTATTATGCATATGTTATATTTCTTGTATGCCTTTTATTGTATTTCAAAAGAGAGAACTTGACCATAGTGCTGAACCAAAAGCATGTACAGGGATCAGAAGATCGTTCGTAATTTCATGATGTGTTTTATTTATAGTATACTTGGGTGCGTGTGCCTTCCTGAGTTCTTGGAATCACTTCTTTTTTCTTAATGTAAAGATACAGTTATTAATGTATTCAGACGATGATGATGATAAGACTTGGGCCAAATCTCTGAAATTTGCAACAGATCTTGTGATCCTTTTTGCAGATTTTCATAGCATTAGAAGTTTAGCAGAATTCATTTTGAGAAAGCTTTTTTTTTTTTTTTTTTTTTTGTATGGCCTGACTAGTTCATTCCTTCACCTCCAGGTCCATTGTTGCAAGCAATATTCTCAATTTTTATATGTTTACTTTAAATCAAAGTGAGTCTGTTTGTATAAAATAAAAAATAATTTAAAAAAAAATGTTCCAGTGAGAAGACCTGTAGAGAGCAGAAGGAAAATTTTAAGGTATTTGTCACAAGTAGATTTTATTTTGAAGCTAAAATACAAACCCTCTTTTATTTTATTTTGTTTAGCGTAGGTGCTTTTAGAAATTAAAAATAACCGAACTGTGAACATAATTTTCAACTCTGATTATTAAGCTCTTCTGTTGCTGTTACTAGTTCCCTCTTACTGTGGCTGTTGCCCCCTTGGGACCTGTAAGAACCTTTTATAGAAAAATAATTTGTCAATATAAGCATATTCGCTTTATAGTGCCCCAGGGTGATTTTTTCCCTTTTTTTGCACAGTTCAGAAAGATACGGTTGGAAACTCTCAGTTCTCTGAAACCCTTTCTTTGCGACTACCACTGAAATGAGTGGCAACAGACGTCCCTGATTTATGCACTACTGTGGTAAACCATAACGATTCCATATTTGTTTTATTAAGCCCTATGGGCTTGTAGCAAACCTAGGGGCCCAGAGATGCACACTTCCCTTCAGTGCAATGGGAATCAGATGCCTCCAGATGGAGGGGCGCTGACAGGATTGAAGTAGTAATACCAAACAGTTTTGTGTTAACTTTCTAATGTGATTTGTGTAGTTCGAGACATGAAGGTTTTGTCCGTAAATTCTCCTGATGTCCTTTGGGCCTTTCAGATATCTAATTCTCATCATTGTTGTGCCAATGCATCAGAACTGTGAGCATCCAAGTCCATTTTCCCCTTGAACGTGGAATGTAAGGAAAGTCTTTCTAACAATACGAATGCAAATCAGAGCGTTTGAAACCTCTTTACAGATAATATCAAAAGTAACATTTTCAACGCATTTGAAATTCATCCTTTATAAGCATAAATTTAGGCTTTAAAATATGTAAAATATTTTGATTTATCAACACTTTGCTAAACTATTTTCCATTAACTTGATATCAGGAATATTGGTTTTATCCATTTCTGGGTGATAGAGATATGAACTTTGGATTATGTAAAGATCTCAATGCATCTACTATAATTTTTGTGAAGTTTATTAAACTACTTTAAAGATTGTATAGTCTATTTATTGTATGTATGTACATACAGTCTGATACTTTAAAAAGTGGATTCCGTAAAACCTGGCTCAGTCTTGTTTAGACTATTGAATATCGTTTTAGCCTTGTGCACTGGACTCTACCTCTGTATAGGAGAATTTTCCATATTCTTAATTAGTACTGATTCTGTGATTAACTTGGTTATGTTTCTTGCACTAAGAATTAAAAAGAAAAAAAATCTGCTGTAAGTGTGGATTTTTTCTTTAGTTCAAACTCTGTTGTATGAATCCTCTACATTTAAATGGAGTTTTCTTTCCCTCACGGTTATAAAATAATTCATTGTTTTTTCTTCTGGTTTGTTCCAAGTTTGCCAAAAAAAATACACACACATATATATATGTATATATATAGTACCTTACAGTAAATCTGAATAAGTGTCATTTGTTTGCAAGGTACTCTATACCATGTAATTAAAAATGAATTATTATTTAGGATTTTTGCACTTAGTGTAGGTTTTTTTAAGCGTTACTGTATGGAAAATGCCATTGCAAGATTAGAGAACCACCCAGGGTGTGAGAACAAGAGGAGAACCAATTGCATTTTCATTAACAGCACAAATAAATTGTGGTTTTCATTTCAGAACCTGAAACGAAATTTGCTGTAAATGTTTTCTGGATTAAGGTTTTCATTATTGCTTTGGTCACCGGCTCAAAAGCAAAAAGGTGTAATAAACCTGTCCCTTCAAGCATCATTGTCTTAATGAATTGTTTTTTCTATGTTGAGCCAGTGGGCCGTTGGTTTTGTTGCTTATGTATTGATAATTGGATAAACATTTGAAAAATGTGTCTTGTAAGGGTTTTTATTCATGCATCACTCTGTAGACCTAAGATTTTCCCCTAATTCCTCTTCCCATTTGTAGACTTATTTATATTTCAATTTATGTTTATATTTCTCTTTTTTTGGTCAGCTATTTACATCCTTTTGATGGACACCGTTCTTTGGGACCAAGAACATCGGAGTCATGTGCTATAGTACAGAAAGAAAAATGTCAAAAAGCCTTTTCCCCCTTCCACAAACCCTATCCATCTTTTTGAATGATACACATTTTCACTTGATAAAAACATGCAGAATCCTTTCTGATAGCAGGGTAATGGGTTCTTTTTCAATAATTGTGTGTTTTTTTTTTTTTTTATTTACTTTTCAGCTTTTTTTTTTTTTTTGATGGTGGTGGGGTCAGCATATGTAGCTTCATTTACCTTCGCTTATTTAGCTTAGTTTATCATGTAAACTAAACACAGGATGGGAGAACTGTTTATGTATTTATGGAGTCTTAGTTCAGACTTTGTTTTTTAACACCTCTTTCTCTATTTCCCAGCTTTGTTAATGCCAGAAACCTCAGATACAAGCTAAAGATTAGAAGTAGCAAAAGCCTCATCAGAAAAGGGTGATAGTGTATTGGTGGCAGATGACAAAATGACATCTGGTAGTGTTGGCTGTGTATAAATATAGCAGAATGTGGGAGGGGATAGAAGAATTGAAATAACAGAGCAGAAACAAAAAACAAACAAACAAAAACCCCAAAGCCTTAACAGCTGAAGCAACAAATTATTTACAGCCATTCTTTGTTGGTAATGAGCATTTCATTTTCCAGTGGCATGTTTAAACTGCTAATTGAAATGCTGTGCATCCACTGCAGGCTCATATAGTGCTCCGCTTCTGTGGGGTATTTATGAAGAATTTACTTGACCTAGCTTTCAGCAATTCCTCACTACTGTTGCAAACACACATCTATAAGCTGATTTTTATTTATTTTTATAGCTTGAATCTGTAGGTCTTCCTACTTCTGCAGTGGAGTGTCTACTTAGTGTCTCTGACAGGTTCTGAGAAAACATCTCAAAAGTAAACACAAGCATATCTGTGTGCATGTGACCTAGATCTTCGTGGAAAATGTTAGTATCAGCACCTAAAGTGTGCAGTAAGTATCCTGCTGCTGCTTGTTTTTTGTTTTTTTTTTTTTTTTCTCCTTGCCAACTGAACTGCAGCCTGAGGAAACCACAGAAGTGATGAGAGGTAGAGTTGCAGTAGACTACTACAGGTACACATTGCAACCACTGGTAGGAGAAGATGCTTTAAAAAAGGAAGCAAGGTTAAAAAGAAAAGCTGACGATGATAACGGTAGTTTTACAGTGTATGCTTTTCTGAGCCCTGTTTTTAAGAATCTCGAAGAAGTGACTGGTGAATCCCAGAAGCACAGCTTGAAAATGACTGAATGTGTTAGCCAAGAAAGAAAGGCTTGGCTTTCTTTGGTCTGGGCTTTCTTCTGTGGTCTGGGCTTAGGTCATCAGGCACTCCCATTAAAAAAAGAAGTGACCAGGAGGCAGATTCAAGAAAGGCAGGGGACAGCAGCACAAATAGGCTCTTTTCTTGTATTCCTTTTAGACTGCTTGGTCTGATGCAATTTGATGCCTAGATAAAAGGAGAGTGCCTGTTTTTGTGCCTCTTACAGCATGTGTAATATGTTTCAGCCATATTGGGGCAACTGGTATTAGCTGGGGACACGCGCTGGTGAATATATGTTCAGGAAGCTGCTTGGTCTTGTGATAGGTGACCGTATACCTGGGTTTTCCCATATGAGTTGTCCAGAATCTCTACAGACTTTGTAAAGCTCACTCAAGGCTCTGGGCAGTATCTTTTGTGAAGATGTCAATGGTCTCCACAGTTTGAGAGCAGAACATAATAAAATGTCAAAAATTGTATTTGTCCAACTTCCTGGCTTTCTCAATGTACCTATGTAATCTAGTTCATGAACACTTTTTTCTTGTGTCTCTGGGACGTAGATCGGGGTGCTGCAGTAACCACTGCAATAAAGCTTTGTAGCTACAAGGCCCGGCACTGCTGCCCTCTCGGGAGTCCCTGGCAGTGAGGCACCTTCTGAGGACGTGACACTGAGTGCTCCACTAAACTGGGCACTGGAATGAAGCACCTTTGTGTAAGAGATTCTGCAGCACACTGGGAGTCTAAAGCTAATTCTTCTCTATCTGTGTGTTTTCTTGCTTCATTGCCTCCTGGTTTTCATGCCCCTTTATTTTAAACATTAGTACAAATTATTCTCCATGGAAACAGTATCTTGGGAACTGGCAGATGTGATGCACTTGCTGCCTTATATTTAAACAATACAGGTGATCCTGTGACCAATACTTCTGTTTCATGTCTTTCAGGCAAACTACGCATTCTTCTGTGGAAACAGGAGAGGTCAAAAAGATGGAGATGGGAGTGCTAGAAGTGTTAGGAGGCAGAAATAGGTGTGGGCAGTTTTAAAATGATCTAAGAAATACAGATGGGCAAATTTATTTGTATCTTCTCCAGTGCTGATACCACAAGGTATTAATGATACTTTAACTTGATAAATTTCTCACGCAAGGAGTTCAAGGGGTAAAATTGTCTCCCTTAAGATGCACAGGATATGCAGATTGTATTTCCACAAATCCTAGGAGGAGGAAGACCACGTTAGACTAAGAAAAATGGCATGGCCATAAGAAAAATGACACGTATCTACACCTAATGATCTTGAATATTTTGCTTTAAAATTGTAGCATTACCTTGGTGTTGGTGCTGACGTGCAACCTGCCACTGTTAGGAAGGTGTTGGTAGTACCAATCTTGCCTGGGATATTGCATCCTGTACCTCTTGAGGCCTTAAAGTAAAGGTAATCCTGTGGATACTTCGTCATGTACTAGAATATAATCAAGAATGTTTGGAACTAGACTTTAAAAAACAATGCAGAGTAGTTCCTGTTAAAAACAAAAGTTGCTGTGGATAATTCATCAGTGCTGTGGGGTGTCATCACTATAAGCATTGTGTGAAGGGAGGGGTAAAGAAAGTCTCCTGTTTGCAACACTGCTCAATAGATGACAATGACACTTTTGAAATCACGGGGTGGGAGGGTAAGGAGAATTACACAGCCTCTCCTTGCCCCTCCACCCCCATCCTTTTTTTGTAGTTACAGTAATTCTGCATTAGCATTATCGTACTTGTGAGCAGAGATGGGAAATTGTTACTTCGTATGTAGGCACTGAAAAAGAGCAAGAATGATTTAAAAATCTAAATCACCACTGGCATTCATAACTTAAATATTTAACTTATGACTGCCAATAAGTATGCACCTTATATTTTACCACAGGAATGCCTCCACGGTTTGCTTGTATAATGGTGCTTTACAGGGTACAGATATTAAATCTGTCCTCAAATAAACTAGAGGGATGATTTGTGCATCCTAGGAAAATAGTTGGTTATATCTTCAATATTTTTGAAAACGCTCTGGTAGAAGTCTTCCAGATCTGCTTGTATTTAATGCTTCGGATCAATGATTTCTTCAGCTGGACAGAAATAAATGCAGTTTAAAAAAGTTTAAAGCAGTGGTGTTGACTTCATGCAGAGAAATTAGGTTGGCGGGTCTGGCACCCTGACACTGAGCCTGAATGCTGGAGCCAGCAAACTTGTCATCCTGCTTCTTCTGCATCCCCATTTAATGGCGAATCCACTGCTGAATCCCACTGACAACATGTGCAGTGTTTCTGACCTGTGAGAAAGCTAGACTATGAAATCATAGCTTTTCTTTGGTGGCCTGTCACTGCAGTACACCAGAAGGTCTTGTATTCTGCTCAGCTCCCCTGGCAGGTGTCAGACGGAGGTAGTTCTGCTCCTCCAAGCACGCAGGCGGTCAGTGCGCACTGGCCAGGTCTGCATATTTGGATCTCTGGTCCCAGCTGCAACAGCTTAGCTTCTGCACAGGAATTTCCTTAGGAAAAAGAAACCAGTGCAAAAAAAATCGCAAATCTCCTATGAAATACATGGTTTCCAAACAACCATCTAATTTTCCCATTTCAGATTTTTTTATATTTTTAATTCCAGGCATAAGCTGAATTCTTGACAATTTCAGTGTGTGTGTGTGAGCATCTATTTTTGATATTAATTGCATTAGAGAAGGAATTTGCATAGCAGTTGGTAATATAAAAAGCATTATTTTAAGTGTCATCTGAACCTGTTGTTTGCTTCCCTGGAGAACGCACTTGTCTGGACTCTTCAGCTTACTAAAAATAGGTAAACAGAGTGATACAAGAGCCTATTTTTTGGATCTGTCCCCTTTGTAACACAATCAGTAAATTTTTACAAATTACATTATGCACAGTAAGCTTCAGAGGACTTGGGGGGTGGGAGGGACAGAAAATTGAAATTTTAATTTCTTCAGCAGACTGTGTTATTGGTTAGTTTTCCTCAGCGTTTTTTCTTCAGTTTGTTTCCACTGCGGAACATGTTCTATTCTCCTGACTTCAGTCCTTTGGGATTAGCACAAACACCCCCACAGCCCCATCAACCCTTTCTAAGCCTCATGGTGCCCTCATGAAGAAGCCGGGCTGAAGTGTGACATGAAGGCGAGTGGGGCAAGGGGAAGCTCGTGGGCTCCGCTCCAGCATCTGGGCCCTGTCAGCTGAGGGAGAGGCCAAGCTGTCCACGATCACCAAACCAAAAATCCCTCCCAGCTCCCTCTCTTGGGCGTTGAAAACATCCAGTTCTGCAGATCTGCCCTGTTTGTGTTAGTACATGAAGTGCTTAGAAGAAATGGCTTCATTACACAGCCCTGGTGCGCCTCAGGCCTAGCGCGGATTTGCGGCTGTTTCTCTCCGTTGTGGTACAGAGGCCCCGCCATGCCCTGTTCTGTGTAGGACAGGCTCTCGAGGTGCCCAAAGCCTTCGGGTGAGGGTCATGGTGGTTTCACACAGACCTGAGCTGCTCTCCTGCTCCTGCAGCTGCTCTCTGTGCTGGCAGCAATGCTTGTCTTACTGCCAGATCACAGAGATCGCTGTTAACTTTGAATTCAGAGATTACACTGGGAATTATGAAACCTTTCGCATTTTGGATCAAAACACGCTGGCTAGCAACCCTGCTTTCTTCAGTTTATTTATCCACGTGTACTTTCACACAGCAGTTTCAGTGGTTTTGTGCCTTAAACCAGCAGCAGTGCGGGGCCTGCGGTGTCCTGTCAGGTACGGGCATGCCACCACCCCCTGCCCAGGTGCCTGAAGCGCAGGGGTTGTGTGAAGCTGGGGCTGTTGCAAACTCGTGCTTACTTCTCCAACATTAGAGGAGTTGAAACCTCTAAATCTTGGGGAGGCATCACACAGTCACTGAAAGCAGGAAGAGTAAGAGGGGCAAGGTACCTGAAGTGAAAATTACCGTTCCCTGCTTCTGGCAATTCAGGGCGGGAGTTCCTGCGGATCACTCTTCCAACAGAAGTTTTTCCAATACACAAAATAAGAGTCTAGGGGGCTTCTGACATAAAGCTCTAAATAGAGCAAAGTCCATGTGTAGGTACCCATAGCATTTATCAGCAAATAAAAAAACTGTAATCCTCCCCAACTGCCTTCAGCATGTGGAAACAGTCAATGCCTTGCTGCAGGGGAATGCAGCTTTCATGTGGCCTGAAGGACTCAGGCTGATCTTCAAATAAAAGTTACTGTAACCTTTCAAAGCTTTATATTTTTGAGGTTAAATGAGCTTGCTCATTGAGGTAAAGGTTAATTGTCTAGATATAAACAACTGTGACATAACTTCATTTGTCATGTGCATAAGAGAATACAGTTATATTCAGGAATGCAGACGTTTGGTAATTTATAAGATTGGTTTCCCAGAAATGAAAACATCATGGACAAGTTGAGTGGGTTAAAGTATTTCACTGCTCTTTCCTTTCAGATATTTCATGGTTCTTTTTGGATGCCCTAAACAGTTTTTTCCCATGATGGGAATTGAAGGCAGCAAAAAGAGAAAACAGCAAAATGTAACAACTTGGGGAAAAACTTGGGGGGGGGGGGGGGGGGAACAGTGGAGAACTTTAATAGTATGAGCAGTTATGAGGCACAATGCAGTTCATGAAGGAATATGTTCACAAATATCTACGGTCAGTTAAAAGAACTAATGTAATCTTTAAACATGTCAGAAACACATTAATTTGTAGCAATTTTGTAGACGAGTATTAGGCTGAAAAGGCAAAGTATCTGTCACAGAGCAGGCAGAAGGCTGCAGTTAATAGTTCTGCTTTGTCTGTATTCCTGCCTTGCTGTAGTGATGAAACTTCAGTTCTATTACCAGTTCCAAAAGAATTTTCACTGGAAGCTGTTTCATATCTTCAAGTGGGCAAAATCACTTTACCCAGCCGAGCAGAAAGGATTTGCAGAGGCGAGACTTGGTTCAGTGGAGATGCTTCTCAGGCTTGGCAGGCAACAGGGCATAGCAAAGCACATCTGGGGACATGAGCCTGCATTTGTGCAGGGCACAGCTAATGGAAGTACCCTGCAAGTGGTGGGTGAGTAAAGGCAGGTAATTGGTAGTGTCTTCTGCTTCATGGAAAATAGGTTGTCGAACTAGCATTTAAAAAACATGAAATGCATTATTAGTATAGATGCTAGAGAAAGACTCCTTTACACACCTTTATGGGCAAGACTACTGGTATACTCTTAAATGATATTATTTTTGTTTGCAATATACTTTTAAAAATGCTATAGCCTAGGCCATGTCTGCAGAAGCTGTAATGTTTCTTGGTCTCATCCTGTAGCATGGAATAGCTACATGTCCTACAACAGGACATGAAGAATCCCTCTTTTCTGCTCAGCTCTCCAATAACCAGCTAATGGGAAATTTCTGCAGCAAGCTTTGATCATTAGAGCTTTGATAGCTAAAAGCTGAAAACCTGCTAGCAGTAAAAGTGGCTGCTACCAGCGCGAAGCCACCAGTCACACATGCTAGATCAGGCTGGTGCCATGGCAGGCTGGATGCAAGAATGGGAAGGGCTGCATTTCATCTCCCCCACCTAATGGGACCTGAGGCAGGACTCTCATCAACCCTTTTATCCACTCATGGCACAGTGTCCCTTGCTGCCAAAATCTCCTTATTGCTGCGGTCTGTTTTGGGAATGGGCATCCTGCCGAGAAATCCACTCTTGGTGATTCTTGTCTGTTGTCTTTTGCTCTCTAAAATAACAGAATAAATAATTTATGATTCATGTTGCCCTTTTGGGGTTATGGTAGGGGTTTAAATGAGAATCAGATATGGAATTCCTATTAATTTTATCAAGAACCAAGCCATCACACTGAGGTATATGATGTTTTTCTCTTCAAAAGAGAAAATCCTGGTTGATATAATGCATTAAGTATGAATGCTATCCCAGTTTAACAGGGGAATTCCTCATGTCCTGCCCAGAGTGTTCAGAGCTCATTAGCAATGATTATTAACAAGGCTCTTTGGGAGAAAACAAAACAGAAACCATGGAAACAGCAGGCAGCTAGCAAGGTAGGTGTTTATTGTAAAGCATAGGTTCAGGGAGGACAAATTCACATCCTGAACTGGTCTCTATTTTTTTTTTTTCCCAATATTGTGGTGGTTGGCCTAGATACGGTTTGTTTAAAATACTTTCTACAAGGCCACTTTGAACTTTAATAAGCAGGCTATTAGCTGGTCACAGAGTAAGGTCAAAAGAAGACAGAGTGAAATCAAGATCAGGTTCAAAAACTCCTTTATGCATTGCCCTTGAAATGCTTTCCTATGGCTAGATGTACATAGCTAATGTGAGGATCCCGACAGTGATTCAAGAAATCTATTATTATTTTCCAAATAAGATGTGAATAACAATTAAGAAAAATATTAGAATTTTCCTTCATGATTTTTAAAGCACATCTGGAGATCAAAGGCTCTCACTGTGAAACAATGTGATAAATGTACATGTTCATTTTAGGCAGAAAAACTCTTTTGGAGAAGGTTTTTATTATGGGCCAGATACAACTTATTGGTGATTTAAAGTCATATTTTTAAGATGTAGATAAATTTTAAAAGAATGTACCTTTTGACTTCAGCACAGGAATTAATTTAATTTGGAAAAGGCATTTCTTCACATGCAATCAGAAATCCCCACTCAGTACTGCCTGCAGTAATTCCTGAGATTTAAACTATACGTGAATCAGAGGGAAAAACATCACCTCTCTCATTCCAGCTCTCCTTCTTCATTTTTGTGCTTGTGTAGCCTTTTCCCTATGGTGTCTGATGCTTGGTTTCTGTGCCTGGTTTCAGTGACTAAGTACTTACATTCATCTGTCCATAGTGAAAGAAAAAGCAGTTTGAGTGTTCAATAATGCAGACAACAGTATGGGTTTTGTTCCTTAAAATGATCGGCCATGAAATACAAGAAGGTGTAAAGAGCTCCTATTTTAATTCCACAGTGGCTGCCTGTATGTTGAATCTGATATGATGGATTTATTTACTGATATCCAGAACCAACACAACAGCCCCTTCTGCTGTGCCTGTTGAAAACCGTGATCTATTTGGTCTCTGTAATGTTCATACTGAGAAGCAGTACTATGTAAGTACTAAATTAAAAGTATACCCAGCCAAAGATATTTTTGCCATTATTTACTTACATGTATTATGAAACCTCTTTCCCAATTAGTTATGGCATTTTTCTTACTTTAACTTTTTCCACAATATCAGTGCACCATACTTTAAAATAGTACAAACAACCTCATTTGCAAACAACATCAAAGCTAGGCAACACAAATAACAGGAGTAAGTGACTGTCTGGTATCTTCAGCTGTATACTGATGCCACTCCTGTTATGAGGTCTGTGTGACTGCCGGGGCCTCAGTCCTTCTCAAAGAGGACCTCTGCAGGACACCTTCCAGGACAGAGGTCTCTCTCTCCCATTGACTACCCACTCCAGGCTGCATTTCTACTGTCATGTGAAGGCCTCTCCCACAGCTTCTCAACACCTCCATTGTTCATGGTTACTTTTCATCATCTGTCTTTTGTTGGAAGTGCAAAGGGCTGGTTTCTGTTCAGTGATCTCTCTGCCAGTGGAAGTTCAGAGTGTGATGCTGCTTTGTGCAAACTGTTTCTGCTGTCACTGTCACTAGGCTAGTACAGGGGAAGAGTAGGTACTAACATAGGAGTAGGTAGTAACATAAGAGTAGGTAGTACGTAATTTTTTTAATTAACAAAATTTTCATCGCACTATTATCAAGGTGCAACAAAGTATTACCTGAGGGCCCACCCAATCTGAAATGTCCCTTCTTCTGCCTTTCGTCTGCCTTAGCACTGATAGGTTTGGAGCTGCCTGAGCAAAGAACTCAGCCTCTGATTAAAGTCAGGTGTTGGGTACCAATGCCATCACCAGCTTCAGCATAAAACTTGGGATTCCAAGACTTTCCAGACCTTTGGATGTCCATTTGCTCTGCACAAAAATGTAGGTATAAAACTTGGTGTCAAGTGTTACATGCAAAATTTAATAAAAATAAATAGCTGGAACTTCTCATACACTAGACTTTTTGTGTGTGTTACAGCACAGCAAATTTCAATAATGACATGTACTGGTATAGTTACTTATTTCAGTAGGAGTTTAGCAGATATTAATAATGTGCTTTTGGAAACCCCATGGACTCACTTTGAACTTATACTACTTCATAAAATTAAATACTTTTGAAGAAATTGGCCCTGAGCTTCTGAATAAGAATGTACTTCCCATTACTTAATTTCCCTTTAGATCGGTCTTGAAATGTTTAAAGTTAAGTTCTTGGCTGAATATCATTGACTTTGCTGAACCAAAGCCTGAAGGCGAGCTGTTTTTTCCATTTGTTCTCATCTTAGAAGCAGATTTCCTTTAGGAAGATCTCCTGTAAAACATGTCCTGAACCTTCAAATATTTATTGTAAGGGGATCTGTTTGAGGCAAAGTAAGACTTAGAATAATCTAATTCCTTGAGAGTATGCAGTAAAATACTATTGGTTTAGATTTACTAAATTAGTAGAGGAAGAGGGAGGCAAAAAAACATACACAAGACACTGCAGGCACAAGACCTCAGTATCAAAGATGGGTAAGGAGTGGAAGTTACCAAATTCAATTGCCATCAATATGAGCAGTTAAAGAAGAGCTGAATTTGTCTGTTCTAGATGTTCTGCTGGACTTTTTCACCCACATATACTTATGGATTTGTGTATATGACATTACGTCTGTGTGTGTATCTCCTTCCTGAAGGTAGACAGAAGGGGAAGAGGGACATGTTCACAGAATCAGAGAATGTCTTGTGTTGGAAGGGACCCTAAAGACCGTCTAATTAAAACCCACTGCCGTAGGCAGGGACACCTCCCACTAGGTCAGGTTGTGCAGGGCCCCATCCAACCTGGCCTTGAACACCTCCAGGGATGGGGCATCCACAGCTTCTCTGGATAACCTGTGCCAGTGCCTCACCACCCTCATTGTAAAGAATTACATCCTAGTATCTAAACTAAATCTCCCCTCTTTTACTTTAAAGCCATTACTACTTGTCCTCTCACTACACCCCCTGACAACGAGTCCCTCCCCAGCTTTTCTGTAGGCCCATTTAGGTACTGGAAGCCACTGTAAGGTCTCCCTGGGGCCTTCTCTGCTCCAGGCTGAACAACCCCAACTCCCTCAGTCTGTCTGCACAGCAGAGGTGCTCCAGCCCTCTGATCACCCTCATGGCCCTCACTCGGACAGGCCCCAGGGCTGAAGGCAGTACTCCAGGTGGGGTCTCAAGAGAGTGGAGTAGAGGGAGAGAAAGAATCTGAAAGTTTCCTAAAAGCCCTTTTGAATGAAGGCAGCTCTGGGGACTGCTGGGTTGTAGGCCGAATGATGGGGAATGTTGTTTAAGCTCCCCTTTAATTGTTCTTGATGGAAAAGATTTACTGCACCCTTGCCTCAGTGTGCATAGGCTCCATGGCCCTAATTCCTGGGTTACAATGTCCTTGCTTGCTAAATGTTTGCACAGCAATGACATCTGTTTTGCTGAGAGGCTGCCTTGAGAGTGTGCTGCTTGCAGTGAGTCTCTGAGTGACGCACAGCCAGAGCTCGGGGCAGTGTGTGCAGCACCACATCACCTCTGCCTGCACAAGGCGAGGGCTTCCCACGCTGTGCCTGCTCCTTCGCTGTGCATACGCTGTAGTAGGGTTTTACACGTGTTACATGATTACTTTCAAGTTTGTCTGACAGGTTTATATGTATACATATGCACTACGTACCTTAAAAAAAAAAAAAAAAAGTAAAATTCTGGACAACTTTTCTCTCTATTTGTTTGCTGTTATCCTTCATTACTACCTTGTTTTCCTCCTCTCACTCTTCTGCTGTATTTTCCTAATTCTATAAAATCAGGACATCAAGACTAATTGCCTTAATTTTAATGTTGTTTAATGTCCTTTCTGAATAGATTATTTTTTCACTTGAATGCGCAGTTCACTCTCTGAAGTAAACTGCAAATTTACTGTAGAAAGTAAATAATGTTTGCTACTTTGAAATTAAATTCTACGTAGATTTTTAAATTAGTCTTTAAAATATTAGATATGCATCTGTAATTCTTCTTTCTTAAACAATAGCCTGTCAAATGCCCTGGATTGAAATGCCAGCTCCCCTTCTGTACTAGGGAAGCTGTTACACTGACCCATTTTTGCCTTAATATTAATTAAATTGGCACAAGGAGGTAGCATTATTGCTGGCAGATGTGCTACAGAGTGCAATCTCCTGTAATAGCTCCCACTGCACTACACTTGCATGTTGTTAGTGTAGGTGTGGACTGGGTAGGACAGATGTGGTTGTGACTTCAGAATTTTAGAGGAATGGTACAAGCTTCTGGGGGGTTAGCTTCAGGTGACTCTGATTTGCTCCTGGGCCCATGATTTGTTGCATTACTTTGCATCACTCTGAATGTCATTCTGAACCAAGGACCAAGTGAAGGGTCATTGTTGAACTTTTGTGCCAAAGAATCCAGGGCTCAGCCTGGGAACCTGACACAGGTCCATAGTGAAATGCAATTCCAGTAGTTCAGAAAGTTCTAGTGGGTCACACACAATGACAGAGTCATATCTGTGAATTTTTGCAGGGTCAAGCCCTGGACTTGTGGTAAGGGGTTAGAAATGTAGACAGCAGTTGTGGATGCTTAAATAGATTTAGTTGCATCTTCTTATGTTTCATTGTTGGTTTCTGAAAGCAAAAGCTTTCCTGTGACTTTTAAGGACCTCTTCTAAAATCAGGCACACTGAGCTACAACTAGTGTTTGAAGTTTAGCTTTACACAAAGCCGTGTCAGTGTTTTCTACCTGTCTCTCCTATCTAAGTAGAATGAGCTGTAACTGAAATTTATTACAGCCTGGGAACAGTTTTGTGAGATGCTAGTACTGGAGTGTGTCTGGAGGGATGGGGCTGTGCACCATGTGCCTGTCCTCTGTCATGGGTGGTGGTGCCATGCCAGCTGGTGGTACTGCAGAGCTGACGTCCCTGTGCTACTAGAGGGATTGCACAGCTATGGAGAAAACATTGCTGTTTTTGAGGAAGTGGACATCTGTGTTTAAGTGCAGTCCTGGTGCAGTTGTTGCTCATCCCCTTGGCTGCTTCTGCTGGCCCTTGCTGGTGCACCCCAACCAGCCCCAGAGAGGGCCCATAGTTCATTCGGACCAGAGAGCACATATGCCAGAGGAGATCAAGTGGATTAACACACAGGGAAGCATTGACCTTCCTCAAATACTCCACTAACAGCCAGAGAAGGTGCAGGGTGGGTGTATCAGACATCCTGGTGCTTTTTCAGAGTTCTCAGAGGTACTGGCTACTGATACATGAGTGGATTTGTCACTGCAATGCCTCTGAGAGCCATACCCTGACGTTGGCTATGGTTATGTCCCCTGTTTTTCTTTGACAGCCTGCCCCAGGTCTCCTTGTTTCACCGCCCTTCCCTTCTGGAGTGAAACCAGTGACTGACACAGTCTGCGGCTGATCAGAAACCCTTTAATAAACCAAAACCTTCATTTGTGGTCACTTGGAGGCTACAACAAAAATCCTGATCCCTTTTATGAGAGAGGTGCCACATGCACGGGAAGAGACTGTAAAAAACATCGTGAAAAAGTATGGCAAAGAGAACACACCCCAGAAAGGAGAAGTGTTGGACTGAAGTCAGATACAAGTTGCCTGGAAAAGCTAAAATAGAAAAGCTAAAGTTGTCTGGAAAAAAAAACTAAAATAGAATTTAGACTTTCTGACGTAAATCGATTCCTAAGTTAGGCTGCATGGTGAGTCTGGAGGGGGATGTTGCTTTCTTTCTTTTTAAAGAAAATGGGCCAACCTACCTTAGCACATCCTGCTGTGGGACCAGATATAGTTGCCTGGTGTAGTCCCGAAGGCAACAGTTCAGAGGCTTAAATCCCTAGCAGTTATCCTCTTGCACAAATGTTAGCGATCTCTCACAGCAATGACAAGCAAGGATATTTTAACTGGCAATATTGACAGGGACAATTTATAGCCTATTGTGTGAATGCAGCTGCTGAGCATGCATACCCTGCCACCATCTCGACATTCCTGACTCTATTTTTATTAACTATTTTTGACAAAGGATTTTGACCAGGAATACCTTCATATCTCAGCACAATTTAGATCTCATCCATTTTCACTTTTCTTCTACGTTCTCTTGTTCTCTTCCACCAATTTTCCTTACTTCCCATATTTCTCAAATATACACAACCCTGACAAAAAAAAAAAAAAAAAAAAAAAGTGTTGGATGGGGAAATGAAGCCAAACCCATTGTCTCACACCATAAATACAGTTCAGTAACAGAAGAATTTTTGCTCAGCAAATATCTTACAAAAAACAATTCTGAAAAAAGAAAACTCCAGTGTTTACTGCTACAGTTAAAAATCTCTTTATTCAGTTAAAGAGTTGCACTGGGTTTTTAAGCGCCATCCTTTCAAACTCCACTTACAGGGTTTGCATGGGATGGGGTTCACTACAGAAAAGATGCTCTGTGTGTTCTGCTGTGGCATTGCACACTTTGGGATCAGAGAGCTGGGGAGAAAAGTCTGTGCAGTTGTGTTCTACTTTATTAAATGATTATTTACCTTTTTTTTTTTTTTTTTTTTTTTTTTTTTTTCCAGGCAAGACACACACAGTCATAAAACTCTGCCCAGTCACAGCTGGCTATAAACTCCTCATGACGAAAGGATCACCTTGCCCCCCTAGGGACCAGAGCCATGGGTTGAAGGATGTGAGCAGGGCTGAAGCAAGAAGCCCAGACTGCCCTGAGGTCTCCGGTTGTCATGACATCACTTTTCTCCCTTGCTGTATCACAAAAAAACCTCTTATTTTCTGCTGTTTTTCTAGTTACTGGTAAGATTTGCTGACAACAAGTGCCCATATTATGTTTGTCCTTATTAAAACACAGACAGGAAAGGTCAGACTGCACACAACATCACGTAAGTAGTTGAGCAGTGGGTGGAAAGGAGGAGATCATTTTCCCAAGGCAGCATGGTGCAGTGGGGGTGAGGAACAAAAGGCTTGGGGGGATATTTGCACCCGTGGTTTTCCCTGGGTGCCAAGGGCAGGCTGTGCAGGGGCACCAAGCAGATATGGAGCCACCAGCCCTGCTGTCAGCTGTGTGAAGCCCTGGGTACCAAGCGGTTGAGCAAGGAAGTACTGATACCAGTTCCCCACCTGCATTTTTGTAAGGGCTTCCCCCGTTTCTCATCAAGCCTTCGGTGAGGCTCAGCCCACGGGCTGGCTCAGCACGCAGGGGACTTTTTGGCGTGGTAGTGATTGACAAGGCCACGATGTCCTGTCAGGGAGGCTGTGTTTTAGAAATAAAATTGCTTTGAGAAATTGCAATGGGATAGCTCCCAGTGAGCGGCTGCTAAACTGGCAGTGTCTGTCAAATACAGGGATGCTTACCCTTTTGTGTCCCTTTTGTGTCCTATTATTCATCTATGCTTCTCCTGGGGAAACAGGGAAGCTTCTGTTAATTCCTGGTCCATGCTTTTCTTCCCTCTCTCCCCTCTCCTTGTCTTTCACCACTGAAATATCTCAGCAATGCCAGGAGGCTGGTATGCCCTGGGAGGGTAAGAATAGTCTACAATGGCAGAGATCCCTCCTGTTGTTGCTTGTCTGCTTGCAGTTGTCCAGACAGAGGATCCACAAAAGAGGTAAGAGCAGAGGGATCTGAGCAGCTAGAGCAAGACAAATTTAAACCCTTAGGAAGTGTTGTTCCCATATCCAGAACTAACAGTCCTGTTCAAATCATCAACATAATCCAGCAATAGTAATGTTGTTGTGGCTGGGACTCTAGTTTTCATGTGTGACCCTTACCAAATATTTCTTTTTTCTTTCTTCCCTGTCTAGGTCTAACCTACCTGGGAAATGGCAAACCTGTAAAGATATCAGGAGCCGGCAGCGTGGTGAACCTGACTGAACATGGAGCGCTGGGACTCACTGGGATTTTTGATTGTCACTCTCAACTATAACGTGACAATTGTAGGTAAGTACTTTTAAAAACTCTGCTCTTTGTTTTACTGCTCCTGTCCCAAAGCCACACAAATGTTCTACTGATAGTCCAATTTCATTTCTAACTATCCCTTTGTAACCTTTAAATAAGAAGTTATTATTTAGATATGCAATTTAACAGTGGTTAGTGTATTTATTTTCTTCTTAAATAGCTTCCCGCTTCCTCTCCAATGGATATTTTCTGAACTTTATGAAGAAAGTTCTGGCATAGTTTTCAAATTTGGCTGTTCGTGCCTGAGCTTTGGATCACGTCTGTTATGGGCTGTTGTATGGATCATGCTGAAAACACACAGAAATAATACTTCATTTATATCACATACAGCCAACAATAGAATGTATGCGGTAGCTTCACCAATGGATCAAAATATTTAAAGAAGGAAAAAACCTCTCTTTAGCAGGAAGACATTTGTTTGTGGTTAAGTACCATTGTAATTACCACTGTTTTTTTCTTCTTTAATTTTATAAATGAGCAAAGTACGTATGCATTTAAAACAAACAACAACAATAAAATCACAGTTTATTTTTCATCAGCAAACAGTGGTCCAAGTGTTTCTTTTTTCCTTTTCTTCTTATTTAAATAAGACACTCTTCCTCTTTCATAGGCTGCTTGGAGCAAAATGTGTGCCAGAGAAAGACTTTTGAGGACCTTTCAAAGCCCCTTTGCTCTGGTCGCAGGCATGTGCTGTAGTTTGTGCTGGGCACTGCAGGGAGCACCCAGCTCAGCCGCAGGGGCTTGTTGTAGCGTGGGTAATGAGGGCTGAGTCGTTAGGGACAGTGGTGCACAGAGGGGATCTTGATAAAATGTGTGTCATACTAAACTACTTCCTAAGGAGCCATTGATTTTTTTGAGCAGCACTCCCTATTGTACATGATCTAATTAAAAATTGATGGTGAAATAGCATGTAGTATTTTAAGCTTAATTAACTAATGTGCTTCACACACTTTGAGGTCCTCACAGGGAAAATATTTTACCTAAGTATGAAGTATTGTTTTCTAAAGATGACTGATTCCGTACAGCTGGTGCTTTCTATTGACCAACACTGTCAAAAAGAGGGCAGCAGCACAGCCTGCATATCAAAACACAAGAAGCAGAAAATTCAGAAAAACCACGACTAAATTTCAGGTGATTAAAGATGAAATGGGAAGATCTCAATTTATTTAGATAATACTTTATTTTGCCAGGAGCAGCAGCTTTCCATGATGATACCTCACATAGTTTATATATCCTTACATTTTTCCAATTGAAGATTTTTCACTTCAGAGTGCAGCTTTACTGATCCAGTCCCATAAGTCCATTAGCCACAGATGGATTACATGGGGCATTCAAATCGCATGCTCAATACACTAAGAGATATATGTTGCAGAAATATTTGAATGTTTAAGTACCAACTACAGAGAAATAGCTTTATGGGAAGGACAAGAATGTTTTTCAAGACAATATATAATTTTGTGGCTGTAAATAATCCTGTATTTTGTAGAAAAAATGTTTTGGGATCTGGATTTTTAAAACACCTTCAGAATATGTATCGGTTCTCTTCAACAGATTGCCTTTAAGACATTGCATGCATGTGAGATGTACAGTTACTATTAATGACTGCAGGTTTTCAGTGCATTTCTCAGTGATTAACTGCATATAGCACGCTTCTGCTTCGTCACTCAGTCTTGCCATTCATTTATCTACAGTTAAAACCACTTTCTTAACTGCTCCTTACAGTACAGAATTAATCTCATCACTCTTTGTTGTTTTATTTTGATTTTTGTCCTTTTTGTTCCTAGGTGTGTGGGTTTTTTTTCTTCTTCCTTTCTTTTTGCTTTTTGATTTTTTCTTCCCTCTCTTCCCCTTTTTCTTTTTTCTTGTTTTCCTTTTCCCCTTTTCTTACTTTCTTTATTTAAATATTTGAAACTAAAGCAGGTGATTAATAAATTAAATGAATTTTTCAAAACCACGTAAGAAAACATTGACAGGACTCAAATGGAAGCTTGAGAAATTCAAACACAAATTTTACTTCAGATGTTAAATTTTTCCATGTGTTTGTACAAAATATATTTTTAGTTTTTGACAATATTACAGTTTATTTTCAGACTTTTCTATCCTGCCCAGAAAAAAAAATCTTTTTACGAAATAGCTTTGTCAGTAATATAGCAATTTGTGTAACTTTATGAAAAAAATGTTTAGATAAAACCTTCCCCATCCAAATATCCTCCAAGAACTGTCATGAAAAATGAAGTCTCATTCAAAAGATATGATACGTAGGGTAGCAATGCCTGATATTTCACTGCTGTTGGCATGATGGAATAAGGTTAAATCTTGACCTTTCCCACTGAAGTGGATGAGACCAAGCCTTACCTAATACAACCATATGAAAGAACTGAGGAAAAGACAAATAAAAGTTATCAGTATATGGAAATGCCAGACCTGTAAGGCTTCACTCGGTGTTGGTGGTAAGACAGGAGGGAGCTGAAGGGAGAGAGGCAGCATGCCAAGGTCATGGAAGAAGGAGAGATATGATGAAAATGAGGCAACAGAAGAAGTATTAGAGAGAAATGACTGGAGTACATGTGCACACACAAATTTACACTCATACGACATTTTAAATAAGTTTTCTAGTAGCACCTTAACTAGCTCATGAGTAAATATCAGTCTAGACACAGCAGAAAGATTTTGTCGGCAGTAGTAAACTTTATATATGATTTTGTAGCCAAGACAAAGAAAAAATGTTACTTCATGAAACAATCTTTTGTATTTAGAAGAGTTTCATGCTGTGTTAGCTGATCTATATTGAAATAGGACAAAATCCAGGTGCAGGAATATGAAACCAACAGTAAGTAAGAACTGTAAGAGAAATGGAATTATTCACTCTTTTTTTTTTTTTTTTTTTTTTTTTTTTCTTTCTTTCTTTCTAATGGATTTGGATAAGTTCAGAGTGTTTTCGTTAGGCTAAGGTTTCACTTTTTCACTTGGTTTGTTTTATTGCATGTCAAACTCCTACACTCTCAAGTCTAGGTGAAAGTTATGGAATATGCTAGCTAATGCATATTCACACAAGTTTCAGTCCTAGTCAAAACAAAGCTAAGGAGGTACTTTTTCAAGAGGAAACTGGTTACAGGGGTGCTTTTTCAAATGCCTTGTATACAGAGACAGCCTCACTACATTATCTGCCTTCTCTCCTCTCTCAGTACTCTGACTCCTTCTTTTGTTGTCTTCTAGGAAAGATCTGGCTAATGTTGGTAATTCTGCTGCGAATGGCAGTGGTGGTGTTAGCAGGCTATCCACTCTACCAAGATGAGCAGGAGCGCTTCATCTGCAACACCCTGCAACCAGGATGCTCCAATGTTTGCTATGACTTGTTCTCTCCCATATCTCACTTCAGGTTCTGGCTCATTCAGACTGTGTCTATCCTGCTACCTTATGCTGCATTCAGCATTTATGTTTTGCACAAGGTAGCTACGTACATTGTAAGAATGCACTGTCTGGTGTACAGACGCAGAGGCCATAAGGATTTATCAAGTCACAAAGATGTGAAGAAACTTTGTAGAAGTGCTCTTGTCAATGGATTAGATTGTGATGCAGAGAACCTAAGTATCCTCAGTTTTTCTGGGGCATACACTGTTCATCTCTTTTTTAGGACACTAATTGAGGCTGCCTTTGCAGCTGCTCAGTATTACCTTTATGGATTTTTTGTTCCTGAGCGCTTTTCTTGCTACCATTCACCTTGTACAAGTACAGTTGATTGTTATATCTCCCGGCCCACTGAGAAGTCCATCATGATGGTTTTCATCTGGGGTGTCACCAGTCTGTCCTTTCTGCTCAGCCTTGCTGACCTTGTCTGTGCCCTCCGGAGAATGACAGCAAGAAACCAAAAGAAAAAGCTGCTGGCAAACCTCCATGCAGAGGATGAGGGCATTGTAAATCTTCCCACAGTACAGCATGGCAGCCCAAAATCCCCACCTCAAAATCAAGACCGTCGAGCCTCAAATGTCAGCCAGATCAGTGATGGCTCCCACTCACTTCTCTCTGAAGAGGAAGAGGAGACTGTTCTTCATCCTGAAGGGGTCTCTCAGCAAACTGCCAGCACTAACCTTAACAGCAACAGCAAGAAGCCCTGTATATCGGGAGATCTTGATGTTAAGCAAGATAATATTGAGGAACCATTGTGTGCTGGTGACCAACAAGGAACTACATGCCATCAGCTGATACCTGGGCTCCAGCAAGGTTTCATTAAAGATACTGCCCTGACTTTGAGACCTCAGATCAAGTCTAACCTTGGAGTTTCCTCCTCTGTAGTTCAGAGCAAGCTTTTAGGATACTACACTTCAGCTGAGCTAAAGGATCCTGATGCACAATCAAACTATAGTAGTACTAGTTGCTTGAGATCAAAAAAGTCAGAATGGGTATAAAATCCTGAGAGGCCACTACACAGTTAGCCTGGCAGGACACATCACTGCGTCCCTGAAGAAGTTTTGGGTAGTTTCAGCTGGATCCCTTTGCTGAAATTATGCTGCAGAGACATGCTGCTTTGCAGTGTTTGGCTAACTGAAGGAAAAGGAGAAGCAGACCTCCACTGTGGAGGAAACAAAACGACAGATAAGAATTTGAAGGATACTACATTAATGGAACTGCTTTTTGGAAAATGTAACAGATTTATCCTTTTCTGGGTGTAAGTGACTCTAAACAGCTGTGGACTGTCACTGATGTGACTGACCTGTTTTGCCGGGAGTACATGTGTACACTTGTTTGCTCTAACCTAGTTTTACTGCAAAAGATTGAACTTAAGAAAGGTGTGACTTTTAAACATAGTTGTACATTATCTACTGTCAGAAGGTTAATTTACCTCCTCATATTAAACTCTCTAAGCCCACTCTAAGAAAGGATATTCAGGCAAGAGTAGATGGTGACAAATATAAATAAATGTTTTGTAGCAAAGTGTTAATGTGTAAAGAAAGTGTGGATCTTATGGATCATTTAGAACTGAAGAGTACACCTCCACTACTTAGTGTATTGGGTATACATGGCACGATTTTGGTGGTGGGGAACTGCAGGGGTGGCCTCTGTGAGAAGAGTCCAGCAGCTGCCCCATGTTAGATAAAGGCCAGTTTCAGCCAGTTCTGAAGGGACCCAACCCTGGCCACAGCCAAGCCAGTAAGCGGTGTTGTTTGCACCTCTGTGAGAGCAGATTTAAGAAAGGGAAGAAGCTGCTGCACAACAGCAGCTGGGAGAGTGAGGAGTGAGAAGCATCCCTGCAGCCCCCAAGGTCAGTGCAGCAGGAGGGCAGGAGGTGCTCCAGGCACGCAGCAGCAGTTCCCCTGCAGCCTGTGGAGAGGCCCCTGGTGGAGCAGGCTGTCCCCCTGCAGCCCATGGGTCCCACATGGAGCAGATTTCCACACTGCAGCCCGTGGAGGAGCCCCCAGTGAAGCAGGTGGATGTGGCCTGGAGGAGGCTGTGGCCCATGGAGAGCCCTTGCAGCAGCAGGCCCCAGGCCGGAGCTGCAGCCCATGGAGAGGAGCCCACGCAGGAGCAGGGGGTCTGGGGGGAGCTGCCGCCCGTGGGGGACCCATGCTGGAGCAGTTTGCTCCTGGGGGATGGACCCCGTGGTACAGAGCCATGTGGGAGCAGTTCTTGAAGAGCTGCAGCCAGTGGAGAGGAGCCCCCACAGGCTCAGTTCAGAAGGACGGCACCCCATGGGAGGGACCCCATGTTGGGGCAGAGGCAGAGAGGGACCGTGAGGGAGCAGCGGTGATGAAGCATCAGGGAATGACCGCAGTCCCCATTCCCCATTTCACTGCACCGCTCAAGAGGAGGAGGAAGAAGAGGGTGTATGGGAGGAAGGTGTTTTTATTTTTTATTTTAGTTTCTCGCTGTTCTAGCTTGTTAGTGATAGGTAATACATTTCATTAATCTCCCTATGCTGAATCTGTTTTGCCCATGACAATGATTGTTGAGTGATCTCCCCATTCTTACCCTTGAGCCCATTTCATCCTATTTTCTGCCCCTTTCCCTTTGAGGAGGGGGAGTGAGAGAATGGTTGTGGTGGAGCTCAGCTGCCCAGCTGGGTAAAACCGCCATAGTTAGCAGTACAATCACAGTACCTTTCTCTAGCCCGGAGGTCAGCTCACACAGTCTGACCATGTCTGTGTTACTCAGCTCCATTAGCCTGCAAAACAGGGTGGCTGCACCCACACTAGCTGTAGGGATTGGTGATAAGCTGAAGGATGCCCAGGAGATGATGAAGAGGTGTGGGCCAGCATGGTTTCAGGGCGTGCTCTAACAGCTTGGTGGTGCAAGGGACCGAGCTCTAGTGCCCATGTCTTGGCACTATTTACTGTGCATGAGTGCAGATGTGCTACGTCTTACATGTACGTCTGACACTATGCATGAGTGCAGATGGCACATCTACAAAGTGTTATGTATTAATCTGAAATAGTCACACTAGGCTCCCTGTTACAGTAGGGAGAATGATTCATCTGACCTGTTCAAGGCATCTCTTCAGTTAAGGTGAGTCACTTTCCAGATGTACCTATTTCAACCACAATGTGAGTATCTGAGACCTGGGCTTAGGGAAGATGATTTCTAACCCAAGAGAAGGAGAAAGCAGCCATAGCTATGCAAAAGTACTCACCTCCTTTATTTGACAGACACTAATCATTTGAAGATGTGTCTAAATGAAGTGAATCACAGATTTTATTATTATCATGCTTTGTGCTTGCCTTCAATGTTAATTCCACTGCATTTACATAAGCGTGGTCCAGCAGTGAAGCAGAGCAGTGTGTGAGCTGAATTTTCTTATACCTACCCGTCAGTGGGGGCTGAAGGTTGCATACACCTGCAGATCATCAGTGGGAGTGGATGTGGAGGAGCGTGTGCTCAGAGGAACATACTGCTTGCAGTGCCCGTGACATGGGGCTGCTTGGGGGTGGCATGAGCTGGTGTAGGCACAGCCTGGAGCTGGAGTAGCTCCATTTAGACCCATGCAAAGGGAAAACAGGCACAGATCCAGTCTTGTCCTTGCTCTGCTGTATAACAAGTTTCTGTAATAGCTTAATAGCTGGCTCCTTGCTGCAGCACATCAAGGGAAAACAGCTTTCACATTCTTCCTTTTCTCTCCTGTGGGTACAGACGTCTTTGGGACAGTCTGGCTCATAATGTCTGTGCATCATTTCTCATATATATGAGGTAAAGACTAGCACTTAATTATGCCTCATCTTCTGCTTCCCCTCAGAAGTTAGGAAGCAGAGGTGCTCTTTGGGCCTGAAGACAGAATTTACTTTTGTAAAGTAGTTCAGGATCCTTAGGTACACTACAGAAGTTTTTAATTGCTACCTTCTAAGTAATAGTTTTCTCTTTATTAGCTGTGTTTGTTTCTTTTATCATGTGTGCTTGCTGTATGTTTTGTCATTTCCAGGACAGAAGCAGCATTAATTATTAAATTTCTCATAGGCAGAAAACCATAAAATATTTAAATTCCTCATCCTCCAAAGCCTCCGTAATGGGGTCTATGCTGATTACACATACCATGACAAAACACTGTAACAATGAAACCTTTTATGATTCACTGCCTCTTCTCAGCTGTGAGAAGGAATGCAAGGAACAAATGCGAGTTCAGTCTGTCGTGTACATCCCTCAATGTGAAATATAAATAGGATGGGATAAATAATAAATGCACTGTGGCTGGACACAATTTGCTTATTTGTGTCTTTAGCTAGACATCTTTTAATCACTAGGGAGTCTCATTTCCAATCAAGAAGATCCTCTTTGTGTCAGAAGTGGAAAGTGAAATGAGTGAGCTTCTTCCTTACTGTGCTTGTGGTTTCTGTGTGAGACTGCAGCCTTGTTTGTGCCACTCAGCTGTAGACCTGGCTGCTCCCGTACCCTTTGGCTCATAATTCGGGGTCAGTGCAATACACAGCGTGTTTGTAAAAACTGCCTACTAAAACAGCAGGATTTGTATGATATGAGAAGGAATAGACATTTCTGGCACCAACAACCTGCTCTTCAGGGAATGTCTCTGAATCTTCTAATAACTATTTCCAAGTCCTATTTATTAAATTACAAAGACAGATTTACAAGCTGGGTTTACTAGCAAGGGAGACCAAGGGAAGATGTGCAGAAATATTTATATTATTCTGAGCTTCCCTGGCTCAAGCAAGTTAGAAGCCATTGCTGGTAGAGGCAACCACAACGGGGAGCAGGAAACAGGACAGAAGATCTGTTCGAAAGAAGGAACTAAGAGGATCCCTCCTATTTTCTTCTTATATTCAATATCACCAAATATTAAGGTGCTGTGAGTGTATCTGGATGTCCTAAAGAGGGAGTAAAAGAAGTAATAGATGTGGAACAAGGAAGTAACAACAAAAATGTATTTTTTTAACTTGTGAATTGATATTGTGAGTCCTTCCAGAACATTCTTTGTACTAAGAATAATGTTGCAAAAGCTCCTTGTTAAGTTTGCCAGCATGTCTTTGTATCTTTTCTTTACCCAGCCACTCCAGAAAAAAAAAAAAGCATTTCTGCTTGATGACACAATACTCCTAACACTGCCCTCAGGAAGCTTTATCTTGCATTCAGACAGGGCTGCCAGAACTGCAGGGCAGGTATTAGCTGCACACTGTGATGGGTTTATGGAACTACATGTAAGCTATGTGTGGTGCTCGTCAAGTCTTGTATTACCCAACAAAGGACTATAGAAAAAGGAACTAAGACTTGGAACAGGTCAGGAAATGTGTAATGAAATAGTTTCCACATGGAAATAAAATTTTCATTGGAGAATTATAAAAAAAAACTAAAACCATTCTGTTCTCTTACTATCTTTGACTGTATGATAGCACTTCTCTTGTTAAATAAATATCTTGCAGAACATTAAAGACCAGCAATTTCCATCTTTTGCATACAGCAAAATCAAATATCCCTGGGAGTTTCTGCAGTATGAGCATGCGTTTCTGAGTATCACCACAGTTAAAACAATGAACTAAACAACCAACAACAAACCAAAAACAAACAAAAAACACCAGTTCTATTTCTCAACATAAAATAAGATAGGCTTTTTAAAAGTTTCCATGAACAATATTTTTTCAGTGTTCACACTACAGTTGTTCACACTGTAGGTTGGATCACTTTGATTTACACTCACCGACATAGTGGAAAGCTGTAACTCTATTCTCTTGTGAAATACACTGTAGACAGGTGTCTAGGGAATGCATAATTTCCCATTGTCAGCAGTTGTTCTCCAAGAATCTCTTACTTCAGACCATGATAAGTATTAAATCTGAAATTAACAATGTAGAGATCCTTAGTGTATTCTTTCAAGTTATTAAAATTATCTGCCCTTTTGTGATACATCATTATTCCAGTGATTATCCTCCTAGAAGGGCTCATTAAAGAGGATATTAATTGCACATTATTTTATTTTAATGTCATGATTACAATGAAGAACAGATAAATTATTACTGCTTGTAATATTTTAAGATAATAAAAAAATGCATCTCCAAAATTAAGAAAGTTGAGTAGTTGAAAGGCTGCTCTTTAACTTCTGTCTTTTGTACTGCTTTTAATAGCCTGATGTTCAACTGATAGGGAAGTAATTTCACAATGTAATGCTTTTACGTTGTAACTGAGTTGCTAAAATATTCTGCAAATTTGATGGTCTTTGTTCAAAGTCATAGCATGAACTGTTAGCCTGTGGTACACAGCAATGACAATTCTCAAAAATGAGTTTAGCATGACAAAAATCTGATCAAAAAGTTTGGTATCTTTACAGTTTATATTATCTGGCATCAATGTTGCAATTACCTAGCACCTACATTTCTATCACAATCTTAATCACTAGCTTTTGCCTTTCCTTCTTGTATTTCTGTTTTCTTAAATTTAGTGTTGACAAGTGGGATGTCCCAGGCCATCTCTATAGCTATGATTTAGTTATGGGAGTCCACATACAGTGCTCACTCAAAGGGCTGTTTTCCGATCCTGTGCCATGCACAACATAGACATGTTGGAAGACAGAGAGCCGTGTCTAATTCAGGTTCTACAGGTAACACTTTGAGTACTGGATTAGCTTTGAAAAGCCTTCAGTGATGGACAATTTACTGAGTGAAAATGACAGCAGATTAGAATGGGTACAGAGGATGGCCATGAAGATGATCAGAGGGCTGGAGCACCTCTGCTATGAAGACAGGCTGAGGGAGTTGGGATTGTTCAGCCTGGAGAACAGGCCTCAGGGAGACCTTATGGTGGCCTTCCAGTACCTAAAGGGGGCCTACAGGAAAGCTGGGGAGGGACTCTTTGTAGTAACAGGACAAGGAATAATGGCTTTAACGTAAAAGAGGGTAGGTAGATATTAGATATTAGGAAGAAATTCTTCACTCAGAGGGTGGTGAGGCACTGGCACAGGTTGCCCAGAGAAGCTGTGGATGCCCCATGGAGGTTTTCAAAGCCAGGCTGGATGGGGCCGTGAGCAACCTGGTCTGGTGGGAGGTGTCCCTGCCTGTGGCAGGGGGGTTGGAATGGGATGATCTTTAAGGTCTGCCTCCACTTTCCAGCCCACCAGCCATGCAGTTACTGAAGAAGCAGGAACCTGGTATAAAAGAGGCCAGTCACCAAAAGAGTAGGGAAAATCTGATGATAAGCACGATCTTGAGCTACATGCAGAGCATTCCCTCTTGCTGCCATTCCCCTCTGACTTGACCCCTCTTTCCCCATGTTATGTGAGCATGCTGGGGTGAAGTGAGTGTCCCTGAGGCAATCAAGAGAAGATGCACATATGCCTTATCCACCTCCTGGCTCATCCGGCCCCTTCAGCTTTGTCCCAGGCCTTTGTCATCATGTTTCAATCCATGCTAAGTCCATTTTTCAGAAGGGATTTTAGCACCTTGCTTTGCTGTGTTCTTGGCAGTAGCTCTTACACTATGTTTTCTGTCCATCCCATGCTGTCTCTTGGCACTCTTTGCATTTAACAGAGCTCAGGCTGTTATTTTAGGAAAGAGGCTCCTATTTTATACCTCAGTACCCACTAATTGGAAGTGAATGTCACCAGGAGAGGTAGTTAAACTTAGTTTGGTTCACAGCAAACTGTGAGGGAAGGTTGCTCTGCTTGTAGCTATAGGCTTCCTGGAGATCTGGGGTGACTTACGTTAGCTCAGTTGGCCAGCCTTATATCTGAGAGGAAAACCTTTGCAAAAGCTGCTTTAAACAGTCTGTACAAAATCGAGCGCAGGCCAAGAAACGTTATTATCACAAAACCCTACCAAAAACAGCCCTGCAAACATGAGAGAATTTTGAAAGCAGTTTTTCATGGGTTTTCCAATTAGAACGAGTTCACTTTGCTGTGACTTCTGTGTCAGCCATCCAAGTGCTTAGGCAGGCAGCTGTCAATCTTGCTTTGGAGACCAATCTTAAAAAACAAAGGGGGCTTTGTCCTTCTTTTACAGATTTATGTGTTATTAAGGTCCAAACACATGGTGGTGTTAGTCTGTAGAGGTCTACAGCTGGGAAGACTTTTCATTACTTTGACTATTTTTCATTAAAAAAAAAATAAATAAAAAATCTGTGGCTCGCTGTCAGGTGCCAAGTTCCCTTAAACCCTTGTGCACACCCGGAGACAGACCGCCATCTGTCAGACACCTACTGATGGCCACGAGGAACAGGGAACATGTGGGTGTTTTCTGGGAACTGAGTGCTTCCTCCTGGCTCCCAGTGTTGTGTGAGTAAGGACACGATGCCCACGGATCTGGCGGGCACCCAAGTCTGGTCCCCGGCCCAGGCTGCTCCTGTCTCGCTTTCCTTCTCCCCTGTGCCATAAGATGTTGGTGAGCAGGGGTTAAGCTCAAGCAGGACTTTTAGGGGAGAGGGCTGCATCCAAAATAAGTGCAAGGACAGTTCACAGGCAATACTTAAAAATGCTACACTTGGGTAAGGGACCTCCATTCCTCACAGCTCCGTTCCTCATAGCTGTTTGCTCTTCATCAATACTTAGCTAGCTCAGTGAACAAAGATCATGAGTGTTTCAGGGAACATTAGGCTGAATCACGTTAATATTTTATTTGAACATATTTGCTGCTCTCTAGAGGAACTGATGGAACTTGCATGGTTTAAAGTTACACTGTGAAGCACATTAAGCCAACCTACAGTCGTCAGGATAAATGAAGGAAACTGAAGAAAAGAAGCAAGCCAAAGTAAACAGTAGCCTCCCTAAAAATATTGCCAGGAAATGAAGCAGCATCAAAACAACATTTAAACTATAAAATAAAAAACAGAGAAGTGAATATACTGCAAGGAGATAGAAAAAAGTATATGGATACCAATGCAGATAAGGGAGCTGCCAAAATAGGTGATACTAAAAGAACACATTTTAAATAAATTATGATTATACCAAATTAATTATGATTTTCAATCAAAAGCCCCATCAAGAATAACCCTCCCAAATCCTTGGCAGACAACGTGCAGGGTCAAAGAGGGACAAAGCTGCCAGACCACTGGCTGAGAAAATACTTCTCTACTGAACAATCAAAACTAGAGATTGTATCAGCTTGTACAAAGACAAGAAAGAAAAGTGTAAAACTTGAGGAAACAGCAATTAAAAGATATACCACTGAGAAAATAATGAAATCTTGCAACAGAGCTGTGACTGATGAAAAGAATCATCAGACTGTCTCAGTGGGGCTCAGCTGAAGATGAAGTCACCTATATTTCATGGCCTACCCCTGAGGTAGGTGTCCAACACCCACTGGTCTCAGAGGTCCGGTCAAATTCCTCCCTGGACTGTCATTCAGCCAACAACCAGCTCCAATCAGTTGCCCACAAGAAGGTATCCTACCTTATTGGAGTTACTATAGGGTAACTGGGGTTTTCAGACATGAAATAAAATTATGGGAGACCCTTGATGTTTTGGAGAGGCAGATAGATGGTGTACAGGAGTCTCCAGGACTCAAATACCACTGGGTGCTTCTGTTTGGGCAACTGGGTTAAGACCCACAAGTTTACTTTAGAGGGAGCTAACTCACTTTCCAGGAACCACCAGCTATGTTACTGACACTATTAACTGCAACAGGAGCTTAGGTAATAGCTTACATTTAAAAACAACAACAACAAAAATGTTTAGATATCTACCTGCATTTAGGTATACTAGTCTAGAGCTGAACCTCCAGCCTTCACCAAGCATGGTGCTAGAAGGGAAAAAAAAATAAAGAAAAAATGAAAAGATGAAAATATCAAGAAATGTTTGAGCGATGATCACAGCTGGAGAAATGTTACTGAAGAGAATGCTACCTTTCTTCAAATGGGATATTGTTTTTGCTCAGCCAAAGAGACAAAGAAAGCAAACTCAGGAGAATAGCATTGCTTTGAGCTGAAATATCATTTGTCAAACATTTTCATAGCAGATTTTTTTAGGAAAAGAACAGAAAAACAAAAACATAGTGGTCATATGTTTCATAGATTTCAAAAGGACATATTGAAAATCTCCTCTGCAACACTCTGAAATCTTACAAAATGCCAGAACAAAATTGACACGAAGTCTAACTTTGACAAGTACAGTCAACATTGACACAGATTGGCAGACTGAGTTCTTGTAATTTTTGTGTGTATTATTGCTAATAACTTACTTGAGAGAAACCATAGTTGCATAAAAAGAAGTGCTGTAGCTCTACAGGAGTATGCTAGGAGTATACTAATTACACAGCTCAACTAACGCTTAAATAAAAACTAAAATATTGTCCAGTGTTGACAGAAAGATATTACCAGGAAAACAGCACATCAGGACCTGCCACCTCAGTCACTGCATCGAAAGACAAGAGGTAGAGGTACATTTAGAGGTAGACACAATGCATTATAGGAGGCATTAAATTAAAGTTTGTTCTGACTAGTGTTTGTGACCACTGACTGGAAATGATAAACAGCAGGAGTGTCTTAAAAGCAATTTATCTTACCTTTCTCAAAGACAGAATATATCACAACGCAAAATAACATATCCTTTTCCAATAGACTGCCATTACCTATATAATACCTTATATCTAAAATCTTCCATAATTTAGTTGGGATAAAACCCATACAAGATCTACAAAAGTTGCTCAGTAAATGTTAATCACTTCCGTTTTCCACAGATTTTTCACTATTGGCTTTTGAAACTTACAGGAAATTCTACCCTGAATTATTCTTCATTAAATTATTTTTATGACATGAATGCATAAATAAATAAATATGTAGTTCTCATTTATCCTGTTTTCCCAAAAGGAATTGCATTTGAAAGCACTGTGTAAATTTATGAGTTAAACCCTAGCTCAAAAAAGTTCAGGAAAACATTTAGGCGTACATTCATTTTAAGCATCTTATAAAATCTTGCTGAAATCAATAGGACTTTGGCATGCACTTAAATAGTCCTTACCACCCTACATGCTTATGATCCACTTCTATTCAAGAAAGCAATCAAGCACAAGTTTCTGAATCGGGATCTAAAGGTATTCTGTGAAAACCATTTCCATTCCAAGCTCTACTAATAAATTAGTTTTTTTGTGATTTTCCTTTTTTTTTTTTTTTTTTTTTTCATTAAGAATGTATAACGTGAATGTGCTTTGCTTCATTTTAAGCTGCAAAGGCCCATTTTATATACTGCTTGTTAAATCAGATTCTAATGATTCTTTCCTTCATGCAAATCTTTCCTCTCATTCATGGATTGTATTTAAATTCTGCTCAGCTTGCATTCATGATGCCTTGTCAGTGATTTGCATTGCTCTGATGCGTTTGCCCTGGTTGCACCCCTCACTCACTTTGGCTTGAGAACATAGAAGCCATAAATAACTCTTTAGCTGCTAAAAACAACACACACAATTCTTGTACACTAATGAGCTAGAGGATGGCAGCAATGAAGCTCCTTGTGGGTCTCTGTGGTTTCCTGATCAGACTGTTCCTAATGCCCTGCTCTATACCCTGGAAAACTGTGGTTTTCCTAATTGCTACAGCCAAAATACCGCTTAACTGGAGTTTATATATATATATATATATATATATATATATATATATATATATATATATATATATATATATATATATTTCAACTTAAAAAATCACAACTGCAAATGTGTGTTGTGGCCAGCAGGTCTGGGGAAAGAAAGCAGAGCTGCTCACGGTGCAGCGGCTGCCCTGCCTGCTCTGCGGCGCGGTGAGGCTGTAGCTCCAGATGGCAGCAATGTACAGGAGCACGGGATGTACCAGAACTGCAGGGCCCATAGCTAGATGGCAAATGCTCCCTCCCCTTCCAAAAAGCCAGATTTAATTTTATTGCCACCCTACATTTGGTCAGAAAGCCAAAGAAAGCATTTTGCTTCATAAGCCAGATTGCTACGTTTTCTGATTTACATTGAATGAGACCATTTAGGTGACAACCGCTGAGAAATGATGAGGGTGTCCTGTTTGACATACCTTTTGAATCACACCAGTTCCCAGCCTGAAAATGGTCATTTCTAATTTCAGAAGGTATGAAAAGCAGACACTGGTCATTTTAAAGGTTCATCTTGTGGACAACTTCAAGCAGAAAAAATAATTGAGACTAATGCTTTGTGAAAAACGCTAGGTATATTCTAGCAATGACAAATCTTTAGTGGAAAGAACATCTAGCTAATATATTTAAAGCATGTATGAAAGCATCTGGTATGTCACATATAATGCAAAAATGTTTGGAAAAGAACCATTTTTCTGCAACACAGTAAAAGAAAAACAGAGAGCGTCCAAATGAAATATTCAAAGTTTCTCCTTTATAGTATATTGGGTTTGACTAGTGAGTAGCCCACATCTTTCTGGCTAAATTTCACTTTTTCTTGGAAGCAATGCTTTACCATAGGACACCATAGCTCTGGCTTCTTGCTGGCTGCCATGGCAGTCGCTGCTGGGGTCACAGCAACACGTATTGGAGCCGGGTGAGCATGCAGGGGGCTTGGCAGACCCGAGCCAGACTGGGGGCCCTGCAGCAAGCAGCTCCTGGGGTGTGCTGCCCCCGTAACACACATGGGGCAGGGGAGAAGCACTGGAATTGTTGAAGTTTTGGGCTTTGTGAGAGGAGAAGTTGGGAGAAGGCTGTAAACAGTGCTAGGTGCCTATGGGACCAGGGAACAGAGGAAGGGACAATGTGGTGGAGTGGGTGAAGGTGACAAGGTGATGGGGATGGGGAATGGCACACCAGGAACCAGTGGGCAGGGCTCAGGGACTGGTGCTGTGTGAGGCACATGGGGATGGATAGGCTCCTCTCGCTGGAGACCTGGGTTTCCACCGGAGCTTCCCCAGCTGCGTGGGGAAGCTTTGTTCCGCCGACAGGACCAGATCTGAGACCTTCCCGGCCCAAAGGGCAGCACAGCAGGCCGGCAGGCAGAAAGCCGACGTTCCCCTCGTCGCCCAGCCGAGGGCGCTGCCGGCCGGCGAGCAGCCCCATGGAGGTGGCCCTGCACCCGGCCGGCCCGGGGAGGCCGCAGCGGGCCCGGCCCCAGCGGTCAGTCAGTCAGTCAGTCAGTCTGTCAGTCGGTCAGTCAGTCTGTCAGTCAGTCTTTCAGTCAGTCGGTCGGTCAGTCAGTTTGCCAGGAGCGCTGGGCGAGGCGGTGCCCAGCTCTGCTCCACGGCTGCCTGCAAGACTGGGGAGGACGAGTCATTTGTCTGCACACTTAAAGGCGATTTAACATCAGCCTACACCTCACATAGAGCGGTGGATGAGCCTAACTCGAGGGCTGTGTGCCCTACTGCTTCTTTTCTCTGAGATCCCACCAGTCTGTTTGTGCCTTCATGCCTCTCGCTCAGTGCCCACAGCCTGAGAGGGGATGGCTTTGCCCAGGAGCTGCCATCGTCCTGGTGCTGCCTGGGACCTTGCACACACCACGTACGCGGGGCCATGGCCTCTCTGTGGTGAGGGCACGCGTGTGAGGATGTGCCTGTGCAACGCAGCGTGACTGGGCACAGGGAGTCAGGAAATCCAGGTTCTTCTAGGCTTGGCACATACGCTTCGTTAGCCTGCGATTTTCTCCCAAGAAGAAATTTGGCTATTAATTCACCAGAGATCATGGATAAGAGAGTTGTAGGAGTGAAAAAGTATTATCTCAGCCTTCAAAATGCTTCGTTCAGCATGTGACCTTAGGTGCTAGTTTCTGAAGTGATTTGACTATCCTTAGTCACCATAGATTATGGTTCCACATTTTAATACCAGACACTACTTATTTCCATTCCACCACAGCATTTACAATTTATGATCCTTTCTGCTGAACTAGTGAAATTCATATACCTGATTACAGTAATGATGGGCATTTATAAAAGGCTAAATAAATAGGGCTGTCTGAGCATTTCTAATTGAGTTCTCTTATAGGTAGCCTACAAAGTCATGACCACATGCAGGGATTCTGCCTAGTTTAATATTTCTTCTTTGGACCACCACCTGCACAGCACTTTCCTTATTCTTCTAAGGCTCACCCTGTTGTTTTCAGGGTGACCTTTGCGATCCAGCCTCTTTAATTCTGGGAAGAGGTCTGCTGTCTTTTTCAATACCATCCAATTTTGGTATGCAGGGCAAAAAGAGGAGGAACATGGCCAGGATGGGAAATTGAGAGATTGTTCCTTACTTGCTAGCCTGCTGGGCCAGAAGCTGGGCAAACCATGGTGGATGGAAGAAGCGTGTACCTAGAGAAACACAGGCCACATGGCTCTGGAAATGGGGGACAGGAGCCGGGCATGCTGCAGGCAGGTTGTAACAGACACTTTGGAAACTGGCTGTGATTCTAAAAGCTGGTTTGACTGGGTGACACTGAGCTTTCCTCCATCGTGACCTAGACTGTAGGTGAGCTTTCACTCCAAGAGCATCTTTCTTTTGTCTTTTTTGAGTGTCCATTATTGCCATTTCACTTTTTCCCCACATTTGGTGGCCTATGTATCCCATATAAAATTTTATGCCTTTGTTGGCTAAGAGAGTTAACACTGTAGATTCATATTTGTACTGAATGCAGTGCTTTGAAATAACTTTATTATGCTTATATGTATATTATAAGCATATAGCACTATCCCCAGTGTGTACCCATAGTGGCCACCCCACCTTCAGATTTCATACCTACACATGTGAGACTTTACAGGACTAGTCAAACACCTTTGAGGAACTCTCTATGATACTTTGATTTTTAAATATTGTGTAAGAAAGAAGGAAAAAAAGATTCTTTGTGTACCTGTCTTAGCCTTCATAGACCTTTTATTACAGGAACTATAAAAAGTTTCCAAGAATGCTTGGCCACTTTCACATTATTCCAATGTATAAGAATTTCCCAATTCCTCCCTGTCTAAAGTCCCTTCTCTTCCATGCTAACTGCTTATTGAAGCTTCAGGAAAGCTTCCTCAGCACAGAGAAAGCTTTGGAGCAGGTTGCAGGACACTTACACGCAGCTCTGGGGGAATAAGCACTAGGGCCCAGGGGAGGTGTCCCTCCCAAATGCTCTGCAGCACACCTGGGCTGCTCTGCCTCTTTTTAAAATGCCCACAGGCAGCTGGCCTAGCTCCTTTGGAGGCTGCAGGATTATTCAGTCATTACAGCAGGAGGAGGCTAATCCATGGGATTTCCTTTTGAAGCAGGAACACGTAAAGCAGGAAAGGGTCCTGGAAAGAAAAGGAGCACTCAAAAGGTATGCTGCTTAATAGAGAAGAAAAAAAAAAATCCCCAAACATGTTTCTCTGCTAGCTTAGTCACTCTCCTGAATAAAGCAGTTAAACCTTTCTGTGAGCTGCAGGAGGCTCTTAGTTGCCTTCTACGCAGCTTTCCAAATGTTGCTGTGCAAGTTGTGCTGTGGAGCCACATCGGTGATAATCAGGCTTCCCCTTGGCTCTCAGGAGCTGGCGTGGGTGCTGCCTCTGCCCAGGGGTGAGCCTGTGCCTGGGATGCCTAGGGCAGTCCTGCTGTGCAGGCAAGTGCTTGGGTCACTGGTCTGTTGTGGCTATTTTTAGTGGTTCTCTAGCAGATTTAGGTAGAAGGCAGTCTATCATCAGACCTTGAAAATTAACATGCAACTCCTACCATCTCATCACGTTTTTGGAGATCTTCATAGGGAAATTATCTTTAACATCTGATAAGAAGTTATCGTAATAATGGGAAGTTCAGTGTAGCTGTGGATTTTTGTTTTCTTGTATACCTAAATGCCTTGCTGTTAGGTGTTTTTGTTTATTTGTTTCTCCCCAGACATAGATTTTTATGTTGATTCATAAAAATCTGTAATAGTAAATTAGCTTCTCTAGCACCCTTTCCACATGTTGGCATTTTAGTGAGTTGAATATCATCTAATCTTTGTTTAACTTTTGCATTATTGCTCAGTCAATTCCAAGTGCCAAAGCAGGCATCTTGCTAACCTGACTAATTTTGGGACTGCTTTCCTGGCTATGGCCACCTACCTGCAGCACCTCTTAGCTGATCCCAGGGTAAGCTGAGCCACAAAGCTACTTCCTATTTTTATATATATATATTTTATTTATTTATTTATTTATTTTTACTAGAACTGCTTTCATCTCAGCCCCAGCAATCTGCAAGAGACTCATCTAAACAAATTCCCACCAAATGCTTTTGGCTTCCCCAGCTCCCCTTCCTTGCTAGAATACACTGGAGGAGAAGGAACACATTTTATCTGCTGGGTGATCCTGCTTCTGTATGTAGTGCTTCCCTAGGAGGAAGAAAAACTCTACCTTAGCCCCACCATCATCAGGGAAAAATACTGCAGTAATCTAAATGTTGAGAAACTATCCTTAAAAAAAAGGTTTCCAGCAATACACTGCAACTCACCTAAAGGAAAACACCAGGGTAGAAGAGGCCTGTTCTGTTTGTTGCACACGTCAATATTCTGGTTGGTTGGTATATAAACATGCAGCAAACACAAATCCCAGTGGAACATCCTTTAGATTTGAGAAGTTAAAATTATTTTTCCCTCCTTGGAGCCGGAGATGGGCATTTTCAATTCTTCCTTTTCACGATCCTGGTAACTTTGTAGAAGTGGAGGACTCTATTAAGTGTTGGGAACTTTGAAAGGGACACCAATAATCAAGTCAGTGCTCAATGGAACAAGGTTTTTCCCACAAATAATGATTGATATCTGTGTCATTAGTAGGGTAGCTGCCCATCTCTTATCATGATTGACAGGTTAATAAGGGACCTGGGGCTATCTTTTCACTGCTAACATACAACCTAACCAATTGCTTTTAAATTATTGCTAATTTGACTGAATATAAGCAGAAGGCATAAAAATATCTGGAATAAATGTCTAAAGCAGTTTTTACTATTAGTAATCTGACTGATCCTATTTTAGCAAAGAGATTAGAATTTACTTAACAGATTTTTTTAAAAGACACTCAGTTTTTTAAAGAAAAATCTTGCAGTTGTTCTTTGGTTCAATTAGGAGCAAAAGAGAAGGGAGTTTTGTAATGCAATTGTCCTGTAAAGGAAAATGTTTTAAATTGGGGAGATTATGTGAGCAGACCACCTGTAGGGCATTCATAGCTCTTTTCTATAATGCTCCAAGCCATGCCTTGCTGCCTGCAGTCTGGCTAACAATACAGGGAAAAGCTGTTTAAAAGGCTGTTCTCCCTTTTCCCTCTGGTGTTCACTAACTGTTACAAGTCTTCCTCTTAAAATAAAAAAAAAAAAGTCCCACGTCCCTTTAATTGAAGAACTTTAAGGCTCCATGGTGGCCAATTGGTCTGCAACAAGAGGAACCAGGCAGCAGGGAAAGAAACTTCAGACTATACATCACGTTTGGTGAAGAGAAAAGATCAAAGTTTTCCCAAACTCAAAAGAAACCAAGTTCCCTACAGATTAACCCTATTCATTTAGCTCCTCTTAAAGGAATGATGTTCTGAGCCACTGGGCAGACAGGTAAAAAGTTCAACAATTGCCAAAGCATTCTTCTGTTAATTCAACAGCCTTCTGCTCAAATAAATTAGCTTAGTCCTGACAGAAGAACAATGCCTTTTCTCTTGAAAAAGGACCATATTTGATATACAAAAGTTAAGTATGAAAGGTTAAGATGTTAGTTTAATCTGTTAAGGAGAGATTGATCTAACAAATCTCAAGTCACTGTTCCACTGTAGTATGGGATGTATGAAGCTAAAACATTAACCTTGTACACTTCAGTATGTGTCCCTGGAAAGGCAGGTGCTTACCAAAGCACAGACAACAGATAGGAGAGGTGCACGTTTCACACTCCTAAAATAACACCCAGTTTGAAAGGCTACTTAACAAGCCACGTGGGAAGACTCTTTCAGACAGGTTTAGTTTAAAGCCACTGTCATTGCTCAAGGCACCCCCAGTTTTGGGTTTTAGCACGCACTTTTTAAGAATGACTTGTTGAACTACTTGTTTTCCTCAAGTCTGGTTATCTCACTACTTTACCATAGCTGGCTGCCTATTACATAGCACTGGCTAGAACACGAGCGTAGCTCATCCTTGGGACCTTCCACCCATGAGAATGCCCTGCTGACACAGAGCAGCTGGAATAACCAGGGCAGGAGTAGGGGAAAAGCTTGAAAAAGTCATTTATCAAAAGTCATTTTATTGACAAAATAGAATACTCATATTTGCTCTTACAGGGGTAGCCTCTAAACATTTTTACAAAAAAATTTACAGACTGTATAGCTTTGGATATATACATATTTTACACATCTGTACAAGGTAACAAATAATTATATAAATACATCCTTTAATGTAGGAAACCCGTATTTATCTGGGGTGTATAATTAAGACATGTTTTGATTCAGTCTGTATTATAAGGCATTTGCCTGGTCATCAATATCCCAAGAAACCTGCAGTCCCAGCAGACTCCCACCTCAGGATGGGGGGAAGGAAGAGCCTCCCTCCCCTGAGCTGCTGTTAGTCCAGAGTGAATCAGAAGCTGCTTTGCCTTGCCCTCTGCAAGACACGGGTGAGCCCCTACCCTCCTCTGCCAGCAAAATAATAAGCTGGCTCCTTGAAGTACATGCTCCCTGCATATGAATGGAGGGGAAGGAGGAGGGGGCTGGAGCCCGGGGCCTCTGCCAGCTGCATTGTTCTATACAAGCTGTGGCTAATAAGGACCATTAGGGGTTCATTAATGGCACCAAACAGTGAGGGGGCATTTCAGGCAGGCCAGTGTCCCTCATTCCCTAACCTTTGGCTTCTTTCCCCCTCCTCACACTTGAGACAGGGGCATCTGCTTGGGGTAGGAGACAGAGCTGGCGGTGCCTGATCTCCACGTCAGGCCAGTGCTGACATCGCTGTAGAGGGAGCCACCACCGCCGGCCCCAAGTCCTCCTGCTGCAGCAATTGCAGCCTGCCCACCTGCCCCTGCCCCTGTGCCCCCAGCCACAGCAGCACCTTTGCTGGCCCAGCAGCAGCGGGTGCAGAGAGCCCTCCAGGACTCAAGGGTCTTGCCAGACCAGACCCAGACACCAGAGGTGATGCCCACCACCAGGCACATGAAATACTTGAGCATGAAGACCGCATAGTCGGGGCGGCGGGCCTGGTCAGGCTGCTGGTCACGCAGGCAGGGGCAGTTGTGCGTGGCCTCCCATCGGGGCCGGTTGTGCTGCTCATAGAAGAGGCAGGCGACCACGCTGGCTGCTGGCACCGTGTAGAGCACAGTGAAGAGGCCCAGGCGTATCATCAGCTTCTCCAGCTTGTGGGTCTTGGTGGGGCCGCCCTGCTGCTTGATGACGCTCCGGATGCGGAAGAGCGAGACGAAGCCAGCGAGCAGGAACATGGAGCCGATGGCCAAGTAGATGAGCAGCGGTGCCAGCACGAAGCCCCGCAAGTTCTCCAAGCTCTGGTTGCCCACGTAGCAGATGCCAGCCACGGGGTCCCCGTCCACAGAGCTGAGCGCCAGCACGGCAATGGACTTGACGCTGGGGAGCAGCCAGGCGGCCAGGTGGAAGTACTGCGCGTAGCCAGCGATGGCCTCGTTGCCCCACTTCATGCCAGCAGCGAGGAACCAGGTGAGGGAGAGGATGACCCACCAGATGGAGCTGGCCATGCCGAAGAAGTAGACGAGCAGGAAGACCACAGTACACAGTGCTGGGCCGGTGCTCTCATACCGCACGTGCTCAGCCACTGCCAGCTCAGGCTGCAGCTCGGCCGCGCCGCCTGCTGCCCCGCGTCCCCCTGCTGCTGCCCCCGCTGCAGCTGCACCACCTCCAGCCCCCGCCGCCCCAGCACCCGCACCACCGGCCCCCGCACCACCGCTGCACGCCACCTTCTCATGGCCAGCCACCAGGCGCACCAGGTAGCCGAGGGAGACGAAGAGGTAGCAAGCAGCCAGGAAGATGATGGGCCGCTCCGGATACTTGAAGCGCTCCATGTCGATGAGGAAGGTGGAGACGGTGGCGAAGGTGGAGAGGAAGCAGAGCACGGACCAGAGGCCGATCCAGAAGGCGGTGAAGGCGCGCTCGTCGGGGCTGAAGTAGGGGTTGTGGCAGGGCAGGGCACAGTTGGCGATCTGCCCCGTCTTCACTCGGTTGTAGAGCGGGTGCCGCTCGCTGGACACCGACACCATGGGTGCCCTGCACTGGCAGCCCGGCTCGCAGGGCGGCGGTGGCCGTGGCTTGCGCGGGGCCTCAGCCGGGGGCACGGCGGCTGCGGGGGGCGCCTTGGCGGGGCTGCCCGGCTTGGAGCCACGGTGCGGGGGCTTGGCTGGGGGCGGTGCGGCCGTGGTGAGGTCCGTGCGGTTGTAGTCCATGCAGAGCGTGTCGGGGCTGCCCTGCTCGGGGAGGCGGTCGCAGCGCATCCTGTCGGGCCAGGCGAAGCCGTACTGGCGCATGAGCGGGGCGCAGCCGGCCTTGGCCCGCTCGCAGACGCTGCGGCAGGGCGGCAGCGGCTTCTTGTAGTCCTCCAGGCAGATGGGGGTGTACATGCTGCAGAGGAAGAAGCGCAGGTCGCTGGAGCACTGGATCTCCACCAGCGGCCAGAACTGGTGCACCTCCAGCCCGGCCTCGTCCTGCGTGTCGTGGTTGAACTGGTTGGGCATGTAGGTGTAGTTGTAGCCGATGCCTTTGCAGAGGGGCACGGTGATCTCCTGGCACGACAGCTCCTTGGCCGAGGAAGAGGAGGACGAGGAGGAGGAAGAAGAGGAGGAGGACGACGACGACGAGGCGGCGGCGGCAGCCGAGGCGGCGGCGCAGCCTGGGCGCTGCAGCAGGGCCAGCGCGGCGAGCAGCGAGGTGATTTCCAACAGGTAACTCCACTCCATGCTCGGCGCCCGGCGGCCCCGGCAGCCCGCCCCGCCGCCCCCGCTCAGCAGCCCCGGCCCCGGCTACCCCGTGCCGGCCGCAGGTGAGAGGGGGCTCGCGGCCCCGCCGCTCGGGACGGACGGACGGGCGGGCGGACAGACGGACGCTGTGCCGGTGATGATGAGGACGTGGAGGGGGTGGTGGTGGTGGGGGGCTCCGCTCAGGGCAGCCCCCTCAGCCGCCGCCGCATCTCTCTCTCTCTCTCTCGCTGTCCCCGCTTCCTTCGCTGCTCCAGGGAGGGAGAAGCGGCGGCGAAGAGAAGTTTGGCCGCCGAGTCCCCGCTCAAAGATGGCCGAGGCCGGCCCCGGGGGCCGGGAGGCGGCTGCAACCCCGCGGCGCCGGGCTCCCACCGCCCCGAGCAGCGGGCAGCGGGGCTGGGGCGGACCGGGAGCGGCTCCTCCGCTCCGAAGCGCCGGGAGCTCCGCGGGCGCAGCCTCCAAGCGCCCCCTTCTCAAGCTCAGGCGGCCGCTGCTGGCTGCGCTCCCCTCCAGGCGCCCCCGGGCCGCGAACCCGCCACCTGCGAGCCGCGGGGCGAGCCCGGCAGCGGCTGGGCGCAACTTGTCGCTCCCCGGCCCCGGCCGCGCCAGGCCGGCCGCCGCGCTTCATGAATATTTATAGCGAGCGCCGCCGGGCCCCGCCCCGCCCGCCCCGGCCGCCTATCACGCGGCGGAGGGAGGGGGGAAGGCTCCGGCCCCCGTTAAGGTGGAGCGGGGCTGCGAGATTAGTTGTGGTTTTTTTAATTAGTTTATTTTTTATTTTATTTTATTTTTTTATTTTTTTTGGTACGATTTTAGGGCTGCGAGGCTGGAGCTCGGCTGGGTGCAGGCACGGGGGTCCCGGTCCCCAGGCGTGCCACGGAGCTGCGCCCACACACACCACACACACACACACACACACACACACACGGGGGCAGCGCGGCTTCGCTGCCTCTTCTCACAGCGTTGGGGTAAAAACGTGAAATTTTAGAGAAACCTGGGGTCCAGAAACGCGGCATTTGCAATAAAAACGCACTTTGTGCCGAAGCACGGAGCGGCGGCTGGCGCACGTGCCGCAGGTGCGCGGCTCCTCCCGGGGACCTGCAGCCCGTCCCTCAGCCCCGACCCGCGGGGCCGCCCCGTGAGGAGCTCCAAGAGCCCCGCTCCCGGCGGCCGTTGGGAGCCTGAGGGCACGGAGGCGCCGCCGCCGCGCCCGGGGGGCCGCTGTGGAGGCGTGAGGGGCCGCCCCCTCAGCCCCCGCCGGACCACCTTAAGGGGAGCGGCGGCCGCGCTGCCGCCCGCCCCGGCCGCTCGGTGCTCGCGGCGCTGCGGGGCTCCCGCTGGGGCCGCCGGGCTGCCGAGAGCCGGGAGCCGCGGCCCCACGTCGGGTGCCTGGGCCCGGGGGGAGCCCCCGGCGGCAGAGCGGGCAGGCGGGGCCGCGCGTTCGCCGTGTGGCCGCCGCGGGAGTTGGCGAAACTTCTCCGCGCCCACCTGAGGGAGCGTTGTGCGCCCTCAGGGCTGGCGGGGAGGCGCCGGGGCCGGGCTCCTCGGCGTGTCGCGGTCTGGGGCTGTTAATCCCACCGCCGCGTGTATATAAATATATGTATATGTATATATTTTTAGGGCGTGTGTGTCGAATTCAGAACTTTCCCCAAAGCAGCAGACGGTTAATGAAGCTCCACAGCAGTTGAAGCGCCCCGAGGCCGAACAAAGCCCGGCGGAGGGGTGCAGGCGGCTGTGCTCAGCCAGGGGTCCCCGGGGCTGACACCAAAATAATCCTCCCCGAGCCCCCCAAAGCGGCCCTGGTGCTGCTCGAGGTGTGCCTTGTCTGAAAACCGCTGCTGAATGCAGGAAGGAGTGAGCCTGGTCAGGAGATGGGGGCGAGCATAAATCCCCGCTCCGTCAGGATCCCTCTTGCCTGCCACAAAGTACCTCTGTGCTGAACTTCAGCTCTGCGCTACGGAGACGGCAGATGTGAGGTGATGGCTTCCAAAAGCAACACAGATGCTGTAACGTTTCCATTGCCATACTTCAGCAAGGAAGCTCAGGAGACATGCTGAATGCTGCAGTTTAGAATTACACTGTAACTCTCCCAGAAAGGGGAGAATACCAAGTTTCTCAACAGTACGCTTAGGCTTCATGCTTACTATCGGTCATATAGGCTCTTGTTTCCTTGCAGCGTGGAAAGAGATGCAGCGCAAAGATACTGCGTGCCTTGGAGCTGTTCGGTAACAACAAAATCGGTGCTGTGGAACTCCATAGCAGTTTAATAACGCCTATGTATCCGAGTTCCCTTGCAAGACCACGGTAATTTGTCAAATTGTCTTTCAGGTATACAAAACAGCCCAGCCGTGGGGAGGGCGCTTTACTTTATTTGCCTGAAAAGCAGCCTGAATGGCTTAAGGCTGTGGAATCACTGCCCATTGTGTGCTCCTCCAATGCCGAGACTTCGCTAAAGTCAGTCGAAGCACTGAGATGAAGGAATCGAGGGTCAAGTCTTAAACATGGTTTGTGTGTTTTTTTTTTTTTCCAGAAAATACAGCAGCTGCATTTTCTGAAAAGCTGTGCTTTGCTATAGCAATACAGCTTACTTTCAGACACTTTGTAAGGGTTTCAAAACAAATGTCCAGCCATCAAATCATGCAGAAACATAAATCCAGCAGATGAAGGCAAGAATGTTACAGATACTACAACTCTTTGCAAACCTGTAGATTTGACAAGTAGATAACAGTTTTGCAAATCTTTGTTGCCACAAATATTCATGCCACTTTTGTTCAGGCATTTAGGCTCTATTGCTTGTCACTGGCTGCTCTATAATAAGCTGAATTTTTGTGTGCATCTAAGGCTTTGCACTTTTGGTTGTATGGATCACACCAAACCTGGTAATGGTAACTGCAGGACTTTTCAGTTTGAGAGATTAGTAAATTTGCTTGATTTATTTATTTACTTATTTTTACTTGAAAGTAAAATACCACATAAAATCTTGGTTTGAAATAGTATTTTGTTTATTTAAAAATACAGATGTTTAGTTCATAAGAATGGAAAAATGCATTTTAATTCCCAACATGATGTTCTCCAGTCAATTTTAGCGGGGCATTGTCTGTACTGGATAGGTCAGTGAATGGCACTTTTATAAAAAAAAATGTTTGAAAAGAAAAATTCAGTCCATGGAAATTGTTCAAATAATCTTGTTAGAATGAAGCCTTGACTGAAGGCAGTAATTTCATGGATTAAATCCAGAAGGGACTGTTTAGGCTGATCTCCTTCCTATCGCAGTCCACAGAGCTTTACCCAGAGACTGTTTCTGCAAATAGTGGTTAGCTACAAGACATAGGGGATTTTGCATGGACAGCATGTTGAACAATGCCATGAAATGAGAAACCAGAACTTTGTGAGGACAGGGTAAAGGGCAACTGGAGGAGAGAATGTCTTTGTAGGCAGGTACAGTAGTGTAAGGTAGAGTTGTGTCATCTTACTGTGTTCATTTTTTCCCTAAAAAGTACCAACTAAATGTAAAAGAAACTTTTTTTTTTTTTTTTTTTCCCCAGTTCAAACTTTTCTCTCACATGCCGTGTGTGGTCCAAAACTGAGCAGTGTGATGGCAGTCCAATATGGGAAGGAATACATTGATTTGTAGTCCTGCAAGTCAGCAAAGTAGAAGTTACATGTAAAAATCTGGCACTATAAACTTACAAAGAAACAAGAATGGGAGAGTACAAGTCTGCATATGTATCCTATATTTTGATGGATATTTTTCCTTTCACAGAAAAATTAAATGGCATTGGCACATCTGAGGCAGCCTGTATTTTATTGCGACTCCTGCAAACTTTTTGTAGACAGGAAGAAGAATGTTCTGTTTACATCGTTTTGGTGCTGTCAGATCTGATTGTGGATGGGCAAACTACCATGATGCTACTGTTTGTTTGACTTGAGAGGGCCTTTAGCCAAAAATAAAATAGGTTGTATGCAATCTACTGTTAGCTACTTCTGGAGTGCAGTGTGCAGGTGATGGAGAAGGAGGAGAAACTGCTGGAGGGGCTTTGCAGTCCTTTTACCATAAAGGAGGATGACACAGTGATTGATGAGTGCTGTGTTCTGAGGAATGCTCCAGCAGTGAAGCTGCAGGTTGTGGCCCTCAGCATGGCTGGAGGATTTTTTTGCTGAACATAGGGGAAGACCTTGGTTAGACTTCTTCCTGAGGCCACTCTGGATGTGTAGGCTTAGCTAAAGAAGCATGAACCACAGAATTAGCATAAGAAGGTAGTGGGAGCAGCAGTTTAGCATGAGGACTACATAAGATGGAGGTGTATCAAGGGGTTTACCTTTATTCCCCCACACCATACAGTCAGTGGTTGAGCTGCAGTGTACTGGCACACTCCGCATAATCATGTAATGCCCCATTTCCCTTTGGTGAAACAATGGAGGGGAATGGAATGCAAGAAAACATAAGGCTTATGAAAGAAAAGGAATGTTCTTGAGAGCAATCTTTTTGTTGTTGTTGTTTTCTTTAGTATTAATTTTTAAATTTGCCCATTATTTAGCAGACTTTATTTATATTCCACCTGTGCTACAGATTGTAATACCTCTTGGTATGGTGTTTCACGTAAGATAAATCCTGTGACTTTTAAAGACAAGCTTTTCGTTTTTCTGCATTAAACAGTCCATTTTTTCATCTTTACCATATGTGGAGAGTAGTACAAATAACATGCAGTTCAATTGCTACACATATTAAGTGTGTATGGATGCAGCACATAGCGTTGTCTTTCTCTGATTGCCCAGGTAACCACTTATTTGCTTTCTAGCAACTGCTAGAACATTAACTTGTAAATGTCATCTTGAACCTAGGTGAGGTTATGTGGATCCAGGCTGGCAGGGAGAAGCTTGGTCTCTGGTGGTAGTACGAGTGCCTGTCTATGCAACATTCACTCTTGGCCCAGTGCGAGCACTCTAGATCTCCAGCATGCCAGTGACTTCTGTGGTGATATGGATGATTCTGTCCCCATACTTAATCAAAATGCTGTTAAGGCTTATACATGCTCAAATGGCACATGCACCATCATTACTCCCAGCATTGGCTAAGAAGCCCATTTGGTGAATCTTCGTTTTTTGGGACCCCAGTTTTAACAACTCGGGAAAAAATCCCTGCAAAGATTCTTATAAATACTGCTGCTGCCTTGCCATCTGGCTTACCTGACTGAGCTGTAGCCATCTGGGATGACGGGCTTCCAAATAAGAATTACAGTCTGATCTTAAGATGGTGTGACATGCATGTATCTGGTCTTTGATGTCAGATCTGCAGGAATGAAGGAGGCTCTATTTTTTAACTTGACCTACCTTAACTTAGTGGCATGTATATTTGGGTTACATGATAACAGACAGGGTGATAAGGGGAGTAACTCTTAACAATTCTGAGTATTGAAACTGACAGAACCGCAACAGAGAAGCTGAGAAGTGCAGGGTTCTTTCTCATGTGCTGTAAATCAAACTTGGAGTGGCTCAGCTGCTATGTTGCGAGGATCCGTGTGACTGCAGGCAAGAAATGTAGCAGCCCAGCCTGTGGACAGCTCTGTCCCAGCTGATTCAGCCTGGTGGAAGCAGACTTGAGAGTCAAGCTTTGAGCTAAGGATGCCCCATCTGCCAACAGGTTATTCTGGGCTATCTGAATTGATGCAGAGACAAGGTTAGGCAGCATAGTCCAGTTTGACTTACCAACTTTTGCATTATATAATTATATAGGGACAACTGCTTATGTGTATGCCCTCTCTCATGCTATAAATTAAATGAAAAGCTAATGAAGCTGTGCACTTAACAAGGGAGAAGTGAAATGAACAAAAGAATCGTTGTGTTGAAAAGCATGGATAAAGACAAAACCCAGATATAATGAGAAAGTGAAATTTTATGTAACTCATTTGAAGAGAAACTTGGGTTGTTAAAACCTTGAACAACAAAAAATTGTTCATTCTGATAATACTTTTTACACCTCATGAGTCCATAATAGCATAATTTAAAGGAATAATATTTCATATCCTTATTTGAAATGGAGATTTTTTATGTTTCACTGTTTCCAATCCCAACTTTTGATGGAGGATACACAGTGGTAATATTTAAAATATAGAATGTTAAAAATCACACTTAGAAATTCTTACAGAAATTACTCATTACCCTGGAGTTAAAATGGAAATAACAAACATATCTTCCATCACTCATTCTGAATATTTATTCTTTGTATTTCACTTACTCTAAACAAAGTTTTTATCTCTGGGGTTAGATCCTGACTAATCCTTCACTGTACTAATTTTGCTGGGACAACACATAAGTGGCTGGTGATTCCAAATATGAATAAGTACAGCAGGCTTGGGCTTGTGTTAATTTTGATGAATAAATTGGCCTCGAGAATGACAAGTTGTGTTAGCACTTTTCACTTTATAACGTTAGGCAGTCAAAGATGTTAACTCTATGCAGGGAATTAGTGTTAAGCAGTGCTTATATGGAACTCTTATGTGCTGTCTCAGCAGAAACTCACTCTTAAAAACCTTTCTCTATTTTTATGTTAGTAAAAGAATGGTGTGATTGAAAAGTAAAGTGTTGAGAGGAATTTCACTGTAATAGCAAAATGTCCTTTCTTTCATTTCATCCATTGAGTTTTTAATAAGGATATTTCTTTGCCAGTTCCTTTGAGTTTTCTTGGTTCTTAGTTGGTGCTAATGATGGCAGTAATAGTCCTGAGCGTGTGTGGTGGGGGAAAAGAAAATAGTACCCCATTGGTATGAGATTTTTTGCAGTTGTCTTTTGTGGGCTCACAACAGTGTTACAAAAGATGCAGTCTTGATTGATTTCTTTTATTACTTTTATTTATTCATTTATTTTGCATTCGGAGCAGGGTTGGGGGGAGGGAGTTGCATGGCTGGAAACTGACATGAAGGATGAGATGGATAACAGACATTTAGGCCTAACATTCAACGGCAAACTTTGTCCTTAGTAGTAGTCGTCGGGTGCTTCCCTGTCTGGCTGGGGTGGTTTCTGGATGAGAAATCCATTGTTCCACTGGATTTGGGGGTCCTAAGAAAAAGGGGTGATGACTGCCATAATGGCATAGCTGTTACTCTCGCTCTTTATTGTACTAGCCTTGTCAAATTAATTCCTTCTGGTTAATTCACTGAATTAGAGAGCCCTGAAAGGGACTAATAAGTTGAATGTCTCATTTTCTTGCTACTTGGCTGATTTTGGTATACAGATTTATTTATTTATTTATTCATTTTTACAGATTTCTTATCTAGTGAGCATAGACGTTTGAATCCTATCTTTATTCTTTGCTGACCTGGGTTTTTGTTTGTTAGGCCGTTTGGTAATTTATAACTTTGTACTCACACATGAAGTTATCCCGTCTAGTGAGCCCTTATTGTTTTTATTTTGTTTTAGCTCCTTAGCTTTTGAACAGTCCCACTAACCTGTTATGAAAAATTTTAAACATTTTACTACTATTTAATGTATTTCTGATTTGTTTATGGATGGACCCAGATGTTCAGCTGCAGGTTAATGAGTAAGACATTGCTTTTTTAATTTTTGCCTTTGTTTTCCATGAAAAAACTACATGCATTGACAGAATTCAGAGGAGTGGAAGACATTGTCTGAAAACTGAAACTTCTTGATTTGAAAAATGTTACTGTAGTTCTCCAGCATTATAATCTGGATGCCTGCTGGTCCTGTTCTATAAAGTTGAGAGGGCCTACCATCTTTGACACTGCACCATGATCTTTGCTTTTTGAAGGGAGTGTAGGAGGTGGGGAATCCCTCAAAGTGATGTATTGTTGGAGTTGACCTTTAAATGGGGAGTGTTGATAGAGATCTGCTACATAAAGCAAGGTAAGCCACAGATTAATTTTGTTGTTATTTTCAATCAAAATACTTTGGTTTGCAAGTTTGGCTTTTTGGAAAAGCTTATTTGCAGAAGCACATACTTCAGGCATGCAAAAAGAAGAAAAAAATCCAACCAAAAAGTGTTTAACTGAAAGCCCCATTTCCCATCAAAAATAGATGCAGTGGAAAATTTTCTAGCAGACCTATATTTAACCTTCTTGGATCAAAATTCAGTTGTTGGACTGAGGGAGGCAGACAGAGGTTTTTTGCTGCTTTTGTTAAGGTGTCTGTTTTTTCACTCATGACATCTGCCTGGTTTTCCAGCTATATTCAACCTTGTTATAATTCTTGCTATTGCAGCATTTTACAGTGTTCAGAATGCTAGTTCCCGCTGGACTCAACTGGCTGGTGATATGTGCAGACTGAAAGTTTCTTTCAAGAGGTTACAAATCCCTTCAAAATCAAGAAGTTTCAAAGCAAGATGTCTTTCAAATCTTGCTAGTTTTATTTTGGTGTGTTTTTAATAAACAAATGTGAATAGCTGTATCAACTGGACAGTGCATATGCACAAGACATAGCATCACTGCAATACAGTTCCCAGTTCTGTGCCCAAGGTAGATGTGTTTTGGGATGTTGTGGGTACATGGCTTTGCCCTGGGAGGCAGCTGAGCACCATGGAGCCACTTGCTCACTTTCTCCAGGTGGGATTGTGGAGAGGACTGGAAAGATAGAAGTGCAAGAACTCACAAACCTGACAACAGGTTTGAGGGGGAATGGGCTAAGTACTTGAAAGAGTAAACCCATTGTGGAAAGCTAAACAGATAAATCAAATAAGTCTTAGGAATTCCCCTGGGTGGAATGTAGTTGAAAGCTAAGGAGTTATTCAGGAAAAACACTGTATTTGATTTCTTTGCTTATGCTCTCTTCTTTTGGCACTGATTTGTGGCTACTTTTGGAAGCAGGATACTGAACTAAGCAGACCTTTGATCTGAATGAGCATAGCCATCCTTGTGTAAGCAGAAATGCACTGATAAATGAGTAAGTCTAGTCTTTGGCAATCTGGAATTCAGCAAACTTTATCAGAAACGAAACTTCATTGTTCAAGAAAGGTGTAAGTCAATCACAAATGATGCAAACATTGGGTTACAAAATTTTGTGTGAATAGGTTGTGATTTTTGGTGTCTCAAGCTTTGTATTGATTTTTATTTATTTATTTATTTTTCTTTTGCAGCTTCCATTTCTCTTTAATTCCTCCTTGCAATAGGGAGAATTGCTACAACTGTGCCTCAGGTACAACTGTGAGCCATTTTGGGTGTTCTTCCAAAGACAGTGGATAGAATAACAGCGTAAGACTTCTAAGGCTACAGCAGAGTTCACTGCACTTTCTAAGAGAAAGACAAGAAGAGAAAACAAAGCAAATAATGAAATTTAGGAAACAAAACTGTTAATATGACCTACATGTAGTTTTAGAATGTGTGTTATGTTCAGTCATTAGTTCAAGGTTAGAATGTAGGTTGCTGCCAGAATCTATCAGGAACTGGCAATGTGGTGTTTCTTAAGCAAAAGTTCACTGTTAATTTTTATTGCTTGTTTTGCATCTTAGCACTTACAGAAATTATCTTTCCAGATATTTTTAACTTTGTTTTCATAGCAATATAACTTATGTTACATAACAATGTAACTTCATGACTGTTAAAGAATACTGTGCTTTTTACCTTCATAACCATTAGTGATCAAGTCTGTAGATGAGCATATGCTCAGTTTTGTAAGATTACAGACAATTTTTCTGTATTTTAAATAAATTATTGAGAAATTTTACAATTACCTGAACTCGATTTATGTAGTTTTACTTCTGAATACTTCAGTTTATTTCACAGTTATATTGACCAAAATAGACCAGGCTTCTTTTATATCTTTTCCTGCTAAGATATGCACATTTTCCTTGAAATTTCTGTCAATTACAGTACATTTACAGTTACAGTTACAACTGTCAATTACAGTACATTTTCAGTAGATGACTTGTAATTTCCCTGTTATTATTTCTGAAATTTTATAAGTAAGTAACACTAAGAAAATATAATAGGCAGACAAAGTTAGAAAGGAAGAAATAGTTTGGGTATTGTTGAGAGAGAAATTCATCATTCTGCTACCAAAACTGTGATGAGTAAGAGGGTGGAGAAAAGATAGCACAGTAGTGAAGTATAAGAGTGAATTCCTACGGTACCACTTTCCAGTTATTTATATGTGGAATCCACATACATTTTGAAGGTTAGTGCTCTGTGGTTGATTATCTTTACTGAATCATTTTATAAGGAAGGAATTTGAGTACATTAGAATTCCTGAACTGCAAAAATAACAAAAAAGAGATGTCCATGTTTTCCTAAAAATGCAATGAAAACATATACATATCTTTAAAAGTGACCTACAAACTTGTGAAGAAGAGATTGTAATCCTGTCTCGAAGAGTGTGTCAAGAATAGTGAGAATAGTGCAACCTTTCTCAAGTCATTTGTATGCCTTAATCTGAATTTAATTATAGTGTCAAGAAGTGAGAGGCATGTAAAGTTGCCAAATTTGTCCACTCTTTTGAAACTAGAAGTATTGTGGGAAGTAATTGGGTGCGAAATAAATGTGTTCACAAATAATTGGACTGAGACTTAAATTTCTTTTATTTAAGTAGTAGGTAGCAACTACTGAAACTTCAAGGAAAAGAAGATTACATCCTGCAAAACTTTCTCATGCAAAATAGTCTATACTAACATCATTGATCCTGGCTACTTGAAGGTGTCTGCTTGCTTGAGAAATGGTTTGTAAAACTGGTCTTCAAATGAGAGATGGTATTAGAAAACAACAAGCAAAATCCATTTTACAGTGGGAGTTAACTTTTGGGGGCTTTGGGCAAAGAACAGACTTTGAACATCAAGGTTTCTTCAGTGCTCACTATTACCAAAACTGTTTTTCTTACAGGTAACCCTTTATTGCCAGAAAAAATGTGGAAGAGGTAATGAAAGAAAACAGTATGGTAAAATACATGTAAAGAATCTCATACCAAAGCCAAGAGAGTTAACGGGTGTATTTTCTACAGACTTAGAAAATAATTAAGGTAAATAGAAAAAGTCTGCCATGGCTTAACAAAATTAACTTGTAAGTATCAGTCTCCTGATTATTGAATACAGCTGTTTGTGCTATCTCACTAGTGTTTTTGAAACAGTCACTGTTTTTCTGAGAGCCACTAGTTTGGATTGGGGTTGGTGGTTTTAGGTGTAGCAAAACTAAATATTATCATATTCAGTTTTAAATAAGTTGCTTCATTCTGTTTGTAAAACAAAATAAATTCAATATACTTGATTGCATAGTTAACTAATGTAGAGTTGATCAAAAAATATCTTCCCTAGTATGATGCACAGAGATTAGATTAGACTGCTACAGAATAATGTGATAATAATGATTTCCTTAAGAGAGTACAAAAGCAGCATCTAAGTTTTAACTGACATCTATTGACGTACAGCATCGGTTGGGAGCCCCATCAAACCTCCTATTCTTTTCTGTTTACCACCTCCTGCTTTTATTTACAGTCAGCATATCTGTTAATTAGCTTCAGGTAGAGTAAGTTCTTCTGAGAAGATCTCTTGTCTTCCTGGTGATGGCCCCATGAGGTGACCCATGTACACACAGTCTGTGAGTGAATTAATCTTTAATTCATTAATTTTAGTGATTCTGTAATGTTTAACTGCTGGCTTGTTTTCCTACCCAGCAGTCCGTGTTTGGACAATTGTGGGCTTTGACTCCTGTTGACTTCAGTGTCATAGACACATCCCAGTGAGCTCTCTGCATCTTATGGTTACCTCTCAGGATGAAAAACCACACTTTCTTGTAGTTTTCTGTTTTGTTATGATTTGACCAGAATGCATACAATGTGCTGGTGGCTTCCAGGTAAATGCTCTGTATCACTGAGATTATTTACCCTGCTTTCATTGCCTTTGCAGAATAAAATTACTCTTCCACTTCCTTAGCTATCTCTGTAGTACAGTGTCTGAATGGAACATTTTGCAAAAATGTCTGATGAAATAGTGCCAAGCCCAGATCTCACAAGTGGTTTTTATTTATTTATTTATTTATTTATCTATTGTTTGTTTCATTTCTTTCAGGGGACCATCTTAGTTTGTAGGCTCTCACCAACTTCAGACTTTTTGATGATGTGAAGCTGTTTTATAGCCACAGCTTGAATTTGAACACTATATGTGGTGGTCATAGAACATTTCTCTGTCAGTACTACCTGTTTATTTGGAAAGAAAAAAGTTGCAGTTATGTTTGCAGAAAAAAATAGGAGCATGACTGAAAGATCTCCTGAATAAATGTACAGTATATGCTCCAAGAGGCGAGAGCATATCTGTGCATGTCACAGATGTGAGGGTGTTAGAAATCCTGTAATTTCAGTGTTAATGTTTGTGTTTGTTTCATCTGAAACCTAGGAAAAGAAAAAGTGGGCTACTTACCTGCACCATCAACCGTAAGTAATGTCTTAAAGTGACAGGCAAGCTTCTCCCTTTTGCCAGAATGTCATTTATTCCTTCTCCACCCTCCATTTGAGGAGTAGTCAAACACCTAAGCATAGGTTACAGGTACCTTGGAATCCTCCTTCCCAGGGCAAGTGCAATGGTGGGAGCCATAAATTTCACCCTTTCCTAGTATGAGTGTTATTACAATTCAATAAGAGAGCTTTACTTACAAAAACTCAGTGTTTTTTGTTCATCATAGGCTATTTTTTTTTTTAGTAAGTATAATTCTTTGTAAAATTCCTTTTCCTTTATACTGGAAAACTACCTCAAAGTAATACGATTATTTCTATTCAGTGTGGAAATTTTCATGCTGATCTAAATCATTTTATGCTGGCACAATTGTATACCAATGGCTAAATTTTGTGGATAGATTGACCTGGGTAAAGTAACTTGGTTTTAAAGGAATTAGAGACACTAATGCCTTTAGATTAAATTCCTAAGACATCCACATATTCAGGGTGCTGTGAAAAGAGAGACAAATATCTAAAAGGAGAATGTGAATTCTTGCTGCTGATGGCTGATAGTTTTATTGCTGATGGGTTAGTGACGATGCAGTGTTTTGGCGAAGAATTGATGGAAAAAGTATCAGTGAAAGTTTTTGCTATATTTAAATGTAAGAAACCAATGCTAATTCGGTTTCCCCAAGAAACACTGGTTAGTTTCGTAATTTCCCCACAACACATTGCTTAATGTGTCTTGGGGAAATTCAACGCTGGGGGGGAAAGGTGGGTCTTCAAATTCTTCAAACTGGCCCCGTGTCTTCAAAATGCATTAACTATTTCAGTGTATTTTGTAGTTAAAGGACAGAGATAAAAGTTGCTAGAAAGGTTTTCTATAATTCAGTGGCCCTTCATCAGCATAAGCCACCTTTGTTAAGGAGAAGCTCCTTTACAGTTAGCATGTCTCATCTTTCAAATCTCAGTGCAGCACCAGGATTTTTTGCACAGATTTCCTTTTACATACAGTCTCCATATGTATGGAATTTACTACTTAAATATATCTATATTGTATATATTATATAATATAATGCGTTGTTATGTGTAATATATAATATGATGTATATAATATATGCAATATATCTATTTATATACTGTATACTTTTTCTTTTTCTGACAAAGCAATGCAATGTACAAATTCATTGAACTGCAACTTTTATTTTTTCTTAATATTGAAAGACAGATATGCAAATTTTACTAACAGTATGCATGGTTATATTTAGCTATAAATTCCAATCAGGGATTTCTGCTTTGTTTATTGTCCAAGTTGATATGTCTATGGAGAAAACTTCCTGCTGTGCAGGAATAAGTAGTCAGCTACTTGGAGAAGTGAAAAGTTTAATTATGAGAGTGTATTCTGGAAAAAATAAAGTAAAGCAAGCATAGTTTCACTGTTTTTTTCTCCTTTGTTTATGATTTCAGATAACAGAAATACAACATTGTTTTGATATTAATTGTTATAAAAGAAACCACTTTATGTTTTCTTTAATCTGGTCATCTGTGTAACTGAGGGGATCTGAGAGACAGTAGAGATCATGAATAAATTTCTTAAGCTTGTGAGGTAAATGAAATATAATACAAGTCTGAAGGAAAAAAACTATGAACACGTATTGCTGAGAATAGCTTCACTAAAGTATATATAGTATATATAAAAGCAATCTGATATTAATATCAGATTGCCCCAAAGTTACAAATTTCATAGAATCATTAAGGTTGGAAAAGACCTCCAAGATCATCTGGTCCAAACATCCCCCTGCCACCAATGTCACCCACTAAACCATGTCTCTAGTACAATGTCCAACCTTTCCTTGAACACCCCCAGGTACAGTGACTCTACCACCTTCCATTCCCATAAAGTATTATTTCCATACTTCCATAAAGTATTATTATTATTATGGGTAGTGGAAGTAAAGTATCTTTACACTATGTTTCTGAGTGGAAGACTAAATTACTGGTGGAAAATATTAGTTACCGTCTATATAGGGATGTATTCTCATGTGTATAACAGGAAGCTCTCCAGGATTTTAAATACTAGTTCTATTTTTTTTTTTCTTTTTGCACAGGTTATTTGCATGGAATATATTTCATCTAGCTATCTATATAAACAACACTGTGTAAAGAAGGTATTTTTCTTGCCTATCTAGAGTATTTATAATGCCGTAATGATACGTATTACTTCTTGGACTTCATTGCATGTTTCTCCTTTCTAAGCCTGTTTGAGTAATACAAAGAATGTTTAAGAATGTTTTCATGATACTTCTACAGTGGACAATAATTCTTAGATTTACTCTAGGTTGATACAATTTAAAGAACTGTGCTATGGCTAGTATTTATGTGTCATGGCTTTCATCTGATGTGTAGGCTTTTTTTTTTTTTTTTTTTTTCTTTGCATCTGTGTAGGACTGATCCATAACCTGAGCTTATAGGTTCTACAGTAATACAAATAGCACATGATAATTGTGTGTGAAGAAAGGCTGGCAGCTTTACAGAGAAAATAAGACAGGCTTCTTATTTCTAAACATGTCAGTAGGTTCAGGATAAGCTATTGCCTGTAACTTCCCTTCCCCCATATTCTGCATTTCTACAATACAACTGCTCTTCTAATGCTATTACTTAGTCTCATGAAATGGTCCTATGTGTAGGACGTTAAATGTGGCAGAGTGGGAGTTTTGTTTGTAGTCACTGGTGCATCAAAGAGTTTCTTCATAATATTCTTCTAGTTGCCTAATACAGCAAATTGGGTACCATGATGCCTTATGGTAGTGATCTGAGCCTGGATCCTATGGGGTGTAGAGATAACTAATTTCCTGCAGATCTGAATGGAAGCTTAAGCCCCTAAGTAGGATTTAGGGGCCTAAATACCTTTCCCGCTCTTGGACTTCTCCATGAGTAAGGCTTACTTTTCCAATATAGCCCCTTAATTCTCCACGTCTCTGTATTCTTCTATATATGTTCCTCATGAAACTACTAGTAGGGCATAAATCGATCTTTGGCTCTGTGTGATTTGACTTCTCCATTTTTTTAGTTCAGTATACACATTAACTGTAGCTGAAGTGCATTATGCTTTCTTCCCATACTAGGCTTTTAATTTCCATTTTTCTTAAAAGGTACCATGAGTGGAACAGAATGAAAACAAACATATATAGGGATGGTAGCATAATGGAATGCTTCTGTAAAGTCCACCAACCTTCAATTGTAGAGCATCTTTTTTGTTTCCTCCTCTGTCACTCTAACTGACAAAACTGACAATCCTTTGCCATGATTTTTATGGGGACCACCGCATGAAGACTTGGGCATGAAGAATCCCTGACCTGCTTCCTGGGTAGATGAACGTGATTGGAAAAAAGCAGGTAATCTGCATATGCTGACTCCTGCTGCAGCCCAAGTGATGAGCTGGACAAGCATCAGTAGCTGGTGTGGTGGGGGTGGGGAGGAAAAGAAGCAGCTTCTAGGCCTTTGAGGAGTGAAGGGTGAAGCGTGAGGAGAAAGGGTGAAGAGTGGAGATGGGAGGGTACTGATTCTTTCAACATATATATATGTTTTTAACACCACATTCCTTTTTAAAAAAGTAAGTTAAGTTACACCAGGGAAAGGAGAATGCAGAGAGTGTTTTCCAGCCCCTGAGTGGGATGACAGTATTGTCTTAGCTGTGTAGCTTATGGACTTTGGTACAGAAAGCCTGAGAGTATACGGTGCTGAGGGCACACAGGCTGTGAACCACGCTGAAAAGAAGAAATTGCTCTGGACTGGTGTCCAAGACGATTGTATTTTTGGATGGTGCAGCTAAATGGATGAAGAGTGTTTTCAGCAAGGAATAAGGTAAGGATGGAGGGGGTCATGTTTTTTGTTGCACTTGCCTCATTGCAAAAACGTTTCCTTGCAGTGTTATTTGCAACAATAAAACTGATTTAAGGTAGTAAATTGGTTTCTGGGTTAGTACCTGTGTTTCTCTCAGTTAGTGATATGTGAACAATTCTCACACAATCCATGTCTTGCCACAGTTTCGGATATGAATAATTTTAGTCAGCATTCTTAATGAAATAGTTTGAAAAAAAAATGGGAGTAGTGATATAGGTGCTTAAATATCACAGACTGCCTTTATCCCCTCTGTATGTTCAATAAAGGAACATTTAATAAAAACTTAATGGCTTGTCTCCTCTCTGTGTATTCAATAAAGAAACATTTATTAAAGAAATTAATGTACCTGGCTGTTTCCTGTAGCTCAGAGGGCTGAGCTGGTTGCTGTCTACAACACTGGTTACATACAGACTAATTGCAGGCCCTGAGCATTTGTGGGTAATTAGAAACACTTCATTTTTCTTTTTTGCATCATCTCTTGTACCAAGGGCACCCCAGGTGGACCCTTGTGTTCTACCTCTGTGAGGGGTACTTTCAAAGGGCCTTATCTATTGCCATATCAGTACAAGGCTCAAAGGTATTTGATAATTTGTGTCATAGGGTCAGGGGGCAAGAGAATGGTAGATGATGAAAAAGGGTATGGTGGTAAAGTAGGTTAGGAACAGGTAAAATCTTGGTGAGCCTTGATAGACACTGGAATTCTGACAGTAGTGACACGGCTTCTAATCTGTTTAGCTGTGGGGTTGTTGCTGGATACCATATGCTAATTCTATGAAAGTGGTTATGAACCTTGTATTTACAAGCTATCTAGATTTTCTTAAACCAGTATTGTTAGCTTTCTACCTAATAGTGTTGATTAAAAGGAAAGAGGTTTGTACTTAATGATTTTGTTTCATGAGCAGATGCATCTGTGGACTGTCTATAGAATCTCTTCTTAGAATGGTTTAAATCTTTCTGAATGCCAAATGCAATGAATTGAAATGTCCAAAGATTAATATATTTTCAAATATTTTTTGTCTAATCTTAAAATCACCAAATTTTTACATAGAAATATTAGCGCCTCCCATGTAACTAACTTTTTGTGGCCTCAGTGTGCTGTAAATAAACATGTTTTTTAGTTGTAAATGCAAAATACAAGTGATTTGTCAACTGATACGATATTTTTACCTTCTCTACATGTGTTAGCACAGCACCGTATTAGTACCGTATTAGTCGGTGCTGGTGGAAAACATGTTCATGGGATTTGACCTTCTTAGAAGCAAGGGCTTTTCCAGGTCATGAAAAGCTACATCTTCAGCTCATGAATAGTGTAGGACGCTTTTCCTGTCATAGCTGAAATACTGATACCTAGTTTGCACTTAAAGCTGTTATCAAGAAGGTCTGTTAGGGATGGGTATGACTTTTTTTGCTGACATTGCTCTGCCAGAAAAACTCCCGGTGCAGAAACCATGGAAGAAGCTAGTTACCCGTACGTTTTACTTCTCTTGAGGGATAGGTATAAGTTGCTGGGGAAGAGTGCTCTTAGTGTAATTCCTATATGAACCTTCCTAGTCTAAATCATCTGTAGACCTCATGCATCAGGAACCCATATACGAGCTTATCACTACACACACAGGTCATAGATAATAGCCTATGCTTACGTCGCTCTGAAGAGCAACCTCTAGAGCAGTTCTAGGCATGGATTGGGATCTCTGTTTCCTGTTCATTTTCTATCTGCAGGGTTGTTTTACAGTTGCAAGTTGCATGAGCAGTGCATGAATGTTCATGTTTAGTGCCTGTACTGTTGGTGGTTCTAGTGTCAAAGATAGATTTGAGGCAGCACTTGAGAGATGGTATAAGCACAACCATTGCTTAAGTCAACTACTTGCAGGAAGAAAGGAGACTGGATGTCAATATAATGATGAAAGAGAAAGAAAGAGATAATTAGTGAAGCTTGTGATGTGTAACACACAAACTGAAGGATGAGAAGTACAAAAGTGGGAAGCTTCCTTGGGTGAAATCATTCCAGAAAAAAATAAGCTCTTGGAAACACTTGATGGGTCAGGATTGTCATTTGCTGATTCTACGTGCAGCACCAGAAATTGCAAATAGTTCTAAAGAAGTTGGTACAGGAGAGTAGAAATGGTGCAAGGAAAATTGGCTTATGTCTTGAAACCTTTCCTTGTATCTTAAGATGCAGTACTGGCATGGCTCTTTAATTATCTTTCATCTGCATATGCTACCTTGGTTGGAAGTGATGATCAGAAGAGCGGGCTCTCAGTGCTTGACTCCCTTTTCTCCTATGCAGAGAGAGAGAGACCCTAACTAGAACTTACAGCTAGCCTCAAGCATGTGCATATTTGGTATTTGTTCAAGTTATTTCACAACATCAGAAATGAAAGCTGGACCAGATAGCAGAATACATTATTTGCACTAGCAGAAATAATTTTGCATCACGCTCTGCAGGAATTTGGACTTGTTCTATTTTTGAGCCTGAAATAGGAATAAATTGAATGAGCTTGGTGATGTTTTGTTTGAGACAAAGCTTTCCTTTTTCCTCAAAGGATTTTTCAAGAGATGCTGGAAGCCCATTTCAAATAACACTGCCAGAACCAAAGCTGCATACGGAAGCTCTGTGGTCCTGCACTGAAGTTGATGAATCAGCTAAGGTTAATAGAAATTGGTATTTTCACTTCATGTCTTAGAGTCTTACCTTGGAAATACATGAATTTGTAGTCTCGCAGTCTCCCTCATAGGTGAATCTAGTATTGAGGATGACAAGGAGAGATATAACCATGTCATTGGTTGCAATCATAATCATAAAAGAGAGATATTTTGAGATACAGAAATTGCAAATTCAATCCCTGCTGTTACTGGTCCAGCCACAGGGGCCATTTAACAAAAGATCCCCGAGTTAATGATTGCTGTTCTATGACAGGGATATTGGACTTATTATACAATGAACACAAAGGTCTCTGATCCATGTTCGTGCCTTGTTTCCTACTTGGGATTCAGCACCACATGGTGGTAACAGTCTGCTTCATGTAGGAAAGTGTTCTGCTGTGATATCAGTGAGCGATAGCATCAGAAGAACATCCATTTTCCATGAATTTAAACTATTACCGCAGTTAGGTGCAATTATTGAGAATCCCTGTAGAGTCATACAAAAAATGTTGTTTCTGTCCAAAGATGTTGATTCTGGAATGTAGCAGTGCCAGTCTATGACATTCTTAGTTTGGGGTCTCAGTGACTGCTATAAATTGTACCCTGGAAAATGGTTGCTGGGACTATAAATTATAGTGCTGCCTTTCAGACTCCATTTTAAGTACCAGTGGCTTTGAGAAACTATACATATAATTTCAATGTAATTTATATGGTGCAAATATGTTGAAGATGAACCAACGGAAGAAGACAACTTCATGACAAAGAATATTGACTTTGCATATCAACTTCATTAACTTAATGCTGTCTCTTGTGTATTGGAAAATTGTTCAAGTGAGAATAATAGCTTTTGAACTACTTACAGGCTAATAGGTAGTGATTGTAGGCACTAAGACTTTGAATAGCTGTGGCTGTTGATTACACGGATTAAATGTGAGTGCAGTTTTCAATATGGCTGATTTTCCAAAAACTCAGTGTTTTCTGTCCTTCCTTTTGAATTCCATGGCTAATGACACTGACTTCTAATACGTATTAAATTCCAGCAGTGGGGAATTGAATCCCTCTTTCTCCGTCCTATACTGAAGATATGGGTGCAGAAGGATTGCTAGATGCTTATTTTAAATTGTTTAGAATTGAAGCTATGTTAGTCACAGATAAGATTGCAGTAGTGGTAATACCCATACAGTGGGGCTTGCTCTGTTTAAACAGCTGATTGGTTATAGATGTTTGTATTATTCATACACTAATTTTTCATACATTTCACTCCTTATGTTTTTTCTCCTCATATCTGGACTGTCTGTGCATCTCTTTGCATCCACTGTGATTTCTCAGTGAATGCTGGTTCCCAAGTTCTTTCTCTATTCTCTCTCTCTCTCTCTCTCTCTCTCTTTTTTTTTTTTTTTTTTTCTCCAGGGCCTAATTATGAAACAGCTTCAAATAAATACAATTTTTTAACAAAAAACATTCTGCTTCCTGTGAACAATAGGCTGAATTTTTCTCTTTATTCTTGGGGAGTTCTTATTCAGTTGGAGTGCTTTGCAGTTGGCTAGTCCTGAGATTTCTGGGAGCTGTAATTGTGTCTCATTAATTCTTACAGTAATGTAGGGTAACTATAAGGAGCATGCAATTAGTGGTCTGGTCAATGAATAGAGCAGTTAATCAGCAGACAAAGGATGGGGCTCAGGACCTATTAGGCTGAAAGGAAGTGTTACTATTGTCACAGGCAGTAGGAATGCATGCAGACATGCCTTAAAGTTGAACTGTTTAAGGGAACTGTGTATGTCTTTTTGCTAAACCAGTTTTCCTACCTATTCCACTACTTGAGCGAGATTCATTTAAGGTTGCCTATTAGAAGTCAGAGACCATACGAGGTTTCAATAGACCGAACAGATTGCTTAGTGCAGTCTCTCACCTTAACAGAGGCAGCCCCTGGGTTTATCAAAAATAAAAGTGGCCAAAGAAATGCAAGACATCCTCTGTCGTCAGAAAAATGGCCAGTGAATGGAGGAGACCGATAAAGTTTAAAGCAGCCATTGTGTTGATTGTCACTCAGTCATACTCTGTTTGTCTTCATAATGAACCTTGTTTGTTCTGAATGGCTGTGCTTTCAGTGCATGTAAATGTATGCAAATAGTCATAATAGTTTTAAAATGGTCGCTCTTTTGGTAACAAATAACCTTTCCTACTTTTATGAAGCCATGTCTTCTACTGCATCTACGATTTTAAATGAAAAAATTACTCCAACTCTAGACAGTGTTGTTCCTTTTTTGCCTTTTTGTGTTAGCTCCAGATCAGAACTGGCAATTGTTTCTTCCTTTGAAAACATATGTACCTCATGAATCCTGTGAAATGTTATGACATATGATGATTATAAAGAAAAAAGCTTTATCAATAAAACACTGCCCTTGAGAAACTCTTATTTCTAAGTAGGCATTGCTTCAAATAGAAAGTCATTTCTTCTCTTAAGTAAAATAGACACTTGGCATAAAAAAGCAGTAATTAAAATAACTTTTTTTTGGGTGGGAAAAAAGGGAATTGAACTTTAATAATTAACTTGTATCCAGAGCCTAGTGTTTTTCTCAAAACTAAAAGTAATTTTTACTGCCTTCTTTGTATTAGCAGGTCTGTAGCTTTATCTCTTCTCATGGTATTCACATCAGCAGCAAGTAACGTTAAAAGAATAAAGTCTCTCAGGCTTTATTTTAAGGATTCAATTATTCTATATAATTAGCCCTGATTTGTTAAATATTTGAAACATTTTCTACTCTTAGGTGTGGAACAGCATACTGGAGTGATCAGAACCACAAATGACTTGTACCTTTACTCAGAAAATGCTTCTTATCAAATAATAAGGAAGATTAAGCCTAAGTCTCTCTCTCTCTTTCTGTTTGGATTTTATTCCCACAAGAAATATCAGTTTTGTCCACAGTATCTCATGTATTTCTATTCCCTTGAAATACAAAGAAGCAATGGATTCTGGTATAAATTAGGCAGATTTAATGAAATATATGAATTGTAATTTGTGCCTTGAATTTAAAATACTTCAGCGAGGCATAAGGCACTTTGCTGATGCCATCATCCCCCTTCTGTTTTTTCATTCTTCTGTGCCTGTGTTTTGCTTAATGAAACATTTAGGGACTGTGGAGTCTTGGGAATAACAGTTTTTGTATGCTATACATAGAAAATCTTTCCAAGGTCACATTTCCTTTACTCTGTCTTTTACGGTAGCAGGACAGACTTCTTACCCTGCAAGAGAAAATGAGAAAATGGTACAACTTCTACACTCAGAAACAAGCTCTTCCATCATATACATGCTATGTATCCATTGAATTAGAAAGTGATTTCTCATCTGGTGTCTGACAGCCTCAAGAAAGTTTCCACTCAGTATCACTGATAAGTGCTATAGGTTTAAATGAAAGTCTGCCCCTCATCCCTGTACCGATGTTCCCATTGAAACATGGGTTCAGTCATGAGGAATAATTTTAAAGTCACTGAAATATTAGTTGGGGAGTTAACCTATTAATTGTGGTCTTCCATGAGAGAAGACCACGATATTAGAGCTGGAATGCATTGTTATGATAAAAATGATAAACACTCCTCAGTATATAAAGATAGATTAAAGGTCTTTAACCTTATTTTAAATTAACAGAATATCCATCTCTGCATCTCCCTTTACACAGACACATATATATTTTTACTAAGCAGTAAGTGGTGTTACTCTGATGGACAGTGTAAGGTAGATTAGACTGCTCTCACAACTCTGTTGCTGCTCTGAGAATTTTTCTTCTCTTTCATAGTGTAGTTGCACAGTTCTCAACTCTGCAAGAAGCCCAGAGCAGAAAAAGGTTACAGTTGCTAAGTAAAAATGTCATAACACTGTATTTTAAAGTTCATTAGCTTTACAGAAATCCTGCTGCAGATGTCCTGTTACTTCTGGTAGAAGATGACATTGATTATCATAACATAAGTATGGGTAGTTACTGTCTAATTTATGCTAGTTGTCTATGCCTCATCTGTTGTCAGAACAGAGAGGAAGTGTTGCTCTCTGGACAGTTGTCCCATCAGTTTTAAGCTTTGTTCATGAATACTTTTATTCTTTAAGTGACTGGTTTGACCCTGTTGATGTTGTTTCTGCTTCAGCTGGTACTGTCATCAAGTCCTCCTCCTGTTATGGAAGAGAACCCAGATGACTAATTAAAAAATACCTGGTTTTAAAAGGTGGTTGAAATGAAGTGAAGTGAATATTTCCATAGTAAAAGTCATTCCTTTGTAACTAGTTCATGTATTAGTTATCTAGTATTTCCGTCCTGAAGATTCATTGAAGGGGTCAGGCTATGGTATATACATACACAGCCAGTAAGTTATTTTCTCAATTAGTTGAGGAACTAATTTGTATTGTGTATGGTACTGCTGAGAGAAATGGATCACTGAAGTCATCCGTTGTTCCTTCCTGCCCTCCCTCTCCCACCCCCTTATTCCAAATATAAACCTAGAAGTAAGCTATTTAAGTAGAAAACAATGACTGTGAGAGTGCCTCCTCCTTAACTGCAGGCTAGCCGTGGAAACACCTAGCTCCATAAGCAACTTTACTGTTCCAAGGTGCTTAGTGTACAGCTGAGGCCCAAAACAGCTCTGTTTTGGCAGATCTCGTTACCCTGCTCCTTAAGCTTGGTTGAGATTCAGAAATCAGGTGCTCTGGGAGCAGTTACCTGAGAGAGCTGATCTGGGAAATGTTCTCAGAGCACACAATATCCACGGACAGCTTTATCACCTCATAAAATGCAGTGACAGCCACTCCTGCTGGGAGGACGGGGCAAGCCCCTTTTACGTAACATTCAGTGGCTAGATAGCCAGACAAGAAATATCTGAGGAGGTTTGCACCCATGTTGCATGTAACCTGTTAGACTGCCCTAGCTCCTAGAGTAGAAACTGAGCTGAGCTAGCAGAGCAAAATAGTTCTAGTCCTTTAATGGCTTTGCATATGAAATTGTTTGTCTGGAATTTGAACCAGAATCAATTCAGTGACCCAGAAGAGAAGTAGAGATAGGGTATTGGTGTGGCACACTCTGTGTGATTTGTCATAACAAACAAGCTGCTGTGCAGGCTGCTTACTGCAACTGTATAACATTTTCTGTATACAGTTTCTTTAGCAAGCCTGCCTGACTGTAACAAAAACTGGAATTAAAATGGATAGGAATAAGAAAAGTAGTCTTTCTGATGGCAGTGATGAAAGGACATTTCTTGTGACTGTTGCTCCTCAGTTCACTATAGTCTATACAGGAAATAAAACTTCATAACCCTTTATTCCAACTGTGTTTGGTCTGTGATGATTTGGTGCATCTATGTACAACCTAGAAATTGTGGTTTAATATACAACATTCTTACTGTATTGCACAATTTTTATGCATATTTACTTTTGTTGTTATCCACCCCCTGCTGGAGGGGTAGATGATGCTGTACCTAGTGAATATGTTTTGGCTTGCATATAAGAAGGACTGGTGGTAGTGAGAAGATTTGTTTTCTTCCAAAGACCTGAAAAATGAAGAACATAAAATGTCCACATTGGCAATAGCAGGATGGCAGGTATTAATTCACAGAAAGAGAGGAAAAACTTTTTTTTTTTTTTAAAATAATGAAATCTTTAGCTGAAAGACCAGAAGAGGTAGAGGAAGTGGATCAACTGTAAAAGACAAATTCTGAAATATATGAGATAGATTTTGGACAACATGAACTTCTCCCGGGAATAAAGTCCATGGTGATAGGAATTCACCCAGAGTTGACACACCTCAGTTTGAATCCCTTCACTATCTGCTGTGCCTGCATCAGCTTCAAGATTCATGTGATCCCCAAGTTGCACATAACTTTCTTCCTATTCACATTTATGTCTTACTATCACAAAGTAAGAACAGTCACACAGGATCAGACTAAACATCTGTCTAGCCCGGTATCCTGTTTCTGACAGCAGCCTGGAGGAGAGTATGAGGAAATGTCAAGCGTGTAATGATCCTTTCTTGGTGTACTCTCTTACCTTCTACTGAATCATGGTTTTGGGACTTCCTGAGCCAGAGATAATATTAACATTTTTCATCCCTCCTCTCAATTCCATTAGTGGTGCAAGCCTTGGAGACTTATTTTCTATTTTATCCCAAACCATTTTCTTATATACAATATCTTATGCAAGCACTTTCTCTTGAGCTGAACTGCAAAGCTCCTACATATTTTTCCCTATTTAAATTCCTCTTTGGAACTCAGTTCTTCCTTGACATTTACCTGGATAAGTTAGTAGCTAATTTATTTCATTTGTGCTCTCTGTTAGTTAGCCACTCATTTATGTGAGGGGAAGGGTGTGGGGGTCTCCAGGGAAGCTGTGGGCTGTACAGGCTCCAGCAGGATGGCCCCATTTTAGTTGCTGTGCTAAAGAACAGGGAGGAGCTAAGGCACTCAGTCCAAGACAAAATACTTGAAAGCTAACAGTTCCAGGAGCCTTTCAACTCCAGAAACCTGGTGTTTCTATGCAAGACAAAACATACGCACTCCAGGTCCCAGTATGACAGGAACCAAGCCAATTGCTCCTGACACTCTATTTGAGTGATGTAGGTAATCAACTAGTAAAATAATTGATTTGGCTCCTGGTACCCAACAGGTTGTGGCTGGCTCTTTTCTAAATCAAACCTTGTCTGAAAAGCATAAGTGGTGTTACACTGCATGCTGCCTCCCTCCCCCATCTTTGCAGCAGGAAGTAAATGCCTCTGTGAAAGAACTGTGGTGTGAGCAAACACAATATTGAGCCAGGAAATGTGTATTCAGGAGCATGTGAAAACCTGAAGGAAAATGTAGACCTAAAATAAACCCCATATCAAACAACTGCTTCCCAATACCGGCCAAGTATAAAGGAGTTTAAAATCACTCATTGCTCTGATTTTTAGAAAATACATTCTAGTAGTACTGTGGTTGTAAGTTAGGCCAGTTCTGTCCAATTTCGGTATTTGTATCTTCACCTGGAGAACCTGATAGGCAAATGGTGGTATCAGTAGGGACAGTGGCTCCTACTCTTTGCAGTTGTAGATGTGTAAGTGTTTGAGCTCCTATATTTGAAAAATTGCCCTTACTACCAAACTGTTACAATTCTGACTACTCAAATTCTTATCTTAATATCAGAAAGGAAGGAATAAGGAAGGAGGAGGTAATCTCTAAAAAGTTCATGCATAGGAAAGAAGCAAGAAATATTCCTGAGTCATTCTTTGTCACATGGTTGCCCTCTCTAGCTATGACAAAAAGGTTACCATTTTTTCTATTGCTACTTTTACATGCTGACAGGTTAAACTGAAGTGATTAAGCCACTGGAACAGAAGATGAAGTCTATGTGTCAGCTAAAGCAGTGCTGACCCGTGCTTTCCAGTCTCTGCGGGAAGGTTCTCTTCTGCTTTAGCATCCTGTCAGCTAACATGAATGCTCTTAATCCTACTATATTTTGTGGTATAGGCCAGGCCAAAAATATGTCCTTATAATTCAGTCCAGGCAAATTAGATGATATTAAGGGACATGTTGAAATGGTTTGCCTTCTAGGCAAACTCATGATTGTATTGCTCAAATGTTTCATTGTGAAAGCAATGTCTTGTTCCTCCTCTCAGTGTCACAGGAAAAAAACGGGCTAAAATCACCTTTTCCATCTTCCCATTTACTTCCATCTCTCAACAGTTTTGATGCCATGCAAACCTCTTTATGCATCTTTTTTTTTTTTTTTTTTTTTTTTTCCCAGACCAATCCTTCTACAACAATTTCAAATTTAGAATGCTCCTATTCTTGTTGCCACATCTTCCCTTCTGCTAGCCATCTCTCAAGTCAGTCAAATGTTGCTGTATTTGCTGGAGACACACTGATAAAAGAATCAGGTGAGAAACCTGGCTACGATAAATAGGAAACAAAAGGTCTTTCTATCATAAATTATGCCATTCTTTTGCATTCTGCTTCTAAACTCTTGTGTGTTGAGATCAGTTTTCAAGGGACTGACCATTAGCTAATTTTACATTTTCTAGATCCAAACTACTTTTGGGTAGAATAAGTTGGAAGCCACTTGTTAGAAACCTAGCAGCAATGCTAATTATTTTATTGTATTTTCATTTTTTTTTCAATTGTACGGGATGATATACACGTGGAACAAAAGAGTGTTATATTAAATTTCAGTGTTAGGATTTTTTGCTTATGCCAAGTAAATCTCTCTGTGCATGGAATGGCAAAACTGGTAAGAGTAGACTAGAAAGGATTTGGAGGTGAACATTTTTCATATGTTATATATATATATGTATTATTAGTCTCCTGGGCTGGACTAATATCACATCAACAAAATAAAGTAGATACCATGTTAGTGGCAGAGACAGAGCTTTAGTCATAGTTTTATGAGAGTTACTATTTTTGGGAAATAAAACTATGTACCTTCTAACTTTTGCATGCTTGCCTTTTGTGTTGCCTTGTAGTTGTTATTGTGGGTTTCCTGCCTCTGATGGAGAACATTAGACAAAGCACCAACAGTTACTCAGAAAGAGAAATAAAGTATGCATGCACGTATCACGGGTGAACTAGGGGCTTGACTTAGTCTCTTGATATACAAAGCAGATATGAGTCTCTGAGGAATGGACTACAAATGCAAGTAAAGATGGAGGCAAGAGTCTTATGTTTTCACATGGCATGGAGCACAGTATGACAAATGATACCCTGATTAAAGTGATGGAAGAGCACGGGTCCACTGAGTCGTGAACACTAGTTCTTTGGCACTGACTTTCTGTGCTAATGATCTGGGGCTGTCTTGTAAACCTCCAGACTCTGAATCCACTCCTCCATGCTTGCTTTATCTTCAGAAGGAGGGGTGGTTGTTGAAATATGACTTTGTGTGGGTGCTAATCATCACCAGATTCACTATGAAACTGTGTTGGTGTTTTTTTTTCTTTTTTTTTTTTTTTCTGGCCTTTCAGTAGCCCTGTCTGAGCTACTCGATCGTAAACCAGCCATATTGCCAAGACTGCACAATTTGTATCCATTCACAGATTAGCTATTACTTTGTACTAAGTAGTGTTGTTGCTGCTGAAGTTCTGGTTCAAGTTCACATTCTGGAGTTGTACTAAGATGTTCATGTGCCAATCAATGGATGCTTCTGATACTCTGGATTATTAAAATATTGATGTTCTGCTATGTCAGGCAGAACTTGAGAAATTGAGTAGGCCTGGAGTGACTGTAATCAGGATGGACAATGGATACAGACAGATCAACTTTCAGTGGAAGTAGAGGTATGCTGTTGGCAAGGCATCATGCAGGAGTGGCAGAAGTGTACCGTATGTATAGAACTACCCTGGCCCATGACATGCATTGCAAAGATGTGGTGGCTAACATTGTACGTGTTCAATTAGGACGGTGGTAGTGAAGTGCTGGGTAATCTATCCACTGTGCTGTCCTTTTTACTCAAGTTATTTTGAATTTTAATTTAATGAATTTTAATTCTCTGAAATTATGTGTATGTGGGACTGACTATGTAGTTTACCATGGGGCTTATTTACTATATTTTAAATTCTTGCTGTCTTCTATCTTATCTATCGTTTTATAGATGCATAAAGGACTCTGAAAGCAGTTGTATAGTGAAATTTAGCCATGCATGTTATATATTAGTAGGATTAAGAGCTTGTAAATTAATATAATAATTCTGAGAGCTTCAGGGTATACCTGCCTGAAAAAATAGCAATGGTAACTTGATATGGTATTTGTATGTTTACTTTTAGTTTGCAGAATGTCTCTGAGAGACAAGCTTCCTGCTAGCCAATTTATTTTTTAGATAACAAGGACTGTCTAGAAGTACATTCAGAAGGAAAACACAGTAATTAATTTGTCACTGAAACCTGAGGGGTCCTCTTCCTCATATAGGTGATAATGAAGGTTTTGCATGTAATTAGCAGGAATAATTAGCACATTTCTGGTAACAAATAGACTGAGTGGTTCTCTGCAAATAAATTAATTGTTGTGCTAACACAGGCAATTGTCTCTTTATTGTCTGACAATGCCCCTTGTTTGCACTAAAGCTTATTTCAGACGTTAGCAGCTTTACACAGATAGGAAAGAGAATCTATAAAATCGTGCCTCATCCATCTGCTTCTGAGAAACTTCAAGACCACCAAGGGACTTGTTTGTCAAGACTTGTTAAACAATTTGTAATCTTGAACATGTGTTTCACTATATTAACAAATGAATTGTTCAAATTAACTTAGTGGGTAAGCCAGCAAAACCACACTATCAATCAAATCCGGAGTCCGGGCATCTAGGAAAAGAAATGTCTGAAAAATAATATAGGCGTAAAATCATTGCAAAGCTTTGTGGAAGCCGAATGAATCCCAGAATGTTGCATATAATCACACAACCAAGCAGAACTGTTTTTATGTAGTAGATGTTCCTCATAATGCAAAATCACATTGTGTGTACTCTCTGCTTCACTGCTGTAAAAAGCAAAGGCTTCACAGGTCTGCTACCATACCCTCTGAGCTGCCTTCATTTAGACAAGGCTTAGTCAGCCCATATAGTCTGTATTTGTTGTTTTTTGAAGATCTAAAAAGCTGCTGTTGAGCTAGTCTTTCTTTTGTTTCATTCCTTTCCTCTCTTTTTCCCATGTTTCCTCTCCTCAGACTTAACTGTTATCTTGGCAACAATCATGGGAGCGGTGGGTTATGTCTACAGCTAAGTTTAGTCCCTTCCAAGGTGCCTATGGATGGAATAGGGAGAGGAAAGGGAGAAAATACAGTTTGAAGATGGGATACTGCAGATATAGGATTGGGTAAAATCATAAATTTGTTTTGTGGGAAATAGTGTCTCCTTTATTTTTTGTTCTTACAGTTATAATTCTCCAGCATTCCTTTGGAATATAAACATGGGTGTCTTTTTTTCTTTGAGGGTAGATTTGTTGTTATTTTTCTCAAATAACAATTTGTAATTTCATTTTCAGATGAGCATTTATATTGATGTGTGCTTTGATTTTCATTTTTTCATTATTTCCAAACATGCCTCTAGTCCCTGTGGCACTGTGCAGGTTTTTTTTTTTTTTTTTTTTTTTTTTTTTTGTGAATCAATGTTGGAATAATAGTAGTATAAAAATTAAAATAAATCTTAAAACATAACAGTTACTGTATGTCAAAACATACAGTTTTTGTAATGCATTTCTAAAACTACAGCAAAAGAGCTGGTCCTGCATTTTTTAAAGAGAAATCTTGTTTAATAGATATGGTTTCCCAAGGAAAAAAAATCACTCTCCTAAACTGATGTTTTCCTGCATGAACTGAAAATTTAACAATTGGACATGCACATTCCCTTTTTCCGCCTAATTTGAGAAATGCATCATACTATATCCATGTTTTTGTTGCAGTTGACTAATATTGTATATGGGAATTTAAAACAAAACATACAATCAAACAACGCTTTTGCAAGCATCTGTGCAATTGTGAAATTGCACATTGAAAAGGCTCGTCTATACTTGTAGCTGGTTTACTTCAGTCCCTTTATACCAGTGTGGTGGTGCCTGTCAACCAGCTTTTTGTTATGAATCATGCTAAGTGGCTCTGAAAGTGTTAAGATGTGGGCTGAGTCAGGTAAAACTCTGTAAGTGTAAAGGTATTCCCTACTAAAAGCTCTGTGCATCTCTCCAGTCCCCCCAGGAACATCCTGCAAAAATTTGTTTGGCTTCCTCTACTGTTTGCTTGCATGTCCACCTGATGTTCAATGGTCATCATGCCAAGATAACTTCTGTGTATAAATAATAGTCTGAAGAGGGATGCTGCACAGTCAAAACTTTTACTTTTATATGAAGTGTCTCACTCTGAGCTAAGATTTGAACCTTGTTATCTAAATAGGAGAAATCTAGTTATTGATGTTAATGTCAATTAACAGTTAGTATAGAATTGTAGAAACAAATAGTTAATAAAAGTGTGTACAGCTACTTTTACTTCAAAGTAGGGAAGAGGGCTTGCAAATGGCCTGCTTGAATGCTCAGATCAGTTTTAGAACCTCTTCACTGCTTGGAAGGTGTGTGGTTTCTGTATGATGTAAAGGCTTCTTGCATTCAACTTTGTGTGCTATTTCTGCCTTCTGGAATTTTAGGCTACAGCTCTTTTGCTTGCCTAATCTAGTGTAAATTTTCTATCTTATTTTTCTTTCCTCTAAATAAACCTGTACACAACCAGCACTTACACTCATTTTGTGGGGTGTCTCTACCTGTATGCTCTCTCTCTCTCTCTTCACATACTTTCAAAAAACCCAGCTGGCAAAGGTGGTGGCACTACAAGAGTTAAATAATAGTGAGCTTGAAGGGAAACCAGTTTTACTATAGCTGCAGAGGAAAAAAAACATTAGAATTATTTTTCTGGCTCACAGTTTCATTACTACCCTCAGCTTTGAGCCAACATGAGGTATCATGAGGTAATTTGGCCAAGTCATTGTACACAACACATCTCAAAGAAGAAAGATATTTTATGGCAATTCAAAAAAAAAAAAGTTCTTTTTGATTCCTGCAAAATTCTGTTTATCTTCTACTGTGCTGATAGTTGACAGCTAGAGAAGAGAATTTAAGTCAAAGGATTATTGATATCATGCAGAGGTGGCAATAGCGGTCCTGATATAGACTGAAAGAATAGTTAACACTGTCTGTGACCCCTTACTCCCTTGCCCTCCTGCAGGTCCCCCAGCAGTGCTGGGTGCCAATGTATCATCTATTCTGAGTGCCTGAAACCCTCTGCTTGGTGCGCTCCATAGAGTGGCTTTGTTAATGCAGCCTGTGGGCATTAAATCCCAAGATGAGGTTGGAATGCCCAGTTGTGTAGGAGCAATATGTTCGGCCATGTGCTGAGATATGTCTTTCTACGAGGATCTCACCTCGTGCATCTATGTACCTGGTCATGTGTTGGCAGTACACGCAATCCCAAAGAGACGCAGGCTGGGGTGGGAGCCTGGATGTGTGCTGCAGCCAGAGGGCTGGGCATCACGAGACAATGGATTAAAGGGCTGTATGATTTGTGCTAGCTACAGATGTTGACAGAAGAAAGATAAAATCTAGGATTAATATTGTTCTTGTTAAAATGCTTCATTTCATTCTGCCTGCTGAGATATGGCATTCATATTTGAACTGCTGATTTCTGAACTCCATGTAGGGAATTTGGTAGGATGAACCAAGTGTGATTGCTCATCTTTTGAATAAAAAAGTCAAGAGTTTTGACTTCTGTAGCTTTGAAGACTCCTGTATGTGATGATGGCACAGTAGTGGTAAAACAGACATCTCTCTTTACCTGCATTCTGTTTCTAATGATGAGCTAAATTCATGTTCTTTGCCTTTTGCTTTATGGAACCACTCACAAATCTGTTATTGCAGCACAGACTAAAGTATCAGTTTCTGATTCTGTGTAATCTCAGTGCTTCATCTCCATTGGGTTTCCAGGTGAATAACTTGCAAAAGTGAAACATATCAGGATGTGACAGACGCATCCTAGCAAATTTCTGCAGTGATTCTACAAAAAATAACACCAGAACCTCTTGGAATCACAAAGAACACCCCTGTGCATACTAACGAGTAATGCAGACACAAGAATTTGTGACGTTTGCCTCAATCATGTTTTACAAAGTTCTAAAATATGGTCCAAAATCCAGTATAGAGGGGAATGACCTTGGCAAACAGGTGGCTTAATTTTTCATGTGTTTTTCTCTGAAGGCTCGGTAGTACTGATAACCTTCAAAGGCCTTATGGAATTTGCTTTTAGCCATTGCTGGTAGCATGACTTTATGGGGTAGGATTAACAGAGAACACTTACAAGAGCTGAAAAAGGTTTTCTTTGGCTGTTGTTTAGATTTTTTTCCTCTTGATTTAATTTTAATCTAATCTCTTCTGGGCACCAAGCAGAGCTGAGAAGTGTGTGACTTTTTATCTAAATTGAAGTGATAGCAATTGATCAGGTTTTCATCATCTGTCTTTGCTGTCATTGGAGCTTCCTTTGTGATCTGCAGTTGACTGAGGGAAATGAAAACTTAATTGAATTCTTTAGATAGATGTATGTTTACAGATAGGTATGTTGAAGCATAGTGGTGTAGGGCACAATTTTGTTCCTTGCCATGAATAGAATAGCTTTATTGATTTCACTAAGAGCTGGTGAGAAAGCAGGATGAAACTTAGTTTTGCATCATGACTTGGAAGCTGGTCATAATGACTGACAGTAGAACAGAGAAATGGATCATCCTAGTAAGGTTTCAGGTAATGCTCATTTCCTAACTTTTGCTTTTTGTTACTTATAAAAAGATTGAGAAGGCATTAAAAATAAATATTTTGCAAAAATATGCTAGTCCCACAATGTCTGTAGAAAATGATAATGTAGAGAGCACTACAATGTGCTGCTACTGAACTTTGGCTACAACAATTTTCTGAGGCCTTATTCCAGGTAGATATATTGTCAGTACCAACCCTTTTAGTCACTGTGCACTGATTCCACCAGCTTACAGGGAATTCTTCCAGTCCAAGTTAAAACATTAAGTTATTAACATAGTTTTCTGATTACAAGCTCTGTGCTGCTTTTTAATTTAGACAGCAAGCTCCTTGACCAAGGATTTGATCAAATGAGGGACAAAAAAAAAAAAAAAAAATATTAGTAAAACAATGCCTTGAATTTGGTTTTAAATCTAATTCTCTTTTGAATGGAGCAGGGCATACTTTCAACATTTTTTCACTGAATAATTGCATTTCCAAATGTCTTGACATTGAAACAGATTAAGGAGTTTGGGTGTATGTACGATATTTATTACAATAAATGCCCTTTGTTCTTGCTAATTCACCATATATTTTCAGAGTTCATCTAAGCATTAGAGTAAACATGGTCAGCTCAGATTATTATGGAACATAGGAGAAACATCTAAGATTCAGATGTTGTAAACCATGAGTATAAAGGATTTTTTTTTTCCTTCCTTTCTCATATTGTGTAGATGGCTTCTCCCCTGTATTCAAGGGCAGAAAAAAAAAACACTGGCTCAGAGCAAGTCTTTTTTTTTTTTCTTTTTGTCTGGATCTTTACCCATTGCTCATTCTTAATGACGCTGACTGGAATTCACCAACAAAACACTCTGAAACATTTATTCACTGTCATAGTCTATAAACTGCAAATAACAGCTGAGCCTTCATTGGGTCTTTTTAATATTCCAGAGAAGTAAAAAGAATTTCTATGAACATTGGAGTTTAAACATTCCTAATACTAATCAACAGCTTTCAGCAGTCAAGTAAACAACTCTAATTGAAGTTAAGGGTAAAACTGCAATATGTTTGACAGTAGCAAGACAGGTTCTAGGGGGCAGCATCTTCTTCTGCCCCGACAGTGTTATTAGTTCCAGCTACTCATCACTGTCATTTAATCTGAATGAGTGCATGTAGTGTGAAAGTTGCTGTTGATGGCGCTGTCATTTTCTAGTCTGAGGAGTGTTTATTGCTTTGATAGTAGAAAATGAAATCATATGTCCTGATCTAATAAAATGCTATAGATGCTGTCACTGAATGCTGAAATCTAAAGATATGTAATGAAATAGACCTGATTATGTCTGTGAGCATTCAAAGAGGTATCTGTGGATTACAGTCATAAATTACTTCTACTGCTTAATAAGAAAACAAGAATGAATAGCCTTAAACTTTAGCAGGAGGGAGAAAACTTTAAGAATGAATCAGAAAACCTTGTCAGTAAGAAATATGAATAGACAAATGTGACCTCTATAATTTTGAATTCGTTGTTAGGTTGAGTTTCAATCACTGAATCTGCTTTTTGTGTGGAGAGGCTATGAAGGGAGGACTGGAGTAGAAAAGAACAAAGAATGGTCTGCTGTCAGAAATAAAGTTATTGGGTTAAGTTTATATATATATAGTACATAGAGACCACATAGCAAAAATCTTCTATGTGTTCATAATACCAAGTTCCAACCTAAGGTAGCATGGCTGGTAAGAATCAGTTTCAATTATAAGAAAGATGGATCCCAAATTCAGATTAATTTTTTGACTTCACAAAAAGTGATTGAGATATTTGCCAAGTTTCAAACTCTACAAAGTCAACTCAGCCCTCATAGGAGCAATTATGCAATAGCAAAGGCTGCCAAGGGCTGTTTTGTAACCAGTATCACTGGAATATGCAAGACTCAACAAGATACTTATCTGTCGGGGTGGTGTAGGATTAGTGAATTTATGCTGCAGGAAGCTTGCACTCAGATAGCCTTTGAAATCCTACAGACTGAAATTTTTCCTAATACATATGATTCTAGGAACACATTGTAAGAGCAGTTACATAATGGAATCAGCATTAAAAAAGAAAATGCATATATTTTTCAAACTTTTTAAAACTTTTAAAAATCTTTTATTCTTTCTTGCAAAATATATATATATATTTTTTTTTTCTTTTTTTCCAATGAGAATATACTTTACATAAAGTATACCAAAAGTGAAAAAGAGCAGAAAAAACATGTGTAGAGTTTAGTTATGATTAACCTTTAATAATGATCATTGATGGTTTTCAGGTAGTAGCAGCCCTTCATAGTCATTTTTTTTTTCATGAGAATGTGATCTGGATTTGGTTACTTGGAGATTTTCTTCACCAAAATGGAAAAATGCAGTTTCACATAAGGGACTATCAGGCATTTAGTGAGAAGCAGTGTTCAAAAAAACTCCTGTCCTTGAGATACGGCCTCTAGGTAGGAAGTTTCCTCCTCTACAAACTCTGTGTGCATCAACAGTTTTTTTTTTTTTTTTTTTTTTTTTCCACCGCCATTAGCATTCTTATAGGTGTTGTTGCAGCTTCTGGGCAATGGCTTTGTGAGGGCAGTTGTTTTTTTATTGAAAACATATAGAATGTGGTCCGAGGAACTCTCAGTTTCTGGAGAGGTTAGATAAACTTCCATTCACAGCCAGATCTGCCTGTGAAATTATGACATCTAGACAGTCATCTAGTACAAAGACCTGCCCAAAGCAGGGTGAATATCACGGTTAGACAGTGTTGGAGAAGAAGTATTTGACCACTCCAAAATTCCCAGTGAGTCCCAGAAAGGTGAATAGGCCTTTGAGGATGCAAAGTTGATGGATGCTCCTCAAGTTTACTGAACACCACTAAAGTTATCAACTGGGTGGATGAGGGAAAGGCTGTGGATGTGGTTTACCTTGACTTCAGCAAGGCTTTTGACACCGTCTCCCACAGCATTCTCCTCAAGAAACTGGCTGCTCTTGGCTTGGACTGGCGCACGCTTCGTTGGGTTAGAAACTGGCTGGATAGCCGGGCCCAAAGAGTCATGGTAAATGGAGTCAAGTCCAGTTGGAGGCCTGTCACTAGTGGCGTCCCCCAGGGCTCGGTGCTGGGGCCGGTCCTCTTTAATATCTTCATCGATGATCTGGACAAGGGCATTGAGTGCACCCTCAGTAAGTTTGCAGATGACACCAAGCTATGCGCGTGTGTCGATCTGCTCGAGGGTAGGAAAGCTCTGCAGAAGGATCTGGATAGGCTGCACCAATGGGCTGAGGTCAACTGCATGAAGTTCAACAAGGCCAAGTGCCGGGTCCTGCACCTGGGGCGCAATAACCCCAAGCAGAGCTACAGGCTGGGAGATGAGTGGTTGGAGAGCTGCCAGGCAGAGAAGGACCTGGGAGTGATGGTGGATAGTCGGCTGAATATGAGCCAGCAGTGTGCTCAGGTGGTCAAGAAGGCCAACGGCATCCTGGCTTGTATCGGAAACAGTGTGACCAGCAGGGCTAGGGAAGTGATCGTCCCCCTGTACTCGGCTCTGGTGAGGCTGCACCTCAAGTACTGTGTTCAGTTTTGGGCCCCTCACTACAAGAAGGACATCGAGGTGCTTGAGCGGGTCCAGAGAAGGGCGACGAAGCTGGTGAGGGGCCTGGAGAACAAGTCCTACGAGGAGATATATTTTTTATAAAAATAAAAAAAATATCTCTATATTTTTTTTCAGAGGTTCCTGTAGGTTTTGGAAGGATCAAGAAACATCCTCCCATGCCCATGTGTTCTTTCTCTTTGAGTGAGCCAGCTGAGTGGCCTGTCTATGCTAGCTGTAGAGCTACTGCTCTTTCTATTGAAGTGAGAATATCCTGTGAAGGATAAATTAACTTTGAGACTGTATCAAATAATAAAAAATATTAAGTCATATTTTTTTTCTTCACCCAATTGCTCCAGACTCCTGTGAGACTGGTATGACCACAATTTATTTCGTATAACTTCATGTATTTTGTGGAAGCATAATAGAGAATGAAGTAACTCTTAATGATAGATGAGCACTTCCAGAGGGCAAGTCAGCTGACTCAAGCCGATAGTTTGCAGTACAGGATTTCTTTGTTGAGAACTGTGCCCATCTTTATGTCCCCCTGACTTAGCAAATCACTATCACTGATGGCTTGGCTACAAGTTCACCTAGTCAAGAGTAGCCACTCCATAATTATTTCTGAATAATTGTATCTGCAAATGTATTTATTCCAACTAAATCTCCCCACACAGTTGGGTATTCCTAATTGTTCATAATAGACACTGAAAATTTGCATGCACTCTTAATCCTAGGTGAAGCATAATCAGGCTCCAAGAGTCAGTAATGTTAACAATCTTTTCCTGCAGTTACAGTGCTTGCTAATAGGTGTTTTCATTAAAATATTATAGCCTTAATTTATCTTACCTAACTGTAGCACTAGACTGAGATTTCACTGCCAAGAATATTGTATTTTATCCTCTTTCTTCAGTTAGACACCTATGGATAAGGCTACCTCATAAAGCCTATCACCATACCAAATGTAGTAGTTGTTTCTAGAGATGTTTGTGTTTCTCTGTGATTACAGAAGGATCCTGAGAAGGGAGGGTAACTATTTAAGGACCTCAGCTAACTTCTGGTGTTCTGTGGGATGAATCTGGACCAGGGTCACTGAGACCTCCATCTGCACAGAAGAAGATGTTCAGACTTATGTTTAGACTGATATATTTGTATAACCTTTAGGGCACCATGAAGTTTTATGGGTCTCCTTATGTAGTTTATTTCTTATGGTTCTCAACATAATTTTAAAGAAAAATTTCATTATATACTTTAAATATCAATGAGACAGTGATTTCTGCCATGCTTTCAATTTCATTGTAGCTTGGACTCCAAAACTCCATGGTTTTCCTGTTCTAGTTAGACTAGTGTGGTATCTAGAATGGCTTGGGTGAGTGTGTGTAAGGAGAATGAAGGTACATGTGTGAGAAAGTTCCTGTGGATAACAAAATGCAGAAGAAATAACCTAAAATGCAGGCATACAAGAGAAAAACCAAAATGTTGGTTCAGAAGAGTGAACCAAAGATGGTGCCCTGAAGCTGATTGTAGTTTACAGAAATATGCTGGGTAGTGAGTTGTGGTAGGTGAATGACCTCATGAAACTTCTGCTCACACTTTATATGTGGGATGGAAGTTGAGGCAGAGTTTTTTTGATTCCATACCTAAAATTGATAGGACTTGCAAGCTGGAAACCTAATTCAAACAAAATGCTATAACTTGGCATGAAGAATGAGTATCAGTCATCTCTCTGGGGACTGCAGTTCTTGTTCTAGCTTTGGGATAATATAATGGAAAGTAGCAATGAACTGTATCTTCTGAGGAAATCAGTTGTTTATTTTGAATAAAATCTTTTTTTTTTTTTTTTTGTGCCCATGAAATGATATACTTAAAGGTGGCATTCTTCAAGCCCCCCCCCCCCCCCCCCTCAAAAAAAGAGAAAAAAAAGTACATTTTCATACCGACACCATGAGAGAGACTCATCTAAGCTTTCTTTAGACTGGAAACAATCAGGATGGTGAAGACCATTCATTTCATTTCTACACACAATGTGAAGATCTGAGGTGGGTGTGAGCCAGAAGCATGAAGTTAGCAAAGTAAAATTTCCTAGAATGTAATGTATATTTATGTGAACCATTTGTTAAATGATTTCAGACAGGCACATTTGCATCTGATGTATCTGACTGTAGAAAATATACAGAAATAAAGTTTGCGAATTGGCTGAGTAAATTCATCAGGGTAAATTTAGCCCCCCTCCCCCCGAATCTGCTCTTGGTCCAATTTTCTGTCAAGTGGAACAGCTTTCCTGTTGCATTGAACCTTGCCACTTACCTATGTGATATTTTCTTTATTTATATAGATAGAGCCAGTAATTCTAGACACTCCTGATAAAACTCCGACCCATTGAAAGTAGTAGGAAAACTCCTGTGGATTTCCATGAAGATTTTTGTATTCTACAAAATAAACTTTCTGATGAAAGGAAAATGCATTTAAACTTCTGCTTTGTGTTAGACAGTGAATGTAAAAACTGTGACCATACCTACTTAGATCACATTCTCCATTACACTGTTTTGCAGTTATTTGACCTGTACCTAATTAAGGAATTACCATTTCTGGGTGCAGCAATCTAGATGTGGAACTTGAAATTCCCATATCATCTTCAGCTTATATTTTAATCAAAATGTAATATTTCTTTACATTTTAATCAGTTTCTAGCTCTGATGCTGTTGGCAATAGATGGATTTAATCTTTTAATATTTCTTTTTCTGTAAATTTCTAATCAAAATGTTAAGAATAGCCATCTGATATAAATCCCATGCAAAAAAATTCTTGCCACGTTAAGGTGAGTAGATACTTCAAATTCTAATCTTCTGCTTTCTGTGTATAATTATTTAGTCTCATAATTTTCCTTATGCAGTCTCAAAGTTTTCCTTAGGGTAGCTTATGTTTAATACTGTATGCACCAGTCTATCAAGTGAAAAAATTGTCAAAGGCTTTCCAAGAGTCTAGATATCTCTTGCTGTTATAGATGGTATCAAGGACTATTTCCCCTATAAAGGCTGGTCTTGTACATCTTTATGCAATTAATACATCTTGTATATCTTTAACTCTTCTGTCATTAACTTTTTAAATAGTCATTTCAAGTTGTGCTGAGGCTGAGTTAAAGCCACTGAAATTGAAAAAAAATCACCTATTTGAATCTCAGTGAGTTCTGGAGTACATTATTTTTTCCACTATTCAGTTTTACAGCACAGTTAAGTATCAGAGTCCAGCAATATGCTTGGTAACATGGTAGCTTAGACCAAAGTTATCTTAAGCACAATCCCTTCCCCTTCCCCTTCCCCTTCCCCTTCCCCTTCCCCTTCCCCTTCCCCTTCCCCTTCCCCTTCCCCTTCCCCTTCCCCTTCCCCTTCCCCTTCCCCTTCCCCTTCCCCTTCCCCTTCCCCTTCCCCTTCCCCTTCCCCTTCCCCTTCCCCTTCCCCTTCCCCTTCCCCTTCCCCTCTATATTTTGACATATATAAAAACATGTATGACTTACACAAAGACAAAGGAAGAAGAATAACAGTGAAAGCAATAATGATTTTTAAAGCTGGAGACCAACTGGAATTAAAACCAGGAGAGCACACCAAGGTACTTTGTAAGGGCCTTAAGAGCTGAGAAAGGGAGTGCTAGATCTAGTAGATGCAGACCACAAATTTGAAATGAAGCTAAAAGGGGAAGTGACCATGTTACTGTTGTGTTTATATAAATGCCTTTTCTTTTCTAAAAATGTTGGATACATAGGGTGGGTACTTTTTATTTATTATTTTATTTTATTTTATTTTATTTTATTTTATTTTATTTTATTTTATTTTATTTTATTTTATTTTATTTTATTATTTTATTTATTTTATTTTTCTCTGTAAGTTTTCTATTATCCAGCCATTCAGCAGCCTTGAGAGTCAAGACATCTGCTTTGGAGATGTACTCATATTTTGATGAGACTTGAAGAGTCATGATTTTTGACATAGCACTGAAATAAAATCTTTGATGTTTGACGGCTGCTGGCTGCTTGGAATTTTTATTTACTTTTATTTTTATTTTTTTACATTTTCAGTGTGATGTTTGCTACTCATAATATGAATGTACGTCATTTTGAAGAACAGTTTTAATTCCCTTTATCCAAACAGCTTTCTGTAGAAGTGATAAATTCGTAGAAGTTAACATTCTTCTGGTGGAGAATGTTGGCACAGCTCCGAATGTGTGTGTGTAAGAGTGCAGGCTGGGGATAAAAGGCTAAGTGAAGTTTTGCACATGGTAGCAAAAAGATGCCATCATATGTAACGCTGCAACTGATATTATCATTTTGGCATCCCTGACCGGTGCTTACTGTACCTCACAGGGGAGCTGCAGTTGGGCTGCTGTCAGACTTCATAAAATACAAGCGAAGTCCCCAAGAAGTAGATGCAAATGCTGTTACAGTGCTACTAATGGAAGCTGTAAAACCAGATGCTGAACTCCTGACTCATATGGGTGAGCAATGCAGGAGCAGTCACATTGCCATGGAATTACTGTGGCCATGGAGACTTAAAGAGAAGTATGATCGTGCAGCACAGGAGCAGACAACTCCTGCTGGTAGTAATGGCTGCCACCTCTAATCTGTGGAGTGATCACAGACCCAGTTACGATTGATAGTTTACGCTGATGTTATGACAGCCCTTAGGACAATTTCTGTGCAGCATTTTATTTTCTGTTTATTAAAGATGTCATCTGCCCAGCTGCTCTTCACCAGTGATATTCACTTTTCACTGAGGCTAAATGGAGAGAACAGTAACCTCTGTTTATGTAGTGATGGTAGAAATAATATGAAGCCAGTTTCCAAGACTTTGTAAAAGCCAAACAGGAACCCAAACCTGTGGGATAAGAAGTTTTGGAAGGAATGCTTGCCACCTCAGCTGATGTGCAGCTGTCTGTGCATAAGGAACAGCAGTGAAAAGAAAGTTAAATGAACAGAGAGAGTCAGAGATGGCAACAGGAAATGTAGAGATGTTTGCAGAGCTTAAAAGTACAGTACTTACTAGAAGGACAGACTTAGGTTCCAAAATAATTATATTCACCTTTGGTATTGTTTCTTTTTTCCCCTTTTCTTCAGTAAAACAGACTTAGTACACATTCTTTCCTCCTCCAAATAGATGCAAATGAGCAAGGCCCTAACTACTGGAAAGCTCTCAGTCTAATGGGAAACAAACTTTCCTTAATTTGACCAAGTCTCACTACCTATGGCAAATTTGTAAATGTGCCCAGGCTTCACCACTACTTTTGGGGTCACTTCTGTGAGGTGTTAAAAATTCTGTCCGTAAGCCAGAATGATAGATTTTGTGAGGGATTTTAAATGTGCATGTAGCCCCATGACTTCAGTGGGACTATTTATATGCTTAAATTAAACATGCTTATGTGCTGCACTGCTGCAGAGCCAGAATTCCTTACACCCTACAGGATCCAGTCCTTGGAAATTGAACTAATACATTTTAGTGCTAAAATGGGGACAAAGGTCTTCTGAATATCTGTCCTCCAAGTTAGGTATCTAAATATTAAATGCTGAATTTTCTGAAAGTCTAGCCTTTAAATATCTCCCCTGGTCATCTTTACTGATGACCATTTTAACAGAAATGTGCTGTCAGTATTTTTATTCCAATCCTAAATGCCTTTTATACATCTTCAGGTGGAGGCTTGTGACTTAAATAACTCACAGGAAACCATACTTTTTTGTATATTTTGTGGTTTTAGATGCACAAATGTAGGTCTTTTGCAAACAATGTAAGACCTAGTATTTAATGCAAATAAAACCCAGCACATACTGAAAATGAAGTTACCTTTGATTTTTAAAATTAATCCTTCCAGGATGTCAATTCACAAATCAATTTGCAGTAGTAGTCATTGCAATGCAGATTGCATCAAATTTGTGTTCATGCACCTACGTGCACCAGGCTTTGGACCTGGTGCTGAACTGGTATTAGCCTTTGCTGTGCTTGCATTTAGGAGGCATGGTACTGCTAACTGTGCTGTTTTATGGAGGTGGGTAAGGCTGTATTTATGCAAGGTTTATTGGTTGTGTTATGCTTACAAATTTACATAATTATGAGTGCAAATTCAATAATTATGGCTGCAAATGAGAACCATTTTACCAGAGCTTATTTTGACTATTGAATTCATGAGAAAATGATTTTTTTTATTTTTATTTTTTGGTGATACAGCTTTAGCTATGCTAGGATTTTTACTCCTCTATACTTTTAACAAAACTATGGCAGTAAAAGCTTTAGCTATAGGTAAGTCTTTCCCTCTCTCTCTCTGTTTCATTTTCTTGAGCTTCTAGTTCCTATTGTAAAATAACTAGCCATTGAGGACTTGGAAGTTATGAAGCTGTGTTTAACTTGACCTTTACAAACATACTCAAAATATAAGCGTGATGGAATACCTTTTATAGCTCTTTCCTATAAAAATGAAGAAATCTTAGTATTATGCAACAAAATCACAATTGCAAACAAGCAGCTTACACAATTCTTGTTCTTTCTATGTAAAAAATAAACCACATCATATGAAAAACATTTTTGAACTGTATTCATTAGTAGCCTTTGATTCATGGTTTGTGATAATGTTACACTCGTAGAGGTTGTCTCAGTGGCTTGGGAATGTCTCTAGTGCTTTAGAAGCAGATCAGGCTTGCAATTTTTCCATTAAGTACCATCATTGGTATTTTCTAGAAAGTTTTCTTCTGTTAGTGATGAGCCAAAAATCCAGAAAAGGGGAAGTGATGTTTGAATAAATCCTCATCATAGTACACAGGATATTTCAAGATGTTACTACTTGTCAGGATGAAGAGATCAGAACAAATTTGAAGTTTGCATCCGGTGGAAGGCAAAAAGAAGCCACTGTAGTAATATTTAATTTCAAAAAGGGAAAATGCATAAAAATAAGAAAGCTTATTGGAAATAAATTTAAAAGTACAGCCAACGGAGTAAAATGATTAAAGACCCTACACTAGAGACTTGGAGTAAAAGTGTACCACCTATCAAAATAAATTTTACAGAAAAGGCTTCTTTTCCTAAAACTAGCTCAGCCAACAGTATAGCAACAAGATACTACTCAGAATTGCAAATAATAGATCAGGATGAGGAGATGAATTGTGTCCCAGTATTCACAGCTCCATGACAAGAGTTCTAGAAGAACTCAAACATGGAATTGTTAAATTATTAGCTACAATGCAGAATTTATGTTCTAATCAGCCTCTAATTAAAGGAATGAATACTGTTAAAATGTTTTGCCTATTTTTAAAAAGTCTTCTGAATGTATGTAAGCCTTAGCTTCAGACAGTAAGTCTAGATCCTGAACGGGGTGAACTGTAAGAAATATAACGAAAGATGAAAATTAGTAAGAAAAAGTCATAAAGATCATTTTGAGTAGTGTGGGTGAGAGAAGACCAAGCAGCACTGCACAAAGACGTTGAGAGACTGACTGTCTAATAAAATAGTAAATGAAGTGTGGTATAAATACATATAGAGTAATGCACTTGGGGGAAAACAGTTCCAGTTTCACATACAGAACAGTAGTCTTTAAATGACCATTACCATTTAGCAGTGGAGCTTTGGCGTTATGCAGTGCTCAGTACAATCTAGCCATCAAATGAAATTTTGGGAGTTATTAGGAAAGGAAAAAAGAATAAATCATAAATCATCATTATGAGAGTCTTTGTATTCAGCCTTTACTTACACATTGAACAGTGCATGCAGATCTGTTCCTCTCATTTCATGAAGGATGTATCAGAAATTAAAGTTCAGATAAGGGCAGTGAAGACGCTCAAAGATACGGAACAGCTTCTATACTGGACAGGATAGGATGTTTTAGCCTGGAGAAGAAATAACTTGGAAGTATGCAAGATCATAACTGGTATGAAAATGGTGGATAAACATTGAAGTGATGGATAAAGCATAAAAATGTTAATGGTTTCTTCCATTGCAGTAATAAGGGATCATAAAATGTGTCTTGTGGCATCCAGGTTCAGAACAGTTAAAATGGAAATGGTGAAGATGAAACAACTGAATGCTTCCTTTGCACATCTAGTATTTCTGAGAATAGGTTATGATTTCTTCCTGAGTGAAAAGGACAAATGGACTTGATATTTTTTAACATTTCCTATCTTATTTTATTAATATATTTTCCTGAACAAATCATGATAAAAATGACAATTAAAAGCTTGCTTGGTGATTCAGTCCAGCAAACCACACGTGTCTCAGACACTACAGACATATGTACTATTGATTCTCTTTTTAAAAACTGGCCATGTAGATTATGTGGCTCTACGGTCCTGCAGCATTGCTTAGTAAAATCTTACAGTAATAATATCTTCAATACACGAGTGCCACTTCTAATTTAATTCTACTTCAGTATAGCAAGACTCACAGACAAATTCTTTCCACTTGATTGATGTGTTTAATTTGTTTGCACAAATAACACAATACTTTGGGTTATAATGGACACCAAAAGGTCTCAAAACCTTAATTCCCCAGAACAAGCCAAGAAATGCAAAAGAACCCCAAACATATTGAATATCCAGCACGAAGAGCAGTTACATTTTATTTTATTTTATTTTATTTTATTTTATTTTATTTTATTTTATTTTATTTTATTTTATTTTATTTTATTTTTATTTTATTTTTATTTTGATAACAATTTGCTGGCCTTAAAATTAACTATTATGTAGCGCTTTTGAAATCCTCCTGTAATGTGAATTCTTAAGTTTGCATGAGGGACATAGCTAATGGTAGCAGACTGCTTATTATGGACAACTTAAAATGACCTGCTGTAAGCATCTTAAATGAAATATTGGCTGAATAATCACAAGCTTAATTATAATTCTGAATCATTTTCTACTGTGCCTGACACTTGGTAGCTAGCAGCCAAAGCAGACATGATGTTCGTTGGTGACTGGTCTTGTGGTACATGCTTGTACATCCTCTGAATATCAGCAAAGTAAACACTCAGTGTAGGAACTCATCATCCTTAGGCAGTCATTTCAGCAGATAAACTCCGATAAGCCGGTCTGTCCTGTTTTTTTTTTTTTTTTTTTTTTTTTCTAGAATAGAGTTAATTTTCATCCTAGTAGCTGTTATGGTGCTGTGTTTTAGATTTAGGGTGAGAATAATGTTGATAACACACTCATGTTTTAGTTGTTGCAGAGCAACCCACAAGCTTTTACTCCCTACCCTGCATCTTTCCCCAATCCCACTTGGTAGAGGGGTGGTAAGTGGTGTGGTGCTTAGCTGCCTGCTGGGTTAAATCACTACACCATTTCATTGCAACAGTATTACAGAATCTCAGGGTATGGGAACTATTGGAATTTAACATATCAGTATTAATGACTTTTATTTAGTCTAAAGTCAACAGGTTCTAGGCCTTTGCCTTTCTGTTTCCATTTGTCCAGATCAAAACTAACAATATATGAGCTGTCTGACTTTTTTTTTTTTTCTTCTCTTCCTAAACAGTAAAACATGTAGCTTCATAAAAGTAATATAGCTTAAAAGTTAATTGTCTCTGAGGTATTCCTCAGTATCAGTTACTAATCCTTAGTGAGGAGATTCTCCTCAAAGGAAACTTTAGTTACCCCAGAATCTTGGAGGAATGTATCATGAATCTACAAGTTTTGCAACCTTTTTCCTTGCTGACTGTATTTCGTTGCAACTCTTTGATATCTGCTTTCAACGTTTCTGTTATATCTGGAGTAAACAGTGGATATGATGTAAAAGGTAACTTCTCATCAGCTCCAGAGAGAAGACATAATGGCACAGATTATCCTGTTGGCAAGCAATGATTTCTTGAGATGATAGTTTATATGAAGCTTGTGTGCGGTGTGTGTATTTATTTAACCAACAGGACTGCAGATACACAGTTTAAAGAAGATATATGGATTTTGCTTACAGGTATGATATGTTTCTCTTTTCTGTTCTTTTGGAAAAATGCACTAAAATCTCCCTTTCCCCCAACTTCGATACATTGAATGGATACATACATAATTTCTGTCTGTATGAATGCCTAAAGAATTCTTTGAAAATGTCTCATTCACTTTGGCCTTGAAGGTTTCTCTGTAATTCATCAAGCGGACTGACTATCTGCATTACCCACTCACTTGTAAAAATTTCGATCTCTGTCATCTCTTCAATTCAGCAACCTAGAATGATGCAGTATAACTTTGGGAAACAGTATCATTATATTAGAGATGCAAGCTGCAGACTGCAATATTAAAAATGTGTTCTCCTACTGTGGCCTAATTTGCCTTTTTCTTTTTATGCTGATAATGTATCTGAACCCACACTGTGAGCAGTGTGTAATAAGTTTCTAGGCTTTTGGCATCTGTTATGGACAAACTGTGGATTCTCTGCAGCTTCAAACAGCAAACGAAATGAGAAGATCGATGGAATTTGTGTCTAGATGTGTGACATGGAAATCTGCCTAAACAAATGTAATTTTGCAGCAGGAGCACTTAAATTGTGTTGAGGTTGAAAAAACATGTCTTGCTTATCACATGAATTAATTAACTGCAAAACATTTATTTCTCCCATTGTTACACAAAGTAAAGGGCTGGGAATTTGAATCCTCTAATTCGGCATTATAAAACTGCTGTCAGAACCTCTGGCTCAGAGGAAGCCCTGAAACCACAGAATGTTGGAAGTGTAACCGAGGGAAGGACTGCTGTGTGCTTGCCTTGCTCTGTGACTTTTCCTTAGGCATTTGCTACTGGCCCCTGTCAGAGGCAGGATATCCAGCTAGATAGACCTTTGGTCTGACCCAGTATGGCCACTCTTATGTAAGAATACATGTGACCATGGGTGGTTTTGTTATCCGGCCCCTTCCTGGGCTGGATCATTGCTGAGGATGAATGAAGCTGTGACTGCAGTTAATTTTAAAACGTTGTTATTCAGGTTTGGAGTAATTTCAAGGAATGTTGTGCTGTCCAAAAATATGAAAATCCACTGTATATACAGTCCTTCTCAGAAGAAGTAAATTATATATGTTCAAATATTCAAAAATGATTTGGAGTAACACAGAGGAATTTTGACCATGTGACTCAGTAACATAGGTACATGGATGGGTGTTACAAATAACTCGACACCCTTCCAGTGTAGCCTGCTATCTCTATGCCTCAGTTTTGCACCAATAGCCTGGAAATAAATGTATTTTACTTGCCCTTGTCTTTTTTTTTTTTTTTTCTTTTCTTTTTTAATATATATATATATATATATGATTACATAATCTGTTTGAGATGCACCTTTCCTTTCTAGTTCATAGATATTTATGTAAGACTGTATTTAAATGAGTGGGGATCTTACCTGTAAAAGTGTAAGTTAGAGTTCTGCTAGTAATGGAATAAATAATTAATTCTTTTGTTTAAATAATACACCCTCTTTCCTGAATTGCTGTTCTTAGGAAAGTAGGCACGACCCTGTATTATTGTCTGTTTGTGACTATACAAGACAAGAGGCCTCAATCTGACACTGTCAGGTCATCTTCTCTGGTCAGGGAAAACTGTGATGGAAGGGGACAATTGAATTGAGATTTGAGTCCAAGAGGGCATGGTCAAGTGCTACTATAACTGCAGCTATTAACATTGTAGTGAGTAAAATGTACAAAAAAAGGGGTGAACACCATTGTACTTGTTAAGCCAGTAGCTAAACTGTTTTCAGTCTCTGTTTTTACACTGGGTAGTATTTGGACAGAAGCAAGATGTGTTTAGCAGCTGATGTCAAAATAAGGGAACTTTTCACTGTGAGCACATATTTTTATTGGTATCAACCTTCAGATGTTGAAAACAATGTTACAACAGTGTAACTTCTCATGCAGATGACTGAGCTGTACTTTGATTAGTGTCTGAGAAATATAATTAAAAATATAAAGAGCAGCATGGCCCAGTTTATTTGCTGTGGGAAGAGATTCTCATCCCACGCAGTTTGGTACTGCTGGCCTGAACTAATTAGGTGCAGTTCTCCTTCAAATGCCCTTTGGATAGCATGAACTAAAGGTGGAAAATGAACAGGGAGCTAAATCTATTCTGCAGTACATAGACCAAAAAAGGAGAGAATGTTGCAAAGGAAGCAGGAAGTCTGAGAAAGTCTTGATTTAATTTCCATAAATGTTTGTTCTAAAGATACAGCAAGTACCAATATGAAAAAGCTATTAAAATAATCCTGTTTCTCCCCTTTTTCTGGAATTTTGCTGATTACAGCTATTTCTATAACAGTTTTTTTTTTTTTTTTCCTTTTTCCTTTGAGTGCTATTATTCTGTACAGTTGTACGAGTCTGTATTTAAAACTAATGCAAAGGGAAAAAGAAAATCCTGCAATCTCAGAAGCACGTATTTGGAGGGGCCACAGTTTCTGTTGAAATAAAGTTGTTAATGGAATTAGAATCACAGTGACATACTGTGAAAGGTTTCTCTTTATTACACCCCTAAGATTTATGAAGGAAATGGTCCAGACTCCTACAAATTCTTGTGAAAAGTGAGGAATATATATTTTAGCATGCCAGATTAGAGCAAATGAACTTTTAGTGTGTATTTCAGCTGGGATGGACTTCTGGAGAAGTTCACTGTCTTTCTGATATTTTTAAAAGCCTGTTTTATTGATCAAATTCTTGAGAGCAAGAGAGAGAGAGTGAAATATTTCCATCTGAATTAGTTTTACCTGAATCCTTAAAACAATTTTTAGAGGGTATTTTTTGTCTACAGCAAATGAGAGAAATTAATTTACTGAATTGTCTGAACTTCTCCCTTCTGTTGTTCATTTCAGATGTTTACACTTTAAGCTGCTATGATTTAGAAAAGTTAAGAAACATGATAAATATTTCTCTTTTACTTTTTAAAGTGAATTTAAACATTGAGCAAAATATGAGGCTAAAAAATTATTCAGGCATTAATGTTGTTAGTGGCCATGCAGGCATTTTTGCCTGGACAGCAGTTAAACATGACCTTCCCTATGGAAGACCCCATTTGGGTAGACTGATTGACTAGTGTATACAAAAGTAAGCTGTATTATTGCAACTATTCCAGCATAGCTTCCAGCATAGCATATGGAGTTTCTGTCAAAAAATAAAATTTGTTAGTTTGTGAGTAAAACTGTTATTTTATACTATAGCCTTCTTCTGTTTTGGGATATCGTGTCTGTACAGAAAACTAGTTTGGTCTGAATCTCATGTGGTCAAGATGCTAAGGAGGTTAAAGGAAGTAGTTCATCCCTACTTTGCCTTTATAGTTAGAGTAGTTAGAGTTCCCCTTATATGAATGCCAAGATGGATAGGGTGTCTGTGACAGAGCAAAAAGTCCATTTAGATGTGGAAGAGAACTTCTTTGCTGCCTGTAGCTGGGATCATATTGTTGGAAAAGGTGATTTTTTTTTTTGGTTTGTTTGTTTCTTTTTTATAACAAGAAACAAGTTGAGTGATGAAGGAAGTGAGAAGAAAAGTAAGGGATCCAAGTGTTAAAAAATTCAGTCCTAAACTCTGATCATTATTTTGGGTTTATGAGTTTTCCTAAAAATGAAATCCCTATCTATCCTAAGCACTTTAATTTAATGTGAGGTCATTAAAATAAGATTCCTAAATTAGGTATTGTATAGCTGGTTGAAAATGACATTGTTCTGGTGTTCAAGACAAGATGTGCTGAAGTCTTTTCTTTCTGTTCTAACTTAACTTCATTAAAATCAATGAGGATTAAAGGCGAATCATCCTTAGTAAACATTATCTGATGAACCATCTACCTTGAAGATCAATCAATTGCTTTTAAAAGAAATCACTTTTTCACATTAAGGAACTCCATCTGCAATCCGTACCAATTCTCATATAATGGGTTTGAATCAAATTTTCAAGCCCAAATTGCTTATACAGTTGTGCAGAACCATGGTTGAATTTTTTGTAAAGTATATAAAATAGTTCTGTAGGGCATGTCTTTACAGGGGGGTTGTGAGATGGAGGTGGTAAGTTCTAGTTCATTCAGTCTTGAGAAATCCTGAAAGAACTCAGTCCACCAGATAGAAGATTTGAATCTTGCTGTTGCAATATATTATGAATTCTCTTTTCCTGAGATTCAATATCTGAAACAGCCATCAGACCAATATTTGTGGTTAGAAAAAAAAAAAAAAAAGTATTTGGTGGGATTTACTTGTGATAATTTTAAAACAGTGAGGTGGACTAGTAGTAAATTGGGATGATGCTGTAGAGGGAGAGAACTAGATTGTGGAGGAAAAGGAAGCTTTTGAGATTAGATAAGCAGTCGTAATTTTCAGTACATACTTGATCCAAACCTCAGAAGACATTATGGTTCATATATCACTGGATTTTGACCTGTGCTGGAAATTCTTTTTAGCAGAACTACTGTAATACATTGGCAAAAAACATATACAGTTTCTTTGAAACCTTTTGCTTTTATGCCAATATAAGCAAGAGAAATGCTTTTACCATAAGCCTTTAGCTTTCCTGTAACTGATATTTGTTTCACTCTAAACACACTTAAGCAGCAGGTTATATTTTTTTCTTGCATCTTTTTCTAAAAAATAATAAATTAATTTTTAAGCAATTGGATGGGGGATGTCCTTCTAACGTGTGGTGGAATGTTCAAGTGGCCAATTATTTGCTTCACATCTTTAGTTCTCTCATATTCAACAGTCATAGTGTATCAATGGGCAACATTGAACATTAAAAAGTATTCAGTTAAGTTAGACCCTTCAGCCCCTCAAATAGCTCCATAGGCAGAATCCTTCCTGAAAGAAGAGTCATTTAGAAAGCAACTAGCAAAGAATACATATTTTATTGAAAACGTAGAGGCATTGAAAGTTTGAATTATAATCATAAATGAATGAGTATCAAAAACAGTGGTGGAATGAAGCCAAGAATTTATCAGTTTTTCAAAACATTTACAAGAGGTATTTTTGATTTTTCTTTAGTTACACATCCATAGATATTATGCAGGCTGCATATTAAACCATGACAGAAGGATCTTTGGTGTATGAGGTGGTGAGTTTTGTTTCTTCAACTTTTTCCTTTGCTTCTGTTTAATCTGGAATTGGTCCCTATTCCCATTCATTTTAATTGTCTGCTATGAATTTAGAGGTTTTATGTTGGTATACTTGGCATACTTCCATTTTATCCTTCCTTGCCATGCTGGAAATGGGCTTCAGATCAGACACTGCAAAGGATATGCATTTAGAATCATTCTTTTGAAAATGGGCCTATCCCCAGAAGCACACATCTGCTCCTTGATGCTGCTTCACAACTCGGAATGGTTGTCATAGGTGCAATCTTTCAGTGTCTAATAATAGCGGGTGAACCGATACAGTGAGAAGCTCTCTTTCTAGTTTCTTTTTCATTGATGTTTTCAGGCTATTTGTGAAGGCCAAAAGATTGAAAACTTTGATTCTGGAGCATGCAGAATCTTTGCCTGACTACCTCTAACCAACAGCACCAGCACTAGGATATTGCAGAAGAAAGAGGGCTTTCTGTCCCCATAAGTTTCTATTTGTGACCTTTGCGGGCAATTGAAGTGTCTGTGTCTGCCTTCTTTATTTCTTGACTAGAATCATTTTTCTTCACAAATCACATACAAAATACCTGGAGACTCACAGAGCCAGACATGCTGCCTGCCATGTGTTGCTCTTGCACGGGGTCAATGACGAGGTACTTCAATTCTTCAGTCACACTTTCTCTATTTTGGTTGGTCCCACTAACAACCACTAACAAGAAGAAATAACATGTTTTGTATGTTTTGTGACACAGGTCTGATGCTTTCCATGGTAGTTCTAAAGATGTGTAACTGTTTTAGCATGCTACATGTATATATTGCAGCTGGTACTTTTTAAAAATTATTTTATTTATTTATTTATTTATTTTTATTTTTTACTCTGGGGTTGTAACTACATAACATGACCTTTTCCATTTTGTGTTTTTAGCATCCTGACAGCAATTATATTTTATTAGGGTGGTTTAATTCTTAGGCCCCATATGATTCCTTGCTTTTACACAGACTTTCTCTCTTAAGTTGAACAAGTCTTTTAATTTCACTGTTCCTAATTTTACACCAAGGTAAATGGGGTTCAACTTCTTTAATTGTAGTTCATAAGGGTGCAGTGAGGTGAGGCTGAATGAATTGTTTACAACAGTTTTTGTGTTAAAGTTACTGATTAATGCAAAAGGTCTTTCCAAATTTTCATGAAGAAGACTGATCTTCAGACTCCACATTATATGCTAGGAACAGAAAATACTCTAATGGAAAGGAAGAGGATTCGGGTGTGAAAATGCATGCAATGTATGATCTACTACACACCAGGTTCTTATACTTATTTAAAAAAAATACTAACTTTCAAAAACAAGTCAATAAACTATTTTTCTACCACTTTTGTATGCCTCTTAAGCATGACCCGATTCTACTAATGTACATCCTTGTAAATCCCACCGCACTTTCCTGTCTTTTGTGGGCCTCAAAGAGACAGGAAACATATCTGTAAAGTCTCTTTTTTTCCTGACATGTGACCACATAAAAGTGAAGCAGAATTTGGCTTGTTGTGAGATTTTTCCTTGTAATACTATATAGCATGTTTAAAGTAAACCAAAGTTTTCTGCCTGAGTAAATTTTGTTTTGTTGATGAGGTCTGTGGTGCTTAAAGTGGAAATCCTCTTTGGGAACTGAACAAAGCCACCAGGTATATTATCTGACTTGACAGTCTGGTGTTTGATTAATCAAACTGTTAATTTGATTTTAAATGACTGATGCTCTTTTAGTATGTCTGACTTAAGTGCCTGTTTATAATTATGGTACTGAATCAAAGGCTTTTTCCAACCATTGTACAGATTAGTTTGGAAAGATGCGTTTTGATTTTAGTAGTCGTAAAAAAATAGCATTGGTGTTTACTTTAAAGCACAAACGTGTTCAAAGAAACACATAGTTAAAGTGATAAAGCAATGCCCTCACACTTTTTATCTGAAAAAGGAATGCAAGGGTGCAATCTTTAATAAGTTATGTAAACAGCACACTTTATCTTCTAAAGAGATAACTAGTTTGGGGGCATTCATAGCAGTTTGATTGGTGGGCACTTAGCTTTGTGTGTGAACATATATCATGCAAAACTTTTGTAAAGCTGCTGGAGGTAGAAGATTTAATCCTGCATGCAGCTGCTTGTGTGTTGTAAATTTGCTGTGAATTTTTAAATTCCCAGTGAACTTGGAAACTAAGTAATGGTATCCTGTAAGCATATAATAACCTTGTGTTCTGTGGTATATTTTCAAGTGGATTGTCATAAATGTTCAGGTGTTAAGATATCTGAATGTTTGAGTATCAGTGATGGTCACACAACATGGGTAAGGTCCTAATACTGTAAAGAGAATCAAGCACATGCTTCATTGCAGTCACCTGTGCAGTCCCATTTGGTCTGATAGTTACACAAACTCTTAAAACAAATGCAGATGAGATCTATAAATTTTCACAGGATTCACATATATGATTTCAAGGTGCATATGATTTCTATAACTGCAGGAGATTGTCTATATTGAAAAACAAAACAAAACAAAATCCTAATTGCTACACAAACTTTCTTATAGAATCATAGAATCATAGAATATCCTGAGTTGGAAGGGACCCTTAAGGATCATCAAGTCCAACTCTTGACACCGCACAGGTCTACCCAAAAGTTCAGACCATGTGCCTAAGTGCACAGTCCAATCTCTTCTTAAATTCAGACAGGCTCGGTGCAGTGACCACTTCCCTGGGGAGCCTGTTCCAGTGTGCAACCACCCTCTCTGTGAAGAACCCCCTGCTGATGTCAAGCCTAAATTTCCCCTGCCTCAGCTTAACCCCGTTCCCGCGGGTCCTGTCACTGGTGTTAATGGAGAAAAGGTCTCCTGCCTCTCGACACCCCCTTACGAGGAAGTTGTAGACTGTGATGAGGTCTCCCCTCAGCCTCCTCTTCTCCAGGCTGAACAGGCCCAGTGACCTCAGCCGTTCTAGAATAGTTTAAGACATAGAAAAGTTATAGAATAGTTTAAGTCATTAAAAATCACTACTATGGTAAATTCATTGTCTAGTAAATGCACAAAATATTGTAAAAGTATCAGTCTTGGTATAGCAAAGAAAAAATGTCTGAAGGCATTATTTTTGCTTATTTTAAGACTCTACATGTGTTAGATAATGTATTATCTTCCCTAGTTTTCCTCATGAGCTGCTTGAATATCTCAAGGGTATATATTGAAATACTGTAACTGAATAACAGATAATCTGATCCCTTAACAATGACATTTTTTCAAAGTGTGTTTTTGGGCATTACAGTTAGGTAGGCATTTTTAAAAATATTCTAAATTTAAAGAAAAGTTTCCATGCCTCCATTTTTGGTTTCCTATCGGTTTTGGTTTCCTATACAGTTTTAAGAGGGTTGATTTTCACAGGAAAGATATTCAGCACTTTCTGGAAACAAATTCCCACAAAGGTGATCTAGGCATCCTAACAGCCAAAATCATTAGTCATCCTTGAAAACCTTGGCAGAAGGACACTGGATAAAACAGTATCTATTTCTGTAGGGTTTTCTATTTCTATTTTTTTTTCTTTCTCTTTTTTCTCCCTCACATCATAATTTCATAATTATTTTCAGTCAGTACAGCCTTTCCAGACTACACAGACATGAATTTTGACCATAAAACCAAGCTAAAACACCTTCTCGATTCTTCCCTTTTGTTTTTAATATATTGTACAGAGCAGTAAGAAAGAGTGAGAAATCATTGTTTTTTCCCTAACAAGTCACCTCTGGGAGAGAAAAAAAGAAAATATTATTCTGGAGGAACAATCAAGGAAATCAATAGTCAAGGAAGAAGTGTGGAAATACAGTTGTCTCTCTTTCCCCACCTCCACCCACATCCTAGAAGGCTGAAAATTCTCATTTAGCATTCCTAAATGACCCTTACATTGTTGGCCTGACATTGCTAGCCCAGATATTTTTTACCTGCTTTATTGAAAAACTACTAGACTTACCTAAGTTCATGAAGCTTGGAATGGGGTTCTGCAAGGTATTTCTTTGCCTGTTTAGAAGTATATCCTGAGAAGAAGGTATATAAGTATTTGCATCTGTGTTTTTTTTTTTTTTTTTTTTTTCCTGTTCTATGGCTCTATGTTCTTTCTGTGAATGAATTCACAAGCAGGTTACTTTAGGAGCAGAATACATTTGTGAGAGTTGTGCATCCTGGTTGTCCTCAGGACTCCAGGGTAGATTGATTCTAAGGTTGTGGATGCAGATAATCGATCTGAGCTCTGCTTTACTTTATCTATCTGTGCTCAAAACACTAAAGGTTTGGAGTGGGGAGCCATGCCATTGTGATCAGTTTATTTTTTTTTTCCACGTTAGATAGTTGGAGCTCCTTCTAGAGGGCTACATTGACTGAGAAAAGGGGTGAATTTGAAGTTCAAGAAAGCTAGACAGAGATTTCTACCAGGAACACTGAACTCAGTCTAAGGCAGCAGCAGTGTTTATGAGCCACAGTACCAGTAAAAATGATATTTTTCACAGGCTGCTAGAAGCCTAGAGGGCCAAGTGGAAGACAGGAGCCTCAGTCCTATGAGCTTCTTGGGTTTGTGAGCAGAAATCTTTTTCAAGAATGAAGAAAGAAAATGAAAATTCTTTTACTGAAACAACCCTAGGGAGTTGGGCCAGAATGAATTTCAACTAATTGTAATACCCAGCTGAGATTAGAAGCCCTGTTCTATAGCCCATGAGAAGAGGCAATTTTAGACAGCAGCGATACTGAATTATCCCTTCAAGTTGCCTGTCTTTCAGTATTGACTGAAGGAAGTCTTTGTTGTTGGGACTCCTAATTAGGCATCCCAGAGAAATTCCTAAAGTCAGTGACATGAACTTGGGTCTCAGTGAGATAAAACTTCCTTAATTTGCTCTCCTGTACATAGTTAAAAAATATACATAGGAGTATAAGAACATTGTAATTCAATGGAAAGTTGTATTTTTAATTTGGAGAGTTGAACACTAAAAATAACTTTGATATGTACCCTACCTTGCTAGGCTAAGTGAATAAGTCAAGTCATGGAACTTTTTTCCAGTTTATTTTCATTTGTGCCTCTTTTTAGTATATTTTTTCAGTCTGAAGTTATATATCATAGTTGATGAGTGTATCATATCTGATGATGCTCTGCAGAAATATTATTTGATTTAAATCACTTTCTTAAAGAGAAACAGAGGTAATAGTACTATTTACCTGTACTGGCAGCAGTAGAGACCTGAAAAAATAGAGGAGTATTTATTATACCATAATAATGCATGTGGATAAGGATTCTTTTAGAACAAGAACAGGCAATATTTTCCTCTTTTCATCAACCCAAAGTTTCACATTAGATTTTGGATATACTTTACTCATGCCCAAACTCTTTCTGTCTAAACTTAAATTTTAGATTGTGATGAGCTTAATTATACCTTTTTTTTTTCTTTCTTTTCATTTGCATGTTTTATATGGATTGCCTGATAGGCTTGCACAAAGGCAAAAGTTAGATTGAGTTAGATTATTTTCAAATCAGATAGAATGTTAAAATGTAACAGAGAAATTCAGAATAAAAGATTTAATATTCATAAAATTGTAACTAACACTCATTTAAAAAAGTATGTGCAAGCTGTCCAGATTAGTTCCTCAAGCCTGGAATATGGATTTCCTTACAGATAGCAATGTCTACTCTCATTTCTAGCTGTGACCTCCCAAAGACACTCCTTCACAGAGAAGACATTTCTGTGGGAAAAAGGATGAATGTGAACCGGTGTGTCCTGACTACAACATTATGAACAGGACATCTAAACCTCTTTGCTGGCAGTTCATGCTCTTCTCCTTCAGAACAACTTTGGCTTAAAGAATAATTATTGTTAACCATGGCAAGAAGACTGAAAGTGAAGGGAACAGATATTTATACATAACAAAGAATCTTGCTGCAAACCTCTCTTGTTTGGGTGTCCTGACTTCATTATATATAAATGTCTGTGAGGTGATTGTGTTACTATAGCTGTACTCAGCTCATTAGTTTTTTTTTTCTTTTGTGAAAGCAAACTGAATTTTATATATGTAATTAGGAAATTGATCCTGTACTGTCTATGTATTGAAGTCAAAAGTTATTAATCTCAAATATTTACATCTTGAAATACACCAAGGCAGAGTACTTACAAGTGAAAAAGAACACTTAAATGGATTTACTGGTATATGTGGAGAGGAGTTACTGGAATTTGCAGTATCTGAATGTCTTTGGATATCTCCACACAACATTTAATTGTGTGGTTAAGGGAGTGTCAGCTTCTGGGTGGGTTCCTAAGCACAGATTTATCCATTCACCAGTTTTGGCTGGGAGCTCATACTGGTTTTAGTACTATGCATTATTGGCTTGGATTTGCCATATCCTGAGTTTGCCAAAGCGCTGATGTTGAGCTCTGGGTTGGTCAGAGCAAGGAAGCTCAGCTCAGCTGAAAAAATTATTTGCACTGGTATGGAAGGGCATAGAGCAAATTTTTTCTCCATGCCAAACAGATTATGGTAGCTCTGGGACAGTACAGAAAAGGATCCTAGGTAGGTAATATGAAAAGGGACTTCAGGGGGGTTATTTTTAATGCATTTGTTTGCACCAGTGGTCATTTTACTAAAGATGTTCGGTTGGAAGAAACTAATGCTGGGGCAACTCTGGCCAATTGGTCTCAAAAGTTTACATGAAACACTTTTTTCCTAGTCATACCTAGCCATCTGCCCTATACTGTATGGCTTCCTCAGAGCAGTGTGGTCTTACAGAACTGCAGTACTTACTCCATCTGTTTGTATTTAACTTTGCTTACTATGCAGACTAGATGTTTTTTGCTAATGCTCCTTTCATGTGACTATATTAAACTAGCTTGAGAAATCCTCTGTTAATTACTCAGGACAGAGTACTTTGTTGCCACCAATGTACTGGATAAAGTTTTTAGGGTTTTCTCCAGGGGGGTCAACTGAGGAGTGAGGTAGTTTTAACTGAACTAATTTCAGTGTGGGAGCTAATCCAGTTTAGAGCTTTGTGGAGGTTAATGTTTTCATTCCCCAAATTAGGTTGTAGAGTTCTGTGCTCTGGAGCCAGACTGTTCTTGGTACTCAAACTAGGTGTTTTAAGGCTGCTTTGTATGTTTTCCAGATTGCATGTAGGTTAGACATACAATAGTGATCCTCACCTGTCCCCTATATGCATTTAAATCTTACCTGAAGAACCTGAAAATATTGTACCACTACTTGCCTAACTTCTAGCAATCTGAGGCATCTCATGTATGCCCATATAAAGCATAACTCTGAGGATACTGATCAGTGGATCCCTCCCTTGTATCCAAGTGTTCATTTCAGTTCATTTTTCAGATTTCCATGTTTCCTATGTGAAAAATCAGTTGTCAGGTCTCCAGCTCCTTAGCTTGAATACAGACAGTGCAAAAGTTTTGGAGCAATTATGTTCAGTTTATCAAGAACTTTCTGATGTTCACCTACTTTCTACCAGTAGGTCCTGATTTTTTGAGCAATTATCTCAGTAATATATATACATATTTAACATATTTTAGCCTATGACTTATTCACAAGTTATTTTGTCTGGTTGCTTGCTGTTAATTACTTGATAACAAACATTATTTCATCTCCTTGACAAAATAACTGAATCCTCTGTTGATTAGAGGAATTAAATCAAAGACTATTCAAAATGGCTGTGCAGAAATATTCAGCATGTGTGGAAGTATTTTTGATTAATATTCACAGGACTTAGTCATGTTAACTTGCTTGCAACTGAAAGTATGTGAAGATTATAAAAGAGATGCAGTCCAGATAGAATGTACACATTTTAGTCAGTGAATAGCCACAGTACTGCTGTGGTATTGTCACATACCGTGCCAGAGGAAGGATGAGGTGCTGAATGTACTGGTATCCTGCAGAGAGAATGTAACCATTCTGTGATTTCATTGTACTGGGATTGCTTCATAACTCTGAGATACATTTGGCTCACGGTGGTGTTAAGAGAAACATTTAGGATGCAGACACCATGAAGCAAATTGTGTTCCTAATTGTTGTTAGAAAGAAGAAGATATGTATTGAATGAGTGGTGAGTAGCTGGTTACTCTCTGTTTCAGTCCAAGATTCATCTAGATTAGCTTGAATGTTTTCATTGTCTACTACATAAATTGCGATTGGATCCTCAAAGATGGTTTAATGAACTACAACCTAATTTTATTTTATTTTTTATTTTTTATTTTTTTTACTATCTGATAGAAGTTTTTAAACTCTGTCAAGATGGTAGGGAGAATATTCCATCTGGCACAGTTATGCTGAATATGTTTTCCTGATAGATTTGTAGATTAATGTAAGGGACTCTTATAATAGTCTGGCCTGTCTTTGCTGAGATGACAATATTTCACTCATTTTTTTTTTTTTTTTTTTTTTTAGGTAGCCCATTACTTCTTATTCTGCAGTGTTTTACAGTACAGGATGTGTTGTAAAGATATATATACACACAGACACAAACATATACAAACAGTTTAAGCTTAATTTAGGATGAGAATTTGGTTGTGGTCCCATAGAAGATGTGAGTTTCCAGAGCAATTACAATTGCTAAAGGGTAACCTTACCTAGAAAAGACTGATGTAATTAAAATCAGATTATTGCAAATACATTGATAGTACTTCTATTACAAACTCCAGAAACAGTTGGCATGCCTACATCTAATATTGCTTGTTAAAACCCCCTTCTTTTTGTTTCAATTCTCTCATGCTGTGCTTACAGCTCCTATTTGATGAGGAATTAAACATTCGCATTTGTCTTCCTGAGTCTTTTCTTAAGCTTATACTGGACAAAATGAAAGAAAAACAAAGATTGTCTGGAAATTCTGAGGTAATTTAATTTTATAAATCCTTTCAGGAGATCCCATGTTTACTAAGTGAACTACATGGGGTTAATTTACTGAAGTGTTCTGAAGGAATTAGCCAAATGAGAAAGGAAAAAAACAAAACAAAACAAAAAACAAAAATCCAAGAAACAGGTTACCTAGAGTTGCTGTTCCTTGCCAGAAACAAAAGTAAAACAAATCAGTGGCAGGATGAGTGGATCCGGTTAAATAATAATGTCTCTGCAGCAGGAAGTCTGTCTGTCAACTGAAAGGTGAGACAGCAACATAATGACAATGCCCTGTGGATCAACTCTAAGGGTAAAAAACCCAACAACAGCACAGTCCAATCCCCTCAATGAAAATATAAAATGACAGAATTCACACCAGCATTTTTTATTTTTTAAGCTCAGGTATCTGAGAACAATTTTCTTCTCAACGTTATTCACATGCAGATTCATTGTTGCTGGTGAAATGCCCCAGGGTAACCGAGAGCAGAATTTGGCCCTTTCTGTTTGCTCAGTGAAGCTAAGTGCTAGTTTCTCAGTGAAATACCTGCCTTAAAGCTCAACAGCTGTGATATGCAAGAGTAGCTCTGGCATTTCCTTTTTTTTTTTTGTTTTTTCTTTTGTTTTTTCTTTTTCTTTTTTTTTTTTTTTTTCTTCTCCTTCTCCTTCTCCTTCTTCTTCTCCTTCTCCTTCTCCTTCTCCTTCTCCTTCCAGGAACAGGAGGTGAGTCCTGCAAATGCTGAAGACTTTTGCATAAAAATAAAGTGTGCAAGGCTAAGTGCACAAGTTGTAGCCTGAGAACCTGGGGCACATGGATGCTTTTCATCAGCAATGATAGATATAAAGCTTAACAGAATATATACAAAATTATTAAAACATCCACAAAAGCTTTTCAGTCTCTGATGCTCCGTTATTTATATTTTAGTTCCAGAGGAGTGAAATGCTGCTAGGGCATGTGCAAATTCCATTGAATTTGGGAAGAGTTCTATGTGCTCATTGACTCTGAGAGAGGCTCTAATTATTTAATGCAGTTAAATATGGATTTAACAGCTGACAGAAGTTTGAAAACTTCATTCTCCTGTTCTACGACTTTCACCATATTTTTCAAAATCACCATGCTCTTTTTTTTTGTATATGAAATCTTCTCACACTATCAAGAAATCCAAAATTGACAATTTTTGTGCTTAAAACATCTGCAGGAAACAACTGTGTTCAGTTGTTTTGAAATGATCAATTCTGTTCTCATTTCCATTTGGTAATTGCTGTGAAAGATTTACCTGCTGTAACGTGGAAACGCCTTTGTTTCTGTATATGGCTGCTAAGCAACAGGCCAGATATTTACTGTCAAACAAATAAAACAAAAGCCTCATCTGCCACTTGGAGGCCCAACTTCATTGTTATTGAACTGCTCAACTGGGTCATCATAGCTGAGAGTCAGGTTTGTGCCTTACAATGCTAAACTCACTTTTTCACTACATAGTAATTTAAGTATAGGAATCCATTTGCTCCTCACATTATCTAGCAAGTTTATAACTATATGGGAGTATTGTAATGTCACATATATTTATTTTAAATTATTTTTTCCCCATCAAAGGGGAAAAGGAAAACTTGCCTCATGAGACAATTTGGTTTTCAAAAGTAGAATTGCCTTCTTGGTTACCTTGGAACAATGAAGGACTTTATTTTTTTTTTTTTTTAGTAAGTTCCTGCTGCTGTTAGAGCTGAGACCTTCCCTTCTATTACCTCCCTTGCTTTGTCCAAAACTGGAATCAGAATTGCTTTCTTGGAACCAGCCTGGGAATAAATAAATAAATAAATAAATATATAAATAAATAAAAGAACAGAAAACCCAAGTCCCAGAAGGAGCATTCAGGCAGGAATGCTCCTGTCAAAGGGAAATAATTACCATAGAGGCAAGTAGATAATCAATAGTAATCAAGCTGGTGACTAAAATACAGGGGTTTCCCTCAAGACTTGTACTATATTCATCTGCAGTGGGTCAGAGGCCAAAGCAGACTGATTGTGTCTGAGGTAAGCTTTTCAGAAGGATCCAGGTAACGTGACAAATTTGCAGTTTATTAATAGCTGGAACTTGTCACCAAGGCTGTGGTTGCTAACTGCAGTCTGTATCACAACAACTGCAAGCAGGTACGTTGCTCTTCCTTGTTTCACTGCATCTGCATTGCTGTTCTAGTCAATTCAGGAAGCACAGATGACATCTGCCTGTCGCATATCCATATACATACAAGTTATATGGGGGCTAAATATGTGGAAGGCCATGAATCATTCTGAAAAGAACTGAAAAGTTCATTGGGGAATAATTTCAATAATGTTTCTGAAACCTGTTGCTAAGGTAGACACGTAATACCCATAGCTCCCATGCACTGTATGCATAATTGTACAATAGAGATAGACAAATATTTACATGTAGTCTGAAGTGAATGAATTTTGGTCTCTCCACCAGGTGTGCACTAGAAATGATTGTGCCTGGCATTGCAAAAGAAACGTTCAATGAAGCCGTGGCACCAAAATACAGAAGTGTTCCAGAATTGTCTTTTGCAGTTGCAAGTTTCAGCATCGGAGAGGGAAGTACCAAGCAAGGCCTGAAGAATAATATGCATTAAATTGACTGTATGGATTTTGAAGTAGTCAGTGCCCATACAAAGTACTGCAGTGTATGGGCCGGAATATTAATTTTGCAGGCTAATCCATCTGGCCGTCTTCTCATCTGAAATTCAAACAGGGCTGTGTTTTACACGTTAATGCCCTATAACAACCAATAGCTATAAATGATCAGCAGAATGTGTCATTCTGTCTTGCTCTTCCATCAGCGAATGAGTGTGACATGTCATTTAAACATCAGCTACTGATTATTTCTGATGGGTGGGAGGGTGATAAAGCAAATGACTGAGCCAGTAGTGATGTTTGGCATGCATCCTGTGGATCCACTATTTTTGTTGCTCTCTCCTATGGTCCAATTATTATGGGTTGTGCCAAAGGCTAGAGGAAAGATTGTGTTTAGATCTTCAGATTGGAAGTAACATGACAAATAATTTCCTCTGAGAATTACTTTCCTGTGGAAAGAATTGGTCTTGACTACTCAGTCAAGACCAATATTTCAAGCTCTTGACTAGCCTGTGGAAACCATGAATATATGCAGGTTTTTTCAAACCTAGTAAAAATTTGATTTGACATGGTTCCAACAACCAAACTGATGTTGTCTGTGCAGAATTAATAAATACATATTGAGCTTTCTAATTTGTACCTTACTTTATTAAACATTCATTAAATAGCTAATACTCTCTGAATCAACATCTTTAAATCACTGACATTTGCCTAGTATTTTTAAAATTCTTACTCAGGTGTATCAGATCCAGTATTTTTTCTCTTCTTTTCTTCTAACTTTGAGCTATACATTTTAATTATCTTGTTTAACAAAGGATGCCTTTGCAGAGTGTATAATTCAAATAACTGCTTAAGTTTTTGTCATGTCAGTGGCAAACTTGAAATGTTTAGGATTTTTTTGGATATTATACTCATTTAATTTATCTTGATATGCTTTATGGCATTAGTTATGCAATAAACTCTAATTTAGTTTAATTTAGTAATAAGTTAGTTGTTTTTGTTTACTATGCAGTAACACAACAAGAGGAGGTTTTACAGGAATCAAATGTGAGATAGTATCCAGCTCTTATGCTTTCCATAATGATGTGGCTGACCACTTTTTTTTTGCCTTTGAAACTTTTCACCTCTGTGAGACACTCAGAGCTTTTTCTTAAAAAATAAAATAACTGACTTTCTACCCTTTCTTGAATGAAGTTGCTTGAAGTCTGTTTTTCTCTTTCACATTCTGCAGAATGCATACAGTGAAAACTGTTTCACTGATTTTTAAAAATTATTGAATTGGAAAATACTTTTTCCCAGAATCTAAAAATAATTTGCTGTTGGAATAGTTCTATATATTTTCTTAGTTCCTGTGAGGAATGGTGGAAGGAACTGAATCATAATTATTGGAAAGAACTTGAAAGTCTTTAGAAAACTATAAAATACTATTAAATGTGTAATTAATTGCTTAAACTCATAGTCTTACTAATGGGTTTACTTTGTTGTCATAGTAAAAAGAGAAGTTATATTGCTCTAGGAAACATATTTTTGTAAATTTTGAAACCACAGCAATTTAGATAACACATTTTAGCCTAGATTATGGTTATGAGTTGCTGCATTACAAGGATTCCACGTAAAACCACTTCATACCATAGGAGGTAACGCCTTTATGTAGATGAATAACCATGAGAAATCAAATAGAGATTCAGAAGAAACCGAGGAAAAAAAATAAAAAGAGGAAACTGACTGTATCATCACATCAGGGAGATGACATTTTCCCTGTCTATGCTGTTAGTCTTGAGAGAAAAAAAATGTCTTACTTTTCATTATTGTGCATGAGGGAGGAGACGGAAAGAAATCAGTTGCCTAAGAGCTCTGAGTTTTGTTTGGCTTCGTGGGTACCATAGACCAGAATAACAAAGAAAGCTTTCACTTTGCCTTACTGTTGAGGTTCACTGAGAACAGAGAGTGGGACTGAAGGGAGAGTTTAGGTAAAGCCTTGGGAGACAATTAAATAATTTATGTTTCTGTTTCCTGCTCACTGGAAGACAGCACAGAGTTTGAAAAAGACACAGTCAAAAATACTGTGCAAATCCCAAGCAAGCAGGTCTTTACTGTTTTCAAGTCTGTCATGACCTGAAAGGAAGAAGCAAATTATGATACATGTATAAACCCAGAGCAAGATGCTAAGTGCAAATAAGAATTTAATTTAAATGAACAATAAATGGAGGAAAATATAATAATATGAATTTTTAAAAAAATCCTGATAATTTTAGCCTATTCTGAAATTATTTTCACAAATTAATGATTTGAGAATATCACACTGCAAATATTAGTAAGACACTTGCTAATTTGATCAAGTGATTTTACTGAGGATACTCTATTTTCTTTCAAAAATTTACATGATTTGGCTTATCTTTCTGTGAATTGTTTTCCTTGAGGCTTTTCTGCATTTAAAGATGCCCAGAATTATTTTCAAAGTATGTATTAGATGCTTTCTAGGATTGTTAAAGTTTTGGTTTAAATTTGGTCCAAAAAGACGATTTATATGTTATTTGGGCTGCATTGATAGCAGTTGTGTCACATGTCTGTGTCCAAAGTTAAAATACAAGAACTCTGTTTGGTACTAATTTTATGTTTTTCTGTTGCTCTGTTTAACGCCTATTCTGACAACTCAAAATACTGAAGAAACAAAGTAAATAAACACTATGGAAACCATAGATCATAAAATATTCATATGTTTAGAAAAAATACACATTTAAGTTTCTTTTGGTCTCTTCAGGATGACTTTTGTTTCACTGTTTCAGTTTCAATAAAAGAGACAGCATGCACTAAACAGATAAAATATCCATTTATGTTTGAGGATACTGAGCCAAGTTTTGCTATCAGCTCTACTACTGTAAATGTGTTGTAACTTCTTTGGAGTTCCTGTGGTATTATCTTGACAGAAGTAGACAGTGATTAAGGAGGAATTCAGTTATTATATACTCTAGGAAATTGTAAACAATGATATGTGAATAGTGATATCTAACCACAGGACAGATTCTCCCTTCATCCAAAATAGGAAACTAAAATCAGACTTAAGGAAGTTCTAGGTGCATTTTGTAGATACTCATGTATTGCTCTATGATGTAATGTGATGCTGTGCTAGAGAATTTTAGGCAAACCTTAATTTAGTGGCTAGGACACTTTCAATGAAAACAGGACATGAACATGTTTTATCTCAAGAGAACACATTAGCCAAGTCTCCTGGGATCTGATTATATACTTCAGTTGCTCCACTGTTATTTAAAACAAGGGCACTGACAATTTTTCCATCAGTGTTAGAAGTATACTATACTATACTATACTAATCTGTTCACAGGAGAGAAGTAGATAACCTACCTCACTGCCCATGTGATGGAGGGTCCCACTATTTGTGAGCAGTGGCCATTTGTCTGGGATTTCAATGCAATAGAGTTGGGAGCTGTGAAATATTTGTACATGAATGAACTTATCTTAGTTCATAAACTGTCCCTCACCAAAAATAGCAGTGACACAAAGTAGCAACTTTACCATCAAAATATTTATCCCAGTTTATTAGGTTCCAGGATCATGCTAGCAGAACACAGTAGCAGCTATCCTCTTTGTGGGATACATATTAGACACATGGTACAGAACTTTAGTGTGTTTGGTTGGTAGAAACTGTGTTTTTATCAGTCATTTACCCAGTAATTCTGTATGTGCAGGATAAGTATGCAGATATTGTAAGTGGTGGGGGAACAAAAGACTGATAAATGCAATGATATTTCAAGGTGCCATGGTATGGACATTCCCCCCACTAAGTAGAAGGGGACAAAAGCACTATAAAAAGTGAGATACTTTGAAAGTAGACCTCATTGTATTCCAGGTCTATAATATATATATAGAGAGATATATATGCAGTGTAGTTAAATACTGAGACACAAAAATTTACATCAGAGGAGCTTGTGCTGCCAAAACATCATCACATGTTCTACCAAAGAGTTTACAGTGTTAAATGTAGTGATGTTAGAACTTCTTGTTTTCGGATAACTAATCTAAATCAGCTGTTAAAATGTCAAAGCTGTTAACCAAAAAGAACCATCAAGCTGAACTAAATCAGGGGAGAAGTGAGGAGGAAGGAGAAGGAGGTCAGTAACGTGGCAACTTCAATGCAAACAGAAGAGCTGCATTTGTAAGTGACGAGTTGGTGTGAATGTGATGAAAAATTCAGCCAATAAGTTTGGCTGATATCTTTCCTCCTCTGCTGTTCCACTGCACATATGGAAAGAAACAAAGTATTTTAAAAATTGAAATGGATACCTCTAGCCATATAGAAATATCTTTCAGCAGAAAAGAAAGAAGATTTCTTAAAATACAATACATTTTACTATACAGTTCTTTCTATCCAAAGTTGTCATTCCTAAGGCAATCTTCATTGTTTATATTGGATGGTTGAAAAGGTTTTCCAAGCATTATGCCTGTTTACAAAGTTTAAGAAATCTAGTGAAAGAACAGAACTTGTACTGTCTGACTGGTAGAACCAGTCATGTGGCTGGAAAAGTGAATTCCAAATACTAAGTCCACGAGTGAATAGTTATAAAGAACAATTCATGTGCATCCATTTGTATTTGCTTTGTTTATAAGCAGTGAATACTAAATACTATGAATGATTATGAATGTTATGTCTTCGCTGCAAACAGCCTCAATGTGCGAATTGAGACAGTTCCTTGAGATTGTTATTTAATGACATATAAGTGTAAGAAACAGATATTTTCTATTCCTACATATGTTTAAACATATCATTAAAAACAAACAAACAAACCTACAAAACAAAACATATTTTGTTATTGTTCATATGTAGTCAGGAAATCCTGAGTAAAGACTGACTGTCTCTGCTGTTTTATATAGAAGTCTTTACTGTGCAAAACAAGTGTAAAAAGCTACCTTACTGATGCAAGTGTAAATTATAGTGTGAGAGAGCCAGGAACCTGTATCCCAGCAAAGTTGTGGTTCTATTAGTTATGTTAGGCCTTGGATAAGAGTTTCACTATTAGAACTATGACATATAGTATAAGTTGCTTAGTTGTAGGCTTGTGAACCTTCACAACGTGAAACTTTGTTCCTTCCAAAAGATTTGGAGCAAGTGTGTTGAGAAAGTCGATAGGTTAATAATAAGATGTACAGATGAAGTTTATTTGGATGAGAGTTCAACATGAGTTGGAGTGTGGCAGTGGTCACAAAGCCACATATAAAATGATGTACACACTGGTAGTTTCCAGGCAGCTCTTACTGTATTTGAGATGTCTCCACCAGCAGATGCTTTGTGTGTGCATGTGAAGAGAGTAAATTTCACTTTGAGTGAATAAGCCTCTGGGCTTATTTTTTAGCAACTCTTTTGTGTAATCACCAGAGTGTGCCACCTCCTTTAGCTAATATTTGTAGTAACTTTATATGTTAAAACAAAGCTGCGCAGTAGTTCTTGGTAGCTTAACCATGTGGCTGCAAAATTAACCTTTGACCTTTCTTAGCCTAATCAGGAAATTGACTTTAGGAGTTATTCCTTAACCTGGGATATGTGGTTAAAGTTAAACATCGCTAATAGGAAGTCTAGTAACAGGAAACGTGTGAATGCTAATCCATACAAACATAAACAGACCTTTGGCTTACATACAGTTTTATTGGAATTTTCCTCTTGACTCACTTTCCTTCAGTAAGTCAGAAAAAATTACAAGCAGCTTGTTAAAGTCTTTGAAAGACTTCAACCTTTTTGTGGCTACAGGTTTATTAGATTTCTACTTAAGGAAGCTTTAAAACTGGGGTAGGATTTTGTCAGGAATCAACTCTGGGCAGGTATGTGCAATTCACCTTCATAACAGTTCTAATTAATGAGGTTATTCACCAGAAAACTCTACACCCTACAGTTTAAAAATAGACTGTTAAGGCAAAGAATTAAATAAAAGGATTTATTTTTGTGGAACATAAAATTGGATAATTTTGAAAATAAGGAAATACCTATTTCCATAAAATCATTTTGAAACCTTTTTAGTAACAGAGTTTTCAGAAAGAGAATTGTATTCAGAAGCGAATACAATTCCAGTACAGTAAATTATCTGTGAGAATTTGAGACATTTTTATTGTTTTTGGATTTGTTTTACTTCTCAATAGGAAAGTAAGCTAGCGTGACTTGAAGCTACACACTAACCAGCTAGCTAATCACTGTTTCATAAGTATAGACCTTAGCTTGGAAAACCTTTGAATATTACTTTGGTTTTCATACTAAATCCATAAAATCTTTACATTAACGTTGAGCTCAGCTGAGTTCAATGGAACATTGTGTATGCCCATTGACACAGATCAGCTTCCAGTATTAGGGTCAAAGTATTTTGTCTGGGAGGAGTTTCCTTGAAGTCATGAGAAGGGTATTAGGGGGGCAGAACCACAGTCTAGTCTGAACAGATTCTTAAAACAGGAAAGGACAAGATAACTGTCAAACAGTAGCCTACAATCTCTATAGTTCTCTTAATCTCTCCAGAATGAATGAATCAATGCTATTCACCAAAAAACATGCAAAGTATTTATGCATATATATGCATATCAGGCAGTTTGTACGGCATCAGAATAATTTCGTAATGATGTGTTCACTTTGTGTATTTGCAACGCTGACTAACCCATGAAGTACACAACTCAGAGCATTGTTTTGCAGATAATTTTGTTCCTAAGGGAACATTGTCAACAAAGTCCTTAAGGAGTGCAATTATGTTAGCTTTAATAAAAATAGTATTGCATGTAAAATGAATATCAGATGATTATCAAAATGATATTAATTAAGAACTGTGAAGTAAGCTGTACAAGTATCCTATCAGTCTGGCCTTGTTAAATAAATTTTGGATGAATTCAGTTTGACTTGATAGAGTCTCCTTTAGATCTCATTTTCTTTGGAGCACTGCAAAGTTCCACTCCCCTTTGAGTATTCATCTTCTCTATATTTTCAGAGTCCTGTTTGCAGACTGCTATATTGTAGTCAGTCACACTACTGTAGTCCAAAATCTCTTTGCCTACAATACCCAGGAAAACGTGAGAAATTGGTTTATATCACAACCTCATTAAACACATGCTTTAGAAAGTGGCAGTGATGAGTGAGGAATATGCAGCATGCAGGAGCCCTCCCACTGAAATAGAGTCATGCTTTAAAAAAGGTTTCCATGTAAAGGTGTGACAGTATTTATAAGGGCAACTGTTAGGGCATGATTCTCTCATTGCTCTGGTGCTGTTGGAATCATTCCTGAAGTTAATAAATTTAAAAATACCTCAGGATTTTATCCTGAGTTAATGGAATATAATGAAAAAAAAATGTAAAGGAGAGGTGGAGTGAGACTCAGAGTAATATTAAGCCACGTTTTTTTTTTTCTTGTTGATGTTTTGCTAGCAGAAATAAAGGCTCCTTTTCTCCTCCTCCTCCTCTTCCTCCTTCTCCTCCTTTTCCTTCTCCTTCTCGTATTGGTCTTCACAAGTTCACTTGTATAATCTTCCATAGTGAATTTCAATCAGACAATAGATTTAGCATTTTTGAATACTTGAATCTTGTGACGCTAATCTCCATAAGAGAAGACTCAATTTTCCTATGTCTACTATATATTTTTTTTTTTTTTTTACCTGTTCAAATGTTGTTTCTTGTTTTCTCTTAAAAATTGCTGGAACATTTGAGAAGGAAGTTTGTCCATGTGAGACTTGTTTTGGTAGAATAGAAATCACTGTCAACCAGGTAGTGCAAAGCATAATCTTTCTTTACTTGAGTGCCTTAGAGTTGACATACTAATGAGGAATATAATTTGCCTAGTTTAAATGTTATCTGTGAAAGCCATCCATGGTGCAGTTTGAGTGAACATGGAATAGAGCGTACCCAGTGAAGCAAGGTAATACTTCTCCCAGGAAGGTGAGGTCTGGTAATTCATCCTAAAGACCAGTCTTGAGTTCTTGTAGTTGTATGTTCTGGACCAAATGATGATCAAACTCCCAGGTTTTACCCTTCAGGCACATGTTTATCTCCTGATACGTCAAAGTGTTGTGCTGCCATCCAGAGGGACCTGAACAGGCTGGGGAAATGGGCTGACATTCCTCCTAAAATTCAGCAGAGAGAAGTACAAAGTCCTGCACCTGGGAAGGAATAAACCCATGTACCAGTATATACTGGGAACTTACTGGCAGGAAAGCAGCTTTGCAGAAAAGGACCTGAGGGTCCTGGTGTACACCAAGTTGAACAGGAGCCAGCAAAGTGACCTTGCAGCAAAGACCAATGTTATCCTGGGCTGCATTAGATGAAGTATTGCCAGCAGGTCGAGGGAGGTGACCTTGCCCCTCTGGTCATCCCTGATGAGGCCACACCTGGAATAGTGGGTTTGGTTCTGGGATCCCCAGTACAAGAGAGATGCGGAGCTAATGCAGAAAGTCCAAATATGGGCAATGAAGATGATTAAGGGACTGCAGCATCTCTCCTGTTAGGAAAGGCTGAAAGAGCTGGGCCTGTTTAGACTAGCGAATAGAAAGCTCAGCAAAGATCTTATCAATGTATACAAATATCTGAAGGAAGGGGCAAAGAAGATGGATCTGGGCTCTTTTCAGTGGTGCACAGTGATGGGACAAGAGGCTGAGAATGCATGAGCATTGGCACAGCTTGCCTAGAGAGTTTGTGGAGTCTCAATTCTTGGAAATATTCAAAAGCCATCTGGACATGGTCCTGGCCAACTGGCTCTAGATGTCTTCACCTGAGGAGAGGGAACGGATCAGATGACCTCCAGGGACCCCTTCCAACCTCAACCATTCTGTGATTCTGAATGTATTTGTTTTCCAGCTATTCATAGCGAATAGATCCAATGACAATTCAAATGTAAGCTATATCAGTAAGGAATGTCATTCTAGCAGCCACTTATTGATCATGTGAAATAAAATAGTGGCACAAGACCAGTGGAAATGGAAACTTCAAGCAGAATATGCACTGTGTGATTGCTTGGTTGCTAGTTGTAGTTTGTTTTTACTTTTAGTGAGGAAGGATGTTATTACTCCCCATCTGTGCAGCGAAATGAGTTTGTGGACTCACCTCTTCCTTAATGGGCAGGTATCTTTACACTGTAAATTTACGTCTCATTTAGCTCCAGATGATATTCTTTTTGGTGATCTCAGTAACATCTAGTAATAGAAAATTCAGGATTGTGTTCACCTATACTTCACATTTAGATATCACTGGAAGAAGCTGGCCCATTGTTTATGTTATATTTTGTATATGAGATGTCACCCTCTAGAGTCATCGGTCCAGATTAAGCCTTTGACAGACAAAAGCAATCCATCATCTGCTTTAATTGCTAAATTCTTCAAAAGATCTGTATACATCATAAATAGCAAAACTGAAGCCTTGACTTCTACAAAGGCAAACCAATATCTTTCAAATGTGCTTTTGTTGTTGTTGTTACATTGCATGCCTAAATAAACAATGGATTCTAAATGAACTTTTTCACATTGGGAATGTCCCATAGGGAGAAATGGTGGCTCAAACCTCTTTCTGTACTGCATACACACCTGCTATCTCAACTGCAAGGGCTGTTTCACATTCACAACACTCACAATGGTACCCATTCAGAATTAATGGCAGGTAAGGTTCATTAATTTCAAACCGTTGTTATGATCATGCTGGCTACTCAATGCATATTTTAAAGTAGTTTGAGTAAATGCTTATACAAAGGATATTATAGGTAATTGAAGATTTGCACATGCTGAAAGAATAGCAGCAGTTTGTTGTGTTGTCTTTTATAAGGCCAACAAGCTTTATAAATGGGTATTTATGTCACAGCATTATGGTGATAGCCAGCAGTAAATCTGTGTTAAAACTCATTTAGCAAAACCAGTGCAACCCAAAGAACTCTCTCTCATCAGAAAGATGGAAAGAGACCTCCCCTGCAAAAGTAGATAGATAAAGCAAATGGAGAGGGATGGGAAACCAACCAACCAACCCCTATCTGCAACATTTATATAAGCAAAGAAGGGCTGTAGCAAGTTCTGCTCAACATCATCCCCACAACCCAAATCAATTTGGAGCTCTTTGACTATTCTGTCATGGTGGGAGAGACCTATTAAAAACTAGGACTATCTAGTGAACACTCCCTCATGTCTGAGAGTCTTGAGAGTCTACAACACATCTTTGACACATGTTTAAACTATGAAAAAACCCCAAAGCTCAAATTATAAAATACTTCAATATGAAAATATTTTAAATATTTTAAAGCCAAAAACTGGGAGTGGAAGCTAAAATTCTTTTATTTATTTTTATTTTTATTTTTATTTTTATTTTTATTTTTATTTTTATTTTTATTATTTTTATTTTTATTTTTATTTTTATTTTTATTTATTTTAAGAATGGCCGGTAGCTTAAATTTTGGGACATGATATTTAGTCAACCCAAAATATTTAGCTACAGCTCCCCCCATTTAAAAGCCTTTGTGTCTTAAGTTAGAATCTGTGTGTTTAATGTGCAAGTTTTTATTTATTTATTTATTTATTTATTTATTTTTGTGTATGGTTTAATATATTTCCTTCTCTTCTTGGTACAGTCAAGACATATCTGTGTTGAGCTGTCACATCCAAAAGAGGTTGACAGCATGTGAAGGCAGAGCAGTATGCTTTGATGCAAAAATGCAAATCTGAAACAAAACATTTGCAGAAACACTAATCACTATTTCAGTATAATTGAACAATGATAGGGTATTTATTACAGAATGACTCATAACAAATACAAGAAATAACCTCATATACACACACACCATTTATTTCTGCACCAGAGGCTAGTTTTTACCTGATTTTGTCAGACCCCTCCCCCCCTAGTGTTTTGTGGAACCAAGGTTTTATCTTTTTGGTCTAAGCACTTTCTAGTTAGTAGTTCAAGAAGTTGTAAGGTACCAGAGCAAACTACCAGAAGGAGAACATGCAGTTACTGTTAAGAAAAAGATAGCATCAAGTGAGTTTGACCTCTTTTGCTGAGGTTTTTCTTTTACAAAATTAGCGTATGGCTTTATTCAAACTACTCTGGCTGATATTGTCAAAATGAATTTCTAAATTTGGAAGAAAATGTGGCATTCTGAATCTGAGGTTTATAGATTCTAGGTAACCCAAGCTGTCATTAGTTTTCAAGGTAATGAATTCTGCACTTTAAAATGAGAGAACTGGCTGTTTGCACCTGGCCATGCAAAAACAGAGCCAAATTCTCAGAAAATTTCAAAAATATTTGTCTTATTTTTAATTGAAGCTCTTTGACTTGACTATAATAATTATAGCTACTTCTATCTATAATTGGTGTTTGTAATGCCATTGTTTTATGATTTTTTTTTTTTTTTTTTGTGTGTGTGTGTGTGCATGTGTGTTTGTTTTCCTTATTTAGTTCAACTTTTACCATGCCACCTACAGGGAAAAATAATTTAATTTAGAAGAAGCTGTTTTCATTATGAGCAAACCTTGATTTAAAGCTGTGGGGGTTGTAATTACATTTAATTATAATGAGTTTGGGTTTTGAAAAAAAACCTTGTTAGTCTGGTTTGGGTTTTAAAAACCTGCCTCAGTTCATCATAGGCCTGAAGACTGGTATTCTACTGCATAAGATCACATTTTATTTCTACCACTAGAGCTTGTAGGGAACTTAAGGGAATTTAATCCAAGATTTAGAATTTTACACTTTTTTGTATTTAATAGAAGCTGGGACTTTGGGATAAATTTCTGTCTGAATGTATGCCTGCAGGTAAGTAGTTGCATGTAGCTGAGCTTACATGTTGGCAGAGACTTACCCAAAGAACTTAGTTCAGTGGAAAGAAACATTGTCTCCCTCTAGACTTTCTTCCCTTCTGACCACCACTAGCCAACAGGCAAACCTTCTCAAAGGCTTTACAGCCAGCAAAAGCAGAAAGTGTTTATTAGAGACTAAGCCCAAGAAAAGAAATACATGGGGCATTGAGCTGTCCCAGGTTGAAACAACCCACAGAAGGATGTTTGACCTGAGAAGCTTTTGTTGTAGTGTTACAGTGGAGGAAAGTAACTTTGAAAGGCTTAGTGTTATTTTGGATGAGAGGCAGAAAGGGTACCCACTAATTGTCACTTCTGTAAAATGTTGCGTCTGTTACCATGCCAATTATAAGGAGCTCTTTCTGTAGGTCAAGTTGCTCTAAATTATTACTTCCAAAGTGCATGTACATGAAAAAAGACAAATACTAAGAGAATTAATGAACTTAGGTATACACATTTTATTAGGAAAAAAAAGGTTGTAAGAGTCTCTGGATGTGTCAAAAGGATTATTTTGACTTTTATTTTCACAAGTTTTCTGTTATGCTTATTCATTTCTTTTGACTAAATAATCTTTTCATTTTTACCCTGGAATTCCAGACCATTTTTAAAAAACGTAAATCTGTTATCTTGCACAATCTCAGGGAAAATAACACAAACTTGTCCTATCTTTTCCTAGCTTCTTCCCCTTTTAACTTTATTTTCAGAATTTAACTCAGGATTCTCTGAATGTTCTTTTAATTTTCTTCCAATACTGCTATTAAGTTACTGCAATATTTTCAGTAAGCTCCTTCTTCCAAGGATCTTGCATGGTAGATGGATCTTGTTTTTTTAGCACTAGAGGAATTAAGCTGTTGCTATTTCTTACATCCCTTGTAGGTTTGTACCAGGAATATGTAGTTGGTTCTTGTTCATCCCTTGGTTCTCCTCTTGAAGTGTCCGCTGCGCTGTTGGACTTCAATCACTTCTGATGTAAATGTGTTTAGTAGTTCTTGTTTGTTTGTTTGTTTTGTGTGTGTTTGTCTGTGTGTGTGTGTTTGTGGTATGTTTACCAGAAAGTATTGCTTGTGTCTCTTCTGAAGATTATGATAAAGCTATGCAGAGTCCTCCATCCACACTTTGATGTTAGGGTACTTCATGATATGAATAGAACATTCTCCAGGCATTTGGGGATTTCTCACTCTAACTCCTTCAGGTACTGTTCTGATCATCTTATTTTCTGAGACCTTCACTAGAGGTGCTCTTCAGTGTTTCTTAACTCCACAAACCGGTCCATTTTGCTTTCCTGTCAAGGATTGTACTATTCCAGCAGTGCCTTGTTCAGTTCCCCGATTCTTCATGTTAAACTTTTTCCAGTCTGTAGGTGAAGAAGAGGAATTACAATTATTTATATTCATATTTATAAATCTTATTAATTTTCCACTTTAATTTGGACTCTAATTGAAGGAGGTAAAATGATGAAGGAGCTGGGATGAAGTTAAAAGCAGGATTCTGCAACCCATCCAGCTCCATACCTTGAAGTTGTATAAGGGGAACCAGATCTGTTTTTTAATTCCTTCAGTGATGGAAGGGTACATTTTATGGTAAATACTAATATACTTCAAAGGTAGAGAGGGAGTAGGTGAAAGTCAAACTACTGCTTGTGCTAAAAATTGGAAGTCATCCTGTCAATGCTCTTTACTTTCAGAGTAAAACTGACAAGTCTCCTGAAATATCTAGTTCAAACATGTTGTTTGCCATTAACTAAAAGGCATTTGTTTCCAAAGCTGGTGGAAACAGCTTTCATTCTTCCTGCCTTCTCACTGATTGACTTGTTTCTGGTTTTCTTTCAGAGATCTTATTGCATTTTTTTTTTTTTTTCAGAAACAAGCACATCAAATGTCACAATATTAGCATAATCATAGAAACATCAAGCAGTCAGTACATTTTCAATATGTTATAGCTAATTACAGAATGTGTATTTTTCATATGATTAAGAAAAGTATCTGGAATATGCCTTTAAATGGGCAATTCTCATAAAAGTGACAAGTGGTTGCTACAAATTATTCCCATTAGGGGAAAAGAATATTTTATCCCTAGAGCAGGATAATGTTTGTCCTCAAAATCAGTAGATCCCGAAGGAATAAAGGGTCATTTAAGAAGAGGAAAGTTTACTGATCCTTTGGTTGCATTTTGTGTAAACTCATGCTGGGTCTGGCTGACCCCATCAATCTCCTCCTGGAAGAACCTGGAAGCCTGGATCACAATTTTCAGGGCCTGTCATAATTCTGATACTACCTTTTATGTCATGGGTGGTATTTTTTTTTAATTAAATATTGGTGGTTGACTAATACTCTAATATTGTATATTTAAGATGACTAGGCAAGTTAAAAAGTACCATGTTCATTAATAAATATCTTTTTTTTTTTTTTTTTTTTTTAAATCTAATCTTGTATAGACTTTGCACTGCCTGCACTAGTTTTAATTTAGTCAGAAATTTTATGAAAGGATAAGGGGCTGTGAATTTCAATGATATGGATACAAATCTGGGAAAGTGAGAGTTTTAGATACAGTCAGACTTTTTTGATGGTAAATTTCCATAAAGAAAATATTAAAAATTTATGTCCAAAGTTCCTTCATCTTTCTTGGCTATTACAGAGGGAAAAAGACACACATTTCAACTACATACTTTAAAATTTGGAGATGGGAACCAAATTTTTTACCATTCAGTAATTTGCTTCTCAACATTTTGTTTTGGATAATGTCCAGAGCTCTTCCACTTGATTTATAATCTTCATTAAAATCATTAGTGCAATGGTATGAGAAACTATTACCTTAAAAGGTTCTTTGGTATTGTTTTTTCCATGTGTGGAAGGACATCTTAGCATAGACACAGTCTGCAATGCTCTGGTATGACCATGTGTATTAGGTTTAGGTGGCAAGGACTTGGTAGTAGGGTGGCTGCAGGGGTGGCCTCTGTGAGAAGAGTCTAGCAGCTGTCAGATGGCTACTAAAGGGACCTGCCGCTGGCCAGAGCCAAGCCAAAAAGCGATGCTGGTTGGGCCTCTGGGAGGACAGATGGAAGAAAGGAAAAAAAAAAAAAAATGATACACAACGGCTGGGAGAGAGGGGTGAGAAACAGCCCCCACACCCCAAGGTCAGTGCAGTGGGAGGACAGGAGGTGCTCCAGTTATGCAGCACAAGTTCTTCTGTGGCCTGTGGAGAGGCCCCTGGTGGAGCAGGCTGTCCTCCTGCAACCCATGGGTCCCACATGGAGCAGATCTCCATGCTGCAGCCTGTGGAGGAGCCCCCAGTGGAGCAGGTGGATGTGGCCTGGAGGAGGCTGCGGCCCATGGAGTGCCCCCGCAGGAGCAGGTCCCGGGCTGGAGCTGCAGCCCCGTGGAGAGGAGCCCACGCAGGAGCACGGGGTTTGGGGGGAGCTGCCACCCATGGGGGACCCGTGCTGGAGCAGTTTGCTCCTGGGGGATGGACCCCGTGGTACGGAGCCATGTGGGAGCAGTTCTTGAAGAGCTGCTGCCTGTGGGAAGCTCAGGCAGGATCAGTTCAGGAAGGATGGCATCCCGTGGGAGGGATCTGACAGGTTCCCTTGGTGCAGGGACAAGAAGTGACTGTGGAGTGGCAGAGATGAAGTGTCAGGGACTGACCACAGCCCCCATTCCCTGTTACCCTGCGCTTCTCAGGTGGAAGAGGAAGAAGATGTGTGTGTGGGAAGGTGTTTTTAGTTTGCTTTTAGTTTTTCACCACTCTAGCCTGCTAGTAATTGGCAATAAATTATCTAACTCTCCCTATGCTGAGTCTGTTTAGCCTGGGATGATAACTGGTGAGTGATCTCCCTGTTCTTATCTCAAACCTTGAGCCCTTTCCTTCATGTATTGTTCCATTTTTCCTTGAGGAAGGGAAGTGAGAGAGTAGTTGTGGTGGAGCTTAGCTGCCCAGCAGGGTAAAAGAACCACACCATGGGAGAGGAAAGCAAGCATGCTGTGCACTGGGTGGCTTTGTCCTTCCTGTGTCTGAACTACCTGCTCCACCTTCTATAGGTTTTGCTGAGAAGTATTCTACAGCATGAGAGAACAGCTCTGTCTTTCTGTCCTAGTTTGGATGGGCCTAGTTTGCCATTTGCACTTGCAGAAAATACAATGTGATATAAATAGGGCACAAAGCTGAACAAAGTGTCAAGAAACAGGTAATCTTCTCTCTTTGGATGAGTTTATAGAAAGTGAGAGCCTTGGAAGCCCCTCCATTTATGCTAAGCACAGAGTCATTGCAGATAGCCTTTTCTTTAAGTCTTCCTAACGTGTCTTAGCCCTCTTCCTTTAAGGAATAGAAATTAAAGCTCTCTTATGGGTTCACTGTTCTGTTTTGTGGAGCAGACAAAACAGTGTCAGCTGATGTTTACAGCACTGCTGGATGCTCTCTAGATATGGACTGCAGCAAATGGTTTACTTCACCTAAATTGCCAAAGAGCCGTCAGGTGGTGAGTGATGCTGACAGCCCTGGCTAGCATCTGAAAACAGGTAGCTGAATCTGTATCCCTTGACAATTCTTCTCACCCTCTCTTTCCCTAGAGATTATTTTTGAGCTGTTTTTTTTTTTTTTTTTTTTTTTTTTTTTTATTATTATTATTATTATTATTATTATTATTTTCTCTTCTTGTTTTATTGCACAGCTAACTGCCTGAGTATGTCAGGTGTTCATTGACAGAGGTCACATGTAGCTGCATGTGCCTTTCCATGAGCCAAAAGGAGCTGACGACAGGTTAGGTCTGAGAAGTGAAAGCAAATGCAGGGGAGGGATGTGCACACTCTCACTCACTGTAGCAAGTAGGGAGGACAGTTTTGCTCATTCACTGTCCTTCACGTCTCCTTACATTCTCCCCTGCTCTATGAAATTTGATTTATTCTCCTGTAATTTTTGAACACCTCCACCCTTTGCTACTCTGCTGGGTATCACTTTGTATTCCCTGAAGTGATGATGTCAGAGATATCAAAGGAGATGGCTTTGGCAGCAGTTAGCAGTGATAATAAAACAGTTGCAAGTCATATTTTGCAATCCATCTGCTGTACATCCAGGCCCCAAGGATGGACTCAAATATACGTGTGAATTTTTCAGAAAACATTCTACATAACTGTGCAATAGAAATAACCTCCTTCAATATCCCAAGCACTGAAATGTTTGCAATTACGTATGTAATATGTACTCTTCTGATCATTAAACTCTGCTCTCTGCTCTGAGACAACAGAGCCATTTTCAGCAAGTAAGAACAGGTCTTGCCCTTACGTTAGGAATATGAGGAGCTAGCCAGCAGAGGGAATGTGTCTGCCAGTGGAAATAAGGAAGGCCAGTGGAAATAAGCAGGACTCAGGTATTGAAAAGCATACACAGAAAATCATTTGTATGCATGTGGGGAAAAAAACCCACACAAATCAGGCAGCTTTCTAAATTATTTGCAAGTGTCTTTTTTATTCCGTTTGTATAGATGAAAATAACGGCAGATTTTTCCAAAGTCTGTCTTTAAAACGGGTTTTGAAGATGATTTCTAGGTAAAGTGTGTTTTCCATTCAGCAAGTAACCTTCTACCATATAAACTTCTCTCTTGCTCCTGCTGAAGGCAACTTAACATTTGATATTCACATCATGAAGACAGTAACAAAATATTTCAGCCATTGTATACACTCAGAGCATACCCTGAGGGATCCTTCGCTAGCCCATGGACATATATGCAGCTGCATGATTGTGCTGCTGGTAGCACCTGCTGGTGTGGGGATGCCCATGGGCAGCGCTCCCTGGGCTGCCTGTGCAGTCAGTGGAAAGGGGCTTGGGGCCAGCACCTGCTCCTCTGCTCGGCAGGCTGCAGCAGTGCTGCTCAGGAGTTTCTTTCCCTTGGGAGACCATTGGATTTTATTCCTTACTTATCATACACTCTCTGCCCTCAGAAAGTTTAAGTGTCTTTGCATGTTGGCTGCATATGAAGTCACTCACTTTTGCACGTCAAGAATCAAAAGAGAATGCACAAACAAAATGGGAAGCATGGTAAGATGTCAAAGCAAGGAAAACAAAAGATCCAGAACATTGTGTCTCTTTGTGGATGACTTCACTGAGATACAAATTGAAGGGAGAGACTTTTTTACTATTACTCCTCAGAACCTCAAAAGATGAAAAATTGCTTTGCTGGAGGCCACTTCTCTCTGTCTGTGTTCATACACAGATGATTTGTTTCAGTGCACAGGGACATATCCTGCAACGTTGAAGTTGATGTGAATTTTGCTGCTGAACATAGGAAAAAGCATTTTACTTCTGTGTTTGGTAACTGACATCACCAAGACTTTGGAGAGGTTTTACTCCTCTTTTTACGGAAATTTCTTCTTGTATTTTATTCTTGGAGTCTAATACCTCCATCACAAGTGGTGTTTTGCTGTGCCTGCTACCCAAGATGCTCTGCCTTATGAATTCAGAGAGAAGGCTACACACTGGAAAGGCGAATGAAACCAGAACCTATAGGAAAATAAATAATTAAGACAGCAGAATAGAAAAGGACACAACACACACACACATACACACACAAACTATTTAACAAAGTAGGTGTCTGAGACTGAGAAATAAGATCTGGGAAGGGGGGTTTCAGATGAACTCATAGCCCAGAACAGTCGTGGCTATACTGGATTCTCAACTTGTTGCTCTCTCAGCTGCTCCTTCCTCTCTGGCATCTTTCCAGGGCAGATGGTGCAGCTGAGAGTGCATGGCCTGAGGCAGAGTGTTGCAGTAGCATGCTGCTAGCTGGCTTAGCAAAAATAATTTTCTCTCTTATTTATTTATTTATTTATTTATTTATTTATTTATTTATTTATTTTGTCTATCCATGCAGTATAAGCTAGGGTCTAACTCTGGACTTACTGTTCTCCCTTGGTTGGCCCAGAGAGGATCCAGATTGTAATAGTATCAACGGGTCATACCATTTCTTTTCTTTCCATGTTGGTCTGACAGAAGGACGGTGTTAGCAATGATTCTTGGAGCAGTAAGGATCACTTGTCTGTCATATTTTCATTTTCCCCTCCCCAAATGAATTAACCAGACAGAAAGCCTGAACAGACAAATTCAAGAACAGCATTTTTACAATGGTCAGTATATCTTGCGTTAGGTAACTTGCTGGAGCATGTGCAAAACTGGATTCTTGTTGATCCACTGGAGTAGTCAAGGCCATGCACAGCTGCAGTTGATGGTGCTAACATTTTCTTTCTTCCCTGCATCTGAGTCCAAGCAGGCTGAAAGTGTATTTCTGTGAGGCTAGTATTCCTAGTAATAGTTTTGTGCACCATCACATAATGGATCACTAGAAAATGACCTGCAGCAGTTCTCATTCAATAGGTGTTGGCTGCAAAGTGGGGAAGAAAGTTCTGGGACTTCTGTTCTAGAGCTGGATTTTTCACCTACATTTAGATTTTTTCATACTTTTGATAAATTTACATGTCACTCTGAGACCTTCACATCTTATCTAAAATTGATTTTACTTAGATCTTAAATAGCTGGTTTAATGTTAGACTTTCAGTTATGCTTTTTTCTCTTCTCTACTAAATAGAAACTAAATTTCTCCACGATGGTCTTCTAATTTGGATTCTACTTCTTTTCTCCAGAATGACTTTAGGAGTGTTAACATGATGTCACCGAGTTTGAACAGTAGTAAAGCTGAGCCCCAAAGAAATATGCAGCCTGTCTCAGGACGTGTTGAGACATTCCCCTGCAGCTGTGATGGGCTATCAGCACATCTCCACCCTTTCACCAGAGGCAACCTCTTAGAGGCAACTTTGTCTTTAGACTTCAGTTATATATCATCTGTTCTCAGCGAGTGTCAAAAGACCCATAAGCTCTCTGCCTGTCTGCTGGGAACATTGATCCACTCACCACAGCTAAGTGCAAGATACAAAGTTGTTTCTTCCCTTCTGTGTGCATTCTCTCTCTCTCTTAAAAAAAAAAAAAAAAAAAAAAAAAAGCTGTCAGGAAGGATTTCAGAAGCTATGAGCAGCAGATCTTTGTGTACTTTAATCCATAAATAAACATTTCTTCTTTTGAACTTCATTAAAATTGGATGTGTTTTCCCTGTAAAACACTCCAGCATCCCTATCATTTAGACATATATGGTGATGAGTATTGCAATTAATTTTTGTCTGTAGGAATACTTGTGGTCTAGAAATACTGTGTTTATGCCAGAAAAATAAATAAGAGTCAGACAACAAAATATGTTGCTTATAACAGCAATTTCAGAGCATGATATTAAACTCTGCTCCTGCTGTTTTAACAGGATGGGCCAAATGCATGTGTGCTGTGATGACCCAGCTTGCAGGAAAGTTGTGGAGGGGTGCATTTGGTTTGTCTTCTGCAAGATTATATCAGACTTTCTTTGGTAATACTTGCTGATGCATCACATTCATATCTCCAGCTTTTCCTTTTATGCCTTTGACCTGAAGAAAGGAATTCTTGCTTTTAAATGCTCATCAATCAGTGGTGCATAGTTAAGCTGATATAAAAGCTAAGGCTAAGCCAGTGTTAATTTAACCAACTGTAACATTACTGACAATATTCGTCAGCAAATGATTTTAATTAGACCAGCATAATGAGATCAGTAGATTAAGACTAAGCAAATGACTACAACTAAAGAGTGAGTCTGATGACAAACAAGTCCTGATGAGAATAAGGATGAAAATTTTGCCACCAGTGTTTGAATAGCAAGTGGAAAAGGAGGATAATCCTAATCATGTGAGAAATCACTTAAAAAAAACAGCGGTGCACTGGAGTGCTATGTTGATCCACCTGATGTCAGGAAGGCTTGCAGAAGGTGAGCAAGTGTTGTGTAAACTTCCTGCATAGCCCTGCAAGTCAATAACACCTCTCCCTTGGCACTGGCGGAGATTGTTTGTGTACTTTCCTTATGTGCCATACGTGAAACCTGCACTGGGAACAGCTGGGAAAGGTTAGACTGAAGAGGCAGCAGGTACTTGTGCTGGGAGGGGTGACCGTGGAGGGCCTGGTGGAAAAGGACCTCTTGAAGTTTGTGGCTTCAATTAGGAACATGGAGGGAAAAAAATGTGAGGAGGAGACAGGGAAATTTGCAGTTTTATTTTAAGAAAGAAGTAAAATAGAGAGGCAATATGAAAAGGAATATTGGTGTTGGAGAATGGAAATGTTTTGGCTGAATAACTTGTCACTGCATTTCCTTTTCTCTCCCTACATAGATGCTTTGTTCTGATTTCTGATGAAGTATTCTGGCCCCTGTTTTATTTCTTGCTGCTTACCCATGGTCTTTCTGCGACTTGCTGGCAGAGGCAGGTTTTGCAGCCTGCAGTGTTAATTCTGAGAAGTGTGAAGGAAACTGAGCAATGCTGGATGATGTGACTCACCTTGGAGAAGTCAGTGTTTTCTGGCTGAGTGAAAGTGGAAAGTTTCAGCCTTGCTAGTTCAGATGTTTTAATGGACATTGCTGCAGTAGGGAAACCCTCATCTGCACACCCTGCTCAGAAAAGAATAGGAGAGTAACAAGCTACATACTAACATGAATGTTTAATGATTTGTGATAAAAAAATATCAGATGGTGAGCAAAATACTATGTTAATTAACTATGGAGTCCTAAATTCCCCAAAATGTAACATTCCAGCCAAATATGGCTGAAATATCAGCTGTCATATGATGAATATTTTAAAGAAGATTCTATTATACACCTAGGGGTTCATTCGCTTCAGTAATGAGGACAGTTACCTCTAGGGAAAGGAAGCTATATTATGCTTGCCACTTAACCAGGGGCTGGTTTGACAGGCATCAGCTCAGAATATATGTGTATATATAGGGAATCACAGCTGCTTGTCTCTATCTCACCGAGCAGGAAATGTTGTGCTGTACTATACTTTGGATTTCTATCTATGGATTTGTGCATGGCACTGAGTGGGATTCAGACTATTTTTATTCCTGAGTCTGATTGTCGAGGTGGAATCCATCACCTACTAAATATTAAATCAGCAGATTTTTTTAAAGAGCAACACTGTCTCTGCTGACTTGAACATCCTTATGTGGCCCAGAGGAAAAGAGAAACAAAGACAAGATGAGAAAACTATCATCCTTTGCATTCTTCTTAATATTAATGATTTCTCTAAAGTTTTCAAACTGCCGAAAACAAAAAGTGAGACAGAACTTTCACATGGTTAGGAAATGACCCAGGTGAAAAAAAATGCATTCATTATAAAAACAGTAGTGAAACTTTTGGAGTTGAATTACTAGTTGGAAGAGACAGAAAAAAATGCATCAACAGATTATTTTTTTAAACCAGCTTTGTTTAATTGCTTCCAAAGAAACATAGCTGAGAATTATTAGGAATGCATCTGTTGAAAATTATTTGAAGAGTTTCATGCAAATATAATTTTTCAGATTTTGCATTGAGTACTGCTTCTGAAAATTAATGTTTGCAAATGCTGAAGTTTTGAGATATCTGCCCAACTTACATGGTATTGTCCATCTTGCCACGCTGACTGGCAGTTGATATAATAGATGATACCCGAAGGCAGCAATCTGTGAGGTTTCAGACCACTGCACAAATGAAAGCCCATCTCTGTCACCCTTAAAGTGTCTGCACAAAAAACACATTTATGATAATGAGCAAGCAAAATGACAAAGCCATGATAAATGTTGGCATGTTTTTTGTTTTTACATTCTGCAAAATATTAACATGATCCCTTCAGTTCCAGAAATCAAAATGAATAATTGTTATGACAATCTTCTTGATGCAGTAAAGGTTCTTAAAAAGTTTCTGTTTGCTAACTGTTAAGATGGAAGTTCACTTCTTATTTCACAGTTAAGACCTCTGGTGGCCCACCAAAACATACTGGATGTCTTGGCATTTTAAAAGGCACACCACATCCCATCCTATGTTAGAAGAATTACAGTGCTTTGACTAATTTCAAATAATTCTTCTTGTTTAGCCAGCTGAATTATTTAGGTTTCAGAATAGAAGTGATTTATTCTGACGTCTTTTGTTAAAGAAACTGACCCTTCAATACAATACAGGGACAAAATGAAAACACTCATTAAATTGATGCTTTTGCATAATTCACATGCATTTTTTAAGATCATGTTACATATTCATCAGTTTGTATTACTTACAGAGTTGCTGCCATAAATGCTGTGTAAATATGTGAATATCTCAACTGCTTTGTGGCATTGAGGGGAGGCAATTAAAAATAAAAAAAAAATCAGTATGAGAAAGGGGTTGGAGTAAGTGAGAATAGGAGTTAGGAAGGAGTCTGAACTATGTAGTTCCCTCTCTCTACATGTGAATATTTAGGGCTTTGAGGATTCTAAAATTAATTTATTATTTTAAATGGGATTATCTTTCCTTGTATAACTCTTGGCATCTATCAGGAGTTTTGATCATTTTTTGATATTAAAAAGCTAATATTTATTCTTTTTTACCTTGAGATAAGGGTTAAATAATCTTAATTTGATCAGGGAATATGAAGTTCTTTGCAATCCTGTCTGTTCATCCATTACTTACAGTGCTTTTAATTGTAAATGAAAATGAGAATATTTAAATAAAAATGTTTTGTGTTCTGATTAAATGAATTTCTGGATTTTGTTTTAGATCTGTGTGACGTGATGTCCTGACATGTTAGTAATGTAAAACTGTAACATAAAGTTATGTCAAGGTCTGGAAATTCTGAGGAAGTTAAATGGGGTGTGTGTATGTGTTTTCCTTCTTCCCTTTCCCTTTCCCTTTCCCTTTCCCTTTCCCTTTCCCTTTCCCTTTCCCTTTCCCTTTCCCTTTCCCTTTCCCTTTCCCTTTCCCTTTCCCTTTCCCTTTCCCTTTCCTTTTCCCTTTCCCATTCTTCTCCTCCTCCTTTTTGCCCACCACTTTTCATAAATAATGGTTTATTCAGATTGTGATAAAAAATATGTGAATATGTCGCTTTATTTGCATAGTGGTAATAGTGAATTTTAAAAAGTTTTTTTTGGAATAGTAGGCAAATGTCTGCACTAAGCCAGTAATTTCATCTGAAAAATCTGTAGACATTACGCTACAAGGTGCTTAGTTTAACAAAGTTTGAGTCCACAGTGATGCAAAGTTGGTAGTAACACTGAAAATCCAGTCCCCCCAAAATTATTCTTTCTCTGTGTCTCAAAAATATTCCATGCTGACCAATTATGACAGACTCCCTAGCCCTCTGACACATCTTAGATTTGGTTTGCTAAGAAGATGTAAGAGAATAATATTTAGTTGGTGTATAGCAGTCAGATACAGGATCTACAACTTCCAGAAGGCCTGAAGGTCCTCTGCTGTCTCTAGGTTCAGCAAAGTCACAGCTGCCTCCAGTGGCCAAAATGGAACATCTACAAGAACCTGTCTATTATACCATTTTATATATTATACTGTTCTGGGAGCACTCGTGTATGTATTTTATATATGCATACTTAGGCATGCTATTACTCAGTTAGCAGTTGGTTTAATACTCAGATTGAGTGTTTTTTACTTGTGTAATGGGCAAGAATCAGTGACTGTTGCAAATTTTATCTAATCTCTACAAGATCCTGTGGAAGGAAATAAGCAAGTGGTTGGAATGTGCTGCTACCAGTCATAATGAAGAATTCTTGAAACAATGGGAGATTCAGAGGAAGTGAGCTTTTGACATGGCAGGCTGTACTTGAGAAAGCTCTGAACATTGAAAGAAAGATGGTTGGGCATAAATTTATAAGTTTCCCCCGCCTCCCCCACCCCCAAAGGCCTCAGCATGCACCTTGCACTGCCACAGTCTTGTGTAGGAGCTGTATGACTGACGTGCTCTCTGTCTGAGCTCTGTAGAAGGCTTATTTAATTGCCACGTGTACCTATCCCCTGTTAGGCTCTTAACTGTCTGCTCATTTTTCTTCCCAACTACTGGGAAGAACAGCAAACGGGTTTTCTGTTACAACCACTGATTTTAGCCAGGAGCAGCTGGAATGACAGAAATCTATAAAAGGGGCTCATGGTTGGAAGTAGAGCGCTACATGCTGAGTGTTGCCTGCCAGCGTTTTACTTGGATATTAAGTGCAGGGGGGAAGGAAAGTAAGAGTCCTCATCTTTGTTTTTAATTAATGCAGACACCATTTTCATTCTGAAGTGTCACACACTGGAAATCAAAGGAGCCTTGTATAAATAATAAGAAAAAAAAAAAAGGTTCTCTCGATTAGTAATGGAAAACGTTTTCAAACAAGATCTACAGAATTACGGTGGGGCTGGCACTTCCTCAAGGTGAAAGTCTCTCAAAATCATAACATAAATTATTGATTTGTCCAAGTCTCTTCTCCATAGGAGATTTACAATCTCATTTTCATAGTTGTCTTAAGGAGGGAGGGGGAAGAGATACTTATCTAGGTCAGAATGAAAGCATCTGATTTTCACGAAATAGTAATACAAACCTATTTTAGCTAAAGTGAGTTGCTGTGCTATGAAATTATGGGGCTGTCTGCTCTGACATTTGTCTAATGTGAGGAAAAACTCCATTTAAACAAATAGATTTATAGCTGTGCTAGTGCAATCAGAGCCACAGTATATCACACCTTAGATACAAAGAAAGATTATTGTGAAAAGTTAGCAAGATATGTAAGGAAGATGTCTGGCTTTCTCTGAGTATTTGTGTCGATAACAGTTGGCTTCACCTAAAGAGAACTCCACAAACAAAGAGCAAAAGGTAGAAAGTAAGAGGATTGTGGCAAATTACATGTGAATAAGATACAAATCTGTCTCTTTCTTGTTAGTGCCTTGATTCAATCACAGCAGTATAAGGGTCTAGCAAATAAAGAACAGGAAACTTCAGGATTAACTTAAGGATAAATAAGGTAGCGTGGCATATCAGTGAAGGGTTGGAGTTCCTTGAGAGCTTACTGAGTACTTTTTTTTATAAAGGAAGATACATTGTGTTATCATGACTGACTTCAGTGTGAGCAATGAGATATAAAAGAACATTTTACTATTGCATTTAGATCACAGAATCACACAGAATCACAGAATTTCTAGGTTGGAAGAAACCTCTAGATCATTGAGTCCAACCTCTGACCTAACACTAACAAGTCCTCCACTAAACCATATCACTGAGCTCTACATCTAAATGTCTTTTAAAGACCTCCAGGGATGGTGACTCAAACACTTCCCTGGGCAGCCGGTTCCAATGCCTAACAACCCTTTTGGTAAAGAAGTTCTTCCTAACATCCAACCTAAAACTCCCCTGGTGAAATGTATAGATGTATATGTATGTATATGAGATGTATATGTTAAGTGCATAGCAATACATGTGCTGTGACTTGCTCTTGTGAATGTTCTTCATCTGTAAAAAGGGTTAATATAGAAAAGAACTGGGGGCTTTAAGAAAAATGTTATATCCTCCAAAAAACATTCCTACAATTTAGAAAGAAGTCTGTGTCTTAAACAAACAAACAAAAAACCTTCATGATGTAGAAAAGAACACAGAAACAGATAACTTAATAAACAGAATAGTATTTACTAGTGAATAAGCTGATATCAATGAATACAAAGTTGGTGTTTAAAGTCTTAGAAAATTGATAAGGGAAGCAAAAATCAGAAAAGGAAAAATCAATGGCTAGTACAGTTAAGGGCTGGGAAGTTATCGAAGTTTGTCACTTCTATAACAAAAAGAATCCTGAAAAATATTGTTGGTCTATTAATACAGGAGATGGTACTGGTATTGCTGACAAAAAATAAAATAAAAATTAAAAAAATGGCATAGAAGGAAAAAGAATCATTTGTCTATATTGGCGAAAAATCAGGCTAATGAATTTGTATCTTGTAATAATATTAAATACTTCCTATTTTCTTAGTAATTTAAGAAATGGTAAGGGAGAGTAGTTACTGTGTTTGGCTTTTATGAACTCATGACATATATCTGATATTTTAAGAAACTGAGGCTGAAGAACTTCTTCAAACACCGGTGATATTTATAAATGTGTCAGTCTGCTGGGAAAGTTTCAAAGGACAGCAAGATTTAAAATATTTTAAAATACTATTTAAGTACCATTTCTCAATGTTTAAAAGTTTACGTTACTTAATGCCTGACTTCAATACCAGGTGAATTTGTTAGAGTGTATCAATTAACAAATAAACAGGGTTAATAATGTAATTAATGTAGTCAGCATGGATTGGAAGCCTGGAAATCTTCTCAAAATCACTTTTTAAATAAGATTACAATTTTGTTTGATAGATTTCTCAAATGCATGTTGCTTAGTACCCAATGACATTTTGATGAAGATAGGAGAAAGGTACAAAATTATTATGCTTGATTACTAGGTTTCAAATTACAACTGTAAGTGAAAAATTGTTACCAGGCAGATACCTCTGTTGTGCTCCTGCAGGGATTAATTCCTGCCCCATTCCGGTTATGCTTATTCTGAAGAAAAAATTAAATTATTGCTAATAAAGGTTGCAGAGAGCTCAAGGTCTGGGAAAACACCAACTAAGAATAAGAAACCATACAGGCAGTTGGAAACAGGCAACTTATTTTGGAAGAAAGAATAGAAGCCAAGTATGCTGGAGGAGGGATTGTCCCAGGAGCAGTCACTCTGAAGACAACTAAGGGAGATATAGAATGATTGCTTCTGGGGTGAGTCCTTGGCAACAGCACTAACATGGTCTTTACATAAGCAGGAACACAGGCCCTGTATCAAGCATTTGTTTGTTCATTTCAGGGATATTATATTCAGTTGTATTCCCAGTTCAGGGAGGATAAATTGGGGAAGTTTTAGGAAAAAGAAAAAAATTAACAAGTAAACCCAAATGCTGAAAGAGTTGGAAAACTTCATAACCCAAGGGGAACAACGTGGACTTCCTGCCTCCAGATAGGCTGTTCAGTTTTAAGACTGCTTGTGCGCTGACTATTCCATCTCTGTTGCAGGTTGAACCTGAACCTAAGATTATTGCATTAGAAAATAAATAACTAATATGAAAAGAAGAGTGAAAGGAAAAAGGAATTCCTTTTAATTTAGAGAAAACCAAATTATGGCAAGTGAGGAATCCTACTTTGGTTTTAGGCTTATGACTCAGCCTCTGCTATGGCACTGCCTTATTGCTCCTCCCCAGCTGGTTACTTTGCTGGCAGAGGAACTGAAGTCAGTGTTGCAGGTATAACAGGCAGAATTAGGAAATAATTTTATCTGCCACATACAGATATTGAGGGAACTACTGTATTGCAGAAGGCAGTGTTGTATCCTCTTTGGGATACAACAGTTGTCAGGCATCTGAAATACAGCCTCAAATTTTTGGCAGTTTTAGGAGAAGAATAATGGCCCTGTAATAGGGAAACCTGAACAGATCTTTGCACATCTGCTTTTATTACTTGGCTTTGCCCCAGATTTCTGGTGTACTTTTTGGATGAATCAGTTTGGGTATACTCATAGCATGCTCTGTAGTCTCAGCCCCAAAATGGAGTTCTGGAGCAGGAGGCAGAAAACCTGCACAGGGACTTCGTCTCTCTCTACACAATGTGAAGCAGCTAGTTACTACAGGTGATAAGAATTAAATGTATACTCACATGAAAACTGCAGATTAAATGCTGAGATGGCAGCTGTGCCAAAAGCAACAGTACTTTCAGAAAGCAGCTTGATCTGCATGGACTGTAAGCTTCCTTGCAAACATTGCCCATTGAGGTTTACTGTTCTACACAGCTCCTGAATAGCCTCTGTCCTGTCCACTAAATATACTTTTAAGCCACCCTAGAAAGTGTTTTGCAGGCATACACGTCTGTTTCTGACTGACCTTTTCATTGGACACATGCAGACTGAATTTTACACAAAAGCTGCAAGTGAGCCTTTGAGTCCAGTCCTGTTCTTCACATCTAGGTGTGCTGTAACTCCGTTGCAAGTCCTGCAGCTCCTGTGTAGCCTGAAAATGAAGTTTTCACCACAAGCATTGCATTGCTAGGGACGTAAAAAAAAACAAAAAAGAATAAAATAAAAGGGAAGGAAATGAGAGTATGAAACTGATCGATGAGGAAGGAGAAGTTGCTTTTACCATATCATTTTTCTGACCATGACTGCATACCAACCCCGTCCCAAACACTGACTTCATATAGGAAGAGAAATATTTTTATTCATGAGTGAAAGGATTCATACACACCAAACAGCAGTTTTGCCAGAGGACTGGTGATTGTCATACAGCATGCAGTTCAAACCAGGAATCCCCCTGGGCTGGTGGGTTTTTCTAGTGTGGAGCTCTTTCCTTTTCTTCCCATTGTAAGCGTACCCTTAGGGCTCCTGCATGGCTTTGATTCTGGTCTTGTTTATGTTGGTGTAAATCAGGAGTAACTTAGCTCCCATCAGTGCAGTTCAGGTAAATGAGATCACACTTCAGCACATGGTATTTAGCCTCACTAATTCTGTTAAAAGAGCTACAAATGGGTCCTCATCTAGCTAAGCTTTTCACAGATCTTATGTTTTGTAGTTTCCATTTTCTTCTCCTAATAACTATTTTTTACTTAAAATGAAAGAGTTTTCATTTAAGATTGTGAAATGTGTTTTACAAACATCAGCGAACTAAGTTTCATAACATTCCTGTAATAGTGAGCTTCTTTAATCAGTATTATTGTACAACTACTACTTACCATCAAATATAACTCCCAGACCATAATTAAAAAAACAAACCAAAAAGCCTGTTAAGACAAGATTGAGTATACCGTATTAATTAAAAATGTCATCAGAATCCAAAGCAATATGTCTTATCTGCTTTACAGGAAACTTTTGAGAGAAAAGAAAAATAAACAAATATATTTCCTTGATATGGAACATACAGAAGAAATTTCAGATAGGAAGCAGACTTTGTGGATGGATTGGAGTGAGATTTAAAACTTAGTCTGCTGAGTTACAGTTCAGTTGTGGAGTTACTGCATTTTACAGTTGTCCCTGAGGGATTTTCTAAGATATTTAGAAATCTATCAGGAAATCAGGGAATTTAGTTTCCTCAGTGTTGGGAATCTGTGTCTATATAACAATTCAGTTGCAAAGTTTGTAACACCTCTGATTTTCCTGCTCTCTACTGTGCTGCCTTTCCTCCTGACAAGCAGTGACTTTTGGCATACTCTATGCTTTGTGGGCTGCTGTGAGGGGTTCATTCTTTGTGGATATACATGTCTTTCACAAGGTATATCCTCCTGTTGGTAGAGCAGAGACATTCTGGCTTGCAGCATGGGAACCCCTAGGCTTAAGGTATAGTGCAGGTAAACGTGCATAGGGATTCTGGCTCATCAAGGCAAATGAGATAATGACATGACCACAAGATAGTTCCCATGTGCATAGAAATGAAAATAATTCAATTTTCAGATAGAAAAATTGAGCTTTCAGACAGGTAGCTTTTGATGAAACCTTCTCTCTCTCTATATATATATAGATATTCTTTTTGCTGTGAACAACATTTTATGTTCCAAAAGTCGAGGGAAACATTTTCAGGAATGCTGAATTACAAGTCAATATATACCACTAATATGATGTCTACTGCAGCACTAAGGAGACTTTGGTACCAAGGTCTTAATTATTGATTCCTGTGAGCTCAGCTGGTGGTCCTTGGACCTTATTAAATGCTCCTCAGTTTTTATTCATACTCTTATTCCCTGGAGCTATAGCTCAACTGTGTAACTTCTTCCAGTAGATGTCAATTGTTAATAAAATTTGTTGAATGATAAAGTTCAAGGTTGGATCATCCTTAAGACTAAGTCTTTTTAGCTTTCAGCACAGTCAATCATGTTGCACTTAGCTTGATTTGCTTTGCTTAAGGCTTTCTCAACAATCAGTTTGCATGGTGCTGTTGCTAACCCCAGTTCTAGCCCTGTGATGACCTTTCTCCAGCCCTGATTATTTATGTGTATCCTGCAGTTCACTGGGGAAGTGTGTGTTGGCTTCCAAACAAAGATTGCTGTCTATTATATACAACCTAAAAATACAACTGTGAACATGTGTAGGAGTTTGAAACATGATTTTTTTTTTTTTTTCCCCTGGAGTTTATTAACATCCTATTTTATTTATTTCAAAACCTACAAGATGGATGTTTTTACAAGTTTATTCTTCAAAAGTTGCTTTGATTATAACAACTGACAAACTGATAGGTGCAAAGTACAATTGATTACATTCATGGACTGTGTAAAACTGTTTAAATGATTGCGTTTGAGTATTGCCATCTTCACTGGAAACCTGAACTCAAAATGAGAAATGCCTGAGCTTTGGCAGTGATGTACATATGCTATACAAGTGTTGAAAAAATGAGTAGAGTTATGAGTGTTGGAAATGTCCTGTTTCCCAAAAGCAAGTACTATTATGTGTCACAAATCCACAAATCTACTCATACAAAAAGCAACCCGTTTGTTAGTAAATCTACCTCTCTGCTCCATCTCTTTGCTATAATTTGTTTAGCCAGATTTCCTAAGAAGATGAGACTTATGTATTCATCCTCTCTGTGTATGCCTTTGTCTGTGTGTATACATGACAAGCATGTGTCTAGGTATTTTCTTGCTGTGATGCATGAAGAGGTAGATGATTTCACATGATTTTTTTGGCCAGAGAATAAAATAGTCATAACCAAATAATAAGTGGATAGGGAGAGGAAAGGGACAGACTGTGGTAGTGCCTTGGCACATTTCAAAGCTCTCCCATCATAGAAGACCAGGAAAATTGAAAGAGAAAATTTCTGAATGTCTCCGTCATGCAGAAAGCTTCATCTGAAACTCATGGCTATCCCAACGTACATCAGTCACGGCTGTGATGCTCTAATCTGCTAGGCTGTATTAATTTGGGGACTCACAGGATTGCTGCTTTTATCTTTTTGCCAATTAAGAGGTAACTCCACAAACTTAATGTTGACTAATCAGCTTTGGTTTCTTTTCCTTTAAAAGCAGTAAGAAAACCCTCTAATCAAAGACTGTGTGTTGATTGTTTGTTAGTGGAGTACTATGTATGAGAAAGACGAATAAACTTGTGTCTGTCTCTGCACCTTGCAGAAGGAGAGCTTTCTTCATTCCTCTGCAAGCCAAGATGAATCCCTTCTGTTTGGTGCTGCCATGCACGAGCAGAGGGACAGGATAAGACCAGTTCAACAAAAGGGCAATTTACTTGGAAATACAAATATATCTCATTGCTTCTACTCCATGGGTTCTTGTCTGGCCCTGTGAATTCCTGAAGTTTGCACTCATCTAACTCCCTAGACATTCATGGTAATGTTATGAAGTTCCTGTTATGCTCTAAAATGCCATATGCTATAATTTATTTTTTTCCACCACACCCATTCCCATGAATATCTGAGCACCTGGTCTGATGCAAAGTTGAAGCAGACAAAGCAAAACAATGCAGAAAGGGGTACCAAGAATGATAAGAGTGACAGTCAACATGTGAAATCCATACAAATGCCAAATGAATGCTCTCTCAGACAGCTGCTCTGAGCAGGGAGTGCATGAAACAGTAGCAGGGTGGAGAAGTGAACTGAGGTTAGAGTCTAAGGCCAGTTGTACAGGAAGGATGGACAGAGGTGAAGGGGAGTTCAGAGGGCAGTGAGGTGATGTGAAGGAAAGAACAACTCCCAGTTGTAGAAAATTGCGGGGAGGAGGCCAAAAGAGAGCTGTTCTCACAGACTGTAAATTGCTGTGCTATTATAGTAATTTGGATTAATAAATATTTATATTATAAAGCTGTCCAAAGGACTTGGACGGCACTGGGATGCACTCAGTCTCATTCTGACTTCCCAGTGAGATTCAGTGAGTTTATTGAAAGAAACTTGTGAGATCAGGACAGGCTCCAAGAACACAGGTCTTCTGGGCAAACTGCTTTGCTGTCTTCTTTTAGCAAATAGTGAACTCTTCTGGGCTCAACACAAACTCTAACAATATTCAGTGCTTTTCACAGTGCACTTCAAAAGAGGTTGGATACATAGAAGTGCACTATCTGATTCTCCAGGATTTACCGCAGGCTGCTACTGCACCCAGCCTCTTAGAGGTGACCATCTCTTGTGCTTTCAGATGACATGACAGAAGGACCACAGTCCACCTCTGTCTTTCTAAAATGTCTGTGCCCACAAGGATGAGATTGGGTTAAAGAGATTTAGCAATTCATAGAATCAGAATTAAAATTGGAAGAGACCTCCAGAAGTCATCTATTCCAACTCAAAGCAAGCATAATTCAAATTTAAATCAGGTTGCTCAGTCCAGTCAAGTATCAAAAATCTCCCAGGAATGAGATTCTACCACACCCCTGGACAACCTCTTCCAGTACTTAATCACTCTCAGTCTGATTTTTTCTTCTTCTTCTTTTTTTTTTTTTTTTTTTCTTTTCCTGTTATGTCCAATTAGAACTTGTCTTGCTGCAACTTGTGACTGTTGCCTCTTGCTGAGCACCTCAGAGAAGAGTTTGGTTCCACCTTTGTGGTTACCCCTTGTTCTGTAGCAGAAGACTGCAATTAGATTCTCCCATGTCCTTCTCTTCTCTACCTTGAACAAACATGTTCCACCAGCCTCTCCTTGAACAGTGTCTGCTCCAGCCCCCAGCTAAATGGTATTTCTCAGGACTCTTTACAATTTGCAAAATATAACTCTTCTATTGGTAAGCCCCAAAATGGACACCTATGCAATCTCTCAAGTGCCAGGAAGAAGCAGTCATTCATTTGTCATTTTGGCTATGCTTTTTTTGCTAATAGTATGAAGTATCCTGTACGCTTTGCCCAGGCTTCTCTTGCAGAGTTGTTAGCTAGAAAGTCACTCCCCAGCCTGCACTGCTACAAGGGACATTTCCATCCCCATGGCAGAGCGGAAACTTTCCCTCAGCTGGTGCCAGTCCCATGCTTTCCCATTCCTTCATCCCTGCACACTGTTGAAGATATTAGTGTCAGCTCCCCTTTGGTTCAGGAACACAACCTGCAACCAGGAACACAACTAGCCTCTTTGACTTTGAACACAACCTCTTTGACTTTGAACTGTTGTTCACTACCTTTAGAATGTGATAGTGCATCCAAATTTTCATCTGCCCTGTTGTAGGTTACCCACTTGCTAGAGTGTGTCATGCTAATCTTTTGAGAAAGCCCTATAACCAGCTGAGAAAAAAAGAGAGGTCTGAAACAGAAAGCATTTTAGCCATAGTTTTCCTTCATCTTTGTGTAAAATTCTCAGAGATTATGGATCAGATTAAGAGTATCTCACCAAAACTACTCTTATATCTTATAATAATAATAAAAAAGCTTAGAATAAAAAAGCCCCCTTAGACAAAGTCTCTGGGAAAAAGTTGCCATGGTTCTTGAGTGAATAGGAACCCTTTGTAAGTGTATATTTCTGTCTTTCAATCTATACAATGCTTCAAAACAACTGACGGACAGTATATAGTTAACAAGAAATTCCTTACACTCTATCATATGTAGTAGCTTCCTCATGTGCATATACATATTTTTTTAAATGAAGGAAAATTAACAAAGCACAGAGTCTGTTTTCATTGCTTTTGCCCATTTAAGCCACTGAAATCTCAAGCAGCCAAAAACCTGTTGCCTTTCTGCAGTCCCTGGGGTGCAGAGGGCATCAAACAGTTCACACTCTGAAAGTCTACTGAAGTCACTTCATTTAAAATTCAACACAGTGTTTTCCCAGTTGGGCAAAAGGAGCAGTTGAATGCAGTGGTCAATCTGTAATTTAATTCTTTTCTACTTGAGCAAAATGAATGTTTCATAGCCATAACAGTGGCTGAAGGCTTAGAGGGACCTTGTCCAAGTGCAGCACAGGAGAGGGAAGTGCATCCTGATTCTGTCTGCTGTGAAATATACTTCAGACTTCCATTTCCAGCATTTGTCTCTTGTATATGTGAAAATAAACGAGATAAGACATGCTTATTTATGGAGATGAAATGCCCTCTGTTTCTGTAGCCAGAGGAATGCTCAATATATCAACAAACAAACAAACAAACAAACAAAACCAACTTGCGAGATTCTAGATTATTTTCAGATAATTTCCATTGGGAACAAGTAAGTTCTCAGTTATTTTTTTTTTCCTATTTTTTTTTTCCTAATAAAAGAGTTTCAGCAGCCATATAAAAATGACAACAACAAAAAAATATTAACACAAAAGTTCTGCAAGGTCTCAAGGAAAATCAGCTTACATGACCAGCTAATGGTTTGAGGAATGGGCTCTTGGCATGCAGTGCAGAAATGGTTAGCAGTAACAGCCTGGCTTATCAATTGGTGTCTTACATGATAGCTGACACAGTCTTACGGTCTTGCAAACACTCACAGACAAATAGTTTTGCTAATCTGAAATTTTCTACTAACTTTCAGGGAAATGTGGACTTTCAGGGAAATGTGGACATGAAGACTGCATGTGCTAATATTTGCAGTTAACAGTGATTAAAGCAGATCCATACATTTTATGATGAACCAAGATCTGTTTTCAAATATATTTTGCAGGCTGATGAAACAAATGACATTCTCATCTTGTAATTGTTCATTAACTCAAGGATGTGAAATAGTTCTGCATATCTGGTCTCTCTTCTCTCACCAGACATCCCCCCCATTCTTGTATAAATAGCACAAGTTCATCCATCACTGTGTAATCAGGAGACTGTCAGGATCTACCAGCTAAAAATTTGTGAGTTCTTAGAATTTCGTTTGAAATACAGAGAACTGTATTTGAAAAACAGCTGGAAAGAGACATGGAAAGAGATGTATTTCACTGAATAATTAGTTCTTGTTTTGCACCAGATTTTCCATTAATTTTTTCTTAATGATGTGGACTGTTTCTCTTCTGTGCTGTTCACATTTGGCCTGCTTTCAGTGAAGCTTATAAACAGGGGCAATTGCTGTAAATGAAATCTGGAAAACATATACAAATACATACAGGAAGAAAAAAATAATCTTGATACTATTAATCTCATTAAATTAATCTAACAGAAGTGGGTCTTATGTCATAGTTTTTTTGAATGTAGAGGATTTATTTAAACTAGTTTCCAAGGCCAGTTTTGATAGTTTTAAAAAATAAACTTTTTGTTTAAGAGAAATGTCAAGAAAGCCTGCTGTCCATTTCAATGTATGTTAACATTCCTGTGCTTGGGACCTCCCTGAACTCTCCTATTTTGCTGTTGACATTGCCTTTTTTGTGGGTAATGTCAGGCTTGCTTGTCCAATCTCAGCTGTGTGACTAAGGCACTCATCATTATCCATTGTTTGAACAAGGTCTTGTTGTGTGCTCTGACTGATTGATTGCTTATTCTCAATAAACAAAGACTTGCACTCAAGGTCTTTGAAACATTTCTTGCTCAACTAGACCACTTCTATGCACAGAAAGCCAACTCTGCCTCTCCACTATTTGCTTATTCAAATATATATATATATATATATATATATATTTTTTTTTTCTCTTACAAAGAAAAAGGCCATCATGGCCATCTTACAAAGGAAGAGACAGGGTAGTCAGGAGGAAGTATTATTTTTCTAGCCCTATTGTGCCCTATTGTATCTTTCTGTTTAAACTACAGTTTTTTTTTGTTGTTGTTTTTTTTTTTTTTTTTTTTTTTAACTGAAGTCATAGTACTAGATATTACATTAGTGAACTCGATTTTTTTCTGAAGTAGGATAAAGTGAAATTCCAGTGATGCTAGAAGATGAGAAGCACTGAAAACCATTGTGTCCCCAGGAAAAAGAGTCTCCAGTTGCACAGTGGACATCAGTAATAGGTAATGCTCAGCTCACAGCTTTGGTTGGGAACAGTATCACTTGTGAATATAAACCTTTTGCAGGTGATTTTAGCTAATAGCCTTTGCATATGCTTCCTCCTTCATTGACATAATGGATTAACATAAGCAGTTTTAAAAATATCCTAATACTACAGTGTCAGACTGACTGTTAAGTTTGCTCTGCTGTCATTAAAAAAGCCCTCCTGCATTATGATTATTTTTTTCAGTCACCCTTGCCATTTAATATCTTGAATATATGAACAATAACAGCTGAGTAAAAGTTTCAACGTATAGTCCAATGGAAAGATGTAATCTGGTGGTGCAAATCTGCTATCATTTTACTAGGAAGGGGAAAGAGAAATCTCTTACAGGTTGCTGACATTTTGTAAGGTAGTAATGAGACTGCTGTGCAGACAGAAAACAACACAACAGTCTCTTCTCCTGTATGCATTGTTTACTACTACAGTATTCCTGTGCAAGGAGGAAAATTGCCTCAGAAAGGAAAGGTCCACAAAACTCCTTGAAATAAAATTAATGATTTCACTCTAAAGGGGGACCTTATATGTCTTGTATATATGCATATGGCAAGTTTTATGTTTATTTTTTATTTATTTATTTATTTATTTTAAACTAACCATACAAAATCTAGTACTTATCCCTATCTATTTGAATAACATTCTCTACCCATCCCCTCCTACTCTCTTTATTAGGATTGAATTGGGGTGGGGAGGGATGAATGATACTTTATTGTCCCCCTCTCCTCCTTTTTTTTTTTTCCCTTTGAGTGGTCATAAGTAAAGTTTTATTATTTACAGAAGTGTCAAGGTTGATCCACACCTATAATGCTGTGTACATAAAAATACACATGCAAGTTCACTTGTCCTTCTGCATTGATTCCGCATAATAGTAAACAGCCAATTTATTCTTATGCTTACAATAGTTAAATCATTTATTCTTTTGAAAACTTCATTACAAACATCACTTGGTCATTTTTCCAGGTTCTGCATATCATTAGTATCTGGGAGAAAATATTTATCTTGAAAAGTTAATTGAAACAGCAGATTGGAGTCTTCCACTTGTACAGGTAGAATGCTCATAGAGAGATATCGGACTTGCATCAAATCAAAGTGTGAGAGAGAAAAGTGAGGCTCTATCTTTCCTGTCTGTGAATAGCGACTAGTACTCAAGAGGCTAATTCAGGAGGAACATTTATTCATGGCTGACTGTAACTGGGCCACTATGTCAAACATAATTACAGACCAGTAGCTGTAAAAACTGTACATAGCAGTGCACTGGAAAACTGAAAACATTCTAATGGGAATGGAGCCACTAACTTTGTAATTTTAAGAAATGAATAGTAATCCTTATGTAATCCTTTTTAATGATAAAGTGTTGGCATCCACTCCCTCCTCTGCCTCCTTCTCCCCAGTATTAAACATTATTTGATAAGTACTGATCCAACCTTGAGGATTCTATGATTCTGTGATGCCCTATTCCTACTGCCCGTATTGCTGGAAATGACAGTACTGCTCCATGTCTGTCAGAAGGTTTCTGACTTTTCTACATGGGGCTGTTTGTCTTTCTGAATTCTTATGCTTTGTCCATTCCCAGTACATTTTCACCTTAGTAATTCTCAGTATCTAGTAAATAGGTAATTTCAGTTGCTATGACAAGGCCCTTACACTTTATCCACTTCCATGCTGCTTGTATATAAATATGTAAACAATGCACAGTCTCCTTATGACCCTCACTCCATTTTTTTTTTAGACTTGTCAGAGAGACTGCTGTTTTTGAGTAATTATTTTGACTGAATAATCACTTTGCCTCTAGAGACAGACTCTGCTAATCTCATTTCCATTTAGTCTTTGCATCCTGTGGGTTGCACACAGCATCCTGCCTTCCAGATACACATTAACTGATATAACTAACATCTCCTGCATCTGGATTATTACATTATTATTATTTTTTTTTTTTCATGTGCAATACAGAGTTTTGAAATTCTTTTTGTGGGAGTGTATAAGCTTTCCAACACATATACACATATGCTGCTAACCATCTGTGTGAGAAGACAAAGTAGCAGGAGGTAGTCAGGCTCCTGAGAGTTTTACCTTGCAGTCTTGCATTAGCCCTTGAAACTTACCCTGATGGTGGAAGTCCCAGTATGCTGAGTGAGTGATAATTTTGGCCATAATCTTTATTCAGAAGATTATCAATCTTCTAGATATCAGTCATAAGTTATCTTGTACATAATGTTTAATATTTTTATTTTTATTCAGTATTCCCTTAGATATTATTGTAGAATGTGGGAAACATCTGATGTAACAGTAGCATTTCTTGTTATACAATACAAGATGTAGTGCAAGCTTTTTAGAATCTATGGACATTGGTGAGGGTTAAGTACTTTTCTTACCTTGAAGTTAATGTTAAATGAGAGTTTAATGACATTGATGAATGAAGGACAGAAACAGTCAGCAGTAGTATAGATTCTCTGTCCTAAGGGGAATGCACTAGGTCTAAAAATATATCAGGATACTTAGCTTCTTTTTGCTGTGAGTCTTCATTGGGTTCACCTTCATCCAGCTTCTTCAGGTGTGATTTATTGAGAGTGGGAAAATTCAGATAAGCAGCAACTGCCCAGTAACTAGGAAAGAAATGGGTCAATCTGTATTAGATTTTAGTCAGTTGAAATGAAAGTGATAGAGAATCAGTTTTCCTAGTAAGTTCTTCCAGTTTTTATGATTACAGTTGCAAACAGTGAAGTTACTGAAGAGCCATATCATTCTTCAGTTTTTTTAACTTTAAGGGTTAATGAGTGAACAGATGTGAAAGATTAGATGTAGCTGAGAACAGCATGCCGATGGAAGAAAATACTCTCTTATTACAGTCAGTCTTTTATTGAGAGATAACAGAAGAAATCACCTTCCCCAATAGAAGGGTTTTAAATTATTATTTTTTTCCCAGTATAATTTATTATTTTCATAATTACCAGTTCTTGAATGATTATCTGAGAAAGAGGCTGGTTTTTGCCATATGATTTACTGAATAAATACCCATATATCAGGGTATAATATAACTTGAGCATCCTCCACTCTTTATAGTGTCAGAGAAGAATAAGAACCAGCCTTTTTGGCCTAGGGTAAATTTGCATCTAATTGGCATCATATTTTACTGGAAGGGCTTGGCCTTAGTCACAATGGAAAGATGTATTTTTGTAATCAGCAGTGGTAGCAGTCCTTACTTGGTAAGTCATAGTATTCTCCAGGCAACATTCTTTCTGTTCTGTAAGGGTATATTTTTATTTTATTTTATTTTATTTTATTTTATTTTATTTTATTTTATTTTATTTTATTTTATTTTATTTTATTTTATTTTATTTTATTTTACTCAGAAGATACCAAAACTGGCTGCAGCATTTGGTCAATTTCCTCAGCCTGTGGAAAAAATATGCCAATATACTTGAGTAATGAGAAGGGATTCAAACCCAATCTAAAATTGTTCAGGTGTTCAGAACTGGGATGATCAAAGATAAAAAGGCATATGAATTTAGGTGAATAACTGTTTAACATGAGAAAAAAATTAGTAGAAAAAAAGGACTTATAAATTGCAGAGACAAGTTCGTGTAATCATGAGTTTTCAGTGCTATTTTTCTTTAGGTTTGCTGGGAAAAAAAGGAATGTGATACAGAAATCAATATTTTTCTCAAAGTGATAAGAATGTAGTTTACACTGACAAGGTTTTCAAGGCTCAGTTGAATGGTCTCTCTTTGACCTCATGAAACCCTTGATACGTGCACACATGTAACTTCAGCAGCCGGTGCCAGTGGCCAACCCAGCCCAGGTGTACGTGAGTGCAGTTTTGCAAGTAGGCACATAGAATTACAATCATATCTCTGAACCTTAATTGCCTCATAGAAAATAAACACTCCTAGTTATGTGATCTCCCCCAGTGCCAGGATAATACAAATCAAGAAGATCTGTGATAAGACCCTGCTTTTAATGAAAAAAGATTGTATTTCTCCTTAAGTCCCTCTGAGTCTTTGACTTGACTGGGGGTAGAGAGGCAACTAAATTAAATAGAGTTTGAGCAGCAAGAAAATTAAAGGGCCTCCTAGGACCTCTGTTAGGATCAGGGTTTGAAAAGCTTTGAGATTATGATGCTAAAATCTTCACTCAAGCTACCACTGTGGGCTGGGGCTGCTTAGTGCCCTTTGAGAGATGCTGAGCACCTGCTAATGCTCTGAATTTTGGGATGAGTTCCTGAGGTTGAGCCTCCTGCATTTTCTCTTGAGAGAAGCCAAACGTGGGCACCATGTCAAGACTGTGCGCTTCTGTCCTGCTAGTGGGACATTACACTGTGTAACAGTGTATACATTTCAATATTAATTTCTGTGGTACTTGTCTGAAGAAGTACTTATCCCAGACAGCTGAGACATGGGAAAGGTTGCTTTACAGAAGTGGTACCAAGAAGAAAGCTGTAATCCATGCCTAAGTATTGTGAAAGATCTCACTCACCTATGCCAAAGTGCTAACACTTACTGTGGTTTTATCCACTTCATAGCAGTTGCCATTTGCAAAAGTTCAGAACTGGTTAGACCTCTTTTCCACCTCTACATGAGACAACGGGATTGTTTTAATAATCTAAAGGTTTAAAACAAACACGCTGTTTTCAGGAGGACCATTTGCTTTTAGCAACCAGCAAATCTCCCACTCCAAACCTGAGAATTGCTGTTTGCTGTGGGAAGCCCAGTTCTTATGGCCATGTGGGACGTGCCACAGGACTCCAGTCTCCTGTGCCAAGGTGGCCTCCACTCTTTCAGCATTCATCTGTGTGCCATAGATCTTTTTGCCCACAGCTTCAGGACTGTGTTGCCCAGCCAGGTGGGAGGAAAGCAATGAAGGTGACCAGTCCTCTCTGAGAGGGGATGGGGGTGGTGGTGGGAGGAGGAGAGATAGGTAGGGAGCTCCCAAGCAAAGAGCCTGTTCTCGTTCAGTACACAAAAGTGAAACATGTTGAAAGATTAAGAACAAAAGGGACAAAACAATCTGTGCTTTGCCTGCATACCTTCTCTCGGAGGTTAATACTATAGTTGCTGGGAGTTTTTATCAGATTCCTGGTTAGCGGGAAATTACCTTTTTATATTCACGTTTGTTAATAGGTAATATTATGTGGTTGTGGCCTTTGAGAGAACTTATAATGTGCCTACCGTTCAAATAAGGGCATTAATGTAGAATTCTTAAATGTTGGTTAATGAACCAACAGAGGGCCCAAGTTTCAAATGCAGAAGCAGGCAGCTGCTGTGACTGCAAAAATGAATATGCTGTCCTGCAGGTACTACCTTGCTTTGAGAGTTATTTTCAAAGATTAGCTGATCTCTAGTTATAACCAGAGATCAGTTTGCATATTCACAGTCATTGAATGCACATTTCCATGTACAGGAATATTCAAGCCTAACTTCCAAAGATGACATAACTTTTTAAATACAATCTGAATCCCACCATATTTAGAATATAGAAAAAAAAAGGAAGAAAAAAATCTTACCTTCTAGAGATGCTACAGACAACTCTTCCTTGTAAATAATATACATGTATGTATATAACTGTACAATCAGACAACTCCTTCAATATGTGCATTCTAATGATTTCTCTGTGCCTTTTTGTTTGCTACTTGGAAATTCTGTGAACCTTCTTATGGGGTGACATTGCTTTCCCTGTGGGTTCCTGTAAGTTGTACAATAATTCTACCTACTGCCTTTCAGTGGCTGTCAGCAGGAAGCTGGACAGAAAGCATTTATTTAGCAAATGTGAACAACTGGAGAATTTTGTTTGCAAGGCTGATGGGACCTGCCACAATTTACTGAGAAAATAACAGTTCTTTGCCCCCACTAAGTAGATCTACCTTGAAGCTCCCTGACATTAATAAAAGATGAGATCAAGCTCTCTAATGTCCTTCTCTTTTTCCAGCTACAGGTATAAGGTTTGGAAAATGAGGCATGAGTAATACTTGCTGTAATTTGCTTTAAGAGTTGCAGAAGAACAGGGGAGAAGAGAAATTGTCCTGCTGTTAATGTGTGTAAAAACTAAAATTTAAAATGTAGTGAAAGACTTACTCATTAGCCAAATATTATTGCATTATGTTTTCTTTTCTGGAAGGAAAGTAATAGAAACCCAGCTGTTCATTTGAATTTAAAAAGTTTGGAAGATAAAACTATAATGAAATATTTAATCTGAAAACAATGTTGAGGAGAACTTTTTTTCGGTGTGCGAATGGAAATTGGGAGAAAGTCACTGAAAAGATCTTGTTTCCAAAATGGGTAGAGTAGATGTTATTTCAACAAATTTACTGACAGTTTATGAAGTTCTAGGAGCAGAAATAGCTGGTGCTCAGTTAAGCCCAGACTGACAGCTGTTTGAGGAATTCTTTATCTCAACAAGTTTAGGAAATTTCTCTTTCCTCCTCATTTAGCCACATGGGGCTAAAAGCGTTAAATATCAATGCTGGAAAAAGAATAAATGCATCTTTGCAGAGTTTATTTATAAAGACTTTACTGTTTTGTTATTCACTGGGAAATTATGAGTTTCTTGCTAGTTCACTGGCTGCTTACTTCCCTTTGTTGCTCTGGATTGGCTGTGGTTAGATGCACAATCTTTTTCTCTGCAAGGCAAAGGTATACCCAACAGCTGTAAAATGTTTTTGCTTTTTGGTTTAAAGGGAGCCTATGAAAACTTCATGTTTATTTTGTGCACATTTTCCTCCTACAATATTTCTAGTATTCAAGTGAATAAATGGAATTTAAGGTTTATTTATTTATTTGTTTATTTATTTATTTTAAGGGTGAGTTTACCTCTGGTTTGACTAAATGTGATGCAGATGTGAAAATGCAGGATGCCCATCGCCTTGACATCTGCATTATTTAAAGCATTTTTGACAAATGTCAGATGCCTTTGTAGGTCATAAAGAAACTTGACACCAGGTGAAAATAGTGTTTCACTATATGAGTTTGGAGCTGAACCCAAAGTTCTTGGGCTTTGGGCTATTACTTGAACAATAGTAATATTTCATCTTTTGTCTTCCATATCTGTATTGTTAACAAAACCTATACCTTTGCTCTTTATTATATGTGCTACCATTGCAGTGGCATGTATATGGAACCTTTGGGTGCCCTCTTATTTACAAATATAAACATTATTTTTCTCTTGTGAGTGAATTTGTCATATCCTGGTTATGTACATTCAAGAGTAGGCTTCTTAGCATTTTCACTTCATATGAAGAGGGTTAATTATGAACTAGACTATGGATCTCAAACACATCAGCAAGCTAAGTAGCTGGTGACTGCTGCAATCAGTTAACTGCAAGGAAATGAAACAGGACTTATTTACATTTAGAGTGATGCCTGAGTTCTTAATCACCTCAGAGCATTTAAAAATTAACTTTACTACCAACAGCTCAAGAGGCATAATGAACCCCAGGAGGGAGTTTTCTTCTCTTTCATTTTCATTGAAGCCATCTATTCATTTACATCAGACTACACTCTCTCCAGTCTGTTTGCCTGCTAAAACCTCAAAAGTTTCCTTATTTCATTTTCTTAAATAACTTGTGGTTCATTTGATATGCTTCATCATAAATTAGTATTAAAACTGTGGAAGAACTCTTGGTAACTACTGGAGTACAAGCAGTCACAAATTCTTTAAGGACAAATAAAATCAAACATATTAGTATTTTGTTGTTAGATTGTAGATGCATATTATCTATGTATAAAAAAGGCAACAAATTAATTATCATCTTCATGCTTTCTGCACTTAGAAGCTGTAGAAGCACATTTTATGATTTTATACATGGACATGCTCATGCTTCAGGAAGAAGGCTACAGTATAATCAAATAAAGAGCTAACAGCCAGACCAGTAATGACATTTGACAATTGGCAATTTAGAAGATGGAAGCAAAGATATTGAAACTACTACAAATTCTCCAAGCTTTTCACCATAACTTTGTTTTGTCTTGACTCTTATTTGCCCTGAATCCCCTAATAGGAGCAATCCTTTCATAATATACTCAGCCAACCCATTATTTCTATATACTTTTTTTTTTTTTTTCCATTGCTACAAATATGAAGCACTAACGCCTCCAAAAGTGGTCTGTTCCCTTGGGAAAGGTCTCAGCTATGAGGGGAAAAAATCTTGCCTTTGGAATTTTCCCTTTAAGGTTTGAACTATTTTCCTGGACTATTTACAGCTGAAGTGAAGGTGATATTTTGAGAGACAACAGTAATGAAGAGTAACTCAGCAAACCAGCAAAACTTAATAGGGGTGAAGCATAGTGCAGAACATTTTTTTTTTTTTTACTTTTTTTGTTTTCTTTCTTTCTATCAGCTATTTAGTGGGCAAATTTAATTTAAGTGTTTATACACCTATTAAGATAAGCAGAAGTGTTAGTAGTACAGATTATTTCCTTTTATTTTTTTTTAATATATATAAGAGTTAACATGGCAGTTGTAGTAAACATTAAATACATAGTTACAGTAAATATATATGTGTTTACTTAAAAAAGTTATGCACATGGCTCTTTTAATATTTTCCCCATTCCCAGCTCCTTTAATGAAATGTTAGTTATAGATCTAATAAACTTATAAATGAATCCATTGTGACAGCCTTTGTCACCTGTATTTTTACAATGGAATTAGTATATGGCACTGTAATCTCAGTTCCCTAGTTGTTTAGGCCTCTTATGGAATACGGTCATGAAACCATAACATGGTGTTACAGGAAACAGCTGCAGTCTGGGGGATATTTGAAGCAGGGTGGCTGTTGGAGAGGGTAGCCCTGCTCTGGCAGCTTCCTTCTTCCTTCTGATGGTCGTGCCAGCTCTGCACCCCCTGAATATAGTGGGATTGCAGAGCTGACATTTAGGGAAAATAAGCAGTGGTAACACTCGCATAGCCTGAGCTGGACATGAGGGCCAAGAAGGGGAAGGAGAAGGTAGGATCTGTTTCTGATGATGATTATGTTATTGTATTATGTATTATATTAATACATGTCAGACCGTGGCCTTGCTGGAGGAAAAGAATGTACAGTTGCAGTTGAGGGGAAATGCTTTTTTTAGGTAACCTAGACACTTGTAAGGAGAGAGTATTTATGAAAAAACTAAAGTTCAGTCTTGTAAATCTTTTTCCTCAGTTGTAAAGGTAAAAATTCCTTTAAAAATCTCTTTATCATTTTACTGAGATGATAAATACTCAGACTGGGAGATGGATGGATTTTTCTGTGTGCTGTCCTGGGAAAATAGAGGACTGCTGGGAGCTGTCACCCCATGGGAGGCTGGCACAATATCTACCTGCTTTTCTGGTGATGCTTGAGGGATGTTTTTTTTTTTTTTTTTTTTTTTTTTTTTTTTTTTTTTTTCTTTTTTTTTTTTTTTTTTTTCCTGAGGTTATATAGCTAATATAGGTCTTTTTCTGTGTAGGAAATTGAATATGACATATGGTGAGAATGGGGTCTAATATTGCTTCAGCTCTCTGTTTTGTGTAAGAATGTAAAAGTTCCTTATAATGGTTTAAAACAAAAGGGCATTGTTATATGTAACAGTGCTATGATATATCAAATCTGTAAAATGAATCTCAGGCAACTCTCAGGATGGACCTTGTTGTCTATTGGATTTGATATTCACTCAAAATTAATAGCTATTTACATGCTGAATTTTCCTAAACTCCAGGGTTTCTGTAAACAACTTATTTAGACTACAACGAGATGCAACTTATCATTTAAAAAAAAAAATCATTTACAGCTGAGTGAAACCATTTTATTTCTCAACTATTTTCTTATCCTATTTTAACCTACCACTTTTTTTTTTTTTTTTTTTTTTTTTTTTTTACATAATACTGTATATATTTCCCATGCTATGAGCCTTGACCAATTGTAGAAATATCTAAAATTATGTTTTGAAATATAAATAAATGTTAATACAACAATACAACAAAAAACATTAATATATGTTTTTATTTTACAGTTTTAATGAATTTTGCTATAGATAGCTGTGCATCAAATCTGACAGGGCTGAAGGAGCGAGCAGGCTTCCATCCTGCATCTAATGCTGTGTGAGCAGCCCACTTGCCACTACCCCCAAAAGGTAGTGCTCACCTCTGCTATCAGTTTCTGGATAAAAGCTCTAAGGAGAGAATTTCTTACCTTTCATATTCTTCAGCTGTTTGTTTTCATCACTTTTTTTTTTTTTTTTCCTTCAGAGTGTATATTTATTTATTTATTTATTTTTTCCTCACTAGAAAGCATAAACTCTCTCTGGGGTTTATCTCAATTTTTCTTTGTAAGGCCATTTATATTTTCACCTAGATGTTAATTTGCTGAGTGAGAGGAACAGCAGATCTGTCTGCCAGTTCAGCCAAATTCTTTCCAAACATTTACCCTGTAAAAGGTTTTGATGCAAAACAATATATTTGAAACAGTTTTCTTGGTATCATTTCATAGAGGTTAGTTTTTCTGGCTGGTGTTACTTGTAGCCTGGGGTGCCTGAATCCCTTCTGATTTAGTTTCAAATGAGTCCTGATATAAATGTCTTCAGGGCTCCTACCAAGCAGGAGACGATGACTTTACTGGTCTTTATTTCAGCCAAACCCTTTTAAAGCAGTTTTATTGTTTTGACAACTTGTGAAATTGGTTTTGAAGGATTTGTAATATACAATAAAACACTATACTCATTCAAAACATTAACTTCTTCAGTAAATCTTTTATTTTTAAACACACACTTTCATTGGTATATAGATATTATTTGACTCTGACCAGTGGTGGAGATCATAAGACCATGTTAACACAAATGTTCTATGCCCCAAGTTCTACTTATTTGAGGACATTGCAGTGGAAAAAAAATGGTGTAACTTTGTGTATAATTAATGTAAAATAACAAATTGCTAAGAATGAATTATCAGTGTGCAAACAGAATTGTTTGGATCCAGGTACTCCTCAGGCACTGTCAGCAGAAATTGAGCTGAAACTCTAATTCCTGAGTGTTGTCTGCTATTGCAGATTTAGTGTCCTGCTTTACATTGTTTGTGCTGAAGGAACTAGAATAAGGCTGCTTGGCAGCTGACTCCTTTGGGAATCCCTGCTAAAATGAAATGTATATTTCATAAGGCCATCCCAGGGAGCAAAATTTTAAACAAACATACATTTTAAATGAGTAAGCAATTGTCTACTGGGAAACTGTATAGAGCTTTATTTTTGGATGTATGTGCTCATCTCACAGTGTAGAGAATTACAATCACAATCCGCAAATAGAGGAGAACAGGCTAGTTAATGCTTAATATCCCTCTAAACACAGCCTTGCAAACTAAATTAGTAAACTGTATGGAAAGGACATTCTCTGCATAAGGTGTCAAAGCTCTGCCAACACTAGAGAATATTTTATTGCAATGTAAACCCTATAATGGATCTGGTTGAGTTTTCCTTGAGAGCACTTTTGGATGGGAGTTACATACAGTTACTTGATACAGTATATCAGGAATGTTTGGGGATATTGATATATATTTGTGTGGCACAGTTCCTGTAGTCATAGTTCAACTGATCAAGGTTAGTTTATTTAAGGTTTGTTGGAGACTAGACAGAATGGATGTGTTTAATCTCTTGTGAATTTAGTTAAATATGGGGTAGGTGTCTACACCTAAACTGGTATATTCTAGGCTGTCCTTACTGTTGGTGGGAGAAGTGGATTATTTGGGAATGTATTCAGATAGTTTATTTTAGATCTCTGTTTAGGATGAGGTGTCAACTTATCTACATTGTCTATGTACATACTCACTGTTGTCTACATTGACTATGCAGAGTCTAGGAAAGCCAGTTCAAACCCAGATGTCTGTTTCCAGATGAAGTCATGGGAATCCTAGCAATGCTGACTATCAAGACATTTATTTTCCTTTGTGAAAAAAATATGCATTTATATTTTTAATATTAGTAATTTGATAGAATTCAGTTTGGATTTATATGTTTATGTGGAAAGATAGGACCTGCATGATAAACAAATAAAATGTTATGAATTATTCAATGTTTTTCTCTTTTTTCACTTCTATATTTCAAGAAAGCCATAATAAAGGCATTTACATATATGTATATATATATGTTTGGAAAAAAATATTTGAAACGTGAACAGAGTGATTTCTTTGTTGCTTTTTTACACTCTAATTCAAGTGTGCTGCATGACACCTTTCTGAACTGATTGCATCAGTCTAGAAGAATAGATTGTTGAATACACCAAGGAACAGAAGTAAAATAGAGAAAAGTGTCTTCAGATCTGGACCCTTCATCCTTTTAAATCCTCTTGTATTTTCAGAAAGCACTGAGATCTTACATCCCCTCTACAAGAAATAGCCACATTAAAATTAACAGCACTCAAAGACAAGGTAGAGGATGACTGCAAAGATTTTAAGGTAGACAGCACAGCACATCCTGTACTCATAAGTACATTTAAAACTGCTCAGCAAGTCACAGTGTGGGGTAGTTTGATTCTTTGTTAAAAAGAATAAGGAATTGTACCTGCTTTATACATATAAGTGGGCTTTATCATTAACAACAAGAGGCCTCCTTCAAGGCATTTATGGTATCAAATGTATTAATTCCTCCGTCCTTGCCTTGCACTGCATGGTGAGTAGGAATTAGATGCAATCAAGAGTGAGCTCTTCTGGGGCTTATTTTAGTCTCCCTTTCACCACACAGTGGCTTGGACTACTGACTTCTCTGTGCAGCAGGTCCTCATGCAATTTGGTAAGGGACTGAAAACAAAGGGGGGAGTTGGAGGAAAAACATGTGGAAAAGATAAGGGTTTTACAGCATCTCAATTTTACAAGCTTTTCTTATCCTGCATTCTGTACTTCTTACATTACTTATATCAATACAGAAAAATATATAATATATGTATATATAAAATATATACAGGAAAGGATCAATCCCAATTGCAACAAGTCAGTATAAAAGTAGAAAATTCAGTAAAAAATTAGATGTCACTTTTTTTTTCTTTCCCATGGCAGGAGAAAGGAGTCAGTATTTAAAGTATGTACAAATGCAAAAAAGTCAATACACTCAGTATGATTAGAATTCAGCCCCACTTCTCAGTATGATGTTGGACAGGCCATTCAACTTTGGGCATGCAAACTTGTCATAGAAACTGCAAAGGTAGAAGACAACTGATAGTACAGGGCTGACTGAGCACAAGGAATAAGAGAAATTTTTTATTGGATAATTCCTATTTTCCTGACACTTAGTTTCTTTTTCTCCCCCTACCCTCCTATTTAAATATATATATATATATATATATTACAAATTTTCAACTGCAGATTAATGGAATATTCACGTGGACAATGGATGAAGGTCAAAATAAAAAGTCATTCTTGTTTACACACTACAGTCAGATTTTACAACTCTTTCTTGTATTTGTGTTTATTGCACCTGTGTAAGAGAGAGGTGTGAAGGGTAGCTGTAGGTAAGCATGGATACATTAATTCTGACCACTACATGTAGTGTAAAATTCATGTTGAACTCAAGGTATACAATGCATTTTCAGTATACCAATCTATTTCATTTTTTTCTCATATGGGAACTAACTAAATTTAGCATTTTTAACTATAAAGAATCCATGTAGGTCACCAGATGTTAGATCTCCCTTTTCCCCTTGTACCGTCTTTTATTTCTGAGCAACATGACAGTAACGTGAGACCATGACAGCTTTTATGAAACATATACTTTAGTGAAGAAAAACAGAGTATGAAATTTCTGATCAGTCCTCTGAGGGACTGTTTTTGCATTGATAGTGTATTACAAATGATAGACTACATCATAAACTGACAAATCCATGTCTGCTTACTTCCAGCTAATGGTGCCAAACAAAATTTTCAGTGGTAGTACTTTGAATTGTTAATTATACTGAAATTGTGCTGAAATTCTTGACCTAAATATTTATGAGGGTATTGGTTCTGTAGTACTCTACATTGATGCCCTGCAATCTGTCCGTGTAACCAGGTGTAAACACAATTATTCACATGCTCCCAGAGACAGTGGCAGTGCCCAGGAGAGAAGTATCAGACCCTGCAACTTGGGGGTTTATCTCTTTCTGTGTTTCATTTTCCCTCTGCAGATCAAACATTCCCTGAAGTGTGGTAGAAGACAGGAATAATGACACTTTCTAATTTGAATTTCAGAACACACCTAAACCACATTCTGATCTCCAGGTAAGTGTCTGTGAGCTATACTTGGCTTTGACACTTGTTAAAACTTAATCACATATCTTTTTGGTGCCAAGCTACTGTACACAGACCAAAGAGTGGCATATGTGTATGCATGTGCATGTGTTTAGGGGGTGGGGTTGGGAAGGGAATATTTTATTTGTTTGTACAGAAGATGTGAAGGGAACACTGGAAAATATGAGATCAGCTTATGAAAAAGGAGGAAAGATTTAGTCGCAACTGAAAACCTGAAACTACAGGTGTCTTGATGCAGTTGTTCTAAATGAGGTCTCAAGAAGGAAACATCTGGGAACATGTAATGTACTAATTTAGATCAGGCATTATTTTTATATATTCACTCTTTTCCTTCTCCCCCCAGACTGCTTTTTAAAAATACCCTCAGGCATGTTGTTGGCTATATCAAAGTCCTTAAGCAGTAACTGTCAGCTATAAAGAGGAAGGAAAACAAATAGTGTATTCAAAATGTCAGTAACTACTAAACAGGTTCTCTTTGTGAAGATCTGGGTATCTCTGAAGTAGTTTGGAATCCAAACCTGTACTGTGAAATGTGATTTTAACCATGTAATGGGTACATATGTTGACCAGTGACTCTATTGTTTTAGATGCCTCATCATAACTTTGCAGCATGAAGACTGCAAAGTATTTCCAGTGCTGTTACCTATGATAAAATAAACAAGTTCATTTCAGTCAGGGCTGGATTTCTTTTGGAGGTGTTTGAGCTTTTGAGTTTTGTCAGCCAGAACACTTATGGGAGATTTGTTTTGCATGGTCTTGCTCAAATACTGTATATGTCAAAAGAATGTGTTAAAGGGGTTATGGTGAGATAAACACCTATGTTGGTTCTGATGCAAGATCATCTCACTGTTTTACATATCAGATTGAGACACAGTCTGGTCAACCAAAATTTAGAAGTCTGAATTCCTCATAGAGTCAGTGGAAAGGGGTGAGCACCTCTGAAGAGTGACTTGTGCAAACTGTCAAGTGGGAGGTTATGAGTATGTACCGTTGTGTTTGTCTGCAGCCTAAATATATCTGATGAACAATACTCCTGTCAGTTTCATTTTATGTTTACTAATAGCAATGCCAACTGGAATATTTTATGTACGTGGCTTAAAGCAAAAAAATGAAATAATTCCCAGGATTACCGGCACGGATACTTCACAGGATACACGGCAGATTTACAGTTAGTACTGTGTGTGTGATTGATGGGGGGGAGAGGTGGGAAGACTATTAAATACTTTGCGATGCAGCTACTGGGAATGGTGAACAGAGCAGAGGTGTGTGATCCCTTAAACATACTTTCCATCAAATAATTAAATGCATCAGTCCTTCTGCACTCCATCTAATCTCTGGAACAGGATGATCTTGTGTGAACACTTAACAGTCTTGACATGTATAACAACCTTGTTTAGGATGTTCAAATTAAACCAAGAAGTGTGCAAAAGAAGATAGTTTGTGCTCCATAGGTTTGGTGGACAGTATAGGAAAATGTGATATATAAGAAAAGCCTTTCTAAGGAGCACTACAAGTGTTTCAATGTGGAGTATGTAAAGATGTCACCCCCAGTAATTTCTAGCATGGAGAAACACATTTGTCAGATCTGCCACACAAAGCTGAGTGGCTGCTGAGTCTGTGGTGAGTGCTAGCAGAGGGAGGTGGTGATATCTGCAGCTGAGATGGGAGCTGGAGTGAACATCTGAACCACACCAAGGGGATGGTTTGCTAAAGAGTGTAGTTTTGGCTGTTTTTCTCCAAGGCCAGCACCAAGACTTCTTGGTTTCTGTGTTACTAGTTTCTGACTTCCCTGACACAGCACTGCTTTATTAGTAGGGAGGAACAAGGAAGCTTTGCCAGTAGAGCAGTCTGGGAGTAGTGCTCGAGGCCAATTACTCTGACAGCCTTCAGGAAGGGCTTGTTTACCAGAATAGTTTTCTTCTGCAATTTCCCACCTCAGAATGGAGCGTAATTCTTTTCATGTGTGCTGTGCACTATTTATAGCTGAGCAGCAAGAAACACACTCACAGCAGAAGTGATATAGTTGCATTCAATGCAATGCAAAATTTCTCCCCAAACCCAGACTTAATAAACACAATCTGAGATATACATTTTATGAACAAACATGATTAAAAATGATGATTAACTCATACGAACTCTTAATGTGTTAATAAAGTGAAGAAACATTTCTTAACATGTATAATAATGGGGTCAGGAAGGACGTTTCTGAATCACTGTTTTACACACTGTGGACACATTGCTTTGCCTCTTTGTGCTCAATGAAGACCCCAGAGAGTACTTCACCTTCATGAAAGCACTGGATAAAGCTAGGTTCAGGTCAGGAAGTTCTGGAGATGAGAACATCACCTGCATCAAGTGACGTTAGTGTCTTGATAATAACACCTAATGTGCATTCTTAATGTTTTTGAAGAGGCAAATTGTTAACTATTTTTCAATTTGTCTTAGCATTTTATGGCATTCCTAAAAAGGCAGAGTCTTCTTCTCAGTGCAAAAAAACGGTCCTTAAGGAAATTATGGCTTAAATGTTGCTTGTTGCTGGAGAAAGGCTGTGCTTGTGAAACACAAGCTGGCAATGGATGGTGCAGACCTACTTGAATGGAGTTTTTAAAAGATGTAATACCACTTCTGCAACCTTCTGGATATGTCCTGTGCCCAAGTAAGGGAGAACACAGGCTGGTCTTTAGATCCAGATCATCAATCACATTGTACTGTAATCCACACATCAAAATTGAGGCCAAGATTATAGGAAGCCAGGTTAGATCTTCTCCTTGCTCCTTCCCACCTATCTGGCATTTCTTTTTCCCCTTTGGTACACAGTGCCTGTATGCCCAGTGGGGCAACATTTTGAGAGGATTATGCAAGGAAAGGGGGAGAGGGAGGCCTAGTGGCTTGCTCAAAGCACACCATGTAAGTGCTAACTGCAGCTTTACCCTGAAGGATCTTATTCTTGGTGACAAGCAGTTATTTCTGCAGGATGTTGTAACAGGTTTATGAATGGGGTGACTGAGATGGTTGGCAAGATAGCTGGGCATCAAAGCTCAGTGCATTATAGCATTGTCAAGGCTTAATGCCCTGACTGACTACTCTCCCAGGTCTTGCAGTACCCTTTGAGACACTCTAGAAACCGCCTGTGAAGGGAAGTTATGTTCCTGAGTACATCTCCAGGACATGCCCTGAAACCACAAGGTCTGTGTCACTGCTGCTCCAGAGATCCTCATCGTGGACCTGGGCCTGCCTTCACCATCAGGTTTGCAGGCAGTCAGTGTCTGTGTTGTCAGTGATGCCATCTCTGCAGTTTATCCAGCAATGGGTTACTGTGCCAAATAACTTCTCTATATCACCTTATCCTTCCTCTATGTACAGTTTATTTGCAAGTTCAGGCACTGAACTTGCACCTGGGAACCAGTGTGGAGGGCCATCCAGCCATGATCCTGGTTTCTTCCCCTCCTCCACAGCCTTTTTCCAATGAGATCTATTGTCTTATGCAGGGGTGTGTGGTAGGCTCACTGCATATTAATAATACAGAAAAATAAGAGGAGCCTGTGTGGTAGAAGATACTGCATAACATAAAATCTGTGGCTCAGGTTCCTGTTTATGCATACCCCCAGGAGGTACAGCCTGGATATGCTGGGATAATGGTCCACCTGAGCAGTGTAGACACATTCCAACTGTCTTCTCCTCCATAACCCCATTCTATTTTTGTCTCAATGGTAGAATACAAAATTCAAACCAAATCCAACTCTGGATGTTCTTAAGTTGCTTCCAGCTTTAAATACAGCAGACTAAACTTTCCTGGGCTGAACAAGGCACTTGGAATCTGAAACCAAGTCCGAGTTTTCCACATGGAGTCAGGACCTAGTTAGAAAAAAAGAACATTTTATTTATAGTAGGAAATGGTACTTCACTAAAAGGGTGTGGTATATTTTTGCAAAGGCTTCAGACTGAAAATCGAGCAGGTTGGTTGTATGGTTGCATTTCAGCAGAGAGGCTCCAGGTGTGTGTTTCCAAGGCAGAAGGCATGTGTTTGCTAAATCCATCTTCCTGTTTGAGATAAATCACACTCAGTGCTTGAAGGTCTGTCATATAGTATGCATATAAGATTTGAAAGTGATATTATTCACAAATGGATAAAGTAGAAACAAATTGTAAGAGAGTATGCTGAAGGCAATGGAAATGGCATTCAGGATGACAAAGAAGACAAGGCAGTACAGGGGCAGCCTAACGAAGTGACAGACCTGGAGGCAGCTCCAAAGCTCCAACACAATTTTTCCTGGACTGTCATCTTAGCTGCTTTGGCATGTGGTCCAGTAACTGGGAACAGAGAATAATGATCAGAGAAGCAGTAGGTTGTGGTTTTGTACTGCTCACCATAAGGTCTCTCTTTCTTGTCACAAAGTATATGTATTTGTTTTCAAAAATAACTTTTGAAAAATAACTAAAAACCTTTCTCATATGCTTTTTTTAATGACACTTATTTTGGAGAAATCCTGTCAATGAGGTAAAGCAACTTTCTAAAATATTGTTTTCTCATTATGCTAGATGTTATGAGAAGAAATATAAGGAGAATATATTATAAGGAGATGTTATTAGGAAACAGTCCCTAATAGCTCATTTATCTTAGAAGAGACATAGATAGATAGATTTGTTCAAAGGCAAGTACAAGTATCCATAGTGACAAGTGTGATCTTGTGAAGTCTTCTAGTATAAATCTACTAATATGAATGAGATTGTGTGAATGACTTGTGAGTTTTTTGAGCACACGGTAACAGGGACAGGTAAAATATTAGCTGTTTTTAATAGCAGGTATGCCTTGTTATTGCCCATTCTTTTCAAGAATAGGAAAAGTGTTTTGTGGAAACAAAGGACTTTCAGTTGAAGTTCTGGGCAATCTCAGAACATTGCCTTCCAGCTGTTCTTGGATTTGCTCATCCTGTCATTCTACGTGCAGAATTTCAATTGGTCTTGATAGTACTTCTCCACAAAGATGGAGAAGTCTAACAGCATGCTTTTGCCATTACAGTACTATCAAGAGCTGGCAATGAAGGAAATCACAGGTTTAATTAAGCATCTCTATCTTATTCATCTCACAAACATTTGGATAAGAAGTGACAAAGCTTTGGAGACTACAACAAAGTAGAGAATGTTTGGAGATAATTATGTGAGTGAGGTCACTCTTAATGGCCCAAGATCTAATTTTCATTATTTCAGCTCTCTGAGAAACTTGGAGGTGTATCATATCCAGATTGCTTAAAGGGTTTGCCTTTATATGGTAGGCTGATAAATATATTAAGGCCATAAACGTGCTGATATAATGTAAATATCTAGAACATTACATAGATAATAACCTACCAATAAATTCAGAGTGCGAAATAAATTGAAAAGAATTGACATTCATGAAATGATGGATATGCCAGAGCTAAGAGCTGCAGGATACAGGAATTGATTTTATTTTATTTATTTTTTAATGAGAAGAAACAGAAAAGTGTTGAGCATGCAGTAACCTTAGAAGCCAATGCAATATAAACTACTCACAAAGGCTTTCACATTTGGTGGGTGTATTTAATAATTAAACTCCAAACTTTATTTTATTTTATTTTATTTTATTTTATTTTATTTTATTTTATTTTATTTTATTTTATTTTATTTTATTTTATTTTATTTTTTTATTTTATTTTATTTTATTTTTATTTTATTTTATTTTATTTTATTTTATTTTTTTTAGCTATTTAATATCAATTTAATATCTGGACAGAAGGTAGAGGTCTACTGTGAGAGATCTGTGAATAGTGTATGTATATCTAGTTTCCATTCCTCTGCAGTATTCACTAGCACTAGTTAAAGGAATTTTGAATCCTTGTACATGTCAATCATTTTACTTTCAGTTTTTATGCTTGATTCATGTTATAATGCCCTTAATAGACATACATGTTTAGCACCACTGTCTACACAATAAAGCAAAGGTAGAAAGTTGCATATTGGTTGATAACAACACATTCTGTGTAATATTTATGAGATACACTAAATCCAATGAAGGATCAGTATAGAAAACCAACCTTCACAGTTGTTTGGTTAACTCCTCCTTGAAATTTCTGACAAACAGAAAAACCTCCAAAGGTCTGTTAGTCATTGCTTAGTTGGCCTTACACACTGAAAAATTTCTTTCACCTTTAACTTCATTCTTCCTTATTATATATATATACGTATATATATAATTATTTAATAATTATATATATTAAATAAATAATTATTTAATTATATATATACACGTGTATATATATATATATAGGTTGTAGAAAACAATTCATAATCTTCTCTCACAAAGAATATTTCTAAATATTTGAAAACTGTTATCAAATACTTCTTAGTCTTCTCTCTCTTGGATTAAGCAAACTCAGGTCTTGCAAAGCCTCATGCTAGATCATCTTTTTTGAAAGATCACTCTACTTTTCTTGGAACTTTCTCCTGATTGTTGATGTATTCCTTGACATGCAATAACCTGAATTGGTCACAGAGCTCCATGTGAGGATTTACCAACTCTGAGCAGATTGGAAGAAATATTTTGTGAGTTTTACATACATGTTCATTTTCTTTAACCCATCATTAACCCATCAATAACCCATTGCTTCTTATGCAATGATTTGATTATATTGTTTGCTTGTGATCCATTCCAACTATTAGATTCTTTTCTTTACTGTGCTTGTCTTGACAGATTCTTCAGTTTGTGTCTGTGCAGATCTTTTTTTTTTCTTTTCTTTTCTTTTTTCTTTTTTTTTTTTTTTTTATGTGTGCACATGCAAGTGAATCCATTTGTTTAGTTGAATTTTGATTTCTCCTGTTAAATAAGACCAAATCAGATGTGTATTCTATGCTCCTTAGGGTTTGGAGCCTTTCTAGCTTAATGTCATTTTCAAAAGCAAAAAAAATGTTTTTTATTTTTTTTTATTTGTTAAATTTATTATTATTTTTTAATTTATCTACCAGTTCATTAAAAAATATTATGCAGAGTCTTGCAGAACCTGACCTGATACATCTTTGCTCATTTGAAAATTAAACATTAATAACTTCTGTTTGAATAGGGTTTCCCGTTCTAAGTAACTGTCCAGCTACCTCAAATCTACTTTATGGGAATATCCTGTGAGAAGTCAAAAGCTAAAATCCAGATGCATGACAGTATTTGTTCTTCTCTATTCTTACAGCTTATCTGCCATGGAGAGAAATAAGTTTGTCCTGACATGTTTTATTAATGAAAAATTCATGTTGGCTCTCTGGTTATAGTCCAGATTCTCACAAATAGATCTTTTCATTATTTACATGTATTCTGATATTTTTCTAGTGATTTGAAGTTAGGCTCTGTTCTCTTTTTTTTTTTTGAACTCTACTATATAATCTGTGTAGATTCTACCATTACACCTTTCTATTTATGATTTTATTGGGATTGGCTATGACATGATAACTGCCCTTTTAAGCAAAGTTTGAGGCAAATAAGTAAATAAATAAAGCATTGAACATGCTTTCAAGTTATAGTGGTTATGAGTGTAATCATGGTAGCCTAAGAGTGTAAAAAAGGAAAGGTTGTGGGAAAAAGTGATCTCTTTTATTAGACCTAGCTGGGAAAGAAGGACAGGCATCTGTCTTAGGAACTGAAGGTCTGTTCCTAAAGGCTTATCTATGTTTTTCACTGTTAAAGTACACAGTCGAATAAAAGGTATTTCCCTCCACAAATCTTGCCTCAAACTGAATACTTTAATTTGCTTGCAATTAATTGTGATGTTAACTATCACCTTCTTTAATTTTTCTCTTGTTAATGATGTACTTGAAAGTGATTTGTAATGATGTTTTATTTACTTTTTGTATTCAATCGTGGTTATGTGTTTGAACCGATAGATTTTTATTTTGATATGTTTTTCATATCTTTTTTATACTTGGCTTTAGTAACCTGTGTTAATTTGTGTAGCTTATTTATTTATTTATTTATTTATTATTTTTTTTTATTGTGTCTTTCCTGAGTACTGGGTCATTCAAAAATGTATGAGCAGGCCAAACTAGTCTCCCAGAACACTTATGTTTCCTCCAGGCAGAGGTGGCTGGTGTGGTACAGCTGTTGGTGGCTACAAGCAGTGCAAGTTTTGCTCCTCATCTGAAGCTAAAGGTGAAGATTTCAAGAAGTGTTTGCTGTTAAAAAAAGAACTTGAAGGAACGTAAATGAGACATGAAAATTGATATGTTTAAAGGAGAAATATTAAAATAAAAACCATCAGGTTCATTCTATTTACCTCTGGTTCTCTGTAAAATAATACTGAAATAATACAGAAAAGTACTGCTAATTTCCTGAAGTTGCTCTTCAGAAACTTATTTATTTGGATTTTTTTTTTTTTTTTAATTATTATATATATATATTTTATGTAAAGTGAGAAGAAGGACTAATAAAAAAAAGCCTCAACATGCTATTGGCAGCAAATATAGTAGATGTGTAAACTCTGAGGCGGCTATCCAGATGAACCTGATTGTTCTTTTGCCTGTTTGTCTATAGAAATATGAATTTGATGATCTCATTAAAAAAAACCTGTCTTATCAAATTTATCATTTCATAGCTATGTATCATGAAATTCTCTGTGTAAAAATTAAAATATGTTTGGCTAAAATCTCAACAAGTACAGAGTTACTGAGGATATCATAATTGAATGAAGAGAATAGCATGTAGAGTCATGGTATGCTTTGAGCAGCTGTCATGCTTCACTGTAGAAGTGGCAGTTTTCAACTGTAAGACCTGTATTTGAAAGATATAACTTTATAACACATTTTTTTCCCCAAGGGGGACATTTAAGTACATTGGGCTAGTTTCAAACACCCCTTCATTTTCATCAGGGCTAGTTCTCAATACTCATTCATACTACTGTAACCTCAACAGCTGAAAAAAAATAGTAAAAGAGATGATCCTGCATGTCTGTGCATATGAACATGGAATTTTAAATGTATATGCAAATGCAATATCTAAAATTTCTCTTAAAAGTAGAAAAATATTCCAAAAATAGTGATCAAAATGCAAAATATATGTCAACCATTATCATCATTTATGAATCCTTGGAAATTTGTTACCAGTGATCTACCTTGCTACCTGTTCTTTGTGCTGGGACACTCCTACTCCCTTCTACATCTCCTTGATTTTATAGGTGGAATGGGAAAAAGAAAGAGGATTGTATTTCCATTGTCATTCAGTCATGATTTCTTGGTGAAACATTGGGGATTAAGATTACATATTACGCATATAAAGGATTATATAAAACGTAATGCATTAAAGCGTTTATTGTGAAACACTAGAGCAGTATATTCCTTGAGCTGGGGCTCAGAGTAGACTCAACAGTCACAACTTGGAGAATGCTTTCTGGACTGTACAAAGTAGTGTCTGAAGAGATGGGTTCTGAAGAAGCATCATACTTTGCCCATATCTTAAATTTGTTGATCCTTGACTTCACACTGGATAGACAGGGTATAAAATATATATTAGAAACAAGAGCACATTTTAATCCACAGCAAACGTAGATCACTAGAGAGAATAAATCATAATCCAGCCAACTATGTTTTTCTCCACCTGCTTCTTCTCCAAGCTCAATTAAGACTCGACATGTTTTTTCTTCTCCCCAGTTCCCTTTTATCTGCTCCCCTTCCTGTGTTCCATGTCTTTCTCCCCATCCTCTTTATCTGATGAGGATAGTGCTGTAGGATAATGAGATAATTCCTGGTCGTGTTGGAATTCCCAGACACCTGGATGATATATTTTTTCTTCTATCCTAGACTGGGTCAGATATGACCTGATTACCCATGGGTATTTCAGTGGTATATGTTCAGGTTAAGTTAGTTCTTCTGGGATCTAATACAGTTTCTGTGCATTGCAAAATATGTAAATGTCCATCTTTAGATACAGTGATTTTGGTCTGGAAATTCAGATCTAGATGAATGGTTAGGAAATAGCTTGGATGTGTAATGATCAGAAGTGTTTTAAGGTTTGTCTTCCATCCCATCGAAAATTTTACAGATGCCTAACTGCTGGCTTTCTGTCCTGGCATGGATCCAGTTCTGATTTGGCACTGACTAACTCTCCATATGCAGTGAGTGCTCCAAGTCTAGTGAATTTTTAAATACAACTACTCTGCATACACTGTATAAATAAAATATTAACCACCCCCAACTCCGCCCCTCTCCCAACATAATTCTACACAAAATACAATTCCCAAGGCTGTTTTAGTGAGTCTAATCTAAATTAGGTCTCAAACAAAGTAGTTTCCTTTTTTTTTTTTCTTTTTTTTTTTTTTTTTTAATTTTATGTTGCCATTAGAATTGTATGATTATTTCTTAAAACATTGGATTAATTTAGATTCAATAAAGCAATTACATCCAGCAAAGGGATTAAGAACTTAACAGACCTCCAAAAAGGCTAATTATAGGGCCAGTAATTTAGCTGACTGTGATGATTCAACTCAGATTTCTATTTCTTAAGCTTTTGTGGACTCACTCTTTTCCCTGGTGCTTTAATGCTTGCATGCAAATACTTGCTTCTCTGTGACTGAGACCTATGCTGCTTTGGACCAAAATTGATTGCTGAAGTTACATGACTGAAATGCCTCAGGAAAAAAAATGCTAAAAAGAAAAACATCCAGTAGGCAGCTATGTAAAGTGTGCTGCCCGTCTGTCTCTAATGCTCCCAGGATGGAAAAGGTTCTGCAAATAAGGTCAGTGGAATTAACACTCAATTACCCCTTAAATATCAAAGAGGGTGCCAGGCATAGTTCTGACAATGTTTGGGGATCATAATTGTGAGCCACCTGCTACATGAGCTTATGTCGTTAGATGCTTTTTCTTCCTTAAAATAACTACTCATCGGCTAATATGAGCTCACTCAGTCTTATTTCATACTATTTAAGAGCGTAGATGGTCATATACTGTATAAAATCCCTCGTCCTTTTTATTTCAGATCCCCCTGCTGATATAGACTTTCATTGCTCCCCCAAAGCTGATGGAGTCCTAAGGATTTACACCAGCTGAGGTCACACTTGTTATTGCAATCAATCAATAAACAGAGGGAGAATGTAAATCCATTTGTATGCTGATTAAATAAGTAGTTTTTTTTTTTTTTTTTTTTTTAATGCATATTGAAATAGATACTGCCATTTTCATTTCTGTAAAACACTGTGTTTTAGGTTCTGATACAAAGCCTGTTGAAATCAAGGTTTTTAATTAACCTCAGCGGTTTTTAGCTCAGAATGACAGTCCAACCTTTGTGAAATACAGAGTTTATTTCTAGCCTTTCTTAAAATCTCTTTGAATGGTATTTTCCCTTATTTAGACCCTAAATCTGTTTTGTATCCCATATTTTCTCTTTGAAAAAAAAATCAAACAACAGTAAGCAGGACTGCAAAGTGTCTCTGAAGGAGATGTCAAACAGTCAGTCATCCATTTACTATCTCAGCAGTACAAAAACTGACTCATATGTTTCCCCTTTTCAATTTTCATTGTCCTCTCCCCACCCACAGCCCTTGCTATCAGCCTCAGCAAGTAACTGGTATTAAAGACTTCTTCTTGCCTTTCAACAGAGGAAAAAAAATAAAAATAAAAAAAAATATATATATTTTTTTGGTGTGCGTGTCTGATTGTCCCAGTTTAGTCCCTAAGACTCAATTGGGTTGTGCAATCTGAAATCTGACCTTTCCAAATTGGGTTTGAAGAGTGAAATCACAGCAGAAAACCCTTTCTTCACATTTTTGTTCATATGCTTTGTGGCTTGCAGTCCTACAGTATATGAGAGTTAAATTAAGCAGCATGTAATTGACAGGTTCCTGAGTTAAATAGCTGGGATGGGATCATATACTTAAAATAGCTTTAAAAGAAAACCTGTAGACAGACAATCAGTCAGACAATCTTTTCAGGCACTTGGAAAGCCCCTATTTTCCTAAGCACTTGCCCTGTAAATGATCTGGAAGTCTTGCACGTCAAAGCAGTTTAATATAAAAGATCGCTTGGAGGCAGTTAACATGCAAACATACCCCTTGATTTAATATCTACGAGGCATTTTTTGAAGTTACTTTTTTTTCAGAAGTATCGTTGTTGCTTATTATGTGTGACATCACTTCCCCTGACCTAGTGATATGTGTACTCCCTACTCTCTGATTAACTTCTTTAAGATCAAAGCCTCATTTCTTATGAGTTCAAGCCCACCTTTCCTTTTGCCCTGTTAATTTCCAATATCTAGAGGAAAAATTTGCCAACAAAGCAAAGGAAAAAGGAAAGCTAAAACAAGATTCTTGTCTTTCAGTGTCAGTAGACTGCAATTTGTCAGGTTGGATAAAACTCCCCTCTTTTATTGCTGCTATACTGTAGCAGAAACCCATACATACCAGAAAAATCATAAATGTCTTACTTCTCTTTTCTTCAAATAACGTCACAGCACTAGTGAAAAATTTACCATTTTTATTTCTGCATTTACAAAAATTATTTTTTTTAAGTTGACAGTTTCAGGAGTGAAGAATAACGTATAGATACCTCAGCATTTGAGCTTAAGATATCTATAAGATAGATATAACATAACTATCTTCTAGAGCCCCTGTTATTGCAAAGGGCCTAATAGATTGGAACTTTAAAACTGAAGCAAGTTCTTGCTTTTGCCTTCCCTTCACCCTCTTTTTAAACAAATCTGGAAAATTCTCAGCAGCTCACTAGTTGGAGCATTTAACTAGCATGCAGAAAACATTAGTTTAATGCTTTAGCTCTGTGAATTTAAAACCACATTTCTTATCTTTGAAGACAGTGCCTTGTTACTGACCTAGTTTGAAGACTCTACCCCTTCTTTTGAAATTGCTCTACTTACAAGAAGCCCTCCTGGACCCAGCAAGTCAGAAGAGGATTGGGTGCTTCCACTGCCAGTCGAGGCGTCATTTGGGAGGAGAAACACCTGGAAGCAGTCACCTTCATGAGTGCTCTTCTGGAGCCAAGAAGGATGGTTTGAATTGTGACCAGCAAAAACTCTTTCAGATCCAGTGCATACTTTGCATATAATGCAGTATATTCAGTATGAGGCCATGAAGTATCCTGTGATTTGAGGTTTGAATTCCTTATGAGAAAGTGTTGAGGTTTAATTTGTTTGTTTATTTTTAAATCCTGATCTGGAGTATGTAAAACCCCAAAGAGAGGTGGCATCTCCTTGTTCTGAATATTTCCTATCAGCAAGTCCTAAGCAGATCCTACTCAGCATGCTGTTCTTGTGATGGTTTCCCATTGTCAGAAAGGAAGTAGAGACCAGAAGTTCAGTACACAGCCATATGTTCTTCTGTAAATCAGTGGTGAATCTGCACCTTAAAAACTGCCAATGGGATTAGTATAACCTCTGAAAAAGTATATATAACAACATGAAAATGTAGAGAGAAGAACAAGACTTATGGTAATAAATATGAAGCAGCTTTCTATGTGAAGATAAATTAAATAGATTAAGACATTTCATTTCAGAGAAGAAGTATTTAATTAAAGGCAATAGATATATGAGAGAGGGCTACAAAATTATGAACAGGAAGCTGATGCGGAATCATCTTCCACCATTTTTCACAATACAAAACCAGTAAAAAAACTGAAATTGTAAGGTAGAAGGAAGCAGACAAAACAATACACAGAACTTTTTATCACAAGTGTTAAAGAAACCAAAAATATATGTGGCTCATATATATATGTTTGCATACATATACACTCATATATATATGTAGCTATTAGATATGATTTTCCTCAATCTGTCTTCAGTGGAGGAAGTTTCTAAACCTATAGTTGCCAAAAGCTGAGAGGACATATCAAAGGATTACTCTTATACATCATCGGTTTCTGATACTCTTCCTCTGAGTTGTTCATTTGCTCTTAGCAACCCTTCGTTCTCCCCTATACACTGTGAAGAAAACTGAGTCATGTGGCAGCAGGTTCCAGGTTCAGCAGAGGGAAACCAAGGGCAGCTAGCACAGACTGCAGCTACCAATACCCTGAAGAACTATTTTTAGAAAAGACACAGGGAATCCACTAATTCAGTGGGCACTAAGAAGAACTGAGTTTGCAGGGATTTTGACTGAGCTGAAGAGCACTTCTGGTAAGTTGCAATAGCTGAAGAGAATCACTGCTTTCTAGCAAAGAAATGATTTTTTTTTTTTTTTTTTTTTTTTTAAGGGTAAAGGACTACGTTTCTATCCATCTGTGGTAACTGATACAACATAAAAGTCAGGGAGAATCCTTAAAATTACTTTGGTATTTTTTTTTTTTTTTCCAATATCATAATAATTTGCTGTAGTATTTTATTTTGATAGTATAAATAAGACTCATTTTTTTTCCCTCAGTCTTACCCAGTAATTTATGTGTTCTTTGAGTGAGTGGGTAGCTGCAGGGGATTTTCTGGGAGCAGTGAGCTTTTTTGGGAGCAGTGAGCAGATGATCTGAGTGTAAGCTATCCTGGGCTTCCTGCTCTCAGGTGTGCATTGTGGTGTCCCGGGCTGATGCAAATGCTTTCCTCCATGATGTCAGAAAGACTTTGGGGATAGCTGGCATCCAGTACAAAGTCTGGACAGGACAGCTTCCTTTGGCACTTTGACAATTTGTAACTCTGGAGTATTCCTACATCTTAAAGGACTTTGGAAACTGACATCCTTTTAGGCACATGGAGGTACATTTCTGTTTATAAGTTCACCCTTATTTTCAAAGCAACTGGTAGATCAATAAGATAACATTTGTCTCTAATGAGTGTTTGGATAATGAGCTGGTTAGGTATCAATCTAATACACCTATTCAACAGAGCAAAGCAATACTTGAGTCTTTTCTGAAATTAACATTTTTGGAACTGTTACTTTTAAGTCAAGAGGAGCAGAAATACTGTGAGTATCTACAATATCATTTTATATTTCTCCTTTTGCAGCTTAATGTGATATTATGCTGCTAACAGTTTCAGGCCTATAACAACCTTTTTTATTTTATGGAATGAGTTAGGAAGACTACAGGGAGATTTACAAAGAGTTATAGGCTATATCAGGAGAAACTTACAAGGAACTCAGTACTCAGTATAAATGTTCCCTATTCAATAAACACACTTATGAGATAGTAGTAATTTCCAACAGGCTTGAAGGAAAATCTGCATATGACTTTAACCTGAGGACTGGAATAAGTACATCTTACTGAGAATTTATTCCATTTTCTATAGAGGGTTACTGACAGGATGTTACAGAACCTTTAGCGACTGTGAAATACCCAGCTGTCCAACAGCAAGGTCTTGCAAATTTTCAGGAAAGGTTAAGAAAAAGAGATGGGTGGGCAATTTTCAATTGTATTTAATTAGATTTTTTCACTTGTTGTGATTAGAGAAGCATATGATATTATAACAGAAAAATGTGAAGAATGTAAAGATTCTGAGTAGTTTGTTTTCCATAACTCTCAGGGTTTACACTAAGTCCTAAAATATTCTCTTTCTCTTAATGTGTTCTTTAGTGGATTTTTCACTTATTGATGGTAGTTTTCATCATGGAGCGATATTTCTTCCAGAGGTCCATGTCCTAAATCATTTAGGCAATTAATATAACCCTGCCATGATCAAAAGCCAGAGGAGGAATGAAACCCAAATTTTTAAATTCTATTAGAGGTAAATATCCGTCATATATTTTCTACTTTTGATCCACTTATATCTGGTTTGCTTTGGAGAAATCAAGTTAATGTATTGCCTTCCAAAATAAAAGAGGACAACCCACTTGTTGGCCAAAACCCAGTGCCTGAATGATTTTTTATGATTTTACTTATATCAGCCTAAAATAAACATTTAAATGTGTTAAATGGATTTCACCGTAAGCCTACTTATTTCCAGCTGACTACAAAGAATACCTTTTGGTATCTATCCTCTACCACTGGCCTTGCAGATATCTAACAATGTAAACTTTGTATCCAGAGTTCGTAGACAATGTGAAGTCACAAGTGGGAATCCTGATGACAGGAAAAGATTTTCTTGTTCCATACCAGGGATGCTGCACTGGCTCTGGCTGAGACGGAGTTAACTTTCCCTGCAGTGGTCCATGTAGTGTTGTGCTCTGCACTTGTAGCTAGAGCAGCATTGGTATCACATCAAAGTTTTGTCTATGACTGAACTGTGCTGGTAGAGGATCAGGACTTGCTGCAACGCTCTTTCCCCCCAAAGCTGGGGGTGGGCAAGAGGTGGGGAGGAGACATCAGCTGACCTAAACTAACCAAAGTGATATTCCATGCCATATGATATCATACCCAGCAATAAAAGATGGGAAAGGGGAAGGAGAGGAGGAGCTCTTGTTATGAAGACGTCTCTCCTCCCAGACAACTCCTATTGGTTATTGAGACATATTGGTTATTGAGACATGGCTGAATGTTGCTCATTGATGAGAAGCAGAGAATAAAATAACTTTTTCAACTTTTTTTTTCTTTTTCTTTTCTTTCCATTTTACTTTTTTTTTTTTTTTTTTTTTTTTTTTTTGGGAAAGGGGCAGTTGTGGTGGAGTTCAGGTGCCCAACAGGGTAAAACCACCACAGATGCTGATCTGGCAATTGATTTCTATGTTCTAGTTTATCTGGCCTGCAGCTGGAAACTTTGGGAAGAAAATCAAAAATATCCTTTCCCCTAACAGAAAAGGCTGAAACATAGGTAAAAAGCAAGCAGGAAGTTTGGGCAATAAATCATGCAATAAGGTTTCTCAAAGGAGCAGGAGTGTGATCTGCTGCAAGGAGCAAACTCCCAGACCAAACGTTGGAGGTGATGTAGAGAAGAATGGCCTAGAGACCGAAAGATATAAAGTCAGTGTAACGCAGGAGCTGACTGAACCTTGCTGGATTGCAACTTGGAACTGTCCAAAAAACAAAAGTAAAACAAACACTCCACAAAAACATCCCCTTCAAACTCTCCCTGGTTAGGAGGGAATTCATTTTCAAAGCTTTTTCTTTACCTGTCTCATGCAGCAAATTTGTGTAGTCTCAATTTAAATAATATTTTATTTTGTAGGTCCAAATCTACTTTAGGGTTACAGGCTGGAAGCCAGTTGGTATCTTCTAGCATGTTCCTTTTTCAAGGCAAAGGGGGAGCAGTCCCATAACTGGTCCAACAACTATAACAACACCTATAATCTATAACCTAGATTTCTCTGTCAGAGTTATTACAATGAGTAATGTCACTTCTTTTTACTGTTAAATTTTGTTCCATCACCATTTACCTGATTTTCACATTTCCCCACTATGAGGCAATGTTCTAGCTGCTTATTGCTCTTCTATGTGCTGGATGTTAAATACAATTCAGTTGTATATTCTACAGATAAGGCATGATGTTTTTTGGCATGACATGTTAACTACAGGTACTATGTACAATAGGTGCAGAAACTTCTTGCTGTGTTCAAAAGCTTGAATGAATTGTGTAAAACATAAGGTCATTTCTGAGCTCCCTGGAAACCTGAATAGTGCTAGAGCAAAAGAGAGCTGTAGACCAGGTGCCCTGAAATGGCAGAGACCTGTGGAAGAGAAGGATGCTCACAGTTAGCAGTGTGAGAGGAAGAAAAGCATTCATGGGGCAACTCTGAGGACTGGCTCACTGAGAGAGGGTTGAGATCACTGGACGACTCAGTGCAAATCTCACTTTTGTTCAGATACATGCCTGTACTTGTCTTCACTTCAGTTATCTTCCTTCAATAAGTGAGTGGTAATTTAAGCTTGGGAGCATAACCAGCCCCTGAGAAATATTGCAGAAACTCAGTTCGCAGTCTGTGTGTCTGGCTTTTACTCATTCCTTTCTCATTAGAGAACCTTGAGTCCCCACTAGCCTGTATGAAACAAGAATAGGAGAATAGGATATTTTATGGGGAAAACTATTGCACAGTAGACATACAGCTACACTTTCATACTTTCACACAAGTCTATCCCCTGCTCTCATGATTTTACAAAGGTTTCCCCAGGTTCCTCTCATAAATGATGTAAAGCAAAGTTTTGAGAGAAGAAAAGACCATTTGACTGAAGACTTTCCTTGTGGTGAGGGCTGGCCAGTGTTTTAGCAGAGGCAATTTAATCTCTCCTCAACTGGGTATGGGCTGACTGATTAAAGCCCCCCTTTGTGCACTCCTGTGGCTGCTGACCTCATCAGTGAGGGACTGCTGCTGCTTCAGTGTGATAGTGTGGAGCTCCCATCCGGATTTAGCAACATTCAACATAAAGAAAGAGCGGGTGCGTAGGTCTGCCATGGAATGAAGTGACTTTGTCTTAATTCTTTTTTGAGAGAGGTAACACTGCTGGGCCCCTTCCATTGTACGTGCTAGAGCACAGAGCAACCATTTGGGCTATTGATCAAATGAAGAAATGCTGTCAGACCCTTGAAGTCTGAACCATTAAAAGGGATACATGTGATAGGAGAATACAAGCCCAGCCATGCATTTCTCTAGAAGTCAGAGGGAGGCTCTTCTAACTGCACAGAGCTTGAATTAATTTAACTTTTAGACATCAAAAGGTAGACAAAATATATAAACAGACAAAATATATGAACAAAGTAATTGAATTATAAGAAAGTATCATATTACATTATTTCAATCACATTCTTGGCACATAGGGAGCCAGACAGAATATTGCCCATGTTTTACAAACCATTATACACATTTCATATTTCAAACTATTCCATGGAACAACTGATATCCTGAAAAACATTCTAAAAATGAACTAAGGGAGTGAGCTTATGTGGTGAGCTTTGTAGCTCAGTAGTGGGAAGAGGTTTGTGTGGGATTGCTCTGCCTCAGGTCAAATTTTAGGGAGAGGTGGAAATGGTTCCTGGAGAAGGACTGGTATAATTTGTCTACACCTTGTATGTGATTTCTTTTTATCTGTCTCTACAGTACAGATCCCTCTTCCCTCCTCCCTACAGTCTCCATGTACTTAGCCCGAGCAGCTTTTCAATCACTTCATGTAAGTCAGCTCTTTGTCCGTTGTACTTGCTGTTATTTTTCAGTTCCACTGGACCTCGTTGGGTTCTTGTACTTGTGTCTGTCATCCCTGAGATCTTAGCTACGATGGTATAAAAACTCCTGGCTTGCTACCATTATATAGGTACTATGAATGAGCTCATATCACACCCTTTTCCTAAGCATCATATTTCAGCAACATCATATTTCAGCAACTCTATTTTTAAATTTCTCTACCTTGTTTTGCTGGATCTTATATGTCACTATCATCCTCTAATTCCTTCCTGTCAATTTACACATTTTATTTTAATTTGGTATGAGAATCCATTGCCTTCTAGCTCCTGTTATCTAAAACGAAAAGCATTCTGAGCTCATTGTCATACCTTAAAACCTGTTTTCTATCTATAATGTTGTCTTTGCTATCACCCAATTAAATAGCTGTGCTATTCAAGTTGGTACATCATTTGGAGATATATTTTGCATGAAAAGCACAAATCAAAATTCATTTATGATGTCCAATATGGTATTCTCATCTCATCTTGAGGTTGGACTCTTTCAGAGGCAGTAACATACACTGAAGTGTCTTATGTTATCTTGTTACTATGGGAACAGTGATGCAGTACTGTTATGGGTGGAGATCTGTGACATTAGATAGTACAGCATAAAACTGATACAATCCATATCTTGCATTTTTATTCAACCTTAGTGCTATATTATAGCATAGCACCATTGTTGTAGTAGTTATCTTGATCATGTGTATGGAGGAGTAAAATGTGGAAGAGGCAATAAAATAGGAAGTTTGGAGGGACTGAATAGGGAATAAGAGATCTGAAGGGTTCAGACCTTCTGCCACTGATTTAGTGTATGTCTTTGGAAAATACTTGTCAAGAAATCAGTCTGTGTCTCAATTCCCCACCTGTAACGTGTCCTTTCATTCTCTGTTTTCTTTTTTTTAGGTGACAAACCTCTCAGTACAAAAATAGTTCTCACTGTGGTTTTAGAGTGCATGACACAGTTTTGGATAAGGTTTCAATAAGCAACAGCATTGCAAAAAAGATATAATAAGTCTACTGTAATTGAACTGTTCTATTAAAAGCAAAGTATATAAATATATATAACAATAATAATTATTTTGTATGTGGTAGGTGGCATTCATTTCAGGGAGCTGGAATGGTCAATGGGATAAATATACTCTCAAGTAACCATGAACAGAAGATAATAATACATTATGCTTCAAAACCATAAAGAATAACACTATATTCTGAAGAACTTGAGGAAAGCTTTTTTTTTGCATTTTTTTTTTCTGATTAGAAAAATTAGTCTAATGTGACAATGTCATTTTCCCCACATGACTTGACATCTGTAGACTGTCCTTGCTTCATCACCACAACTTCTACTACCTTTTTTGTTTATTAACATGCAGAAGAAGTTTCTAATTTAATGTGCTGCAAGTACAGAGTTTCAAAGTGAAGTTGCTGTTGGAGTTGGTTGGTGATTGTTCTTTTTACTTAGATGATCACAAAAGTATTTGTTGATTTAGTCTTCCCTCATACATTTTGTGTCTTTAATGAAGTCCCTAGGTATCAGATGTAGAAAAGGTCACTGAGAGAAAAATCTATTGCATAAGAAGAGATATACGGAAAGATTACACCGTTAATGAATGATAGATTTACTATGTACTCATTTGTATTGTAATGCCTAAGAAGCATAATCACAGACCAAGGTCTCATTTCACTAGATGCCACACAAATGACTGACAGACTCTTAGGTAAGAGACAAACTTCTGAGCTCCAATGATTTGAACTTAGCAATTATAATATCAAAGCAAGATGGAATGGCACAAAGAAAGTCATATGAACTTCAGCCTCTCACTTTTCTTTGCTACTGTTAGTTTACACTAGGTCTATGCCAGATTTCTGTTTTCTGTGCTGATAACGTAAAGCCTTCATCTACAGTTTCTGGCAGAAATTCTGAAATGACACTCTGAAATAACTCAGTTGCTTTCTGCTATGGCAGCTATGAATGAACTGATGACTGATGGTTAAAAGGATTTCCAGATCCCTACCTAAGGGTGTTTTGTTGCCTTGAGTTCAGAAGGGACCTTACTATCTACGCTAATTATTTATCTATTTATTTATTTTAATATAAGCTGCTTGTTAGTTTTCATGGTGTTCCACAAGTAGCAGATCCTTGACCAAGCCCAGACTTTTAATCTCTTGAGCACAGTCTGAGCCTTTTGTTTTTCAAAATTAATCTTGTGAAATTTGCCTTTTAAAAATACATAAGATTTTCTGACAGTCAGTATAAAAATGTGTAGCTGTGTTGTCTCATTTTAAGTAGTTGTCCCTCCTACTTAATTATTATGGCTGTTTCTCTCAATGGCAGCCCCCAAAAGGGTTAGAGAAAGTCCAGTTCAGCCTTTTTAGTGTTGAAGCTTATAGATTTCTGATTTAACATCCATAAGTATATTCCACCACCAAAACAAGAGATACTGAGGACAGTGTGGTGATGCAAAGGTACGATATGCAAAAGTGATTTTCTAAAAAGTTCTCATATTTGGGGGATGAGATCAGTCTATTACTGAAAGTCTGCTGATGCTTAGCATACCTACAAATTAACGTTTGTGTTGTGCTTAGATCCCTACTTCCAAATTTAATACAGTAGCTTATCTGTTCTAAGAGGAGGAATAAGCACCATGGAGTGCTTATATATGATCTCTCCAATGAATTACTTCATGAAATGTACAACATAATATATTCTCCTGTTACAATTATCATTTGTCACCTGTGATTGGAGAACTTCATCCTTCATGAAATACTGGCAGAATTATATCTCCTCTGAAGTCTGTAAGAGAAATAAGTTTACACAAGTGGTGTCAGCACTCCCACATGGGCCCAAATTCTTTTCTGCCTTGTTCTGCCCCACATCACCACAGTGGATCTTCATGTTATCTAATTTCAGCCATCTTAATGTTAGAAGTTTAGATTAATACATCTCATCTTCAGTATACTTATTGCAGACACCTATGATGCATCATAGCATCACAGAATCACAGAATCATTGAATGGTTTGGGTTGGAAGGAACCTTAAAAACCATCTAGTTCCACCCCCCGGCCATGGGTAGGGACACCTCCCACCAGACCAGGTTGGCCAAAGCCCCATCCAACCTGGCCTTGAACACCTCCAGGGATGGGGCATCCACAAATTCTCTTGGCAACCTGTTCCAGTGCTTCACCACCCTCTGAGTAAAGAATTTCTTTATTATATCTGATATAAATCTACCCTCTTTTAGTTTAAAGCCATTATGCCTTGTCCCATTACTACACCCCCTGACAAAGTGTCCCTCTCTAGCTTTCATGCAGACCCCTTTTAGGTACTGGATGGCCACTATAAGGACTCCCTGGAGCCTTCTCTTTTGCAAGCTGAACAACCCCACCTGCCTCAGCCTGTCTTCATAGCAGAGGTGCTCCAGTCCTGTGATCATCTTTGTGGCCCTTCTCTGGACTTGTTTTAATATGTCTGTGTCCTTCTGTTGCGGGCCCAAGAGCTAAATGCAGTACTCCAGCTGGGGTCTCAAGAGAATGGAATGAAACACCCTCAACATGCTGACCATTCTGCTTTTGATGCAGCCTAGGATACGGTTGACTTTCTGGGCTGCAAGTGCACATTGCTGTTTCATGCTGAGTTTCTCATCAGCCAACACCCCTCAGTCCTTCTCCTCAGGGCTGCTCTCAATAATGTCTGTGATGTGTGCTGTCTTATGGACTACCTTATTTTCAACATCTATGTTTTTCAATGAATGAAATGCATCCCCACTCTCTATATCCCCACTATATATATATATACGTGTGTATATACATATATACTTCAAAACAATTATAGTTATGTTTTATACTTTCTCTGTATGCATATTTACAGATACCTGAAATGTGAGGGAACTCAGGTGAAATGTAACCCTTGCTTACTCAGATGAAATTTGTTAAATGGTATCCTGTAATCAGGCAGCAACACAGTTCATAGATACTGTTATAAATTATTTTAAAATTGGAAATATCAAACAGTTATATTTTACTTAGTGGCCATATTACAGTCCTGTGGTAAGGAACTTTCGGCAATTCTACTGCATTGAAAGAAAGATGTGCTGCTTGGAGAGACAGGTAAATATCTCTTGATTTTGGAAAAGCTGAAGGGCTGATTGCCTTTGTATGTCTTTGTGTGCAATATGTGTTGAACACCTTGCTTTCTTGGTGTTGCTTTAACAGGAAACCTCACCATACATTCTTCTTTTTCTCCTCTATTGACCAGAGGTGAATTTCCAACAAGGGTCAAGGGATGCATTTTCCTATTGAGCTCCCAAGCTCTGTTTGTGGACAATGCAATCTACTTGTCACTGCAGTAACTGCAACTGAAAATAAATTAGAGTGACTTCTGTGGATTCAGAGGAACATTTTCATGTGGAGATGCCTACACTACAAGGAGACAAGCTGTGGGTCAGTCTCAAAGTATCCCTTCTTCAATAACTGAACTGATGTATTTGGTGAATGATTTCTGGTGTTTAATCTGTCTCCACAAGTAAGACTTAGGGCCAACAGTAGTGTGTTGCACAGCAGTTGCTGTGTCTCACTCTCCAAAGAGCTGTGGAGCTTAGGTGGCAAAGCTTAACGTAAAGAAACTGATTGTTGTAAGAGGCTCGGGATGAGTCTTAAGTCTCAGAGAAGGCATATGCTGAATGCTTCTGCAGGACATTTCCGTGGGGTTCAGGAAATGCCATATTTATGAATGTGTAAAGCTTTGCCCATCACCTTCTTATAATCCTCTTGTTACGGTTTAAAGCCAAAGACATGTGTTGATCCTGTCACCTGGAGATGGTGTTATCATTACAGAACTGTCATCATTGGCAAAATGCAAAAATGTTTTGAGATAAAGTAGAATGTAGTTCATTTACCCACTTGAATAATAACATAAGCATCACAATCATTCTTTCAGAACATGCTAACAGTTAAAAAAGGTTTGGAAAGAGGGAGAATGAAAACAGACTAGTGACTATTTTATATTTGAATCTAAGCCTCTCTAAGTACTTAAAAAGATCATGCTGAAGCCAGTCTTTGTGAACTGTTTGTTTCACCAAACTTGTGTGTAACCAAACACAAGATGCATACAATTCAGGTGCAAAATCTGTCTCCTCTTTAGATTTCAAGCACAATTTTAGAGATGATTATTTGGTCTGGCCAAACATGAACCACCAGTAATTTTTTGATTTTCTAATGTCACTTTTCTTGTCACTAGTTCACAGCAGCGCCAGAGGAAGATTGGCCTCTGACAGCACTGCTGTGCTAATTTTCCTGTGCTGAGCACTCACCTCATTTTTCTTTCAGGTAATAGATGTAATGCCTTTTGAGCTTTTGCAAATCCATAGCACTTCATTACCAGAGCAGGCCTTTGGTGATTAATTTGTTGCAGCAATGAGGTGCTGCCAGAAAAAGGGCTTCTGAGGAACAAAACAGCCCAAGCGAATTGTTCTTGGCTGTGGAAGTTTTTTTTTTTTTTTTTTTTTTTTTTTTTTTTTTTTTTTTTTTTGTCTTTTCAGTATTCTATGTGTACAGCTGATTTGGCAGGACATTAAGGGAAGTCCAGTGACAGAAATGAAAGATAACAAAAGACTTTTCAAGAGTAACAGACTTACAGATAAATAAGGGATTGCACCTAGAAAACTTTTGGGCTTGTGTTTTTATAGACATAATCAGAATCTTAGCACCTGCAATTTCAGCACACTGCTCTAGGAGAATGATGATCTTGCATAACAGTCCTTTTATTGTCTCTCCAAACATTATTGCTTTATCTGCACATATTATCCTTGAGATTCTCGTACCCAAAGTTATGTAAATTCTGAGGCACTTTTCACAAGAACACTTTGTAAGACACTGAGATCAGTGATTAGTCAGATCAGGACACAGCAGTTGTAGTCCAGAACTAAAGAAAAGGAAAATGGAGGTAATTCCTAGGCATTCTGTGCAAACTGATTGTGTTAGGTTCCTCTGTTCAAGTAGGCAACAATATAGAACAACAAACATTTTGGCTGCTAAAGAGACTACCAGTACTTCTGTACTTAAAGCGAAACATAGTCTGTTTCTCTGGGATGCAGAAATGTCAGGTGTTTCATAAAGTCAGTCTGGCAGCAGCAAGAAATTAAAGCAGAGAAGACCTATCTATTTAATAAAGAGGGAGTTTATGTTATATTTCAATAGAGTTGTTAAACAAATTGCACTGACCTTACACAAGAGCAGTCCTTGAAGGGCAGACTTTGTTCTCCACCCTCCCTGTGCTAACCTCTTGAAGCAGTCATTAAATATTCATTCCAACAGTTAGTCTGCTTCCAGTTTGGACTGTTTCGCCTTTTTGCTGGTGAGAATCTCTAGTGGTAGGAGTAAACTTTTTGTTGTTTTTGTGTCTTGTGCTTCCACTGAATAGTAATGAATGCAGAGTACACTGAGTGGCAGGCTAAAATTTATTCTGGACCATAGGTTCCTGAGACTTCATTTATTCTTTGCTGTAATCATGTCCTGCAGTCTTTTTCATGCTGCGGTTTCATTTGTGTGCCATGTGCCATCAGCGTGGCACAGAAGCTGTGATTCAAAAGACCCCTGTCACTACCAAGAAAAATGATAAGCAGAGAATAAATAGAAAAATGTGTTGCAGATTTACAATATAGAATTTCCATGTGTGGCTGCATGCTTTGGTTTCCACTGGATCTGGAAGGGGAATTTCCAATACAGGGTGAGAAAAGTCTGGAGTAAACTAGAAGCAAATGAAAATAAAATGAACACCTCTAAGTCAGATTTTAAGGTTCTAAGTCAGATTTTAAACTCAAGATATCTGTATATATAATTTAATATTTAAATGTTTTTTCTGGCCAAACTTTGATGATTTTTTTCTTAATTACTGTCGATGGATCATCTGGCAAACTGGACCAAAGCTCTCATCTGTACATCACCTTGCATATTTACTGATTATGACCTTTGTCAGATAGTCAGCACAAATTTTCTCCCTGTGATGATGGTAAATGGACTTGGGAAAGTATTTTACATTATAAAAGAAAAGCATTCAATATTCATTATATCACTCCTCAGGACATTTATCCTGAGAAACAGAGTCTGTGCTGAGACACAATCACAGACTGTTCTCCAGAAGCAGACTGAGCAATAGTGGCTTTGTCTCAATTTTATGCTTATAGAACAAAAGAATGATGGAAATAAGTCACATCTCCATAAGAGAGAGTCCAGATTTTGTGTTATTAAAGCCAGTACTGATCTCTGTTGATAGCTTCTGCAAATGGCAAAATCAGGCAAGCAGGCATGCTCTGTCCTCATGACAAAGACCTGCAGGAGATGACCCCAAACCTGAAACAGTGAGGTGGTTTTATATTTCTGAAGAAAAATGAGGTGTTGTAGCTTCCTTTGGACACTGGTGGAAGTCAAAGAAGGCTTGTGCTTCAGCGCGCATAAGAGTGAGTGTGAAAGCAGAGGTGTCACTCTCCTGATAATGTTTTTGTCAAGGAAGGGTTCTGGGGAAATCTCAAATACTTTCAGGTGACATCTTCAATACATATAATGAAAGTGTGAACATCGTAAACATGCCTTAAAAAAGGGGTAGTCTTGAGCTTTATTTTTAATATTGTATGCTTCTGAACTCTTTCACAATGTGGGTTGCATCTCAATACCAGTCATGACCCCCTCCCGTCCATGGACACACAGGCTGCTTCCTTTCCTCCCAGAGATCAAATAGTATCTGTAAGGCAAGCTCAGCAGTTCTTAGCATGGAAAAGAACTCTATAATAAATAAGTAATAAATTAATATTTAATTTAATCTTCCTTTAATGAAAGTTAGCACCTGAAAGAAGGTGGGGAGACGGATCTATGTGACCAGTTAACTCTCTGCAGAACAGCAATGACCACTTTGCAGAGGCTTACGTCAAAAGAAAAAGCTTATATTACTAAAAAAAAAAAAAAGAAGAAGACCTCCTGCCTCTCTTAACTGATCTACATGGTCAGTGTAGGACTAACACTGCTTCGAATGTAATTATGTGGCCTGAAAGCCTTGTGCGATAGTGCATACTGCAGTCCTGTGGTCCACTGGCCAAAGGTGCAACTCTTAAATGACTATTTGACTTCAGTCTTTTTTAGTACTAGAGCGTAGCTTTTGTTAAATATGGGTCAGGAGGTCATTATGTGAATGACTGCCTGTTGGGACTTGCATTTTCTGTGGGCAGAATATATATATATTTTTTTTTGTTACGGTCTGTTTCTGTCTATTTGTGTTTCTGTAACATAAAGGCAGTTATGGCAAGGTAAGGGCAGCTGCAAACTGTTCGGCTTTTTGTGACTGCCCTCTGGTTTCTGAAAAGTTGCTGGAACAAAAGTCAGCTATGTAAAGGTTGTATGCTCCTTGGTTATTATTATCCAGTTTTGCTCAGGATCTTCAGTGGATGGAAACAGTATGTAGATTTTTGGTAGGGGTTTAGGTGGTACAAATGGTTCAATTAATTTAGGGTCTTCCTTTCTGCTGGTTTGACTTGCTCTGTGCATAGAGAGGGGCTTTAGTTCACTTATAATGGTTATACTTTTGAGTATAGGTATATATCTAAGTGACTGAAAGAACTATCACCTTTTCACATTCAGCCCAGCTCAGCCCATGTATTAATATTCCTTGCATTTTCTTCTGCATCTCCTCAGAGAGCAGATTAAAATTAAAATTCTGCCAAGGTTAGGTAGCAGAAAGGATTAGTGAGCTAGGTCTTCACCTCTAGAGAGAAAGGTGACATGCAAATGGTTGGACCGGACGCATCCTTATTCTGGCAACTATTTATTAGATAAAAAAAATCTCCATGTGACTGACAGTTTGTGCTGAAGAGATATCCAGGACCAAAAAAGCAAAAAGACTGAAGGTCAGGATTGAAGTACAGTACATTGAGAGTGTTATACAGACTTTGCCTGTTTATCTCAAGTTATTAGCATTTCATTTTCAAGATCAGCTCTTTACTGAAAAAAAAAACTTTAAAAATTATGGTGCCCAATTCTCCCCCACAAACGTTCTTACAAAAGCTCTGAACCAGATGAAAAAAGAGAAAAATAGAATTAACCAATGCAATAAACCCCTGTATTTCATAACTGCTTTGTATTTTAAAGGCCAAATATAATATCTCATTTTTGAGGAAAAACTTCAATAGGATTTTCTCTTGGATGAGCAGAGAACTGTTTGAGCAACAAAAAATGAGCACTGCACTACTCAATTTCATGCTTGCGTCAGGTTTAGGAATTGGACATTTGGCCTAAATTGTGAGGATGAAGATAACTACTGTAAGTATAGAAAGGGGACCAGTAAATATAATTGAAGGAATGTCCTTGCCTGCATAATTCACCTTGCAAATCTTTTACAAAAATGGTAAGAAAATGAGCTTTCTGAACTTTCCTTTTCTTTCTGCTACTGTATTGTTAATGTATGGTAAAAATTGGACAAACACACACACTTTATATACAACCCATAGAATGTGTAGGTCTATAAATATACAGAAATTATACGCAAACCAACATCATCCTTAAATATAGAATCTCCACTGTTTGATTGTTATTAGCAGGAAAACCCCACCAACAGTGCAGTCATCCGTGCTTCTGAAAAATGTAAATGTCAATTTTTGGTCTTTAAAAATTATTAAACCTAGTAAAAGATAACAATTTCCAGTGTTTGCTTGGTTGGTAAGATGCACGAGAGTGAGCAGTACTCCTGAGAGCTGCCATTGGTTAGCTGGAGGGAAAATGGATATCAATTATACATAATCTAAGAAGCCTCTGCATAATAATCAGGCCCGGTAGGGGCTTTGGGGCAGCTTCGTTATTCTCTTGTAAACACAAGAGCCCAGATAGACATGTCAGTCAGGAGTAGCTGCAATTCTTCCTTTTTAACACCTTCACATTCTATTGCTTCAATATGCAAACAAGGCTGTTTAGCTGAAGGTTGAGGCTGTGCTAATGAGCTCCCTGCACTAACCCTGATGTAAAAAGGTTCTCTTTCACAGCTGCTCAGAGACTAGCTCCTCTGGGCATGCTCAGGTATTGGAAAATAATTCCTTTTAAACAGAGAAATGCCAATCAGGATTTCTTGCATACTCTCCTCTTTTCTCAGCGTGCTAATGCAATTACCTCATAACTTGTGAACTTTTTATGGTGGCAAAAAAATGTTTTGTCTTTGAATTATGCATTTTTTTGTCACCCAAAAGAAAAGAAGATTTGGAAAATTCAACAGATGTGAAAAATCATACCCTTCCTTAATTCCTGGAGGACTGTAACTCAAGGCTAATTTTCACTTTTCTTTCTTAAAGGTGGACAGTCCTTTCATCCTTCCCATCCATACATTTCTCCTGATAGCATGATTTCCATTTTCTTTTAGCTGGTCAGTGTTGTAAGTGACAAAGGAACCTCCTAGCACAGTGTTGCCGACTTCATTCCTGCTTGACACCGAAGAGGCTAACTTCTGTTGGTTGAGGACCTTGACTCTGTCCTAGAGCTAGGTTTCAGGGCATTGCTGAACTTAACCAGCTGCATAATTGCCTTGGTAAAAATACACAGACCCCATGATAATCCTTTACAGATGAGCCGACATTTACAACTCACAATGTGAAACGTGATGATCTCTCCAATATCCAATTATTCTTATGAATAAAGTAGTTTTCTGCCTGGAACAGTCAGAAATCCCCGCTGGGTTAATTTAGTGTCTGATAGAAATCATTTGGGTTTTCTGTTTAAAATAGGGCAGTGTATGATTCCTTACACCATGAGATGCTCCCTGTCTTCATTCATTCATTCACTCTTCCCCAGGACTGTGCCTTCTAGCAACATGGCACAGGAGAGCAGACCTATAGACAGAGCCACATAAATATCTGTCAAGTGCAAGTTACAACTATCTCAAACTGTAACACATTCCTATGAAGAGAGACAGCACAGTTTTAACTATTTAGCAGTCAAGTATTGTGATCTACTCTTTTTCACTTTGTTATCTGTTGGATTTCTAATGGCTGTCTCCATGCGTGACAATCCACATTACTGAGTCAGTGGGAAAGTCTTAGCTTTGTAATATTTCAGCACTTAAATTATTTATTATGTTAGCATTATGGCATATTAAAACCCTGACTAGACAGGTAGAGCTAACTTCCTTCTGCCTTGCTGAAGCTCATTAAATGGCCATCATAACTGGACAGACTTAATTGTGTTACATCCAAATAATTCTGTCATTTGGATTCAAATCCAAGAAAGTGGCCTACTCAGAGATTCCACATATGTGACCGTGACTGGCAAAAGACTAAATGATTAAGGTGTCCTGAAAACATTTTACTTATGGCATGTTGGTAAAAATTTACAAGTAAAATTAAGAAACTGAAATAAAATGTGACTTTCCTTATTTCAGATTGTTTTTAAATTATACCATCCCACTGTAATACTAGTATCCCCAGCTTGAGGAAAGTTCATTTATTCATCTTTTAAAAATAATAGTTGCTAGTGGTTACATTTATTTGTGGTTTGGAATTCAAATTTTCCAGCTCAGAGAATAAGTGACTGAAAAAAATATCTGCATTCCATTCAGGTCAGCTTTCCATACATCAGTTTACAGTTCTTCAGTTTGCATGGTCCAAATGCTTCTAAGCACAGTTATTATGCAATAATTCTGCTGCCTTATAGCTGTCAGAAAGGAATAATTTGGAGGTAATTAAACATCTTTCTGGGAATGAGAGGACCCTGTCTTCTGAAAAGTGTCTCTGTCCCTTTGGACAAATCACTTGACATAAAGGTTTTCCAAAACACAGGAATTTGGATACTTTAGACAAACAAACAGACCACCAAAACAAAACAAGCAACAACAAAATAGCAAAAAACCCCAAAGGCATTATGTCTCAAAGCTGGATTACAGGTGTAATAAAACATGTACAGTGGTCAGCTACCCATATGAATGTCCAGCCCAAAGCAGGAGCCAACTTCAGTGTATATGGAGTTGTGACAATGATGGACATCTAAGAAAGGATTTCAGAAGTTGGTTGGTAGGGTAAAAGCCTTCTTATCAAGCTAGGAACAAAGCTCTGAAAGGCTAAACTAAACAAGGAGAAGAGCTTAAGCAGGTAAGGAGCAGACTCAATCAAATGGGTGATCTTCTAGAAAAAAAGAAATTTGATTCACTTGGGATCACCCCTGCAAACAGGTATTGTAACAGGCTCAGGTGTGTGTGTATTACTCCTAGTAGCTGGGTCTGTCTTTGTCTGCCAGTTAAATTTGTATTTCTCTTCACATTCTGCATTTCTTGTGCATCTGTTTCTTTTTGGCATCTTTTGCAAATCTCTACTGCTATTTGCATAAGTGGTCTTCTTGTGGTAAGGCAGACTTGAAATGGTAGAGGGATATCCAGATTAAGACTACTAGACTAACTTGTGCTGAAAGGCTATTCCTTTCCCTTAGGGTAATCAAGACAAACTCCTTCAATGTGTGACACTGTGAGAAGAAAGACCTTAGTACCTAGAGGCTTGCATGGGGATGGATGTATACTGAGAATGGCTTTGAAAGTGCCAGAGAACCCTGAGAAGTCTTAGATGGTCAAGAAGGGCAGCCCAGGCTGTATATAAGGACTTGGTTCTCAGCCCTATGGTACCTTTAGTCCCCACCTGAAATGAACTACAGTTTTGCTTCCTTTGCTCTGTGTTTTGCTTTGTCTATCTATACTTCAGTCAATTAAGACAAATGTATGCCCATGTCTTAAAAATGTTTCCAGGGTAAAAATTCCTTTCTGACTCTAAGAATCACAGAATCATTAAGGTTGGAAAAGATATCCAAGATTATCTGGTCCAACCATCCCCCTACTACCAATATCACCCACTAAACTGTGTTCCTAAGTACCATATCCAACCTTTCCTTAAACATCCCCAGGGATGGTGATTCCACCACTTCCCTGGACAACCCATTCCAATGCGTAACCACTCTTTCTGAGAAGGAATTTCTCCTGATTTCCAACCTGAACCTCCCCTGGTGCAACTTGAGGACATTCCCTCTAGTCCTATCACTAGTTATGTGAGTGAAGAGGCCAACCCCCAGCTCCCCACACCTCTCTTTCAGGTAGTTGTAGAGAGCAATAAGGTCTCCCTTGAGCCTCCTCTTCTCCAGACTAAACAACCCCTAAGTTGCTCCTCACAGGACTTGTATTCCAGGCCCTTCACCAGCTTCATAGACCTTCTCTGGACACGCTTCAGGGCCTCAGTGTCCTTCTTGTAGTGAGGGACCCAAAACTGAACACAGTACTTGAGGTGCAGCCTCATCAGAGCAGAATACAAGGGGATGATCACTTCCTTGGTCCTGCTGGCCACACTATTCCTGATACAAACCAGGATGCCACAGGCCTTCCTGACCACCTGGGCACACTGCTGGGTCATGCTCAGTGAACATCAACAAATTCCCCCATGTCCTTTTACTCTGCACAGATTTCCAGCCACTTTGCTTCAAGCCTGTAGAGCTGCATAGGGTTATTGTGGCCAAAGTGCAGGCCCCAGAACTTAGCTATGTTGAACCTTATCCCATTGGCTTCTGCCCATTGATCCAACATGTCCAGGTCTTTCTGCAAGGCTTTTCTACCCTCCAGCAGATTGACACTTTCCCCCAACTTGGTGTCATCTGCAAACTTACTGAGGGTGCACTCAATTCCCTCATCCAAACCATCAATGAAGATATTAAAGAGGATGGGCCCCAACACTAACCCCTGGGGAACAACACTGCTGACCGGTGAGCAGCTGGATTTCACTCCATTCAGCACAAGTCTCCGGAGCTGGCTGCCCAGCCAGTTTTTAACCCAGCTAAGAAAGTACCTGTCCAACCCATGGGCTTCCACCTTCTCCAGGAGAGTACTGTGGGAGACCTTGTCAAAGGCCTTGCTAAAGTCTAGGTAGACTACGTCAACAATCTTTCCCTCATCCACCAGGTGGATCATTTGGTCATAGAAGGTGTTGAGATTGGTAAGGTAGGACTTGCCTTTCATGAGCCCATGCTGGCTGGACCCGATCCCCTTGCTGTCTTGCACATGTTGTGTGATTGCAACTCAAAATGATTTATTCCATAACCTTCTCTGGCAGTGGGGTTAATCTGAGAGGCCTGTAGTTTCCTGGGTCCTCTTTACAACCCTTCTTATAGATGAGTGTCACATTAGTAAGTCTCTAGTCATCTGGAAACTCTCTGGTTGACCGTGACCATTGATAGATGATGGAAAGTGATTCAGCTGTCATGTTCTTCCACTCCATCAGCATCCTCGGGTGGATACCATCTGGTACCATGGTCCAGGTGGAGTAGCAGGTCCTTAACTGTTCATTTTTTCATTTTTCATTCATCCATTTTCTACTAGCCATCTAACAGATTAGGACTTTTATACACAGTCAGTGATATCTAATAGAGGTGAGATTAATCTCATGTAAGTATGAAAAAAAGCTGTGAAATCCTTTCACTACATTCATAAACAATTTGATATTGACATTTTGGTTCCTACGAGAGGTGAGAACAGGGTTGTGACACCAAAACAGAAAAAATACCTTAAAATAGTAAGTGAACTGTAATGTTTGATTGGAGGAACTGTGCAGTGATATTATATTTATTTTTGACACTGTAAAGAAAAAAAGATTGAGTTATGCAAAGGAAAAGTAAAATTATAATACCATACTTTTCACTAAGTCTCACTAAAATACCAATACTTATCACTTCATTCCATTTAAAAATAATCTGCATAGCAATTCAAGGTAGTGATGTTCAAACAGTGGATTTTTAAAGACCTCAAAACCAGATTTTTTATCAGCTCACAAAATAATTTCCTAATTTTCTAGGATTTTGCAGAAGTTTTGAAAGTTCTCATCATGCAAGTTGCTTGTTTGAAAGACTAAATGTAAAAAAATAAAAAACAATAGGATACATTTAATTACTCTTGGGATGCCTTTTCCTTCTTTCTAATCACAAATAAAAACCTTTCTATACATTCATTCATTTGATTTTATGCATGCAGCTGTCAACACATCATAAGCAATGATAACTAGCTGGATACTGATTTTTGATGTTTAACACATCATTCTCTGCACAAAACAATAAGAAATGCTTGTACAAAAATATTACTATAGAGAGTATCCTACTTCCCTGAAACTGGACTATTGGAGGCAAGAAATTCAAGCTAGGTAGACTTGTAGCTAGCTAGGAAGTGGCAATGTCTGTTGTACATTCTGGGCTGTGAAGTAAACAATAAATTTGATACAACTTTGATTTAGAGGGTACAGATTTTTACAATTCATTGCTACTGGGTCATGAACTGATCTAGGAGGTCAATATGTATGAAACAAGGATTTTTCTCTCTTCCCTTGAATATACCTGAAATAGTTCCTGTTCAGCTTTGCTTGAGAACCACTGAAAGATTGTCCACTGTACCTTCAGAAATAGCATGGACTTGTGTTATGCAATTAAAAACAAACTATTCTGAAAGTGAAATTATCATTTTTCCCTAGGAAAATCAGAAGCCCCACAGTAAGACAGCAGCTAGTGAAACAGAGTAGTGAAATGGGCTTTGTGGCAAATATAGTGGCTGTCTGCAGTTGGAGCTGGGATGGACATATTGGTGAGATTTACCAGTTTGAATGGTGGGAGGTAGACAGTGCCATGCTTTAGCCTGATCCTATTGAGTCTAATACTGGCTTCATCATATTACACACTTTAAGATTACTTATTTATTAATCTTGTTTTCCTTTCTTTGAGGGGAAAATAATTTTGTTCCTAGTTAGTTTCATTAAATATTTTTTGTATAAATGTTTTCAAATTAAACACTGATCTCATAAAACCATCCCAGGTACTGCTTAAGCTTCAGGTCATTAATTCTGTTTTTAAACGCATTAATACATATGAAAGAACTTTGTCTCTGTCTACCAAAGTGCCTGAAGTAAACATTTTCCCTCTACTCCTGCTAAATTACTAATTAGTTTGGTGTACTCGGAGATGAGAGCCTTTGAGATTGGTAAAACTTGTGTTTTCAACAGAAGTTTATTAAAATAGTAATTGGTGCTCTTGATGGTAGATTTGAGGAGAAAATTATATATATATAAATATTATCGAGTATCAAAGAGTGAAGTGATTGATTGAAACAGACACAGTGTAATCAAAATTGTGCAATAGTCTAAGTTTACTACGTGAATAGAGACCCTTCACCCCCCCCAAAAAAAACATTACATATCTTCTCACAGGGAAGTATTTTTGACACACACTGTTTCAAAGCCTGCTGGAAAGCCTTAGGTTTAGGCTGGACATGTTGTAGCTGTTGGTGCCAAACCTGTGACACATGAAGCTGTGTAGGAAAGCTTCTGCTGCCTTAGCTCCTTCTATGCAAAATGGGAAACCTAGGACTTAGGTAGCTGTCCCGGGAGTGCTTGAGTTCAGTTTGTCTTTCCTAGGGTAGATATGTTGAGGAATTAAAGCAATGATTTGCAACACACGTATTAAAAGCAGAAATACCAATTAATGTTTTTGACAAGGGGAAGACGAAAAAATTACAGATAAATCTTTCCACCAGTTTTATATTCCCCTTCAAAAACAATGTGGAGATTGAGTTGATATCCATGGTATTTGAATGTATAGTGACTTTAACAGGATAGAATCATAGAATCATAGAATCATTAAGGTTGAAAAAGACCTCCAAGATCATCTGGTCCAACCATCATACTACCACCAATATCACCCAATAAACCATGTCTCTAAGTACCACATCCAACCTTTCCTTAAACACCCCCAGAGGCAGTGACTCCACCACCTCTCTGGGCCACCTTCCAATGCCTAACTAAACTAACTAATAGTTGTAATGTAAAATGCTGGCTGACATATAGAGGTTACTAGATTTTAAACAATGCAGAAAGAGGGAGATAACGTATTTAGGGATAACATATTCCTTAATAAATAAATAAATAAATAAATAAATAAATAAATTGCCAAATATTTAGTAACACAATAAAGAAACACCAAAAAAGTATGTCCTAAACAGCTGAACTTTCAAGTGTTAATGTACACAAGATTTTTTAAATTACGTGCTTTTGTTTGGACTGAAAACAGTAATGAGATATGTCATAACTTTGCAATAGAACTATAACTTATACCTAAAACTGGGAATATCAAAAAGCTATTGCAACACCACAATAAACAACCAAGTTGTTTATGGAGATGAATATTATGATACGCTTAGCTAAAATTTCTTCTTTCTGAACTATATTTTTCTTAATGGATAATAATTCCCAACAGAGTCAAATCAAAGAAAAGTACTTATATAGCTTTACTTACATAAACTACTGGTTATAATGATGACTAAATGTTTAGAGATTTTGATGCAGGATCAGCAACACAGAAAGAGCAAATACTTGATATTGTTACTGTCCCCATGTCACATATCAGGAGCTCTGACCAAACAATTAAGTGATTTTTTTAATGCTATATATAGCATTTAGTCAGCATATATATTGAAGAAGGGCTGAAAGTGAAAGGAGGAAATTTTGGCTGCACAGAATGTCTTAGATCTGTAATTTTTTTCAGCCTTTACCTGGAAAAAAACTTTTCCTAGGCTGTTCTTTTAGTTGGTCTGTCTTCTCCTTTAAGTCTTTCTTGTTTAGTTTAGCTTTGTCAATAATTTCCTTAGTAAGCTAGGGGAATTGGGAAGGAAAGATCTTAGAAGCTAAGTAAACTATTTACTCTGTTAGTACAGAATGTATTTCAGATACTGAAAACTTGTTCTTGCATGTAGTCACCATTGTTTCAAACACTCTGAGGAAGGAAACAATAGTTGTGTTAGAGAGTGTTTTGAGCACATTGTGAACCAGAATTTTCACACATAGAACAATAATGTACATTTCCAACAACCATATTCACTTTTAGCAAGTCTTTTAGAAAAAAAATAAAATGTTGATTTTGGGCAATAAAACAGATATGCCTTTGGTACTGATATCTTTTGTAAATTTTATTTAAATAAAACTGAAAGTCTTTTATTTACTGGCCCTTTCATACTGGAACATTTAAAAATGGGGACATGATGAATTACACAACCTCTCTCAGCTTTTATTATTCTAAGATTATTTTATTATTGCTGATTTGCCTTCAGCACTGGCCCTAACCACTAGGAGACCTTGTGTTAACATCTTCCCAGGCCTCCAGGGGAGGGTCTTGAGAAATCTCTTCATTTTTTACCATTCTTACCTCCTCCTCCTTCCTTGTTTTGCCTGCTTTCAAGCCAGTGGCAGGTTGCATCACAAAATGAGATTGTTCTGTAACCCTCCCGGGGACTAATGTTGGAAAAGAAAAGAAGATAAACAGAAGATGGTGTTTTCTCAGGCTATTTCACAATTTTTGATCCACACTGGAGAGATTTTTGATTAACTTTTCGGTGGTTTGACTGCATGCAGAAAGAAAATGATAGGGAAGCAGGGAGATGAGAGTGGGAAGAGAGGTAGACCATGAGAGGTAGACCTTCTTCCCCTGAGCCCCTTCAAAATAAAGGAGTCCCTCCCAGGCATGCAGTCCTATCTACATCCTAAAATCCCAGTTTTTCAGTTCAAAGACTTCCCCTAAATCTCACTCTCTGAGGTCCTCCCCAGCAGAATCCATTCTACTGATACTGTAGAATCATATTTATCTACAAGGCTGGAATCCTTTGAGCTAGGTTAAGTTACTAACTTACTATACTGACTAAGTTACAGTATAAGTTCTCTCTGAAACTTTTGTCCCAGTTGGCAAGCATTTCCTGAGGTCCCAAAGTGGTCCAAGACTAGATCTGATGATCAGAGAGATGATCCAAGACAGGTATATCTTCAATTATCCTCTTGCCCAATGCCATGAACCATCAAGGACTGCCAATCCTATAATTAAGTACATTAAAAAACAAAAAAGAAATCTGGCTTTTAATCTCTTACTAATTTCTCTAAGGAGATTGCTGGTGTTAGATCATTCTCATTATAGCTTTATCACTATAACTCTCTACCCTTCATTTTCTTTTTCAAAATTATACCCTGTCAAGACCTATCTTTCTACATTTGGATGGTAAGAACAGAGACTCATTTAATTCTGGGTGCTAGCAAGGAAGATTTTGGAAAATGAGTAAACTGAGGAACTGAATGCAGCCACAACTGCACTGTTCACAGCACTGGTCACAGTGACAATAGTGAAAGAGTGGAATAAAGTCCCCCAGACCACCTCACAGATATGGGATGCAAAGGTTCAATTATAATATTTTTTTGTCTCTGATGAACTCCCAGATTTGCCACACTCACTAGAATGATGCTTTCCAGCTATTGGTGGTCAACCTACCTGCCTCAGGAAGGTATTTTGCATGAGCTTTGCAGGGAATGTTGCTTTTACTTAGGCTCTCTATACTGAGTTCCTGGAAAGAAGAATAAAGTTTTGTGATTTGGAGGTGAAGGGTAGTCAAGTAAACAGAAGTCATGTAGGAGTCAAAATAATCCATGCTCTAAGCTGTCTTTATGATATATTTCTATGTTTGGCAGTTTGTTTAATCTCCATGGCTATGGAGATTAGGAAATTTGGAGTGCCACAGTCTAGGTCTGAGTGTTGGGATCTGATTCCCCATAGGGTGACATTAGTATAGCTGCTCAATGCTTTCTCCCTCAGTAAGTAGGGACACCCAGCCAGTGCCTGGGCATGTTCACAGTTTGGCACAGACCAAGCACAGTTCCCAGGGCAGTCTAGAATTAGGAGTTGTAGGGACATGAAATGTACTGTGCACTCTGAGCTCTCCCTGGGCTGTTTCTTTTACCACTGTTCATGTCACATTTTTCATTTTACTCACCTGGGTGTTACCTTCTTATCTTTTGAAGATAAGGGTCTTGAGGGTCTTTGGTCATGTGTGGATTTAGCCCTCCATTATCACTGGCAGGAGGCTCCAAAATCATAGAATGCTTTGGATTGGAAAGGACCTTAAAGATCATACAGTTCCATGCACCCTTGACATGGACAGGGAGACCTCCCACTAGACCAGGTTGCTCAAAGCCCCATCCAGCCTGGTCTTGAACACTTCCAGGGATAGGGCATCTATAACTTCTCTGGGCAACCTGTTTCAGTGCCTTACCACCCTCTAAGTAAAAAAATTCCTCATTATATCTAATCTAAAACTATTCCCTTTTAGTTTAAAGCCATTTAAACTTGTGATATTACTACACTACCTGACAAAAAGTCCCCCTCCAGCTTTCTTATAGGCCTTAAGTATAAGATGTGGTTCTGTTTTGTCCTCCTCAGAGATCTTCAAAAGCTGCCTTAATTAATAATAAATCATTTAATAACAATAATCTTTTAATAAATATGAATATTAAAATATAAATACTAAAAAATCCCTTAATAACAATAATCCTGTAATAATAAATCTTTTTCACAGTTTCATGGCACAGTCATATGTTAAGCTCACTTCTGCAGCCTTCAAGCAAAACTCATGGTCCTGGGCACCCTGTTCTGGGTGGCTCTGCTTGAGCAGGGTGCTGGTCCCTGCCAGCCTCAGCCATTCTGTGGTACAGTTGAGAGCCATATTTGAAAAGCTTGATTCACACCTGAAATTCGCATCACATTGAGAAGTATGTTCAGCAGTACTTCAACATTTTTGCATGGAAATGCTTATGGACTGAAGGCTTTATCTATTTATGGTCTTCAACACCTAAAGCCTGCCGGTCAATCCCTTAATCATAAATGCTGAGATGTCTTCCAAAAAACCTCCCAATGCAACCGGTTGAATAATTATTAATTGCTGTAATGCTGGACCTAAATGCCAGGTTGTCTAAACCCAGATGATCTTGAACGAGCCAGCCATACACTTTATCCCAACTGGAAGTTTTCGTTAAAACAGCAGTGCATTTGGAGAACATGATTTTATTTGAGATCGTATTAAAACCAAGTGAAACAGAAATGTGAGATTAACCTGCTTGTGGCTGAGCTGATTTGAAAATTAAAATCTATTAATGAATTGTGCTACTTCTTGAATTGTTAAAGTAGATGTAATTGGAAATTTTCAGAGCACTGTTTTTTCAGTGATGCAGAAAGGATTTAGAGTTTTTGTATAAAGGATATCAGTCACTTAATAAATCATTTTCACAGGTTCATGTAACAATCACACCTGCAGCTCACTTCTGCAGCCTTCAAGATAATCTGTTTCCTGAAAATAAGGGAACAATGCTGGGAGGGCAAAGGTAACTTTGTTTTCACTGATATTTTTGTTAGGGCCAGACGGTGTCAGGCAGAACTCTTTCCTTCCCCACTCTCTTTGTATTTCCTATACAAAGGTCAAGTGCAATCACAGACCACAGTGAAAAGGCTTAGGAGACTCAAAAGGTTGAGAAGTTATCACTGGTGACTGAGCTATTGAATCCAGATGGAAGAATCCTGTTTTAGGCAAATACTTGGTCTGCACCGAGAAATTTTTCTTCAAATGCATGACTTTGCTCTGACAACCTCTGCAGCAGAAGCTGCTGCATAGCTTGCATTGTGCTCAAATGACCCCTGAAACAGAACTGGGATATGAGTTACCCTCCAGTGTGGTGATGAGGACATTTACATGGGCCTCAGCACTCTGAGAAATACCTCAGAGTACTCTATAGCACTCTGGTGAGGACATGCACTGCAGAGGACAGTCAGAAGAGTCTACCCTCAAGTCCCATAAGCAGAGGCAAGAACTGTAGTTTGGACATTGCAGCACATGCTCCAGTGATTGAACTAGTGGATAAGCAAGTGCAGGTTATCATGTAATAGATTGGTGAATCTCATCCTTCGTTTCCTTCACCCCACTGCACCCCACCCACCCCCCAATAAATGCACTTAGGTGTTTAATTTTGTCTCCTAGGAAACTTTTTGTACATATAGGAAATTGTGTTTCCTTTATTATTATTATTATTATTATTATTATTATTATTATTATTATTATTATTATTATTATTATTATTAAATTTGGTTTTGGTATGGAAAATAATTCAAAATTGTTTCAATTCAGATATTTTCTTCTGTTTTGTTTTTGTTTCTGTGTGGATTTGGGTGGAAAGGGTAGGTTCAGCAGTCAAGTGAAGGATTTAACTGTGTACAGAGCCTTACTCACAACACACGTAAGCCCTTTTGAAATACCGTGCTTTGTCCTCACGAAAAGGAAAAGCTGCTACTTCATGTGTTAGTTAAGTAAAGCATATTACAATCTTAATTATGTAGTGCTGTTGCAGCTTGCTTAAGTGTTAGTTGGTCAAAGAGAACTCTGCATCCTTGATAATGTTTTAGTTTGACCTGCTAACAAATGTTAATACATCTGTCTTGTACAATGTGTTTTTGCGCGTGAATGTGCATGTATTCAAGGACTAGAAAAGAAATTCTACATGTCAGATGAAGGTCCTTCAGAATTCAGCAAGTGTCATTTAAATGAACAGCAATAAATCACAGAGCACACTATACATACTAAGCAAATTACAACTTTATGTACAGTAATTCTTCAAATATTCTTCTATTTTTTAAATCACTTTAAGCATTTAAGTATATGTCTTTCCAAAGCCAGAAAAAAATTGTTAATTAAAAATTGGTTAAATTCATCAGAATGTTCACAACAAGCAGTAGTTTTTTATTTGGGGGAACATTAGCAAATACACAACAGTCCTATTACTTCCTTAATTTCTGTTATATAATATTGAAGTCAAATCTTAGTATCTTAAGTATCTTTTTTTTTTTTTTTTTTTTTTTTTTACAGGAGAGGATAAGCAATAAACATTGCATTTATTAGCTTCTTGTGAGTAAATATTTATCTATCACTCCTTGGCTGTATGCTACTGTTGCATATTCAGTGCTCCCTGACACACCTGTACCATGTGGTCTGCAAACACTCAGAAGAAAATTCTTCACCACATGACAAGACAGACACAACAGGTAAGGCCATTGAAACCAGAGGAAGCACGAAGAGATGAATCAATGCAGAGTCTTATGTGTGGCAATGATCTCAGGGCACTGGCTGCCTAGCCACTGTCAGGGACTTGAATCGTGAAAATGCTTGTTTGTGAATTTAAGATGTGGGCAACATTTTGCTAGTCCAAGAGAGCTAGCAGAAGCAGGTTCTTAAAGGCAAAGGTGAGAAGTTCATGGTTGATGAGATAAAAAGTGGGAGTGCTGGAGGTACACAAAGAAAGGAGCAAGGTGTTAAAAGCACATAGCCCAGGAAATGGTTGCAAGGCTGGGTACATATGAAATGTCTCAAGTAGTTTTAATGAGATGAGATTAATGAGTGTTCTAGCTGTATCCCAATATTGCGACTTTGCTCTGTGATGTCTTTTACATGCCAAATCCATCACCTCTCAATGCCCTTTTCTCCAGAGGGGTCTTCTTTACAATGCTGAAGATAACAAAGGTCCTCTGAAAGACGGAAACACATTGCTTTAGCCACTATAGAATCACTGCATACCACCAGAATGTATAGTAAAATGTAGTAGGGAAAAAGAAAGTAAAAGGATCATAGCTATAAACTGAAACAACTTTTTTTAGAGGATCCCTGGAGGTTTTTTCCCCCATTGTTTGCCCTGCTTATTTTACAGATTACACAGCTTTTCAGCCTGTTATTAGCAGGCAGAATATTTTACTGTGTTGTCTTCAAATTCTTACTTGGATAGATTTGTAAGTAAAAAAAATAGTCTATGTTTGTTATAGCATGTGGTATTCTCCACTTAACTAAGGAGATGAAAAGCCACAATTGTGCTATGATGTTTTATTAAAATATAAAAAAAATAGAAAGCTATCAGCACAAACCAATTAAATAATACTTCCTGTCTCCACACGGATTTAGACTACATGCAGATATATATTTACATTTATATTTTATTTGGAAAAAATAAACAGCTTTTACCCAATAAAATCAGGCTTGCTATTTCAGAAGGATTAGCCATCCACCGTTGCTGGAAGCTCAAAAATAAATAAATAACAAAAAACTTCTGTCCCACATATCAGACATTTTAGAAACCTGCAAAGCAATCACTCAACATATCAACTGAATTTCAGAGTCCACAAAACAGCAAACATAAGAGTAAATACATGTAAGTATGAGTAAAGAAGTTGTCATGGAGATGACAACTTCAGGCATTCCTCTGTCCCTTACCTTCACTGGGCCCATCATGATAAAAAAAATCATTCCTGAATGGATGAATTAACAGTTCATCAGTGCCTCAGGTCTGTTCTGTTTATAAAAAAATGCCTCTAGCTAAATAGGTGTAGTGTGTTGTGCACAACTCAGTCGCATGGATGGCATTTACAATGCAACCTAACCTAATGAAGAATTGTCACTTCAAAATTGGCCTTGTGTTGAGCAGGCGTTGGATCAGATGGCCTTCATATGTTTCATCTAACTTATTTGTTCTGTGATTCATAGAATCATAGAATCATGGAGTGTTTAAGGTTGGAAGGGACCTTAAAGACCATCTAGTTCCAACCCCCCTGCCATGCACAGGGACACCTCCCACTAGAACAGTTTCCTCAAAGTCCCATCCAACCTGACCTTGAACACTTCTAGGGATAGGGCATCTGTAACTTCTCTGGGAAACCTGTTTCAGCGCCTTACCACCCTCTAAGTGAAGAATTTCTTATTATATCTGTTTTTTAACAACAATATTTTCTAAGAATATAAATGTTCTCAGAAAGTGAATTAACTGACTAATTTTGTGCTCATTTAAAGGACAATACTCATACTCATAAAGGACATACTTACTCATGTGACTTCCAGTTTTAAAGGGAGTTAAATATTTTGTTGTTTATATTTGTTGTTTACTGGTGAGACCAGTAAAAATGAAACATTTGAAAGAAAAGGTGTAATGCAAGGTTTTCGATCAATATGATTTCACCAAAAGAGAGCATTTTTCCAACACAGTTTCATGTTGATTAACAAATTGACTCTCTTCTGGGAGATCTATATCCTGATACCTAGCAGAAGTAAATCAATATGGTCCAAATGACTTCTTTGAAATTATGTCACTGCAAACCATTTATGAATCTGGTCCATCCCTTCCATTAAAATTAATGGAAGAAAGATGAGTCCAAATGACCTAGAATACTTTTAAATTATATTTTCTTGAATTGTGTCAAAACAATGTTTTTAATCTTTATATGTTTTTTTGTGTGTGAGTATTAAATGTGCTGAATGATCTAAATGTAAACTGTCATTAATTATTCCTATATAAGCTCAGTCTACTTCCAGTACAATATTAACATACAATAAAAGACTGTTTCCATCAAGAACTCGGCATCCTCTTGAAAACTGGATTTGGTTAAGGCAACAAGAATGAACATAGTAGAAATGGGGAAGTTAATCAACTTAAGTCAAAAGTCACAGCTCAAATGAGAATTTATTTTATTATTTTATTTTATTTTATTTTATTTTATTTTATTTTATTTTATTTTATTTTATTTTATTTTATTATTTTATTTTATTTTATTTTATTTTATTTTATTTTATTTTATTTTATTTTATTTTATTTTATTTTTAAGTGTATTAACAAGTCCTGGTGTTAACTAACAGTATGAAATACAAAATTGTTCTTAAAATCTTTCCTTTCACTGTTTCCTATTTTTGTACTTCACTAAGTACCAACAAAATGATGCAATTTTCCATGAATGTTATAAAGGTAGAACCTACAATCTCTTCTTGTGTTGAATAGTTCTTTACTGTATGCACAACTTATAGGTATGGTTGTCAGATCTGATCTTGTATCTTTGAGCATTTCTGGGGAATTTCTGGGGATTTTATTTTGTTTTTAATTATCTTAGTCTTTTTTTTTTTTTTTTTTCCCCAGAGACTTTAGAAGTCATAGTGATATACTTCTACTAACATGAACTTTCAAAAAGTAGGCCTAAAAATAGATTTTTCCTCTTCCAGATTCTATTCAGGTACTAGAGCAAATTGAAAGTGTGGCTTACCTAGGTATGAGAATAAAATGTGGGCTGAAGTCATTCTCTATTAGGGGACAATCTAGATGATGTTGAATGACATGAGACCACTTTTAGTCATTTTGTTGCAGATAATACTGTCTCCTGTGACAAAATTAAAGGAATTGGGACTTGGAAAAAGAGCTTGTGCTTTCACTTTTTAGAACTTTTCTTCATAAATGTGGTCTGAACTCTTGCATGTGTCTTTTCTTCTTGTCCTTAGTTATCAGATTTCTGGCACAGTATATTGTGGATTATGTCCATATAGATATTCCTGTTGTCTCTCTAGAATGCATTTTGTGTATTGCTTTGGATGGCTTTTAGAGTAAGTTCATCCCCTTTGCTTTTGTTACATTCGTAAGATTTATTGTTCTTCTCTGGATGTGAAACTCCTTTTGCAGGAGATGGATGGCAATTGTAAAAAGGTTGGGCACTCTGGAGAGTTATCTGCTAACCTAAATATTGATCTTTTCTTTCAGACTTTATCACATGCCCCCATTTTAAGATGCCCATAGTAATAAAATTCCATTAATTTCACTGGAAGCCAGACAGAAGGTCAGCTTTGTGGAACAATTTCTGGACTGATGCTTTTTATGGAACCCATAGCCCTTTCTATGCAGAGTTTATGAACTGAGATCCAGGAGGAGCATGAATTTGTTCTAAATGATGGCTCTGATTAGCCTGCAAGAACATTTCAATGGAAAAATACTGTTGGAAACATATGTATTTTCCATTAAAAGCTGCTTTATTTCAGATTTGTACTTCAGAGTGTAGATTGCTTGACTATTGCTTGACTTGCACGTGCATGCAAAATGTGACTATTGAAACACTTCTAGCACTGTAAAAAGAAGCTAGTTTGTCTGTCCATCTTGTGCAGCTTCAGAGTGATCTCTTAGAACATTCATTGGCTCTGTACATTGTGTTATGTTTTCTATGATTAGCTCTAGGTTTGCAGTATTTGCTAATTCTGCAGACTTCAGGAAGGTTGTGTGTTGCTGACATTTCAACTCAGGTAGAATAGAGTGATACATATGGGTATTGTAGCTACTTGCAATGAGCTTAGTGAGAAGAACTCTAGCTGCAGGAGGGTTTGGAGGCAACATCAAGACATCAGTCTACGAGCACATGATGAATTTAAAACCTACCTGAACTTTAATTTCATAATGAAAAATCCTGCGTGTTTAGAAGTGGGGTGTTCACAACAGCTAATTTAGCCCTGGGGCTTTTTCTTCCTAAGCTGTCCCTGTGCTCTGTAGCAAGGAAGTAGCCAGACAATATTGCAGAAGGAGGTTAGCCCCTGAGGCCGAAGATAGCCTTTGTAAATACTCTCCACTACAGCTTTCATATTTTTACTCAAACCTGTGGTCCGTGAAACTGCATTCATTTTCTTTGGGAGCTGACTAGACATGTCGCACAAACCAGAAATGTGTACCCAATTAACATGTTTGTTTCTGACAGACGGTGTATTATAGTAAAAGATGTGTATCTCATAGTTAAAGAAACAAAAAAAAAAAAAAAAAGAGAGAAAATGAAAAGCCAGTCTAGAAGAATGTCATAATATTTGAATGCTGTTATTTTTAAAAATTAAAAGTGCAGAAAAATGTTAGGTCTTTTTATTTCTTAGAAAGCATTTTTAATTCAAATGAAGACAATTTGGGGAACTAAATAAGTCAGCTGTCATTGTGGTAACTATGCGTACTCCTTTCTGCTTTGACTGTTGTTTTGGCTGAGAAGACATTTTCTCTGGCATTGATATGTCTGAATCTGTCAAGAATGGCCTGACACCTATCACTTCTCCATATTTCCAGGCAATTTGGAGCTTCCTCATTTGTGATTTACATGTAGTTTAAGTGATTATATACCAATGCTTTAAAGGAATTTCAGAGATTCTACATCCCTACATTGCACTGAGACCTGTGTGCAGTAGCTATTTACCTCTCTCAACCATTCAGGAGGTCAATTCCTTGTGAACAAGGAAATTCCATTTTCTGCCCCCTGTTCCTAACACTGTGGATTACTTTGTCTTTTCCTACTTGGCTAGAAAACAATCTTCTCTCAGACCATTGCAAGTCACATAGGAGGTAACAGTGGACAGTTGTGTGCTTGTGAAACAGGAGGACTTTCTCCATCCTAGTGGTCACTCTTGGCAAAAGAAGCAGCAGACAAGTTCTGTTAATGGAGGGACCTCTTGAGTGTGGCAGTCAGGGGACATCTTTAATGAACCATTAAATTACCACATGATCCTAACAAGAAATACAAAACATAAGATCATGTTAAAGTTGCTTTTACATATCAGGTGGTTCTCAAACTTGATATATGAGATAACTTGTCATATATCAGATGATTTTAAAACTTTATAATTAACAATAATTTTATTATTAGTTTTATTTATTTATTTATTTATTTATTTATTTTTATGGACAAGCAAGGGCTTGTTCATAACTCTTACCAAATTAATTTAATTAGACATAGAATCATAGAATCATTTAGGTTAGAAAAGATCTAAAAGATCATCAAGTCCAACCATCCACCTAACACTACAAGTCCACTGCTAAACAATGTGTAACATCCCCACATCTTAAATACCTCCAGAAATTATGACTTTACCACCTCTCTGGGCAGCCTGTTCAAATGCCTCTGCACCCTTTCAATAAAGCAATTCTTCCTGAAAAACAATCTAAACCTTCCCTGGCACAAACTGAGGCCATTGCCTTTCTTCCTATCACTTGTCACCTAAGAAAAGGGACCAACACCCACTTTATTGCAACTTCCTTTCAGGTAGTTGAGAGTGGTGAGTTCTCCCCTCAGCCTCCTCTTCTGTAGACTAAACAACCTGAATTTCCACAGCCAGCCTTTATATGTCTTGTTTTCTAGTCCCTTCACCAGCTTCATTGCTCTTCTCAACACATGCTCAAACAACTCATTGTCCTTCTTGTAGTGAGGGGACCAAAACTGAAGGTAGTGCTCAAGAAGTGGTCTCACCATTGCTGACTGCAGAGGGACAAACACTTCTCAAGTACTTTTGGCCACATTATATGATGGTATGCAGTTGTTTACCTTGAGTATAGTTTTTAATTTTGAGCACATGTGAACACTGGCCTTACTTTGAGTACATGTACTCTTTTCCATCCACTTGTATTGTCATTTTGGAGCCATCTGGCTACATGTTCTTTTTCACATCCATCAGCTAAATTAGATTCCTATGTAAAATGAAACACTCAGGAGCATTCTTTGGATTTGTATCATGTTCTTGGGGCAACTTGGATCTGCAAAACAAAAGAATCTTCATTCCTGATATTTTCCTCAGTTACAGAGCATACATAAAATCTCCAGTGAAATCAGCCTTATTACATTGATATAATGTTGGACAGTGTTTTCCACCAGTTATTTTCATACAAAAGAGAGTTTAACCAGCTATTTTTTTATGTGACAGCCTTGCAAATGCTCTTCATACTTATTTATCAAGGTATTGACAATTACAGAGACAAGAAAATCTCTCAGAACACAAACAGAATGTGAAATCTGACATCTTTAAAAATTCAGACCTTAAGGATGAGAAATATCAGTGGATTTTCTCCCATTTATTTTATAGCATTTTTAATTCTGTGTTTACACTAGTATAGAAATGCTTATGAAAAGGAAAGCAGAGCATCTATAACTAGTTCTATCATATATGCATATCAAAAAGGGATATCATACACATATTTTGGCTATCCCAGTTAGATCCCGGATAACATTAAGACAAAAATGTTTTGTCATATTTCAGAAAGAAGTTCTATGGTATATTTTTAAAAGCCATTCTATGGTATACCATTCTATGGTATATTTTTAAAAGCCATTGTAAGAATACTGATTTCATAATGTTACAATACAATTCAATACAGCTGTGAGTACATGTCAAAGGAATTATGCTTCTCTAAATATGAAAAGTATATTATATATTTTAGAGAAGTGATGGTCTACACTAAAATCCATATATATATGAGATAAATATATGAAAGCATATGGAATATTTAGTCCAGAAGGTACATTAAAATAATAAAAATAATGGGAAAATTTTATTTGTAATATAAACTAGTCTGGAGTTATTCTGTTGTGCCTATAACTTTTCCTTCCTTCCTTCCTTCCTTCCTTCCTTCCTTCCTTCCTTCCTTCCTTCCTTCCTTCCTTCCTTCCTTCCTTCCTTCCTTCCTTCCTTCCTTCCTTCCTTCCTTCCTTCCTTTATTATTTTTTTTTTTCTAAATATGTTACAGCTTAACTTCTGTAAGTAAACACCAAAGCATTTGCAATTTTAGGGAAGTATTTTGCAGGAGTTCAGACTGCAGCTTGCTTAACTAGAGTTGATAAGCTTTTTTAAATAACATACTATTTTATATATTATTACTATTAAATATAATTTAAATTAATAAAATCTAAAAATATTAAGCATTCCACATCTACTTCTTTCAATGGTAGGAGAAAAGAAAAGCAGGAACTAAAATGCAACAGAAAATGTTTCTTACATGTCTTGTTTCCTGAAAAAAAAAAACACAGTAGAAATGAAGACCAATATATTTTTATTTATTTATTTTTATTTTTTATTTATTTTTATTTTCTTTAAATATTTTTAACAAAACTTAACTGTATTTCTTCCTGATTGGCTGAACGTGTAATGTAGCAGTCACAGCTAACATAACAGAAGTGTTAGGTGACACCTTGAATACAGTCAATGGGATAAATGTCCAAATTTCCTTCATGAGTTGAAATTGCTGTTCTAACCCCTCTAAAAGCTCTTTCAGATTGACTTTTTCCATGACTAGTGAGTCTATTTTGAATTGTTATAACACATTAGAGGGGCTACTTCTGTTATGACAGTGTGAGAAAAGTATGCTGCTGTTGATGTGAGTTAAAAATAAGTATTCAAATAAATAAAAAATGTGACTGATGCCAGATTCAGGCTTGGCTTGTTCCATTGTCCTCACAGAAGGAATTAAAATAGCTCAAGCTGAAATGGTGTTGTTCTTTATGAAATGTGCTAATATTTGAATATTACATGAAGGTTCAGGTGTCTTGCCAAAGGCTGCACAGAAATCTGTAGGAGAGAGAGGAAATTAGCCTAACTGCTGAGCTCTTAGCTCTTCACTGGTCTTAGGAACACTTTGTCTTGATTTCAGGTTTTTCATGCAAAGATTCTATACCCAAGAAGAAATTAGCTCAGTTTCATCATGATGTTAACATGTCCCTATAGAATCTCCTACTAGTCTCAAGCATGAATTAAGTTATACAAATATTAATAAATCAAACTGAATAGAAATGCTTTACATGTTTTATTTCAGTGAGTTCTGGGAATGCAAAGCAGCTTCAATGGAGATACAGAAGAGCCATGGCCCATTACCTCTTGGAATTTCCTGATTTGAGGGGTTGATTGAGCAACCTAAATGCTGCATTTGAGGTTAGACTCTGCATTTGACTGTGCATACATCTTATACATTTTCACATATTTCATGTGAAAAATATTATATATTTTACTCACACATTATATATATTGCATAGCACATTTTCATCTCTGTTGTAGTTGGAAGGCATGATTTGTTCAGCAGGAAAATGTTCACAGACTAGAGTGTGCATGCTTTTTGCCAAAGTATATTCAACGCTGACATTCTCAGCAATGCTGTCTGTTTTTCCATCATTTAAAAGAAGAAAAATATCCTGGTGAATCATGAGTTATAAACTTTAGCTCTGATACTACTGGATATGTGTTGTTGGCCTCCCGGCTAATTGTGGAATTAGACAGAAGACAATGGGGAATGTGTAACCCACTGAATAGCATGTGTTAGGTATCTCCCTCTGACAGTACAGAGTTGAGTTGATGGCTTCTGGAGAACAAGTCCTACGAGGAGCGGCTGAGGGAGCTGGGCTTGTTCAGCCTGGAGAAGAGGAGGCTCAGGGGCGACCTTATCGCTCTCTATAGGTACCTCAAGGGAGGCTGTAGCGAGGTGGGGGTTGATCTGTTCTCCCACGTGCCTGGTGACAGGACGAGGGGGAATGGGCTTAAGTTGAGCCAGGGGAGTTTTAGGTTAGATGTTAGGAAGAACTTCTTTACTGAAAGGGTTGTGAGGCATTGGAACAGGCTGCCCAGGGAAGTGGTGGAGTCACCATCCCGGGAAGTCTTCAAAAGACGTTTAGATGTAGAGCTTAGGGATATGGTTTAGTGGGAACTGCTAGCGTTAGGTCAGAGGTTGGACTCGATGATCTTGAGGTCTCTTCCAACCTAGAAATTCTGTGATTCTGTGATTCTGTGATTCTTCTACTTCAGAACCTTGCCAGTCCCATGGATGTATACGTGCCTGCCTACAGTTCTGGTGGCCTCAGGTTAAATTTAAATTAGAGAACCATCATATTTTTGAATGCGTGGGCACATTCACTGCATTGGGCTGGGGTCAGGGAAATTTTGTGTTGGGGTAGAATTAGGTGCAAATAGTCCTTAGAACTTCAATGGCCCAAGCAGAAATCATAGTTCAGCTTTCAGCCCTCTTTTAGCTGTTCCATCCTCCTGTACCAGCACTGAGTAGTTTTCTGACAGCTGGGAGTTAATGTTAGCCTTGGAGCCCCTGGCCTCAACTTTTCTTTCAAACTTCTCTTATGTTTATTCATCTGATGAAATATATTAATGTGCTATTTTTTAGTGACTTGGGAAGTCTATTATTATTATTATTATTATTATTATTATTATTATTATTATTATTATTATTATTATTAAATGCAGCATATTATTATTTTTAAATGCAGCTGGAAAGTGCTTTATTAGCAGCAAAATGTTGGTGAGCTGTTTAACTTACAATGACAAGATCTAACTCCTTTTAATTTTGTATAATGTAAAAAAGCAAAAAACAAAGAAAGCAAACCTTTCGGCATATCAGGTCAGGGAACAAAAGACATCCTCACTGGCATGGAATGAAAGGGTTATAGAGGAAGAAATTAACTACTGGACATATGTGATTTTGCCAACTTCACACATAAAATAAGTTAACAGCAGTGCCTTGGTAATTCTGCATTTAGTCAGGGCGAAGAAGAAAGGAAAAGAGCTTTTAAAGAATGCTGAGGACATAGCTCATAAATTAAGACATTCTTTAGCAGCTTTAAGCAAACTAGCCCAGGGCCCAGTAGCACTTTGGTCATAGCAGTTGCAAGCTGTATTTGGGCTACTTATCGAATATTTACTTTATTTCTTAGGGTTTCTATTTCATAGGCTTTTGTTGTCCATGCTGAGCTCTGGGCTACTTGGCCAAATGAACTAACTAGCTTTAAGATAACTACATGACCTGTGGTATAAATATACCTCAGTAGCACGAAGGAGGGACTTTTCTCATGTTGTTCACATAGGAATGGAAAAGGGATCTGCTCCTTATTTTGTATAACAAGTGGCAGTCACCTGCTTCAGGGAGTGCCCCAGTTGCAATGAATTAACAGTTTTGAGAGCTAGTCTTACTGTTGTTAAAGAATAATATAATTGTTTGGGCAATGTGATACTAAAAGTCCTTGGGAAAGATGGTTTGAGGATTTTTGTATTTCACCAAAATGAAGATTTGTTCCCTGACTTCCAGTTCAAAAAGCAGAATTTTCTGGCATCCTCAGGTGTATGTCTCTAAGCAACTGAGCTAGCATGTGCTTCAGCAGGCTGGAGAAGTGTGGAGAGAAGGAACCTTTAGGGAAGAATTTAGAACTGTTACTTTGCCACTGCCTGTCTCTGATTTCTATAGATGCTGGAATAATTAGGTGCTTAGGAGCGGGTATTTCATTGTAATGTACTCCACAAAACTGTCTTTAATGAGAAGAAGAAGAAGAAAATAAGCTTAAAAAAAAAAAAAGCTCTACCATTTTTTTTTTTTTTCACAAAGGAAATTCTTCAAGGAAGAACCATACTCTACCCTGGGAAAATTACTTAGGGAAGGATGCAACAAAATGTGTTTTGCTCACAGCAAAATTTGTAAACCTGCAGTGGATAAGAATAACATATTTCAGTGCTATTTGAAATTGGCAAAAAGCCAGGTTTTCCTGCCTCGCTTTATTTTAACCTTTTTGCAGTTTTATAAAATATTGTTATATTTATCTTGGGAGAGATACACCACTGGCATGAAGTTTCATGAAAGTGTGTAAGCCTACAGAATAAAACACATGATGGACCTGATTTTTCTTGCACTAATTTATTTTACTGAGCTAAGCTAAATTCCACATACTCCAGGCTCAGAGAGTGGATATTAAAGCAGGAGGATTTAGCATGGCTGGAATGTGATGTCATGAGAGAGTTTTTGACTTAATTAATTACTTTGAAAGTGCTAAAAAAAAATGTGCCGCAAGGATTCTAAACAAAGGCAAAATATGTAGTTACATATAACCTTGCCTGAAGTCCTTTTTCAGGGAAGAAAGTTCTCAAATGAAATTAATTAGGAAACTGCCATATCTTAAAAATCAAAGTTAGATTCCTTAGTTGAAGAGTTAAAGAATTAATGCAATTAATTTCTCCTTGCCAACATTAAAGAAGGAATGAAAATGATGATTGGAAATGTTCCATGGAAAATGGGGATGGAATGTATGAATGCTTAAGCTTTTTTCTTTTCTCTTATGTTCTAAAAAAAATAATATTCTCTATTAGTTCTTTTTAAATGGTTAAGGTTAAAGGAAGTCAATGTATCAAATACACATTAACATGTATTATGGTTATGAATTTACTGCAAGGAAAAGTAGAGTTGAGTAGCATATTTCTAATATTGGAGCTCCAAAGTGATTTTAAGGAGCTCTGCAGTTGTGCAGTGCCACCTGTTTGGGCTATTAGATAATCCAATTAATGTGCATTTAGTATCAAAGAGATATGAAATGTAAAGTCTGATAAAATTACTCTAAACATTTGTTACACTAAACTAGTATTTATGTTTCAGCTAGCTTCTACCCGGCAGAGGCTAAGGCAGTGTGGTCAGCATTGGTGGGGCTGGAAGGGAGCAGAGCTGCAGCTGTGTCACACAGTGATGGAACCTGGAGCAGGATGATATGTGTCAATGCAGTATTGGTGAGATTTTGCACATGGACTGTGCATGTGGCATGCGTTCAGTACATATAAAATGTACATACATGTATCTTCAGTATATGTAACATGGCTGTAGTGTGTGGGATATATTGCACAGACTGACTGCTTATGTACAGCTCACTGATTTTTGTTATTGAATCCTCTTCTCAAGAAGTTAAACATGGTGAACAGTGAACACAAATGTCTACAAAACTTTTGTTAAAACCTCCAACATAACAGCATTTTGAAAGTTACAACTTATAAACATGGCAATTTCAGAGCAGATCATCATTTGGAATGACAACATTTCACACAGAATTTCACACAGAATTTCTAGGTTGGAAGAGACCTCAAGATCATCGAGTCCAACCTCTGACCTAACGCTAGCAGTTCCCACTAAACCATATCCCTAAGCTCTACATCTAAACGTCTTTTGAAGACTTCCCGGGATGGTGACTCCACCACTTCCCTGGGCAGCCTGTTCCAATGCCTCACAACCCTTTCAGTAAAGAAGTTCTTCCTAACATCTAACCTAAAACTCCCCTGGCTCAACTTAAGCCCATTCCCCCTCGTCCTGTCACCAGGCACGTGGGAGAACAGACCAACCCCCACCTCGCTACAGCCTCCCTTGAGGTACCTATAGAGAGCGATAAGGTCGCCCCTGAGCCTCCTCTTCTCCAGGCTGAACAAGCCCAGCTCCCTCAGCCGCTCCTCGTAGGACTTGTTCTCCAGGCCCCTCACCAGCTTCGTCGCCCTTCTCTGCACCCGCTCAAGCACCTCGATGTCCTTCTTGTAGCGAGGGGCCCAAAACTGAACACAGTACTCGAGGTGCGGCCTCACCAGAGCTGAGTACAGGGGGACAATCACCTCCCTAGCCCTGCTGGTCACACTCTTCCTGATACAAGCCAGGATGCCGTTGGCCTTCTTGGCCACCTGAGCACACTGCTGGCTCATATTCAGCCGACTATCCACCATCACTCCCAGGTCCTTCTCTGCCTGGCAGCTCTCCAACCATTCCTCTCCCAGCCTGTAGATCTGCTTGGGGTTATTGCGCCCCAGGTGCAGGACCCGGCGCTTGGCCTTGTTGAACTTCATGCAGTTGACCTCAGCCCATCAGTGCAGCCTATCCAGATCCTCCTGCAGAGCTTTCCTACCCTCAAGCAGATCGACACACGCACCTAACTTGGTGTCATCTGCAAACTTACTGAGGGTGCACTCAATGCCCTTGTCCAGATCATCGATGAAGATATTAAAGAGGACCGGCCCCAGCACCGAGCCCTGGGGGACGCCACTAGTGACAGGCCTCCAACTGGACTTGGCTCCATTCACCACGACTCTTTGGGCCCGGCTATCCAGCCAGTTTCTAACCCAACAAAGCGTGCGCCAGTCCAAGCCAAGAGCAGCCAGTTTCTTGAGGAGAATGCTGTGGGAGACGGTGTCAAAAGCCTTGCTGAAGTCAAGGTAGACCACATCCACAGCCTTTCCCTCATCCACCCAGCACGTCACTTTGTCATAGAAGGAGATCAGGTTTGTCAAGCAGGACCTGCCTTTCATAAACCCATGCTGACTGGGCCTTATCGCCTGCTTGCCCTGCAAGTGCTGCGTGATGACTCTCAGGAGGATCTGCTCCATGAGCTTCCCTGGCACTGAGGTCAAACTGACAGGCCTGTAGTTTCCCGGGTCTGCCCTCCAGTCCTTCTTGTAGATGGGCGTCATATTTGCTAGCCGCCAGTCAACTGGGACCTCCCCCGATCGCCAGGACTGCTGATAAATGATGGAAAGCGGCTTGGCCAGCTCCTCTGCCAGTTCTCTCAGTACCCTTGGGTGGATCCCATCCGGCCCCATCGACTTGTGCACATCTAAGTGCCGTAGCAGGTCACCAACCAGTTCTTCATGGATAGTGAGGGCCACATCCTGCTCCCCATCCCCTTCCACCAGCTCAGGGTACTGAGTATCCAGAGAACAACTGGTATTGCTGCTAAAGACTGATGCAAAGAAGGCATTGAGCACCTCAGCCTTTTCCTCATCTCTTGTAACTAAGTTTCCCCCTGCATCCAGTAAAGGATGAAGATTCTCCTTAGTCCTCCTTTTTGTGTTGATGTATTTATAGAAGCGTTTTTTGTTATCTTTAACGGCAGTAGCCAGATTGAGCTCCAGATGAGCTTTGGCCTTCCTAATTTTGTCCCTGCACAGCCTCGCTACATCCTTAAAGTCCTCCCTAGTGGCCTGCCCACTTTTCCAAAGATTATAAACCCTCTTTTTTCTCCTAAGATCAAGCCACAATTCTCTGTTGATCCAGGCTGGTCTTCTTCCCCGCCAGCTCGTCTTTGGGCATGTGGGGACAGACCGTTCCTGCGCCATTAAGATTTCCCTCTTGAAGAGCGCCCAGCCTTCCTGGACCCCTCTGCCCTTCAGAACCGCCTCCCAAGGGACTCCACCAACTAGTGTCCTGAGCAGCTCAAAGTCAGCCCTCCGAAAGTCCAATACAGCGGTTTTACTGGTCCCCTTCCTGGCCTTGCCAAGAATAGAGAACTCCACCATTTTGTGGTCACTCTGCCCAAGACAGCTCCCGACAATCACATCCTCCACCAGTCCTTCTCTGTTTGTGAAGAGAAGGTCTAGCGGGGCACCACCCCTGGTAGGTTCACTAACCAGTTGCGTCAGGAAGCTATCTTCCACGCTCTCCAGAAACCTCCTAGACTGCTTTCTCAGGGCTGTGTTGTGCTTCCAGGATATGTCAGGGAAGTTGAAGTCCCCCACGAGTACAAGAGCTGATGATTTCTGACTGCTGGTTTTACACTTTATGCTCATGCCAGTCTATACTGCTGACACAAGTTTAGGAACATCAGCAACTAACCTAAAAAAATATTTTAATAAATTAATACTTTGAGAAAAAAATGTTTTAAATTTTGTGTAAAAAATCTGATCTTTCTTTAGCAATCTCAAACCAAGTTAAGAAATTAAGTGGTTTTTGCTGTCCCATCATTTTTTCTTCTCCACATATCTGGTGTTAGACTGGAAAGTTGTGCTGTGTGGTTGCCTCAGAGATCATTGATGTAGAGTTCATGATTCAGATACTTTCCACAGTCAAGTGAAGATGATAAAGTGAAACACCAAGAACCGTATTCTCAACCCTCTAGTCAAAATTTATTTATCAACTCCTTCATTTTGCATTACCTAATAAGAAACAGTTTGGACAGACCTTCATTCAGCTTGGATTTTGAAGATTTGGTTGAATTTCTTGAAGACTTATTCTGTGATTTTTTTAATTAATTAATTTATTTATTTTTAATATGGGGCAACCTATTGCCCAACTTTTTCAACCAGGCTTCTAAGCATAAGGAATCATTAACCAATGAACTGTACAGCTAAACATTGCCTTGTTTTGCCAGTGAGATCTTTACTCTGGAAACCAGCAGTTGCAGAAATAATAATTCCTAGCTAATTATAATAATAATACGTTATAGTATATTAGCTTACACCTAGCTACCAAGTGTAAAGGTTCATAACTAGGTATATGTACTGTCTGGCTTTGATAGGTATGATCCAAGACTGAGGATCTTGGTCAGAGTTATTAGCTGAGTAAAATCCAGGCTTTAGTTGCAAACCTTCATGCTGCAAGGACTGGCAGAGATTTCAGCATACCTGCTGGCTGAAAGAGCAGAGGTACTGGATTATCTGCCTTGCTAACACTTTGGCAAATAAGGCCTTGATTCCTACTTGGAACACTTAGATTTTATAAATTCAATAGTTACTTATTTTAGTACAAAACTCAGGCTAATGTAGCTTGTTGTAGATGTGAGGTATGGCACAAGCAGCTTTGTGTGAAAGAGAAGGTGTAAGTTTAAAGCAACTGCCCCTATTTTTCCAGAAAGCTTCATTTATTCTTGCCAAGATCATGAGTTCCTTAAATCAAGAGTTTCAGTTGCTTTATATTTCTGGTGACTTTCTGAAACATCCAGCCTTGCCTAGACAATTTCTGCACACAAACATGCTTTCCAATATAAGAATATATGTTAAACTAAAAATATTAAATGATAGAAAAATAATTCAACATGGTTCCAAATAATGTCTTTTCCTATGCTGGCTGCAGGGTCATCCATGTGTATGATTCAGTTTTGAAAAGCTAACACATGAAAGAGAAGATTAAACATCAGCTCACTGGTAGTAATACTGTCTGTGTTTTGTGGTCTACAAAAGAAAGAGCCAACAAGGACTGTAGGTAGCATCTCTGCTCAGTATTCTGAATAGAAAAATCCCCTTATTACACTCAAGTTTTGTGTCCCCTGTAAGAGATGCCAAAGGGAGTCCTTTTGTTTGGCGGATGGTGTATTATGAGTGTCCAGAGGCTGTATCAGGGAAAAAGAGAGGATTTATCATACTTTACAGACTGATCAGGCAGTGGAATTACACAGGCCAGCCATGCTCAAACCAAAGATGCTTTCACTCTCCAGCTGCTTTTGAACACAAAACAGTTGTGTAGGTATTTTTGAATCAAATGGCTGGAGTCATTTTGTAATGTGAAAAGGGTATAAATAGCAGCTGCAATTTTATGAACATTATTTGTAGTTTAGAGAACAGACACCCCTGTTTTTTGATCCCCTAATTAGGCAGAATTTGAAAAAGTTGTGTGTAATTTGTAGTTCAGTTAAAAATCCCAGTGTGCTTATTTCAGAATGACATTAAAAAGCTTGTAAATCCCCATCAGAGCTTTTTGCTCCTAAATTAATCCCCAGTGGCAACTGAGGAAGTGAGATAGATCATAGAAGTTCACAGGACAGAACCTAATGACTGCTTTACTCTACTTAGGCAAATCTTCAGGTGGAGGGAGACATGTGTGAGCTCTGGGTTCCTGTACCCTGTTGGTCCAGATAAGAGCACTTATCTGGTCACGTGCCAGGGAGAAAGGCATTGCCTACAGGAAAATATTGGACTATCAGTCTTATGAGGAACACACTGAGGCTGAGTATATGATGATAATCTTCCAGTCATTAAAAGACAAACTGGAAAAAAGTAATATTTTTGCCATGTCTGTGGTGGCTAAGCAAGAAGAAAAGTTTATCAGTAAAGGTTCAAGCTAGATATTGAGACTTTTTTATTTTTATTTATTTATTTATTTATTTTGTAAAATAGGTATAGTTCTTGTATAGACTTCCTGGAAGAAAGCTTGGTTCTCCATAGCTGGAGATCTTCAAAAACAGTTTAGACAAATAGGAACATCCTAGAGCAGAAGGAATTCACCTTAACCTAGTTTTAGAGATTATTAAAATATAAATTAAAACAATAGAGAGGATCTTTTAAACTTGGACCTGGAAGAAACCTGACAGAACAGGTCATGAAGGCTGTTAATCTAGTGTAAAGTGACTAAAACTATATTATTAAGCAAGAGGATATGAAGGATGAAGAATATATATATATAAATTAAGTTTAAGCATAAATGGTCTTTTTTTAGAATGGCATGGGATTACTGGTTGAATCTTACAGGATTTGTTCCATAACATGCCACCTAAGTAATGTAGAAAAAGGGAAGAAGTGGGACTTGACAAAGACTGACAATAGTACAAAGTGTTTCAGTGACAAAAAAATAAATAAATGGAGTCTAAAGAGCTGCACAATGATCCCCAAATACTGAAAGACTAGGCAGATAAAATTCATATTGACAAATGCAAAGTAATGCACATGGGAAATATACTATCTAAGTACATACACCGAATAGTGGGCTTTAAATTAGGCTCAGGAAGTCCCTAAACTGCTGACTGCCAGAAAGTGGGAGGTTTAGGTTTACAGGGGAATATCACTGTATGCATGCTCTGCATTTTATACGTTCTCCCTAAACATCTGCTACCGGCCACTGTCAGAAAGACAGGAAACTGAGCTAGATGGACCTTTTGTCTGACTCACTGCAGCTGTTCTTATATTCTGGGGAATGCAAGAGAAAGAATTTTTTTTTTTTAGCTGTTGATATTCTAGCTAAAATCATATGGAATTTCATTAGACAAAGGGGAACGTACTTCTTTAGCCCAAGGGCTTTCTCTGCTGAATTTCAAAGGTCTGCAGCAAAGGCTTCTATTACAAAGCTATCTCAGGGAAAGGTCATAATCTTTCATAATTGAAAAGCAACCTAAATATTAGGGTTGCTTCCATTATTTAATGCTGTTGATCATACCTTAGACATTGCTTCTCATAATAGCTAAGATTGATTTTTTTTCCTAAGAAAGGCGAACCTGTATTGACTGACCAGATGAAACAATCTGTTGTAAGAGCTGAATTGCTCTGCACTGTTATCTTAGTGCACAGAAGAAGCAGGGAACCATAGCTCTTTTCTGAGACAAGCTGAGGAACAATTTCTGTTAATGTTCTGGAAGTTGAGAGAAACATAGCTGAGAAGCAGGAAGGAAAAAAAAATCACAACCTCATTTTATAGATTTTGTAAAGGAATAGAAATGCTTCAAAGGTTAAAGCCTTCAATACTAACTATGTCTCTTAACTATGATACAGAGGACCCAGAGTTTTGGGAAGGCAGCTAGAGTCACAGTACAGCTCCCAAACCTTCTGGGCTCTTAATACTGCGGACTAAAAATATTGCAAACCTCTTGATCTTAAGCACAATGCCTGTCGGATTCTCTGCGTTTCTAGACATTTAGCAGTACTCTGCTCTATATGACATAGTAGTTAACAGCTGGGTAATGCATAGTCTGCCTTTGAGGTTCTCAGTCACATTTCTTTAGTGAGCTCCATTTAGTTAGGCAGAACAATAAAACTTCAAGAATGCAACAAACTTTCTGATAATTATTTGTGAAACCCATCATTTTCTGAATGGTGATTGCACCTTTTTTTTTTTTTTTTTTTTTTTTTTTTTTTTTTTGTGAAATTGAATAGCCATCTGTCAGAACAATCTAAACTGTAAAAATTGTAAAAGTGTCTCTAGCTCAGTACTTGGCTTTTCTTTCAGTAAATCCTGTAAAAATATGTGACTGGTGTGGTATTGTTCTGTATATTTGCAGTGTGGTCCAAAAGGCTGAGGCATTAATTCTGTCAGTTGCATTTTCTTTTTTTTAATTATTGTTATTATTATTCATTTTTCCCCCTAGAAACTTGTTGTTTTGCAAGGAAACTCAATTAGTAGAGTATAATTTTGGGCAAGGCATGTATTTCTTCCTTAGTTGGTCTCACTGATGGCAACATCAGATGAAAGGATTAGCAGGAACTGTGCCATAGCAATACAGATCTCATTTACCTGGAGAAAGCCTTCTGCTGTCTTGACAGCTGTGTAACACTGTCAGCCAGGGGCGAAGAATCCTTGTGCTCTAATTTGGTTGAAACTTGAACACATGGGAGAATACAGCTATTACCTCTAGCCAAACAGAAATGAGTCAACATGTTGATTGCTTGAATGAATAAGCAACTTTTAAAGAAAGAGTGTTAACATAAGACTCCAATTATCTTTCCCACTGCAGCCTGCTACAAACTCCAAACTCCCCTTCTCACAGGAGTGTTTCCTTCTTTGGGTGCACGTGGATTACTCAAGAGCTGTGTGTGCTTGCATGGGAGCTGTATAATCTACGTACCTTATTCTTATATTCTGAAATGTTTTAATAATCTGTGCAACATGAACAGTAAATACAAAGGTGGTCTCACCACGCTGTCTCTCATCCCCTGAGGAACGCCAGGCTGGGAATGAGACGTTGGATAGCTGTCTGTGCGTATGCTCAGCCCTAAATTTCTCTGTTTGACTGCCATTTTAAAAGCCCACTGCACTGGTTTCTGTGACATTTGTCTCCTACTTACTGGGAAAGAACCAAGGACTTCATTCGTACAGTGTTAGTAACTTGGGCTGTATTTGAATCAGCTGTCACAAGAAAATGGAGTTAAGCTGCATAAATATATGCATGCATAGGAGGAAGGGTTTCTTTCTCTGCTGCAAGAAAATCATAAAAATTTAAAAGAATCTTTGGAGGTATCTTGACTGTGCTGGTGGCACATGCTTGGCATATTAAATGCTGGACACTTAATGCCAGTACATGTTCCTAATTACAATCTCCTTATCATAAACAATTACTATTAAACGCAGTGCATGGTGGAAGGGGGAGGAGGAGGAAACCCAGGTAGGATTGTTTGGAGCTGCATGAATCTGTGTTTGCCTCAGGCTCAGTTAGCTGCCAAGAAAACCCCTGGAGCACCCAGAATTCACAGGCTTTGCAGCTGATCATAATCAATAAAGGCAACAAGCCCAAGCTGGGAAAAGTGGGCAAAAATGTGTTGTCCTCTTGACCATTGCAGGATAAAACTGTGTGCTGCTGAGTAATTGTGAAGAGATATGGTGGGTCAGAAATACACACTGGCTTTAGGCATTTGTAAGTAGTGTATGGAGCTCTGATCAAAGTAGGTGATCACTGTGTGAGGCTGATATCTGTTCTTCCATGGGCAATAAGGATGTTTTGTTATTTGTGTTCTTTGGGCTCCTGTGTTTCTTTGTGTGGGGTACAGGATGCTTGCTAAGGGAAGGATAAGGCACAAGAGGTCAGGCTGCTGCTTGATGATTATCAGCTAGCAGCATGCATTGGCAGTACTCAGTAGCTTCTGGTGAGAAGCATTGCAGAAAAAGTAATGGCTCATCTTCATGAGCACAAAACTGCAGTAAATCCAGTTCTGTTTTTAAGATAACTTTCAAGCAGATTTATAATGATGCTGTACTTGGTCAGTTTATCTAACAAGGTGAGTTAGATTCTGTTATCCTTTGCTATGTATTGCATCTTGTTCAATGTGTTGCATTAATGAAGTCCGGGGAGTAATCACAGGAAAAAATCTGATTACTGTTATTAAATGTGTCAGAATGAGACCTTTGTGAATATGATATTAAATATTGTTAAGGAATACAATGTGACTCTGACCCAAAGTTTTAAGGTTCATGATGAAGTTAGTGTGGCTTAACAAACTCTAATACATCAGTGAGGGTACTGCAGCATTCTGCATAGTCAAAACTTTAAGCATATAACAGGTGATTTGGTTTAGCATAACATGTTGGTACAGATAGAAAACTTTATTATTATTATTATTATTTTCTGTTTTAAGAACACATATATAACCAGTCATCACAGAGTATGTGTTATAACTTGGTCGTGTATCCAAGACCTGCATGTCAGAATCACAGTATGAACATATTCCTTGATACTAATGTCCTTTGTGGCCTTGCTGCTTAAATACCTTGTGTCTACACTTACTTTGTAGTAATAGAGGAGAATTATAAGGAACCACGGTAGTATTGCAAGTTTAGAATGACAGGTAGAGGGGACAACCTGCCTTTGTGCTGATAACTGGTGCTTTGTAATGCTGGAGAAAGGTTGGATGTCTGACAGTCATTGGAAGCAAAATTTAAGATGGTTCTTTTTGTGTGTGTTAAAAGGTACTGGATTCACCTTACTGGGATAATAAATATTTGGATGTCTTGTTGGGTAATCATGATAACTCTGCTTTTAATGACTTGTCCCTATGGCTATGAGATTACACATTATATTATGAAGTTCTACACTTTTTTATTCTTATGCAGACAGGTCACACTTTGCTGCTCTGTATTAGTCTGTGTGGTTTTTTTTTTTTTTTTTTTTTTTTTTTTTTTTTTAGGGGATTGGCATTTAAAGAATTTAAAGAACGGGATTCTGACACCAAGCGAACCAATCCTGCAGACCTAAATTTCTGCATACTTAACTGGCTGAGCTTATGTTTATATCACATATTCCTGTTCATCACACTGCAGAGTTTATGCTTACTTACCAATTCTGCCTCTCACCACCTGGAGAGGGTTGGCCTTCAGCCAAAATGCTTTCTAACCTCCTACCACAGTGTCCATCCTCAGAAAGACTGATGGTATTACAACCTTATTTTTATGGAAAGTTTGCTTAAAATCAGTTCCTTAGACAAGATAAACATGTAGAAATATGGATTTAGGTGGTGTTTTATTCTCATGGATTCTTTTATACAAGAATGAAAAGAGTGGTATTAGAAACTGCAAGGAAGGGCAAGGAAAGACCAACAAAATACAGAGAGGATCCTTGCCACTTCTGTCATTTAACGCTTGATGGTTGTGACCTTGTCTTGTTTAACCGAACAGCAATTTACTCAGCCAGTTTTCTTGGCTCTCTGAGAAGAGAACTTGCAAAAAATCGGTGTTGCAAAATTTGATCCTATGTAGATAATGATAACAGACACATACATGGTTTTCAACATCCAGTATTCCTCATAACAATATTACACAGCATTTGTCCATCTTTACTCCTGCTTGAAGATAATATCTGGTCTTTTTCTGGTAGAGACCTGCGAAGGAAGAGATTTCTTGTTTTATCTGCTTTTCTGAAATTGTCATGAACTATTGGAATGGTGGTCACCTGCCTTCTGGTTATTCCTGCAGGGTTCTCTAATGGTTGGGTCCCATAAAGACCTAAATTACTTCCTTAACCTGTGACAAATGCTTTTAGTCCTGTGATCAAAAGCATTTGCTGTGGAGTTCGGATCTGTAGCCTGAGCTGTGATATATTTTCTTTACTCTTTCTCATGATAAAGTTGTGTCTTAAATTTAGGAAGACAATGAGAAGAGTTGAAATTAAAGTTTTTGTGAAAGATAGACTTGTGTCAGGAATAGTATAGACAGCAGGACCAGGGAGTTGATCAACCTTCTGTATTCACCTCTGCTCTAGTGAGGCTGCACCTCGAGTACTGTGTTCAGTTTTGGGCCCCTCACTACAAGAAGGACACTGAGGTCCTGAAGCATGTCCAGAGAAAATCTATGAAGTTGGTGAAGGGTCTGGAACACAAGTCCTATGAAGAGCAACTGAGGGAACTGGGGTTGTTTAGTCTGGAGAAGAGGAAGCTCAAGGGAGACCTTGTTGCTTTCTGCAACTACCTGAAAGAAAGGTATGGGGAGCTGGGGGTTGGCTTCTTCTCACAGGTAACTAGTGATAGCACTAGAGGGAATGTCCTCAAGTTGCACCAGGGGAGGTTCAGGTTGAAAATCAGGAGAAATTTCTTCTTAGAAAGCCTGGTTAGCCACTGGAATGGGTTGCCCAGTGAGGCAGTGGAATCACTGTTCCTGGGGTTGTTTAAGGAAAGGTTGGAAGTGATGCTTAGAGACATGGTTTAGTGCATGATAGTGGTGGTAGGGAGATGGTTGGAACAGATGTTCTCAGAGGTCTTTTCCAACCTTAATGATTCTATGATTTTATTCAGGACTTATAAAAGCAAAATGGCTACTGCTTTTTAGTTAGTATACTAGAAAAGCAAGAGAAAATAAAAAGTACAACCTGAGTAAGTCTGTGGTCAAAACAATTTAATTTTGTGAAATTTTTAAAAATCTAAGATTTTGTTTATGTTTATTGTGAAATGAGAACAAGCTTTTGTAAGTTTGTCTCATACAGCTGTGAAATAATTTCAGTCCTTCCTCTCAGTACTGCAGTGGCCAAAGTGTTCCCTTTTTAGGGTCACCCCAAGCTGAAGCCTCTGGTGTCTGCTTGGGCATTGCCTCTTGTGCTGGCTGGTTCTGGGGTCTCTCTCCTCTAAAGTCTCCTGAATCTGACAGTCCTCACTGATAAATGATTAATGGTAACCAACGTGTTTTCTTTGAGGCTTTCTTTTGAATAGTTATCTTATTCAGGTAAAAAAGAAAGCGCTGTTGTGAGAGGGGGGGGAATTTGCAAAGAGGTGAAAGGGGAAAATAAAAACAGATAAAAAAAAAAAAAAAAAACCTCAAACATTTCTCCCCCCTTCTCCTGTTGGAATCTAGCATGAACTTCTTCTGAACTTACTTCTACTTTATGCTGATGTCCTAGTTGGAGTCTTAGTAGCCTTTTACTCAGAGAAGTTGATTTAAATGGCAACAAAATACAAACTTTAACCTACATCTTGTTTTCTCTTAGTTTCTCCAGGGCTTTTTCCTCAACATGACCCATATTACATCACTTTATTTTTGTGTCAGTGTTGCCATCTTACTAATAAACTCAGATGGACCTAATAGTAACACAAGCTGTAAGAAATAATTTCCTATCCATTTTTAAGCTCCTGGTTCATTGGTGTCAGTGTTTGTTATTGGACTCAGTATCAGGGAGTCTGAGAGAGTGCTGTTTTTTTCATTCAAAGTTGAGTAAAATAAGCCACTGCATGGTGTTGCAGCCTATACCAATTGGTGGATGTTAGAGGCTGTACAGGCTGTACAGGAACAGTTCCCTCGCTACAAGAAGGACATCGAGGTGCTTGAGCGGGTGCAGAGAAGGGCGACGAAGCTGGTGAGGGGCCTGGAGAACAAGTCCTACGAGGAGCGGCTGAGGGAGCTGGGCTTGTTCAGCCTGGAGAAGAGGAGGCTCAGGGGCGACCTTATCGCTCTCTATAGGTACCTCAAGGGAGGCTGTAGCGAGGTGGGGGTTGGTCTGTTCTCCCACGTGCCTGGTGACAGGACGAGGGGGAATGGGCTTAAGTTGAGCCAGGGGAGTTTTAGGTTAGATGTTAGGAAGAACTTCTTCACTGAAAGGGTTGTGAGGCACTGGAACAGGCTGCCCAGGGAAGTGGTGGAGTCACCATCCCTGGAAGTCTTCAAAAGACGTTTAGATGTAGAGCTTAGGGATATGGTTTAGTGGAGGGCTGTTAGCGTTAGGTTGGAGGTTGGACTCGATGACCTTGAGGTCTCTTCCAACCTAGAAAATTCTGTGATTCTGTGTGACACCCTTATTAGATTTGATACATAACTTTGCAAATTTTAAGTGTTTTTTTTTTTTTTTTTTTGCAGAGGTTGTATTTGTTGTCTGCTAGTAACACGCTGAGATATAACAGGGTAATGAAGAGTGAATATTTCACTGAAGTTTTCCTTAAACTTTTTCAATATTCTCACAGAACTGACAAAAATTCTGACTTCAATCTTATAATCTTCAATCTTATAGTTAAAAATAAATTCATATGTTTCATCTACACTATAATTCTCTTGAAAAGGCAAAAGTTAATTAGAAAACAATTAGAAAACAATTAATTTCCTTGGATTTCTTTTGACTTTTTTTTTTTTTGTTGTATCTTAGTAGTAATGAGCTTTGAAAACTCTTGACTAGCTATAAGTGAACTTAAAATTTGGCAGTTTCATAATTATCTTCTCTCTTAGATATAAATATGCTGAGGACTTCTTCATTTAGAGACCAGGATCACCAATAGAAGATTTAAACCTCTTGACATACAAAACCCATTGTCTACTTGGATTTTTTTCCCCACTTGAAGTCTTTTCAAATGTACATTTTACAATAGTTCTGGAGCAGTAAAAACAGCTGTGATTATTTGAAATTAATAACTACTTCAGAAGTTAGCCAAGTTCAAGGTTTTTCTTATCTACGTTAGTGCCCCAGCCACAATTTCACATAATTCTGTTACTTCATAAAGCTGACATCTCAAAACATTTTTCTGACCACTGTAAGACAGCTTTTCCAGTTCACACATGAACTCCCCTCAAGTGCAATACACATTAAAGTACTTTTCAGCTGATTTAGTTTTAGAGTGGAAAGAATGTTGCCTTTCCACCACAGTGGGATTTACCTTACTATTAATTTTTATTTTCTGCTAGGACCTTTTCTTAGGCAAAAGTCTTACAGGAAGTAGAATCAAAGATTTCCTTAAGTAAGGAACACTAAACTAGGCAAATATGGGAAGGAAGAATGCCCAGGAAAATCATGAATTAACAATTGCAAAACATGACAGCTCACTCTGCAAGGAGTTTGCCTTTCTCTTACAAAGTTGGGAGATGTAGCCCTGGGAAGGGGGTTAGTTTTTCTACAGACTAGTTTAAAACTTGTAGAATACTGAGGTGGCTGATGGAAAGAAACTTTAGAGAACAGCCTCAGTATGTTTCACAGCACAGATGGTTTTCCTTCTCCATAAATGAACCTAGGATTCTTTTTTTTTTCTTTTTTTTTTTTTTTTTGAAGCTGGCAGAATCAGAGTTAGAAAAATGTCCAAGCTCAGTAGCAGCACTTCTGTGTACAGCTGTGGCTTGCATCTGTCAAAGCTTGTCTCAAAGTTGTGGAGGCAGCTCAAAAGTTCCATCAACAACACAGGACATACATAGTTGGCTACTAATACCCTGTACCTCATAGCTTTTGGCCCAATTTTATGCAGAAGGTAGCATACAGGGCACTGAATATCACATGAATCTGTCAACACACTCTGTGCATTACTATTTGTCATTTTATTACAACGGATGTCAGGCAAGTTCCTTCCTGGTTTATCCTCCTACTGTATCCTCTTTATTACTTGTTGCATTGAAATGCACGAACAGAACAGTGATCTGTGGTGACAGTACTGGGAATTTCAAACTCATTCTAATGATAAAAGTTCTCTTGTTTCAAGCAGTGAGGTTGTTGTCTTTTTCCTTGCTTTGGATACTCAGCCCATGATCTGAGAAATCCAAACACTTGTACACAGCTTTAATGGATTGTAACCTACAAGTTTGTTCTCTGTATTATAACTTCCTGAAGTTAAGTAATAAATTACTTTGTTAGGCAGTCAAAAAATGGTGCAAGGAGGCTATTAATGTTATCACATTAATGCTAGCCAAAATGTCTCCACCTGAAGCTGTATATAGAAATGAAAATCAAAGACTCAGTGAAATATAGCAGACATCACTGAATGATAGATTTACAATGTCTGTCTTGGATAGCTTTCTCTGAGATTTAAAGCCAATGAATATATTTTATCTGATTGTAACTTTTCCAGGAAAATAAAAGCTATGTATATAGTGTATGTTCTTTCAGACTTTACAGTATCAACTGTTTTTGGCATAGTTACTAACACAAATGGGTTCTTTTTCTCCTACCTGATGAATACCATAGTAATTTCTGTGACCAGAACACTAGGCATTTTGATTATCTGCTATTGGCTGACAGTTATTTCCTGCTACTGAAAGATGCTTGCCAAATAAGGTTTTATGAAGTACACACAGAACTCCTTGTTTTGGAGCTTTCATGAAACTGCTGAAAGCCTCCAGGAACTGAAAAGGAAGAGATTTTCTAAGTTGTTGATGACGTATCAGCATAGATGTAGTAAAAGGATATTTAAATCCATGGGGGAAGATTTGAATCTATTGATAATAATGACCACTTGTGTTTATCCTTAGTTCTTGTTCTTATCTGAATTTTGTAAACTGGTGAATTTAAAATGTTTACCTGAATTTCTGGTCAACAAATCTCCAAGTCTCAATAAAAACAGTTGCCACACATGGTGCACAGTACTTTGTGGTAGTCCTATTAGGCAAAAAATAAAATACTTCAATAGTTTTATAGTAGACTGACTTCTTTACTTTGAATGTACATCAAAATCTGCCCTGTGAAGAATGAAACAAATTTAAAAGATAAATAGTGCAAAGATAGGTGATTTTTAAAATTTATTATTATTATTTTGTGTGTGTGTCTGGCTGTAGAAATTCAGTCCTGCTTTCCCAGATTACATTAAAAAAATATATGTAGTTTCTAGGTGTCGATGTTTGTCGCTGGCTGAGCAGTAAGCCTGTGGTCTGGAGATCTAGGAAGAGAAGTGTTTAGGAATGTATCTCAGTGGATGTTTATTGCTAATCCCATCCCAATAACTGCATATTCAGTTTATATTTATATAAATTGGAAGATTTTCACACCACCATGTTTAAAACCAGGTGCCATGTGGGCAGGCTGTCTGCTGCCATTGCAGGGTAAGGTTTCCTGCATCCTCCCACTGCGGTGGGGTTGGGGAGCTGTGCAGGCTGATGTGGCTTCAGGAGCTTGAGTTTTTACCCCAGCTTGAGTTCAGTTCCTTCTGGAGATTCCTGCACTTATTTTTTGGAAACTACTCAATTGCTTGTGACACTAAGCACGGGGGGAGGGGATGGGGAAAAAGAGAAGAAATAGAGGAAGAAGCTGGGAGGGAGCCAGTTGCTACTGTACCTGCTGCTGGTCAGGTGATGAGAAAGCATTCGACTGTCACATGATGGCTGAGAAGTGCTAGTTCTGCACCACAAGAAATGTTACATCAATCTGATTATAGGCTAAACTAATTTTAGTGTGTCATTCTTCTGTGACCAGGTTTTAGTGGATGTATATTTTATATGAGAAAGGTGTGGTACGTCATGACAAAGAAGAGATAAGACATTTGAAGTGGGTGTAGACTTCATTCTTCAGTCAGACAACAACTGAACACAACTGAAATTCAGGAGTCTTCTTGCTTGCAGACAGTTCAACACAAGATGTTCTGGATTGCTGTCACCACCACAGGGTTTTTGACATATTCCAGCCCTAAGCATTCATATGTCAGAGGCCAGGTTCTCAAGAGATCATAGCTTGGCTGAAGAATGATTATTTTAATAAAATAAGTTAATCGTTTAGGTATTGAAATTGCTTACAACATTCAAAGAATAATTTCAACATAAGAAGGTGATTTTCTTGTTTATATTTTTCATCTGCTTAGAAACACATTTGCAGGTATTTCCTGCTACTTGCTGTTTGCATGAAAACTAGAAACAGCCAGGAAAAATAAATAAATAAAGCCAAATCATTTTTATAACTGCATGGTTCTGGGAATGAGGGTTTTAAGTAAAAGAGATGATCAGATTGAAGCTTGCCATTAAAATTATGTGGGCCTGGTACGGCCCACTGACTACTACCCGCTACTGGTCTTTCAGGCTGGTAGTGATGAAGTAGCAACGAGAAGTCCGAAGGCGATCAAGAGAGACTTTAGGGATTTGGGGAGACTACTTAGAGGATCAGGGGCGCAGGTTGTGTTTGCCTCTGTCCTTCCGATAGGGGGGATCAAAGCTGAAAGGCGTGCTGTTCACATAAACTCGTGGCTTCGAGACTGGTGTGACCGGCAGAATTTTGGTTTCTTTGATCACGGGAAGATCTATGCTACACCAGGCCTGATGGCACCGGATGGGATGCGCCTCTCTCGGAGAGGGGTAAGGATCTTTGGTCAGGAGTTGGCAGGGCTGATAGATAGGGCTTTAAACTAGAGTCGAAGGGGGAAGGGGCTAAAACCAGGCATGCCGGTGAAGACCTAAGGGATGGTACGCTAGAATCAGAGGGGCTGTGTGCCAGTGAGGTCCTTCGGTCAGATCCACAAGGTGCTGAGTGTAAGGAGACGCACTTGAAGTGCTTTTACACAAACGCACGCAGTATGAGGAATAAAATGGATGAGCTAGAAGTCCTGGCCCAGTCCCGCAACTACGACATCATCGGCATGAGCGAAACCTGGTAGGATGAGTCCTGTGACTGGGGTATTGCGATAGATGGTTGCAGGCTCTTCAGGAGGGACAGGCAGGGTAGGCGAGGTGGTGGGGTGGCGATGTATGTGAAGCAGGGGCTGGACTGTGTGGAACTTCAGGTCGGCGATGGCAAAGTTGAGAGCCTCTGGGTAAGGATCAAGGGACGAACGAATAAAGGGGATGTCGTTGTGGGAGTCTATTACAGACCGCCTGGCCAGGACGATAGCGCCGATAAATTATTCTTTACAGAACTAAGAGAGGCCTCGAGATTAACTCCCCTTGTCCTTATGGGGGACTTCAACTTGCTGGACGTTAACTGGGAGTGCCACACGGCTGACACGAGCAAGTCCAGGAGGTTCATGAAGCACCTAGATGATAACTTCTTGGTGCAGGTGCTAACGGAGCCAACTAGGAAAGGTGCCCTCCTAGACCTGTTGCTAGAAAACAGAGAGGGTCTGGTGGGAGATGTGGTGATTGGTGGCCTCCTCGGTCATAGTGACCATGAAGTGGTTGAGTTCAAAATTTATGGTGACAGAAGGAAAAGTGCCACCAAAACCTCATCCCTAGATATGGGGAAAGCGGACTTCAGGCTGCTCAGGGAACTAGTCAGCAAGGTCCCCTGGGAAACTGCTCTTGAAGGCCTCGATGTCCACCAGTGCTGGTCATTCTTTAAGCGATGCCTCCTAGAAGCACAAGATCAGGCAATTCCTAAATATCGCAAGTCAGGCAGGCGGGGCAGGAGGCCGGCGTGGCTGACCAGGAATGTTCTAATGGAGATTAGGCGGAAACAGAGAGTGTTTCGCTACTGGAAGGAGGGCCAGGTGTCATGGAAAGAATACAGGGATGCTGTTCGTGTTTGTAGGGAGAAAGTTCGAGTGACCAAAGCACACCTAGAGTTGAAGCTGGCTGTGTCTGTGAGAGAAAATAAAACGTTTTTTTTTAGATATGTGAATGGAAAAAGGAGAACTAAAGAATACATAGGGCCGCTCCTTGGTAGGGAAGGTCTCCTCACAGACAATGACACAGGCAAAGCAGAGACGCTTAACGCCTTCTTTGCCTCTGTCTTCAATGCCGATGATGGGCTTCGGGACCCAGGGTGCCCTGAGCTGGAGGACCGGGACGGTGGGGATGACAAACTCCCAGCCAACCCTGAACGTGTGCGGGATTTGCTACTCCACCTGGATCCCTACAAGTCCATGGGTCTGGATGGGATTCATCCCCGGGTGCTGAAAGAGCTGGCGGACGTCATCGCGGAACCTCTCTCAATTATTTTTCAACGATCCTGGGAATTTGGAGAGGTCCCGGTAGACTGGAAGCTGGCAAATGTTGTGCCGATTTTCAAGAAGGGTCAGAAAGAAGACCCTAGCAATTACAGGCCTGTCAGTCTCACGTCAGTGCCTGGTAAAATCATGGAGAAGTTGGTTCTTGAACTTATTGAGGCGCACCTGGGGGACAAAGCAGTCATTGGTCCCAGCCAGCATGGGTTTGTGAAGGGTAGGTCCTGCCTAACTAACCTGATTTCCTTTTATGATAAGATCACCCGTATGGTGGACCAAGGGAAACCAGCTGATGTGATTTTTTTGAACTTCAGCAAGGCTTTTGACACAGTTTCCCATAGGATCCTACTGGACAAAATGTCCACCATACAGCTAAATAAAAACATTATACGATGGGTGAGCAATTGGCTAACAGGCAGGGCCCAAAGGGTTATGGTAAATGGGGCTGTGTCAGGCTAGCAGGCGGTCACCAGTGGGGTCCCTCAAGGCTTCATTTTAGGGCCGGTACTTTTCAATATTTTTATAAACGATCTGGATGTAGGAATAGAATGTATTTTGAGCAAGTTTGCTGATGACACCAAACTTGGAGGAGTTGTGGACTCGAATGAGGGTGTAAAGGCCTTGCAGAGGGATCTGGATAGGTCGGAGAGCTGGGCGATCACCAACCGCATGAAGTTCAATAAGAGCAAGTGCCGGGTCCTGCATCTGGGACAGGGAAACCCTGGCTGCATGTACAGACTGGGCGATGAGACGCTGGAGAGCAGCCTAGAAGAGAGGGATCTGGGGGTCGTGGTAGACAGCAAGTTGAATATGAGCCAGCAGTGTGCCCTGGCAGCCGGGAGGGCCAATCGTGTCCTGGGGTGCATCAAGCACGGCATCGCTAGTAGGTCAAGGGAGGTGTTTGTCCCGCTCTACTCTGCGCTGGTGCGGCCTCACCTCGAGTACTGTGTGCAGTTCTGGGCACCACAGTATAAAAAGGACATGAAACTGTTGGAGAGTGTCCAGAGGAGGGCTACAAAGATGGTGAAAGGCCTGGAGGGGAAGACGTACGAAGAACGGCTGAGGTCACTGGGCCTGTTCAGCCTGGAGAAGAGGAGGCTGAGGGGAGACCTCATCACAGTCTACAACTTCCTCATAAGGGGGTGTCGAGAGGCAGGAGACCTTTTCTCCATTAACACCAGTGACAGGACCCGCGGGAACGGGGTTAAGCTGAGGCAGGGGAAATTTAGGCTTGACGTCAGGAGGGGGTTCTTCACAGAGAGGGTGGTTGCACACTGGAACAGGCTCCCCAGGGAAGTGGTCACTGCACCGAGCCTGTCTGAATTTAAGAAGAGATTGGACTGTGCACTTAGGCACATGGTCTGAACTTTTGGGTAGACCTGTGCGGTGTCAAGAGTTGGACTTGATGATCCTTAAGGGTCCCTTCCAACTCAGGATATTCTATGATTAATACAGTGGGTTACACATTATGGACCAGATGAAGTGCATGTAGAAGGGCTTGCGGACAGTACCAGTCAGCCTGTATTTATAGAAAACTTTGGGAGACATTTAATATCCACTATGCTCATTCTTGCACTGTGAAATTCAGAATGGAAAATGATGTCAGAGTTCCCGTATCCATGTCTCCCCCTGCCTTGGCACATGCAGTGTTCATCAGCAGAATTGTCTGCTGGGGTTAGTAGTGGTCGCTCCAATATCAGCTGGAGCACTTTTGTTGAGGAAGGAAGATGCTTGGGAGGAAAAGTATTCTTTCAATAGGACTAGTACTTTGTGTGGTGGATGAATTGTTTTTGTTTCTATATATATTTTTTTTTTCTCAGAGATGTTGTAATAACAATAAAGAAAAATACATTGATTTTATTTTGTATTTTTGAAAGACATCAAACCTAGGACAGGTTCTCTTTTAGTATTTGAATCATAGTGAGCAGCTTTGAACTGCTAACCCCATAGAATGACACAGACATGAAAGGGATGTGTGTATCCTTTCACTGTACTGAGATATCGAGATAATTATCCAACATACAGTTCCCTCTCAGTGCTTTTCAGCGCATTTTGAATGAAGAGACTGTGAGGACAGCTGATTTTAATCTGAGAATCCACTTTAAAGGGGCTCAGGAGATTCAGTGCTAATAGAGGAGCTAAGTGATACAGAAGTATTACTTACCCCTCAAATGGGAAGATGAAAATGAGAATCCTTAGATAAAATAGAGTGGAAATAGACACCTGCTGATCTTCCCCCAGGCTCAAAAAACAAACAAACAAACAAAAAAAAAAACGGAGGGGGGAAAGAGGGGGGAAAAAAAAAAGAAAACCAAAAACCTCAATGAAGAGTATGGAAGGAAGCTGATGCCATCTAGGACTGTCCTTTATCATTTTTTCTCATTCATTCCAGTAGACCAGAATTCCATATTCCAACTCAGGGAATATTTAAGGACTAGAAAAACCTTAATATAAGGAGAAAGGGAAGCTTTCTGTTGAAAAAATTAATGTAGTGGACTGGGTGGTAGACTGTGAGTTTCATAAAGTGTATGAGGCTAATAATGATGTCTTTTTAGACATAACTCATGCGTGTCTGACTGTCTGTTGCTTTTCACACCCACATGTTTTATCACTCAGTTCAAGCCCCTTCTTTTAGGGTTGATGGCTTTACCTGTCTTAATGTTGCACCCAAGAGATGGGCTGTATTACTTCTGGGACTCTCAGGGAGTCCATCCATATTTTATTATATGTAACAAAATAAACAGCAGTAATGATAACCTGACAAAAAGAATAACACAATCAGAATAGCTCATCTTTGCTGTTGTGTTTGTACAGCAGATCTACAACATTGTTTCATGGATTTCATATCCCCATGTCATGTTCGTGCCAAGGGTACTGGAAGTACCCAGCACAGTTCAGAAGTGTTTAGCAAGCTCTAGGTAAGGTGAGATTTATGCCATTGATATTAATGTTGCATAAGTAGCTGAAAAAAAATATATCTTGAAAAAGAAAAACAAAATATATTGTGGTACAAAACTGAAACTGCTCTCTTAATAAATACTGTGGAATATTGGATTCAATCCTGTTATTAGTTATTTACACTATAGTCTCCCCAAGAACAGAATTCTCTCTTCACATTAACTTTTATCAGATTACCTTTTGAGAAACAGGGTCATTGGCAGCCACAACATTTACACTTCTAGTAGAGCAGCACATTCATGTCACATAGTATAAAATATGTCTTTGCTATGAATCAGAGCATTTGTATTTTAAATGTTGTGGAGGTGTCATTTCTCTCATATCCTCATTCTTCCCTCAGAAGAAAAGAATATTTGCCTGCCACTAAGTATGAAGTAAACATTTTCATATGTAGTGTCTTGTCTTTCTCCTTTTTCATTCCCTTTTAGTGCTTAGTCACTGGTTTCACCAGTGACCAGAAGAAAAATTATGACATGGTAACAGGCTAAATTGACGGAAAAGCTCTGATATATCCAGTGGAATGGTCATAAATTCACATAAAAGAGGTGGATATCTGTCTCCCATCAGACATCTCTCTTTCCTTCATATTCTTTCTGTATCACAGTAAGACAGACAGACACTGAAAACAGAAAATGGGGATACAGACTTCCCCAGATTAAGCAGGTGCTGATTTGATTTTTGTCTGAAATACTTTGGTGCTGCCTAGCAAAAACTGAAAAAGTACTTACAGGAACTAAATTGCATATACTTGAAAATATAACTTAAAAATCCTTAAAGTATATTTTGAATAAAGAAACAAAATCTACTCCCCCCTTTTTAGAGGAAAAAGATGCTTTTTTTTCATGCTAGCTGAGTTGACACTTTCTACTTGACCCCTCAGTCATCAAATTTTTCTTTCTTGAAGAGGAAACTTTTAAAAAGCCTTGTGTGCTGGAGTCAGCTGGGACCAAGATTTGACCCAGGATATTTAAACTAGAAGGATGGTTTCAAACAGAAAGGTGACATGGCTGTGTTGACAATGATATTTGAGTGGATTTTGTCACAGTGATTTGGCATGAGCTGTAAGTTAAATACAGGTTTGATAGGAAAATTTGCAGGATAGGAACCATTGCTGAGTCTATGCTGATTTATACTTGCTCTGCCTTTTTCCTATAATTACAATTTTATTTTATTTTATTTATCTATTTATTTATTTATTTATTTATTTTTTAAGAAAAATTTTGAATCAGGCACTATCTTGGCAAAGAGTTTTCCTTGGATTATACTGGACTGAATGGGTACTATGGTTACTTCCAGCTCACATTTGCAAAGCCATGATCTCTGTTTGAACTCTTGTTTGGTACAGATGGATGGATATGCAAGCATATCCATATGCAATGTCTAAAATATACTGTGACGTTTTAGACATATACAAGTATGACTGCCTTCACCATTCCAGTAGTGCTTTCACAGGCTTGAAAGCTATTGTGCCTCTCCAACAACCAGATCTGAAAAATCCAGCTACTGTTGAACACTTGGAGAACATACAGGAAAGAGGAATGAAACAACCACGAGAATCCTTTTGTCTGTGTTGTTACTGGAGGTGAAAGAAAAGACAAAGAGCAATATAGTTTTGCTCTTATATATATAGAACATAAAATAAAAGTAGCTCTGAAAATCCAGAAGTAGGTCTTCCATTAGAAGAAAGGGACACAATTTTTGTTTGCATCGTGAATTCTAATATTTTCCAAATTTTTCAATTAACTGTCTCTTCCCCCTCAAGTCATGAATGAACAGCACCTGCATGGTAATACTCTGCTGTCCTGCATAAGGTGTGATTCTTGTATTCATTTAACTTTTGTCCTCTGCCTTAGGAAACACACAATATGAACAAGATCCTCTTTTCTTGTCCTCTTTTATTCAGACAGGAATAGAACCGTTCAAACTAGTATACAAAGGTAATAACATGGGAGTGAGGATCTTTAGCTAGATAATGAAAGAAGACATTTTATAAGAGCAGAGAGAAGCAAAGGATTAACTATTTTTTTTTAAAGAAAATAAATTAAAAACCTTTTTGACCAAATCCAAGATTAATTTTACAGGAAGAGCAATATCAAAGAGAGTACTGGAATCAAATGTTCTTTTTAATTTCTTAGTTTATTTTTGTACAGAAACTAGGAATTGCCTTTATTTGCTGCCTCAGCTCCCACGTAGTACCAGAGGATCAGATTCTTTTGGCTCAGCAGGCCAGGAATGTGACAGTGGCAGTGATCATTAACAATTTTGTTTTTCCTAAATTACATTTCTGGAACTGGATTCCCCTATGGGGCAGGAGTTCTGAGCTAGTGTCTTTATTTCCTGGCCTCCTCTGATGTAGGGAATAAAATGTTTCTTTGAATGTTTGTTGAGTGCAGCATGGAGACATTTGAGAATCAACAGCTCCTTGTGTTTACAGAAGCAATCATTTCTCTACTGCATGCTGTCCAGGAATTACCACGCTAGTCAATTTAGGGTAAATTTGCAAAGTGTTGCACAGGGAGTCACACAGTTAAATCCCATTGATGTTAATGGGAGTCGTGCAGCTAAATCCCTGCACATTGCTTTGTAATTTACCTCTTTGTGTTTCTCAAACCTGCTGGCTCATGACTAATTTGTGTCTCTAATAGAAAAGCTCTAACATGTTTTTGTCGTATATGGAATGGACACGGTCTATCTATTATTCACACTACGTCTGCTGTATAAAGTAAATTTCAAAGTAAAACATTCTCTCTAGTAACTGATGTCTTCATGTATTTATCTACACAGCTTTCCTATAAGTTATAGAATAGTGGTAGTTAAACTAGCATCAGCCACCACAGTCCTCAGAACCTCAATTTTTTTTTTATTTTTAAATTATATCACTACAATTTATGGAAGCTAAATTAATCTTATTTATAGTACAAAAAAATAAAATAACTATTTTAGTGAAAACACAATATCTTGAAAACTTGCTTGATCATCTTTGAAAATGGTTTAAAATTATTTGTTGGTCTCCAGAGAAGTTTGGGGTAGACATTATAAATTATTTATTTTTTTGGAAGACAAGTGCTTTTCAGTTTATTTGTGGGAAGAAACAATTGCAGAGTTAGACAGTGTTGCTAAAATGAAGGTAAAAGAATGGGGAGGTGGCAAGATATAGGCTTGAAAGTACTTTGCCACAATGCACATGTATGTTTCACTTGGTGTTATGTTGATGACTATCACTGGGCATATTTCCACCACAGGAGTACGGTGTAAAGTTTCTCCAGTTAGCCATGAGATGGTCAAAATATCCACATGCACAGCCATACAGATATCAAATGTATAAGAAGTTGTGTTGATACAATACTGCAACCATACTAATTAACTCTTGCTTCAACAAAGTTAATTACCTCAGTGGCAGCACCCTGATGATGTGGCAATAAAGTTTCTGGTTCAAGAGCTGGCTCAGGTAGCACTCTCCAAAGAGTCTACACCGCCCTTCATTGTACGGTGTAGGCATGCCCATAGAAAAGCTCATAAGACAATGAATAATTTCATCTTCTGTGAAAAGTTTGGATTGTTCCTCGTAAATGGGGCTTAAAACTTCACCATGAGTGCTGAGAAGGGAAAGAAAATATTGCCTCATTTATATTGCTCATTCATCCACTGAATGGAAAGCAAATTATGAAATTATATCATTCAAGAATATGTCATCAGACGTATATGCAGAGCAGATAATTGAGGTGGATTAGGCAACCTGAATTAGAAATTCCATAACTGCCCTGTTGGTCACTGGAAAATCTGAGACATACATGTTAGCAACACAAATGAGTCTGATAAACCTACCATCATCAACAGATCTACCTGGAGTTTGCTATCATTTGGACCTGTCATCAAATGGAAGTAAGATGTATGTGTACCAAGAGGTTTCCATGTAATTATTACCAAACCAATATTTTTGGTTTAGTCTTGGGTTTAAGTCTTTGCTGCTTGGCAGGCAACAACATTTAGCATCTGTCTTTTTGACTAAACCTTCAACCAATCCTGACTCACCACTCTGTCTACTATCACTTCTTTGTTACCTAATTAACAACAGTCTTTCGTCTTCAGCTCCACACGGCCTAGGCCACTGTGTGGGTACAATAGATGAAAGGCAGGAGCTTAGGGACAGGCTACTTCCCTACAAGAGGCTCACATTAGTATCAGCAGATTGAATATCATTTGCAGGAGCATCTCTGCTTTTAACTGAAATGCTAGACTATCTGCAGCAGCACACAGAAAATAGAGCAGATTCTTATAATTTTCTTCTCCATGATTTAGAAAAACATTACTGAGTGTGTGACTATTGAAATTTTAGAAAGACTCAGCACAGACAGAATCACAGAATTCCTAGGTTGGAAGAGACCTCGAGATCATCGAGTCCAACCTCTGACCTAACACTAACAAGTCCTCCACTAAACCATATCTCTAAGCTCTAAACGTCTTTTAAAGACTTCCAGGGATGGTGACTCCACCACCTCCCTGGGCAGCCTGTTCCAATGACTTACAACCCTTTTGGTAAAGAAGTTCTTCCTAACATCCAACCTAAAACTCCCCTGTCACCAGGCAAGTGGGAGAACAGACCAACCCCCACCTCGCTACAGCCTCCTTTGAGGTACCTGTAGAGAGCAATAAGGTCACCCCTGAGCCTCCTTTTCTCCAAACATTCTTATAGGGATGGTAGATTTGGAGGGTTGACCTTTTTGGTCCCTCCTCATCTTGCAAATTTCCATACACTGCTTCAAAGTGCAGAAACATAAAAATTTGTCGAGGAATCACTTGTGGAAGTGTTCTCACCTGGGAAAAATTACTTATTTATCTCTTACCCTCATTCAAAGAAATTGGCATGTAGCTCTGGCTGAGACTATGTCCCTCTGCCCTTCTTGATCTCCCTCCATTCCGTGTACATCAGAATGGATGGTCCTAGCATGAAAAATACTGAGTGGTGTTGTAAAGTTCAGGAAATTCATAAACAGCAAAAGAGGATTTTTTATAAGAGGAACCGAGGTAATTTGAACAATGTTATTGAAGCATTATGATGCTTCAATATGGTAGAAATATGTAGAAATATGATGGTAGAAAACCAACTTCAGATGGTTTTCTAATCAAACTGCAAACTAGTTAAAAAGAAGCTTAATACACAAAGTAGTCATAACAGCTTGGAAAGTACTCCTGTGAATTTGTATGTGCATGCAACCTAGACATCACCTGATCTAATACTTCAGCAGACTTCTTTGATTAAGGATTGGTTCACCTTCTTGAAGCCAGAATGATGAGGAATGCTGACTTCTCTTACTGGATTGAGAAATCCTCTCTAGCTCTTTGCTATTTAAAATGGTGCCATGCTAGTCACTTGCAATTGCTAAAACAAATTGCTTGTACAGAAATTTATAGTTCACACTGTGGTTGTGATGTCAAAGGGAAAACATTACCTGTGTGACAGGAACCACCGTTAATAAGATAACTGCTCCATAATATTCTCTTAATCTCCACAGATGTGTTTGGTAGAACGCACCCAACTTTGAAAGAGACTTTACCTGAAGGCTAAAAGGCCTTTGGGGAAGCTGTGGAATGGAAGGAAACCACACAGAGAAGAGACTGAAGGTCATCTATATAGCTTTATTTTGGGTTATGGGTTATTCAGAGGGTAGCCAAGAACATGGAAAAAGAAAGGGAAAAAAAATAAGATAAAAGTTGTGGAAAGTTGGAAAAGCAGTGTAGGGTTAACCTCAGTTAATGCTGAATGCGTTTGTCTATAAATAGACGTGTCTTTCCGAGTGAATTTCCCTAAGTTCATTGTATACTTATTGGAAGCAAATATGATCTTTGACTTCCTTTTCAGAATAAACAGAAATACCCTCTAGAGGTGTTTGTCTGTCTCCATTGACTGAAGAATGAGTAAATTGCTCACCTCATGGGTGTAGAATAATCTCACTTTTTTTTTTTTTTTTTCTGAAACTTTTAGTGTATTTTAAATTTCAAAAAATGCAGGGTGGTTAGAAAAGAGTGCATGTGCATTTTCATTCACTCTTGTAATACACAAGTGAGACAGTAGTCCTACACAGTAGAAAGAATTCCAATCTCATTTTTATTTGGATTAGAAAATGAGCTATAAATCTTGATATTCTTGGCATTTTCTGGCTTCAGAAAGGCTGCAGGCATATGGGACTAACCTTTCTGATGGTGTTTTGATTTTCCTGTTCAACAATGTGATTTACTGAGATATGGAAGAATTTGACATATCTGGGTCCCCCCAAGCATCTGGACAGAGTAGACATAGCTATTATGCTTTACTGAATCCTGACTTCTGTATGTTATATCCTTCTACTTGGTTCTGAGGATTGCATCATGGGGTCTGGATTTGTTAGTCTCTGTATGCATCAAATCTATTCATAACAAGTGTTTTTGATTGACATCTAAGCAGCAGTGATAAACTGAAAAGGAAAAACTGAAATGCAGACTGCTGACTGGCTGTGTTTCTCAGCGTTGCACCAGCTTGTTATAACAGCAAAATCTGCTTTAAGAAAAATAAACAGTAGGAACTTTACAAACTTCTGGTTCAGTGTTCTGAAAAAAAAGTTAATGTTCTGATATGGTTCAGTCATGGAAAAAAAAAAAAAGGGAAAAAGTTCTGGTTGAAAAATGAAAGTACAACAGGGTTGCAATATACAAGTAAGCAGGAAAGAGATGTAAAGCAGAAGGAGACTAAGGGAGACTTGGCAGCAAGAGTATATTGTTGCAGTTTTTGTATTTTATGATTGCAGTTAAATTTCAACTGTAGTTATGTGACCAATATGGGTAAGCTACAAATCCAGAGAGATAATCCTAGCCAAAAAGGGGTTAAGTCAAAATGGTGACAAAGACCCCAGGAGCTTGGATCTTACAGTAAATTGGAAAGGATTGGAGTTGCAAGGCAGGTCCCTTCTCTGTCATTTATTTTGACTGGTATAACCTTCTGCTGTCACTTCTATATTTACTAGGGAGTCCCCACTTCTGTGCCCACACAATAAGATATTCAGATCAAACAGCTCAAAATAGTTTTGAGCACAGGTCATTAAAAAATGTTTAAGCTGATATTAATATATGATAATAAATATCACTGGAAAGGTAGACGACTAATCAGAGAAGCTCAAGTTATTGATGAAAACCCCCCGACCAGAAGAGTTAAAATCAGTAAAGAATTTCTTAAATGTGTCAGGAACAAACAGCAGTTTAACAATTGTATCAGTTTGACACTAGATAAAGGTAGTAAATACAATACAGAAAAGGAAGTGTTCAACAAATATTTTTTTGATCCGTTCTTGAAGAAAAGCAGGATGATGTATTCCTATGATAAAGCGTTAAGGAAATACTTTCTGTTGAGCCAGCAGATAGGGAGGACCATAAACATAAACAATATAAGTTAAATATTTTTCTGAAATGAGCAGGACTGGCACCCTTGAATGCCAGAGCAAGGGACTGAACATTTTGTTTCACTTATTTGCAGATCTTGCAACTCTAGGAAACATCAAGAATCCTTCAGAAATCTTTAACACATGCTGGTATTTATAGACTGGTAATGTGAGCAAAGTTACTGATCTTTGTCAAAACCACAGAAACACTAATCTGGAAAGTAATAAGTGTAAAGTTAAAGGATGGTAGTGAAAATATTACAATTTGCAAGTTTTTATGAAAAATAAGACGTAAAACTTGAAATCTGTTTCATCAGATTGCAGCAATGCCTGATAAAAGTAAATATTTTGCCTAATGTAGGCATCTCACTTGTACATATGTATTAATGAAGTTCTTGGTGAAGTCTGTGAGCACTTATATACATTTTCTGTGTAACAGCAGAAGGATGTGGAATACTTTGTAAGGCTCTAGTGGGAATTGCCATCCATCAGTGTAAGCACATACACTGATGCACATACATCTCATTCATCTCTCAACTTTTATAAGCAATTTTATGTTTAATACAAAGTAGTCATCTAGACTTCTACAGTTATAGTTGCCTTCAGAATACTACTAATCCTGTCCTAAAATCCAAACTACAGTATCTAAAATTGTCTGAAGGTGCACGTCTCTCCTTCCTTGCCTGGGGAGCCTGAACAAGTATTTTAGTCTAGATAGATATCCAGTTTCAAAAGAGAAATTTAGCTCCTGACTTAGGCAGTATCTCCCTTTCTTCATAGGTGCTGTTTCTACAATGATTATGAAGGCATTTTAGAAGCAGTGGTTACTAGACAAAAGTTGAGATCATATATTAATTAGATTGGACATGTTTTGTGTTGATAGATAGTTCACATGTCCTTCAGGGCTTTCTGATCTATTTTAAATCAGGAAGTTTTGAGAAACTGCTCAAATATATGTTAGCTACTTCACCTCCCCACCCGTTTAACAAAATAATAAGGTACATTGTGTCCTAAAATATTCAGCTACACCACAATCTATTTTTAGACTCATGGCTTTCAAACAGAAATTATTTATAGGTTTATGCAGCCACAAAAGAAGGTGAAAGTGTTACAGACAGTATACAGAAGTATGGAAACTATCAAGAAGAAAAGAATGAATAACCTAGTATAGTACTCTGTAAATTAAATTAAAAACTGGCTTGCTGGTAGATCTCCAAATATTACATATGGGAATCCATCATCCTGTGATGTGTTCCTAGGCCAAATATTATTTAATACTTCTGTCAGTTATATGAAAGAAAGTATAAAATAAATGGTTGTAAGACAAAGACTAGTAGAGAAGTTATTAATAAGATAAATAAATAATACACATCAGTGTGAATTATTTGACTAAGAATGACTGAAAATATTATTTTTAATGCTACCAAATAAATAGTCACACATCTGGGAAGAAAAAGCACAGGCCAGTTTTACAATATGTCAGACGATGCTCTGGAAGGTATGAAAGGTCTTCTACCTTTGGGTGAAGACCTGTCTGAACATGACATTTTACCATGATGCAACAAGGAAAGAATTATCCTTGGATAAGAGTATGGAAAATTAAGCAGAAGCAAGAAATGGTATTCTGCAAATGCAATATGCTTTATCCCTGGTGTAATATTAAGTCTCATTCTTTATCTATTAGAGAGATTAGCAAGGTGGATAGAACCAGAAGAGCTACAGTGTTGATCCTCTGCCTGATAAGGTTCATGATCCAGATCTGGTTTGCAGATTTAAAAGAAGTGGAAGACGCAATTTGATTGCATCAACCAGTATCTTCATAAGGAAGGTGAAACTGATTCATAAAAAATGGCTTAACCTGCCACCAGTGATGGGGAGAAAGCTAATAGCTTTTATCAAATTTAGAGCGATGAAAGAACTAGGAGTGAGCTACAAATATTAGCAGTGAGAATAAGTAAACAATAGGCTAATATGTGAGTTGCAACAGATTATCCATCAATCGGAATGTTGTAAAATTAAGAGTATGTGTCTTAATAAATGCTTTAATTCAGATGGACACCATGGAGTTGCTGCAGATCTTACCAGATGACTATCTGATACACGTGTCAGATCAGGTCATCACAACTGTTCTTCTAGGCTTCAAATCTAATAATATTTATAAGCATGTTGTAAAGGGTAATATATATCAAGTTACCTTCTCATTAAATGCTCTGTTCTCTGAGTTCTTTGTTTCTTGACCTGTACAATCCTTTGACAAGGTAAAGTCATCATCTCAATTCTTAAATGAAAATGTGTGTTTTTGCAGGCCTTTCATTGTTCATGTTCATCTCTGTGTACTTTTTTCTTCCTACTGTAATAAAGAGTACTGAATTTCTGGAGGGGTAATGAGATCTATTGATGTAGTAACAAAAACTTCTCCAGTATAAGTCCCACAATGAATTCCATAACATGTTTTTTGGGACTAAATTTAAGCACCTCATACTTTCTTTTGTCCTTATTTCAATGTTAGGTTAGCAAAAAAGCAGTCTCACAGAGGAAAAGGGGGTATCCAGTGGGCTCTACTCTGCCTTCGTGTATAGTAAATTTAGAGTGAGGGATTTTAAAGAAGGGATTTATGCAGTTGTAGAAGAAAGAAAAAAAAAAAAGTGACAAAAATGTGTTTCTGCTCTATGATATTAGATTAATGAATCTGCACAAGCTAATTCTCCTGAGACCAAGGTGAAATGCTTTCTTTAATGTCAGTCCCCATAACGAAAACAGTGTGACTCAAAATATGATTAAATAAAGTTCTCATTAGTAACAAGTCAATAAAAGTAGTAGCAAAAGCTCCAGCAGAAGAAACTTCAAGAGTGGTGACATAGATTATTGGATAAATGATAGAAAATAGCATTACTATAATTTAGAGAAAGTTGGGCAGGACTTTTTTAATCATGCAGTGTCTTGTTAAATTCAACAGAGCCTAACCTGTTTGTCTTTTTTTTTTTTTTTTTTTTTTCTCTCATTCAGCTCTGGAAGGAGAGAAAAATACTAGTCTCTACAAATTGGCTATAAAGGTGTTTCTCTGAATGTTAGTACAAATATCATGAGCACAAGAGGATGCTCAGATTGTCTGCTCTGTCTTCTGCTCTGCTCTTTTTACATCCTCTGCAACTCTGAAGTTGATAAATAGTGTAGTTGTCCACCTGTACACAGGCAGATTACTGGATAGTAAAAATGAAAGAAGTTCCTATCAAAGACCATGGGTCACTTAATTTGCTTGCGGTAAATTAAAACAGAGAAATTGTAGTTGAATTTAATGAGTCTGGCTATCTCTGAAGCTCCATGCATTAATGTCACCTGCTATTGTGCATAGTCTGTGCCATGAGACAGAGTTCTGCTTAGCTCAGGGCTCTGCTGATGCATGATGCTGATGACTCCACTTTACAGCACAGACTGGGGATGGGATTATTACCTTAGGTCTCATCTGCAGTTTTAAAATGATTAAAATTTGGCAATTACTGTTAAAGAGCTTTACAGCACTGCTTTCTGGAGAACCTAAAACAGCTACTGAAATAGAGCTAGCATCACTCCTTTCTAGTCTTAGATTTTAAACTAAGTATTGAAAATGTTTCTGTTCTACCTAGCAGAAATGGATGCTGGTCCAGGACTGTAGCTTATAAGCACTACCATGCTGCAAATCTCATAGCTCCTGATCTGTAGCATGTCCTGGCAGAAACAAGCTAACTCCCAATAAAGAACTCTATAGCATTTTGAAAGGAAAGTAACATGTGAGATTTATTTATTTATTTATTTATTTATTTATTTATTTATTTATTTATTTATTTATTTTGGATACAGGAAGGCAATCCTTCCTTCTCACAAAACATTACATTTTTTCCATTTTTTCATGCATCTCTTTTTTTTGGGTTGCAGCCAAGACTGAAAGCAGAAAATAAAAGTATGTTTACGAGAAAGCTTTACTTGGGATTTTCTATTCAAGTGTGTAACCACAACAACAGGAGTCAATTCAGCTCACCCTAACAACTTGGAGAGTGCTGGTACTAAGCCTCTACATGTTACAAGGGATTCAAACTGCCAGGGAGAAGTAGTGACAGGAGGAAAAAATATGCAGGGTACAAGGTGTAAGAGCAACTCAAAGCAGACAAAAAAGAAGAAAGAAGTGAATGTTTTTTCTCTCTCCTTCTCTTTCTTTTGCTTAGGCAAAACACCTGTATTCCTAACTAGGCTTGAGGAAATAGAGTTGGAATCAAAAGAAGGAGTTTGTTCAATGGCTTGTTTGCTTGTTATACACTAAAATCTTTACATCCTGCTATTTGATGATTAGGAGCCATGATACAGGAGTATACTAGTGAGTCTAACTCAGACTCTTTCAGGAGACATCCTAAATCTCCATCGTCACATGGGTACTCTACAGTTCCTTTGGGTTCCTCAGAGAGCATGGTGAGTTGGCCTGCAGGAATGTGTGGTAGAGGAGCACTGCCATGGTTGTTACCTGGAAACTTCAGAGGCCTCTGGAGCAGCTGCCAGAGCCACTGAGCAAGCTCTTCACCCCAGTCTCAAGAGGGGTAAGGACCTGTGCATGGAGGAGCATTGATAAAGAAGAAACCAGGCAGAATGGACCAAGAGAATTAGTGTCATAAACACAGAACGGAGTGCCATGGCTGTGAAAGGTGGCACGAGTTTCAGTGACAGTGATCAAGAGAAAGAAAATAAAACAAGCCTCAGGCATCAGTCCTTTGCAGTGCTGAAAATTTTTTTAGCAGTTTTGTGTTGTTCAAAGGGTGGTGTAAGCATGAGGGGATGGGGAATTCCGCCTTGCTGTGGCTGGAGCTGTGTGAGATGTGTAGGCACCACAAAACACTTGAGTTTTGCCTTTATGTCATTGTTTGGATGAAGTGGGAAGATACTTACACTTGGCTCCTGTTCACCTTCAGTGAGAAACATATTTCTGCAGGCAGCATTTGAAAAAAATGAGGCTCCATTAGATAGCGTTTGGTTTGTGGGAAGATGAGGATGGGGGATGAGGGAAGTGAACAGAATTCAAGGAAAAGCACAAAGGAAAAGCCAGCTGTGGAGACTCTTTATGTTTAATGCTAAAAGGTATTGTGATTCAAAGCATTCAGACACAGTAAAGAATTTGATATCTCAGGAGAAAAAGTGCAGACAAATTGGATACTCAGTCACATCTAAGTGGAAACATATTTTTGTGAGCCATGGTGTTTGTGCACTTCAGTCTTCCTTAGTGACTTCTCTCTCACAGTACCAGCCCATTACCTATGAAAACATGTTCTTTCTTTCTTACAGATACTTGGAAAATTGAAAGGCATGTGTCCAGAAAAATGAAACCTATTTCTAACATTTCTGGAGGTATGTGTGTCCTTATGAAAAGGAAACTGAAGACAAAAGAGAACATCAAATAATGTTTCGAACATTTAAGAATATTGAACACTGAACATTTAAGATTAGATGTCCATTTTGGGAAAGGGATTGAAAATTAGAAATTTGGCTCCACTCTGTATTGAAAAGATGTCATTTTTTAACCTAGATGGTCTAAAGGAGATCAGGTAACTGTTGTTGAGTGAAGGCACATTTTTTTTTTTTTCCATTTGCTATGGGGTGCAGGATTATAATGACTTTGCAGATTCAGACATTTGAATTTAGGTACATATGCGTGTTCACCTGTAAATTGGGTTTCTGAACCTCTGTTACAGAGGATGGAATTTCAGTCTGCAGTGCGTGGAGCTTTGTCACTTGTTTGTCTCACCACAAGCAAGATGTCTACACCTCTGAAGCTGAATGGCCCTCACGTCCTCATTGACTGCAAGGGCTCAGGCTAGGTTTCAAACATCAGACATTGGCCTCTTGTGGCATGAAAAAAATAAAATTATGTTTTGCTTGATTTCCAGGTGCTTCTCTAAAATTGAGGCTAGGTCCTTAGGTCTTTGTCAAATCTTCCCTATATATCTGGAAATCTGCCTATCCTATGCCATCTCAAACAGTGTTAGGTGTCTATTTTTCAATATCAAAGTCCACCTGAGAGCACCCACCACTCCCCAGACTGTCATGGTGGCTCTTCCACATTGAAATAAGAATGAGTTGTCTGACTTTATGCAGTATTTTTAATTATCTTTCTTCAGCTTTCAGGCTTCTCTGCATACATAACTGCATTCTCTTTCCTCCTTGCTCTTTCAGCCAAATTCTTGGTAGTGTAGTTTGTTTAAGTTCACTGATGCCAGTGTAACTTTGTTGATTTACACTGGCTGAGGGTTTCCCTTGGTTTGGCAAATTTAATCTAATTTCTGTGATTATTATTGAATTATAGCTTTCACTAAACTTTACAGTGTCATAATGTGGAAACACTGAAAAACAGTACTTTAAAAGAATAATAATCAGTAATTCTGGCTTCGTCTTTTTTTCCAGTTTAAGCCCTGGCCCATAAGTATCCCATTGACAAGAATCTGTTGCAAATGTTTTCATTGTTTTCTCTTTGCTTTGTGGTGAGCTAAGTGTTTCTGAATTTCCTGGGCGGATGCTTCAGACAGTGACATGCTGAATCTGGTTTTATCAGTTTTATTGTGTTTAAACTATTCTAAGTGCAGCTTGAGGTATGTAGCTATATCATTATTATTATAATTATTATTATTACTATTACTATTAAGATTGCTGTCACTCTTTTTATAGCTGTTATTATCAGCATATGGGAACTACTGAATGTCAGTTCTGTATTGAGCATAGCTTAGCATAACTCCAACCAGTGTAGCCAGGAAGAGCCTTGGTTTTGGTTTAGCTCTGGTTTGTAGGTCTGGTGGTGACACAAATAATGTAGAATTCCATCTGTTGCAGTATTCAGAGAGCTTTTTGTCCAGGGGACAGAGATTTTAGTAACAGGACACATTGCTTTGTTAGTTGAACAAAACACAGAGAGGCTTTCACAACACCTACGTGTTCTTTCTTGTTCCAGAAACTCCTATGACCCAGAAATATTTGTTGCAATGTGAAATGTTCTGTGAGATAATGATAGCTTTGCAGAAATCTGGAAATGCATAGTGGGACAGGAGCTTTTCATGAGCTTATGTTTATAGATGTGTTCAGCATTACTTAATAAAGAATATGACAGACTTTATGACTCCAGGTCTTATGCAGTTCTGTAATGGTCCCTTAGTTTAACAAATGGGAGAGGAAAAGTTTTGAAGTTCAAGAACCACTAATTAAAGGAGCAAACATTGGATATGTTCTGCTTAAGGTTTAAAGCACGATCTACGGAGCACTGTTCTGTTGGTTAGCATCACCTCATGTGATTGCCCAAAGGAAAGGTATGACAACCCCACCTCTTTAGGCAGCTCAGTACAGAAGGCACCACTGTGAGCTAGAAACTCTCCAGTCCTATTTGCACAGAGCTGTACTTGCTCCTACAGGTACAGCTCTGTGCCTTCCTTCTGGGAAGATGTGCAGGTTAGCTTGAGCACGTCTGTGTGGCTGAACAGTGCAGCACTCCTCCAGTGTGAGCTGCTGTAAGTGATAACTTTATCAAGGTTGTATGATATAGGAGAGATTTCCAATGGTGTAATGCTAGGCAAACACAGCCATACAGCTCAAGAGCACACAATCTTGCCTTGATGTTCCTGCCATTTACCATCAAAACCAGTGCTTTTAGAGACATTCCCTGTTGATGGTTGACAGTAGGCCTAAAAGTAGGCAGAATTTTAAAACACATTGCAGTTTTTAAAGGAGTATGTGTTTATATGTATTTAGTTGAGGAAAAAGATCAACTTATATTAAAGATCCCTTCCCAAGTGTCATAAATGACACTTTTTCAAAGCACTTCTTCCATACCTTGCAAAAGGTATTCTGCAATCATCTCAGTTCCTCAGTACCTGTAAGCCTAACAATTGCTCATTTTTTTCTGGGCTATAGGAAAAGCTAACTCAAAAGCTAACTCTTCACAATCCTCAGATATAAAGCACTGTGTAAACATGTGCTATTAACTACAGCTATTTGTTATGCAAGGCAGGGCTGGGAATTGTTCCAGAACCAAATCAATTGCACTCCACAGTTTTGATTCTGTGATATGTAGCTATTGGTTTCAAGGCTACCTCTGGGCTTTCTAAATGGCCTTGGTCAAATATTTACATCAACTCCATTAATCTTTCTGTCTGTCTTCATAATTAATTGAAAAATTATTTCCCTATATTGCAACCTGTTCTTGTCCCCAACAGTTTAGGTACTTGGCAGAACAGAATGATAATCAAAATCAGTTATCAGCAAATGTTACTTCCATCATCTTCTCTGTATTGCTGGCCAAGGTTAGAGCACTCAGCTATTTTAAAAGTGTTATCTTAGCTGTAAGCTCCAGAGCCAGATTAGTGTGAATCAATATCTGTTCAAGATCCCTGCAGTTGTTCTTATGCTAATTCTTTTTGGGGTGAGAGAGTAAAGAGTAGGGTGGTAATCATCAACAGGACCAGGACTTCCCAGGTTGTGGGCAGGTGTTACTGCAGCTCTCTAAGCAGAGATGACACCGTGAGATTAAAATGCCAAACTTTAACAACAGAGACATAAACAGGCCAAAGTTGTATCAAGATACCTGGTGTTTTTCTTAAAGATTCTGAGGTTGAAGTCACCATTGGCTTTGTGCTTAGTTTTGATAATTTAGATCATGCAATCAAGGAACTTGTGTGGTCCAACACTATGAATGAACTCTAATTTGAGTGAACCAATTCTAACATTCTTGTCTGCTTTTCACACAGGCAGGAAAAGGAGCTCCTTTTTCCTTCATTATGAGATAACTAATTTGCCTACATAAGTTTGTAGAAGAGTGTGCTCTCTGTCTTAGCTAGCTCACCTGTTAGACTGTTAATCCTTGAGCACTATTATGGCACTTGTACGCTCGCCACTGCAGAGCTTTGGGAATGCTATCAATCCCATATGAAAGCCTATTTAATTTTCCCATGCACAGACTCAGCAACTCTGAATCTACAGCACATGCATGGCAATTGATCTCAGCATAAATAGTATTATAAAGCTCAGTACTGGGTACAAGATGAGAATCTGAACTGGAACAGAATTCCCTTTACCACAGATGTTTTGTTGGGCCATGCTTATGACTGTGCTACAGAAACAAGTCTTGTTTATCATTCTTGGGTTATATAAGAATTTTTAAAAATTCATATTTGATAAAATTTTCCATCTATATTATTGTTCTCATATCTAATACCTTAGCTGACCAAATAAATATATATTTAACTCTGCCTGAATTCTTCCTCTGACTGAAATCTTGAGATTGGATCAACTCTCAGAAATAGAATTCATTGTATTGAAAAATTGACTTAGCATCTCCAGGTCATTATTTTGTGAGCTTATTGTTAGCTAGTTCAATTACTGACTACAGAAAGTTCCTAATTACTTAATCAGGAAGGCCAACATTCAAAATGAAAGATAAGAGTTCAAGAAAGATGACCTCTAAAAGCTGTTAATCAACTGTAGACATTGACATATGTGCTGCTGTGAACTTGGCAAACTATGATATGTGCTCTGATGATCATAAAGATAATAAGGTTTGTTGCTCATTTAAGTTAAAATGACAAGAACAGACTTGGTTCAAATGAAATGTTAGCTATAAAACTCTGAACATGTGAGAATGACTCCATAGAAATGATAGTTCTGAACTTGGTGTTCCTATTTTTAGAGAATTGACAGATTCTGGTCACTTGCAGAAGAACTTTATGTAGGTGGTGTTGCCAACTCATTTGATTTTTCTTGCCAGTTTCTGAGTATTATTTTATTTTTATTTTTTAATAACACCCTGTGGTGAATGCTGAGATGTAGCTCTTGTTAGCAAAGACAGTTTCTAGCCATTCTCTTATGGAGAAATTTTGAAGTATTCATCCAAATTCATGCCACTAACTAAGAATACAGAACAGAAATAAAATGTCATTGCCATTAAACTACACCAAAATATGAATATTTAATCATGTCTTTTTGCAATTTCTTGATCAGATATGATCTTAAGCTTTTCTTCTGTAAGCATCTCAACAAGTCTTTCATTGGTTCTCAAGTCTGACTTTTTTCTCTTTCATGGCATTTTCTATGGATGTCAATATTTACAAATCACACCAGAAAGCTCATATCTTTTATGTTGTTGGTGGTGTGCTGTTATACCCAAAGCACTGACATCAAAACATTTGTGAAGAAACATGGTTTAAGAAAAGACAACAACAACAAAAGGTAGTTTCATGCCCCAGCTGTCCACCTTTATCATAATCTGTCTTCCCTTATGAATTTTGAAAGATGTAGGCCTCAGAAGTATGAGGTGATCACTGACAACATGACTGTCAGTTGTTTCAACTTTCAATGAAGTAATCAAAAGCTTCTACATATTAGATTATGATATAAATTATTAGACATCTGAAGACCTGTAAATATCCCTATCATTGACTCTTTTAGGAAGATTTAAAAATATTTATTACTTTGCTGATGAGGAAGAACAGCTTTAAATTCGGTATACTAAGCTCTTTGTAAAGTAAATTATACAATGAAATAAACTGTACCACCTGTTCAGATACCTGCTGTGCTCTCTGGTAGTTTTGTCAGATATTACACATGGCTTCCCATAGCTGAAGTTTTGTGTGATTGAGCTGTGACTGAAAAGTGTATTAACACAGAAGAATGGAGAGAAAAAGGTGCTGATGTGTTAGAAAAGTCTCTTTTCTTTGTATTCATTCTTTGTATTGAAAGCTGTTTGCTTTCCTGATTATATTTTTGTAAATAACTTAGCATCCTTTTGAAAAAGGAAGATGAATTATCTTGTGACTTGCAGAAATTAATAATCAAACTCTCACTGAAAAGTCTTTGTTAGTGGGGACACTAGAGCAAAGGGGAACCAAAAAAGACTTTCAGGTTGAGGCTTCAGAATTTCCTCCTGTTGTTGGTTCTCTTGAGGCAGTGAAGTTATCATGCAACCAGTGCAGGTCAAGGTCTAAATGGCATATTGTTACCTCAGGTGTTCTTATGTACTAAAAGACAAACCAAGCAAAAAACAAAACCAAAATGACTATCATAGGGAATTTGTTTAATCTGAATGGCAATGGAATTTGTTTCTTTAAAAGTGAAATTATCTGATCAGAAGCCAACATATCAAAAGAGTGAAAAAATTACTTTTTATAGATTGCTGAATAAATATATAAGTTGATATACCGAAATATAAATACATAAAAGGAAAACAATTCTGCCATTACAGTAGGCACCACAGAGCCTGTCAAAAAGATGAGACCAAAATAAGCTAAGTATTTTTTTCTTTAAGACTCAAAAAAGGGGTTTATTGCAATTTAATGTTTGTGATTAAAGAGGTAGAAAACAGATGCTCTATCAGTTAAGTAAAGATAATATCATCACCATTCCGAGTTAGGAATAGTTTGTTATTTCACAAAAGCTTCATGCCCTTCTGGCCTTGCTTAGGAACTTGGCAGGATATGAAATGAAGATGAATGATAGTTTAAACAGAGTTCACCCTTCCTCACAAGAGCTTATTAGTATAATAGGAATACAAAACATAGGCTTGCAATATTATTAATGTACAGCACCTCCTGTAATATGCTTTTTTTTTTTTTTTTTTTTTTTGAATAATTGATTAAGAACAAGTAGGACAGATCTCATTATCAAGGACTATTGATTTTTTTTTTTTTTTTTTTTTCTGCTCACAGGCTGTTGCTAAATCATTTTCCAATTATGTAATAATGTTATGAGTATAGGACAGATCTGGATAGAAATCTTAATAATTCAATGAACACTGCAGTTTTTTTCAAAGTGGAGGAAGACAAGAAGGTAAAGTGGAACCAGCACAGGATGGCTGATATAAGTAAGACTATGGACAAGCAGCCTTTAAAAGGAAGAAACATGGAAATGTTTATATTTTTAAGGTGGAGTATTAAGCATCTATTTTTTGTTTATTCCTTTACTTTGAGAAGGTGCAGCACACAGATCCTCTCACTGAGAATTTTTAAGACCAGAAACACGGTTTTGTTTTAACGGCCAGATAGCGTTACTGCCTGAACACTCGAGGCTGTGAAAACAAACAAAGAAAACACCCTTGCAGTTAATCAAATATACTAAGAAAGGGAATAGCTTAATCTATAATTGCAGCCTAGAAACCTGGTTATTGATCCTAACAGAGTATATAAAAAGTCCCTGAGCATCACTAATACCTCTATTGTATTTTGGCAACACCTTTTAGCCCAGAATCTCTAAACATCTGGAGAAAATGAAAGGATTTCACTGTTTAAATCTCAAGATTATTTTCATGTTGCTGAAGACAAACATTACACAGCAGGAGATGCAATTAATTTCAACTTAAGTTTGCTTTCCAGAAGTTTACAATTTATTATCCAGTCTTCTCTGTGAGTAGAGGGTAATTTAGATGATCTGCTTTGGATCCCTTTCTTCAGATGGAAGTGAATCTCACTGATGGTGGAGTGAATCTCACTCCAGAGATGCATTTTGTGGTATTGAGGGATCCCATCGCATAGTTGTAGTCTGACTAGTTAACTTTCAGATTCCCAAAAAGAGGTGAAGCCAGGAGGAATATTCTCTGCTGTTGAGGAACTTTTAATCTCATATTTTGTAGGCTATTAATCGTAAAAAGATTTTGGATATTGAAGAAGCAGAGTATCCATAGTTGTAGGTTTCAATAACCATGGAAAAACATTGAAAACAAACAAACAAACCCTTAGATGGGAAACTTTATTCATCATATCTTCTAGAAGTGCAATAAAGTAGATCAATAAAGAGTTCTCAGAATTTTTAGCTGTAGTTTTTTCTATGGATTATGTAACAAACTTTTGAAAATTATTTGTTTTATTCTTTAATTCGTAACAATAATTACTTATCTGTATTTTGTTAATTCCAATTCCACATTTATTTACAGCCATTAGTAACTTTTTTTTTGTTGTTTGTATAACAGATCCTTATAGCTCTTCTCCATAAAAGAACATACCATCAAACTGGTGAAAAGTGTTTTGGATTAAATGAAACATTGAAATTTTTCCCCGTGCTTCTTTAACCCCATTAAAAATTCAGCTTAATAAAGAAATGAAAAATATTATCTAATATTGAAACAGAAAGATTTCATTTTAAAAATGCTGAAACAAAGTGCAGAGTAAAACAATAGTGGAAAAGAATGGAATGGGTCTCTAGCTTTCTAGCTCTCAGACCTTTTTGTTATCTAACGATATAGCAAGCAGAGTCTGGTGACTGTTCTAGTAGTGTAGCAGTTTGTGACAACTAGTTATTTCCTGTTCATTAGCATCTAAGTGCTGCAAGACAACTTGGAACAGCAAGTTTTAGATCTGACAGGATTCCTGGCTGCTCCGAGATTCCACAGTTTCTCCTGACTGTTTTTCCTCAGTTCCAAAATCCACAAACTAGTGAAAGTACATGCAGTGAAGGTAGTTTGAAGTAAGAGCCTGAATAGAGTAAGAATGTATTAGACAGGCATTGTTGCATATTTAGATGAAGGATAGCCAAATTCTTCTTACACCACCTACTGTCTCCTCACCATTCATTAGCTCTTGAAATGAAGTAGTTATAAGCTCATTCATAGAACTTTGGCTTTATAATGTGAAGAACAAACAGGCCTGTAGACCTCTGCCTAACAGAGAAAATCTTGTTGTAAAACATATGCACAAATAACTAACAGCAACACTGTCTACCACTTGGGAAACACTCATAACTGAGAGATCATTTTTTCTGCACTTGAAGCAATGTGATTTTCAAATGACTCACCATTAAAGATAACTCCAGAGAAGAGAGCAGAAATAAACCAAACCAAACTAAAATACAACACTCCCCCTGCCCACCCTGAAAGATACAATGTGCCAGCATAGGTAGTGCATTATTTAGACTGCATTATTATTATTTTTTTTTAAGGGCTTCATTTTTTTCCCCTCAAATTCCTTTCCTATCTCTAAGATGACACAGTAACTTGCAGCAGCTACACTTGAGCTTACCATTGAGTGACCTGACAGGTGGAATTTATAGCAAAGACATTTAACTTCAATTTTTAAGACTGCAAGATACACACGTCCACTAAGTTTATGGCTAGACTAGTGTTAATTTTGACAATGTATTTTTTTTCTCATTATTGTTCATATATATTGTTCATATATATTCATATATATTGTTCATATGAACAACATATATATATATATATATGAACAATAATGAACAATATATATGTATTTATATATTTTTTTTTTTTTTCCCCCAGGGAAATATTTTGAGGAATAGAAGCTTTTTTTTTTTTTTTTTTTTTTTTTTCTCTCTCTCTTTTATTTTTTTTTTCTCTTCTGTTTTACAATAATATTCTAAACTGCGCATCATAAAGGATCTGTCTCCCTTGCAGTGATTATCTTGCTTGGATACTTGTATCAGGTGTAGTGATCAGGGCAGGCAAATAGCTCAGAATAGTTAACCAGTTCTCAGGCAGTTTTTACAACCCTGCTGAGCACTATATTGCTGCAATTATTTTTGTGCTAAAACCAAAGATAATTTAAATATCTGCACAGGTATGTAGCTGTTCTGAATGCATTACGGCATACACTAAGTAGTGTAGTGCAGAAATTAGTCTGCAGAAAGATTAAGTGACTTGAAGTCACCACTGTGTCTGAAAACCACATTATGTGCAACAAAAACACATCACAAACAGAACATGAAGCAGAATGTGTATGAGCTAGCTTTTCTATCACTTCATCACCGAAATAAGGATGTGGTAGCCACTGTGACCATAGACCTTTAGCTGATGGCAAGTATACCCTCAAATTTTTGTCACCAAGCCATTGCTACAACACTGAGATAAGATTAAAACTGTCTCAAATCTGCCTGGATATTCTGCCTTCACACCTCCAACACTGGAGAACTGTCTAAATAATGATTAATCATATCTGACTGGGGAACAGAAACCCTTTTGAGTCTCCTGTGTTCTATGTGTTCAGTCTTGTCCAAAATTCTTTCTTCCTAGATGAGTCATGAAGACTGGGATTCTGTAGTTGGGGAAAAAGTAGAGCTGTGATGAGGAACTACAGAACACAAGGTTGGTCTTTGAGGTGTGGAAAGACATTTGGGTAGAGGTTCTCTGTGGGGAAAATAGGAAATGTGAATAACAATGACAAGGAAGATAATTACCTGAAATCACAGGTATTGGACTACCAGTGTGTGAAGGCAGGAGTCTTGGGGCTAGGACTGTAAGAAGAATAAAAGTAGGACACTGAGGCTGTGAGTTTGGAAGCCTTCTTCCAACACCACCTGGTGTCTGTAGTAGTCTACATGCCTATCACTGTAAAAAACAAACAAACAAACAAACAAAAAAAACCAACTACAAGGAAATACTGAATAAAACATATCTTAACACTGTGTGGCTCTTTGAAGTTGTGTATTTATTTTACTGGCTTTTGGTCTGCTGAAGCTCTACCACAGGAGAAGGGCCAAAAATAAAGAACTGCATAGGCCACAAGATAGGCACAGTACTCGTACTGATACTTGTGAAAGGATACAAATACATGAAAATACTTATATACTAGTAGTTATACTCAGATTATGGTGGCATCTGATCTCTTGGATAAATCAGGATAAAAGTGAATGAATAATGTACCTGAACAGGACAAGCCAGATGGTGTTTGTGATCTTGGTCTTTTTTGAAACTGGAATTTATTTCATTAAATACATTACAATTTTTTCATTTTGCTTAAACAAATAATTAGCATTTCAGCAACACAGATGAGTTACTTAAAATAGCTGTAAAAATATTTACAGACATTTACATATTGTTTCTTTCTCTTTCTCTTACTGTTCAGGTAGCAGAATTTTCCCTATAAAAACACACAAAAATCTTGGAATACAGAATTGTGTGTATAAATACATACATATATGTATGATATGGTCTAGAGGATTTTTTTTTTATAAAACATTCACAAGAAAATATTTTTCTTTGTCATGTTTTTAATCAAACACTGTCACAAGGTTCATACCTTGCCCTACCTAGCAGCAAGAGCAGCTGTTTATATTAATTATTTTATTTATTTTTTAATTATTATTACTTTTATTATTTATTTATTTATTTATTTTTTGCTGGTAATACCAATTTTCCAAATATATGTTGTTCTGGTTTGCTTTAAGCAAGGCAGCCTTATTTTATTTTTCAATTGAGAACACATTTTAAAAAGTTCAGTAATGGGATTCTTTATTTTTAATATTATTGTAGCTCTTATAAACTTCAGTCAGGTCTAATGCTGTGTGAATCTTCTTATTTCAGAAATATAGAACATGAGATAGGCTGTTGCCTTAAATTTGTAGTTTTATTGGTAAGGGGTTTTACCCCCCTGTATGTTACTTTTCAATGAAGATAGGCTATCTCCTCCTATGAACTTTAATATCATGTTATCACATACAATAGTGGAATTTTCTATGTATTCATAATTTGGCTGCTCAACACTGTTATTGCTCCATGAATTTCAGTACTACCATATTCTAAGCTTGCCAAGGAGCATGACTTCATCTCCAACAGGGTGTGTTAACTGTTTGCACCAGGGTCCCAAGCAGACAATAGAAGACCTGAGGGAGAGCAGAACACAATAAAATATAAAGATGCATTTAGGATAAAAGGATAAAAAAGCAGGGCTATGATTAGTTTTGTTTGTGGGCTGGTCACATTACGAGTTTTGTGGTAATTAAGGAGTTAAGTTAAAAAAAAAAAAAAAAAAAAAAGTGAAACTTCTTATCCAGGTGTAGATACAGGAATATTTTAATGAGGCAGAGAGCAGAGAAAACAGTCTGTGGTGATTCTTTGTACTCCTTTTCCCCCTTTCCCTGTAACTTTTCCCCAAGACAGCTTATTTCAGAAGGTCCAAGAATCCCAGGCATTTTCTTCAGTACTGCAGAAGCCTCTAAATGAAGAAAAGCCTGGTTAATCCATAATAATGGCAGGCCTGTTTATTGATCTCATAAATTGCACTTTACTTGACCTGTCAAGAAGGCAGCATTCTCAGCATGTGCTTTCCTGCTCCTCTCTGAGCCTCTCTTTACCTCGGGCAGATTGCTTCCCCCAGCCTCTCCCCATCTGCTGGCAGCTGTTGTGAGCCCTGATCTAAATTCATTAACCTTCCTCCAAACAATCTATTTGAGTTCATCCTTGAGAAAGTAGAGAAGGAATGCTCACTACTGATTTTTCTCCCCTGCCTTTTGTAATGCACCCATGCCCCAACTGCATACCCATGTTTCTGAAAGGAGGAAAATTAAAACCAAAATCAATAGTAATCAAAATCATACCACAAACTAGGATTTCCTAATTTGTAATGCTCTGATTCTTAGGCAGTGTTAACACTGCCTAAGCAAAATACCAAGCAAAATCTGCACACTGATCTGAGTGGTGGCGGAGTAATCAATGACATATATTCATAAGAAACAATCAATGAGGAAGCCAGTGCTTAATAGAAAACACTATTTAGTGTCAATTACTGATTATGCATTATCTCTACCTGAACAATAACCTGAGGTGCAGCATTATTGTTGCCATACAAATGCCATAAGTGACTCTTGTCTTGACTCCAAAGTGACTCTTGTGAAGACAGAAAGCTCCATTTTGGTTGAAATGGGTTACAGACAAGTACATACCTCAGATGTTGGTGTTTCTATACAAGGTTACTCCATTCTACCCAGAGCAATGCATTCTTGCTCTTTGGAAGTGCATTGCTGGATACCTTTTAAGAATACCTTTTAAGGGGATACCTTTTTTTCTTCAAAAAAGATGTGTCTTATCAGGGCAGTGTCTGATATGAATATGTGAAAACTACAGTAAACAAAAAGTAATGAATTTTTAAAAGGAAAGATTGGCATTTAAATGGTTGATTCCTTTTATGAACAAATAGAGCTAAGTCCCAGCTCACATTTACATTTGTTGAGGTTGTTAATCACAGGTGTCTTGTGATGCACTGGAAACCTTCTCCGATTGTGTTGTCAGTCTAAGAAAGAATACACAATCTGGAATTGAAGTGTAAGCCTGAGATAGAGTGACTGTGTCTTTTCACTGGAAACAAAGTGAGAAGAGATGCTTAGCTTAGGTGAAGCACCCAGTTTCTGAGTTGCTATAGATTGGTGTACAAAAATCCCAGGTAAAAGGTGCTGAAGGGACTGAACTGAAAGTTTTGAAAATGTAGTTCTGGTTTCACTTGAATAAACCTTAATTAGCTATTTCCAAATGTTGCCTTATATTGACAACAAGGAAAAAGGCATGGCTGACAAATTATAAAAAGCAAGTTCAGGTAAATGATTATGCTAAGTCCAGGTCAGATGTATGTTCTGCCAGCTCTTTAGGGTTGTAAGACCATAAGTGGCATTGAAGTTTTTGAAAATAATAAAAGAGGATCAGGCCACTCACTACTCTTTCTCTATACTTAATACTATTACTGTAAAAATATGCACATCTTACAAAATAACCTAAAAGTCTGTCTTGCATTTCAGGAGTTGGAGATTATCTTGTGCTTGATGTTTGCCTGGGCCATTAAAATTTTTTAGCAGACTGATGAGTTGGAAAACCATTGGAAAACCAAAAGTACAATAAAAATGCAGCTTATGTATTTTTTTCCATAGCCTTAATAATGTTGTTATTAATATATTCAAATTAGTGTCGAAACATTCCCTGTCCCTGGATCTGAGAAAGCACTTTAGGACACAATGTCTCAAAGGCTGTGAAAATTTGAAGGCATGCCATTTGTATGAATGCCATCTTTATATTTTTCTCTGTGTAGAAGATAGTGGTGAATTACGGCATTTTGCTACAGCAGATGATAGGAGATAGAATAGTTTTGAATTAGTTCAATTTGTACTGTGAATAGAATAGAAAAAATTATTTCAGTGGGAGCTGGATCAGATCAAATGGCTCTGGCTTTCCCTCTTCTTTCCCCATTCAGATGTCTCCTCATCTTCAGACGTCTTCTTCTGATGTCTCTTGGATCTGTGCATAGTTTTATGATATGGTAGCAGCAGGATGTCAGTGGGGATATGGAAACAGAGTTCACTCCATTTTTCAGTTCCTGGCTGGTCTGCAATGCCTTTATCTCCAGGGGACTTTTAAAGGCAGTCCAATCTGTAATGTCATGGACATGGATTCATTCTTCCACTGCCAAAGGGCAGTAGTGCTAGAACATTAAAAGCCCAGTGAAGAAAAGCTGTTCAATTCCTGGCATTTCTCAGGAGAAGCCAAGTGTATACTAAAGAAGTTGTAAGAGGCAATGTAGTTGCTGGAGGACATAGACTTACCTTTCCAAAAAACAGTCTCAGGCAATGTCAGTTGACAGGTTCTCTGAGTTTGCTACAGGAGGGGGAGTTCTTGGAATACAAATTCAAGGATCGATTTGAGTGACCCTAGGTTAGAATAGTTCAGAAATTGTTTGTGCTTACTGAAACTGTGCCTGAAAAATTCCCTTATTTCCAATAAATTACTGTACAACGCCTGGTTTAATGGTCATCTGGTATAAAGCAATATTATTGCAGTTAAAAACAACATATTATTTTTCAGTGTTAGAAAAATAACCCCCCATTTCTTTCTTAGCTCATTTTTAATCTTTGGTGAAGAGCACCTGATTGATAGGAATGTAATGATAATCCAATTCCTTCACTTAACGAGCCAAAGAGAACATTCAGTTAAATCAGCCTGTGTTACTGACACCCAGAGAATGGGCTGGAATGCCTGCCAGAAGTTATTGAGCTGGAGAGAATTTTAAATGAATGAATTGGGCATGACTCATGTCTTTCCATAGAGCAACTGTGGGCGCTGGCTGCTGAAGTACTTGAGAAATCAACAAGGGCCCCTTTTGAGGGAGCCAGGGGGAGAATTTCATAACTGTCTTGGATCTGGAGTTCTGCTATGCATCTGGTCTAATAATACTGTACAACAGCAAAGATTATTTAAAGACAAACAGCTTCAGTTTGTAAATAACTCAAATACCAACAAACTTGGGTGGTGAAGGGTGGCAGAGTGTTAATTGGTCTGGAAGCAGTATAAATACTTTCTGCATTTATCTCACTTACAAATGTTCACTGGTGATATGTTATCAGTAATTTATGATGTGCCATGACAAACGCTTACATTTCTGACAAAAATAGCAATTAGTTAGAGGAATGAGGATTCTCCTTGAATGCTTTCAGCAAGTTGTAGGGGGAATTTCTTTCCTTCCATGCATGAAATGATAGTAAAAAACATTCAAATTTGGCAGTTTACGCTGTTGTCTGAATCTGGTCTGGATTTATGCTATTCTAAAGACATTATGCTTGCTTATATAAAGATATTACTATAAATTACCTGCATGTTTAGTGCATACATTAATATGTAATCGTGGTGATAAATACAAAAGAAACTAATCAGTTGGCTAATGCAATTTCTTGACCCTTGATGCAGACATTGTTGCTTATTTGGTCTTGTTTTCTTCACAGACCTGGTAGTTGTTACCAAAGGATATTTTATGATGGGGGAGTAAAATGTACATCAAAACTATTAAGCACTACCCCTAGGATGCCTCTCAGGCACAGGGAAGCAAACAAAGTCCAATTTGTTACTGCATCACACTGCAGATAGGTACTCCACTATGTCTTCACTTTCATCCTCAGGGAAAAGGAGTTGCTGACTAGGAGTGAGAAAAGTCAAATGCTTTCTGAAGCTGGTGAGTGCTATGGATACATAAGACCCCTGTGATCTAAGTGGTTTGAGAGCTGGAATAGAAATACCATACTATCTAGGCATCTCTGACACATTTTGATTTTCCTGCCAGCGTCAACTCTCTATTGCATAAGTGGAGTGGTTTCAGTGTCATGTCTTTAAGTGCATTTTACTTGTGTGATTCAGTGAACTTCAGTAGTCTTTGTTTTAAAAAAGAAGAGTTTAATTAATTCTTGATGATTTAGAAGATTCTGAATTCAGAGAGAACTGCAAAATAGTGATGTTAAATTCTGGTTGAATTCCTATCACTAAGAGACAGTGTTGATGAAGATTCAAGTCAAAAGCAATTCAATTCCATACGTTTCTTCTCGGTAAGAGAGCTGAAGAATAGAGTAACAAACTTTGTAAACAGCCACACATTCAAAGATGGTTGAAGCCAACCAAAAGGCATTACTCAACGGGACCAGTAGATTAAAAACACTTCATCAGATGGTACCTTGTAAGCAACATGATGTCAGAGCAGTGAGTCTAATAAGGGATATTTGCAGACTGATGTCAGAAAAATAGCGATACATAGAAAATATAGGAGCTCTTTGAGGAAGGAAAGCGTCTCCAGAGATAAGGTCCCAGCAATGCAATCAGGAGAAGGAGGGAGTGTATGAACATGATGGCATGAGATTGCCATTTATGGTGTTTACTTATCATCTAGTGCAAGCAGGCAACCTGTTTGGGGTGAGAAAATATTGGGGATAATTGTAAAAGACAGAAAGCAGACTTCTTTCCTACTTTGGAGGGAGTGGTATGATTCTAGGGCACTTTTGTATCTCTGTAGGCTTACTGTGTGAGGTAACTAAAGTCCCAAGTGATGGTGTTCATTGCCTGTGGCTCTGGGAAGGAAAGTGATTGGAATGATACTTCCACCAGGGAAGTATGAAGTAGGATTGTTTGGATCTGCTGGGTAATCCTTGGTGACTCTTTAGAAACATTGAAACTGAAATGGAACAATGTCACTTAACATTAAAGGGCAAGTAAATCTTATAGTCCAAGTAAAAGCGCAGAATTTGGTCAGTATGCCCAGTCAACACAGACTGAATTCACTGATCAGTTACGGAAACAGTTCTGATTTTAGACAGATACTCTATTTTGATAGGGATATATTTTAGACTCTTATTGAAACCTCTTACTCATGACCTGCATAATAATTCAGTCATACAATCTCCCATACTCACTGTAACGTTTTCCATTAGACCCAGAAGAAATAGATCACACACAAATGCCTGCAGATCATATTGGGAATAATAATTGTAATGGATTTTTTTTTTTAATTACTATTATTATTTTTTCCCCTGGATTTTTTCTCATTCCAAGAACTGAAGCTGTTTCTTTAGTTCTTAGAGAGTGGGTGACTGTCTTGCTTTGAGGGTGAAGAAAATATTGCAGCAATGCTGTGCTACAGCAGTGTGAATTGCTGGGCTTTCCTCTTCAGGAACCATGATTGACTTGGAGAATTCTGCTTTTCTTTCGTGAAACTGCTGTTATCTCCCGACCCCTGTCCTCAGACAGGTGAGCTGTAATGTCTTTGGCAGTGAATAAAAATGATCCATGGTTAACAAATAGGAAAATAACTTTCAATCTGAGGAGATGCAACTAACAGTTGAAAAATCATCACAACAAATTATCTAATTTTTCAGTTAAAATAATCAGTAAATTTATTTTGCTTCTGGTAAAAAACAAACCTCCCCCAGATCCTCTCTTTCAAAGTTTTTTTTTTTTTTTTTTTTTTTTTTTTTTTTTTTTTTTGTGCAGGAACACAGTGTATGATAGATATGATAGATGATAGAAGAGATGGCCAATTCCTTTCGACCACTTTTGAACAGTAAATCTTGGTTCCCAAACCTGCTCAGATGTGGAAGCTCTGAGACACAGAAAAGCCTTACATGGTTCATGGACCTGGACTGTCTGCTGGAAGAGCTGCCAGGAATGATAAAAATGATAATAAATTTGCTTTTACTGCTCGTCTCTGTTGTAGTAAATTTGTCCCGTATCTTTACACAAAAATGTGTACTGACCCTTTTTACAAACCCCTAAGGAGAAATTTGTGCACAAAAGTAACATTCTCTTTCTCTTCACTTCTGTTTGTGGTGTCTTTTTATAATTTGTGGAAGGTGTCCAACAGGTTGGAAAATGCATTGGAAATCTAATCCAGACATGTCAATGCAACACTGGTGTTAGTTTAAACAAAAACTAAGCAAGTTTTCCCCTTTGCAAAGCAATGCCTCCAAAAATACTTCTCTGATTCAGAGATTTATTTATTTTTGGTCCTGACTTAACTCCTTCTGTATGAGAAAACAAGGTTATATTTACATGGCATAATACTTGCACTTATTCACACAAAAATATTTTATATTTCTCTAACATAAGGAGAAGGTTTGATCAGAAGTGTAATAATTTCTAACATGTTTGGCCCAAATCTTTGACAGTTTATAATGAAGTTAGCACAATAACACTTGTTTCTAGTAGTGCAAAATTTGAACTATAGTGGATGAACCATGTCCAGTGGCAAAGGGAATGTTATCATTTCACTATTAATTTAATTTAATTTAATTTTAATTAGCCAGTTATAGGGAGTATGCGGTACTTTTGGAGAACCATTTTGTGTTTTTTTTTTTTTCCAGGAATTATTATAACTATTATATTAGTGTGTGTGTGATACATTTGCCTCAGGACTTCTTGCTCTTTGAGAATTTTTTCATAATTTGACATAAATTGACCTTTTTTTTTTTTTTTAATGAATACAAAATTCCCTCAAGATTAGTTAATATAACTGTCTTGAGTCACACAACTCAGACCACACTTCGATTTTTGGAGAGTTTAGGTTCCATGACAGGTTTTAGTAAATATAAGGTAGAATATGTCATCCACAGAAAATGCTGGATGTGGATTAAGAAAAATATCCATAATCTATGGCATAATTTTACAAAAAAATACATGTTCACATGCATACAATATTATATTTATATTGACTGATTTCAGTTTGTGTGGTCCGGCATGGCTGTATATATTGAATATATGTTAAAAGAATTTAACTGACTCATTGAGAATCGATTCAAAGTGGAGCGCTGTCCCCCCCAGTTCTGTCAGTGACACCATCATCCATGTCATACAATGGACTTGAAGTCCAAACTGATTTTTCCCTCTACTTTTCTTGAAGATACGTGTATTTAAAAGAGGAAAAACAGCAACAACAAAACCAACATAAGTTTTTTTTTTTTTCTTTTTTTTTCCCCCACAGAATGTATTCCTGTTAAATGAAAATGCTGAGTATATTTTATTGATGAAAAAAAGAGAAGTGGATTGGTAGGATGAAGCTATTGGTCAAGTGTTTATCTAAAAAAAAAAAAAAAAAAAAAGAGCATAGCATTTCCTCACTGAAACAGAAGTTTGGATTTGTGGGTTGGGGTAAGGTATCATTTACTGCAATTGAGGCCCCACATGCAACACACCTTCCCACTCAGGGAGAGCAAATGAGCAACTGAAATATTACCTCACTTAGCAATGAGACGGTATTTTGCAGTTAAATATGTGTAAATGTTAACTAATGGGTCCTTTCAGGAAGGGTTTCATGACATTATCAAACCTTGGGAAGGAGCTCATGCTAGAGGCAAGCTGCAGAAGTGCCCTGTGTGCCCTCTGCTCACAAAACAGACACCTTTGCTTTCCAAGCTTAGCCCTACTGGTGAGCAGCAAAGTCCTTCACCACTGAGGCCAAGGAGCACTTAAGCTGTGCAACGCTTCATGGGAAATACCCACAGTGCCAGCTCCTTGTGAGCTCAGGAGCCTTAAATCTGTTGCCCTTGGTATTTTAACTCACCACTAAGGAACGGCAACCTACTGAAATTGAAGTGAAGGAGGGTTTTGGTCCATGGTTTGTGTTGCTAGAGCAAGTACTCCCTAAATACTTCCTCAGCAGAGGGGTCACAGAGTTAATGAGCACAGAGACTGAACTTAACTGCTCTATCTTGAGGTGATCCTGTAAGAGCAGGGTTGCAAAACACTGTGGGGAAGCCTATGATCCCCCATGCCTTCCTGACTGTGGTCACATGGAGAGCTTCCTCCTCTGGGTTTTTCTTTGTCACATCTACCACAACACTCCACTGAAAAGATGAGAAAATGTATCTTTAAAAAACAGCCGTGCTTCTGGCATTACTACAGTCACAAGGTCAGGCAGCTTAGTCATTAGAGAAGATTATTTTATTTTGTGATACTCCTCTAGCCAGCAAAAAGTGCTGTTAGCTTGCATGCACCCATTCATACAATATGGAAAGGTCCAGATACACATTCAATGGAAAATGTGAATAAGCAAAATATTTGTAATGAGGTGGTTTTAGTATTCGTGCCAAGACAAATCAGAGAAGGGAAGAAACACACGTCTTGAAAGTATTTCCTCTCATGACAAAGATGTGACCATATAAGCACATGGTTTGAAACAGGAACAGCACATCTGAACAAACAATGAATACCCTGCACCTTCATCCATTATTAGAGTTCAGGAGGTACCAGTACAGCAAGTTTTTTCCTATATTTACCCCCAGAAATCTGTCCAGATATGACCATAGGTTATTTGTCCCATTTTCTTTTTTCATTCTTCCTGACCTGAAGTGGCTGTTCTTTTGAGTTTGTGAAGCAAGGTTGCAGGGACCTTTACCTGGACCTAAACGCGGAAAATGAAGATTCAAGCTCCTGATCTGGTGAGTATGAGGTGAATATTGTTTTAAGCAGTCAGGCAGGTGCTGAGCTTGGATGAATGAAATCAATGGTCACTTGTCTTAACCAATTACCTATTATTTTATTTTTTTTTCATTGTGGAAATGCCACCTTTTCAATACTCAGTGTTGCTGCAGAAAAAAATCTGTTCTGATGAATCACCATTCTATGAAAAAAAGTTTCCCTGCAAAGTACGCAGCCAGCAGTACTACCATTACCACAAATTACTTTCTTTTAGGGTTCAATCTGGTTCCTGTAGAAGCCAGTGGAAAAACATCTGATTTCAATGAACATTGGTCAGGATTAGGCGGCTACTGTATCATAGCTCTTAGGAGTGTTCTGAAACTAGCACTGTAGTAGCTGGCTCCCAAAAGTCACTAACAGGAAGAAACCCCATCCCTATTTTAGAATCATGGCTGACAAATTCAAGCATAAAATCAGTACCACACCTAGATCTCTATGTGCTTTCTTTTCTGTCTTATCTGCACACTATTTTTTTTTTTTTTTATCTTTCCTTCTCTTATCTCCATCCAGTCTAATGCTCTGTGTTGTCACTGTGACATTGGTATTGCTGGCTCTGTACCAGATTGCTTCCTTTCAAAGTATTACAGGGATGATATGGGGAATCCTTTCTTGATACTCCTCTTTTTTTTTTTTTTTTTTCTTTTTTTCTTTTCTCTAGTAAAAAAAAAAAAACAAAAAAAACCATTGTTGTCTTTTTCGTCTGTGACTTTGTTTCTTTCCTTTAGATGTTCCTTCCCCCCCCCCCCCCCAGTTATTTTACCACAGTTTAGAGACAGTCTTATAAAATCTATTTTAGTTTTCTGATGTCCAGATATTCCATTCCTGTCTGTCCCTTCCACTTTCTTCATCTCACATCTCACAACAAAAATGTGCATTAATAGTTCAAGCCTGTATGTATAACAGAGGTCCTCGAACCTCTGTGAAATATAGCATCATGCTACAATCAATGTGAAATATAATTTGATGTCCTCTGATCTAGCAGTTAAAATTGCTGTTGTGGAACAAGGAAGCACAGGTGACCTACATGGAGCAGAACAGAGGAGACAAGGGGAGAGACGAGTGATGCAAACGTGAAGAGTTTAGAAGAACAGAGACCTGTGGATAGGACTGCAAGTGACTGGGGAGGAGTAGGGAGCTGAAGAAGAGAGCAAAAAGAATTAGAAAATAAAGGTACCAAACCAAAGAGAAGTAATAGTAAGGGAAGAAGGATAAACTTGAAGGGAGTGAAGGCACAGTAGAGCAGATTCCACCTTTGCGTTGCTTCCTGGAGATTTAAGAGCAAAGATCAAGGATAGCAGATATTGCAAATTTAGGACAGGGTGCATAATTGAGAAGCAAGATGGCACTGTTTTTAAATGTCTGGATTATTTTATTTTAAGACTCATGAACACCGCACATTGCATTTCCTGAGTCTCTTGACATTTCTCCCCTTCCCTCCCTTCCCTATAAAACCACGATTCCTTCTTTCATAAAACCATGAGTGCTAGGGCAGAAATCTTTCTCCTTCATTTGGAGAATATGTGAAATGCAAGATGCAAAAAAGGTTCATTATGAGTAGATCTTGGGTGAGGAAAACCATCTAAAGATCCCAGCTGTCTTTCAGCTGACCAAGGTGAAAGGACATCTTGGCATTATAGGAGATAAATTTGAAACTCTCCTCTCTCCATTGCCTGCAAAAGGGCTCACCCTGATGACTGTGTAGTGCCCTTTGGTTGCCAAGGCACCTGATCAGTACACAGGCTCTCATCTGAGGGCAATCTACTAATTCACATACAATACACACTTATCTATTCCTTTTCACCTTCAGTCTTATGTTCAGGCAAAGTCCCCTCTGGAGACAGGTACAGTCTATTTCTGAGTCCTTTTAGCTGCCCAATCCTCCATGATGCACTTTTCCTTCAGCTGCAGAAATGGGATGTCTTGTTAGGTAAATATACTGCACACTGAGCTGAATTTCAGAAGAAAATGGGAGAAGAGTGCAGAGAACTTCTGATTGCTACCAAATGAATGGTAAGCAGCAGAGGACAGACAGTTCCTCTCTGTGGAGATGCTCCTGGAAAACATAACGGACAAGTATTTTTTGAGAAAGAGTAAGAACAATCTATGCTCTAAAAGTTAGAGAAAGTGTTTCCAGGGATCTTCCAGAAACAACAGAAATCTCCTGGTTTTGGTTACTCCTCTGTCATCATTCTCTGCACCTATGGGGATTGCTTCTATTGTAGTCTGAGAAACTGAAAAAATGACAAGTTCCCTGCCTCTTGTGTAACACAATCTCTTAGTACTGCCTTATAAAGAAATGAATAATTGGCATTTATTCCGTGTACATTGGGCGAGTAGCCCAGTTCTATTGCCTGCAGGATGATCTTACCTGGGAGAGTTTCAGAGAGCTCAGGTTATTTCTAAGCAGTCACCTGGGTATGATGCCTGGCTCTCTGCCAGGGCTGAGCAATCATGGCTGCCGACAGGGAATCTCTCCTGTATAATCCTGAACCCAGAGTTATGATATGTGTGTAGGCAAAGCAGTGCGAGGGACCTGGCCACAAGTTTGTAAAGCAGGATCAGCCATTGCAGGGCAGGGGGTGTTAAATCCCAGCAGTTGTCTCATGTCTGTCAGTGGGGGCTGCTGCACCAGCTGCAATGCCTCCTGCTCCGGGTTCTGCTCGTTCCTGCAGGGGATGACATAGGCACTCTGCAAAACAAATAGCAATTTGTTAGAGCCTGATGACAAATTCACATGTTGGCTATGAATGCACATGTAAGAGGCAGAAAAATATACTTCCAGCTGAACAATCTCACTGCACCTTCTATTGGCTTGAGTTGGCAAAAGCTGCCTTATATCTCATCTCCTAGAGCTGTTTCCTAGGACCCTTGCTGTGTTTGTTCTGTCCCCATACAGGGAAACAATTAAATTCCATCAGCTGGGTAAAGAAATTAATTGCATGGGTGATGTCTGCTTCATACCTTCATCAGACTATCTAATGGCCTCACAACACATGAGTAGCTTTGTGTAGATTCTATCAGTGGGTGTAGGTGCAATAAATCCAACAAACAGAGATAGTTTTAAAGAGCTTCTTAGAGTCAAAAAGAAAATAAACTCTCCTCTCATTGAATGTGTTTCAAGATTGATCTGTAAAGCCCTTCCAGGTGGTATATAGCTTGCTGAATCTGCATTTTCTGTCTTTGGGAGCAAAGTCAGATTATTCTCACTGTGATGAGCTTTTACTGTTTTCCCAGATCAGACCTGGAGAATGTCTGCTTCTGTAGTGGTAGATGTGTGTCCCAAAGGGACAAGCACTAGTCTTTTAGAATTGAACTTCTGCCAACCATTTTCACTCTTTAGCAGAACTGTTCTGGAAACACTCATCCTACCCATTTTATTTTTCAGTAAAATTAAAACACACTACAAAATCCCATGTATTTTGATGAAACTTCAGCATTTTTGAGGGAAAATGTTCTGACATTTCTGAAATAGAATGCTTCACCTTTATATCAAATTTTATGTCAGTACATCCAAGAAACATTGCCTCATGGTATCAGTAATTCCTACAGATGTTTTACTTGAATTCTCTTCTCAGTTGCATTTCCCTTCTAAGTCAAGAAGGTATTACTAGCCACTACACAGAGGTAGTAAGACGTGTTGTGTTACAATGACATGGACAAAATAATTCATGGCACCTGCTCAGGTAATTTACGTCATCTTTGTAGAGAATCTGTATCTTGTGCAATTTTCTTGTGCTAAGCAAGGATTTTCAGTGACTATTTGAAAGATATATAAATCTATATATTTTCCAAAATCAATATTCTCACACAGGAAAAAAAAAAGAAACAAACAAACAAAAAAACCCAACAACATAGAATTCTCTGACTTTTCATATGAACAGGTTGCCATTTTCATTTGCTATGGAAAACTTTTATCAAGCAAGAGGTAAACACACATTTCTTTCTTATTTCTTTTTCCAGGAAATTCATTTTTGCAAAAAATATTTCCACTTTTAATTCTTCTCTTAATTGGACGTGTATTTTTTTTTCTCAATGTGAAGTTGTGTGTGGGAGAGATGTACCTTTGGAGGGTGCTGTATCTTTCTTTTTTCTTTTTTTTTTTTTTTTTTAATGTTTCAGAGAAAGATGTTTAATATAAATATGAAAGGCAATCTCAAATGCTGCTACAGTTATACCTCTGGGATTTCCAAACCTGAAAGCTGGTAGTTGGTGCAAAATGTGTGAAAGGAGTTGTTTAAGAGTGGCAGCTGAAGGGAACAAATTACACTAATTCACTGATAAGTGGCTGGTTCCCTATTGGTTTTTGGGTGATTTGCCATTGATTTGTGAATTTGTATGTGATTTGGAGCCTTCCTAATTAAGAGGCTGCTTCTCTTTTTAATTTCTTCTTGACGGGAGAGGTCAGTTGACTTGACTTTATTTTATTTGAGTGACTGGCTTTACTGTAATGACCGCAATGGGGATTTTCCATGACATGATGTGGATTTTGTCCTCCACCAGGTTTGAGAGTGCTCCTGTTCAGGGAATCTATTTTCAAGAATTTTCTTCAGAAAATACATGTACTTAATTTGTAGAAGATAGAATGTTAACTGTTGTCCTAACCATCAAAAACTATTTTGGATGTTGCAGAGGTGTTTAGGGAACTTGCAATTTACAAATTTTGTAAAACTAGTAAACTCAATAATATTGTAAAGGTAACCAACAAATATGTTTCTGGTGGAAATGTGTTTTTGAGGAAATAAATATTAACCATCTCTTACATAAAATTTTAACTTCTGTGACTATGTCAAGGGAAAGGTCCTACTTAAACTAGAATCATGCTTCTATCCCAAACAGATTAATTCAGGAATGAAAAGAAGGAAAAATGAACTTTTTTGAATGGACATTTGATTTCTTTTTCAAATAACCTTTTGACTTTCCAAAGTCCCCTTAGTTATAGCTCTACTGGTTTTGCATAAGAAATACAATGATGACAGAAGTCCCCTCAAAACATGAAAAAGCAGGTACGTAGAGTAACAAGAGCTGCAAAAGTCTTTATTGGTGTACTATACAGTTTTTCTTCTGTACAGGACAAGACCTCAATAAATTCCTTATTAGCAGTCAGTAGTCTGGTGGTCTGATTTTGAAGCCATAAGCATGGTAAATCTCTAAAGGCTTATTACCCATTTAGTATAAATCTGTTGAAAATGTATCCATGTTGCCCCAAAATGCTTTAGCAGCTCTCTGAGTGAGTGATATCCATTTAAGCAGGCTATCACATTATATGATTCTTTAGTTTGATCTGCTGAAAATAGATTAACTGTATTCTTTTATTCATTGTGCTGGATGCACAACAAACCAGCTTACTTGGGTATTCATTTAATGTGTCTCCATTGCATAGGATTTTGTCTGTTGGAAGGAAAATCTCCTGCTTTAAGTGTACTGGTTGATTTCTTTAACAGCTATTCAGATTGCTGGTCTCCAACATCTAAAGTTAAGTTTTCTATTCTATCTTTAATAGGACTCAGTAGAAAAGGGTGAGTGATGGGGGAGAACCTCCATCACTTAATTAGAACAGATGGATTTTGCATTTGACTATGAATCAACTTTATCCAGATATGACAAAAAATAGAGTTTATGGTTTGGGGGAAACTTCAATATTTGGAAATTTTATTCCACATGTATTTGGAAGACAGTTGAAATAAAGATATTTTTGATGGAGGCACTTTCAATGCTGGTGACCGATGTTGTTTGAGGTTGGCTCCTTACATTGCGTTTGATTGTAGCAATATTGAATGAAATCTTGCCCTTTTCACTTCTGCTCTAAACAATGCTAAAAATTGGACAGGATGAAGAATCAGCTGTCCAGGGATTTTAACTCTGTCTTGAGCTTGAAAGGGGCTGCCTGAATACTGTAACCTGCAAGCCTCAGCAGAGCCCTTGGAAGCCTCAAGCCTTCCAGTCATAGGCTGAATTTGGAGAGCTCTTTCTGTGATGTGTTTTGGGTCAGCCACTCACCATTTCCCTAAGAAATTCCTTTAGAATATGCAAAATTCCTTTTTTGCTTACTCAACCTCTAGCAAAATGATGTGGGAGTTTAGTAGAGTTGTGGGGAAGGTGGGGGGAGACAATGAAGAAACTTACACAAATGTTTTCTTGCTCCTTTGCATCCACTTGTTGGGGATAGATAGCTTTATTTTATTATTATTTTCCTGGTTTCCATTTTTTTTTTGTTTTTATTTTCTCCAAAATGCTGATATAAAGTCTCATTATTCAAGTGTTTCAGTTTTTTTAATTTTTATTTATTTATTTATTTACTCAGGCAGTGAGGCAGAAGCACAGTCTGGATAAGGATCTAATTTTTGAGCTGTTTATCTGAAGCAAGGCTGGGTGCCTGCCCATCACTGGCTGCAAAGCATGTAAGTGGCAGGTCTGTTCTCTGCCTTTGCCTCCTTGCTGCTTCTGTTTGATTAACTCAGCAGCAGTTGGGCATTAGCTGGATGAAACCAGCACTTCAAATGAACATGTTTATTGAGAAACATAGTGTGAATAAAGAATTAAATTCTGAAGCTAAAAGGAATTGTGGTTTTCCTGAAGTGTTGGATAATTGTTGAGTAAAAAACAAAATAAAACAAAACAATCACAAAAAGATGGCTTCTATGGTATCTATTCTATATTAACACTTTAGGGACTGAGATTCTTATAGGTGGTCATTAGCCATGTCTCTGGGAAAAGAAACAATTACCAAGGAACATTTAGATAGGCATTGTGTGGACTCAAACCAGGCACAGCAGGTTGTTTAGACTGGGTGAACAGGGCTGCCCTGCTCTCTCTGCCTTGGCAGAAATGCAAAACTCTCCCAGAGGAGGAGGATTCTTATTTAGGTTGCACTTTGTACATAGCTTTTTAGTAACGGTACTGGCAGCTTTCCTTTCTGCTGTTGTCCTTTTAAAGATCCATCAATAGAGACTCTCGCAGGGAATAACACAGCCATGCATGACTGCTCCAAAAGCAAGGCACTTTCAAAACATGAAAAGGAAAAAGGTGGATTGAAGAGAGGATGGAAGAGGACAGCATGAAATCAGCAGAGTGTGTTCAACAACAGGCAAGAGCTACAAGTGAAAATAATGTGATCAAGGGTTGTATGTGGAAAGAAGATTGGCATGTATCAAGAACATGAGGACAGTAAGGAAGAGAAAGTAATTTTTTTAATGAGGATTCAGGCTATAAAAGAGGGTAGAAGAGGTACTCAGCTAGGACTCTCTTCTGCAGTTTTCATTTATTTGCAGTGGCACTGGCACAACCATTTGTTTCAGCAAAGCTTGTTGCAGAAACCACTGTGGTGTTTTTGTGAGCAAAGGTAAAAGACTTCAGGCTTCATTATCAAGCAATGAACATAACATCAACATCTACTAATGAATGAAAATTCAATATATAAAAATCAAAAAATTCATACAATGCTTATTCTGACTCACATTTGAAGGCTAATGGAGAACCCAAAAATTAGTGGAATGGAGAAAAAAAGTAGACTGTTTTTCAAAAAAAGGAAAACAAATGGATCTATTAGCACCTTGAGGATGATGGAAAAGTAGAGTGCTGTGAGATTAAGATACAAATAGAAATATATTTTGCGTATTGTGGCAAATACAGAATTTCTTCTATAGCTCTAAACTCAGACAGGTAAAACAGAAACTCATAGGTAAATTCGACTCCAAAAGGGCTTGAAAACTCAGCTGAAACACTTTGGAAACCTGAATCAATTTGCTTAATATACTAAATTATCAAGTTTTGATATTGTTTTCTTAGGAGCTAGTGTAATATTTGTCCTCAAACTTAATGGGGAAATACAGTGACATTAACTTAAAAGGACAGTTGAAGTTATTTTTATTGTAGACTGCTTCTCAAGAGAAAACAAACAAACAACAACAACAACAACAAAAAACACCAACCATTTCACAAAGAAAACAGTTGTTGCAACTCACATTATTTTAGTTGATTTTCACATTTACTAATTGGCAGATTCTTTTCATTTATGGGGAATACATGGTAATACATAGTAACTGTATAGTAAAATATGTACTACAGCATATGGTAATTCTGGCTTTGCTCCCATTTGAAATCACAAGCAATGTTCCCATTGATTTGACTCAGTGAGGCAGATATTGTTGCCTGGAGGCTGAGTCAAATAACCTCTTATGAACCTCATTTGAGCAAATAACTAACATAAAGAGGAAATTATTTCCAAGTAAGCAGCAAGCAAGCAGGAGAGCAGGCTATCCTGACCCTAATTTGATCTTTCTGCCATTCATTATAGTCATCTTTTGGTTAATGATTTGGCTCGTGGTGAGACTGGTATGTGTCTCCCCACATTCTTCCAGGCTGTGGCAGAAATGTGGACTCTTTTCTGACCTCCAGAGATGGTGAGCAGCTGCAGACCAGGCAAGAAAAGCTGCTGCTCTCCACATTTTTCAGGAAATTCATTTTCCTCATTGCCACTAAATGTTACTATTACACCATACAGCTAAAAATGAAGATCACAGATCTCCAAAATATGCCCATCCTTCATGTCATGTGTGAGCTGCTACTAGGCTCATAGGTGGTCTTTGACCATAGGATAAATGGAAGTGTAATAATGCAGAGAGTTTTAGAACCAGGGAATTATTGCCATCTACTTTCAGTTCTCTGGGTGAAAACAATCTGTATTAAAGTCAGTAAAAGAAGAGGCTGCTTAGAGGAGAGCTAGCAGATTTGGTGCATAATGACACTTTGTATACTGAAGAATGAGGCAATAAAATTTTCTCTGAGATCCATTGAACCCATTCTCTAAATCCAGTGTTATGGGAGGCTGAGCATTGTGGAAAAGGCCTCCACTGCTAGCTTGGATTTAAGACTATGAATACAGAAATTTTTATTTGGTCTAACTAATCCAAAGAGCAAAAAAATATTACAAACTTCCTTTGAATTATTCCTCATGGATCTTATTTTTATATTCATTTTGCTCATAGTGAAGATTTGTTTCTCTTTCGTTATTTTGTTCAAATGCTATTTGAATTCTGCTCAATTGTTTTCTGCATTTTGCACCCAGGTGTACCAGCATACGGCCAGACTGGGGCTATGGTGGAGTCCAAGCTCTCAATGAGCAAGGGCATCCCAGATTTATGTTTATCTTATGCATTTAAATACCAGAAAGTCACAAAGTCACCAAACAGAAAATTTCCATACAGGCAGACTAAAGAAATTTGCAACCAGAATGGCACATTTACACATACAGGACAAGACTGTTGTCTACTTGGATTAAGGGATCAGTCTACATTCCCAGGTGCTTGATGCTATGTGGTATATTGAGACAAATATGGCCTGGGCAGAGCTGAGGGTACATGAAGGTTACAAGAGCAGCAGAGAGTCACTGGTAAAGGAAACTGTTGGCTGAACGATGAGAGTAATGTTTTTTAATTCACAGACTAATAAAGTAAAGTAAGCTGTGGTGTGTGGGCTATGCAGTCTAGTAGGCTGGCAAGGAAGCAGTGCCTCACACACATCACAAGGTATTGTGGAACAGCTGCCTGCAAAAGATAGTATCTCATGGGGACTTTTGGAAGCGTTTTCGTTACTGTCTGGCCCTTAACAGCTGCCCCTGCTCCTGCTTCTCTCCTGTTTTGGACCTAAGACACTTGCATAAGCTGCTGCCTGGTAGTGGAAGGAAGGAAGAAAAAATCCTAAAAATGACTGCAGTGCAGATGATTTACATTCTCTGGATTGCAACAAGGCAAACCAGGGCACAGGTACTTATTTTCATCCTTGTTTCTCAGCTTCCTCTTTCGCTCTCTACACTCAGCTCATCAGAGAGGTGACACAGGCTCTTCTTGTTGAGTGCTGCACAACAACCCACACTCTTTGGAGACATCTCCCAGCACATTGCTGTGGAAAAGCTGTTGTTCTGACTCAAAATCACAGCTGGCAGCTGTTATTTGACTACATGTTTTTCCTCTGTACAATATGATGTTTGGGACCAGTCATTACTCTGTACTAAAGTTGATTTTGTGTGATTATGTGCATTTTTTTTTTTTCAGTGGTAAAAGTAGAAGTGGGAATGTTTTAAAATTGGTGCTATTTTAATCCCAAGGATAATAAAAAGGAACAGGATTCCTGATCTTAATCATTCTAAACACTTTTTTTTTTTTTTTTTTTTTTTTTTCTTCTTCTCATTTTAGAAGAGTTTAAAAGCCTGAACCCTTGGAATTTTTTAGCGGCAGTATGATCCCTCTGCTTCATTACTTGTAACCCCCTCTCAGGAGAAGTGGTGCTAACCCACCAGAGTGCCCAGAAGGTCTTTTCATAACATAATTACTGGAGCTCAAAATATATGAAGAATGTTATCCAAAGAAAGTTATCCAAATATCTTGGAGAAAGATAGACAGGGACATACAATTTTGGAAAGGAAACCTATTTGCCATGATTAGATTTAATAATATGTTCAGCAATGTTCCATAATGTTGTATTTCTTGAGTAACATTCGTTATTAAGAAGGATAATAAATGAAGAGCCATGTAAAATATTCCTATTCAGTCAACTTAAGAAAATAATGGAATAATTTGAAACATTCATTGCCTATTCTAAGGTTCTTGACTTACATGATTCTTGGCAACACAGAAGGCAGTCTCCAGTCCTTGGGTTTGAACTTGAAAATATGGCACTATTATTTCATTTGTATTGTTTACATGGAATAATACGTGTGTAAGGTAACCCAGAGGACCTTCCCTCTGCCCAGAAAATGTGCTTTTCTTTGAGAATATGCAGACTCAAACCATGATCTTACAAATAATCACACTAGCATTTAATGTGAAGAGTCCTATTGATATCAGTGGGACCACACACAGTAGGAAAATAGAGCATGGGTAAAAACACTTACAGATTCAGATCAAAGAATCTAGACTATATGGACAGACCCCATAAAACTGGACAGTTCTCTTCAGCTATGGGACTAAATTTTTTAAAATATGAGAAAAGCTGACAATGCATTATATAAAATATTTCAAATAATCAAAAATTTGATGCTGTTCCAAATGGGGCAAAATTCTCAAAGTTTTGCAGTTTTTTAAAAGGAAAAAAATCAGTTCAGCATTGGCATTTTATTATTAATAACATATTTAACAAGTTAGTTATTAAATTAAAAAATAAAAATAATGTTTGAAACAAGACGTTACATCACTGAAAAACATCACTGATTTCCCCCATTTTCACCACATTTTCTTTGCAAGAAAATTGAATATTCTTCCAAATTCCCTACTGCACTTGCTCACGATAGCTGTGTGTACCACACCCAATTACCATAAACAAACTTATAGGGAATATGCTTGTAAAGAACTAACAAAGGATTGTGGTTTAAATTTTCAATGGGAATGTAAAAAAAACATATATGGTGTATAAACAGGTGCCTGAGGGCTGGATTTTAAATACAGGCATAAAAGGTAGTATTTAGCTATCATAAACATAAACCAGAACTTGAGTCATGTTGACTCAGGTTGGGACATCCACCGAGTCTAGTGCTCTTGGGGCTGAGGACCCTTGGAGCCACCTAAGACAGCTATAGCCCTTCCAGGTCTGGAACTCATTGGGATATCCATGCACAATACTCTACTGCACAGTGAAGGTAAGTTCAGAAGCATCAGTGTCTCACTTCAAAAAGAACCTGGATACTTGGAGACTCATTTTGTAAAGGGACCCTATTTAAACACTTGTGATTAAAGTGCAGATCCTTGTCAGCAGCTTGTTTCTTCTAAAGTGGAAAACGAAGTATCATCTTAGCTATCAGGCTTTACTTGTGATGTAGAGATCCATTTAAATTGTTGTAGTAGTACTTTGTTCCATGTAGCACATCCTCAAATATATCTTATTTTGCCAGCTGGGTAGACACACCCAGTCCAGTTTCTAACTTCCTACATGTTTTCTAGCATCTCTCACCTGCAGGAGAAAGGCCTGGTTAGAGAACCAGGGCCTGGAGAGTGGGGTGCATCTGCCTTTTTTTCAGCTCCAGGTGTCCTACTTCTTAGGAACATGTCCTGTTTGGCAAGTTAGGGGGGGCTTTTTTTCCTTCAGCTTTTTTCTTCACTTAATTTCTTGCTTTTCTGTCTTTACTCTTAAAGCGCAGACTACTTAATTAACAGAAAGGAAAAGATCTGAGGAATTGAGAAACATTGTCCCCAGATACTCTAAAGCAGATGCATAGAGAACCTTGGGCACAGATTCAGTTATGCAAAAAGGTATATGTATGTGGATCTTTAAAATAAATGTCATAATCATAACACTTTAAGATAGTGTTTTTGTTGTTGTTGTTGTTTGTTTGTTTGTTTTTGAGTTCATGACTTGTAAGTTAGAGCTCACACACAAAATGTGTGTGTGCCTTGTGGAACATTTTTTTTCTACATGTCTGCTTATTTGCTGGAGAGGTGTTTGTGTTATGCACTGATCCATGAATTGTACAAAGGAATTCCGCAAGTCAAGTTTTAGGTCCGTGAAAGTCAAGAAGCCTGATCTTAGAATGCTATGTATAACTTACAGAATTGACATATCTACAACTGATAATGATTGCAGCAGTCAAAGAAATGCATCAATTTGCAGACAGATGAACCAATCTAACTGTAAAAGAGGACTAGTTATAACACTGCCATCTTTAGCATCATATTCCTACTCAGGGCTTCTGCTACTCTTATACTGGCAGTAATGCTGCCTCTGCTACCAAAGACTGTGGCCTCCAGGGCCACCACCAGCTTGGAGAGAGCAGTGGGAACTGTGACTCTCAGAATAGAAATTCTCCAAAACAACTTGTGAATCTTGTCCCAGGAGGCAAAGGCTTTCTGAAAATCAGTAGTGTTGGCTCCTAAACCTCTCAGAGGATTTTGAAAATATTCTTAAGTCACAAGATGTGAGATTCTGTAAGGTTTTGACTGTTGTGCTAACATCTGCTGTAGAATAAAGGCTAAAGCAGATGTGGGAAGTGGGAGGGTAATGAATAAGGCAGTTTTGAAAGGGCTTAAAAGCAACTGAAGGAGCCTGCAGTTTTATGGACCTAGTATTTTTATTCTACCAAAAGGAAACTGCTGAGACACCTTCCCAGGTAAATTTGTTTTATCCAGCTCTAGTGGTAACTGTGTCTTTGAATATGGTCTGTCCAGCATTTGCTTTTCTCAACACTTTTAGTGTTTTTTTGTTTTTTTTTTTTTTTTTTCCTTTGAGGAAAATTTCCTTTGAGTTACTATTCTGAGCAACTTTAATAATTGGAAGCTTACAGTTGTGGAAAAGCAATTCACAGTAGCTATTTTTCTCAGGCAGAACAAAAACACCTTAAAAAAAAAAAAAAGGATAAATCTTTTCTTTTACAACTGCCCCTTTAATAAACTGTTAGTTTAAACCACAGTTTTTGTCCTCCACAGCAGTGAGGCTTGTTCCTTATTTAAGGCAGGATGACAGGGTTCTTCCCGTTTGGAAAGGCAGTGAAGCTGGTGCTCCAGAACAGAGCCACCCATTCTTCTTCTGGGAGCTAATTGATTAGCCTCAGAGCTATGGACATGTACCAAGGGACTCAAATAAGAAGACTTCATTTTTCTTTCTGAATGAGTTATTTCCCGGGGCTGTCTGTATTAAACAGATGTCCAGGTGGTCTCAAATTATTTACAACTACAGGAACCTCTGTGGTCATGGGATTATCTGCATGGGGAAGCACATTTGAAAGTCAGTATTTCCCTTCTCAGAAAACAGGACAACCTTTGTTAGTGCATATTCTTATTTGGAATAACTTTATACTCAGCTAAGAACCTAAGCATATAGATCTCACTTTCCAGTCTCTTGTGAGTACTGATTTCCTTTAAAAGAAGAACATGAGAGAAGGAAAGTTAGAGAGCGAGCGAGAAAAAAACCTTAAATGTGTTCCATACGTTTATTACATTTCTCATGATGTACATCTACACAGTAAGGGAAGGAATTGAATACTATGTCTTCTGATCAGCCTACTCATAAAAGATCGGTTCAAATGTTGGACTTTATTTGTACAAATTTTAATTGTGTATTTGTAAACTATATACTATAAGGACTTTCCTACAACACTTACCTCTTCTCCCGATCCCCTGCTGAGGAGAAGCATAACCTTTTAAAGAACAGTTAGTACCTAAAATTCATTCTACAGCAGAACTACTCACAAATGGAGCCCAACCTTCCTGCTGTTCCTGTTTTTGTTGTTGATTTTTTTTTTTTTAATTGACATTGCCTTCATTTTCACAATAAAACTAGATTTTTAGCCCATAGCAATCAATATAATTGACTTTTTCAGTTTTAGCAATTATTTCTTTTCAGACTGTTTTCAGGGTTATTCTTAGGCTGCTGGCATCTGTTCAGCCTGGCAGCCAGATGAACATTTTAAGAGGAAATCTGACAGTCTGCATATATCTCCTGTAGTACTAGTGCCAAGAGAGTCTCTATTTTAAATACGTATAGAAATGTGTATATACACATTTATAAAATATGGTAGCCAGGTTATAGACCTGATTTAGTTTTTAATTTCACAGTTTGTTTTTGTTGAATAACAGAATCATATAAATTAGGAATGGAAAAGTTGTATTAGGTCATTTAATCTATCCCACTGCCAAAGTGGGATTGTTCCCTGCAGTATATTTTCCAACGTTTTATCCAGTACTTTTCCATTCTCTGGGTTGGGCTTACACTTCATTTCAGCTTTTCATTCAGTCAGGCTTATGTTTTGACTTTTTAAGTGTTTTCCTTTGTAATTCATTGAATTATGTTACCACCATGCGGTGATAACAGCAGTGATGCCTGTTGCTGCTTTTCAGCTATATGAGAAACTAACTAAAGTTATTAATTTATGGCTATGTTAGAAATGTATCTTTCTCTCATCTAACCATGAGAGACATTGTAAATTTACCCTTCAATGGGTAGAATTGGGGGTTGTATTTCTGAATTGCTAACAGCACATATGCTGTTTGTTTGCTATTTTCTTCTGTCTGGTGTGAGTTTCTCCTCTTCCTTGGCTATGGGTAATACATGAAGTGTGTATTTTCTCTGGTCCCTCTTTAATGTTTCTTAGTCACTCATTACTTAAGCAACATTTCATTAATATCAATCAATAACCTTTGAAGAACAGGCAAAGTTTTACTATCTTCATTTATACTAAATGTGAAAACTTTTTTTCTCTGTGACAGTGATACATTGAAAATGTTGTCAAGAGATGTCGTAAGCTCGTAGGACCAATAAAAAGAAGTTCATGTTCAGTAACTACTAAGGCAGAGATCATTTCTACAAGCCAGATTCACACTTGGCAGCACAGCAGCAGGACTCAGGCTGTGTTGGTGCTGTGGTATCTGTGTCTCATGCACTCGAGGAATTTCCATAGCATTTATCCCTGCTGGTGCTTAGTGTCTGTGCCTGGGTTCCTGGAACAGGATGGAGTTGTGTTCACGGGAGATTGAACAGTGCATCCTCAAAGTCACTTCAAAGAGGCTTGATGCTTCCTGGAACCAACCAGTGAGTGCAACAGCTCTGCCATAAAACAGTGTGCCTGTGAGATGACCTGATGTACAGGCATGCTCCCTCCAGCTTTGTCACACAGCGTGTAGGGTCTCATGCACAGATCTGCAGAAAAAGGAAAAGTCTGCTGTTGTCGACGGAAGGAAGACACAGACGCTCAATATGAGTGAACAATGAACTTCAACTTTAATGGATAGCTCAGTCGCCTTTTATCTAGTTTGAACATAATCAACTCATACATATTGCAAAAACTAAGCTCAGGATTGGCTAACATTTCCCGCTCTTTTCAGGTAGTTCCTCCTTCTTTTAGCCACCGTCCCGCCTTAGGGACTGTCCCCATCGCTCAAGGGCATCGTGTCCTTGAGCCTGATTGGCTCTCAGCCAGCTGTGTACGTGCCAGACTCATGTGAGTTGAGTACGGTACTTCACTAGCCCATTGCCTCTTAACTGCCCAACATCCACGTGTCCTATTTCACTTAACCATTCCTCCACAGTCTGCAGAACCATGTAAATTTAGGTCAAAATGAGAGTGTAACTGTGTTGATTAGCCATTCTCCAGCTTTTCTGACAAGGGCCTTTGAATATAACATTCCCCTGTACTAATTTCCAGCATGAGTAAGTATCAAAAATCTTTATATAGCAGCCTTATAGCAATCAACCTCCCTGTTAATGAGATGTTAACCCTCATTGCTTTTAAAACGTGGTGGTTTCTGAACAGAGAGGCTTTGAGGGATTTAATTAGAGTGATTTAACCTTTTCCCACTGAAATGCTGGCCCTACATGCTTTTCATTTTGAACTTGCTTGTTGCATCTCCCTCTCAAACAAACCTGACTGATGCATTAGTTAATGTTTGAAAAAATCTGTGAGGATGTAAGGGACTAGGAAGCAGAGTATTGTCATTAATACACAGAACTGCTAGTCAGGAGACCTGGGTTCCCTCCCAGCTGTATTGTTGATTTCCTGTAGCTGTATGTGAAGATGTAGTCATGCCAATAAAGTCCAAATGAACTGTGCATGACCTGGCCATGTCAGCTATAGCCAGCCAAACTATTCAGAAATGCTTGCTAAAGTTTTAGGCACTTCAGTTGAGCAGAATAATTTGAAAACTTTGTGTTACTTTCCTATTACACTGTTTCTGATAAAATTTTCTCGTGATTTATAGCACCAGAATTGGCACCAGGATTGAGTTTCTACTTCCCTCTGTTTCTTGATCTATGAAATCAGAGTGATGAATGCTTTTGTGTCTTAGCAGGATTAAAAAAAAGTTAATCTTATTTCTTTAATGCCTTTGAAACAAAAAGTGCTGGGAAAGTGCAAAGCAGACTCTAATATGCTGGGTTTCTCCCATCTCACTTTGTCTCTCATACACATCCTGTACATTCATGAAGATGAAATGCACCTCTGGAAGACACTGTGGCTCTGCTTGTTTAACACATTTCCTGGCTTAGGCTGGAAAAATGACTTGTGAATAGGGTTAGACTTCACCCACTGAAATTTCTTTGGCAGGTGACAACATATGAGATCATTTTACACAGCTCTAATCACCATTAAATCCTTCACCAATACTAGTCTAGTGAGTCAAGACAGAGCCTATTTGACCCAATGCAAAGAACACCACTAGTAAACCTACTGGCCGTCTCAGTTAACAACTCCCCTCCCCAAATCATTCTGTGGCAGGATATTTACAGAGAAGAGCAATTATATATATATATATATATATATACACATGTATGTATATATATACATGTAATATATATATAATATATATATATAATATATATATATATATATATATTTTTTTTTTTTTCTTCTGAGCTTACTATATATAATTTCTCCAGAAGAGATTTATCAATTCTTTTCAAATTTTCTGGAGTAAAAGCTGGGGAGCCTGAAGGGTTTATGTCAGCCCCAACATGACTTGACTGAACTGTCTTAATCTGTGGACCAATTTGCTCTACAGCCCCTAAGGAAGGAACTTGTTGATTTTGGCAGTGTTTGCCTGTCCTACAAACAAATACATAGTTTTCCAGACCGGCTGGCTCTTAAAAATCACTTGAGAGCTGAGGAAAAAAAAAAAATCTGCTACAGGCTGCATCAGTATTCTTTTTCCTGTGTTCTAGGGAAAGCTTTTGTGTTCTCCACAGCTGCTTGAGGATAATCCGTAGTCAAGATTATTCACAGAGTCAATAGAAATGCCTGTAAAATTCTCTGAGTTTAGTTTCCTTCAGTGGGGCAAGAGAAAGATTCTGTCACACACACGAGGATTATTGAGTAATTTGACTGTATTTTCAACTACACTGGTGAAGAGACAAAACAAAGAAATAGTTTGAACCTTCTTGCCTTTCACTTTTGGGAGCAACATGTTGTTCTTAATTTTCTCAATTTATATAGATTACACAACAATAATTTTTAGTGTAACTGATGAGTATTTGCTTTTAGATATTATATGACAGGAATAAAATCCCTGTTTCTAACCCAAACACAGCAGCCTCAAGTTTTTAATTATTCACACATATATCACATAAAGTGTTGAGAGCCATGTAACTTATTGCAGAGCCATATCATTTACCTTTGACTGTCTAAATTGCACTTTCTTACTAGTTTGTCTGCACCAGAACAATTCACTTAGCAGACAGATTTTTTATCCTCTTCTAATACATTATTATTAAAAAGCAAACAAACAAACAAACAAACAAAAAAAAAACAAACCACACTTTCTAAGAAAAACTGCTCCATCTTCTTCCAGTGCCTAGGGGTAGAGGTGTTCTCCTAACATGTGTGTACTCTAATCATTTAGTCTAAAGTTATTGACCCTCACCACTTACATAGAAATAGCAATCAGTAGACTTTAAAATATTTTTTCTGCTTCCATTAGAAGCTAAAAAAAAATGAAAAAAGAAAAGAGTAACATCAGTGTGTTCCTTCAAAGAAGAAATATTAGGTTTAGAAGAGGATGGTGGGCTTTGCATCTGATGAGGACAGAAACCAACCTCTCAACTCCTCCTGGAGAGAGCAGCTCATTTGCTCCCCACTGAGTTGGCTGTTTTGGTTCCTGATTTGAGCTGCTAACTCTCTCTTTTGGGGAACCTAAATCAGACCTGCAGTTTCCATACTGGAGACCTTAACACCTCCTGGACCCTAACTCTGTCATTGAATATAGCCCAAAGTCATTAAATCAAAGCTATTAAGTCATGTTTAGAGGTTATTAGTATTTATTAGCTGAAGCTTTATTACCCCTTTGATGTTGATATAGTTAGACTCAATGAACCTAAGTACCTAGTTTTACATTCTTTAGCATGCAGGCTGCAATTTCCTATTTTTTTTCCTAATAATACCTCTCATCAAGGAGCCTGATGGTTATGAGACCAGTATGTGTTAGAGGGGAGAGAACACTCCTGTTGAACCCCCCAAAATTAAAACAGGGGGAATATATGAACTTTGTGTATAAGACCTCAAGGAGGTGAAAACTAAGAGAGAAAGATAGGCCTTGCACTTCCTTGCCCGCATGCTCATAAGAAAAGGATTTTGTGGGAATGATGAATATCTAGAGTTTGCTTCTATGAGTTAGGCAACTGCACCTAGATGTAAACATCAGTATTTTCTGGTGAGTTCTGTCCACAAATCCTATGCTGCAGAAAACACACTGCACCTTGGCCCACTGCACTTGGTGTACAGTGCAGACACTGCTGGAAATATATTAATGCTAACATGGTAGGCTGAAGGGTGGCTTTCGTTTGCCATAGGCAAAAATCCTCCTTGGTGATGTGGAGGGTAGATTGAGGTGTGTGTGAACAGCTGGACTTGGTAGGGTTTTAAGCCATCCCAGCACAGCCACCCAAACTGGTGTACTGTCAGCACTTGAAGAACCTGGTATTGGTCTCTCTTCCTGCAGCTTTACTCCCTGATGTATTTATAGGCATCAGCCATATTCCCTCTCAGCAGTAATTTCTGCTAATTTAATTATAATCTTAGGTTTGCTGTTTCTCGCTACATTTCTTTCACTTTTATTTATTTATTTATTTATTTATTTATTTATTGATCTCTCTGAAAGTAACACATTTGGATAGCAGGTGAGTGTTTGATTGTTTGATATAGATACTTCTTCCTTCAAAGAGCTGAAATACATTCAGATATAAGTAGGGAGACCTCAACCAAAATGTTGAACAATTGGTAAGGTGTGAAAGGGTGAATGGGAGAGTCTGGTTCAAAATCTACTGCTTTGTGATCTGCAAAGACAGAAATTCTCCCTAAATCCACAGAATACTTGTTTTAGAAAAAAGGTGACTAATGCATTGCTGCTCTATGCCTGGACTAGTGACTTATGCTGATGGCTGACAGCATGGCCTGTCTCAAGGAGGAATGGCCATGCTTACAAAAGCCAGAGATGCAGCAGATAGAAATAATGCTAGGAAGAACGTTACCCTCACCCTCTCAAAAGGTGTTAGCATTTTAAATTCCTTAATGGATTGTATCATATATCACACACAGTTTGGGTGACTTTCCACTACCTTTGCTTATCTGACAACCATTATGCTGGAGAATGTATGCAGTTATACTCATTTATGGAACCTCATCCAGCTGCCCAGATTTTTGATCCTTTTCTGCTTGCCCAATCCATTGTTAATGTCTAGTGTCCATTGCTAAAGTATTCTCAAAGAACGTTATAAAAGCCAGGTCTCTGTTTATCTTATTCAGGAAAACAATGTGAAAACTCAGTGGAACCACTGGCAGTCAGAATTAGGAGGAGTTTATGGATGTTGCCCACATTACTATCACTACTCACATGTGTATGAGTGCATACAGACTCTCAGGAACTTCAAAGATTGCAGTCCTGTTCATGTGCATCTTCTGTCTAGCCTAAGATCCCATTTCTGAAAGTGATCTGTGCAAATGTTTAAATAAGATTACAGGAAGGATGGCATACATAGTGTGATCCTTCCTTTTTCTTGTTCTTCTGGATGATCTATTAGGATTTCTGGAGTATTCTTTTCTCTCTGCATATGCATTCCCTTCCAGAAACACGTATTAGTGAATGCATTTATGATTCAATTGCATGTGCTTTTGCTCTGAGCAGTGCCACAAAGAAAATTGTCCTTGGCAAATCTGATGTAGCCATCTGGCTGTGATTTTGACCAGTACTGTGCAGCCGCACCTCACTAAGTAGGCATAGCTGGATATCTGTTGAGTGATGCTATTTGTGTTCAGACACATGCCATTGTGTGCTGTCATTTATACCAAATAATAGCATTACTGCCCTCATTATCTTATTATTTCTGGGATAAGTTAGCTACTTCCAAACTAGAAGGTGAACGTCTTTTGTGAACACTTCTGAAATAGTTTCAGTCAAAATGAGTCCCGCCAGCAAAAATCTTTTATTTAAACAGTTCTTTTCTATTTCATTCATTTTGACCAAGGTAGTTCAAAGTGTGATCAGACAGTCATTTCAGCTAGCAGTTCTGTATGTCTGATGAGCAGTTGTGGGGTGGGGTTGAAAACAGTATAATCTCTGAGTAAGAATACTGTAAGCTAGAGAAGGATCAGGCATATAGATCAGGTTTGCTTGATCACTATTTCCACAGTGCTTCTACTTCTGTAAATCTGCTGTGATTTCTCCTTTCTCTGACTTCTCTCTATTAGCTGAAACTATAATTTTCTATGAATTAAATGGTTTCACTAGTTTATATTTTTTCATCCTCCATTCTTCAGATTGTCTCCTCTATTTACTGCACTCCCAGAAAACTGCTAGCCTGTCTATTTTAAACCTATTATCCAAATGGTGCTTTCCTTCCATATTTGTGGGATTAATGTTATTTGGCATATACTAGACACTGAGCTGTTTCACCACCACCACTCACCACAAACAAACAGGTATTACCACACACCAGCTAGCCCTAATCAATGACAATTCCATATAACCACAATTAAATTGCCCAGCCATTCCCAGGAGGAATCACAGGTCATCAAGACTATTTTGAAATTGAGTGGTTTTAAATATTTCCATAATGATGTGCAGCTATTTATCAGTGTGGTTGCAGACCTCTCCAACTGCAGTCCAAAATGTTGTTCCAACTACAGCTCAGCTGCTTTCAGGCCCTGAAGTCTCCATGTTTCTAAAGTTTCACCCTTTCCATACCTGGGCATACTATCCCTCTGGCCCTGCCAGTATGTTTGCTTTCTAAGCTGGTACTGTAAATAGTGCAACAACTTTTTCCTAAGCAAGATCATTTTGGGAGGTTAGGAAGTGACGGCACAGGGAGGTTTGGCGTCCCTTGGTTTGCTGGGGCAGAGTGGCAGCAGAAGCAGTAACCTCTTCAAACATCTCACCTGCAGCTTGAACAGCACGTCATTGTGCACCATGCACCATCAGTAACTGTTCTGTAGGGTCCCGTGATGAAATGTGACATGGGCTTGAGGCATGTGCTTGTGCCTATCTGGGATTTGTAAGGAGATGGGAAAAGAGCTAAAATTGAGTGTATCAGCGCTAAAATTGAGTGTATCTGCTTTCTCAAACCAGCAGTAATCTGATTGATGTAAGGGCTAACCCCTTCTGCAGAAACACTCTGTCTGCTCTTGGATAGGCAGACAGCTATTAGTAGCTGCCCAGAGAACATTTTTAAAAAGTCAGGTGTTAGATAATTGTGTAAGAATTTTAGCACTACTTGAATATATGTGTACCACTTGAATATACAAAAAAGATGGCAAATTAAGTTTAAATTAATTCCAGAATATGTACAAAGACACATATACACAGATATTTGAAATTGAGTGGTGTGAACTGTCCATGCACAGCCTGTCATAACTTGTTTTCACCTCTATATTACTTTTGCCTTTCCTGTAGGAAAAACTGCCTTCAGGACTCAGCATGCTTAAAATTTTCCACTATTCAATGGTCTAGAATTTCAAATCATCACATGCATTTTAACAAGTTTGGAATTAGTTTTCTAGAGGTGATGACATAAAATAGCCACAAGATGTTTATTAAATAAATAAAGCTTTCATCTGAAATAAGAACAGATTATATTAGAGTGGTTTCCGAAATTATTAAATTGTCTACTATGAAATAAGATTTTTTCCTAATATTTAAATATGAAGTCTTCCATGATACTTTTAATTTTGTATCAGAAACCAGCCCATAATATTGAGCAAATGCAAACAAAAATCACTTTACTAATAATAGGATAACCATTTTATACAAAATTAATTTTTCCTTTAACCAAATAAGAAAATTTAAATGTCTACCAATAAACTGTTTGGATCAACTGAAATGGATTGATCAAGGTCAAACATTTTTTCACATATATTTTTAAGCATCTGTTGTAGATTTAAATTGAGAAAGAGATTGAAATCTAAGGACTGAACATAGATTTTTGAGAAATATTCTTAAAGTCTTTCAAAAGAGTTCCAAGAAATAGAGACAGCCTTTTCACTTCTGAAAGGTTCTTTTCACTTCTGGTTTATAGCCTCTAGCGAGGCTCTTTCAAAGAAGTCCTAGTGATAGTGCTAGCAATACATGGGCAGAACTGTATGCCTAAAACAGAGCTATGGGCATAGACACTTAATTTAGTAACAGAAACAGTAATGAGTGAAGTGTTTTACATACCAGTGTGCCCTCTCTCCAAATTTTAGGACTTTTGCTCAGAACTATGAAGAAATGTCTTCCCTCATGAAGAATTCACAGTTAAGAAGTTTCTCCTACAGGCCAACATCTGTAAATTTTCTTTTTAAAATGCAACTGAAATCCTGATTTTCCTTTTTAATAATAGAATAAAGGAGGTAGGAAAAATTGATCCATTTGTCCTATAGTTAAACTTCAGGAGGCTTAGTCCCTCTGCCTACCTCAGCTCACTGAGGGTAAGTAGATGAAGACCCCCTTCTCCCAGGGAAGCAGGTCAGATAATGGCAATAGCTTATAGTGGTGAATGGTTGACTACAGAATCACTGGAAAAGGGAGTACTGATTCTCCAGGGAGTTACAGATTGACTTTCAAGAGGGAACTGTGCCGCCCAGTCTCTGCATTAGGTACTGCTTCTGTATTTTATCTCATGACAGTTTAATACATAAAGAGAATTCAGGAAAGAACCAGGACTTCTGTTTCCCTGTTGCAAGCTGAATGTTATAATCACAGGCTCAGGATCATTTTATATTTTTATATTTATATTTCTAATATATATATATATATATTTTAATATTTATAGTTTTCCTCCTTCTCCAGGAGGAAATACTTTAATACCGTTATGGAAAATAGAAAACCTTCAGTGGGAGGGCTTTAATTGTGCTGTTCTTTCCCTGCATAGATTTAAAGTTAGGATACCCTCTTGGAAGAGGATCTGTGGAGCTGAGTATCCTCAGGTTAACTGAAGCTGCTTTTCAGTGATAAGTGCTCTTACCCTCAAAACAGTGAATAGGGAAGGCAAGTGTATGCTTTACAAGGCATGGCCATGTTTTAAAAAAGAAAAAGACACATGTAGCATTATTTTCAGAATATGCTTCAGTGTGTTTAGGTGATAAGTAGAGGAACCTCTAGTCTGTGGATTTAAAGCTTTGTCAGGACTGACTTTGCCTTCTTTGGCTGTGAGGGCTTAGGAGACTGAATGCCCATATAGATTTAGAAATTAAGGTATCTAGGGAATTTTTATGGTAAAAGGATACATGCCTCCTGATTTAAGTACAGCAAAACTCAAGGAACTGTGACAACTTTACTGTTGGACACAGCATCTTGGATTTCATGGAAGTAATGCTCAAATTCCTTGTTTGGATCTCAGCCATAGAGTATGTGGTATCTCAAGTTGTGTATGTACATATATATATATATATTATTTTTTTTTTTTTGGAGTATGTGCATCTTTCTTAGGTCATGACCTAAGAAAGTAGCTCTTTATCTACAACTGATCATTTTAGCACTTTTAAGTGAAATTGTTTCAGTTTGGACTAGAAGATGGCCTTTTCCAATGGTACCCAACAGCACATAGCTGACTCTATTTCTGAGGAACAGATTGAGAAAGATCAGCCACACAGCTCAGCAGGCAGAAGTACACAATAAAGATGCAAAAAAAGCAAGCAAATTGGCCATGGAATTCTGAAAGTGGCTACAGATAATGTTAAGCTACCTGGCTGTAGTTATACATCAATGTACACATGGCACCTTTTCTGTATTTTCAGTGAGTAAAATGGCTAAATAGATGTAAACAAGGTAATGAGCCTTGGTTCTTATTCTCTTCTTAGGGCGACGAAGCTAGTGAGGGGTCTGGAGAACAAGTCCTACGAGGAGCGGCTGAGGGAGCTGGGCTTGTTCAGCCTGGAGAAGAGGAGGCTCAGGGGTGACCTTATCGCTCTCTATAGGTACCTCAAGGGAGGCTGTAGCGAGGTGGGGGTTGGTCTGTTCTCCCACGTGCCTGGTGACAGGACGAGGGGGAATGGGCTTAAGTTGAGCCAGGGGAGTTTTAGGTTAGATGTTAGGAAGAACTTCTTCACTGAAAGGGTTGTGAGGCATTGGAACAGGCTGCCCAGGGAAGTGGTGGAGTCACCATCCCTGGAAGTCTTCAAAAGACATTTAGATGTAGAGCTTAGGGATATGGTTTAGTGGGGACTGCTAGCGTTAGGTCAGAGGTTGGACTTGATGATCTTGAGGTCTCTTCCAACCTAGAAATTCTGTGATTCTGTGATTCTCAGACAGACTTACTATCTTGTATGTAATTTTGCAATAGCTTTTTGTTTGTTTGTTTTGTTTTGTTTTGTTTTGTTTTGCAGCTGGTTTGTGTTTGGCTATTTGACTGGCTGTGAAGATTTGTAATACAGATGCAAACCTGTTTGCAGAAGCTCATATGTACACTGACTATACTCACAAAAGTGTAAATAGGGGGTTATGAACAGATAAAGCCAGATAACAAAAAGAGCTTAATCAGGATAGGCTACTGCTTATTAGCTATAGTAATTCATTTTGGCTTCATCTTATATAAAGAGTTTGAAAAGAAGAGCTGTTCAAGCCAACTTGTTTGTGCTATACGAAGATCCTAAGGAGAGTGGCTCATACAACCATGTGGCCAGCTGCTGTGATTTTATTTGTGAGCCTTACAATATTTGATGATTTTCTTAAAACATATTCTGGAGTAATGTGGTTGAGTGAGAATCACTGTGTTCACTTTTAAAGAATTCAAAGTCATCAAGTCCTCACAGTGACAGAGGAAAATTGGAAATAAATAATAACAATAAAAACATACGAATGAAACCTATTTTAACGATCTTTTTAGAGTTTTACTCGTGAGACCTGAATGACAAGTGCGGGTAATACTGCAGCTGGGCAAGACTTCTAAATGGCTGTTTATGTCATCTTTTGGTTCCTGAGACCTTTTCTTACGCTGAATACATGTATGTGAGGAAGCTTTTACTATGTGGCTGTAGGAGCCCCACCTGATGTCAATTTAAAGAGACAGGTGATTTCTTCAAGTTGGAAACTAATGTGTAGTTATTCCCCAAGGTATAAATTAATACAAAATATATGTCTAATAATATAAGGTACTAGACACAGAGAGCTCAGCCTGAGCAGCGGAGCTGTAGCATTGAGTTCTTCTGTAATCAAAATATGCAGGCACCTCGAGGGAATGTCTCAAGCTGGCTGATTACCCATTAAAATCTCAAACCTTTGATATAGGCCTATAGAATAGTTCACCTCACATGAAGAAAGCACACTGTTTCCAATTTCCGTTGTATCTATGGATTTTGGTTTGGCATGGGGCGGGAAGGGGAAGCCCCGTGATGTTACCTACCTTCAGGCTCAGTGGGTTTGGTTGTCTTTCCCTAGTCATGAATAAACAGGGAAGAATCTTTTCTGAATTGTTTTTGTTTACTCAGAACCCTTTTGATATTTTTATTGTCTTGCTTATAATTCTCTCTAGTTTAGTATACTGTTCTTCATCATGATATCTCATACTGTTTGATTTTCACACAACTGAGAGCATTTGGCCTTGCATCTTCCAAATGTGTTCCTGTTATTTCAGAATAAACTCTGCCAGTTAGAGCCATATGTTATTTGGTTTAACTGAAATAAAACCTTACAGAGTGAACTAAACTGTAACACTGTTAGGCATGCAGTTTTAGGGAGTTTAGGTGCATTGGCACTTATAAGACCCTCTCCTTGCTCCTGTTCTTCCATAGCTGTTTTTTCATTCATTATTTTGCCTCTCAATGCCTACAGTTCAATGCATGACTAATTTTTCTTATTATTTGCAGATCTTTCAGGCAAGGATTGTCCCTCAGTTACACTTGTTCAGTGTCCAGCTTCAAGAGGAAGGTGTGAATGTCCATTCACTGAGATACAGCTGTGCAGCTAATGATTGGTGTTGGGCCAGTAGCTGAAACTATAATGGTTTCAGCTTAATAAGAATAAATTTAATATATTAATAAATAAATAAATAAATAAAGTATAAAATATATAATATTCATTAAATCTAATATATTTAATATATGTTTTAATAATATATTTAATATACATAAATATATAAATTATGTATATTTAATATATATATTAATAATTCAATTTATAATTTAATATTATTAAATATAACATATGTTTATATAAATAACTATATAAATAAATAAATGATAATTAAATAAGAGTAGAGATGAAATCAAGTTTACAGGTTTTCATTTTCTAAACTGAAACAAAATACAGAAAAAAAATATTTAGCAAGATGCTTCCATTTACTGAAATGGGAACATATTTAGTGAAAGGAATAATAAAGGAGAAAGAAGTGCAGATAGACTCACAGAACTGGAAGCACAGCCAAGACAATCTGAAGAGAAGCTCAGCGACCTAAGGATGCAGCCAAGTTAAATCGGGCTCCTATGTTGGTGATCCACATTTGCTACATTCTTCAGAGGAAAGGTCATATACTCTCATTGGCACAATTTGTAGGTTAGACAATTTGTAGGTTAGACCATTCTGTGGTGTCTGTAAAATTGAAGTCTTCAGCTGAAGTTTTTCTATAAAAGGAACATTTACAGCCACTTTTTCCTATGCAGATTTTTCGGTGTCTATTAAGTCCTGTAGTATGCTAGTAGACTCTTTTTATCTAGCTACCTATTTCTGGGAAATATGTTTCTTTGAAATTGTTATCCCATGGTTGACTAATGGATTAAAAAGTCATTAAACAGACATTCATAGGCAGGCAATGTAATTATAGAAGCCTTTTTTCCTCAGGATCCCAGAATAAAATCAACTACAATGAAGATAATGCAAGAGATTAAAGGCTTGTTTGTTCAGTGTAGATTTGTCTCTTAAATGGATTTTCCTGTTAGTGACTGTGTAACTTTAGAAGTGTGACAACCTCTTGTATGCAATATTACCTGTAAGATTGCTGGCGAGGAGGGATAAGCTTCTCATCGCTTTCAACAGAGACTGTGTGTTTTCGTAAAAGATCAGACCAACTCAGCTCTGAGTTACTGAGGGAAAGGCCAAAATTCCTGGGTGAAAATGTATGGGTTGTGTAATACTTGAGGTCAAATAGCATGATCACTTCTGAACTTAAACCTATGAATGTGACTTCATTAAACAATAGTGGTCATCTCTAGACAGGCAGCTTTTTCTAGTAGCTTCTCTCCCTCTCTTTCTTTAAAATTAATTTTCTTCATGCTTATTTTTCCCAGACAACTTTTAATTAAGTTTTAGCTGCATCCCGAGACCTGCTTAATCCCAAGATCACAGTTGCTGTATGCTCATTTGCAGCCACTAGATCCGGAAACTAAAATTGTTCCTGCTTGAAGTCAGAGCCATATTACTACAGTTGAAAGCCAAGAATGTCTAGGTACTTTAATAATCCTTTATACAATGAAAGAAAAAACATAGAAGCTCTTGCCTAGTAATAAAATAATGTCTAATATAGAAGACAGGAAAATGTTCCTGTTGGAAAACACCAAGATGCTATTTTCTGTGCTTATGAAAATTTATTCTGATAGATCCAAGCCTGAAGAAAATGGCAGAAATGGGCTGGGCCTCAATTTTGAATCACAATTTTAAAAATAATTATAGGGTACTACATCTTGGCAAAATATACCTAAAATTTTACCTCAAAGCAAAGACAGCTTTAATCTTACAGGACGTAGTCTGTAAGAACAGTAGGTTTATCAGAAATTATTTTATCTGAAATTAGACCTACCGAATACATATTGTTTCTGAAGTACACTGCATTTGTACACACTTACAAGTCCTCCTGATTTCCTACCTTCAGTACCCTTATGAGTAGATCAGGTATAGAGACAAGAAAGGACATTTCTGTAAGGAGTAGGGCAATACATTTTTGCATATACATACATTTTACAATATATACCTTCAAGAAGATGACACAAGGAATAGATCTCCTCCTTAGTGTTTCTGGTATATAATAACAGGTCAAAGGACCTATGGCAAAACTGAATGGCATATTATTGAATATTTCCTTAATAAAACAAAGTGAAAATGAAATATTTTTCCAGGAATTGACTGTATAGCTCAATGATAAATATTTAATTTCAAGAGCTTGAAAGAATAACAAAGGGAAAAAAATGCCATAATTCCAATAGAGGAACAGATGCTCTTGCTCTACCAGTGAACCAGGGCTTGATTAGAACTAGGATAGAGGATTCAGCTCTGCTAAGGTCTGTTTAAACTCACATCTCCTAGGAAAGTGTCATGACCTTTAGCATCCTTGGTGCAAGACTAGTAAATTCTGTTCTGTTCATCAGGCATCATACTTTTACTGAGGTTTAGGATATCATCACACAAGTGACTATCCTGACTTATAATTTGGAAAATCACACAAAAAAAGTGATTTTAAAGGAGTGAAAGTGATCTATTCTTTGAGTACTTCATTGAAATAGTTCCATCTAGAAACAATGTAGAAAATCTGCTTCAGAACAGCATAGACAGAGTGCCTGGAGAAGTAGGATGTTCCATAAGTAAAATCGGTCTAAGAAGATGCCATTGAAGTGAGGACTAATGGGCAGGATTTACAGGGAGTGTATGGTAGTGCCATGAATGTAAGAAGTCTTGTTTCACATCATTCATTGAAGATGAACAGCCATTCATTGTAGCTGGGCCTCCTGCACTTTTAGACCTCTTTCTTTCACTCATATCAGGTCTTCAAAAGAAAATGTATCTATCACAATCCTGTGTTTTAGGAAAAATATTCATAAGGTTTTTGTTTGATTGTTTGTTTGTTTTGTTTTTAAACTCTAATGTGAGAGACACAGAAATATTATGTTTCATATTTGCTACAAATGGAATTGCCATCCTGCATTCAGATCTTTTTTTCTAATGTCCTTTCATTCCTTAGTGTTTTTAGGAGCCATATTTCTAAATTGCCATCATCATCCTTTTTCCCCAGGCATCTGAACCAAACAAAGGTGGAAGGAAGTGGAAAGAATACCACCTGGGAAACTTTAAGGGTTTAGAGACCACAGATTTCCCAGATGCATACAAAACCTCGAGTTGTATTCATGAACTGTTGTAAGCATGGCCTGAGGGTCAGGAACACATCAAATCAAGGGTTTATTCAAGTGGTTTTGAGGTTTGAGGTGAATGTTGCACTCCTCTGGTAGCATCCTGAGGAGTGCAGTGTGGGTAAATTGAGTGGGATTTATTTGCTGTTAAGTGCACCAGTCTGTTCCTTAACAGGGAAATGATTATAGGGCAACTTTACAGTAGGAATAAATGTTTTGCTATCTTATAAATGCATATGTCAATGGAATATTTGTTGTTGTTAGCATTTAGGCATAGAAAGTAATAAGAAAAGATGGAAAATATCATATTATTGGTTTCTATTTTCCACTGATCTGGCATAAATAAAATGTCATGATTTATTTGCATAGCAAATGAAGACTTGTAAAGGCATAGAGGGAAATGAGTTAATTCACTACTCACATAATTTAAACAGTATTATATAGAGCTAATTTGAGACTACCCATTTTTAATTGTGTTTTAGAGAGATTAAAAAATCTTAAGAAATTGAGTTTAAACAACCCAACAATTATTCTGTTTTGGCCCTTGTATTTATTTTTGTATAAGAACTCTCACTGATAGTCTCCAGTCTCTGCTAATCAGAATAATTTAGTTTTAAAAGTCAAGTCATGGCTGGGTAAGTGAATACCTGTAGATCTGTATGACACAAATAGATTTTCCCTATAGAAGACTTATCATTGAAGAGTATTATTTGTATGGCTGTCACAACTTTGATTTATGATTCATATAGTGTTTTAATAACAGCAGCAAGAAAAAATATATTTAGAGCAGTTAATTCTGTTCTCTAGATATTTATTTGCTTTCCATATTACCTTCCATATTTCCATTTTCTTTCCATGTAACCCTATAACCATATAACCTAGGTATCATATGTTCCTAGGAGCTACGCAGAAGATGTTGAAAATTTTCTAAAGCAAAATTTCCAAGTATAAAATGAGATTTATTTGGAAAAATATGTTTTAGAAATTGATTTTAAAAAATATGGTCAATTTAAAATTTTGAAATGAAATGTTTAACCTATTCAGTTTCATGTGGAAATTTTAAAGTACTTCTGGTTTCAAAAGTTACAGAGTGACATTACCTCTCCAGAAACATCTTGATGGATATATCCTATTAGCAAAACGTGTCCTTTTTTTTTTTTTTTTTCCCAGGATGAGAGGATTAGACTATTTTATTGCTTTATAGTGCTTCTGCAGGCAAGACACGCATCCAAATCTCTTTATCTACCTCTTATTTCTAGCTGATTGCTCCAGGTTTTTCCTCTTTTCTGTGATTTATTTATTTTTTTTCAAATATAAAAAATATATTGAGATCCGCAAATGAATATTTTTATGTAAAAGAAAAAATAATTATTGTTACCAAGACATTATTAAATTAAACAGAAGTTATTTACTTTTTGATAATCTCTTCCTTCCTTCCTGAATACGGTTTTTATGGTATCAAAAATAGGCCTGGAGGTCACAGTCTGAGTAATCCAAGACTAGGACTTTGAACTGTTTTTGAAAACTAATAAGCTGTGTAGCTTTGTAACACCTCCCTATTTTTCCACATGCCCCAGCACATCTTAGCTTTGGAGATATGCAGTAAAGAGCCCTCTTAATGAACTTTGGAACTTATATCTAAGCAGTTCTTTTCCTTTCATTTTTTTTTTTTTTTTTTTTTCCTGACAGAAGTCTAATCTTATCATGCTAACGGCATGGGATGTTCTACAGTTTTTTACAACACACCTACAAATATGATCAGATCTCAATACCCTTGTTCTCTGCACAGACAGTCTTTTCTTTTGCTCTTCCCCCCGACTGAGCACCCCGCACAGCCCCTGGCTTGCTGTTGACGTCACCTGTGCTCAGATCACACCTGGGACGCTCTCACTGATCCCTTTCAAGATTTCTGGGGAGAGATGAAAACACATTTGTCCCTTGAGTGAAACAGGAAGTTCAGCAAGTCAAAACATTGCCTCTACGGATCTGGTTGGGGTTATCCATTTGACAGAAGTGCATGTTTTTACCTGTATCGAAGTTAAGGCAGGCAGGAGGTCTGATGCATCCGACCACAGTGTTGTGATAAAGGAAGGGAAGCGGAACTTGCCAGGAACATACCTCAGCTAGGAGATGAAACAGTGAATTCCCGCCGCACACAGGAGCAGGTATGCTAGCTAGGGCTGTGCAACATTTAACGCTTTCAGGGTAGAATCAGAAAGATATGTTTTCAATGGCAAGGAAATAATGACAGGACTAAAGAACAAAATGGCTGACCATGTTTGGAGCTGCCTACAAGTTTGCTGAAGGTAATTTTGCCTATCAAAACTCTAATGGCCAGTTTTCATTTCTTTCCCCTACTTATTCTGCTGTTGACGCTTACTGACAGACTGGAACAAAGTATGGTACTATGAAATGTAATTTATTTTAAGACAGAATATTTATCCATGTATGTATAAAAATGAACAAAGAAACTGAATATAAGCCTTGCAGTCCATAGGGATGTAACTTTGGGCCAGGACTGAGTATTTTGGCATAAACACTAAAAATCTTTAAAGAAGTAGTATCCTGTGGCTTTTGCACTTCCATTATATTAAGCTGATTTTCTTTACTCACAGTGGGATTTCAAATTAATTTGTAATTATACACACCGTGAGGGGATGAGAAAGAAATGACCTAATTATACACCAAAAGGATGCCCTACAGCTATCATCCAATTACTCCAGCCATCTGAGCTCTTAAGCAAAATGATGGGCTCAATCCTCTCTTGGTCGTATCTAGTTGTAATTTGCCATTGAATACCATAATTTGACTTTAAATATTCATTCACATAATATAAAAGTCTTCGAATGGAAACAGATAATGACAATGGGTCATAATCACAGTCCTTCTAGATTTTGGTTTCCCATATGCACTCTGTGACCATGTGGTGAGGAAGGAAATCATTGCTTCTCTCCTATGTCCCCTAAATGGTACTAATTAGCTATAATTAGCAGATATAAAGCTTTAGAAATAATGGCAAACTCCAAAATGCCCACTAACTGGTAGGCATGTCAACTTTACATTTCAGCAAGAGATGAAGAGTTCATAAAGAGGCACTTGGTAACCTCAGGTAACATGTGAGTTGAGAAGCAGCTTTCTAATGGAACAAATCTTCACCTCTGCTCTTTGTGCAATATTCTGAAATAAAATTTTAGAATATAATAGGAAAAATAATTATAATAAAGAAAGGAGCATGATACACAAGACATCAGATCTCTATAAATATCTGTTTGTTTGTTTGTTTGTTTTTGTTTTTTTTTTTTTTTCAAATTTATTGACAATTGTATAAACTATTTACACACTAACCCAAAATATCTTTTCTTCTCAAGTTTCTTTCAACATCTGTGTAAGTTATAACACTCTTTAGAAATGAAAATACAATAGACTAAAAACTGAGTAACCTCTTGGACAGGTGATTTTTTGAGCTATTTTAAATACAGTATCCTTTTGCTTCATTATTTGTATGAGAAGGATCAGCTTCAGTGGATGAGATACAGAGAAATTTACTCTTGAAAAGTGTAGTAAGAGGATGAAAGAAGTGGGGGTAGGTTCAAGGTTCATCTTAGTGAAATACACTGGGATTTGGACTGTCGAGTATGTGGCTCTGGAGATATACCAAATGAAAAGAGGCAACCACCTTTTCTGTCCTGAAAAAGTATGTTAAAAACACCAAAATGTGTAACTTGATAGCTTCAGTTTTTAAATTTTGTTTTACTTCAGGCACTTAGTAAGAAATGCTTTACATGATGTTTTTGACCAGCTTTATATGTGCACAGTTGTTGCAGTAAGTTTTGAACATACAGTCATTCTTTAAAGATCAACTGACTCGCTAACAAGTTGAAAAGTGGAATGCCAATTTTGTTTGCCCTTTTAATATTTTGTTTCCTTCTCTTCAAATGACTCTGCAGGTAGAGATTTTTTTTTTTTTTTAATTTGGAAATGCTTTTCAGAATCATAAAAACTGCTTAATAATTCTTCTGAATATTGCTTGTTTGTTTGTAGATACACATTGTTTGTATGTAGATGTACATTGTACTTATCACTGTTGTATTTCATAGACTAGAAACATATATTTTTGGTATCTCAATAGACAGAGGACACAGAATAATGTTAAGGGATTTATTTGCTTAGCATGTATTGTGTTGGTACGTTATTTTGCCCAGCACCAAGGATTTAATCACTGTCAGGTTAAAACTGTTCCGTAGGCTAGTAGACCCTATGTATACTTAGTATGTTAGTGATTGTTTTTAGTCACTGCTTTATCCTTTGTTTTCTGACTGCTCTTGACACAATTGTCTGGTTAAAGGTTTGGAAATTTGGGTTATTTCTCTGGTGGAAAGATTAATGGTGGAGTTAATCTGCTTCTTTGAAGCAAAACTATTTATAAGAAAGTTCAAAGATTTGTTTCTTTGAACAGAGGTGAAATCAAGCAGCCTGAGCCTGTTTCTCACCTCCCAGAACACAGGTACTTTCCATAGCTGTCTCTCCATAGATGCAGATAGAAGCATTCAGCCAACATGACCGTCCTCTCCCCAGAGAAAACAAGGACCAGACATTTAGGCAACAAGCAGAAAGCAAACATGTCTCTCTTGGAATGTCTTCAGCCAGAGGGCAAAGCTTTTTAGGGAATATATGAAGAGAGAGAGAAATAGTTTTGCCACAGGAAGGTCTACAGCTAAGAAAAAATAAGAAAAAAAAAAAGTTTTAGGCATGCAACTTCTTCTTCAGAAACATATTCATCCTATAAACCCTATAGGCCACTGTGGCTTCAACCACATCCATTTTACACATACTGTCATGGCCAAAACAATACTTAGTGAAAAGAATTAAAATTGATGCTGGCTCTGGCTTTGTTTTGGCTGAAAATACATCTGTGTTTTGAAATTTTTAGACTGAAGTTACTGAACTCTATATGTAGTTAAAAATATGACAGAAGGTTTTAGCATACTAAAATGTGGTTACTTGTAAGAATTTAAACTTGAACCCAAGCTACAAGAGTTCATCACTTTTTGTTCAGAGCTGAAAATTCTGTTTCTCATTAGATGAATTTCTCACTCTCACTGCAATAGCTGTTGCACCATAATTTGCTGAATTTAACTCCACTCTTTTGTTTTAGTAATATATCACTCTTACGACTATGAATTTCTATGTTTGGTCTTGAATAAAATTATTTTCCTGAGTAGAAGGTTTCACTAAAGCACGCCAGAAGCACATGGTATTTCTCTGAGCTGAACCCAGTACCTCACTCTTCACAGACATGCATTCAGAGGCATGGTTTCATGGGGCCCTTCCTTACACAGCTCCCTCCTGCAAATGCTCTATTAGTTTTTCTTTAAATTCACTAAAACTTCTTACTCACTGTAGTCCCAGTGTTGTCACTCACATGACATGAAGTCAGCCCAGCTGACTTCAAAGCACATTCTGTAAAAGTTATTTGAATGGTGAAGTGATGTAAGTTACTCTTGTGAAGAATGATGCTGTTTTTGTCCCTTTCTGTAAATTCTGAAGTGCATATGCTTTAACACTGAGGAACTATTTCATCTGATACATGCTAAGATTGTCATCTGTAATATTTCAGAAACAGTATCTGTTTACTTTGGTGTTTTATTTCCTTCTGCCTCAGGAAAGGTATACATATATACACAGGAAAGGTGTACAGCTCTGCCAACAGAGTATAGTTTTTCTTTCTGAACAGCTATGTGATGAATTTGTTTAAATTTTTCCAGCATTTTTGCCTCATACCTTAAAAATGGTCCTCTTTAGTCCTTACTCTGTTCTTCAATGACCTTTTCCTTTATTGCCTGCTTGAAAGGTTTTGCTCTAATTTCATACTCTTTTGTACAATCTTTCTCTATTTTGCTCTCCTTATCTGTTTTTTAACTTTCAGTTTTATCTTTTTTTTTTTTTTTTTTTTTTTTCTTTAATCCTGTAGGAGTCCTTTGTGATTGTTTTTCATGTATTTCCTTTTGCGTCACTGTTAACCATTTACTATTCTTGAACACTTAGAATTAGATGCAATGAAGGCCTGAATGTACTTGACACATGTTCAACATGTTTTACATCATAGATTGTATGATGATAAAAACTTGTTAAATGCTTTGTTTTGTATATCTATGTCCTTGTAGAAAACCAAAAACAACAAAAAAAAACACAAATTCAGTAGTCTGAGGGTCAGTAGTTTATTCTCTTTATTAATTCTCGAACACCATACTTGTGTTCTTCAATTCATGTGCAAAGAAGTTTTACGAATTGTGTTTATTTATTCTAAAAATCAGTGATTATATCTGATGCTATTTGGCTTTTCCCAACCATACCTAGAATCTGAAATTGTCTTTGATTCAAACGGTTGTAGATATCTTCCTAGTGCAGATGAAATCAAGTAGTTCATAAAGTTCATTGAAAAGGACTGCAGGCTCCTTGTCCTTTGTACATATCCGGATTCCATGCATGATGCATGCAACACTTCCAACGTATTTTGTATTTTGCATGCTGGTGTTCTGGGTTTACATGGCAAGCGTTGGGGACGGGGATGGGGACAGGGGGGGAAAGGGGGATGGAGGGGTGGCTTCTGTGAGTTAAGCCCAGCAGCTGCCCCATGTCAGATCAGAGCCAGCACCAGACGGCTCCAAAAGGGACCACTTTGGCCACTGCTGAACTACGAGCACCACTGTTTGGGCCTCTGCAAGAGCAGGTTGAAGGAACGGAAAAAAACTGCTGTGCAGAACCAGCCCTGCAGACACCCAAGGTCAGTGCAGGTGGGCAGGAGGTGCTCCAGGCACGCAGCACAAGTTCCCCTGTGGAAGAGGCCCCTAGTGGAGAAGGCTGTCCCCCTGCAGTCCATGAGTCCCAGCATGGAGATCTCCATGCTGCAGCCCATGGAGGAGCCCCTGGTGGAGCGGGTGGATGAGGCCTGGAGGAGGCTGCGGCCCATGGAGAGCCCCCGCAGGAGCAGGCCCCAGGCTGGAGCTGCAGCCCGTAGAGAGGAGCCCACGCAGGAGCAGGAGGTCTGGGGGGAGCTGCCGCCCACCCATGGGGGACCCATGCTGGAGCAGTTTGCTCCTAGGGGATGGACCCCGTGGTAAGGAGCCATGCGGGAGCAGTTCTTGAAGAGCTGCTGCCTGTGGGCAGCCCCTGCAGGCTCAGTTCAGGAAGGATGGCATCCCATGGGAGAGACCCCACGGGGAGCAGGGCAGAGAGGTACCAAGAAGGAGTGGCAGAGACGAAGAGTCACAGACTGACCACAGTCCCTGTTCCCCGTTCCCCTGCGCTGTTTGGGGGGAGTAGTAGAAGAGGGTGAGTGGGTGGGAGGAGGGGAAGAGGTATTTTTAGTTTGCTTTTAGTTTCTCACTGCTCCATTGTATTAGTAGTAGGCAACAAATTACATGAATCTCCCTTCACTGAGTTTGTTTGGCCTATGATGATCACTGGTGAGCAATCTCCCAGTCCTCATCTCAAACCTTGAGCCCTTTTTCATCATATTTTCTCCCCTGTTCCTTTGAGAAGTGGGAGTGTGAAACCACCACAGCTGTCAGTAGGGACACTTCAAATTTGGACACACAGATTTGATGTCATCAAAACCGGCAAAGAGAATGATTCTAGCTGTGACATAACAATGAGGAATGCATGAAGGAATGCAGAAGGGAAATCAAGTGTCCTTAAAACGTTTGAAAGTGGGGACTCCCATGGAAACAGCTGATATGATAAAAAATTATTCAGTTCTGAAAATGTGGGGGACAAAAATACTGCAAATCTAACACAGACAGAGGAAATAAATATTGTTAAAGTAGATCTTGATTTTATGATGGAATACGATAAATGAAAGGAATTTCTATAGTAGGTTCATAATTATTATTTTTTAAAAACCTACTAAGCCTTTTTATTAAAAAAAAAACACACATGCAATGCTTTTGTCAAACTTAAAATCTTTCAGGGTCTTATGAATATTTGAGGGTTATTTTTTTTACTGTTTTGTCTCTCCAACTTTTTTTTTTTTTTTTCTTGGTATATATTCTTAAAATAGAAGTGGAAAATAAGCCAATATTTCAAAATACTATTATTTTCAACCATCTCTATCTATGAAAGACTTTAAAACAGTAAAAACAATATATTCCATTGCTGGTGTTTTATTTTAATTGAATGGTCTGACGGGTCAGTTATCACATAAACAGTTTCATAGATTAAATAGGAAAAGAAAGCAGAAAAAGGCAGCATCTTATGCAAGAAGAAAGTTGATTGTTACTACTATTAGAATAGTGGATTAATTTTTCAGTCCACTGAAATAATATAGAAATAATAATACAGAAAACATATTGCCAGGTGCCCAAAAATATGAACAAACCCTGAAAAATGTTGCACTACTAATTGTTTTATCACTTCCAGAAGCGATAAACTGTTGAGGAAGAAAAAAATATTTTTCATGTAGGAAAATATTTTACCAGCAAAATAAGTCCCACCACCCTTTGCTAGGTTGACTCCCTGCTGTTTACAGAAAAGTTTCACACATCTTCCATCACATTGCTGCAGTTTCCTCAGAAGCTCACAGTGTTATTTCAAAACCTCTTGTGAGAAAGCATTGTATTGACTCCGAGCTCCATAGAAATGACAGAATTGCTTCTTGAGTCCTGTAGTCATTCAGCAACTTCTTTTGTCTCCCCATGCTTCCAGGAGCACAGTCCTGCAGAGAAGCAGATCTTCTGAACCACTGAGGTTTGAATGAGGTGGCTAACTGCTAACTGCAGTTAATGGACATTAACTCATGAATGCTGCAAGTGGTTTGTAGATTACTTCCAGTTAAAATTTTTATGCTTGTTTGTTAGGAAAAAATATTTGACAGAAGCTCCTAGGAAGTAAATATTTTCCCGAGGAACAACATTTTATCACAAGAAGGAAAACCTACCTGAAGATTATTGGAGGGGCTGAGTAAAAGCAGCTTTTTTTTTTTTTTTTTTTTTTTTTTAATCATTATGCTTTTGATAAGAAATGCACCAGTTTATCAGCTCTTCTTTAGGAATTAAGAGGATGAGAATTATAAATAGGAGTTTGTTTTCTTATGATCTGCAATTTTGCAAAAGTATCTGACGTGGCAGGTTTAATCATCTTTCTGCCAATTAAGAGACAGACTTTCCCAAAGGCAGTGTCTTAATTTTACCTTAATCTTCTAATTATATAGTGTGTATGTGTCTCTGTGTAAATTTTTACTCTCATGCTAACTTCTTGAGTACTCTGTTCCTTGAGAGAATGATGTAATGCCTTGGGGGTCTTAATATCTAATTACTGAGAACTTTCCCATCTATGCATTGTCTAGACTGCAGTTAGACACAAATTTGCACTTACACTGAAAACCCTGGAGGTCTTAGATAAATACACTACTTTAACTAACCTAGTTTGGAGGAAGAATTGTATTTTACTACAGAGCAGTGGGCCTTCTTTGGTCCTCCCATGTTTCAAGTCATACGATATAAAAGAGGACGTGAGACTGAGATTCAATTGACTAGACACAAAAGTCTGTGTGTGCAAACCTCTGATAACATAGGTTCATGTGAGCTCAGGTTCTGAATGTCTTAGGCTCGCTTCATACCCGGCAAAAGCAATGCTGTGATTCATTCTTTTCTGAGGTAGCAATCTAAGATAAACCAATTGGGCTTTAAGCATTGAGAGATGCACTGAATGATCAATAGAATCTGAATGATAGTTGAAATAAATCTCATCCTGAATTTTAATTTAGTAAGGATACTGTGTTGCACTATGAATACCCAACATAAATTGCAAAAGAAAAGGAGGCAGAGCTCATAATATACTTCATTTTTAGTGGGTTATGTTTGCCATATGCTGAAACTTATGGAAAAGTGGGAAATAGTTTTACTATTATGAGTTTTTTATTTCTATAAAGTTTCATTGTATTATTTTTAGCACTGCAGTTGTGAACTTAACTAATTTTAAAATGATCAACTTTTAAAGCAAAGGATCCAACAGCCAAAATGAAAGCAGAAATGAAAGGTTTTGGTATTGGAGGGAGTTCAGAGAGGACTAACATGCATGATTAAGGGGGATAGAAAAATTGATTTATGAAGAAAGATTAAAGGAGTAAAATATGTACATTGTAGGTTAACTAAGTGACTCATAAGGAGCATAACTCTCTTCAAATATTTGATGCACATAAACACCAAGAACAGAGAGGAAATGAATATCTGGGTAAATATAAATGAGGAAATATTTTGTCATTCAAGTCTGATATTGTCTCACCTCAGTGTTGTCTAATCTTTTGAACCATCCTATAGAACTCAACAGAACACTATGATGCACTTGGCATTAAATTGATAAGGAATTCAAGTTTTCATTAAAGATTTTCTTTTCCCACAAGAGAATAAAATAAAACATTATAAGATATTCTGGCAGATGGAGTGATCAACTGGTGGACAAACTGGTTCCTTTTCATGTATAAACTGGATGCTCTGCAAACATCCTATTAAATGCTGGCCCGAGAAAAAACAGTTTACGCAGACTGTTACATGCCTTGACAGATTATGCAGCTTTTAATAAATAAGCAAAAAGAAATTCTGTATCACGAATGCTGCAATCATATAGGAAATGTATATGTTACAACACTGTACGTAGGCTCCATTCACATGGCCATGAGTAGTAGTTTTGTTGTCCAATAACCCTGCTGGTGAACTATCAGGAAATTATATGGCTGGGCAAAATAATTCACACTGAGGCCAAGTGGATAGAACTGAACTGGGAATAAAGAGTAGTTGTAGGTACAAGTCTGGATTTACCAAAGCAAATAAACAGAAGGCTTCTATTTGTATGTGCTTCTGTTTGTGAGACACAGTGGTGGCTGCATAACTGTTCAGAGCTCAAACCCTCTCCTTTGCCGTGAGATATGTCTAGTTCTGTGGTATAAATTTGTTTAAAAAGAGTCAACTGAAGAATCATCTTCTTTAGTTATTTGTATAGTTTGTCAGAACAGGATTCAAATATTGTAAATCACCTTGAAATCTAACTAGTTTGCAGCTTGTGCTCTGAACCCATCTATCCTTTTGATCTTTTTGCCTTAAGAATGCAACTGTATGAGAAATAACTTTAAAGTGGAGGATACATGTCAGAAAGTCTTTCTGGAAAAAAAAAAAAAAAAGGATTCAGAAGCATTCCATGTAAAAAAAAATGCAACTTTTTAGAGGTGGAACAAACTTCATGCTCTAGCTGTGTTCATTTGGTGTAGAATTTAAGTGTCATTGCTTACGTCTTCATTAGCAGTGAAGAAACAACATTACATGTGGGAGACATATCTTCATACTTTTATATCTCACAAGTCAGCAACAGGTCAGGGTCAAAATAACTACTTACCTAAAACAGAACACAGGGAGGTTTAAAATACCTATGTTGAAACTGTGACTTGAAAACCTTGTATTCAGTGGCTGTCTGACCTGGGTATCCTTTAAACATAATTGACTTCCACTTTTGCTCTGAAGCTTTTCCAGGGCATGTGGTACTCTGTTCTGGCCATTCTCAGAAAGGCCCAGGGCTAAGCAGGCATGTACCTCCATCTGACTTAAGTACTCTGGGGATCAAGAAGATAAGTGGGAGTGTTAGCTCAAACCTGAGACCTTAAAAAAGCACTCAGACACACATAGCATGTGCCAATTAAACTGGAACGTTTCAGAAGTAGAAGAGTTTTTACTTCTCTTTTGATCTTAAGCATTTAAAACTAATTTCTGAGAAGACACACCTTATCCAGGTGGGTCCCAGGCTGGTCTACATAACTGTGCAGGTGTTGTGCACTACAACTGCAAAAGTGATCAAGATTCATGGAGATAGGTAAGAAAAGAGGAATGTGTATGGAGCAAGCTGGGTTATGGTCTTTGTCTTTGTCCCACACAACTTGTTTGCCTATTTTCCATTACACAGTAGAACTATGATGCTATGCAGCAACATTACCATCTCATCTTTGTCAGTGGTCATGTATGAAAAAAAAAAAGAGCCTTTGAATGAACAGCTGAATTCCTCTAGTGACCTGTGGACATTAAATGGATGGAAATTTCCACAGTCTTTTTCTGGGACAGAGTGCCTAAACTCCATAGGCCGGCATTGTTTGAATTTCAGTATTATGAGTTAGATTTTAAAATCCTCTGTAACATTTGTATTTTCTTTGTTAGTCTTCTCACATAATTGACCTATCTTCTCTGTAGGTAACAGCTGTACAATTGTAGAAACATAGAATGGCTTGGGTTGGAAGGGATCATCTAGTTCTAACCCCCCTGCCTTGGAAGGGATGCCACCCACTAGATAAGGTTGCTCAAGACCTCTTGCAAACTGGTCTTGAATGCTTCCAGGGATGGGGCATCCACAACCTCTCTGGGCAACATGTTCCAGTGCCTCACCACACTCTGAGCAAATAATTTCCTCCTAACATCTAATCTAAATCCCCCTTCTTTTAGTTTATTTACCCTTGTCCTATCATTATCTGCCCAAGTAAAAAAGTCGCTCTCCACCTTTTTTATAAGCCCTCTTTAAGGATTGAAAAGCTGCATTGAGGTCTCCTGGGAAGCCTTCTCTTCTTTAGGCTGAACAGCCCCAGCTCCCTCATCCTTATTTCGCAGAAGTTCTCTAGCCCTCCGATCATCTTTGTGGCCCTCCTTAGGACCCACTCTAACAGATACACATCATTCTTGTGCTGGGGGCCCCATACCTGGAAGCAGTATTCCAAGTGGGGCCTCACAAGGTCAGAGCAGGGGGGGACAATCCCCTCCCTTCCCTCCTGGCCACTCCTCTGTTAATGCAGCCCAGGATGCAGTTGGCCTGCTGGGCTTCAAGTGTGCACTGCTGGCTCATGCCAAGCTTTTTGTACACCAGAAGCCCCAAGTTCTTCTCTGCAGGGCTGTTCTCAATGAGTTCTTCTCCCATTCTGTACTCTTGTCAGGAACTGCCCTGACCTGGATGCAGCACCTTGCACTTGGACATGTTGAACATATAGTTTATGCAGGTCCCTTTGGATGGCATCCGTTCCTTCTGCTGTATTAACTGCAACACTCAGTCTGCTATTGTCTGCAAACTTGCTGAGGGTGCGCTCGATCCCATTGTCTATGCCATTGATAAAACACATTAAACAGCATCGGTCTGAAGGCGGACCCCTGAAGGACGCCACTCAACGCAGGCCTCCACCTGGACACAGAGCTGTTGACCATAACTCTCTGGGTAGAGCCATCAGCCAATTCCTTACCCACCAAATGGTCTGCTCTTCAAATCTCTCTCACTCCAATCTGGAGATCAGGATGTCATGTGGGACCATGTCAAAGGTCTTGTAGAAGTTTAGGTAGATGACATAAGTAGGTCTTCCCTTGTCACCTGATGCAGTCACCCCATCATAAAAGGCTACCAGGCATGATTTGCACTTGCTGAAGCCATGCTGGCTGTCTCAGATCATCTCCTTGTCATCTGTGTGCCTTGACATTGTTTCCAGGAGGATCTGTTCCATGATCTTCCCAGGCACAGTGGTGAGGATCACTGGTCTGTAGTTCCCCAGGTCCTCCTTTCTACCCTGTTTAAAAACAGGAATGGGGTTTGGAATTTCAGGGTCCTGACTTTGCTCTTTGCCAGGCCCATATGCCTTGAGATCACAAATTCAAACGGAGTATGGTCTCTGCAGCCCAGACTGCCGCTGATTTAACAGCTTTAATGAGTTCACCTGCACTGGTGAGCACCAGGTCCAGTAACACTTCTCCTCTGGTTGGTTTGTCTAATACCTATACCAGAAAGTTATCCTCAATGCCCACCAGGAATCTCCTGGATTGCTTACAGCCTGTTGTGTATGTTGCTTTTGCAGCAGACATCTGCGTGGTTGAAGTCCCCCATCAGGATGAGAGTTTGCGAGCTTGATGCTTCTTGTAGATGAAGCAAGAAGACCTTATCAACAGGCTCCCCTTGATCATGTGGCCTGTAGTGGACCTCAATCACAAGGTGTCCTTTATTGGTCCAGTCCTTAATTTTTACCCACAAGCTCTCGAACAGCTGTTTGTGTTGGTTTCTCAGAGGCAGCTCTTCTTAATCTATCCATGTCTTAACATAGAGGTCAACACCCCTGCCTCTCCTTCCCTGCCTGTCTCTTCTGAAGAGCTTGTAGCTCTCTGTTCCAGTGTTCCATTTATGTGATTCATCTGCCATGTTTCTGTGTGAGCAATTAGGTAACTACTTTCTAATTGCACCATGGTTTCCGACCCCTCCTGCTAGTTTGCCATGCTGTGTGTATTGGTGTAGAGGCGCTTCAGCTGGGCTATTGGCCACATCATCTTTTAAGAGGAACCCTTCCTAATTTCTTTGGGACAATTTTATTAACCTGTTGTTTCCTAAAGTGACAATGTTTCTGTGTTCTCTTCCATCACTCAGAAGTACATCTGTTCCCCCAAATCTAGTTTAAAGCTCTGCTAATAAGCCCAGCCAACTTGCTGCCCAGAACACTCTTGCCCCACTTGGTCAGGGGTGCCCCATAAAAAATCTTGTGTTTGAACTCTATTCTGTGGGCTAGATGCCTGAAATCTTGGCAGATGTTGTACTGTGTGGGTCTATGAACACTTTGTTGTCTTTCTGGAGCTTCCTGTCAGTAACAAGGTCTCTTGTTGGAGCACTTGGAAAGTAATCAGCACATCTACTGGAACTGCAATGACATTTTTTCTCCTGGAATCTCTGGAGTTCATTGAGATTTCCCTTTTAATTCCTGAAAGTTGTATCTGGACCTCAGTCTCCACAATGGACTATTGCTAAAAGTTAGAAATAAGCATAAGTCATAAAGTTTCCAGGAGCTGAAATCTAGGAAATTCACTCAGTTCCTTCTTTAATGCTGAAGTAGAAGCCAGTGACAGCAGTTTGTATGCCAGATCTCAGATTGAGAATGTGGTCTTGGCATGCTGAGCAATGTAATTTGTATATTTATAAATAAAGAAAATGTTGATAGTGAAATAATTATGAATACATAAACCTGGGACACTAGGAAGCCATATTTATGGGCATTTTTCAGTTTATAACCACACTATTAAGAATTTCCTGTCTTTTGTTTTAGCCAGTCACATGGGACTATTTTAATGCACTTTTATTTGTGTATTCTGTTTCCTTCACATTTTTGTTTGAGCAGAAGAGGATGGGGATAAAAAAGCAGTCTCCAAGACAGTTTTACAAAGTTTATGATGCTAGGCTGTAGCAATTCCCTTATGTGCACTTAAGACAATCATAAAAATGCATGCACCATATTTTGAAATGTTATTGTGACTTATTATGTAAACAGAGGATGATAAAACATTCTGAGTTATTATTCAACCACAATACATCACAATTGTTTCTTTGGAGACACTATGCATTTCTGTCATGGACTTTATTTACAGGATTCATTGTAAAAACGTCACAGGGGTAATTAGTGTCTATTCACATCATCACATTTCAAAAATAGTCTCAGCCTCTGACCATGTAAACTCTGAAAGAAAAGAAGGGTCCTATTGTCTTCTAGTGTAAACAAGGCTTGTTTACACGGTTGGGCTTTCACCATTAAAGCTTGTTTGTAGTATACATTATGAATATACAGGTTTTCAGGCTCTACATGTCAGTACACAGTCAGTGCAGGTTCCATAACATTTCAACTTAGCAGGGTAGTCTATTTGATCAAAAATTTAAGACTTCATATTTTTAAAAATATACCATAAACGGAGAATGAATTCCTAAGGTTACTATCTTCCCTTTGCAAATTCTAGGTGATACACTGTGTTTAACAAATACAGGTAATGTCTTAGAACAAACTGGGCGGGAGGGTGTGAGCAAATTCCTTATTCCTTTCATTAATACAAAGTGCATAATTAAATTATCTTTGAAAAACCCTCAGACTCTTTGGCAAAGAAAAAAAAAGTTTTGGCTAGTGTGGGTTGGCATTGCAATGTATATCAATATCATAATTTTGACAAAAGATTCATAAATCTGCTAGAAATTACTGCAAATTTTTTATTGAATTCAATGGGTAAGTGCTTGGGCTTGATTTTGCCTCATTGCAGGATCGTTAAGACCCTGCCAATGAGTATCAAAATAACATCTTTCTACATGCTAATTTTTGAATATACTTCAGTAATTTAAAGATGCTATGGCAAAATACTAAGCTGCTCTTTGAATTAAGTTGTATTTGATTTATTACTGAAAACAATCATTATTTGAATTATTTAGAATTACTGCCACTTCATGCTGTCCAGAAAGCAGTAATGTGAAGCTATGGGTCTATTTGCTCTTGTATTTCCAGTTCAGAATAAGCTCCTGATTATCTTTTCTTGAGATTTTATTCCCTCCTTCGTTTTGTGACATCAATATCATCTTTAAGGGAAAGAAGGACGATTGGAAGATCTGAAGTGACTCTGTCTTATGTCCCATTTTCAGAGTCCATGACTCTTGAAGATGATTCATTGCCACAGATTGAATAGGATTCAATAGGCTGGCTTCCCAAGGATAGATGGACTTCTAAATCTCCCGTGTGCCTAACTGGTGGGTTCTGATGCAAGTTGAGGTGGAAAAAGGTCTTGCATACACAACTTTGATTAGATTTGCAATTCTTAGCATGCTTTCTGGACACAAATCCTAAAGAGAGAAGAGCAGAATTAATGGCCTTTTCTAGATTCCACCTCTTTTGGGGCCAGAGAGAATGGGCTTGCTTGTTCAGGCACAAAGGGTACAAATACACCAAGTAACCTGACTAGAGACTGTGCTGAGGTATTGAGCCATTGGCCATGTAGAAGCTTCAGTGTTGTATTATCTACTGGACCTTAGCAGGCTTACTCTGGACTACCATAAAGAAGACAAATGAATATATCTTTTGGCAGAAAATGCCTAAACAGAAATAGACTGATTCATAAGTATTTCAGACTCACCTAATTACTTTTCCCAGCCTTTTCCATTTCCCTTTACGAGTTTATAAATATCTCAAACAAAACAAACAAACAAAAGTGCTGAAAACATCTCAATATCATTATCATATAATGTCTCAATAGATTTTACTAGATTTACAAATAAGTCCAAAATGCTGAGGTCTGATTTTAAAAAGTTAGCATTTTGTGTTAAGAATGATGCTACTTCAGTGAGAAAGGCAACTTTGTTGAGTAAAAATTCCTCTATTGAAAATTGCCTGTAATTTATAGCCAAAGTTCAAAGGACAGGATTTCTGGTAAAACAGTAAGAATACTACCAGCTGAAAGTTCTTCCTGAATTCAGGTAGAAGGACTTACCCTGTTCATTCTGAAAGGATATTTTCCATACTGTTACATGACCATACCAATAAATAACATTAACTATTGTCAGACTTTGCAGTGTTAGTATCAAGCTGAGGGAGCTTTGCTGC